>NC_090448.1:158758965-160008965 GCF_031143425.1 Pleurodeles waltl | reverse complement strand
TCTTCCCTTCACCTCCCCCCGTCCTTCCCCTAGGGCCAGGCTTTCCAGGTCCCAGCCCAGCACCTCAGCCACCAAATCCCCAGGCACAGTGGTGCCAGCAACTGCGGGGTCATCGAGTGCGCCACCCATCAGGGCTTCCAGTGTGCCACTTAATGAGGGCAAGGACATTCCGCCACCTGCCAAGATAAAGAAGGTGCCCGCATCCTGGAGGGAGAAGCCGCACCTACCAGCCACCAAGGGCTCCGCAAAAACAAAAGGGGATAGTGGCAAGACACCTGCGGCACCATCAAAGGTGGGGAAAAGACAAAAGCAGAAGAGCAGGTCAGGACAGGGCACGGTGGCACCGACTGAGGGACCAGTGTCACCCCTTCTGTCCACGACAACACCAACCTGTACGGCGGCGAACACTGCTAGCTGCACCGCCACCAGCACTGCCACCTGCACCGTCACCAGCAGCGCCACATGCACAGCCACCTGCACAGCCACTGGCACGTCTGCAGCCTCAGCAACAGTCCCCAGCATCTTCCCCAGTGGGCAGCCGTCAGAGGCTGCAGGAGACATCCTGCTGTGTCCCTCAGCAGGTGCTGACCCATGCACCAGCACCGCCGCCACAGACACCGCCATAAGCACCGCCACCGGCCCAGCGATGTGCTCGGACAGTGGCACCACTGCTGACATGGCTACCATCCCCAGTGGCCAGTCGTCCGAGGCTGGAGGAGAATTCCTGGACCCTGGCCAGCTTCCATGAGGCATGACTTCCATCACTGTTTGCACCTGCAGGTGGAAGGCGAAGCGGCAGCAGTGTGGGGTGTGTCTCTGCCTCCATGGCGTATCATGCTACCTGTTCCTCAGCAATCTCGTGGCACACACACCCAGGTGAGGGAATGGTACTAGCAACACTGCACGTGGAGCACTCTGGGCACCATGCCCCCTCCAGAACCAGTAGATAGTTACATCCACTACCTCAGTCCTTGGCAGGATGAAGCACTCTGGGCACCATGCCTCCTCCAGAACCAGTGGAGGATGACATCCACGACTTCAGTCCTTGGCAGGATGAAGCACTTTGGGCACCATGCCCCCTCTAGAACCAGTGGAGAACGACATCTACTACCTCAGTCCTTGGCAGAATAAAGTACTCTGGGCACCAGGCCCCATCCAGAACCAGTGAAGAATGACATCCACTACCTCAGTCCTTGGCAGGCTTAAGCACTCTGGGCACTAGGCCCCCTCCAGAACCAGTGGAGAATGACATCCACTACCTCAGTCCTTGGCAGGATGAAGCACTCTGGGCACCAGGCCCCCTCCAGAACCAGTGGAGAATGACATCCACTTGAGGCACTGTGGCTTTGCACTCCCCAGGATAAAGCAGTGGGCAAACCACCCACTGGAGAGACTTGAGAGACTGTGGCTTTGCACTCCCCAGGACATAGCAGTGGGCAAACCACCCACTGGAGAGACTTGAGAGACTGTGGCTTTGCACTCCCCAGGATAAAGCTGTGGGCAACCCACTCACTTGAGAGACTTAAGAGACTGTGGCGTTGCACTCCCCAGAATAAAGCAGTGGGCAACCCACCCACTGGAGAGACTTGAGAGACTGTGGCTTTGCACTCCCCAGGACAAAGCAGTGGGCAAACCACCCATTGGAGAGACTTGAGAGACTGTGGCTTTGCACTCCCCAGGATAAAACAATGGGCAAACCACCCACTTGAGAGACTGTGGCTTTGCACTCTCGAGGACCAAGCAGTGGGCAAACCACCCACTGGAGAGGCTTGAGAGACTGTGGCTTTGGACTCCCCAGGATGCAGCAATGGGCATGGAGCCCCCTCATGCAGCAGTGGCGTTGTGCATTCATCTGGCTGAGGTGCCCCCCCTCCCCCTCCCCCTGAGGTGCCTGTTTATTTTCAATGTGATGCCCCAGCAGTGTTCTCTCCGTTTCCAGTCAGGTATCTTGTGTGGGCTTTGCCCATGCATTTTGGGACCCGTGGTCCACGGACAATGATTGGTACACTATCTAGGCTTGTGTAGTTGGTGTACATATTTGTATATACTGGATTTTGAACTCTGACTATCAGATTTTTCATGATTACAATCGTTACAATCATTTAGGGGGTCATTCTAACTTTGGCGGGCGGCGGACGCCGCCCGCCAAAGTAACCCCGTCGAAAGACCGCGGGGGTCATTTAGACTTTCCCGCTGGGCCGGCGGGCGACCGCCAAAAGATCGCCCGCCGGCCCAGCGGGAAAGGCCCTGCAACAACGAAGCCGGCTCCGAAACAGGATGGCGGGAAGGGGGTTGGAATCTCCATGGCGGCGCTGCAAGCAGCGCCGCCATGGAGATTCAGCCCAAGCAGGGGTATTCCGGCGGGAAACCGCCGGATCCCCTTTTCTGACCGCGTCAGAATGGGCTCTGAAGCACCGCCAGCCTGTTGGTGCTTCCGCGTCCCTCCACCCAGGCGGTCATAGACCGCCAGGGTTGGAATGAGGCCCTTAATGTTGTCCTTGCATTCTTCCGGGGTGGGGGGTGTACATGTAATGTTGCTGCATGTATTTGTGTGTATGTTGTTGTGGGTGAGGGTGGGGGTGGGGGTATTGCGTGTTGCATGTGTGTGTCACTCTCTTTTCCCTCCCCCTCTCCCCTGTGTTGTAGGTGCAGTACTTACCGTGGTCGTCGATGGCGTCTGTCCTGCTCCTGATAGAGCAGGAGGAAGAGCAGCATAGGCAGGACCTGTAGTTCGGGCTCCATGGTGTCCTGGATCCTCGTTGGGTGTCGAGAGGTGAGTGTTTTCCCTTCTGTGTACTGTTTCCGCCGTGCTTTTGGGCACGTTGGTTCTGCCCCAGAAAAGGTGGCGTATAGGCCTGTTGTGATAGGGTGGGCGGTACTTTGTCTTCTGCCTGTCTGCTGGCGGTTACCGCAGTGGTGTTTGTTTCTACCACAGTGGCGGTTTGAGTGTTAAAGTGGCTGTCTATGTTGGCGGTTTCAGCCATGGTCGTGATTCCTTTTTTTTTGCCGCCAGCCTGTTGGCGGTATTACCGCCGCTTTAACACCAACTGCCAGGGTTGTAATGAGGGCCTTAGTGTTGTGTGTTTTCCAGGCCACTCGCTATAACAATCCACAGGTCTCAGCACGCCCTTTTCCACAGTCGAAAGGGAAGAACTCAATTATGATGCATTCCATCCTTTTGCTGTTTGGCCCAAGGGAGGAGTAGTCCACATGTACGAGTAGGGCTTCTGGTTTTTGATGTTTTATCTATGCATCGCCAAATCTTTGCAAGGCAGCTGCGTATTTTGAAATTATACTTTACATAACCATGACAGGGTGTGGTCAATTAATAATAATTAATAATGAGACTCCTTTTAAGAAAATGACTAGTCTACTTAAAAATAATTGCATAATCTACCTCAATTTGACAAAGATAAAATAATATCCAAAACGCATCGCAAACTGTATAAGACAGCAATTCTACATGCAAAGAAAGTTTACTACTAATCTTGCACTACTGCTGCATGTAAGTCCACTCATGACTTGAAAATATATCAAGAACTGGGATTCCCTCATAACAAGGTGACCAAAGTTCTGACACCTCAAGGATTTTGTAAATCTTTGTGCATCTTTTCCTAAAACAAAATTGTGGCTCTGAAACCATAAATTGGTGACTTATTATTCTAATTTGAATACTGGCATGCTGTCCACACCCTTTGCCTGAACCTAAATTTAAGTGCTACTAAGTGTTTTCAGCTTGTTGAGGTGGCTCATCAGGCAGTAAAAATAATATATTTTAAACCTTATTAGAAAGAAAAAGTATAACCTTGTTGTCTTCTAATATCGCCTGTTTAATCAACATCTACTTTGAGTGCGGAGAATATTTTTCTGAGCTAAAATGCTATTGTGCTGGCCCTTCATAAGACACCTGGCCCAATCTCACATGTGCCAGTTAACAACAAGCCTTCTTTATCTTATCTTTTGGCCAAAATCACTGAGTCAATAGCGTAGTTGCAGGGATTATTTGGACACCAATGCCCTATGTTCAGACACCTGATCTGGTTTTCACTCCTGTCGAGGGAAGGAGATGCTTGTTTTAAACATTCAAGGGTAACTTCTACAGAAAAACGACTGGGAGCACTCTGTGGTGTTCATCTTCCTGGATCTGTCTGTGGCAATTAGAATTGTCAACAATGTCAGCTTTGTGAATGCCTGCAGGTAGTATCGAGAAGGAGGCTGAAAAACCAACGTAGATGACCAAAGAAGTAAACAATTGAGTTTATTCCATAAGCCTGATGTCAGAGACCCACAGCAGGAACAGCTACTGTGTCGAAGGATCAGAGCTAACTGACCCCTCACCTAGAAACCAATAATGATTCTACAAGGTTGTGGAATGTATTACGGTTGAAGCTAAGATGCACTTATAAATATACATGAAAGAAATTACATTGCGTAAATCAAACAATATGAAATAAATAGGAACACATGAGAGTCATTTTAAGATAAGCTATCATACGACATCATTTCCCTCCAATAAAAACATTGGGTCAATTCATAATCTTTAAAACATATAGGTAACCTGGAAACTGTCTTCATGGGTGCTGAAGCATCTGAACAGATTTGAAACCACCAGATAGCAACATGTTGTCAGCTTTGTCATGCTGAGATCCACAAGAGCAACTAGTACTCAGGATCATAGATAGATCAGAAGGATAATGAACACCAGCATTATTTTGTGAAAAAGTGTCATTACCCATAGTCTGAGCTTCATAAAATACAGAATTTTCATCAGGAACAGTGTGTATGTTTAAGAACTTCTAAATGAGCATCAGAAATAGGTACCAATCTGCTGTTATTCCACCAACCTTTTCCATGTAATGGTACAGCGTGCCTTCCTACACATTCCATCTTAGGAGCAGTGAAAACAGATTCTCCTTTTCTGACTTTGAAAGTTTTTTTTTATGAGAACCAAGTTATCTATATTAAACTCTCTAACAAAGGTATGTTTGGAAATATATAGTAGTGGTTTTGTTTCCTTTTTCTTACACTCTATGTTTCAATATTAACTCTTTGGATTGATAGTGATTACTAAACTTGGAATGTTGCTGATCATTCAGCCAATTAGGTAAAATCTTAGACATACACTTTCTCTCTCTTAATAATTCAATAGGAGTGAAACCTGTGGGGAAATTTGATGTAGTGTGGTAAGCAGAAGTATTTTCTTTCAAGAACTGTTTAACATCAACACCTGCTGATAAAGCAGATTAAATTCCTTCCTTGAGAAAGTGGTTGGCTCTTTCTGCAAAACCGTTGGCGGAAGGATTGTACAGTGCAACCGCCATATGCTTAGTGTCAAATTTGGAGAGAAAGGTATTCATTTCAGTGGAGACAAAATGTGTGCCATTATCTGTTACAATTTGTTTAGGGATGCCTTTCATTAACAAAACATCCTGAAAAAATAGCAACACATTCTGTGTGGAAGCAGATTCAACAAAAAAATAATAAATCCAGGTAGAGAAATAATTTATTAAAACAATCAGAAATTTGTTACAAATTGGTAATAAGTTGAACAGACCAGTGATGTCCAATGCAACTTTCTACCAGGTTCATCAGGTGTTGGAACTGGATGAAGAGGTTTTTCAGCAATTTTCCAATGTTTATCAGAAATTAAACACTGAGGAAAACAAGTTAATGAAGGATGTGACTTTATCATTCATGGAAGGCCACCAATACTGTTCTCTCAACTTCTTACAAGCAGCTGTGATTCCTAAGTGCCCTTCACGAACTAGTGTGAATAACTTATGTCTCAACAAGCTTGGGGGAAGAAAACAGCCATTCCTAGTGCATATGTCATTTTCAATGGATAATTCAGCAGAAATTTGAGCAAAAGGTCTTGAAGTATCCGACAGGTTCCAAACAAAATTTGTGACCTTCAATAGAATTTTATCATAGGAAGTGACATCAAGCCAGTCGTTCTCCATAATAGTACCCTGATACAGCATTAATAAGTGCCACTACACATTCCGAGTTATCTTTGATCTCATCACCACTAGGTAACGGTAGGCATGAAAGGCAATCTGCACGAAAAAAAAATCCCACCTTGTATATACCTAGTAGAAAAATCATACTCATGTAACTTAGAGAGTAAACGTACAAGGCAAGCAGATGCCTTACTTAAGCCATTACCATTAAGTAAGTAAACTAAAGGCTTATGGTCTGTGTATATCTCAAAAGAGATGCCCCATAAATAGGTTTTACATTTCTGGACAGGCCAAGCACAGGCCAAGGCCTCCCTTTCTATAGTACTATAGTGTTTTTCAGTTTCAAGTAGACTTTTGGAGGCAAAGGCTATGGTGATTTCTTTGCAGTTAACTCTCTGACCGAAAACAGCTCCAAGACCCTGGCATCAACAGACTAGATGCATTTCTGCCTAGCTACATAGGGCTTTAGGGTGGGAGCATTAATAACTAAGTCATAACTGAGTCTTCGGTGCTGCTGACGGCTTCACTAATTTCTGGAGTCCAAACAAATGTGACTCCTTTTTTTTAAACACATTTCTCAATGGTTGCACTATAAAGGAATAGGCTTGTATGAAGCGGGCCCAATATTTGCATAAACCCAAAAAGGATCTTAAGGCATCTCTATCATTAGGTGGACGTGCCTTGTGAATAGCCTCAACATGATAAAATTTAGGTTTGATGCAATGTGCTGTGATTGTATAACCGAGATGATCAATGTGTTGAACAAGAAGTTTATACTTTTCAGGTCTAACAGTAAAACCTTTAAAATTAAAAATGTTGAGAACCCTTTCTAAATTAGTACAATGCTTACATCTTTGAAAAGGATGCCTATAAGCTTCTGAAAGATGATTGCTGCTGAAGCGAGACCAAAAGGTAGCCTTCAATACTTATATACTCAAAAAGGTGTTATCAACATAGTTAGATATTAAGAATCAGTATTTAAGGGAATCTGATGGTAAGCCAAGTGTAAATTGATGGTAGAAAAATACTTGGCTCACCCAATGTTGTGCAGCATTTCTTGAATATGCAGTAATGGATGTCAACCGATAAGTATGTAATTATTGAGAGACTGTAAATCAAAACAAAGGCGAAGTTCCCTTCATTTCTTTTTTGCAAGAACAATGGGAGAAACCCATTCTGAAGTGTCAGTAGGCATTATTATACCTTCATTTGTGAGTTTAGGTAAATGTTTCTTAAGTTTGGCGAGCACACTGATGGGGACAGATCTTACCTTGTGAATAATAGGTGTACCATTGCTATTTAGTCTTATCTTGTCCTCAGACGCCTGAACAAGTCCTATTTCATTTTAAACACTTTCAGAAAGCGCCTTAAGACATGGCTTTTTGAGCAGTAAACGGCAACCCTCCCCCCCTCCTCAGTGCCTTGAGACCCTAACGGGTGAGTAGTGCGCTTAGTAAAATTTTTGATTGATTGGGAAATTTGGAGAACATTTTAGGCAAAATATCCAGGTCAGCATCAACAGAAAGAATAGGTATTTCCCCCAAAACAATGAGATTTTTGTGTCCAGGTTATAAGTAAATTCCCAACCTGGACAAATCCATCCATCCAATGAAATATTTTCCTTTTACAGCTCCACAGGTTTTGGTGCACGTATTCCTTTCTAAAATGTGCAAGTTATAATAAAAGAAACCCAGTAGTTAGATGTCTTTATCACCAAAAGCTTTTGGGTAAAAATCTGGGATTTGCAATTTAAATGTAGATGGCCACAAGGAATACAAAGTTCTATCTGCCACTACAGTTATAGGGGAACCAGAGTCTGCCATAAGTTGAAGAGATTTGTCATCAATTACAGCTTGTCAATTAGGACCCACTATTCTTGTTTCATCTTAATCATTGTCAATGTTAATGACCACATTAGAAAATCTGTTAGAGCAATCTTGGGCATCAGTATGGACATCGTTGTAAGTCTCTTGGATATCTACATGTATTCTTATGTTCGTTCCACCTCCCTGAGATCTACAGACGGCTTGAAAATGTCCAATTTAACCTACATTTACCACCTTTTTCCAACAAAGATTGTTGCCTATATGATTTCTGGACCCACAGCAATAGAAAACAGACTGTTTTCTTTTATCTTTGTAAGGTTTAATGGCCACAAAAGTATTCTCTTCAGAAATGAACGATACAGGGAAATTACCTTCATGGCTGTCCAATGCTTGGGTGGAGACTATGGAACACTCTCTACTTTTTGCAATGTCAATAACTTCCAAAAGAGATGGATTTCTACAAGCGAGTTGTCTTTCTTGCATTTTCTTTGAGAAACAATTAAACACAAATTGGTCTCTTATGTAAATGTCAACAGAACTCACAAACTCACAAGACAAAGCTAGCACTGGCCAGCATCTCCCAATAAAATGAAACGTAGAGCAAATTTCCTAGGAGGAGTACAATCATGACCATCAGTAGCACATAAATACTTTTTCAAAAATTCTTATCCACTGTTTCCATTTAATTTCACTTTTTCTGGTATCTGTAGAAAAGGAGATGGAATAAGAATATTTTGCGCAATGGCCATGTTCAAACAACAGAAGTAAAATATATGTATATATTTAAGAATTAAGCAAAACGTATCAATCTTCAATATTAAGATGAGCTAGATAGTACAAATAAATAGCAGGTCATAAGGTTTTAAGTTTTAAGAAAACACAGCCTCAAGAAGCACAACACTGAAGCACTGAAGTAAAGTAAAATCGTTTGAGGTGAAATTAATATTGAAACAAAACCATTCAAAGATGCCCACTGTGTGTGTGGAGAGAAACTTTGTCTCCCAGGATCCTTTTTGGCAGCATTGAGCACCTGTATTTTCAGACTCTACTATCCATGCGCACATGGCTGGAACGAGATACTGCAGAATGCAGTCTTTTGTTCCCACTGTCCGATGAGCGTGGAGCTGCGTGTGCCGAGCTGGAGCAAGGCATGGATTTAGAATGTGCCTTCAATCTCCCACAGCTGTAGCACCCAGAGCGAGGAGAAGTGACATAAGGCATAGGCACTGACTATGGCCTCGAGCTTCCCAGCTGCAAGATTCACACAGGACGAAGTGAAGAGATGTTGCAAGGTAACCATGCAGAGGGTTAGTGGGAGGCGCGCGATGGCTCAATTATAAATTCAGCAAAGTAAGGATAGTTGAAAGCGGTGATGATGGGGAATCACCAATTAAAGTAAAAATATGGGTAGGCGCGAGGCGTGACACACCTGCAGTTAATGTAACAATAGAAGTTCGTCAGTGAAAGCAGGATTCAGTCAGTAGGTAAATCTGAAGGCAACAGGCAGGCGAAAGTCAAAGAACAGCCCCACCCCACTCATGGTACCAAATATAGTACCGGGAAGGAGAATGAAAGACCAATGCAGACGACCAAAAAAGTAAACAATTTAGTTTATTCCATAAGGCTGGAGTCAGAGACCCACGGCAGGAACAGCTACTGGGTCAAAGGATTAGAGCCCACCTAGCAACCAATAAAGATTTTACAAGGATGTCGAATGTATTAACCTTCCAATTGCAGTTGAAGCTATGGTGTATTTATAAATACACATAAAAGATATGACACCAGGTAAAACAAACAATATAAAATATATGGTAACACATGAGAGTCATATTAAGGCAAAATACCATACCACACTACACCAACGGGTCAGGGTGAGAAGAAGCACCCTGGATTTTATCTGCCCCTTTTTATCAGATCTTTGCCAATGGGTCTATCTGGCTTGGACTGTGTATAGTTCAAATGAGCTAACCTGTGGAATTCCATAGCCTTCTCTCCATTTACATGACTCTTCCTTATAAACTGAATGCTATCTCTGTTCTACAGTAACAAATGTATGCTGACAACAGCTGTCCAGCAGTCATTCAATGAAAGACATATAAACACATGAGGTAGTGAATGTTTTCAAATCACTTGTTTTTTAACTGCTGGCAAAACTGAGGGGTTCCTGTCTGACAAAGTAAAATTGGCTGTATTAGATTCTAGGTGACCATCTTCTTACATTAGGTTCTATTAGACCCTCCATATTAGATCTTCAGAGGAGCTCTTTCTGACAGAGACCATGTGCCTACATTACATTCTATGGGGCTTTCCACGATGGGACCACCTCCTCCGGCAGTGAAGAATCTGGGCATACTATCATTATAGCCCTTTTTTTATTAGTTATTGTCATCACAGAAAGAGAAAGGATAACATATTTGAAGTCATTTATTTACTGTAAGAACCTTTAAAACACAACATACACCCAAAGCAGGGGTTCTTTGCGCTACAAAGACCATTGTACAATGCACTAATCAATAGAGTTGGTAGTACTGCTGAAAAAGTATACTCTCAAACTAGATGATTTATGAACGTGCCAAATTTTGATAGTTCTTCAAAATGTCATGAGTCTTGGCCTAAGGACCTTGAATAATTCTTAAACAGATTGTTCAAAATATAGTTTAGCTGTAATTTTCTTTTAATATGGGTAATGTGTGAGAGTCCATTGCAGACATTTTGCAGCCAATTTTGTGTTTGTTTCATGATACATCCACAAAAGAGTTCCTTTTAGATCAAACCAGGACCTCACATATGAGAAATGGGAGGGTATTACAGAGATTCTGTGCAGTAATAGTAGTGGAAACACACTTCACTATCCTTGAATGTTAGATGTAAACACATTTATTTAGAATTTGGATGAGGGTGCCTGTGCACTGTCAGTGACCTGGCCAAAGAGGGCATGAAAGAGCTGAAACTGGATAATAAGTTCAAAGATGTTCCAAATAGGGGTCCCCAAAATATGTTTGGCCCAGGGCCCACCAAATTCTTAAGATATTCTTGTGATTAACACCTTTTAGACCTCATCTGGCATTTTACTGCCACTTTTCTGCCTATGTATATTGTCCCATAGGGGACATCGAATCTAAGATCCTTTCTGGGGAGAGCACTGAAATCTCCATCCTTTAACTGTGGATGAAAGCCTATTTTATGAAGGAAACGACTGCCTCTTAGGTCTCCTCAACATGTTAGCCACTTTTAAAACCACGGACCATAAAATTGTTCTAAAAAACTTAAGCAACAGAATGTATGTTGAAGGAACAGTGGTTCAATTTCAAACTATCAGGCAGATCACAATACATACAATTTGGAAAATATTTCTTCAAACCTTTCAAACTTCCTTCTATAAAGATGGCAGCGATGAAGCTTAAGATGAACCCACAGAAGATGGAAATGTTCCTGCTCTCCACCAACAAATACCAGTGATTAAACTTCTCCTGCTGTCTACCAACAAATACCATGAATTTCCCATGAATTACCCAATGAATTCCCGGAAAATTGAAAATCTATGCACAGTGTAAAAGTTCAAATGCACTTCTGCTGCCCTACATTTATACATAGCCCATTATGTTACCAAGCTTTGAGTTGTTGCTCAGGCTACAAGTAGGAGTGGGTGGAACTCACAGATTTTCACTGTGTGAAATTCCGCAGAGTCACCTAAAAACTTAGCAAGAATCCACTGAGTTCTGCGAGCAGTGGAATTTGGTATGTTGTTCTGTTCGTGCTGATTTTTAGTGCTGGGAGCTTGTCCCATGCTGTACATTCAGCGTGAACAGCACTACATGCTGCTTCTTTCAGCCTCTTGAGTAGATTTTCTGCTCAAGCTGCAGCTTTCTCAACATGATAGGTAGTGACCTGCTGCGACCATCCACGTTGCTAAATCTCACCGGGAGGCAGTCTATCACTCAAATTTCTTGCTCTTGCTTGCCATCTTAACATTGGTGAGCTGCGTGTGAGAAAAAACTCTACCACAGGGCAGTTGGCAAGGTTTTTCTGGAACCAACTCTGCAAACTCTGCCGGAGGAGCAGAGTTTATCAACCACCCCTAGCTACATGACATCTGTGTAATTGATTGTCTGTCATTCTGGATGACACGTAGTGCTACAGTGCCAGGCTAGGGCTTCCTGTTGTGACTCTTTTTGTCTGTGCTGTTTGCTCATCATACTTGGTTCTTTGTGAATAGAAAGTGGAAGGTCCGCAATCAACTTTCATGATTGAAGGTTTTCTTAAATTGCACAATGTTTAGTTCTGTCTTGAACCAGTGGCTCTCTGTTTGAATTCTAGGGTTTAATTTTGTTCCATAATTGGCCAGCATAGGTTCTCAGTGGTTTTGTCTGGTATACCTTCTGTTGGTGGATTGTGGCAGATTTGGTCTTGAGACGAGGTGCAATGTACTGGAAGTGATTGGGCCCATATGTCCCAGATAGTGTTCAGCAAACACAACAGATTCATGAAAAAATACATCTACAATGTTTATTCCTTGTAAGGTCGGATCTCATGAGTTCATTTTATCATTTCTAGCATCTTTCTGTACGTCACTACAGTCTGCGGACAGTGGGGTGGCATAGGTGCACAGGACACAACTGACAGTTCAATCAATCAGTCTGTAGATTTTACATACTATCCAGCCAGGGCTGAGGGGGTTAAGCGGAAATATCATGTTTATCTAATCTAGCATAAGAACACATTTAGATTTCTTGTTCATTAAACACTTATCATGTACTGGCAGTTCATTGTAATAAAATGCGTACTATTGCAACACCATCAATGAATCCCTCTATCCTTATATGTGCACCAACCTGCCCACACAGTCACTTCTCCATCCACACTTCGACTCACACTTATACATCCGTGCACTCATTTGTTCTTCCATCAGCAGGCATTTATCCACAAAACACACACATCTACCCACATCTAGGCATCCGCCTACCCATCCCATTTGTCTATCATCAGCCTGCACCCTCATTTACTCATCAATCCAAAATCAATACTTTATGCATAAATCCAAACTTGCATCCATGCAACTATACATTAGCATCCATCCACCTTTCCACTCATGCACTGTATTCACAGTCACCATACCAATTACTCATCCCTGTTGACAACTATTCATCTATCAATCCATCAATAAATCCAATCAAAATCCATCTGTGTCTGCCCGCTTCTGTGTTGTCTGGCTGCCTGTGTGTTGGCGTGTGTTGCCTGTGTGAGTATGTTTTCATCTGACTGCGGTTTGAGTGCAAACATGTCTTCTTGAATCCATACAAAAAGCATAGATGCTAATACCATTGAAACTAAGAACACATACACCTAAAACAAGTCAAATCTATCTGCTTTGCCAAAGCCTGAACTGTTTGGCTGCTGACAAGATATCACTTTATCTGGCTGAAAAAGGCCAGAGGTGTGTTACCATGATCACTACATAGAGGAGGTTAAAAAATTCACTTCCTTGCAAATTGGGTTGTGCAACACAAGATTAGTGCACAGTATTAAAACGACATAAAGGTCCCATTATCATAGGTGGTAATGGTACAATTTTGATAGTACAGTAATGTTGAGAAGGGTCATAATACATGGTGATATGCAAATTAGTACCACCAGAGAAGAGGGAACCCCAGTGATGTGTTACACCAGAAGTAAAATTGCCCTCTACAATCACTCATGTGTATGGCCGGTAAGTTACTGCTGGCAGAAACTGACCATGACTGCGGACAGCATCTTACCCTTTATTATGCAATAAATCCTGCATGATTAGATGTTTAAACATTAAGGGGGAGATTTATCAAATTGTCATGCAAAGCACAAGGACAACTTGCTGCGCTGTGTGCTAGGGAGACAATGGGAATGTACCATATTTACTAATAATATATGATGCATACCTGCGCTCCCACTGCACTGCTGTACTGAATGCTACCTAGATCCAAAACAGGTACCCTTGCTCCCTGGTGGAATGGAGCCTCTATTACTGTCAGGATTGTTTCTGCACACGAAAGGACATCTTCCTGCACAAAAACAATCCTTAGAGGCATTTCCATCTTTTTGTGTGTGCTACAGAATGCGGCACACATAGAGGAAATATTGAGGAGAAATAAAGATATTTTCCATTGTTACATCTCTGTTGGGAAGGTGTACAATTTTGATGCATTCCCAGGTTTACAAGTCTTTGTAACTCTGGGAATGCACCAAAATCTATGGGTGAATGCATGGGAATGGCCATACTGCACCCATGGAATGCTTTCCCATACAGAGTAACGTAAGGCAGTGATTTGCGCTACTTTATTTTACTCTAGATTTACTAAGCCACACAGAGCCATTCAAGGTGGCTTTCTGTGGCATAGTAAATCTAACTGAAGGGCTTGCGTTGCCTTGTGTCACCTTGCATAATGCAAGGGAAATGCAAGCACTTTGTCAATCTGGGCCCTAATACATTCGCTGCTTGCCAGCTCTAATCTTTAATATACGTATTTAATACGTGAATCATGAATTAAACTAAGTATGCTATTTTTCACCTGAGGACCAATTAGATGTGTAATTAATCAAATATTTTGTTTCAATTAGATGTGAATAAAATCTTTCTAGGAATGAATACTAACACTGACTGTACTGAACTATAGTAGTAAAATATTTTGATGTAACGTACATCAGCATAACTAATTCAATTAAAATCAGATGGATCACGAAGGGATAGTTAAAAGATTTGTACAGTACATAATTGTTTGACGACTCATTTCAGCAATTAATTCACTGCACCTATATTCATTATTCAGATTTAACATGAATGTGTTTAGTAGTTTAAATATATATTAGTATGTGGTATGGAGAAGGCCAAATGTATTTGTTGAGAGGATTTGCGGAGTTTCTGCTTGATTATTTTTTAAAGTTCAATATCTGTATTATAATCTTCAACTTAATAATGATTGAATAATGCTAAGGGAAGAATGGATTTTATGGTAGCAACTGTCCCAAAACATGTATTTGATAATCTTGCTTGCTATGGAGATCAGCTGAATTTCTTTGAACATTGTGTCTTTGAATATGTTCTACTGGATTCCCTTGTAAACAGCATCTGCCTGACAAAGAATACCTCCTAGATTCTAGGGTATCAGCAACAGTTTAATGGCCTACAATGTACACTTTTTAATACTGTGTTTAACTACGGGCCTAAAAATATTTGTGTCACTTTTTTGATGCAGACCCAGAGCACAATCCATTTTGGTATTCACACAGCAATGCAAAGTTCATTACTTTGCATGAGTGAATCGTTTGATGAATGGTTCATGGACATTCCCAAGCATCCACCCATGGATTTTAATGCTAGAGCATGTTGACAAAGAGTTGTAGACATTGGTTTAATGAAAAAAAATTACACCTGCCTGATGCTGGCCTAACAAGGAGAAATATCTTTATTTCCCCTCTTTATTTACTCCTTGTATTTGTGTTGCATACAAAGAGGAATACACCTTTAGGAAATGTGTTTGTCCAGAAAGGTGTTCCTTCCTGTAACAAAGCTACCTGACCATAACATAGACACCCTTGCCGTGTAGGGCATGGGTGCCTGTACTGGTGCTAGGCAATCCAAAGTATGCCAGTGCAGGTACAGGGCAGAACTGTGATATTCCTTTGAAAATATGGCACATTTCTGCTGTCTCCCTTTCATGGTAAGCAACGCAGAAACTTCACATGCTGTGCTGGGTTGCATGAAATGTTTGTAATTCCTGCCCGGAATTTATTCAAAATACATTTTAGTCTCAAATATTGAGAATGAACATTAAATTGCCTTGCCTAAGAAATAAAAAGTTACAGAGGAATAGAATGTAGGATTTGTTAGGCTTTCAGGATGGTAGGTGATTTTCCTTGTTTTTAACTAATTAAAGCAAACTGTTTCATAGTTAGGACTGACCACTGAAAAAATGCTGACTGCCAGATGGTTTAACTAAGAATATTACCTTATATACTTTCCTTTTCATGTTATGGTTTAAGAGTTTTGTTCATTTTATAGTCCTGACATATTCAGGTGTAAGCATTTGTTGAAATATGTATACATATTTGTTAATTTTAAATTGTTACTTAATATGTAACAAGACCTTTTCAGATCCACAAGGGCTACTAATAAACAATTTGGGATTTTGGTTGACTCCAAATCATAAAATCCTCTGAAACTCATCCTTACTTCCATATGATTAGTAGAAATGATCAGTATGTAAGCTGCTCAACAACTTTAAACACTTACATTCGCAAAATGTGAAGCCTCTTTTAAACCATGAGGACCCGCGAATGATTCAGAGATCACATATAGGTTCAGATTGTGGCTGTTGTTTCCTGAAAGAAGGGAAACAAACACTGTGTAGACTTTAAAAGCATTTTTATTTCAACAAGAGAACATAGGAATTGAATGAAGAAACTTGTTTAACCTTTTAGCTGCTGAGTCCCCCCCCCCCGTGCTGAGCCCTTTTTTGGCTATTTGGGGTAGTTAGTGCTTAGACCCCATAGCTTTTTGTGCACATAAGCTATCCACGCCAAATTTGCATCCTTTTTCTTCAACATTCTGGGGATTGTAAAGGTACCCAGAGTTTTTGTTAAACAGGAGAAACGCGCTGAAGGAGAAAGAATCCGTTTTTTTCTCTGCAAATGGCATCAATTAAGGGTTTACAGTGCTAAAATCACCATCTTCCTCGTTTTCATTAACAGGCAGGCTTGAATCAGAAAACCACATTTTTCAACACAGTTTTGGCATTTTACTGGAACATACCCCATTTTTACTGTTTTTTTGTGCTGTCAGCCTCCTTCCAGTTAGTGAAAGAAATGGGTGTGAAACCAATGGTGGGTCCCAGACAGCTAAACAGTTCTGAAAAGTAGACAACATTCTGAATTCAGCAAGGGGTCATTTGTGTAGATTCTTCAAGATTTTCCTACAGTTGAAATTAAAAAATATTGAAATTGCGTTGAAAAATACAGCCCTTTCTGATTAGGTTTTCTTCTGTAACTTTTTCAACTATGATAGATTTTTTTAAAGGAATACACTGTTATATTTGCTGGACTCAAAGCCAATAAATGAGCTGCACCTTGCAATGAGTTTTCATTGTATACCTCACATACAGCATTCATTTGGTAAAATATAAAGAGTGAAAGAGTGAAAAATAGCTATCAAGGAAACCTATGTATTTCTGAAATGGGCACAAGATAAGAAGTTTAGAAACTTTGGTTATTTGTACATCTATGAATTCGGGGGTCCTCATACTAGCAAGCGAATTACAGGGCATTTACTCAAAATGACTTCTTTCTTACACACTGCCTTACATTTGGAAGGCAAAAATGTGGAGAAAGACAATTGGCAATGACACTTGTTCTTCTATTCTGTGTGCCCCCAAGTCTCCTGATAAAATGGTACCTCACTTGTGTGGGTAGGCCTAGTGCCCACGACAGGAAATGCCCCAAAACACAATATGGACACATCACATTTTTCTAATGAAAACTGACAAGTTTTTTGCAAAATGCCTAACTGTGGATTTTGGCCTCTAACTCAGCCGGCACCTAGGGAAACCTTCCAAACCTATACATTTATGGAAGGTAGACACCTAGCGGAACCCATAATGGGGTGACTTCTGAGGCTCTAACCAGGTTCTGTCAACCAGAATCCTTTGCAAACCTCTATATTTGGCTAAAAAAACACATTTGCTGCACATTTCGGCAATGGAAAGTTCTGGAATCTGAGGAGAGTCACAAGCTTCCTTCCAACCAACAATCACCCAAGTCTCCCAATAAAAACGGTACCTCACTTGTGTGGGTAGGACTAGTGCCCGTGTCAGAAATGGATCACACAACATTCAATGTTAGTCCTTACATAAGGGCAACTGTTGACCCTGGGGTGATCCATTCCTGATGCAGGCACTAGGTACAGGCACTCAAGTGGGGTAGCATTCTCAAGTGGGGTAGCGTTTTTATCAGGACAGGTGGGGAAACACTGGGTGGTAGGAATTTTGTAGATTTCAGCATATTCTTGTAGTTTGTGTGACAGAAATGCAAGAAAAATAGAGTTGTATTCAATATGTCACCTTTGCAGGGTATTCTGGGTAAGAAATCTTTGGAGAATCCACACAAGCCACACCTCCGGTCTCCCCTGGGTGTCTAGTTTCCAGAAATGTCTGGGTTTGGTAGGTTTACCTATGTGGCCACTGAGCCCAGGACTAAAAACGCAGGTTGTTTTGTGACAGATCATTTTGATGTCTCCACAATTCGATTTGGGTGATGGAATTTGGGGCTGAACTAAATTTGGGAGCTCCCAAGAGAGCACTCTCTGTGTGCTTACCACCGCATGCACCTGCTCTCTGGGTTGGGCTTCCCCGATATTGTCCCACTGCATAGACTGTCCTCATCACCTCCCTCAGAATCACTGGAAGAGGAGATGTCGGATGGGACTCTTCCGACTGAAAAATCACTCTCAGAGTCTGCTCCATTGCCCTATCCCTCAGATGCTATCTCAGTATCTTATGTCTCAGCCTCTGATCCTTCGTCACCATAACCTGAGTTAGGGCTTGAGCAGCAGTCATCCAACAAGACGCCATCTCTGCTACTGGCTAAACTGGCTAAACTGTCCCTCTAAAACAGTAGCCTACGTAGACAGTCACAAAATTGCTGGTGGGTATGATGTGTGTAACAGTTAAGGTCAGTCACCTTACCTTTGCTTCTTCCCTCAATCAGCACGTTCTCTCAGGACACTCAAAAAAACTTAAAAGACACACTATTACTTCACCTTGTGACATACCCATCCTCACAGTCTTTAGCGCCTGTGGGGCCCAGTGCGACAACCATTATTAGTGCTCCCACTCCCATGGCCTCCTCCTTGGATTCCATCACTACCACCCAGCAAAAATGCCCTTTATCTCTCCATAGCCCCCCTCGCACATACATTTCATTTGTATTATAGCACAGGTAATGGCTGGCCTTACTAATCCACTCAGCTATTCACATAAAGTACAGATGTGATCTTTGCAGCAGTCATATAAACCTTCTGTGTAACTTTATGGCATCAAAACTGCCACTAGACAAACGTCTGATCCTTCTCTAGCAGAAACATTATCACAAGAGTAAGCTTGACTTTTTTATTCCTGCCTAAAAGCTCTGGTTAAAAACGTGTTGGTTGGAGTACGTACAATGCTTTGAAGACACGCGCTGCAAGACAACTGGTGTCAAACATATATATAAGCTATCACTTTTATATGTGGGTGTGGTTTCCCTATGAGCTAAACGCAGCCCCAGGGAAACCATAAACGCATTGACAAATGTGATCTCCCTGTATGTATTTGTGTGTGTGTGTATATATATATATATATATAAATATATATATATATATATATATATATATATATACACGTATATATATATATATATATATATATATATAGCAAGACAAATTCTTGTAATAACAAGAAAGGTCAGGACACTTCCAGTGAAATTGAAGCTTTTACGCTCCACAGATTATTCCTCCCAGGTTGGCAAAGGCCAACCTGTCACACTCATAATGTGGCAGTCTTCACCGCGGGCCCGTCGGCAGTGTGACCGCAACTGTGGCCCTGGCGGTCTTTGGACCACCAGGGTCATAATGAGGGCCTAAATATGTGCTAACTGTGCAGGCATCTAGCTTCCTCAATTGAAATTTGCCAGGCTGAACGTATCACAGCTCTGTGATATGACTTCCACAGCCCATCAAAACGCTTGAAGGACATCCCCCTTGTGATGAGGGGGAGCTTCAAAGATAGCCTCAAACCTAGGAGCTTCAGTTTTAAGCACTGAAGTTACCAAGGACAAGTGTCTATCATTGACAACTTGTCACAGAGTGTGGTGGGGGTCAGCAGTCTTATTGACACCATACTACATGTAACGAGTAAGGGACTGACATCTGTCTGGCACATCACAATACGTTCTCGCACCGCTTAAGACAAAACTTCCACCGTCTGCTCCATAAGGCAAGGATCAAATTCCATCCACATTGCCTTGCATAAACAGCTATCCACCAGAATAACCTCCTTATCTATCTAACCTGCAACTTATTCCCAGTAGTATAAAAGGCCTCAGAAAACATCTTCTTGAAGATACTAGATTCAGATAATCTCTCACCCAAATCATTCTTTCACTGGGATTGCGACTCCTACCTGAAATGCTTTATTGTTAAGTAATATAACTGAGCCTACCTCAGGAAGCATTTGAAATACATTTATTACATCACCTTCAGAATTCATCATATTGGCCCTCATTATGACTTTGGCCATCCTTTTGCAAGACCGCCAAAGCCACGGGCGCCAGAAGACCGTCTTCCGCCCACTATATTATGAGTACTGCTGGATTTCAGCCACATTTTGGGCAGAAATCCAGCAGTAGTCGTGCTGGCGGGCAGAGGCACAGGGGCGGTTCCACCACCGGCCCCACCAAAAGGACTCTGCAAGCCATACTACAACCAGTAATATGACCTGGTGGTGTCCTGATGGCGGGGTGCTACTGAAGGTAGAAGTGCCCCGTTCCCTGCTGGACAACCTCCTCCCCGGACCAGGTAAGTCAATCGTCCGACAGGGGAGGGGGTGGGAAGGTGGGGGGTGTTGTGAGTGCATGTATGTATGCATGTTAGTGTGTAAGTGTGTATGCATGTAAGTTGGTATGCATGTATAAATGTAAGTGTGTATCCATGTGTGTATGCGTGCATGAATGTAAGTGTGTATGCGTGTGGGTAAGCTGAATGTTGGAGTGGATGCGAGTATGAGTGTTGTGGTGAATGTCAGTATGAGTGTTGAAGTGAATGCATGTATGGATGCATGTGAGTGAATGTGTCTATGTCAGTGTTGGTGAATAAGTGTCTGCAGGGTGCGTGTGGGTGTCTGTCTGTGTATGTAGAGGGTGGGGGCGAGGGGTGTTGGGAGGGAGGTGCTGTTCCTGGAGGGGGGGGTGAGGGGTAGGAGGAGGGGGCAGTGTACCTTGAGGGAGGGTAGAGGGTGGGGTTTTGGGGGGCTATTGTACTTGCTGGGGGGTCGTCTGCCGGTGACAGGGAAGACATTTCTTGTCACCGGTAGCCTTTCCGCCAGGGTTTTTGTGGCGGTGCTACCACTGCGGAAGCCCTGGTGGAAAGGTGGCTCCTAATACTGCAGGCGGTCTTCTGTGGTCCGCCGGGTCGGAGATGCTCATCTCCGGCCCAGCAGGTCTGACCGCCCTGGCGGTCTGAGTGGAGATGTGGCGGGTTGGCATAAGCCAACCCGCCACACTCATAATGTGTCAGTCTTAACTGCCAGCCTGTTGGCGGTGAAACCGCCACTGTGGCTGACCGCCAGGGTCATAATCAGGGCCATTGTCTTCTCAGAAACACTATAAAGAGACTTCTAGCATATTAATTCTATCTGTGTTGTTTTCTCTGACTCCTTACTTCTGCAATGAAAATTCCTGCAATAGTTATGGAATGTTTGCACCTGTATGTGTTCCTCTCACATATCCCACCACGTCTAAGCACTTTTTCAGAGGTAATCTTTAGTTGCATGTTTAGTTTTTCAGGATTTACTAGTCTCATATCCCATTGCACTGTTCTCTGTTTCTATCACTGATGTAATATTTGTGTGTATGTGGTCACTGGTGGACGAAGACAGAAATAAGCATCACTCTTGTTGTATTCTGCCCACAAAGTTAGTGTATCCTGACAGGATCTTAGAATTAAGATGCCTTTATGTAAGAAATTACTCGGCAAAAAATTAAACAGATATTCACAGCCCCTCCTCCAAATCAGCCTCACCAGAGCCAAGATCTAGATCTAACCATGTGCTGCAGCATATTGTTTACTGCTGCTGGACCTGGCCATTTTTTCAGGGTCATCCACATTCTTTTTGCATCCTTCCTTCTATTTTCTCTGACCTGTTTTTGTTGGCTTTAGGATTCTGGGCACTTTACCACTGCAAACTGTGCTAAAGTGCATATGCTCTCTGTGTAAATTGTATTAGTGATGGGTTTATCCATAATTGGCCTACTTGATTTACTAGTAAGTCCCTAGTAAAGTGCACTAGAGGTGCCTATGGCCTGTAAATCAAATGCTACTAGTGGGCCAGGAGCACTGGTTGTGCCACCCACATGAGTAGCCCTATAAACATATCTCAAACCTGTGCAGTGTCTGTGTGTGCAGTCTTGCACTGCCAGTTAGATTTGGCAAGTGTACCCACTTGCCAGGCCTAAACCTTTCCTTTTTATACAAGTAAGGCACCCTTAAGGTAGGCCCTAGGTAGCCCCATGGGCAGTGTGCAGTGTATGTTAAAGGTGGGACATGTACTGATGTGTTTTACATGCCCTAACAGTGAAATACTGCCCCATTTGGTTTTCACTGTTGCACGACCTATCTCTCTCATACATGAGGGCTGCCTTTAAATAAATTTAAAGTACAGATTCCCTTTGGGAGCAGATAGAAATTTGGAGTCTGGTGTCTCCGAACTCACAATTTAAAAATATATCTTTTAGTGAAGTTGTTTTTTTAGATTGCGACCTTGAAAATGCCACTTTTAGAAAAGTGACTCTGCCTGTTTGTGGATTCCCTGTCTGGGTAAGTTTGGCAGTTGGGCTGAATCCCCTCTAGACAGTGAGACAAAGGGTGCTGGGGTGTAGCCTGCATATCCTGATGCGCCATCTGAGCTAGAGTGGAGGTAGAAGTGGTCACTTATACCTGAATAGGGCAGTCCCTGCCCTCTCACAATGCAGTCTCCAACCCCCTTGTGTGTGTCTGGGACATGGCCTGTGCAAGGTAGGATCTGGTGAACAACAGAGACTTTCCTTTGAAGTTTGCCTACTTCAAACGCAGAAACAGGTATAAGTAGTGGACCCAAAAATCCAGACTTTAGATTACTTCTGGGATCAAGAGGAACCTCTGCCAAGGAGAAAAGCTGAAGAGCTGAGAAGAAGTGCTGCCCCTGCCTGTGACTGTGCTTTGTTGGGCTATCCTGTAGGTTCTGCTTCTGCTTGTGAAAGGGGACAAAGACTATATTTTGTTGTGCAGTTCTGCTTGAGAAGAATCTCCAAGGGCTTGAACTGAGATTGCCTCCTGTTTTGAAGTCTCAGGGCCATCAAAGACTTACTCTGCCAGCACCTGGACTCTCTGCTGAGACCCCTGTCCTGCCAAATGGTGCCCCATTCAGTCCATGGGACCTTGAAGGGTGAAGATGGCTGAACAAGGACTGAAAGCTACGCACAGAACACCGTGCAGAGAAATTTGCGACGCACCACCTGCAACGCGGCTGAAAAACGATGCGCCACACACTTTGCGGCAAAAATTGACACTCCACCTGCATCACGGCTGGAGAAACAATGCAACACCAGGTTGCGGCTGCTGATAATGACAAAAAAAACCATGCAGCTCGATTTTCTAACACCATGTGACCGGATTTCTCATGCATCGTCCCTGGGCGTCAAAGTCATCGTGAACCTGCACAGATTCAAGGTGCCCTGTCTGGAAATCAACGCATCGCTCTCTTGTGAGGGAGAAAAACGGCACATCGCCGACCCGACCAGAGAAGAATTTGATGGACAGCCTCACTTGCGAGTAAGGAATTGACGCATCGCTGACTTTTCCGACGCACGCTCGCCCGTGCGGCTTTATTATTGACGCAAATCAGGTACTTTGTGTAAAATCAACATTTCCATTGTTTTCTATGGATTAAGACTCTTATTGTTTTGAAAATTCATATCTTGACTTGTGTATGTTGGATATGTGCAGTTTTTGTCTTGTTTGATTTAGATAAATATTACTTATTTTTCTAAACCTGTGTGGTGTCCATTCTGTAGTGCTTTTTCTGCATGACTGTGTGTGTTGGTCTAAATACTTTACACATTGATTGTGGGTTAAGCCTTCCTGCTCGTGCAAAGCTACCAAGAGGGTGAGTGGAGGCTAACCAGGTGTGTTCCTCCTTTGCCCTGACTAGAGTGAGGGTCCTTGCTTGGACAGGGGGTAACCTGACTGCCAACTAAATACACCGTTTCTAACAAGTGCCATTTAATTCAGAAAATGCTAATAGAGTCAAGCATAGATTTGGTTGACACACAAGTATCTAATTAAGAGAGTTATTTCCGTTTAAGTAATCACTCACCCCTTTGGTTGTTAAGTAGTCTACAGGTCTCACTCAGACTCATTGTTTATTAGAAAAGGTGAGGAGAAAGTTAAAGAGACTGCAAAAAGAGTTACGTTTGAAAATAGACTGTCTCTTGAAGTTGAAATTAAAGGGCTCATTGGGGTTTTAGCTCTGGAAGGAGCAAGCCCTTTTGTGGTCTAATTCACCAGCTGGATAGTACTTTTGTGGTCAGATATGGTGTCCAGCTGAAATTGCAGATTTAATTTTTAAAGTGTCTGGACTATTAGTACACTTCCTGGATTGGGGATAGAGTTGAAGTGATTAGGCAATTTCAGGTGAGGCTAGGCAGCATAGCATCTGAGCTACACAACCGCAAAGCAATCAAAAAATTTATAAAAATGAAAAAGCAAAGCATGATGTATCCTGAAGTACGTCGTCTATTTCAGTGAAAAAAAGAGTTGAAAGGTGTTATGGAAATAGTGACTTAGCAAAACAAGTGGTAAGCCCTTTTTGTATGTTTTATTAGTCTCTTGACCGATCGGTGGATCCTTTCTCCAACCCATTGTGTATCACAAAGACATACTATTTGCTGTTGTGGTGGACCAAATATGGCAGTCTGGCACTTCCGGATGGGCCACCTTAAAAGGGCAAGTGTGTTGGCTGTATTTTTGGTTTCATCACAGCCCAAGGGATAACCAACAAGGGTCCACATAGTGGACTTATCAAGCAGTCCCCTTTGGAAGAGCCGGACTGCTCAAAAGCCTAGTAACCCTGGTGAGAAACAAAATATAGTATTCTGGTGACATAAGTGAAAGAGGAAAAATTAATGGATGCTACCATGACAAAATTCCGGAGATAAGAGATGTGATATTTTGCACCCTTTTATCCAGAATAACATCACAAAATAGATATTTTCCCATCCTACCCTCCTGAATATTCTCCTGTTTGCTATTGAAGGGAACAAACAACTTTATGTGGACTGCATAATTCCTACCTACACCTTTTTCAGTGTGAACTCCTCTGACCCCTAACCCTTTCGTTAATATATTAAAGCTTAGTCTCAGGGGCTGTATCACAGATAATGTGCATCTATGCAGACAATTGTTCGCACCCTTCCATTTGCACAGGTGCAATCACAGTTTTGTATGGTTACGTCTTTCCATGAAGTTGTGCAAACGTCTTAATTTGTTGTTGGTAAAGATGGATAATAGCACATAATCTAAGGGTGGTTCTGATGCCGCTCCGATTTAGTGCAACTCAAAACTCCACTAAATTTACTCAGCAGGACCTGTGTCTCAAACTAAGGCTGCAATCACAAATTTGATAACATTGTAATAACAGTGAAGCAGATTTTGTCCCACAGTAATGACAGCAGCAGCCGCTCCTCTGTTATGGCGGAGGAGCATCGCCCGCCCTCAGCAGCAGCAGCTGCAAACTTTTAACAATAAAAATATAATTAACTGTGTTTATTATATTTTTATTGTTAATGGGGCGGGCCATGGGGCATGACAGGGATGGAGGGGGAGTGCACAGCACTCCCCTCAGTGCGCATGTGCGTTTGGCTGCCCGCCTCGGCCAGTCAAACACACATGGACACTGAGCTCTCTCCAACCCGGCACTGTGTTGCTGGGTTGGAGACAGCAGGCAGAAGCTCCCAGTCTGCATCAGAGCGCCAAGCCAGGGCACTCCACCCAATCCTAATACTGCTTTCATGCTGCCATCAGCATGAGAGTAGCATTAGGATTGGACGCAGGCAGGCTGGGAGCCTCTGCCTGCAAGAGGAGCGAGCGGCGCAGCGGCTCACAGTAAGGTACTTTTTAAAAAAATGTAATGCCCCACCTCCCTACCGCACGGCGAGCCGCAGCTGAATGACAGGGAGTAGTAGATTGTCAAACTACAAAAGTTTATTAACAAATTAGTAAAGTTACAATCACTAATCAAATCAATGAGGCAAAATTTTATTTTCATCTGGATACAGCACACTCAAATATGATCCCCACGGTCAATTAGTAATGCGATTCTTACATCATAAAAGATAGTATAGCAAATTAAGGCAAAGACTCATTCCTGTAAAGAAAACCCCTTAATTCTGAGTTAAAGTTGTGGGTGGAATGGGGAAACACAGAAGCAACAGGTGTTAGCAAATATAGCATTGGAAAAGAAACCAGATAAAGGTTCAGATCAGGCAGTATTTCTACCAGAAAGAAAATAAGCACTGGCCTAAAGAGAAGGGAGAGGATGTCTGCCTGGAAAGGTGGACCGGGCGGGAGATTTCAGTGATTAACAAGCTTCACACAGTTAAAGCATAAAACTGCACACAATTGTTGCACCCTACAGGATATCACTGAACAGCAACCGATCAAAACTCCATTGGAGTCAACCTCCTTCTCACAAGTAATACAATGCCAACTTTCCTACAACTCTGCGATTATCCTGATATCTCATGAAGGAATGTCCACCACCTCTACTCCTGTCCTGCAGGTGCTGGGAATCATCATGTTGGCTGAGAACCTCACTATATGTTGTCTAATACATTTCAAATGCCTGTTCGCTAACTAACAGACTTCTGGAAAGTTACAGATTCTGCAGTGGAAAGAAGAACATCTTGTGCAAAACAGCAGCTCAACATGAAAAACAGGCCTTTCAATGTTAGCACATACATCTCCTATAACATGACATCAACAGTTAGGCTAACTTAAATCAGTACATTATTATTTATTTTGTATGCTTATAATGCCTAAGTATGATTACCTTCTACAAACATTTTTATTTATAATACATGTGCAATTCAACATAGGCATTTGCACTTTTCATTCCATTGCGCTTTTGTTTGAAAAATGAAGACATTTGATCCAGCAGTGGTGCTGGTATCAGTCGTGGCTGTACTGGTCATCAGTAGTGGCTGTGATTTTATTGATAATGGTGGTATTGGTAGTGTTTGCAGAGGTGGCATTGTATTGGTGGCAGTCGTGCTATTGATGATGGTGGTGGCTTGTGGTGAAATCAAGAGGAGGCATCCTGAGCTATCAAGCAGTTCTGAAATTCAGCATCCTTGGAGGGTAGACCCTAAATACAAATTTGTGCACTCAGCTTATTTTTTTTTTTTTCTTATTTTTTTACAAATTAAGCACTGGGTGAGATTGTTAAAAGTCCTTTGAGAGCACATATGTTACCCCTTTCTAAGGCACTGACTTTAAACATGAGCTTTAGTCTACTTTCCTCAAATGGGTTATTTACTGATTGCACTCAAGAATTGTTGTACTGAAGGTTCTGCTTCTTTCTGAGTGAGTGCAAGATATATACCCGAAAAATCCAGTGATCACTTTTCCATTCTGATGGGATCTACTTACTACGACTTCAAAAATTACAATTGTGTTCGTTTTAGCTACCAAATAACATGCAGAGTATTTTGAATCTTAATAATGAAGAAATATGTTTTGATTTTCTGGTTCCTGTGGCATTTGTAATAGGCTGTTATGACATTCCATACGATCTTGATGCAGAATGACAGCACTGTACATCTAATTTTGGATTTTTTTAGATCCCTAGTATTTTTTATGACATTTGTGGTCCCGTTCTGCATCTATTGCAGACAGACAAAACTTGTGTGATCCGTTCAATTCCAATCCAGGAACAATTTGACAATTGATAAATATTACAAATTCTCAGAATGAAGGTGCTTGAACTCTCTAGCTTGCATTATATAAATTCACATGTAAGTTATTAGTTTGGGCATTTGCATAGCACACAATCTGCCACTGGTATGCCATCACTGTGCATCCAGTAGTTAGGTATGATTTTTCAAATGGTTCCAACGTTTCCATCCCGGACCAGAGTCTGATTCACCTTGTGGTGAAATACTTTCAGTAATGTGAATGGGTTCCTCTCTGTGTTAGACCAATGTGTCAGCTCCAACAAAATGTGGGAGGATATTCTTAGTCTTTGATTGATGTGAACCTTGTGTGCATGTGTGTGGTGTGTGTGTGGATATGTAGCAGTATGGGTGTGTGAGTGTGTGTGTGTATGTATGTGTGCGTGAAGGGTGTGTGTGTGTCTGAATGGAAGCAGAGAGGAGGGGGTGTGTCAGTGCGTGTGTGTTTGTATGCAGACAGATGGAGGTATCTGTCTGAGTGCGTATTAGTGTGCGAATGGGGATGTCTGAGTGTGTGTATGTGTGCGGATGGGGTGTCTCAGTGTGTGTAACTGTGTGAATGGGGGGTCTGAGTGCGTGTATGTGTGCGAACGGGGGTGTCCGAGTGCATGAAAGTGTGCAAATGGGGGTGTCTGAGTGCATGTATGTGTGCGAAATGGGAGTGTCTGAGTGCGTGTATATATGCGCATAGGGGTGTCTGAGAGCGTGTACGTGTGCAAATGGGGGTGTCTGAGTGCATGTTTGTGAGCGAGCGAGTGGGGGTTTCTGGATGTACACGTGTGATTGGGGGTATGTGTCTGCATGTATGTGGAGGGGAGAGGGGTGTGTCGGGGTGCGAGTGTGTAGTTGTGTGTATTGGGATGCATGCGAGTGGGGGTGCATGTGTGTAGGTCTTCGAGTGAGTGGGGGTGCCTGTGTGCAAGTGTGCAGATGAGGAGGGGTGTGTGCAAGTTTGTGGATGAGGGGGTGTGCAAGTGTGTGTGGATGAAGGTGGTGTGTGCAAGTGTGCGGATGAGGTAGGGTGTGCAAGTGTGCGGATGAGAGGGTATGTGTGCAAGTGTGCATATGCTGAGGGGGGAGTGTGTAAATGTATGCAAGCATGCAGGGGTAGGTTGTGCATCAATACAGTGGGTTGTGGGGGTGTGAATGATTGTGGGGGTGCGTATGTGTGAGTGCGGGTGGGGGTGTGTATATGTCAGTATGAGAGCGGGTGGGGGTGTTTTTATGGATAGATGTGGTTGGGTGGGGGGTGTTTGCATGTGTGTAGACGGGTGGGGGGATGTCTGCATGTGTGTGGACATGTGGGGATGCGGGTGCCATGACAGGAATGGGGATTCCTGTCACAGGGTACATTACCACCAGGGTTTATGTGGCAGCACCACGAAAAGCCTGGAGGTGTTCTGACTCATAATAACGCCGGCGGTCTTACGGCTGCCGCCGGAGGAACTCACCTCTGGCCCGGTGGTCTGACTGCCCTAGCGGTACTGGCAGCATTGTAGTGGTTTGGATTTGGCCAAACTGCCAAAGTCATAATATGGTGGTCTTTACCGCCGGGCTGGCAGTGGTAGGACCGCCACCACGAGTGTGACGGTCTTAAGACCTCAACACTCATAATGAGGGCCTGAATATGGAAACAGAGAAATGAGATTGACTAAAAACACTCCACTCATGAGTATGTGACTGACACAAAACTCACTAAGTACTCTGTGACAAAAAAAACAACACACTGTGTTGTAGACAAGGGGTGTTCAACAACAGACAGCTAAAGCTGTCTCTAGACAAGATATAAAATGGAGATTTTGTAAGTCCCTCTGACCATTGTCTTCTTATTTCAAGACACATCTTCAACATGTTTTTCTAAAAGGCTAGTGATGTACATTTCCTGATAATCCTCAAAACATGCTGTATTAGTTAGATGTTATACTGCTTTACTGTGTCGAATAAAACATTGTTTGAAAACTGAAACCACAAAGTTATGTAAAATGAATTACTATGTGATGCTATTATACAATTCATCACATCTAGAAAGTAATTCCTATTGTGTCTCCACAGACGCATCTAATTTATTTTATTGTGATATACACATCTATTTCCACTCTTGAGAGTATTTTTGCTTGAAGGAACAGCACAGAATATTATCTTACTGCCGCCCTTAACGGTATGTTTGATAAATTCACGTATTCTATTTCTTCAGTTATATTTTTTAACAGAGACAATTATAGTGTGTCTATGTAATTGAAGTCTCAATTTCCAAATTAGACAATTTCAACTGACTTTATTGTTATCTGCCATTACTTTTTTAATTTATCTTTCTCAAGTTTCTTATTTTTTAGGCTTGTCTCAAATTCGGATGTATCTCTGAATTTGTGGCAAATTGCACTTTGCACTGTTTCCTTTTAATCAGTGATGAGAGAAAAGTAATTTGGTGAGAAAGACCAAAAGTAATTATTTAATATTGATCAAGGGCCCTGGCTTACTCCTGAACTTTCGGAGTAACCGAGGAGTGCTCTAGAAGTGTGTCACAAATACTCATAGCAAAATCTGTGTGAATTGGGCACTGTTAGAAATGGGGTCTTTGGTTGGCAGTCAGGTTACTCTGTCCAAGCAAGGACCCCCAATCTAGTCAGGGTAAGTCACACACAATCCAAATTATTATGTGCCCATCCTGTGGTACCTTGGCACTGAGCAGTCAGGCTTAATTTAGAAGGCAATGTGTAAGTATTTGTGCAATAAATCATGCAATAACACAGTAGAACACCACAAAAATACACCACACAGTGTTTATAATAAAATATAATAATAATTATCTGGTAAGATGCAGGGCAAAACAGTTAAGATGCAATAAGTATATTTTGAAATATCACTGTAAAAATGATAGAAAGTGTCTTTAGTCCCTTTAAAGCAACAAATGTCTCTTGCAAGCACAAAGAACCTGGTTTGCATTCAAAATCTCTGCAAGGAACTGCAGAGGAGGAGATGCGTGGAAAACATGGAGGTGTGCGTTGAGTTCTTGGGCCGCACACAGTGATGCGTCATTTATTTTTCAGGCATGGAAGGCTTTGCGTTGATTTCCGGAGCTCGGACTTGGATCCTCTTCGGGTTGCAGGGTTTTCGGACGCCCTGGGGACGATGCGTTGAAATCAGGTGCTTGCAGGACGAAGTCACAGGGGCTACATCGATCCGGTGGGCTTTGTGTGGAAATTTCTACCGCACAGTAGGCGCTGCATTGATTCCTCTCAGGAAGTGAGGCTGCGTTGTTCCAGCTCGGCTTTGCGTCAATCCAATGGGCTCTGGGTCCAATTTCCAGTTACTATGCTGGCGCTGCGTCGATCTTCTCCTTGCGAAGTCGGGCTGCATCGTTCCAGTTCGGCGTGCAGTGATTTTCTCACTGCGATGCAAGCTGTGCGTCGTTTTCTGCAGGCTCTTCATCGAATTCCGCCACACAGGGAGTTCTTCTTGCAGGAATGAAGTCTTTTTGGTCCTGAGACTTCAGGGAACAGGAGGCAAGCTCTATCCAAGCCCTTGGAGAGCACTTCTCCGCACAACCAGAGAGCAGTAAGGCAGCAGGGCAACAGCAAGGCAGCAATCCTTCTTAGAAAGCGGTCAGGTGAGTCCTTTGGGCAGCCAGGCAGTTCTTCTTGGCAGGTTGCAGGTTCTGGTTCAGGGTTCTTCTCCAGGAAGTGTCTGAGTTGGTAGGGGCAGAGGCCCTGTTTAAATACCCAAATGTGCCTTTGAATTGAGGGAGACTTCAAAGAGTGGCTTAGAAGTGCACAAGGTCCCCTTTCAGTTCCATCCAGTCTGCCAGGGTCCCAGTAGAGGGTGTGGCAGTCCTTTGTGTGAGGGGAGGCTACTGTCCTTTGACATGTAAGTGTCAGGCCCTCACCCTCCCAGCCCAGGAAGATCCATTCAAAATGCAGATGCGTGCAAGTGTGACTGAGCATCCTGTGTTTGGGGTTTGTCTGAGTGAATGCATAAGGGAACTGTCAACTAAACCTAGCCAGATGTGGATTGTAAGGCACAGAAGGATTTAAGTGCAAAGAAATGCTCACTTTCTAAAAGTGGCATTTCTAAAATAGTAATATTAAATCCAACTTCACCAGTCAGCAGGATTTTGTATTACCATTCTGGCCATACTATATATGACCTTGTTTCTCCTTTCAGATCAGAAGCGACCACGCACACAGTATATGAGGGTAGACCTAATGTTAGCCTATGAAAGGAGCAGGCCTCACAGCAGTGCAAAACGAATTTAGGAGTTTTACACTACCAGGACACGTAAACTACACAGGTACATGTCCTGCCTTTTGTCTACACAGCACCCTGCCCTATGGGTTACCTAGGGCCTACCTTAGAAGTGACATATATGTAGGAAAATGGGAGTTTTAAGCTTGGCAAGTACTTTTAAATGCCAAGTCGAATTGGCAGTGAAACTGCACACACAGGCCTTGCAATGGCAGGCATGATACATGGTTAAGGGGCTACTTATGTGGGTGGTACAAGCAGTGCTGCAGGCCCACTAGTAGCATTTAATCTACAGGCCCTGGGCATATATAGTGCACTTTAGTAGGGACTTATAAGTAAATTAAATAAGCCAATTGGGTATGATTCAATGTCATCATGTTTTAAGGGAGAGAGCATATGCACTTTAGCACTGGTTAGCAGTGCTAAAGTGCAGAGTCCTAAAACAGGAAAAACAGTGTTCAAAAAGTGGAGGGAGGCAAGCAAAAAGTTAGGGGTGATCACCCTAAGGCTGTCACATCTAACAGGCACAATATCTCTGACTGCAAATTGTGACTGTGGTAGCACTCTGCACGAGAACACTATGCTGTAAAACACATCATTAGACCATGGTAAGAAAGAACACCTAACCTATGTAAATGCAACAAAGCTCAAATATTTTTCTAATTGACTGTTCACACACTCGAGTGAACTTGACACCACCAACTTTCTTACACACACCTACATCTGCTGGGCAAATGGGATCCCACACAGCTAGGTTGGAGAACAGTAAGTGCGCATGTCAGCTTGACCAGCCTGAGACTGGCGGCCAAACCGGCATGTGTACTTTACAGTGCCCACCACTCCTCCTCCCCCTGCGGTTCATTGAGGATGGCCCAGCCCCACCTGCCATACAGTTACATCATTTGCTCACTCAGCCAAGGTCCAGGGAATGAAAAATAAAATGATAATAAAATTGTTTTACTATAATTTTATTTTTCATTCCCTGGCACTGTGTAGGGGGCGACGCTCCTGCGCTACTACTGAGGAGCCAGCCCTGGTTACAGTGGCCCACCACATTGACACAACTATATCTACCATAAATTTGTTCAGTGTATTTGTGCATTCCGTAGACCATGAGTAGGATGGAATCTCGTCCCAATCATATATAGCTAATGATAGATGGAATGCAACTACAAAAATATCAACATTGCAATTACTTTCAATGTATTTAATATCATTAAAATAAAGTCTAATTCAAATGTGGCTGTGTCGTGGTTTTCTTGTCAGGGTTTCTTTTCTTTTATTAGCATCCGTATAACTCTTTGCCCTTAGTGAGGAGCAACAGCCCACATGATTTTTGCCCTCTGTGACTTACAGACCCGGGGTTTTATCAAGGCTAAATGGACAAGCCCAATAATGTCCTCATTCATTATAGTTTCAGTGGTCTGGCAGTGGCCCCAATATTTGGTCTCTGTTGCTCATGTTAAAATTGTTGTCTTAGCGCCAATACAACATCGCAAGATGGATGAAGGGGAGGATGGACTGACGCCATCTCTGTTATCATTCTCCCATTATGACTTATAGTACGTGCATTGAGAATTGCTTTGCCGTTAATGCATTGAAAATTGGTGCTTTTTATTGACAAAATGAGCTCTGCAGACTACATGGAAGTAAAGTACCTTTGTGAATCTGGTTCATAAAACATATTTGACTTAACTACAAAAGATCTACATGCTTTTCCAGAGTGGCGAAGTAATGACACATATGTGTTATAGTTGGATAACTGACATAACTGCATATTTAAAGTGTGGCAGTAGTGCCTTGTCACCACAATATTGTAAAATGGTATAACCAGCAAATGTCTGGTAAAAACAACACAGAAATAAATATTGAAAAATGTGGTAGGGTTTCATATTTGGTTATTCCTTTATGTTAGCTCCCTTAATGTAAGGCCATGACCTTGCAGTTGTATTATTATTGCATATGTGTATTACAGCTGTTGTTCTTCTCGGACAATGAGGCTTTGTTTAACACTACATACAGACTTTGCCTCCTCTTGTTATTAACATTTTTTAATAATCCTTGTAGTATACTTGGTCTCTACCCCAGCTTTCTCGCATGAATGGCATAAAGCAAGACTGGGCCCAAACAGCTGTCTGTAAATCCAAGCCACAAACAGGCCCTGTGTTCAGTGGTGGCTGCCGCCAATCAAGGGTGGCGGGGCTGGGGAGGACCATCAGTGGGGGGTAAAAATATATTTTTTTAATTTACCTTTCCGATGCTGCAACTGGTGACCACCTCCGCGATGCTCCTCTTTCCAGCACTAGGGCGCAAAGCACAGGCTCCTAATCCAGATGCTACTCTCATGCTAAAGCAAGCATGAGAGCAGTGCTGGGATTGGATATGATGCTCCCTTAGGCACAGGAAGCCTGTGCATTTCTCCAGCCGGCTGTGTAACACAGCTGGTTGGATAAATGTAAGTGCGCATGTCAGTTCGGTTGGCCTAAGACGGCTGACCAAACTGACATGCGCACTTACAAGTGCTCACCACTCCTTTTCCCAGCCATGGCGCCACCTCGCCCGAAATTCCTATTGCTGAGTCATGCAGTGACAAATAATCATTGTTCACTGCGTGATTGAGCAGGGGGGTGACACTCCTTCACTATTACGGAGCCGCTCCTGCCTGAAGTCTCCTCTCCCCTGGAAGAAAGGACGAAAACTCCCAACTGTGACAAAGCAAACATGGGCTCAGAGTCATGAAGATTACTATTATATAACGAGGTCATTACCTCCTTGTCCTTCCTTGTACCAGTCCTTGCACAACGAGGATATAACCAAGCAACATATGGGTAAGATAGGGCAAACACACATAAATCACAATAATCAAAGGGATGTAACACCCAGTGCAATTTTAATCCAATACAAAGAATCAAGGGCTGACTGATGCCAACTCTTTAGCACCAAATTCAACTGAGAGTCCCTCATCTTCTTGCCAAGGTCCTTTTGAAGGATGCACAGGAAGTGGATATGCTTCTGGTGGTTCTAGACTGGATTGGTCCTAGTAGAACAGTCCTTGTTACCTGGTTAGCCTTGCAGGTGGATAATTTTAACCATTGGCTAAGAGTTGAAAATGCTGGCTACCTGCCCTGACAAACTGTTCCATAAGTGACAAAAAGAGAATCAGTCTTACAGATGGCTGATATTGCACATAAATATTTAGTGCTCTATGTACCCCTAATGAATGCATGCTGAATTCCTCAGTCAAATATGAACATGGGATCAATATGTATGAGCACATCTTACAAATGGTAAAAATATGAAAAAAATTGGAAGGAACTGCAGACATGTTCAGAGTTCTACCCTGTCAAGAAATAAAGGGATCACAGCAAAGCAAATATCTACATTCGCCCAATATGTATCCTACACAGAATACTCCTAGGTGCACTAAATTGTGTGTTATGTATCATATTAAAGTGGATTCTAAAGGGTTCATCCTGAATGCAAAATGAATGTGAGGAGAGGAAAAACCTTCTGAGAAGGCCTGAAGCCAATGAGGTCACCATGGACACATCCAAACCACAGAAAGCTGGCTTCCCAAAGTAGAGACTTCCATAGGCAACAAAACCTACACTGAAATATAAGTACTACCTTGAAAAGAACACAAGAAGCAGATTGAAGAACTCTGGAGAAACATAAAAAATATCAGGTTTCCCACTGCACTGGTGGGCGAAATGCATAAGGGTACTTGGCAGCTTAAACTTCTGAATGCACACATGATCCTGAAGACTTAACTTTTCAAGCACCAGACAACTAACTAGGGGCACAGAAAGGCGTACTTTAGAGGGAGAAGTGATTTCAAAGTACGACTGATGGGCAACTGCCATGGATGGAGCTGAGAGAAGTTGTATCTTGGGGAACCTGGGTCTCCAAGGCCACCAGGGACCGATTAAGAGAGCCTCTCTTTGACCATCCTTTATCTTCTGTAGGACCCAGCTCACAAGTTGTTAGAGTTAAAAGGCATATAGCAGCCTCTTCATGCAGGGCAGGTAGTAAGCATCACCCTTTCCAAACCCTTGGGGTGGCAGGCAAAGAGCAAAAGTGTGGAAGAAAAATAACTTGCTCTGAAACAAACAGGTCAAGCCAATGGAAGCTGTACCATCCTATGAAAGACTGCAACATCTGAGGACACAGACAAAGGGATATGGAGGATGAAAAGATATCCCAAATGACCCAAACATTATTGGGGGTCACACTCTGTAGATCCTCTTAGCCTCAAAATGTAACTGCAACCTCTTTGAAGAACAGGAAGACTGGTAGGTGTCTCTAACTCCAGTCCTACAGAATTATTCTCTAGTAGGCAGGAATGTTAGGAATCAGACAAACCTGTCAGATAATTTCTCATCTGTACATGCTTCGTACAGAGCCCTGATCATATTCTGAAATCAGTACATACAATAGTTGGTATTTCATACTATATGATTATTTATCAAATGTTATTTTGACTAACAGCTCAGCAATAATTATACAAATTAAACAAAAGTTAAATAAGCTCGAGCCATAATTCATCACAAATTCCTATTCTATCAGTCTACCTATGATATAAACAGATGTCTAACAGTCAATTGTTTGAGTTCTACATAATACCCCAAGCCATCTAATGTCTCTAAATGTACCTTATTTTATCAGGCTTGAAGTTGTAGCTCTGTAATTCAACATCAGCTCCAGCAATCAATGCTTGTGTTCTACCCATCCCTTTCACCTGTACCTTATATAGCTTTCTTAAGCATGGTGTCCTATGGATCGAGCATGGATCGACTTGTGCAGTTGCTGCATCTGTACATGGGATATTTGAACTATGCTTCATGTTCAAAATATACGCAGAACATCACTACTACTTTCTTTCCTTCCTTCCTTCCTTCCTTCCTTCCTTCCTTCCTTCCTTCTTCTGAGAGGATGCTAAGGTATATTGTAGCCAGATTTTCGTTGCTATGCTTATGAACAGTGTGTGTACCAGAGAATGAAAAGCATCCTTCTCCTATTAACTGTTTGTAAGGAAATTGCTCCCTGTTGCAGTTACTCCCCACTTTTTGCCTGATACTGATGCTGACTTGACTGAGAAGTGTGCTGGGACCCTGCCAACCAGGCCCCAGCACCAGTGTTCTTTCACCTAAAATGTACCATTGTTTCCACAATTGGCACACCCCTGGCACATAGATAAGTCCCTTGTAAACTGTACCAGTTGTACCAATGGCCCTGTGACCAGGGAAGGTCCCTAAGGGCTGCAGCATATGTTGTGCCATTCTAAGGGACCCCTCACCTAACACATGCACACTGCCATTGCAGATTGTGTGTGTTGGTGGGGAGAAAAAGGCAAAGTCAACATGGCATTCCCCTCAGGATGCCATGCACACAAAATACTGCCTGTGGCATAGGTAAGTCACCCCTCTAGCAGGCCTTACAGCCCTAAGGCAGGGTGCATTATACCACAGGTGAGGGCATAGCTGCATGAGCAATACGCCCCTACAGTGTCTAAGGCTATTCTTAGACATTGTAAGTACAGTTGTGGCCATATTAAGTATATGGTCTGGGAGTTTGTCAAAAACGAACTCCACAGCTCCATAATGGCTACACTGAATACTGGGAAGTTTGGTATCAAACTTCTCAGAATAATAAACCCACACTGATGCCAGTGTTGGATTTATTAATAAATGCACACAGAGGGCATCTTAGAGATGCCCCCTGTATTTGACCCAATTGTTCAGTGCAGGACTGACTGGTCTGTGCCAGCCTGCTGCTGAGAGACGAGTTTCTAACCCCATGTGGTGAGGGCCTTTGTGCTCTCTGAGGACAGAAACAAAAGCCTGCTCTGGGTGGAAGTGCTTCACACCTCCCCCTGCAGGAACTGTAACACCTAGCAGTGAGCCTCAAAGGCTCAGGCTTCGTGTTACAATGCCCCAGGGCACTCCAGCTAGTGGAGATGCCCGCCCCCTGGACACAGCCCCCACTTTTGGCGGAAAGTCCAGGGGAGATAATGAGAAAAACAAGTAGGAGTCAACCACCAGTCAGGACAGCCCCTGAGGTGTCCTGAACTGAGGTGACACCTGCCTTTAGAAATCCTCCATCTTGATTTTGGAGGATTCCCCCAATAGGAATAGGGATGTGCCCCCCTCCCTTCAGGAAGGAGGCACAAAGAGGGTGTAGCCACCCTCAAGGACAGTAGCCATTGGCTACTGCCCTCCCAGACCTAAACACACCCCTAAATTCAGTATTTAGGGGCTCCCCAGAACCTAGGAAACTAGATTCCTGCAACCTGAAGACGAAGAAGGACTGCTGATCTGAAGCCCTACAGAGAAGACGGAGACGACAACTGCTTTGGCACCAGCCCTACTGGCCTGTCTCCCCACTTCAAGGAAAACCGCAACAGCGACGCATCCAACAGGTACCAGCGACCTCTGAAGCCTCAGAGGACTGCCCTGCATCTAAAAGGACCAAGAAGCTCCTGAGAACAGCGGCCCTGTTCAACAAATCTGAAACTTTGCAACAAAGAAGCAACTTTTGAAGACCACACGTTTCACGCCGGAAGCGTGAGACTTTCCACTCTGCACCCGACGCCCCCGGCTCGACCTGCGGGAACTAACACTATAGGGAGGACTCCCCGGTGACTGCGAGCCCGTGAGTAGCCAGAGTTGACCCCCCCTGAGCCTCCACAGTGACGCCTGCAGAGGAAATCCAGAGGCTCCCCCTGACCGCCACTGCCTGCTTCAAGGAACCCGACGTCTGGAAACCACACTGCGCCCGCAGCCTCCAGGACCTGAAGGAACCGAACTCCAGTGCAGGAGCAACCCCCAGGTGACCCTCAGCCTAGCCCAGGTGGTGGCTACCCCGAGGTGCCCCCCCTGTGCCTGCCTGCATCGCTGAAGGGAAGCCCGGGTCTCCCCATTGATTCCTATTGAAAACCCGACGCCTGTTTGCACTCTGCACCCGGCCGCCCCTGTGCCGCTGAGGGTGTACTTTCTGTGCCTGCTTGTGCCCCCCCGTGCCCTACAAAACCCCCCTGGTCTGCCCTCCGAAGTCATGGGTACTTACCTGCTGGCAGACTGGAACCGGGGCACCCCTATTGCCATTGAAGCCTATGTCTTTTGGGCACCACTTTGACCTCTGCACTTGACCGGCCCTGAGCTGCTGGTGTGGTAACTTTGGGGTTGCCTTGAACCCCCAACGGTGGGCTACCTTGGACCCAACTTTGAACCCTGTAAGTGTTTTACTTACCTGTGAACTCAACATTTACTTACCTCCCCAGGAACTGTTGATTTGTGCATTGTGTCCACTTTTAAAATAGCTTATTGCCATTTTTGCCAAGACTGTACATGCTATTGTGATAATTCAAAGTTCCTAAGATACCTGAGTGAACTACCTTGCATTTAAAGTATTGTTTGTAAATCTTGAACCTGTGGTTCCTAAAATAAACTAAGAAAATATATTTTTCTATATAAAAACCTACTGGCCTGGAATTGTCTTTGAGTGTGTGTTCCTCATTTATTGCCTGTGTGTGTACAACAAATGCTTAACACTGCCCTCTGATAAGCCTACTGCTCGACCACACTACCACAAAACAGAACATTAGAATTATCTCTTTTTGCCACTATCTTACCTCTAAGGGTAGGCCTTGGACTCTGTGCATGCTATTTCTTACTTTGAAATAGTACATACAGAGCCAACTTCCTACACTGTTCAAACAATTAGCCTGGTTTCCAGGCCCTGTGCTCTCGCACTACACAGTGCATCTATTTTAAATGCACAAACAATATGTTGGCACACAACCTTGCCTGTGTTGTATGTCTCTCCACAAAAATAGGCAACCAATACCAACTGAATAGTCTACAGAGGTGGCTAAGATCAGACTACCACTGGAAAGCTTTTCAAATCAGAGAAATAACTGGAATCAAGATTAATTATAAGCAAACACTTACTGTTTATTCTTCAAGTTAATTGACAGCAAAGCATGGTGTTGGTCAATGGAGGCAGAAAAATCAGAGGTTCGATGGGCCAGATCCCATTCATTGTGGGAGAAGGTTAAGTTAAGGATCAAGAAAAGTTTACTTAGGGCTAGGAGAGGCAAAATTTATCTGTAGGTCAAAGTAAAATCTCATTGTGTAAGGACGGCAATGAAGCAGATGGACAAAGCGCCTGCTTTAGAGATTTGTTGACAACCTGCAAATCATTGTATACTAGCAGATTAACTCCACTTTCCTTCTATTCAAGGACGATTGTAGTCGTGGTGTTCATCGTTGTATGGTATTCAGTTTATGTAAACCAACCCATTAAATTCAAGGCCAACTAATTCTAGCATGGTGTTCAAATACCCCGATTGTGCTTGGCTTCTAAAGAATGTCTTGTGTGCCAATGTTTCAGATGAATCAACAAGAGTGACAGGTGCTAGTAAAGGCTACTACATTGTGCAATGATCTTAGCTGGCTTCTATGACTTTTAAGAGCATGGGAGACTTAGGGCCTCATCATGAGTTTGGCGGTCCAACTGGACAACTCACAGGGAGGAAGACACCACCACCATGGCAGTGATGCCCCCGAGAGTATTACAATTATTGACAGTGTGAGAAAAAATGCAAATAGAGAAAACGCTTCGAGGATTATAGAATAAAAATATATTGTGGTGTTTGAAAGTGAAGAGCCTGTAGGAATTAATTCAGTGGAAGAACTACACGTACATGTCTAAAAAACAAAAACTGATTGCAAGCTCTGTGGGTAGAGTAGGAGAAGGTATAATGTATGTCATGTATCAAGTATCAAACTAGTAATTTTTGTTGGGAATTCTGTCTTTGGGTTGAGAGAATAAGTGCATTTGGTTTGCCTCTGACATTGAAACACTTTTGTTTTTAATGCACCGGAAGTGAAAAATGTTTGAGTTTTTAACTTTGTTTTACTTATTTTGTCTTACAGAACACATGGAGTACATATATGCACAAAGAATGTAACATCTAGAATTTAGCATCTTTGCAGAAAATCAAAAAAGGTCCTGGATAATTGTGTGCACTTCAAGAAACACTACATATCAAAGTTTTGATTGCCATGAAATGATCGTACACACTGTTAGCGATCTGAACACCAAGTTTTACATGCGGGAAATGAATCGCGCACACTGCTGATTCCAACAAGTATATGCAAATGCCATGAAATGATCACGCACTCTGTCAGCGATCTGAACACCAAGGTTTAAATGCGGGAAATGAATCGCACACACTGCCGATTCCAACAAATATATGCAAATGCCATGAAATGATCACGCACTCTGTCAGCGATCTGAACACCAAGGTTTAAATGCGGGAAATGAATCGCACACACTGCCGATTCCAACAAATATATGCAAATGCCATGAAATGATCGCGCACTCTGTCAGCGATCTGAACACCAAGGTTTAAATGCGGGAAATGAATCGCACACACTGCCGATTCCAACAAATATATGCAAATGCCATGAAATGATCGCGCACTCTGTCAGCGATCTGAACATCTGAACAGCAAGGATTAAATACGGGACATGAATCGCGCACACTGCGGATTCCAACAAGTATATGCAAATGCCATGAAATGATAGCGCACTTTGTCAGCGATCTGAACACCAAGGTTTAAATGCGGGAAATGGATCGAGCACACTGCCGATTCCAACAAGTATATGCAAATGCCATGAAATGATTGCGCGCTCTGTCAGCGATCTGAACACCAAGGTTAAAATTTAAATGCGGGAAATGAATCGCGCACACTGCCGATTCAAACAAGAATATGCAAATGCCATGAAATGCCATGAAATGCCATGAAATGATCGCACGTTTTGTTAGCTCTAAACATCAAGGTTTAACTGCGGAAAATGAATCGCGCATACTGCTGATTCAAACAAGAATATGCAACTGTCATGAAATGATCGTGCAAGCCTTTGCTGATCTGAACACCAAGATTTGCATCAGAGCAATGATTCGCGTACTCTGAAAGTTTCACGAGTAGGCCCCAAAACTCAAGAGTCTTTTAGAATGGGGTCGGGGGACCAGCCCGACCTCCGTCTTACCACCCTGCTCAAGGATCACCAAGAGAATGCGGGACAGGCCTGGAACGTCAAGGTAGGCCTCCGGAACAGGAGCTCAGGGAAATGCTGCTGCTCTGCACCGGGACCTCTGAATAGTGAGCATGTGTAGCTGGGCTGGCTCCCTTATATAGAGTCTGGCCCAGCCCACAAACCACACCCAGTCATGCTGCAGGGAAAGCTTCTAGAAGGTCCTGGAAAGGGACCACACCCTGGTACACTCTGTAAGCCTGCAGCAATACCTTGCAAATTAACGATATTTGTAAACATCATTAATAGTGGTTTCAAGGTAAACCTCTGCCATGCAAAAGGTGAACAAACTGCATATAAACACAATGCATGAATTATGCTCTTGCATAAAGACTGCGTTTTTGCATTTTTGTCACCAGTGGAGCGCCCACTGCCCTGATGTTGTCAATATAAGCAATTGTTATGTATTTTCCCTTGATTTACCACGGAATGGGTTGAGGACGACATGCTTAAGAGTTATTTTTTTTAAATCACAGCTAAAATCTCTGCAAATCCGCAAATTTTGCTGTGAGTTTTTTTTTTTTTTAAAAGCAAGCATGGTTTCCCGCACTTTCTTTTTTTTGCTCCTGGGTGGGCGAGTTCTTGTGGGCGTAGCAAAAAAAGCCCCGGGGGCAGCCACCTCCCTGGGGCACTGGTTTTTAAATATACGGGGGCCCCCACAGTATCCCCATGCCCTTGGGACAACCACCTCCCCGGGGCAAATGGTTATAAATTATATGAGAGGTCTGCATGGACACCCTGCAGCCCCAGTGACTGCCACCACCCCAGGGGGCACTGAGAAATATGTAAGTGGGGGGGCCCACTGGGCCCACCTGCGCACAGGGAACTGCCACCTCCCCAAGGCAAAACATCTTAAACTAATGTGGGGAGCCCCCGTGCTCCCCGAAACCCCTGGTGTCACCACCCCAGAGGCAAAACGTGTTAAATTAGTGCGGAGGAGCCCATGCAGCCTCCCTCGCAGCCCCTGGGACTAAGCATCTTAAATTAATGTGTAGGCCTGTCCCACCCTCTCCCCCACAGCCCAGGGACCGCTACTTCCCTGGGGCACTGAGTTTGATATATGGGGGGTCTGCACAGCACCCCACGCCCAGGGAAGAATCATACAAATTATGGGGGGGTGGCACATCACCCCCCCCCTTCACAGCCCCACGGACTGCAACCTCCCTGGGGCTGAAATAAATTAACATAGGGGGTCTGTCATGGACTTCTGATGCCCCAGGGACCACCGCCTCCCCAGGGCTAAATTCAACAATGGAGGCGGAGCACACAGCCTCACTTGTGGAGCTATAGCGGGCCCTGGAAACCACCACCCCCCAGGGCCAGCTCCTGCTACCTCCCGAGGTGCCCACCCTTGAGAGGGAGCTGTTTGCGTTTGCTTGGTGGGAGATGACAGCTCCCACAGAGAAAAAGCAAACATGAGGCCGCTTTTTGCAAACATAACTCTGCTTTCTGAAAGCAGAGCTGTTAAACAGCTTTCGCTTGTAGAACGATGAGTTTTCATCTGTTTGTTTAATGAAAATATTGCTCCCACAAGCAGGGAGCTGCTATTTAAAATGCCAACTCTTGCAGGACACAAGGAGCCGGCTTGGACGGGGGGGGCCTTCAGGGTCCCCCAGTGGTCTTGTCACTCTCTCTCAGGAAACAGATGAAAATTCAGCTTTCTGCAAGCAAGAGCTGCTTGTCATAATGGGGTGGAAGAGAGAGAGAGACAGAGAGAGAGAGAGAGAAAAATTCTTATTGTAATGGACTCCCTAAACAATGACTTCAAAGTATCACATTAGCAAGATGTTTGGTTCAAACGTTATAGATTTGTTTTTTTTGCAAAAAAAAAACAGAGTCATATCTGGCCTACTGGTAAAGCTATTAGACTATCACTCAGTAGGTTGAAGGTTCAAATCCTGGTATCTCATGCAGTGTGTTTGTACATTTACTAGTGTTTTGATTGTTAAACACTCCTAGTGATGGAACATTTATGGTTTTTTGCCATCAAAGTCTGTGGGTTGAATGTCATATTTATATCTGGAAACTGCATAGCAAAGGGTCACCTGTGGCCCGGAAGCCTTCACCCTGAAGGTTGAGGGTTCTAGTCTAGATGTGTTAGTACTCACACTCCTGCTTTAATTACTTTTCAAATTCAAATGTTAAGGGTATGTACCGAAATGTGATCTCACTCTTTTACTTGATGAATACATTTTTCTTTTTAATTTGTCCTAATAATATTTCATTCTGAGTATATCATTCAACAAAGTTTAGAAAAACTCTGAGTGGTTATAGCTGGTTGGCCGCATGGCCTTACGGCCAACCCCCACCACTCACGCCCATTGGGTGGTTATATGGGGTTGGCCTCAGGGCCTGTAGCGGTGGTTGAATTAACATATAGTAATTAAAATTACTTTATGTTAACAAAAACGTAGAAATTCACTGAAGAAAAACAAAGGTTACAGGGAAATTTTTTTTAGGAAAAAGAATTTAAAAACCATAGAAATTCAATTGAAAAACCAAAGGTTGCAAAGACATTATGATTAAGTATTGAATTTACCATAGAAATTCAGCAGTTAGAGTTATTTCAAGTAACTATAACTCTCACCTGCACCATGCACTGCTATTTACCCCAGATGACAACTCATGACAACTTCTATAGCCGCATTAAAAATATTAATAAAACATTAGCAGACATGTGCATGCTGAGGGCACTAGCTATAGTTACCTTAGGGCGCGAGTTGTAGTTACTAGAAATAACTAACTATAACTGCTGAATTTCTATGGTTTTAAGTAAGTAAATGCAGAACGTAACTATATATATATATATATATATATATATATATATATATATATATATATATATATATATATATGTATATATATATATATATAACCCACTGGACTGGTGGTCACCACTGGGTAGTTCTAGGTAGGTGAGTTAGGTGAGCTGTTCAATAGGAAAAACTTTTTTGAGTTGCTGATAATTTGAGCTCCGTTTAAAGAATTTTCACAAAACATTCCAAAAATGCTACTTTTTGACTAATTTGTGCATAGAATGTTTTGGGGTGATCCGTCAAGCGAGGGCTGAGAAATAAGGGGGTTCCAAAAAGTACAATTCCCTTTAATTTTCCATGCAATTCTTTAAGAAGGGATACAGCAAAAACTGCTGAACAGAATTACACCAAATTTGTCAGGAAGCCGAACCTTGGTCCGCAGATTGTGTTCTCTGTAATTTGGTGTAAATCTGTTCAGTAGTCAGCTAGAAATTGAGGGTCAAAAATAATATTTATATATCTGGAAGGTTTGGTCTGCAAGAGTATCAAGAGACTCTTATAGGTGCACCAGTTTGAAAATGGAGCATTCTGATTGGCCGAGGCAGCTCTTTTTTCCATTGGGCTAATTTGCTCCCTGGGAGTCAGACTCCCGCAGGAGTGAGTGTTCTGACTGGCTGCGTGCATAGTCAGAAAACTGTTGCTGGCAACCATTGCAGGATTAGGGGGACATAGTTCCCTGTCCTGAAGTAGTAAATTAAAAAAAATATTAGGGGTAAGGGTAGGGATCCCCACTCGGAGGCAGCCACACTACATTAACTGAAACTCACCACTCTACCATGTACTGTGTGCTCGCAAATTATGTGATTTACAATGTCAGATGTTGTTGGGAATGCTAAGATTTCAGATAGTGTAAGTGATGTATTATGAAAGGGGATAAGCAGTGCATGGAGAAGACACAAGTTATAGTTAATGTAATGTGGGTACTGAGTTCACTTTACTGTGTATACAGGTGTGTGAGTTATAATAATTTGAATATGGTGAGTAAATTATAATTGGAAGGTATAACCATAAATTTAGAATGCCTAATGTTTCTGTAGTTTATTTGGTTTGTATAGATACAATACAAGAAGATTTCATATCTATAACTAAGCTTTAACCTTTCTTTTTTCATTGCATTTCTTTGTTTTTTATATTAATAATATATTTTAATATGATAACAAAAATAAATGGCATATTTCCATTTAAAAATATTAATCTAGAATCTAATAGGAATGTAACATGTTATTTATGCAGTTATATCCATGTATTTGGTAATGTATACTTTGTGGCTTCAGTATTTTTGTAAAGGAAAAATAAAGCTGTATGTGTTCATACAGTCATCACAATATTAATTAGTATTGATCTAATGTATTTTGTTTATAGCCTATTTATTGGTATTTGGATAAAATATTGAGCTGAAAGTATCAGGAGAGAGAACCGTTAAAAATATATTGTGCAAAAATATTGTGATATGGAAATATCACTGTATTCACGTAATAATTAAATAAGCATACATTTTTATTTGAAAATTATTACATTGTTTATGACTTTTGTAATTGGATAATGGTTGTTCATTTTTTTAAATTTGTGTATATATTTTATGTAAAGTAATAATGTTTATATTTAGAGTTCTATATTTGTTCGAAATTAATTGCATGATCAAAGTATGTAATATGTTTGAAGTGAAGAAGTTTACCTGCTGCTGCTTAGACTGGAGTGGGAATAGTAAATCGTACCCCTCTGAAGTCCAATGCTTTCCTTACTGTTGCATAGACTAGAGTGAAAATAGTAAGTCTTACCCTTCCAAAGACCAACACTTTCCCTACTGTTGCACAGTCTGACATGGGAATAGTAAATTGAAATCCTCTGAAGTCCAACACTTTCCCTGCTGTTGCGCAGACTGGAGTGGGAATAGTAAATCTTACCCCTCTGAAGTTCGGCGCTTTCCCTACCATTGCACAGCCTGGAGTGGAAATAGTAAATCTTACCCCTCCAGAGTCCAACACTTTTCCTACTGTTGCACAGACTTGAGTGGGAATAATAAATGTAACCTGTCCGAAGACCACTGCTTTCTCTACTGTTGCTTATACTGGAGTGCGAATAGTAAATGTAGCCCCTCCAAAGTCCAACACCTTCCCCACTATTGCACAAACTGGAGTGGGAATAGTACATTTATCCCCTCGGAAGTCCATCTCTTTCCCTACTGTCACAGAGAATGGAGGGTGAATAGTAAATTTAACCCCTCCAAAGTCCAACTCTTTCCCTACTGTTGCACAGACTGGAATGGGAACAGTAAATTTAACCCCTCTGAAGTCCATCTCTTTCCCTACTGTCACAGTGAATGGAGTGGGAAAAGTAACTTTTATCCTTCCGAAGTGCAACACTTTCCCTACTGATGCACAGACTGGAGTGGGAATAGTAAATTTAACCCCTCCGAAGCCCAAAGCCTTCTCAACTGTTGCCCAGGTTGGAGTGGGAAGTAAATTTTACTCCTCTGATCTCTAATACTTTCGCTACTGTTGCACAGACGGATAATAAATGTAACCTATGCAAGGTCTGATGCCTTCCCTACTTTTGCTTATATTGGAGAGGGAATAGTCAATTTAACCACTGAAAAGTCCAATGCTTTCCCCAAAGTAGCATAGAATGGAGCGGAAATAGTAAATCCTACCACTCTGAAGTCCAACACTTTCGCTACTAATGCACAGACTAGAGTTGGAATATTAAGTTCAACTCCTCTGAAGACTAACGCTTTCCCTGCTGTTGCACAAACTGGAGTGGGAATAGTAAATGTAACTCCTCCAAATGTCAGGTTCCTCAGTGGACAGACTTTTATTCGCAGGGTTAGAGCGATTGGGACATTCCCGAGTCCAGGTTTTGACTGTCTTTGTCTGCCAAAGGCAGGGACGACCCCTTCCCGTAGCTACGATGCCACTGACAATGGAATGTCTAAACAGACAGTGCCCTTCAGAAGGGGGCCCCCAAGAGGAAAAGTCCAGAATGAAGAAAATCTCTGATAGTGATTGGAGACTCCCAGTAGGCTGATGAGGACAGGTGAGATGGAAGAAGACCAGGACTGTAGCAAGGCTCAAAAGGCGTAGATAAGGCTAGTGGAAATGTCAAGAACCCAAAGAATAGGAAGGTTCAGAAGGGAAGCATCAGGAGCAAGAATCAGCAGCAGGAGTGAAGATACACCAGAAGGAGCAAGGAGACACCAGCATGTGCAAAGATACAACAGCAGGAGCAAAGACACACCAGCAGGAGGGAGGAGTGTTGCAAAGCAAGGAGAAAGACAGGTATGCTCCTTAAATACCCCAAAACAGGAAGTGACATACAGGAACAAGCAGGCCACCATGATGGATTAGGAAATGCTTGAAGAAATACATGATAGATCTCCATAATGGATTGGTTAAGTAAAAACCCTTCCACCTGAACTCTGTGAAGAAGAAACTACAGAGAACAAGAATATTGCCCCCAAGGAGAGGAATGCCCCCAACTGACCTGAAAAGTGAAGCAAAGAATGGCCCCCATTGCCCCTTGCAAGACCCCCCAGCATGCAGATAAGTGTCTAGGGCATTCTGCTGTATAACACCAGATGCCAGGGAGGTAGTGGAGTGAGTCGCGGGTTGTGCTGCAACGACCCACGGCTTGATACCGAAGTCCAACTCTTTCCCTACTGCTGCACAGACTGGAGTAGGAATAGTAAATTTAATCCCTCGTAAATCCAACACTTTTCCTACTGTTGAACAGACTGTAGTGGGAATAGTAAATATAACTGTAGGCGGGTGTCTCAACAAGGTACGGTCCTTATTCCAAGGACGCCATAACCCAGTAAAAATACAAGGGCACAGGGGAGAGAGAAGTGAGACAAGAGGGGAGGGGTCTGAGGAGGGGGTTTGAAGGGAGACACCAGGGAGACTGTACTAAAGACCAGCAGGGCATATGGGGGAGCACTAAGGGTGTTTTGGACAACCACACCTGTTCCTACTCTCCCACTCATTCACGGCCAGTTTTTCTCTCTCTCTCTCTTTCTCTCTCTCTCTCTCTCTCTCTCACTCTCTCTCACTCTCTTCCCTGATTGTCTTTAACTGTTAGTTGTTTATCAGAAATATCCCCTCACCCAACTTACCTTTTCTTCCGTTCATTTTGATTTCTCAGTACACCTGGGAGTCCACAAGCTACACAGCGCCAGTCAAGAGGGGAACCTATAAAAGACACGGAGGAAGAGACATTAAAGAGAAAAGTCCGGTGGAGTGAACCAACAGTATTTTTTTTTTCTTTCCTCATTTTTACAAACTCTTTAATAAATAAGCACTCTCACTTAAAACAAGTCTCAAAGTCCTTCGTACCACACACACGCCCCGCCACAATAACCCTTCTGAAGTCCACCATTTTCCCTACACTTGTGCTGTTTGGAGTGGTAATATTATATTTAACCCCTCTGAAGTCCTTTAATTGATCTACTGTTACATAAACTGGAGTGTAAATAGTATATTTATCATTCCCAGACTGCAATACATTTTCTAATATTGGTTAAATCTATATATTTTTTTCTGAACTTTTTATAATTTTTTTGTAAATTGTTAATTGTTGTCCATTTTTTTTTATTTGTTAGGTAATTTATTTAATGTTTTGGAATGTAACTTAATATTTTTTCTATTTCTGTGGTGCACATATATATATATATATATATATATATATATATATATGTGTGTGTGTGTGTGTGTGTGTATGTATATAACATAAATATAATGTAATATATATAATTGTGTTACATTATATATGTGTATATATAAACGTACATATATATGTATGTTTTTAGAAGTATATATTTATATACCGTAGTAAACATTAGTGAGATTTATTTCATTTACATTATATTGATGGTATTTCTTAAAATTTTTAAGATTTACTACTTTAAACTATATGTTTAATAGGAAAATATTTTTGTATGTTTTTGACAATATTAGTCTGAAGTGATATTTTTAAAATATTTTTGTACTTACCATCATAAGGAATGAAAATCAATATTTTTGCAAACAATATTTTTTACATGATACTCTGTTGCACGATATTTTTGATTCTGAAATAAAGTCAGTGATTCCTATTTTTTTCTACCGTCAAGTGTACTCTCTATAGTCTCTATAGTAGGTGACTACATATTTGGAAGTTTTAGTCTGCTTTTGGTCTCTGTTTATAGCCCACAGAAATGAGTTAAGTACGAATATTTGTTTTCAATAGGTAAGTAGTTTGATAAAAACACAAAGTCCCTCATTATGACATTGGCTGTAAGAACCGATTATTGCCATGCTGACTGCTGCCAATATACCGCCACCGCAGCGGATTACTGCTACCCATATTATGACACACATAGAAATCCATCACTAAACAGCGATACACACAAGTCCGCCAGCCCAGAGGTCAGTGATCAACTGGCCGTAGCACAACCTACACCGTTATGCCAACCGAACTACGCCCACAGCATTATGACCCACGAATCACTGCGGCGGATATTCAATGGTGCTAAACCATTGGAGGTACTTACTGCCACACTCAAAATACACACAACCTAACAAAACAACACCACATTGGACAATTTGAATAACACACACCTGAGACACATACACACACCACACCCACACACCCACACCACTATAAAACATACACCCACATTACCCACAACCCTTTACTAATACAAACAAATGCCATAAGAGAGATAGCAAGACAACAGACAAGACCATAACCACACACCACCATCACCTATACACCACCCACGCACCATACATCACACACCCCAACACATCACCGCACACACCCTCACTAACACCTCTCACACTACACCCATGGCACCACAACGACAGCCCACGTTCTCAGAGGAGGAGCTAAGGGTCATGGTGGAGGAAATCATCCGAGTAGAGCCACAGCTATTCGGATCACAGGTGCAGCAGACATCCATTGCAAGGAAGATGGAGCTATGGTGGAGAATCGTGGACAGGGGCTATGCCGTAGGACAGCACCCCAGAATAAGGGATGAAATCAGGAAAAGGTGGAACGACCTATGGGGGAAGGTGCATTCCACAGCAGCAAGACAACAACTAGCAGTACAGAGGACTAGCGGTGGACCCCACCTCCTCCCCCACAACTAACAACATGGGATGAGCAAATCTTGGCAATCATGCATCCTGAGGGCCTGGAAGGAGTAGGAGGAGGACTGGACTCTGGTAAGTCAAATCTCTATTACTATCACCCCCCCTACCTGCAAGCCATCACAAACCCCCACCCTTACCCTCACTCCCATCACTCCACCACCTCACACACACCCCATCACAACCCACCCCCCCCAATACCAAGCCCTGCAGATAACACCAATGCACAGACCCCCATCACAGACCAGCATGGACACCCATCACTAAAGCATGCACACTAGAGAGGATCACCTAGCCCACAAAAGAGCTACTCACACAAGGCAAACCTGCCAGGGCAATAACAACCATAGAGGGCAACACACCCATGCACAAGATGACACACACAGAAACAATAACACTGCATTTACATCTCCACAGGTCCCCCACCCAACGTCACCGGAGAGGAGGTGGCAGCAACATCCAGTCTACCCCAGAAGAGGCCCACAGTGATGACAGCAGCTCTGGTCACCTCTATCTGGATGACCAATCTTGCCCATCAGGGATCTCCAGACAGTCGGTAACCCAGGCACAGTCCCATACCACCACAGAGCCTCCCCCCTCAGGAAACACCACCACAATACCCACCCAGCGGGCCCATTCCTCTGTCCCCAGGACACGTCAATCAGCAGTGTATCCACCACTACCGGGACCCTAGGCCACACCACAAACACAGGACAATCGGCTGGGAGGACTGCTGTGCGACAGGGGAAGGACAGGCCCAGGGAACCAACTCTCCAGGAGGCAATCACCAACTTCCTGGGAGCATACCACCATTCCCAGGAGACGATGGGCCAGATACTGGACAGGTTGCAGGAGACCTAGCGGCTGCAGGAAGGACAGTACTTGGGGATCAGGGAGGACTTGAAGGACATCAACCCCACCCTGGTCACCATTGCAGGGGTGCTTGCAACACCATGAGGGAGGCAGTGGCACACCACCGGACCCCTGACACCAGCCAAACCGTTGAACAGCCTTGGATGCCGCTAGTGGACAGGAGGCCCTGCCACAGGAACAACAGGCCACCAGCACCCCACCCCCTGCAGAAGGAGAACCACCCCCCAAATGGTCCATGCGATCCAGACAGAAGCCAAAGACTATTGCCAAGACCCCCGTTAGGAAATAAGACTCTCCTGATTGTCACCCTTGTGTCCCACTCTGTCACCCTGTCCACCTTGAACTGCCATTGCTCCACTTCCTATGCCCCCTTGGACAAATCACTTGTGAACCACATAGACTGGTCTCTATCCTGGACATTCCTCCACCATCACCCCAGCCCATTGCACATCCCCCTCAACTTATTAGCACGGAAATAAACACCTTTTGAATAAATACAAGTATGGAGTCTGTCAAACGATTGAACTATGTATTTGTTTAACAAGCTTTAAACACTGAAATAAAACTGTACAGTAATGTATACATAGGAATGACCTGTAGTTGGCTGCAGTCAACACACCAGGAGTGACAGTGGGGACAAATATATAAAAATAGAGATGCCAAAGGGTACAGTAAGTGGCCATAGATGTGGTTAAATCAGCCTGCCAGTGACAATGTCAAACACAAAACTGTCAATGTAAAGTGAATTTACAATGTCTTACCTGTGTGTCATTGGAAGTATTGTCGTATTATTGCACTTCTGTTGTCCTCATCCTCACCCTCTGCCTCCTCATCTTCACTGTCCACAGGGTCCACTGCTGCCACACGCCCATCTCCAGCCTCATCCTCCTGCAGAAAAGGCACCCGGTGACGTAAGGCAAGGTTGTGCAACATGCAGCATGCCACGATGATCTGGCAGACCTTCTTGGGTGAGTAGTAAAGGGATCCACCTGACAGATGGAGGCAACAAAACCTGGCCTTCAGGAGGCCGAATGTCCTTTCTATTATTATTCTTGTTCGTCCATATGCCTCATTGTAATGTTCCTCTGCCCTTGTCCTGGGATTCCTCACAGGGTTCAGTAGCCATGAGAGGTTGAGGTAACCAGAGTCACCTGCAAATATCGAGGGACAACTGTTAGCCACACACTAACTCTTGGGGCCCACACCATACCGATACACCTGCACCTACTGGGTGGGAACCAGGGCTCACCTATTAGCCACATCTGGTGCCTCTGGAGTTGAGCCATCACATATGGGATCCTGCTATTCCTCAGGATAAAGGCATCATGCACAGACCCAGGATACTTTGCATTGACATGGGAGATGTATTGGTCCACCAGGCACACTATCTGCACATTCATGGAGTGAAAGCTCTTTCGATTTCAGAACACCTGTTCATTTCTCCAGGGGTGGGGGGGGGGCAAATGAAATATGTGTACCATCAATTGCCCCAATAATGTTGGTGATATGTCCCATTGCATAGAAATCAGCTTTCACTGTGGCCAAATCCTCCACCTGGGGGAAAATGATATAGCTGTGCATGTGTTTAATCAGGGTAGACAACACGCTGGTCAGCCCTACTGAGAACATTGGCTGAGACATTCCTGCTGCCAAGCCCACTATCACTTGGAAGGAGCCAGTTGCCAGGAAATGGAGCACTGATAGGACTTGCACAAGAGGGGGGATCCCGGTGGGCTGACGGATAGCAGATATCAGGTCAGGTTCAATTGGGCACACAGCTCTGTGATTGTGGCCCTGTCCAGTCTATATGTGAGGATAATGTGCCTGTCTTCCATTGTTGCCAAGTCCACCAGGGGCCTGTACAGGGGTCGGATATCTCCATCTCCTATTCATCCGCAGCGGTTGCAACATAGGGGGCAAACGGTGCGCAGCTGGTCAGTATTCCATATTTCCAAACACTACACTGCATTGCATGTTGTGACTGTAACAGTATATTGCTGGATAGCCCCAAATGGTGCCTACGTGCACTGTGATGCAGTTAGGTGGCATGGCCTGCCCCCCGTGAAATGGCGTCCGCATGTCCTGTATGGAGGGACATGTGGTAATTCCACTGACGTTGTGCGCCGTTGCGGAAGGCTACGGAGAACCGCTGTGCATCTCCTCATTGGATACCATTGGGCACTATGGGTTACTGTGGCCAATGGTGATGTACGCCAGCGGTGACGGTACGCACCGCCGTGGACGTGACTGCCATATTCTATCTGTTTACTCACTTGCTACCTGACCTTCAACAGGAGAAGACCTGTGTGTGAGGGCCTCGTGTGGGGGGTGGTTAGTGGAAGGGCCCTGGGCAGTGTGCTGCATGTATGACGGACAATGTCTGAGCATAAGGGGATGTGAGTGCTATGGTGGGCCATGATTGTAACAGGGAGGACGGTCTGACTGATACCTTTTCCTATGTGTATTTCTCTGCAGGTCAGCGCCCATCAAAAAAAGTGCATATGGTGTGCCATTGCCAAGGATGTGCGGACCCTGGGGGTCTACGGCAGGTGGAACACCGACTGTCAGAAACGGTGGGAAGACCTGAGACGCTGGGCACAGAAGATGGCGGAGGCCCAGCTGGGGATGGCCTCCCAACGAGGAAGAAGTGCCTGTCGAACCTTGACCCCCCTGATGGCCCACATACTGGCGGTGGCCTATCCGGAGCTGGATGGACGCTTAGGGGCATCACAGCAGCCACAAAGGGGGTGAGTACAGTGCCCCAATATACTACTTGCACATGGTGGGGTGGCATCTGGGCGGGGGATGTGGGCCTGTGGGTGCCCCTAGGCCAGGCCGGATATTGCAGGGTAGGGGCCATGTTGGGCACGGTCTGATGTAAACCTCCTCCAACCAAGCTAGTAGGCATCCACTACTGGGCAGGTATCTGTGGGTCTCAGGTATGCTGCAATTGGTTAGGTATCCCTGTCCATGGGCTGGTGACTAGCATTCTGACTGGTAGTGCATTGCCTAGTGCGTAGGGCTGTTCCCTGTGTGTGTGTGTGTGTTGTGTACGTCAATGGTGGTGTTGTTGCCGCCATTGACCAAGGGTATCCTTTGTCTCTCCACCCCTTTTTGTTTTCTCACCCTGTCCTTATGTGCATTAGCATCATCTGGCAGAGGAGCAGAGGCACCGGTGACAGTGAGAGCTGCATCCCACAGGGCCCAGGGGGCCGAATCCACCGACGGTGAGGGCACCAGTGGGACGGAGGGCGAGGGGAGTAACACGGTGGAGACTGGAGGGGACAGTTCTGACAGTGATACCTCCTACGATGGAAGCCCCCTTGTGGTGGTGGACACCTCTGTGCCCACCCCAACTACAGGTACAGCCTCCACTCTCCGTACCTGCACCACCCTCCCAGCAACCCCTCAGCGTGTTTCCCGTGCCCGCTCACCCAGGAGGGTGGGCATCTCCTTCGCCCCAGGCACCTCAGGCCCTGCCCCAGTTGGCCCTGCTGCCCTGAGTGAGGAGGCTATTGACCTCCTGCGATCCATCTCTGTTGGGCAGTCAACCATTGTGAATGCCATCCAGGGGCTGGCAGCCCATTTGCATCACACAAATGCATTCTTGGAGGGCATTCACTCTGGCATGGCGGCCCAACAGAGATCAATCCAGGCGCTGGCCTCCTCCCGGATGGCAGCCATTGTCCCTGTTTCTAGCCTCCCCCCTCCAACTTCCTCTGCCCAATCCCATTACCCTTAACCCCAGCCTATCCCAAGCACACAGGCAGACCAGCATGCACCCAGGACAACACACAGGAGTGTTTCAGGCAAACACAAGCACCACACATCTTCCCACAGGCACTCACACAAACACCATCCAGATGCAGACATACCAACATCCACTGCCTCCACTGTATCCCCTTCCTCCTCCACGTCCATCTCCCTCCCAGTAGCGTCTACACTCACATCTGCATGCACTACATCCTCATCCACTACCCCTTCATGCCTATCACTACACGCCCCCCATTGACAGTCACCAACCCCACATCCATGCACATGTCCTCTGTGTCCTCTCTCACTGTGTCTGTGCCCCCTCCTCCCAAGGTACACAAACGCAAGCCCCCAAGGAATCCATACAACAACTAAAATATATATATATATATATATATATATATATATATAGATCTATATATATATATATATATATATATATATATATATAGATCTATATATATAGATATATCTATGTAGATATATCTATGTACATGGATATATCTATAGATAGATCTATAGATATATATATGTATATATATGTATATATATCTATAGATCTATCTATAGATATATCTATGTAGATATATATAGAGATAGATCTATATATATATATATATATATATATATATATATATATCACTTTTGTCAATATGTGTATGGTTTGTCAATGTGTGTTTCCCTGGAGGCTGCGATCGGCCCCCAGGAAAACCAGACCCACATATAAAAGTGATATATATATATATATATATATATATGTATATATATATATATATATCACAAACGAACAGTCCTCTGTTTCTTCCAGTGCTTGCCTATCAAGGTTAGTGCTCAGTAAATGGGCACAGGACCCATTTCATATCTGTTCCATAAGAAATTCAAACTCTGGCACTCCATGCAAATTACTGGCCTTTGTTTATTCCAAAATTTCCAATGAACAAAACATAGGGCGACGCGTTTCACCCATCACGGTCTTCTTCCTTGGCCCTTCTTACAAACATACAACAAAAGATGTGGCCCCTCCTACTTTCTATATATCCACTAGTCCATAGACATAGAAAAAAACTTTTTTTTTTGTAATTATAGCATAATTCATGATTATAATATTATATTTTTAGATATCCATCACACATAACCTAACCCATTTGAGTAATACCAATATGTAATAGACAGTATTACAAATAATTGGATGAGCCACTCTATAAACCAATAGAATCATCAGGTTGAAATTAAATTAGAAAAAAAAAAAAAAAATAACCTAAACTGAGACTGTTACAATTTTCACATGCCTTATGTTTACACTATGTTGATTGGGGGTCTGTGCAGCCATTTAATGAACAACAGCGAAGGGCACTTATGCGATGTCCAGTGGCACCGTCTCAGCGCACAACACAGGGTTGTACTGGGAGCATCGTATTGGCAGGGAGCCGTTGCATAATGCTGAATTGTTCTAGAAGCTGTTTATGATGCAACATAAGTGTATACATGTTCTTTAGGCCATTGTAACACCTTTGTAGGTATGGATCGCTTGGCATATCGGTCTCCACATTTGAGCCACTTTTATTGCATATGAGGTTACTGAGGGATATTTTCAGGGTGTGCTAAGCTGCCCACGTTGCAGGTAGCGTGGTGTGGGTGGGAGGAGGTTGCATGGGTTATGGGATTTCAGCAGCATGTCCAATTACGATATTTCTTCTGAGGTTCTTCCTTGTAGGAATCTGAGGTGTGGGTGCAGCTCTGCCATATTTATCCTTCCTCCTGGATGGAAAGCAGGGGGTCTTGGTTCTCCAATCACAGGCAGGCTCCTTCCCCCTTTGATGACCACTTCCTGGGAAGTGTGGCAAAAATCATTCCCAGGGAGCAACATTCTTCAAATATCCAACATGGGTGAAAGTGATTTGTGGAGGTTAGATCTGGCTGAGCCCTCCCACTGGTGTGGCTAAAAATCCTAAATACACACCTCTCCTGCCCTCTCCTAATCTAATCAAGAGGGCACCTAATTGTCTGGGGTTGCAGGAAGTGAGGGAGGTCCTGAGCTGCTCCAAATGTCCTTCCCTGACTTTCAAGACCAGTTTGGCTGCTCTCCCCCATCCTGTTTCACCATCTGCTGAGGCATATCTCCTCCCCCAGGCACATCCTTTGTGTTCAGCCCAGGACACTTCACACCTCATCAAGGCAGCCTGGCCAATCAGAGAAGGGCACTACATAGCTGAAGTTGGCAACTTTCAGGTAGAGTTTTAAAACTCTTTACCTGAACTGGTTATATCAAATCCAACAATTGTAGGATTTATTATAACAATTAATTTGATACCAAACTCGATGTATCTGGCACTTCTGGGGACTTTGTTAACAAGTCTCTCCATTTTAGCCTATTAAGGCCATTCACTACAGTGAGGGAAACACACATTTGGCTATTTTACCTCACAGGGCTTATAAAAAAATTGTATAAGGTCCCTGCTTATAGTTACATGGCACCCAACCCTAGGGCACACCTAAGGAGTGACTTATATGTAAAATAAGGTAGTTTAAAACTTTAGAAGTACTTTTAATTTCAAAGTCTGATTTGCACATAATTTTAGCTTAAAGCAGCCAGCAAGGCAGACCTGCCTTTATAATGACACTGGGCACCTCAGAAGTGCACCTATGTGTGCACTACCTATGCTGGGGTCCCTAAACCTACATGCCCTACCATATACTAGGGACTTCTAGGTAGGTTCATACTGCCAATTAAAATTAGCCTAATTTGCATATCCACTTTACACAGAGCACAGGCCCTGGGACTGGTAAGCAGTACCCAGGGCATAGCCAACAGCCAGTAACCACCAGTATCTATCCAAAAAGGAGGACTTTCCTACACTGCTCCCCCCTACCAGATGAAAGGTGATGGGCACTAACCTATACCGTGGTAGTCCTTATCAGCTAAGTGGAAAAATCTGGAAAGGCCATGTTTGTTGGTATGGGCACTCCCAGGTCTATGCTCCACTGTGAAATCTATCCCCTGTAGGGAAATGGACCACCGTAACAGTTTTGATTTCTCCCCCCTCATTTGCATTAGCCATCTGAGAGGTCTGTGATCAGTATAAACACAGAGGTTAGAGCCAAACAGGTATGGCCTCAACGTCTTCAGGTACCAGACCACAGCAAAGGCCTCCCCTGTCAATGGCACTTCATCTTTTCTCTCTGGGGAGTAATCACCTGCTGATTAAGGCAACTGGCTGATCCTGGCTCTCTTCATTAACTTGGGCTAACACTGCCCCAATCCCTTTCTCTGAAGCATCTGTTTTCACTATAAACTCTTTGCTATAGTCAGGGGCCAGTAACACTGGTGCTGAACACATAGCCTGTTACAGAGTTTCAAAGGCTTTTGACACTCTGGGTTCCAAATTACTTTCTTGGGCTTTTTCTTTGAGGTGAGTTCTGTCAGAGGAGCCACTATAATCTCTTAATTTTGAACAAACCTCCTGTAATACCCAGTCTGTGACGTTGCGAAGACCGGTGGCTCCCCATTCGCGGGTCGCGGTCAGATCGGCAGTCCGCGTCTCCGACGGCCGTTTCTGCCACGGACCGCTTTTCGGGTCCTGACCTGTTTTTTGGGCTGCAGCACAACCTGAAACTTTTTCCTTTGGGCTCTGTTTCAAGCTGCGCCCACCTTTTGTCTCCCTAGTTTTACTTACCTGTTTTTTTTGCTCTTTTTCTTCTTTCTTATTTTTTTTATTTTTTTTATTTTTGTTTCTTCCTTGGCCATATCTTCTCTGTCCCAGGAGTCTGTTTCCTTCCCTGCATGCTTTGCTCCCTACTTTTTGTACTACGGCTATTTTCCCATTTACTTTCCTGTGGCTTTTCCCAATCCAAGATGGTGTCTTTAATACTTCCTGCATGTCAATTCCTGTTTGTCAGTATATAAGCACAGTTAGTCTTCTGTTACTTGCATTGCAAACACTTCCGTTCCGGTTGTGCTCCTCGCTCCTGTATCCTGTGATTTTGGACTTCACCTGCTTTTCCCTGTCTGCAGATTTTGTTCCAGACCTTTTTGTGCCTCACTTTTCCTTTTCTTAACATCTTTTTCAGGAGTTCCTTGATCTGAGATTTTTCCCAAGTTTGGGTTATTTCTTCTGGGACTCCTTTTGGAGGTTACGGCCTGCTTGGTGTACTATTATCAGCAGCACTGTGGCTACTGGAAAGGGTCACCCCTACCTTGGTCAATCCAGAATAAGCAAGAAACCTGGTGGTGCCCGGAGACTGATAGATTACAGCGGTAAGAAGTGCTCAGGTCGTGACACATTCGGGCCAAGAAAGGCCATGACCTGAGGCTCCTAAGCCCTGACCTAAGGCTCCTAAACCTGTCTGGGTTTTAGAAGCCTCCCAATCCAGAATAGTCTGGATCTTGGGCTGGAGAGGCTGTACATGGCCTCCATCAACAAAGTGGCCCAGGTACATCACTGAACTCTTCCCTATCTGGCACTTGCTTGCCTTGATTATCAGGCCTGCTCAGAGCAGGGCCTGAAGCACTTCCTTCAGGTGGACTAGGTGATCCTCCCAGGTGGAACTGAATACAGCTATATCATCCAGGCAAGCTGCACTGAAAGATTCCATCCCAGACAAGACTCTGTTTACCAACCGTTGGAAGGTGGCAGGGGCATTTTTCAGACCAAAGGGCATCACCTTGAACTGAAAGTGGCCCACTGGAGTGGAAAATGTTGACCTCTCCTTGGCTCCTGGACTTAAGGCAATCTGCCAGTACCATGAGGTCAGGTCAAACATACTGAGGGACTTGGCAGCCCCCAACCTATCAATGAGCTCATCAGCTCTAGGTATGGGGTGAGCATCAGTCCTGGTGACTGCATTTAGACCTCTGTCTTCTACACAGAATCTTAATTCCTTTTTCCCTCCTTGAGGATTGGGTTTGGGCACCAGTACCACTGAACTGGCCCAAGGACTATCAGAGGGCTCAATTACGATGAGGTCCAACATCTGGGCCACCTCAGCTTTGATGTTGGCCTTGACCTGGTCAAACAGCTTGTACAGCTTGTTCTTGATGGGTAAGCCGTCACCAGTGTCAAAATCATGGACACACCAATTTGTGAGTCCAGGGGTCAAAGAGAACAGGCCAACAACCTGCTACAAAACTTGTCTGCAGTCTTTTTGTTGCTGGGCTGTCAACCTCAGGGAGAGTACCACCCCCACCACTGACCCATCCTGTGCATTTGTGGACAGGATGTCTGGCAGAGATTCACTCTTTTCCTTCTTCCTTTCATCAGTGACCATCAGCATGGTCATATCTGCCCTGTGCTGGTGGGGTTTTAGTTTGTTGACATGCAGGATCCTATGAGGATTCCTGGGGATGCCAAGGCTGACCAGGAAGGTGACCTCACCTTTCTTCTCCAAAATTGGATAAGGCCCAGTCCATTTGGCCTGAAGTGCCCTGGGAGCCAAAGGCTTCAATACCCACACCAGTTGACCTGGGTGATACTCAGGCATGGTAGCCTTCTGGTCATGCCAGAGCTGGCCTCCTGGTTCCTGCTTGCCTTCTTCGTGTACTCAGCCATGCATGACTGCAGGCCCAGCACATAATCTAGCACATTCTACTTCTCCCAAGACTCTCTCACCAAGCAAAATGCACCTCTTACAGGGTGCCCAAATAACTCAAAGTGGCCAAATCCAACCCCTTTTTGTGGCACCCCCCCATATGCAAACAGCAGGCATGCCAAGAGAACATCCCATCTCCTCCTGAGTTTGTCAGACAAACCCATGATCATGCGCTTCAGGGTCTTGTTAAATCTTTCCACCAGACGATTGGTCTGGGGATGATAGGGCGAGGTGAACTTATAGGTAACACCACACTCATTCTACATTGCTTACAGATAGGCTGACATACAATTTGGGCCCCTATCTGAGACCACCTCATTTGGGAATCCCTATCTGGTGAACACACCATATAGGGCCCTAGCCACTGTGGGAGCAGTGATTGTTCTGAAGGGTATTCCCTCAGGGTACCTCATGGTCCACAACCACCAAAATGTACCTGTTGCCTGAGGCAGTTGGTGGGTCTAGGGGACCAACAATGTCAATCCTACCCTCTCAATGGGAGTCCCAACCACTGGCAGTGGTATCAAGGGAGCCTTTGGCTTGCCCCCTGCCTTGCCACTGGCCTGGCAGGTGACACAGGAGCTGCAAAACTCCTTGACTTTCAATGACATGTGGGGCCAATAGAAATGTTTGATCACCCATTTCCAGGTCTGGGTCTGCCCCAAATGTCCAGCTAAGGGAATATCATGGCTTAATGTTAGGAGGAACTCTCTGTACTTCTGGAGGACCACCACTCTCCTGGTTGCCCCCGGATTGGGGTCCCTTGCCTGCGTGTAGACAACGCCATCCTCCCACTAAACCTTGTTGGTCCCACTGGTAACTCTTTGTTCTTGGCTGGCGGCAGTCTGACTCAGGCCCTCAAGAATGGGACACTCTCTCTGTCCCAGGCACAATTCCTCTCTGGTGAGCCCACCTGTCCCTTGAAGTTGTGCCAAGTCAGGCAGAGCTTGCAAGTCAGATCCTCCCCCTCAGGTTTGGATTCCTCCTGACTCTCTGTACTTGGTGGGGCTGGCAAGCAAGTCCCAATGCCCTTTCTCTTCTTCTTGGAGGCTTGGCCTATTGTTCCAGGGTCCAAGTGTCCAGCACTTCCCTGTTGTGCTGTCTGTGACCTGAGGCCAGATGTACAAAGCATCTTTCTAGTCGCAAAGGGGCTGATTTGCAGAATCGGGTCGTTTGCGACTTTCAAAATGCTTTTTGGAGTATACAAAGCCCAAACTGCGATTCGGTAACTTGTTACCAAATCGCAGTTTGGGTTTTGCGATTCGGTATTAGGAAGGTGCATGTCAAGGGCGTCTCCTCCTAAAACCAAAGCAAAAGGGTATTTATGATTGTTTTTGTGACCGCGAGTGCGGTCGCAAAACAATCGCAGTTAGCACCAATTTCAAATTGGTGCTAACCCATTCGCAAAAGGGAAGGGGTCCCCATGGGACCCCCTTTCCCTTTGTGAATGCATGTGGAAAAAAAGAATTCAGAGCAGGCAGTGGTCTCAGGGACCACTGCCTGCTCTGAAAAAATTAAAAGAAAACCTTTCATTTTTGTTCCGAAATGCATTCCGTTTTCCTTTAAGACAAACGGGCTGCATTTAAAAAAAAAACTGTTTTATTGAAAAGCAGTTACAGACATGGTGGTCTGCTGACACCAGCAGGCCACCATCCCTGTGAGTGCCGCCATTCCCAATGGGGTTGCAAATTGTGACCTACTACATGCATTTTCATGAGGTAGGTCATTTGCAACCTAATTGTGAATCGCAGACAGTGTCATTTACACTGTTGTACATCTGGTTTTGGGACTCGCAAAGTGCATGTGGCCCTAAGTCACAGCACACACCCATTCTGGGAGTTCCAGCATCTGTGCATTGACTCGTCTTTTCACCTCTGGCCAGATCCTTTCCCAGCAGCCATTCTACTGGGAGGGCAGGAGCTACTGCTACCTTCTTAGGGCCAGTCACACCTCCCCACTCCAGGCTCACCATGGCCATGGGATGGAGTTTCGTTCTGCTATCTGCAAAAGTCATTTGGTGGAAGACATCAAGTAAGACCTGCTCTAGAGAAACCAGCTTTTCTGTGATCACTTTCACACTGACTCTTGTATCTCTTAGAGCTTCCATCTCAGTCCCATTGACTTTAGGCCTCTACCTATACCTCTCCATGCTGGGAGGTACGGTGGCCATAGTTGCAATGTCCATCCCACACACGGAGACTAAGGAGACTTCTGTGTACCCTGATCCCTGCCCTGGGCCACCTTCCACCCCCCCACATCTACACAAGCACCTCCAAGGGACTGCCCACCAGTGGGGAGCTTCTTGGAGAAGACAACATACCCTCTTTTGTGTCCAGGTTGATGACACTCAAAACACTTGCCGGCCTTAGCAAGCTTCTGAAACTTTCCTGCTTTAACAGGATCAAAATTCTTCCTCTGGTACCCCTTCCCCTTAGAAGTGGCATGGCTCGGGGTTCCCCCACCCTGAGAAGGTTTTGGGAACTCTTGTGAGGACTCCTTGGATTTGTTATCATCTTTCCCCTGGTTCTTCCCCTCAACAGAACCATGTCCTTCTTTTCTCTGGTCACCCCTGGGGGTTTCTGGTTAACCCTAGTTCTTAACCAGTCATTTGCTGCCTCCCCCAGCTCTCTGGGGTTGGTCAACTTAGAGTCAACGGGAAACTGGTGGAGCTTCTCTTGGGCACAATTAGTCAGAAGGTGCTCCCTCATAATCAAATTGTAAAGCCCCTTAAAGGTACATACCTTGTTGCCCTGTATCAGCCCTCTAGTGCCTTAACTGAGATGTCTACAAAATCAACCCAGGACTAGGTAGCTATCTTCTGGTTGTCCCTAAGCTTAAGCCTATATTGTTCTGGGGTCAGACCAAACTTTTTTTAGTAAAGCACCTCTTCATACTAGGGTACGAAACTGCCTCCTCCCCACTTAAGATCAGAGCCTATCTCTCCCAGAGTTGGGGACCAACTCCCATTGAAGTGAATCCCAGCATTGAGGCTTAACTCTCCTCATCCTTAGGGCCCTTTCAAAGGTACCCAGACATGTATCTATATCATCCCCCTCTACATAGGCAGGAACCACCCTTTTGGGTAGTCTGGGACAGAACCCTCCAATCATGCACATCTCAGCTTCTCTCCCTTGTCCACTTTTTGTTTCCCAGGGCCAGCTTCCCTGCCTCCAAAGCTATATATGCTAGCTGGGCCTCCAGCTCTCTATTTTTCTAAGGGGCAGTTTATCTCCTTCTGAAGGGACCCTTCTTCCCCCAACTAGCTTTGGGCATGGCCCTAGTAGCTGTGTGCAGTGAGGACCGGTCTTCCTCATCCTCACCAAGGCTCAGATGTCCTCCCTCCCCTGATGTGTTGGAGCTGGCATCCCCCCCTACTTCTTCCTCCTCTGTGCCACCTTCTTGGGCCTCAGCCCAGGCTGTTAGGGATTTACCCAAAATATTTTTCCTGAGGTTAGTGGCTGCAGGCAATCCCCTCTCAGCACACAATCCCCTAGGCTCAACTACTGTCATTGTGGGTAGGCTAGCCAGGTCAAGCTCCATGGTTCCTTAGTTTTGTGTCAATATAAATATTTTGCAAAAATTGGAGTCAAGAACACAGAAAAATCACAAAAGTGCAAAAATTGAAATTAATCCAAATTAAAAATCGAAAACAATTTTTGCACTAGGACTATTTAAAGGATTTTTATTTTGCTTTACTTAAAACTGTAGTGTGATACCAAACACAAGTATTGGATCCAACTGCTGCCACCAGAAATGTTGTTTAAAGTGGATTAATGGTAAGGGCAGGTAAGTACCTACACTTAGCAATAGGCCACTGACTCCCACTAGGTTCAGTTAGGTCTCAACAGAGCCCTGTGTGACCCCCTGACATGTTTTTGCCCAGGAGTCCACTTTGGCTCCACCAGCCTGCCTCCGTGCCCCTGACCACGCTGTATGCCGCTAGAAGAAGATCGAGGCTCTCCACAACCCGCAGGCACCCGCCTGCACCTCATCCCTGGTGCCTAGTTGTAGGCTTATCTAGTTGTGCTCTGCACTCTGTATTTCGTGTATTTTTTCGTTTAATGTAAATTGTTTTTCGTTTCATGCACTGTTTTTAACTGCTTCTGTGCCCTTTTTTAATTCCACCTCATTTTGCCCTCTGTTCTTTGCACTGCCCGTTTCCATCCCGCTCTTGCCGGTCTCGCGATCCCTTCCGCTGCGTCCCCTGCGTCCCCGCCCCAATCGCACCCCCATTGGTCTTCCCTCCCGCCTCCCAGCTGCTCCTCCCTCCCACCTCCCCTTCTAATGGTGCCCGCTGCGCAGAGCCCTGTGTGACCCCCTGACCTGTTTTTGGCCAGGAGTCCACTTTGGCTCCACCAGCCTGCCTCCATGCCCCTGACCCCGCCGTTTGTCGATAGAAGTTCGATGTCCTCCACCACCCCCAGGCACCCACCTGCGCCTCACCCCTGCTGCCTAGTGGTAGGCGTATCTAGTTGTGCTCTGCACTCTGTATTTCATGTATTTTTTAATATAATGTAAATCGTTTTTCGTTTCATGCTGTTTTTAACTGCTCCTGTGCCCTTTTTTAATTCCGCTTTGTTTTGCCCTCTGTTGTTTGCACCACACATTTCCATCCGGCTCTTGCCGGTCTCCCGATCCCTGCCGCTGCGTCCCCGCCCCCCTCAAGCCCACATTGGTCCTTCCCTCCAGCCTCCTAGCTGCTCCTCCCTCCCACCTCCCCTTCTTAATGGCAGCCGCTCTGCGGCCGCGCCAGTGGCCTGCCAGAGGCGCGCCAGAGGCAAGCCCGTCTGCGCCTGTCCACACCTGGACGGTGCCTAGCGCCGGTCCCCCTGGCCCACGCTGCTCCGACCCCCCGAAGCAGCACTATTCCTCCACTGAACTCCACGCCCTCAACCCAGGCCAGCATCCCGCCTGCGCCCAGGCCAACCCCAAGCACACACATGGACCATTCACATGCCACTCATGCCATTTTTCCTGCACTCAGACAAACACCAATAACACCAACACGCACCACAACAACACCAACCCCCGCAACCACCTTAAATGCATCCTCCTTAACACCGCTCCGTCCACAAGCACGCCATCGAGCTCTGGGACCTGATCACAACATACTCCCCTGACATTGCCTTCCTCACGGAAACATGGATGAACCCCTCATCAGAACCCAACATAGCCACAGCCATCCCTGAAGGCTACAAAATCACCTGTAGAGACCGCATAAACATGCCAGGAGGAGGTATCGCCATCATACACAAAAACACCATTAAAATCTCCACCAACACCAATGATATCCTAGACAGCGCAGAACACCTACACTTTTTAATACACATCAATGCCAACACCGCCCTTAGAGGAACCCTCATTTACAGACCACCAGGACCCCGTCTCCCACTTTGCGACGCCATCGCAGACACTATCAGCTCCCACACCCTCACCTCCACAGACTACATACTCCTTGGTGACCTCAACTTTCACCTGGAAAGCACCCACGACTTCAACCCCTCAGCCCTGCTGGACAACCTCACGAACCTGGGCCTCAAGCAACTGGTCACCCAACCCACTCACTCAGCAGGACACACGCTTGACGCAATTTTCACCTCCAGCGGCCATGTCACCTTTATCCTCACCACTGAACTCCACTGGACTGATAACCACTGCGTCCATTTCTCCTTCATAAAACCCCCCACCCACCACCAACAACACACCCCACCCTACCGAAAGTGGAACAAGATCTCCAAAAACCACCTGATCGCTAACCTCACACAAGCTCCACCCCCATCACCAACGACCCCAACACTGCCGCCCACAACCTCACACAATGGTTAACAACTTGTGAAGACTCCCTCGTCCCATTAAAAAAAAACAACAACACCCACACCGTCAAGACCACCCCCTGGTTCGCTACAGAACTCCAAGCCTCCAAACGAGAATGCCGCAAAATTGAGAAAGCATGGCACCAAGAACCCCAATGAGCAATTTCTACGCCCTCAAAACAGCCATGTGCAAACACCACCAACTCATCCGGACCACCAAACGGTCCTCCTACAAAGAACGCATAGGCAACAACCCACACAACAGCAAGGAACTCTTTGCCATCGTCAAAGAGCTCACCAGACCCAAATCCAGCACCATCGACCCTCCTCACACCCAAAGAAACTGAAAAAAACATGAACTCTACCCACTCAGGCTCCCCCACAGACCCCTGCCCCCACCACATTTTCAACAAGGCCAGCCAAATCATAGCTCCTCAGCTCCACATCGTAATCAACAGCTCCTTTCGACACGGCAACCTTCCCAGACATCTGGAGGCACGCTGAAGTCAATGCGCTCATCAAAAAACCCAAAAGCAGACCCAGAAGACCTCACAAACTACTGTCCCATCTCTCTTCTTCCCTTCCCCGCAAAGGTCGCTGAGAAGATAGTGAACGCCCAACTGTCTCAGTTCTTAGAAGAAAACAACACACTCAACGCCTCCCAGTCTGGATTCCGCAAGAACCACAGCACTGAGTCCGCCCTCAGAGCCTGCACAGACAACATCAGGACCAGAGTGGACAAGGGCGAGACCGTCCCCCTCATCCTCCTAGACCTCTCTGCAGCCTTCAACAGTATATGCCACCACACCCTCAGCGCACGCCTTTTTGACGCAGAAATCCGACACAAGGCCCTAGACTGTCTCACCTCCTTCCTCACCAAAAGAACCCAAAGAGTTCGCCTCCCTCCCTTCCGGTCTCCGGCCACCAAGATCATCTGCGGGGTCCCCTAAGGATCCTCTCTCAGCCCCACCCTCTTCAACATATACTTGGCTACCATCGCCAACATCCTCCGCCCCCACGGAATCACCATCATCTCTTACGCAGACGACACCCAGCTCATCATCTCCCTCACCAGGAACCCAGCCACCACCAAGACAAACCTCCACGCCGGTCTCCTCAACATCGCCAAATGGATGACAGCAAGCCACCTCAAACTTAACTCCAACAAAACAGAAATCATCATCTTCAGCATGGGATGACTCCTGGTGGCCCACCACCCTCGGACCACCCCCAACACACACCCACCACCCACGCATGCAACCTTGGCATCATCCTAGACTCATTTCTCTCCATGGCCCAACAAATCAACACCATATCGTCCTCCTGCTTCAACACCTTTTGCATGCAACGGAAGACTTTCAAATGAATTCCTTTAGAAACAAGAAAAATGGTCACCCATGCCCTCATCAGCAGCAGACTGGATTACGGAAACGCCCTCTACGCTGTGACCACCGCCAAGCTTCAGAAAAAACGTCTCATCCTCAACCTCCCCCGCCACGGACACATCTCCGCTCACCTCAGATCCCTACACTGGATGCCCATCAGCAAAAGGATCATCTTCAAAGTCCTCATCCACGCTCACAAATCCCTCGACGACACTGGACCGGCCTACCTCAACAAACGAGTAGACTTCCACATACTAACTCGACATCTCCGTTCCGCTGACCTAGCCCTCGCCAGAGTCCCCCGCATCCAACGCACCACCTCCGGCGACAGATCCTTCTCCCACCTCGCCGCCAAGACCTGGAACTCCCTCCCCACCAACCTACGCAAGACCCAGGCCCTCCTAACTTTCAGAAATCACCTCAAGACATGGCTTTTTGAGCAGTAAACGGCAACCCCCCTATCCCCCACAGCGCCTTGAGACCCCAACGGGTGAGTAGTGCGCTTAAGAATTTTTTTTGATTGATTGAACCCCAGCTCAACCTTTGGTAGCTTGGCAATGAGCAACAAGGCTTAACTTATGAGACAAAGTTGGCCATTACAACCCTGGCGGACGGTTATAAAGTGGCGGTAAGACCGCCAACAGTCCGGCGAATGTTTTTTAGCTATTACGACCAAGGCGGAAACCGCCAACAAAGACAGCCACTTTACCACTCCGACCGCCACGGCGGTACAAACAAACAGCATGGCGGTCACCGCCAACAGACAGGCGGAGGACAATGTACCGCCCACACTATTATGACAGGCCAATCCGCCACCTTTTCCGGGGCGGATTCACCGCGGATAAAAACACGGTGGAAACAGGAATTCCGAAGGAAAAACGCTCACCTCTACACACCCCACGAGGAACGAGGACGCCATGGAGCCAGAACTCCAAATTCTACCTGCAATAGTGTTCCTGCTCCTCTACCAGGAGCACGAACGCCGGCGGCGAAGACCACGGTGAGTACTGCACCTACGACACAGGGGAGGGGGGAGGGAAAAGAGAGTGACACTCACACGCAGCACACAACACCCCCACCCACTACAACACACACACTAATGCATATCAATACATCACAGTTACACCCCCCAAACCCTCCGGAAGAATGCAAAGACAATAGAGAATGAGTGTAACCATTGTAATATATTAAAAGCAAGTAGGCAGAAATATATATATACACCATGTACAAAATATATACCAAGCATAGTAGTCCAGGTAGTGCTCTAATAAAGTCTGTGCAACACAGGGACCACACGTTATGGGCGAGGCCCACACAAGATCCCTGACCATGACGGAGAGAACACTGCAGGGGCATCAGAGAGCAAGTTAACAGGCACCTCAGGGGGAGGGAAAGGGGGGGCACCTCAGCTGGTTGAGTGCAAGCCGCCAAATCCACGATGGGGCCACATGCCAACTGTTCCATCCTGGGGAGTGCAAAGCCACAGTCTCTCAAGTCTCTACAGTGTGTGGGTTGCCCACTCTTCCATCCTGGGGAGTGCAAAGCCACAGTCTCTCAAGTCTCTTCAGTGGGTGGTCTGCCCACTTTTCCATCCTGAGGAGTGCAAAGCCACAGTGGGTGGTTTGCCCACTGTTCCATCCTGGGAAGTGCAAAGCCACAGTCTCTCAAGTGGATGACAGTCTCCACTGGTTCTGGAGGGGGCCTTGTGCCCAGAGTGCTTCATCCTGCTAGGGAGAGAGGTAGTGGATGGATCTCTCCACTGGTTCTGGAGGTGTGATGGTGCCCAGAGTGCTTCATCCTGCTAAGGACAGAGGTAGTGGATGACATTCTCCACTGGTTCTGGAGGGGGCATGGTGCCCAGAGTGCTTCATTCACCCCGTGACGGACTCAGTAGCGTTAGTGCCCTTGCCGCTCATGGGCCAGCGGTGCTTGAGACGGCGGTGCCCTGTTCAGCGGTGCTTGAGACGGCGGTGCCCTGTTCAGCGGTGCTTGAGGCGGCGGTCTCCATTGCAGGGACTCAGCTGCTGGAGGTCCTGGTCCTTCATGGCCCAGCAGGGCTTTTGCTGGCGGTCCTTCATGGCCCAGCGGGGCTTGTGCTGGCGGCCCTGTCCTGGGCAGATGGACTTGTGCTGGCAGTCCTGTCATGGGCAGCTGGGCTTGTGCTGGCAGTCCTGTCCTGGGCAGGTGGGCTTGTGCTGGCGGTCCTGTCCTGGGGCAGCTGGGCTGGTTCTGGCGGTGCCCTCCTGGCCAGCGGGGCTTGTGCTGGCGGTCCTGTCCTGGCCAGGTGGGCTTGTGCTGGCGGTCCTGTCCTGGGCAGGTGGGCTGCTGCTGGCGGACCTGTCCTGGGCAGCTGGGCTTGTGCTGGCGGTGGCCTCCTGGGCAGCGGGGATTGTGCTGGCAGTCCTGTCCTGGGCAGGTGGGCTTGTGCTGGCGGTCCTGTCCTGGGCAGCTGGGCTGGTGCTGGAGGTGGCCTCCTGGGCAGTGGGGATGATGGCGGTGGCCTCCTGGGCAGCGGGGTTGATGGCGGTCTTCTCAGCCGTGCTGCTCTTCCCAGGCTTGGCGGGTTTCTTGTGGCCCTTCCCCACCTTGGAAGGTGTCACAGCTGACTCCACACTCCCACTGGGACCCCTGGGAGCGACTTTGGTGGCTGGAGTCTTCCCCCTCTCCCGCCGGGCACTGGCCAACTTCTGATGCTTCACAGGTGGGGGACTGTCTGTGCTGTGGCTCCGTGCCACACTGGCTGCCCTGGTGGCCGGTGCACTCCTGATTCCGGTGACTACAGGCACCACTGGTCCCGGAGATGTTGTGGCTGAGGTGCTAGTTCGGGACCTAGGAGACGGACGGGGTGGGGGAGGTGTGGGAAAGAGGTCAAGGTTGGACAGGAAACGTTTTTTGGACACACTGGGACGGGTAGCTGGAGGGGTTTTGGGAGTGGAGGAAGAGGTGGTGGTTGTAGGAGGTGTTCGTTTGGTGACTTTGGGTGAAGGTGCATGCGCTGGAGGCTGTCGTGAGGTCGATGGCTGTTGGGTGGGTGTGTGCCTGCGTTTGTGTAACTTGGGAGGGGTTGTCACAGACACACTGGGAGAGGACACAGGGGACGTGTGAATGGTAGTGGGGGTGGTGACTACACGTGAGCGGGGTGTGGTGGTGGGTGTGCTGGAGAGGGACGTAGTGGCTGTAGAGGTAGTGCATACAGGTGTGAGTGTAGATGAGACAGGGAGGGAGGAGGGAGTCGAGGAGGAGGGGGACACAGTGGAGGCAGTGGATGTTGGTGTGTCTGCATGTGTGTGATGCTTGCGTGAGTGCCTGTGGGATGTGTGGTGCTTATGTTTGCCTGAGCTTCCCTTGTGTGTTTACGTGTGTGCATGCTGGTCTGTAGGTGTGCTTGGGATAGGCTGAGGTAGAGGGGATTGGGTCTGGGTGGGGGAAGTTGGAGGGGGGAGGCTAGAGACAGGGACAATGGCTGCCATCAGTGCTGAGGCCAGAGTCTGAAAAGCTTGCTGAAGGGCCGCCTGACCAGAATTAATGCCCTCCAGGAATGCATTTGTTTGCTGCAACTGCCTTCCTACACCCTGGATGGCATTCAAAATTGTAGACTGCCCAACAGTGAGGGACCTCAGGAGGTCAATGGCCTCCTCACTGAGGGCAGCAGGGGTGACTGGGGCAGGGCCTGAGGTGTCTGGGGCGAAGGTGATGCCCAACCTCCCAGGTGAGCGGGCACAGGGCGAAGGCTGAGGGGCTGCTGGGAGGGCGGTGCTGGAAGGGGGTGGCGGCTGTACCTGTAGATGGGGGTGGCACAGATGTTGCCACCACCACAAGGGAGCTCCCATCAGAGGACGAGTCCGTGTCACTGGTCTCAGCTCCTGTCCCTGACGTGGAGCTCCCCTCCGTCCCACTGGTGAAGTCCGAGTCCGTAGTGTGGTCCTCCATGGCCATGTGGGATGCAGCCCCCTGGTGCTCCGGTGGCACTGCTCCTCCACCTGATGATGCTAATGCACACAAGAACAGGGAGACCACAAAAAGGGGGGGATGACAGAAGAAAGACATGTTGAGTGCATGCATTACCTCTACCGTTGACGGACACAACAGACACAGAAGCCCCCTGCACTACACCGCGGTCTTGGGCTCCACTGTTCAATTCCTGTGAAATGGCCTACAAGGCTATGGACGACATCTGCACACAGGGGCATGACTAGGTGTACTTGGCACTCTACAGAGGTGGGGAGGGGTGCCACATGGCCTGCCTTACGGAGGGACCTTGCCTACGGAACTCGCCCTGGCCTAGGGAAACCCACAGCCCACCTCCCCCACCCAAACCCCTCCACTGCGCGCAAAGTCAGCAGAATGAGAGTGTACTCACCTCTTGTTGCTGCTGTGATGCCCTCAAGTGCCCATCCAACTCCGGGTAGGCCACTGCCAGGATCCTGAACATCAGGGGGGGTCATAGTGCGACGGGCACCCCTCCCACGTTGGGAGGCCATCCCCAGCTGAGCCTCCGCCGTCTTCTTGCTCCAGCGGCAAATGTCCTCCCATCTTTTCCGGCAGTGGGTGCTCCGTCTGTGGTAGACCCCCAGGGTCTGGACGTCCTTGGTGATGGCATGCCAAATATGTTTTTTCTGGTGGGCGCTGACCTACATGAATTGTACAAGGGGAAGAGAAAGTTATTACCAACTGCACTGTTAAAGTGATTAGCCCCCATCCCTACCCTTGCCATGTGGCACATGCATTCACTGTTGTTTCATGCACACCGCACTCTCCCCTCTTCCTTCTTACATCCAGCCCTCTCCACACAGGCATAGCCCATACATCATGCTCCCAGTGTACTTACCTGTTTGTCTGGAGGACCGTTGAGTAGCGTCTACTGGGGGAGGACCCCATCCACGAGTTTCTCCAACTCCTCCGATGTGAAGGCAGGGGCCCTTTCCCCAGACACTCGAGCCATTGTCTCTTCCAGACCGAGGTCACAGCAGCACTTGCAGTGAAGGTCCTCTCCTGTTGAAGATCAGGTATTGAGTGATTGAACAGATAAAAAATGGCGGTCACGTCCGCAGCGGTGCGTACCGTCACCGCCGGCGTACATCATCATTGGCTCCTGGGACCCATAGGGTCCAATGTTAACCAATGCAGCATTGCGCCGCGGTCTTCGACCGGCCACCACGACAGTGTACAATGCCAGCGCAGTTACCTCACATCCCATTGTCCCACTTTAGAGGTCAGGTAGCCGCCATTTCAGGGGCCCACATGACTTCATTTTCAACTGTGTCACACATACCTAAGCCTATACTCAACACACATACAGGCCACTTTTTGTGTATGAATGGTGTTCTGTGTAAACTGTGGGTACGTATCTCTGAGTTGTTTGACTCTGTGCTTCCTGTTGTACTTCATAGGCACTGTCCGCTGGGACATGTGAGGAGATGGCGGCATCCTCCGGTGTACCAACCGTTGATGGACCTGTCAACAATGGAGGAAAGACATGTGATTATCACATACAGGCTTGACCGTGCCACAATCCAGGAACTGTGTACCCAGTGGGAGCCAGACCTGATGTTAGCTATCCGCCATCCCACAGGAATCCCCCCTCAAGTGCAGGTGCTGTCAGTACTCCATTTCCTTGCAAGTGGGTCATTTCAAACATCAGTGGCCACAGCATCAGGGATGTCCCAGCCTATGTTTTCCAACGTGTTGTCCAGAGTGTTGTCTGCCCTTCTGAAACACATGCGGAGCTACATCGTTTTCCCTCAGGTGGAGGATTTGCCTACAGTGAAAGGTGATTTCTATGCCCTGGGACATATCCCCAACATCATAGGTGCCATTGATGGGACACATGTGGCTTTGGTCCCCCACCCCCCCCCACAGGAGTGAACAGGTGTACAGAAACCGGAAGAGTTATCATTCGATGAATGTACAGATGGTATGTTTGGCAGACCAGTACATCTCCCATGTGAATGCCATGTTCCCTGGCTCAGTGCATGACGCCTACATCATGCGGAATAGCAGCCTTCCTTATGTGATGGGTCAACTCCAGAGGCACCGTGTGTGGCTATTAGGTGAGCACCTGGAAGCTAGTTAGTGGGATTGGTTGTCTGGGTCTGGGGATATCCCTACAGGTTAGTGCGTGTCTAACAGTTGTCCCTCGCCATTTGCAGGTGACTCTGGTTACCCCAACCTGTCATGGCTACTGACCCCAGTGAGGAATCCCAGGACAAGGGCAGAGGAACACTACAATGAGGCCCATGGGCGAACTAGGAGGGTGATCGAGCGGACCTTCGGCCTCCTGAAGGCCAGGTTCCGGTGCCTCCATATGACAGGTGGATCCCTATTCTACTCACCAATGAAGGTGTGCCAGATCATCGTGGCCTGCTGTATGCTTCACAACTTGGCTTTGCGACGACAGGTGCCTTTTCTGCAGGAGGATGGTCCAGATGGCGGTGTTGTGGCAGCTGTGGAGCCTGTGGACAGTGAAGACGAGGAAGCAGAGGAAGAAGACATGAACAACAGGGACTCAGTGATCCAGCAATATTTCCAGTGAGACCCAGGTAAGAGTACAGACCTGCCTACTACATGTACTTAAACACTACTGCCTCTCTACTGTCTGTTGTTTTCACCCAGTGTATGGTCACTGAGTTGTCACTTTCCCTTACGATTTCACAGATGTGGGTCCCACTGTGTGACATCTGCTTTGATTTTTCATGGACCAGAGCTGTGTGACATAGGTATGTTGACATTACATTTGAATGAACATTTTGCCCCTGTAATTGCTAATACACTATTTCGAAATCACAGACAGACTCCAGATTGTTTTGTGCTTTAAGGGTGTTTATTTAAGTGTTCAATATTGGAGGGGGTAGTAAAATGGTGAGGGGTGATGGTGGAGGAATGTCCATGGCAGAGTCCAGTCTATTAGTCTCACAGGTGCATTGTCCAAAGGGGCATAGGAAGTGGAGCTGGGGCAGTTTAAGTATGGACAGGGTGACAAAGTGGGACAGTAGGATGACAATCAGGGTGGTCTGATTTCTTGGCGGGGGTCTTGGCATCGTGCTCTGTCTTGTTCCTGGATCTCAGGGACCGTTTGCAATGTGGTTCTCCCTCTGCAGGGGGTGGGGTGCTGGTGTGGTGGTCCTGTGTCGGTGCCTCCTGTCCACTAGCGCCGGCGGAGGTGGTGGGCAGTTCATCGTCCATGCTAGTGTCAGGGGCCCTTTGTAGTGCCGCAGTGTCCCTCCTGGTGTTGAGTACTTCCTTCAGCACCCCTACGATGGTGCCCAGGGTGGAGTTGAGGGTTCTGAGTTCCTCCCAGAAGCCCATATACTGTTCCTCCTGCAGGCGCTGGGTCTCCTGAAACTTGGCCAGTACCGTTGCCATCGTCTCCTGGGAGTGGTGGTAGGCTCCCATGATGGAGGAGAGGGCCTCGTGGAGAGTGGGTTCCCTTGGCCTGTCCGCCCCCGTCGCACAGCAGCCCTCCCAGTTCCCCTGTGTTCCTGGGCCTCCGTCCCGTGGACCGTGTGCCCACTACCACTACCCCCAGGTCCCTGTTGTTGTTGGGGTGGTGGGTTAGCCTGGGTTCCCTGTAGTGGTGGATACACAGCTGATTGACGTGTCCTGGGGATGGAGGTATGGGCCCGCTGGGTGGGTGCTGTGCTGGGGTTTCCAGAGGAGAGAAGCTCTTTAGTGGCCTGTGACTGTCTGAGGGGAACCAACTGTCCAGAGGTCCCTGATGGGCCGGGCTGGTCATCTAGATCCAGTTGGACAGAGGTGCTGTCATCACTGTGGGCCTCTTCTGTTGGTGGTGTGGACATGTGTGGACCCTCCTGTTCGGTGACGTTGGGTAGGGGTCCTGCAGGGGTATAAAAGGATGTTTATTACATCTGTGTGTGTCATGGTGTGTAATGGGTGGGTGACCGTGTACCCCAGTGCTTGCATTCCTGTGTGGGACATCGTATGATGATGGTTTATGGGGTGTATGGGTATGTGCAGTGGGCATGCTTTAGTGATGGGTGTCCGTGCTTTGTTGTTGCATGCAGGGCTTGGGGTTAGGATGTGTGGTTTCTGATATTGGGACATTTGTGAGGAGTTGGAGTGATGGGGGTGAGGGCAAGGGTGGGGGTATGTGATAGCATGCAGGATGTAATAGTTAAGATTTCTCTTACCAGAGTCCATTCCTCCACCTACTGCTGCGAGGCCCTCAGGTTGCAGAATCGCCAAGACCTGCTCCTCCCATGTTGTTAGTTGTGGGGGAGGAGGTGGGGGTCCGCTGCCAGTCCGCTGAGCCGCCAAGTGGTGTCTTGGCACCACAGAACGCAACTTCCCCCGTAGGTCGTTCCACCTCTTCCTGATGTCCTCCCGATTTCTTGGGTGCTGTCCCACTCCGTTGACCCTGTCAACTATTCTTCGCCATAGCTCCATCTTCCTTGCAATGGAGGTGTGCTGCACCTGTGATCCGAATAGCTGTGGCTCTACCCTGATGATTTCCTCCACCATGACCCTGAGCTCCTCCTCCGAGAACCTGGGGTGTCTTTGCCGTGCCATGGGGTGGTGTTGGTGATGTGTGGGGTGGAGTGTGGGGTGATAAGTGTGCTGCTATGTAGTGGGGTGTTGTGTGAGGTGCGTGGAAGTTCTGTGGGTGATGGTGTTGTGTGCCTGTGGATGCTGTTGTTCTTGCTGGTGCTGTCTCTCTCTGGCTTTCGTTCATGAATTGTTGTCGTAAGGGTTTGTGGGTGATGTGGGTGTGTGTTTTATATTGTATTAGGTGTGTGGGAGTGGTGTGTGTATGTGTATCAGGTTTGTGTATTTCGAATTGTCCAATGTGGCTGTGTTTTGTAAATGTGTGTGTATTTTGAGCGCGGCGGTGTGTACCGCCAATGGAATAACGCGTTTGAAAGACTGCTGCGTGGATTCGTGTGTCGTGATAATGTGGGCGTATTTCTGTTGGCGTGACGGTGGAGGTTTGGTTTTTGCCAGTTAATCACTGGCCTTTGGTGTGGCGGACTTGTGTGGGTGTCCAGATTTTGGTGGATTCAGAACTGTGGGTCATAATAGCTGTGGCGGAATTCCGCGGCCGCGGCGGTGTGTTGGCGGTCTTCTGCACAGCGGTAAGCGGTATTTACCGCCAATGTTGTAATGAGGGCCAAAAAAGTGTGTTAAGCATTCAAGTATCACAAAACAGTAATTAAATAAAACACAGGAAACTGTTCAAAATTCCAAAATCAATTTATACAAATAGGAAATATTATGGCCCTCAGTACAACACTGGAGGTCGGTGTTAAAGTGGCGGTAATACCACCAACAGGCCGGTGGTAAAAAAAATGGAATCACGACCATGGCTGAAACCGCCAACATTGACAGCCACTTTAACACTCCAACCGCCACGGCGGTAGCAAAAAACACCGCCGCGGGAACCGCCAACAGACAGGCGGAAGACAATGTACCGCCCACCCTATCACAACCCGCCAATCCGCCAGCTTTTCCAGGGCGGTACCAACGCCATCAAAAGCTTGGCGGAAACAGGACTTGGAAGGGAATCCACTCACCTCTCAACAAGAAATGAAGAACCAGGACGCCATGGAGCCGAGCCGCAGGTGTTAACCATGCTGGTGTATCTTCTAATACATGACGGATAGTGATTATTGCACCTAGCACACAGGGGAGGGGGTGGAGGAAAAAAAGAGTGACACACACACACGCAACACCCCCACCCCCACCCTCACCCACAACACCATACACACAAAAACACGCAGCAACATTACATTTACACCCTGTAACCCCCTGGAATAACGTAGGGACAAAAGGAAGTCCAAACAGAGATATATTAGAAATAGGCAGACATAGTTAACGATTAGAAAAACAGTATATACAAATATTTACAATATGTACAGAAGGCCGTACACTGCCCTTTGCAAATGTCCATGGCCCACTGGCCCAAAAAATCATGGGTGAAGCCCACACTTGACTCCTGCCTCAAAACAGAGAGAACACTGCAAGGGCATGAGATTTGCAGGGAACAGGTAGCATGATACCCCATGGAGGCAGAGCCAGACTCTATCCTGCGGTGACTAAGGCTGCAAACTGGTGGTAGTGCAGGTGCTGGTGGGGGTGCTTCAAGTGGAGGTGGGAGGGTCCTGACAGTCTCCTGCAGCCCCGGACGGCTGCCCACTGGGGATGCTGCTGCTGACAGTTGTAGTGGCACCGGCTGGGCATGTGGCAGTGTTGATGGCGGTGCAGGTGGTGGTGCTTGTGGCGGGGTCTGTGGCGGGGATGATGCCGGTGCTGGCCGTGGTGCAGATGCTGGTAGTGGTGGAGGGAGACACCAGGCCGTCTCCTGCAGCCTCGGATGGCTGCCACTGGGGATGATGCTGCTCACAGTTGTTGTGGCAGCGGCGGTGCAGGTGGCGGTGCAGGGGGAGGTGCAGGTGGCGGTGCAGGTGGCGGGAAAGGTGGCAGTGCCTGCGGCAGTGCTTTCCGCGGTACAGGTTGCGGGCTGTCGGTACTGATGGTGGTCACTAGTCCATCACCTGGAGCCTCTGAGGCCTGAAGTGCCTTTCCTTGCGTTTTCTTCCTCTTCCCCACCTTGGCAGATGCTGCTGGGACCATGGCATTGGCAGCTTGAGCTTTGGAGGAGGCCTTGCTGGGTGAGTCGTGCTTCTTCCCCGTGCTGCATGCTGGCCCCTTCTTCACTTTGGCAGGTGGAGAAATAGGTTGGTCCTTTGCAGGGGTCGGTGGCAAACTGGCTGCCCTGAAGGGTGCCCCCTTTGATACTTTGGGACTTGCAGGTACCACAGCGGACGCCGACTTGGTGGCTGAGTGCTGGCCTGGGATCTTGACACCCTGGCCCAAGGGGAAGGACAGGGGGAGGGGAGGCATAGGGAAGAGGTCAATGTTTGCCAGGAAAAGTTTTTCAGACACACTGGGATGGGAAGATGGAGAAGGCTAGGGAGTGGAGGAAGAGGGAATGGTTGTAGGAGGTGTACGTCTGCTGAGTTTGGGTGAAGGTGCATGGGCTGGATGCTGTTGTGAGGTGGATGGCTTTTGGGTGGGTGCTTACGTTTATGTACTTTGGGAGGAGGGGTCACAGACACAGTGGGAGAGGACACAAGGGATGTGTGCATGGTTGTGGGAGTGGTGACTGCCATTGAGGGGCGTATAGTGATGGGCGTGCTGGTGATGGAGGTAGTGGATGAAGATGCAGTGCATGCAGGTGTGAGTGTAGACACTACTGAGAGGGAGGTGGAGGAGGAGGAGGACGGGGACACAATGGAGGCAGTGGATGTTGGTGTGTTTGCATGGGCATGGTGCTTGTGTGAGTGCCTGTGAGATGCAGTGTGGTGCTTATGTCTGCCTGAGACACGTTTGTGTGGTGATTTGGGTGCATGCTTTTCTGAAGGTGTGCTTGGGATAGGCTGAGGTAGAGGGGATTGGGTCTGAGTAGCAGAAGTTGGAACGGAGAGGCTGGACACAGAGACAATGGCTGTCATCAGTGCTGTGGCCAAAGCCTGAAATGCTCTCTGTTGGGCTGCCACACCAGACTGAATGCCCTCCAGGTATGGATTTGTTTGTTGCAAATGCCCTGCTACTGTCAGAGTCACCAGATCCTTGGGGTCTGCGCACGTTCCCAACACGTCCATCACTGAACAGCTCCAAGACTCTGATAGATAAATCACAGAGGCTAAAAGAGTTCAAGAGGGGAAGAGGGGATTAGGAAGGGAAACAGCTGTGCAGGAGACTTGTAGTAAGAAAAAGGTTAGAACACACAATATGAAAATTATATCTCCTGAAATCAATTCTAGACTATGATTCTAAGCATAGTCATTCTGAAAACATGAACAATCTAAGAATTACGTTTAAAATGACTAAGTTTCAAGATGGCCGGATATCTGTAAGGGAATCAAGATGGATTAAATGAAAACTTTTTTATTCAAGTACTTTCCTTTACATGAGAATCAGAAAAACATTCTCACTAAATTTTAAACCAGTCATATAAATCCTTTTTTGAGAATGCATACTAGGACCATACAATATTGCATCTAGAAACTCTGATCTTCTGTGTACTCTTAAAATGTTTCAACACAAATTGCGCATATTGTAGATTTATATATATATATATATATATATATATATATATATTAAACACCATAAAAGGAGTGTGCACCATGAATAACACAATATGGATTCAGGAAAACAAATTACATAACTTGTCAACTCGAATATTACATGATAAATATCTTAGAATAGTGGCATACAATAAACAACATGAATTAAACTCGAGGAGAGAATCGTGCGTCTTGCCGATTCGAGTGTTACCATGTAAAATGCCAAGAAATGGTAGTACGCAATGAATATCAAAGTCAAATCATCATTAAACGAATCGCGCGTCTTGCCGATTCGTAAACCACAATGTAAATGCCAAGAAATAACAGCTCACAATGAATAACAAGAGCAAAGTACAATGAAACGAATTGCGCGTCTTTTGCCGATTTTTAAGCCACCATGCAAATGTCAAGAAATGGTAGCGTGCAATGAATAACAAGATTAAATTATCATGAAACGAATCGCGCGTCTTGCCGATTCGCAAGTCACCCTGCAAATGTCACAAACACTCAAGCGCATATTTCACACGCGCAAAGTACTCTGTCAAATCATAAAAGAATTAGGCCCAAGAACATGAGAGTTCTCGATAACGGTGTCGGGAGGCCAGCCCAACCACTGTCCTACCGCCCAGAACAAGGCTCTCCAAATGAAGAATGAAAGTCAGATGTCTGGAAGATCAAATAGGCCACCGGGACAGGAGCTCAGGAAGTAGCTGCTGCTCTGCACCAGGACCTCTGAATAGTGAGCACTTGGAGCTGGGCTGGCTCCTTTTTATAGAGTCTTGGCCCAGCCCACAACCACACCCAGGCATGTTGCAGGGAAAGTCTTTAGAAGGCCCTGGAAAGGGACCACACCCTAACACACTCTGAAAGCCTGCAGCAATACATTGCAAATGAACAACATTTGTAAGCACATTAAAAATAAGTCTTCAGGATTGAACTCTGCAATGCAAAGGGTTAAACAACAACATATCAGCACAATGCATAAATTACGTTGTTTTGAAAGTGCTGGGTTTTTGCATTCTAGTCGCCAATAGAGCGCGCACTGCCCTGGTGTTGACAGCTACACCCTGGATGGCATTCAGTATGGTTAACTGCCCAACAGAGAGGGATCTCAAGAGGTCAATAGCCTCCTCACTGAGGGCAGCAGGGCTGACTGGGGCAGGGCCTGAGGTGCCTGCGGTGAAGGAGATGCCCACCCTCTTGGGTGAGTGGGCACGGGAAACACGCTGAGGGGGCTGCTGGGAGGGCGGTGCTGGTGGGGGTGTGGCGGCTGTACCTGTTATTGGAGTGGGCAAAGAGGTGCCCGCCACTGCCAGGGAGCTTCCTTCAGAGGAGGAGTCGCTGTCAGTGGTCTCCCCGCCTGTCCCCGTCGTGGAGCTTCCCTCACTCTCTGTCCCACTGGTGCCTTCACCCTAAGTGGATTCGGCCTCCAGGCCCATGTGGGATGCAGCTCCCTCCGTTGCCGGTGCCTCAGCTCCTCCGCCAGATGATGTTAATGTACACAAGGACAGGGCGACAAAACAAAAAGGGATGGGAGAGGCAGAGGATACACTTGGTCAATGCCAGCAACACCACTACTGTTGGCGTACACAACACACAGTGAGCTGCCCTATGCACTAGGCCATGCCCAACCTGTCACTAAGATAGTCACCAGCCAATGGGGTACAATGCCTAACGGCAGCATCTGCCCGCCTGACACCCACAGGACCCTGCCCAGTAGTAGATGGCCACTTACACCATTGGGTTTGGAGTGCTTCAGAGCCTGCACACAAGGGACCTACCCTGTCATGATTGCCCTGGCCTAGGGGCACCCACAGCCCACATCCCCCACCCAGCTACCTCCTAAAGTGCGCAAATGCAGCTTTCTGAATCTGTATTCACCCCCTTGTGGCTGCTGTGATGCCCTCAAGTGCCCATCCAACTCCAAATAGGCCACCACCAGGATGCAGAACATCAGGGGGTCACGGTGCGACGGGAACCCCTTCCACGCTGGGAGGACAGTCCCAGCTGGGCCTCCTCAGTCTTCTTGGTCCAGCGGCGCATGTCCTCCAATCTCTTGCGGCAGTGGGTGCTCCGCCTGTGATAGACCCCAAAGGTCCGCACCTCCTTGGCGATGGCACGCCAAATACCCTTTTTCTGGTAGGCGCTGACCTGGAGGGAAAAGACAGCAGAAAAGGAAATCACTCACACGTCCGGACCGGCATACCCTTTGCCCACCAGTCCCACCCATGCCCCGATGCACATACACTGACCACCTCTCATGCAGCACTCAGGCCAGGACTCATCAGCACCCCCCAACATGTGGCTTACATCCACACCACTCCAAACATGCATTGCCCACCCATCATGCTCACAGTGTACTCACCTGTTTGTCTGGAGGACTGTAGAGTAATGTGTACTGGGGTAGGACCCCATCCACCAGTTTCTCCAACTCCTCCGCAGTAAGGCAGGGGCCCTTTCCCCAGACACATGAGCCATTGTCGCTTCCAGACACAGGTCACAGCAGCACTTGCAGTGTAGGTCCTCTCCTGTTTAAGGTCAGGTAGCAAGTGAGTGAAGAGATAGAAAATGGCGGTGACGTCCGCAGCGGTGCGTACTGTCACCGCCGGCGTACATCACCATTGGCTCCTGGAACCCATAGGGTCCAATGATAACCAATGCGCAATTGCGCAGCGGTCATCGACCACCTACCGCGACGGTGCACAATGCCAGCGCACTTACCTCATTTCCACTTGTCCCTCCTCACAGGTCAAGAAGCCGCCATTTCAGGGGGCACATGGCATGGCACCTAGCTGCGTCACAGCAGACATTGGCACGTCATCTGACTCTCGACTTCACATACTGCTCCTGTGACGTAAATTCAACAACATTAATGCAATCTATGTGGAAATATGACCCTCTGCTCACCGTTCTCCTCCAGAGGCTACAACCGCTGAGGCAGATTATGAGATAGCAGCATCCTCTGGTGTACAGACCCCTGGTGGACCTGTCGACAATGGAGGACAGACCCATTATCATCACATACAGACTTGATTGCGCCACAATCCAAGAACTGTGTGCCCAATTGAAGCCAGACCTGATGTCAGCTATCCGCCATGTATCTGGCACCTCCTCTCCGGTGACGTTGGGTAGGGGTCCGGTTGGGATGCAAATGCATTGTTAATGTATCTGCGTGTGCCATCTTGTGCATGGGTGTGTTTCCCTGTATGATTGTGATTTCCCTGTCGGCTTGGCCTTGTGTGAGTGGTGATTTTATGGGTTGGGTGAGTCTCTCTATTGGGCATGCTGGGGTGATGGCTGTCCATGCAGGTCTGTGAGTGGTGTCCATGCATTGGTGGTGCAGGCAGGGCTTGGTATTGGGATGGGTGGGTTGTGCTAGTGGTGTATGTGTGAGGTGGTGGAGTGATGGGGGTGAGGGTAGGGGTAGGAGTTTGTGATGGCATGCAGGTAGGGTGGGGGATATAATAGTTAAGCTTTGACTTACCAGAGTCCAGTCCTCCTGCTACTCCTGCAAGGCCCTCAGGATGCATGATCACCAAGACTTGCTCCTCCCATGTTGTTAGTTGTGGGGGAGGTGGTCTTGATACCACAGAACGCACCTTCCCCCATAGGTCGTTGCACCTCTTCCTGATGTCATCCTTGGTTCTTGGGTGCTGTCCCACAGCGTTGACCCTGTCCACAATTCTCCGCCATAGCTCCCTCTTCCTTGCAATGGACGTCTGCTGCACCTGTGATCCGAATATCTGTGGCTCTATCCGGATGAATTCCTCCACCATTACCCTTAGCTCCTCCTCAGAAAACCTGGGGTGTCTATGGGGTGCCATGGATGTGGTGTGAGTGATATGTGTGAGGATGTGTGGGGTGATGTGTGGGGTGATGTGTTGTGGTGTATGCTGTCATGTGGGAGAATGATGTATGGGTGATGGTGTTCTGTGCCTCTGATTGGGTGGGTGCTCTGGTCTCTCTCAGTTAGCTATCTTTTTTTTCGTTGTAAGGGGTTGTGGGTATTGTGGGTGTGTGTTTTATATTGGATCGGGTGTGATATTTGTATGTGTGTCAGGTGTGTGTAGCTTGAATTGTACAATGTGGTGGTGTTTTGTAAATGTGTGTGTATTTTGAGCGCGGCAGTGTGTACCGCCAATGGTTTATTGCAGTTGAAAAATCACTGCGTTGATTCATGGGTCGTGATACTGTGGGTGTATTCTTGTTTGCATAACGGTGTGGGTTTTGCTATCGCCAGTTTATCACTGACTGGTTACAGATTACCTCGCACAAATAGCGATGCCCTGGCTCTCTAGCAACCAAAGGGGGCATTTAATGGCTCCACTTGACCCCCTTGAGATCAAACATGTGCTAAAAGACATGCTACCTGGCAAAGCGCCGGGCCCTGATGGGCTGACCATTGCCTTCTATAAAGCATGTCAGGATATAGTTATCCCTCATTTAGTAGCCCTCTTTGAGGAGATTGCGACTGACGGATGTATGCCGAACATCATGTGTTAGGCCTTATTGGTTGTCCGCTTGAAGCCGGGAAAGCAGGCGGATCAATGCTCATCATATAGACTGTTGTCTTTGATGAATGTGGACACTAAATTGTTCGCAAAAAGTCTGGCAAACCAGCTGGCTCCTCTGCTGCATTGCCTGGTTGGAATAGAGCACACGGGCTTTGTGCCTGGGTGGAGTTTGTTCTTCAACCTCCAGATGGTCTTTGGCGCTATACAGCATGTAGACCCAGAGATACAAGCAATCGCAGTTGTTCTTAATATAGAAAAAGCCTCTGACTGCATGGAGTAGGTTTTCCTGAGAGCGGTTCATTGTTGAGTTGGAGTTGGAGACACGTTTCTTCAATTGATTATGGTCCTCTATTCAAGACCTTCAGCGTGCCTCCACCTGAATGGTCGGGTGAATACCCCCATTTCCATAGAAGGGGGACCAGGCAGGTTTGCCCGCTCCTGTATGCCCTGGTTGCCAAGCCCCTGGCCTGCGCATTGCGAGAATACCATTCACAGCATGGCTTACGCTTCCCTCTATATACACTTATAGTGTCAGCCTATGCAGATTACACACTGCTGTATATAAAAAATCCTGAGCACCATTTAGCTCCAGTCCTTCGGGAAGTGGTGCTGTTTGGGAGCCATGCTGGGCTCTGTGTCAAGTGGAGCAAGTCGATAAGGTTTCCCCTCACCCCCATTACGAAACCAATACAAATGGACTATCTCCTACAGTGGACTGATGACTCTGTTTGATACCTGAAGAAAATATACTAAAAGGGGGATCCTTTTAACCCCACTGGATCAGGGACAAAAACCAAGCAAAAATAGAAATATCCAGTAGGGATAAATGCACAATAAAATATCAAAGTGAAAACCTGAATTGTGAAAACAAAAGACAAAAATCACAAAAACTCATATAAAGGTACTATACATAACATCACAATATTAAAAATGAGCCAATAGTTCCTTTAAGCACCGTCATATATTAGCCATAATCTTCTTAGCCATACAATGGTGAGCAGTATTAGAAGGAGGTAAAGAGAGTAGTGCAAAGAGGGTATCGTCCATCAGCCAAATGTCTATCACTGGAGAAAATATCTGATACGGTCCAACATTATTAAATCCAATTTTTCAGAAATTCCAACTGACATTACTCCACAATTGTAGTCGACGCGTTTCGGCCTTTATAAATCCGGCCTCCTCAGGACAACAGGAACAGTCGGGAAGACTAGAAATTGACTAAGAGTCAATTTATAGACTTTCCGACTAATGCGGCTTGACCTTTTGTGTCTATATGAGTTATGAACTTTGGCAACTCTTGGGATGCCTTCACTTTTCGAGCGAGGTTTGCAGCGATAACATCTTTAAAAGGCACTGTTCCTGTATCGGATATTTTCTCCAGTGATAGACATTTGGCTGATGACAATACGCTCTTTGCACTACTCTCATTACCTCCTTCTAATACTGCTCACCATTGTATGTTATGTATAGCACCTTTATATGAGTTTTTGTGATTTTTGTCTTTAGTTTTCTCAATAACCTTTATGTCTATATTGTTTGTTAGTGTTATATAGATGTAAGAGCGTGACTTGGAGACACTAAGCACCAACTAATCCTATTTATTTTGAAGAAAGAAATATTCTTTCAGTGAAGAATTCAGGTTTTCACTTTGATATTTGGTTGTGCCTTTATCCCTACTGGATATTTCTATTTTTGCTCTGTTTGATACCTGGGCATACTAATTCATATGAACCCAGAAATATTATTGCGGGACAACTATGGAAAAGCAATACCGCGTCACACCAAAGTCATGGAACATTGGATTAAATTGCCTCTTTCACTTGCGGGCATGTAGCTATCATGAAGATGGGTATATTGCCCGGTTTTCTATTTTTATTTCAGAACATCCCATGTCACACGGGCATTATTTGACAATCTGCGGACTCTTTTGTGCAGGTTGGCATGGGCGGATGGACAACCCAGAGTGGGATGGAGGACCCTAACTCTCCCATATGACATGGGAGGCTTTGGTGCACCTGTCCCGAAACTATATTATCTGGTGGCAAAGGCCCAGTTCCCACACTGTTAGGTGCAGGATCCGCAAAAGCTACCACATGTCAAGTTGGAGGGTAGGATGGTGGTGCCGTGCAGAGTGCAGTGATTCCTCTTTGAGCACACTATCTGGAAATACGGAGCTCTGGACTCTCTGAATCGACATTGAGCGCATGGAATAGACTTTGAGGGAGGCAGGCGGGATCTTTGCTATACTCTCCAAATGTGCCCCTGGCCTGGTGTGCATGGCTCCCATTGTCTAGAGAGCGGGGAGCCATTCTAGCGCAGAGAGATTTAGAAATCCATGTAGTAGGGAATATGTTTATGGATGAACGTTATGTGTAGGTGAGAAGAAATACAGATACAGGTGCTACATACCACTCCACTGATGGGATTCTACTATCACAGGGTATGGGCTGAGATGCGTGTTCTCTGGGTGAAGAATAGCTAGAGCCACCTGCTATCCCCGCCTTTACTTCACTTCTACAAACAACTACACCTAGTCACTTCATTTCAAAACACTATTGGTATGCACAGGCCGCTGGGTGGGGCAAGGAGTGTCTCGTGCTAGACTGGCATGGCAAGGTGAGCAGAGAGTGCTAATAGATGATAAGAAATGGATGTACTGCTGTTCAGTGACCAGGACAATTTATTTAAATAGCAGGTGCAGATTAATCCATTTCATGTATAGTAATCAGGTGTATTACACCCCAGTCCGCTTGCAAAGATTTGGCATTCAAGAGAACGCGGCATATCCACGGAGGAGGTAGCAGACTTCCTGCATTTGACTTGGGACTGTCCTGGTGTACAAAGCTTTTGGCAAAAAATATTCAGGGAACAAAGCACCATCGTAGGTGAATCATTGGTACCCGACCCACATGTGGCGCTACTGGGGTATGATATAGGTGTACCAGCAGGGTGCGCAGATTGACTGCCATAGGACTTCTGGTGGCAAAGCCAAGGTTAGCGATGCAATGTGGTATGGGCCCCTTGCCAACACTTAAAGATTGGGTAAGAGATATGACATACTGCCATGTGCAATACGATACATTTGGTGAACTCCTTCGCAGCGGCAGTCGCTCCCATGATATTTAAGGACCATTCCAAGCTTATTCTCCTTAGAGGGAGAATGAAGTAGATGTCCTGGAGGCTGAGGGGGTAGCGAAGGATTAAAGTTTAGGGAAATACGAGTAGGATTGCGCCTTACAGGGATTGATGGATATTGGTCAAAATGAGGCCACCTGTTTTTTTGTAACTGATTATCTTGGGACCCTAGCATGGTTTTATTGGTGCTGTGAACACTGTGGATCTGGCAACGCTAAGTGACTGATTAATGTACATTGCTTATTGTGACATGGTGTCTGATTAAGTTTGTATAACTTGTATTTGTTATGTTGAAAACCAAATAAATAAATAACTTTATAAAAAAAAGAAAGTGAAGGACAGGAAAGTGAATGTTAAAGTTTACTGTATAACCCTCAACCTATATGTTTACTGCATCTATATGGTCTATGTAAAGATTAAAAAGCAGAGTGCCATCATAAATAATATTCTAGCACTGAATGTAAGGGGAAAATGCAAGGGAAAAAGAATCCTCTTTTCTATCCTTTGGCATAGGTCAATATGTTTCACGCCTTTACAGAGTCTTTACAGATCAGTGGCATTTCATCAGGACCAACTAATAAAGCCTAGTCCTTACTATGGAGACCTTTAGTGCATCTATAGTTGAAAAAAGAAGTGTGGAAAAAGGTTGGAAAAAAGAGAACATACACATTAGCCTAGATGCCCTAGATTTAAGGTAGAGCCTTCTAAAGTCAGGACAGGGTCCCTTTGGGAAAAACAGACCATTGGACTACTGCAAAATTGTTGCTTTGGAAGTCCATGCAGTGAATCTAGCCTATGGCCTCAACCTCGGCCTTTGCTTCTACTTATAGCAGTGCCTAGGTTGGCCTGTGTTTATCTTAGGGATCCCATTTGGACCTCTTGCTTTCAGAACAGTGTACCTTTATGTGATATGTATGAAGAAAGACTTCAGAGCAAGGTGGAATGCTCCCAGCCCATGCATGTTGATGTGGTAAGCCTTTTCCTTGTCCGACCATACAACCTGAGTTTGAAGAAGACCCATGTGAGCCTACCATCCCTGAAGAGAGGTGTCTGTGATCATAGTCTGATTGGGTGGGTCTCGATGCAATGGTACCTCAAGCATCAGATTGTGTCGCTGAGTTCTCTGTGGAAGAGACTGACATGCAGATTAAGACAATATCAACTTGTCTTCCCAGCGGTTTTAAGAGCTGATTCCACTGGCCTTCCAAGCATTGCTGCAGGGTCCTCATGTGCAGCACCACATTTGGTACTATGAAGATGCAAGAAGTCATTGACCCCAGTAGAGACGCTACCTGTCTTGCAGATGGATGATGAGCCTACAGAAGATTGTGACATTTCACATTGATAGATGATAGTCTCTCCTCCGAAGGATGCACTCTTGTGGATTGTGTATCCAGTGTGGCCCCTAAGTATTACAGTTTTTGTACTGGGTGAACTGTAGATATGTTTTTTTGAAGCTCCAGATGTGTGAAAGTCTCTACACAAACACGAAAATGCTCATTTGTCTGTGATGGAGCGGAACTCATTATCAGCCAGTCAATGAGGTAAGGATACACAAAGATTTTCATTCTCCTTAGGAATGTTGTGACCACGGGCATGCGTTTTGATAATGTTCTTGAGTTGACTTGAGGCCAAATGGGAGTGCCCTGTACTGATAGTGCCAAGATCCCACTTTGAAACAGAGAAATTTGTGATGTTGTATGGAGATTGGGATATGGAAATATGCATCTTGAAGGTCTATTGCACACGTCCAATCCCCTTATTGCAACTGCAGATAGATTTGGTGCAGAGGCAACATTCTGACTTCATCCCGGCATATATATTTGTTTAGTGTTCTGAGATTGAGAATGGGTGTGAATTCTTGCTTCGGTCCTTTCTTTTTCTTACTAGAAACTAACGGAATAGATTCCCAATTCCCTTTCATGGCACGGGACCTCCCCTATGGCCTCTTTTTGCATCTAGGTGTTGACCTCTGACTGGTACCGGGATGTTTTTGCGAGTCAAATATTTGGAGGAGGGGACTTGAAGCAAAGAGAGTAGCCATTTGTACAATATTCAAGACCAACTTGTCTATGGTAATGGACTGCCACTCTTCCCAGTAATTTACATTACTTCCCTCGACCATAGCGGGGAACAAAGTGGGAGACGTAGCACCTCATTGCTTGGCAAAAGGCTTTCCTGCAACTGCAGGTTTCTGTTGTTGCTGAGAACCCCTTCCTCTGGATGGTCTACGAGGATGGAAGTGAGATCTTGCCTGCTGTTAGTGCTGCTGCCAGTGAGGGGTTTGAACTCTCTGTTGGAAATACATCCTGTCACAATGCCTACAGCTTTTAGAGTGTCCAGCTCCGTCTTCATTCTGGACATCTCTTCATTAGCCTGGGAACCAAAAAGGGTATTACCAGAGAACGGAAAATTCATATTGTGGTGTTGCACCTCAGGTTTCAACCCCGAAAGGTGTAGCCAGGATAACCCCCCTTGCACAGATGCCATGTGCATATCCATGCAACACCAGATCTGAGGCATCCGCAGCACCCCTGATAACTTGATTTGATACCATGCCACCCTCATTAAAAAATCGCCTGGAAATCCTGCCTATGATCCTTAGGCAGCTTTTTAGTGAACCTAGCCAATGAATGCTAGAGGGATCTGCCATAAAGTTCCAGCAGAGCTGAGAAGCCAGCTACCTTTGTGAATGATGCAGATGCTCCACACATAGGGGGTCATTACAACATTGGCGGTATAAGGCGCATACCGCCGTGCAGAAGACCGCCAATACACTGCCATGGCCGCGTTAGACCGCCACAGCTATTATGACACACATCACGGAATCTGCTGAAATTCAGACACCCACACAACTCCGCCACACCAAAGGGCAGCAATAAACATGCAGAAACAAATCCTCCACCTCCACGCCAACAGAAACACGCCCATGCTATTACGACCCACGAATCCACGCGGCGGTCTTTCAAACGCGGTATTCCATTGGCGGTACACACCGCCGCGCTTAAAATACACACACTTCCACAAAACACCGCCACATTGGTCAATTCGAATTACACACACCTGATACACATACACACACCACTCCCACACACCCAACACAATATAAAATACACACCCACAAACCCCTATGACCACACTCATCACCACATACACCACCCCACACCTCACCCACACCACCCCATGTCACGCCAAAGACACCCCCGCTTCTCCGAGGAGGAGCTCAGGGTCATGGTGGAGGAAATCGTCTGGGTAGAGCCACAGCTATTTGGCTCACAGGTACAGCACACATCAATAGCCAGGAAGATGGAGTTATGGCGCAGAATAGTGGACGGGGTGAACGCCGTGGGACAGCACCCAAGAAATAGGGAGGACATCAGGAAGAGGTGGAACGACCTACGGGGGAAGGTGCGTTCCACGGTCTCCAGGCACAACATTGCGGTGCAGCGGACTGGCGGCGGACCCCCACCTCCTACCCCACAACTAACAACATGGGAGGATCAAGTCTTGACCATCTTGCATCCTGAGGGCCTCGGAGGAGTCGGTGGAGGATGAGACACTGGTAAGTCAAATCTTAACTATCATATCCCCCACCCTACCACCATGCTATCACACACCCCACCCTCACACCCTCCCCTATCACTCCAAATCCTCACTAATGTACCCATAACACAAACCACCCATACCAACACCAAGCCCTGCATGACACAACTAAGCATGGTCACCCCTCACTAAAGCATGCTCACTGCACATACCCAGAACAACCCCCCAACCATCATCACACAATCCCCCACACAGGAATGCTAGCACTGGAGTTCACGCACACCCATTGCACACCATTACACACACACATGCAATAATCATGTTCTTATGCCCCTGCAGGAACCCGAAGGACCGTCACCACACCAGAGGGTCCAGACAACACCACTCCACCCCCAGAAGAGGCCCACAGTGACGAGAGCAGCTCTGCCCTCCTGGATCTTGATGACCAGCCCGGACCATCGTGGGCCTCAGGACAGTCGGTTCCCCTTGCACAGGCACAGCCCAACACCGACCTTCCACCCTCTGGTAACACCAGCACAGCACCCACCCAGCGGGCCCAAACCTCCCTACCCAGGACAGGTCAATCAGCTGTGTGTCCACCACTACAGGGCACCGAGGGTAACCCACCACCCCAACAACAACAGGGACCTGGGGGCAGTGGTAGTGGGCACACGGTCCAGGGGACGGAGGCACAGGAACACAGGGAAACTGGGAGAGCTGCTGTGCGACAGAGGGAAGACAGGCCAAGGGAACCAACTCTCCACGAGGCCCTCTCTTCCATCATGGGAGCATACCACCCGGACAAGTTGCAGGAGACCCTGCGTCTGCAGGAGGAGCAGTATTTGGGGTTCAGGGAGGAGCTCAGGACCATCGGCTCCGCCCTGGGCACCATCGTAGGGGTGCTGAAAGACATACAGCAGACCTTGAGGGACACAGTGGCATTCCAAGGGACCCCTGACACTAGCCACGACGATGAACTGCCCACCACCTCCGCCAGCGCTAGTGGACAGGACGCCCCGCCACAGGACCACCACACCAGCACCCCACCCCCTGCAGACAGACAACCACCACGCAAGCGGTCCCTGAGATCCAGGAACAGGACAGAGCAAGATGGCAAGACCCCCACCAGGCAATAAGACCACCCTGATTGTCCTCCCACTGTCCCACTTTGTTACCCTGTCCATATTCGAACTGCCCCAGCTCCACTTCCTATGCCCAGATGGGCAGTGCACCTGTGAGACTAATAGACTGGACTCTGCCATGGACATTCCTCCACCATCACCAGTTTACAACCCCCCTTCATTTTTTGAGCACTTAAATAAACACCCTTGAAACACAAAAATATCTGGAGTCAGTCTATGATTTGGTACTTTGTATTATCAATTACAGTGTCATAATGGGTTACCCATTGTAAGGCTAACATACCTATGTCACACATCACAAGCCCTTGAAGGATGCAAGCAGTTGACACGTAGGTTACCACACTTGTGAAACTGAAATGGAAGAGTACAACTCAATTAACAAATAGTGATTGAAATGGAGGAACAGGATAGAGGTAGACGTGTGAAAGTTAATGTAATGTTAAACCAGAAAATGTTCTCACCTGTGTCTCACTGGAAATATTGCTGTATGACTGACTCCCTGTTGTTGTTTTCGTCTTCCTCAGCTTCATCCTCATCACTGTCCACAGGCTCCACAGACTCCACAGCTGCTACAACACCGTCATCTGGATCATCCTCCTGCAGAAAAGGCACCTGGCGTCGCAATGCCAAATTATGGAGCATGGAGCAGGCGACGATGATGTCGCACACCTTCTTCGGTGAGTTGAATAGGGATCCACCTGTCATATGGAGGCACCTGAACTTGGCCTTCAGGAGGCCGAAGGTGCGTTCGATCACCATCCTAGTCCGCCCATGGGCATCACCGTAGCGTTCCTCTGCCCTGGTCCTGGGATTCCTCACTGGGGTCAATAGCCAGGAAAGGTTGGGGTAACCAGAGTCCCCCAATAGCCATACACAGTGCCTTTGGAGTTGACCCATCATATCAGGGATGCTGCTATTCCGCAGGATGTAGGCGTCATGCACAGAGCCAGGGAACATAGCATTTACCTGCGAGATGCACTGGTCTGCCAAACAGACCATCTGGACATTCATGGAATGATAACTCTTCCTGTTCCTGTACACCTGTTCACTCCTGTGGGGGGGGTGAGGCGGCAGAGCTACATGGGTCCCATCAATGGCACCTATGACGTTGGGGATATGTCCAAGGGCATAGAAGTCACCTTTCACTGTAGGTGAATCCTCCGCCTGAGGGAAAATGATGTATCTCGTTACGTGTTTCAGCAGGGCAAACAACACTCTGGAAAACACGTTGGAAAACATAGGCTGGGACATTCCTGATGCCATGGCCACAGTAGTCTGAAATGACCCACTTGCAAGGAAATGGAAAACTGACAGCACCTGGACGTCAGGGGGGATTCCAGTCGGATGGCGGATCGGTGACTTCAGGTCTGGCTCCAACTGGGTACATAGTTCCTGGATTGTGGCACGGTCAAACCGGTAGGTGACGATGACATGTCTTTCTTCCATTGTCAACAGGTCCACCAGCGGTCGTTACACCGGAGGATTTCGCCATCTTCTCATATGTCCCAGCTGACGGTGCCTACGAAGGACAACAGCGAAGAACCAGTCACTATTCCTTCAGGTATGTACCAACAGTTACACACAAGACTACACCAGACACAAAACCCTTCCTGTATGTGTGTTGAGTGTAGGCCTAGCTATGTGTGACGCAGTAGTAAATGAAGCCATGTGGGCCCCTGAAATGGCGGCTGCCTGACCTCTAAAATGGGACAATGGGATTGTGGGGTAACTGCGCTGGCGTTGCACACCGCCGCGGTTCGCGGTCGTAGACCGCGGCGCAATGCTGCATTGGTTAACATTGGACCCTATGGGTCCCAGGAGCCAATGAACAGGTGCGCGGGCGGTGATGATGCGCACCGCCGCGGACGTCACCACCATGGACGTCACCGCCATTTTCTATCTGTTCAATCACTAGATACCTGACCTTCGACAGGAGAGGACCTACACTGCTAGTGCTGCTGTGGCCTCGGTCTGGAAGCGACGATGGCTGCTGCGTCTGGGGAAAGGGCCCCTGCCTTCACTGCACAGGAGTTGGAGAAACTTGTGGATGGGGTCCTCCCCCAGTACACGCTACTCTACGGTCCTCCAGACCAACAGGTTAGTACACAGGGAGCACGTTGTATGGGCTAGGCCTGAGTGGAGAGGGCGGGGTGGAAGAGGGAAGGGGGCAGAGTTCATAGAACATTAATGCATGGGACTGAATGGGCCACATGGACAGAGTAAGGAGGGGGCCACTCACATTGATGGTGCAGTTGGTAATGACTGTTCCTCTTCCCTTGTGCATGTTATGTAGGTCAGCGCCCACCAGAAGAGGGACATTTGGCGTGCCATCGCCAAGGAGGTCCGGACCCTGGGGGCCCACCAGAGACGGGGCACCCACTGCCGTAAGAGATGGGAGGACATTCGCCACTGCAGCAAGAAGATGGCGGAGGCTCAGCTGGGCATGGCCTCCCAACGTGGGAGGGGTGCCCGTCGCACCATGACCCCCTTGATGTTCCGGATCCTGGCGGTGGCCTACCCGGAGTTGGATGGGCGCTTGAGGACATCACAGCAGACACAAGGGGGTGAGTACAATCTCATTCTGCGGACTTTGCGTGCAGTGGAGGTGTCTGGGTGGGGGAGGTGGGCTGTGGGTGTCCCTAGGCCAGGGAGAGTTCGGTAGGCAAGGTCCCTCCGTAATGTAGGCCATGTGGCACTCTACCCCACCTCAGCAGAGTGCCAAGTCGAGGTATAGTTGCCCTTGTGGCATCCATGTGCGCAGATGTCCACCATTGCCATGTAGGCCATAAGCCAGAAATTGTGTGTGCAGAGTGCAGGAGCACAGCGTTATGCAGGGGGCTGCTGCGTCTGTCTTGTCTGCCAACGGTAGCAGAATGCCATGCACTAAAACTCTCTTTCTTCTGTCTCCCCCCCCTTTTCCTGCTCTCCCTGTCCTTTTGTACATCAGCATTATCAGGCGGAGGTACAGTGGCACCGAAGCACGAGGGAGCTGCATCCCACATGGCCATGGAGGGCCACACCACAGACTCAGAATGCACCAGTGGGACGGAGGGCGAGGGGAGCTTCACGTCGGCCACCTGATCTCCAACCAGCAACACGGACGCGTCCGCCGATGAGAGCTCCCCTGTGGTGGCAGCACCATCTTTGCCCCCCACTTCTACAGGTACAGCCACCACCTCCCCTACCAGCACCGGCCTCCCAGCAGCCCCTCAGCGTTCGCCCGTGCCTGCTCACCCAGGAGGGTGGGCATCACCTTCGCCCCAGACACCTCAGGCCCTGCCCCAGTCACCCCTGCTGCCCTCAGTGAGGAGGCCATTGACCTCCTCAGGTCACTCACTGTTGGGCAGTCTTCCATTGTGAATGCCATCCAGGGTGTAGAACGAGAGTTGCAACACGGTAATGCATTCCTAGAGGGCATTCATTCTGGTCAGACGGTCCTTCATCGAACCCTGCAATCTCTGGCCTCAGCACTGATGGCAGCCATTGTCCCTGTGTCCAACCTCCCCCCTCCAACTTCCTCCACCCAGACCCAATCCCCTGTACCCCAGCCCATCCCAAGCACACCTACAGACCAGCATGCACACAAATCAACACCCAAAAGTAGCTCAAGCAAACATAGGCACCACACATCCCACAGGCACTCACACAAGCATCACACCCATACAGACACAGCAACATCCACTGTCTCCACTGTGTCCCCCTTCTCCTCTTCTCCCTCCTCCGTCCCAGTGTCGTCTACACACACACCTGCATGCACCACATCTACAGGCACCATGAGTCGCACAAGGAGACCCAGCACCCCATGCCGCTCACCTGCACTCACCACCTCCACTGCCATTTACACGTCTCCTGTGTCCTCTCCCAGTGTGTCTGTGACGCCCCCTCCCAAAGTACACAAACGCCGGCAATCACTCACCCAACATCCATCCACCTCACAACAGCCTCCAGTACCTGCGCCTGCACCCAAAACAGCTAAAGTGACACCTCCGACAACCACCTCCTCTTCCTCCACTCCCAGACCCCCTCCAGCTACCCATCCCAGTGTTCGTCAGAAACTGTCCCTCTGTCAAATTGACCTTTTTGCCCCCACCCCCCATCCAATTCATCAGTCCCGTCGTAGCGCCTCAGTCAAAAAGCCTCCAACACCAGTGGTGCGTGTTCAAGGCTTGTGGAGTGCACCGGCCACTAGGGCAGGCAGTAGGACCCAGAGCCAAGGCACTGGCAGCCCACCCCCTGTAAAGGCTCTAAAATTGGAGCGTGGACGACGGGACCGTGTTAAGACTCCTGGTGGGAAAACAACTGACATGGGTTCGAAGGGGATTGGTGAGTCAGCTGAAACTCCAACAAAGGTGGGGAAGGTCCAGAGGAAGTCTGCCCAGCCTGTTGTGAGTGTCACGGCGGAGAAGTGCGCCATCATTTCCGGCGGTCCAGACACAACCGCCAGGACCGTCATCACTGGTCCAGAGACCACCGCCAAAGTCACAGCCCAGGAGGGCCCAAGTATCGTCACTGGTCAGGAGACCACCGCCGGAGTCACAGCCCAGGAGGGCCCAAGTATCATCACTGGTCAGGAGACCACCGCCGGAGTCAGTGCCCTGGAGGGCCCCGGCTGCCACAGCCCCGCTGGGCAATGATGGAACGTCATGCCACACACCAATGCCCAGTGTAGAGAACGTCATGCCACACACCAATGCCCAGTGTAGAGATCGTCATGCCACACACCAATGCCCAGTGTAGAGATCGTCATGCTGCACACCAATGCCCAGTGTAGAGATCGTCATGCTACACACCAAGGTCCGTATCAGAACCGCCATGGCAAAGCACCTCTGAACAGTCCAGTACCGCCATGGCAAAGCACCACTGAACAGTCCAGTACCGCCATGGCAAAGCACCGCTGAACAGGGCAAAGACCGCCATGGCAAAGCACCACTGAACAGTCCAGTACCGCCATGGCAAAGCACAGCTGAACAGGGCAAAGACCACCATGGCAAAGCACCGCTGAACAGTCCAGAGAACGCCATGTCAAAGCACCGCTGAACATGGCAAAGACCGCCATGGCAAAGCACCACTGAACAGTCCAGTACCGCCATGGCAAAGCACCGCTGAACAGGGCAAAGACTGCCATGGCAAAGCACCGCTGAACAGTCCAGAGACCGCCATGTCAAAGCACCGCTGAACAGGGCAAAGACCGCCATGGCAAAGCACTGCTGAACAGTCCAGTACCGGCATGTCAAAGCACTGCTGAAAAGGGCAAAGACCGCCATGTCAAAGCACCGCTGAACAGGGCAAAGACCGCCATGGTGAAGACCGCTGAACAGGGCAAAGACCGCCATGTCAAAGCACCGCTGAACAGGGCAAAGACCGCCATGGCAAAGCACTGCTGAACAGTCCAGAGACCGCCATGTCAAAGCACCGCTGAACAGGGCAAAGACCGCCATGTCAAAGCACAGCTGAACAGGGCAAAGACCTCCATGGTGAAGACCGCTGAACAGGGCAAAGACCGCCATGTCAAAGCACCGCTGAACAGGGCAAAGACCGCCATGTCAAAGCACCGCTGAACAGGGCAAAGACCGCCATGGTGTAGACCGCTGAACAGGGCAAAGACTGTGTAGGAATGAAAAGGCCGCCACATCAGGCATCCTTATCCCATGTGCAGCTGGGACAGTGACAGGACATGAACTTTCACGGGGTGACTCATCCAGTCTGGGCACCAGTCCCACCCAGAACCAGTAGAGAACTGCATCTACTTGAGAGACTGTGGCTTTGCACTCCCCAGGATGGCACAGTGTGCAAACCACCAACTGTAGAGATTTGAGAGACTGTGGCTTTGCACTCCCCAGGATGGCACAGTGGGAAAACCACCCACTGTAGAGACTTGAGAGACTGTGGCTTTGCACTCCCCAGGATGGCACAGTGGGCAAACCACCCACTGTAGAGACTTGAGAGACTGTGGCTTTGCACTCCCCAGGATACATCAATGGGCATGGAGCCCCGTCGTGGATCTGGCTTCACATTCATCTGGCTGAGGTTCCCCCCCTTCCCTTCCCCCTGAGGTGCCTGTAGTATTTCTATCTGATGCCCCAGCAATGTTCTCTCCGATTGTACTCAGGTATCGTTTGTGGGCCTCGCCCATGCGTTTTTGGACTGTTGGTGCACGGATATTGTTGTGTACATATCTGCACTACTTCTCGGATTGTATATGTAATTATGAGTGATTTTGAAATATATATCTGTATATTTTTGTATGACATGTATATTGGCACATTACAATGTTTGACCAAATTTTGCATTGTCTTTGCATTCTTCCGGGGGGATTGTGGGTTGTTACTGTGATTTTTGTGACTGCATTGGTGTGTATGTTGTAATATGTGAGGGTGGGGATGTTTGGTGGGTGTCCCCCTAACTTTTGCCACCCTCCTCCCCGTGTCGTAGGTGCAGTACTCACCGGTATCTTCTGCGCCTACGTAGCTGTTGGTCGTAGAGGAGCAGAAAGACAAGGGCAGGGAGTATTTGGAGTTCCGGCTCCATGGTGTCCTCCTTCCTCGTGGGATGTGTTCAGGTGAGCGTTTTCCCATAGCAAAAGTTGTTTCCGCAGTGTTTTTATCCACGGTGAATCCGCCCCGGAAAAGGTGGCGGATTGGCGGGTTGTAGTACTGTGGGCGGTACATTGTCTCCCGCCTGTCTGTTGGCGGTAACCGCCGCGCTGGTTGTCTGTACCGCCATGGCGGGCGGTGTGTTAAAGTGGCTGTCTTAGTTGGCGGTTTCCGCCAGGGTCATAATTCCCTTTTTTTGTCCGCCGGCCTGTTTGCGGTATTTCCGCAGCTTTAACACCGTCCGCCAGGGTTGTAATGACCACCATCGTTTTCCCCTGGGAATTCATCTGCTTGCGCTCTTTGGTGGAACCAAAGAAGAGGAAAAAGCTGCAGAATTAGATTTTCATTCAGTCGCTACTATGACTGAGTCTGAAAGAGTATCATCTCTGAGAAATAGAAGATCCTGATTAGGAGCTTTGTACTTTTTCAGAGTCCGAGGTGGTGCAGCTTTTAGTGATGCTAGTGCTAGAAACAGCTGCGTTGCAGGCTCTATAAGTCCAGGTATTAGAGGTAGTTGTGGTCATGAGGCAGTTCTGTGATGTAGGGTTTCAAAAATCACAGAAGAGGAAATTGTTGTTGCTGGTATATCTATATTTAGTTTTGACGCACCCCTGAATGGTAAGACATCATCCACTGGGAACACTCTTGCTGGAAGTGTATCTGGGTGTATTTGACTAGTCCTTCACTGAAGATCGAGATGTGGTGGACCAATATGATGTTCTCCGCCAGTGCCGAGGCAGTGCAAGATCTGGCCCTTCTAGACCTTAACTTTGTTCAAGAGGTTGTGCGTGATCTAGAATGGTGGTGAAGAGGACTTCTTGATCTCCTAGGAGACATTTGTGGGTTCCCAGGTGTTGTCCTTGGACTCGAAGGAAGCACCAATGGCATGCTAGGAGAGAACCTAGGAGGAGGGGTTCTCTTTGGCAACAGCTTTCGAGGCATAGAGGGAAAGTATGCTTGCAAACATTCAGAGTTTAAAGTCGCAGGTGCTGCTTTCTTTCTCAGACTCTGCAAACACCTTCGAGAAACATTAACAGGTGACTGTGACTTGGATCTATAAGGTGACCTAGGTCTTCTTAAGTCACCTGAAATGACTCTAACGTCTGCGGACAACAATGAGGCTTCTCTGCAACATTTTTATCTGTTGACGTTGATATGTGTTTTTCCTTCAACATCTTGTGGGGTTTTTCTATTGGCTTTGAGTCCGACTTTGTCTTCAATGTCAATGAGTCATTTGTTGGTGGCAAAGGAGTCGACGTTGCATATTTTAACACTGTGTCCCTTCTTGTTGATAAATGTATTTTCCATGTCGGCAAAAGCTGTCTTGGCGTTGAGGAGTGTCTCAGTGTCGATTGATGGGGCCTTCTTTCCAGCGATGTGACTCTTGTCAGCAAGCACAAGGTGTGCTATGATGTCAAACGATGAGTTGAACCCTTCTTCAATGGTTCCTTAACATCATACCTCTCAACATCGAATGGGATCTTGCTTTCTTTATGTTTTTCCCAAGATCTCTCCTTGGGAGCGCTTTTGGATGAGAGGAGGACTCTTTGGAGGAAGACTTGTGTTCCCCAAGGCCTCTTGTGTGCACTCCTTTCTCCTGCATTCCATGTCACGTGATCTTCTCCCTGTCCTTGAGGGTATGCCTGGACAGCTTCTGGCAGTGAGGGAAAGGTGGCAGGATGGTGGGACTCTGGAAGACAGATAATGCAGGCTCAATGAGGTTGAGTCTGAGCCTTCAGAACACTTCACAAAAAGAGAAGACAAATATGACAGAAAAAATAATATATTCTGTCAGAAAAAGGTTGACAGGACAGCAAATATTGGCAACTACCACGTGAAGGTATTTTGAAAAAGATTTAGAAAGATTTTTCTGACAAGTTCTGTTAAAAAAGGAGAGCTCAGTGCTCTAGGTTCCCAACAGAAGGAGCTGGAAAAATGAACTGACCTGTCACCTGTGGGGCATGATGGGATACAGGGGGTACTGTGAGGTTCTTAAAGGCATAGTGCCCGTTTTATGTCTACTCTTTTTAATGATAGCCTATTGGTTAAAAATGTCTCATATTCCGTTTCCTTTTTCTCTGAAATAAAGGTTTGGGGAAGACTTCCTATGGTCTGTTTTTTCTTATTATTAATATGAACTGTAGTAAATGATATATTTTGAAGAGAAAAAGTAACGTAATCTGGCCATTTTCAACCCTTTTCTATAGGCTGCATGCATATATTTGTTAAGTACTACATACAATGGCAATTTATATATTCATATATATAATATTTAAGAAGTGCTCTAGGGTCCCCGCACGTGGGTGGGACTATTCAGTGCTTATGACCACTGATGAGGATGCCATGGAAGAGAAGTAATGTATAATTAATAATTGAATCCTACTCTGGTGCTATTTGGTGTGGTGATCTAGTTTCTGTAATTTCTTTCACCTTTTATTTATTTCCTGGTTATGAATATCTCTAGTACTTGGAATACACTGATGAAATAGTATGTGCAGATGTTTCAGGCATACAGGTCCTGTATTCCGTAGAATCATTTTAGTCAAATTAATTTTTTCTCATTTTTCAATATGAATTGCATTCTCTGTGTTATTGAATCCATCATGATGAATGGTATTCATGTTGAAGAAATGTCAAGAACTGCATTACCACCTTGGATCCACATCCTTTGCCCTCTTTTTTTTTTCTTTTACTCTAATATGGGAGCCCGCTTTTGGCTTTCCGAATTAATGCTGTAACATTCAATGTGGAATTTTTTTAAAACACCGCAGGTAGACATAATTAACAATCCAATTCCAAAGTTGGTCTCTTCATTTCTTTTATTACTCCAACACAGGAAACCCACAACCAAGGAGACCTCCGGTAGGCAAACAGGCCGCTGGCTCAACTGTCATCAGCCTTCTGCTCGCTCACATGGATGTTACATGGAATGCAATGACACATTAATAGAATGGAACATGTTAATAAATCACCATGAATCTCAAAGTAACATACCAAACATGCATATCATAGTAATACAGAGAGTACAAGTTAATTGAATACTACATCACATCCCTTCCTATTAAATCAAATAAGACATAAAATTCAGAAATGTTAAATTTGAACAAATACTGCACTTCAAACAAAATGCAACACATGTGACACAGTGTGATCTTAGTACATTTCAAAATCTCGAAACTAGCATGGTAAATTAACTTGTCTAGAACTCCCGGACCTAGTATTGTGATAAACTGGTCTATTGATTTTCAACATCTACCCCAGGTGTACCATGTATACTAACTATCTCTTGATTGTTGGCACAATTATCAAATACTCTCTCCTTATGCTTAACAGGTTGAAGTACATCTGTCAAAAGCATGGAATCCTCACCAATACTCTTGTGACAAATATCCAAATACATTTTTGCTTGATCATCAGAAATGTGTACAACACTATCTCTGTTCCACCACCCCTTTCCTTGTAATAAAAGAGAAGTTTTGGCGGTTTTAAACACTTTCGCAGGTGAACCAAATCTAGACTCACCTTTCATTAATTAGAACCCAATCATTTACATTTATCTGTACATCAGAAACACTTTTTTCCTGACATAACATTGTTTTTATTTGCTTTGTTTCAATGTTACTTTTTGCCTTAGTTCTTCAATATTCTGAATACTTCTCACAAAATGGTTTTTGTTACCTGATCTTAATTCTAACCAACCAGGTATTTATCTGGTTCTGGCATCTCTGCCATGCAGACTTCTGATAGAGGAATTCCCATGGTAGAGTGCATAGTAGTGAGGTATGCTGCAGTGCCAAGAAATCCTAGCTATTACCTCAAACTAAATAGTGGATTTCGCACCATAGGCCAATGGATCGACACAACATCGATTTGAGGGGATGTCAAGGATGTATGATAAACATCAATAACCAAGAAATTCAATAATTTAATCACTACGCAATAACCACACCAGTTTATTAAGAAGGGTTATAAATTTATTTCCCTATATTAACAACGCTAAAGTCACGAAAAGAATTCTTAAACATAAATGATAAGCATATAGAATCATGAACGACTGATTAGAACGTCTTATATATGTGAGTTTAATCAAAGCAAGGAAGAAAATTATCTCAAGTATTATAATACAACTTAATAACACCAATATTTGCAACAGTGAAATGGAACACATTTGAGAAAAAGATCAAAGAATGTCAATGAGCATGTAAAGACAAATTCCCTCTCTAACCACTAATTAGCATTAACATTTTGGGCTTCATGTAAAAGAATTTAGAAACACAAATTTAGAAAAACATATTAGCTCGGGTTATAGTAAAAAAATATTATCATTATGCAGCAATTAATTTATGAGTTGCAGCTGGTACCTGTAAAACAAAAGACACATATAGCAATAAAATTCCATATATTACCCATAGAACAACATACGGTTTGCTTCAGCAAGGGGACACCATCAGTAGGACGACCCCTCAAGCCTATGGAAAGTCTCATAGGGTCTGGTCTGCATCAGCAGCTAATCCCACATCACTAATCCGACTCTTTCCCAAGAAGAACCTCCACTCAGAACTCCCTCCAAAAAGAATCCCCAAGAATAGGTGACAATGTTATATTATTTTCTACAAAACTCATGATTGGTCAGGACATGGGGTGTTATACGATTCAGCCAATAAAACTAAAGTTAGATAACCAAAAGTACACATTCATAAGACACTGAGGCCCTCATTACAACATTGGCGATAAATGCCACCTACCGCTGTGCTGACGGCTGCCAACATACCGTGACCTTGGCGGTATACCGCTCTGGGTATTATGACCCACATATAGAAATCCGCCACTATACAGACATACACACAAGTCCGCCAGACCAAAGGCCAGTGATAAATTGGCGGTACCAAAACCCACACCGTTACGCCAACAGAAATACGCTCATAGTATCAGGACCAACAAATCACTGCTGGGTCTTTCAACCGCCGTAAACCATTGGCAGTACACACCTCTGTGCTCAAAATACACACACACTAACAAAACTACACTACATTGGACAATTCAAACTATACACACCTGACATACATACACACACCACACCGACACCACTATAACTATACACACCCACATTACCCACAACCCTTTCAACGAAACAAAAGATTGCCAGCTGAGAGAGAGAGACAAGCCAGGAGTACCCACTGAATCTGAGCCACAGAACACCATCACCTATACACCATCCATGCACATCACAGCACACACCCCAACACAGCACCCCACACACCCTCACACATACCACTCACACCACATCCATGGCACCCCAAAGACACCCTAGGTTTTCAGAGGAGGAGCTAAGGGTCATGGTGGAGGAAATCATCCAGGTAGAGCCACAGCTATTCAGATCACAGGTGCAGCAGACGTCCATTGCAAGGAAGATGGAGCCATGGCTGAGAGTTGTGGACAGGGTCAACGCTGTGGGACAGCACCCCAGAACAAGGGTTGACATCAGGAAGAGGTGGAATGACCTACGGGGGAAGGTGCAGTCCATGGTAGCAAGACACCAGGTAGCTGTACAGAGGACTGGCAGTGGACCCCCACTTCCTTCCCCACAACTAACAACATGGGAGGAGCAAGTCTCGGCGATCATGCATCCTGAGGGCCTCGCAGGAGTAGCAGGAGACCTGGACTCTGGTAAGTCAAATCTTTACTACTTCCCCCCCACTTGCATGCCATCACAAACTCCTACCCCTACCTTCACCCCTCACATATACCCCACTATCACAATCCACCCATCACAAAACCAAGCCCTGCATGCCACACCAATGCATGGACAACGATCACTAAAGCATGCACATTAGAAAGAATCACCCAGCCCACAAAATCACAACTCACACAAGGCAAAGCTGACAGGGCTATCACAACCATACAGGGAAACACACCAATGCACAAGATGGCACATACAGATACAATAACACTGCATTTACATCCCCACAGGACCCCCACTCAACGTCACCAGGAAGGAGGTGCCACCAACATCCGGTCCTCCCCAGAAGAGGCCCACAGTGATGACAGCAGCTCTGCACGCCTGGATAACGATGTCCAACCTGGCCCATCAGGGACCTCTGGACAGTTGGTTACTTTACCACAGTCCAAAGCCACCACAGAGCCTCCCCCCTCAGGAAACACCACCACAGCACCCACCCAGTGGGCCCATACCTCTGTCCCCAGGACATGTCAATCAGCAGTGTGTCCACCACTACAGGGACCCCAGACAACCCCACAAACCCAAGACAATCAGGGACCTGGGGTCAGTGGGCACACGGTTCAGGGGACAGAGGCACTGGACAACAGGGAAACTGGGAGGACTGCTGTGTGCCAGAGGGAGGACAGGCCCAGGGAACCCACTCTCCACAAGGCAACTGAAGGGATCCTGGGAGCATACCACCATTCCCAGGAGACCATGAGCAAGATACTGGCCATGTTGCAGGAGATCCAGCAGCTGCAGGAGGGATAGTACCTGGGGATCGGGGAGGACCTCAAACACATCCACACCATCCTGGTCACCATTTCAGGGGTGCTGGCAGACATGGCCAACACCATGAGGGAGGCAGTGGCACACCAACAGGCCCCTGACACTAGCCACACCGAGGAACAGCCCTCAACCTCCGCCGCCGCTATTAGACAGGAGGCCCGCCCAGAGGACCAACAGGCCACCAGCACCCCCACCCCTTGCAGAAGGGGAACCACCACGCAAATGGTCCCTGTGATCCAGGCAGAAGCCAGAGAACATTGCCAAGACCCTACCAAGAAATAAGACTCTCCTGATTGTCACCCTTGTGTCTCACTCTGTCACCCTGTCAACCTTGAACTGCCATTGCTCCACTTCCTATGCCCCCTTGGACAATGCACCTTTGATACAAAGAGACTGGACTCTATCTAGACATTCCTCCACCATCACCTCAGCCCTTTGGACATCCCCGTCAACCTCTTATCACTTAAATAAACACCCTTGGAACTAATACAACTATAGAGTCTGTCACTTGATTGAATTCTGTATTAGTTTTACAAGCTGTAAACATTTCAAATCATATGTACAGTAATATATACATTGGTATGACCTGTGGTGGGCAGAACTAAACACACCAGGAGCCAGAGTGGGCCACAGAGATCTGAAAATAGAGATGCCAAAGGGTATAGTAAGTGTCCTTAGACATAGGGAAATCAGGCTGCCACGTCCAATATCTAACACAAAACTGCAATGGAAAGTGAAGTTACAGTGTCTTACCTGTGTGTCACTGAAAGTACTGTTGTATGAGTAAGCTTCTGTTGTCCACATCTTCTTCCACTGCCTCCTCTTCCTCACTGTCCACAGGCTCCACTGCTGCCACAAGACCATCTCCAGGCTCATCTTCCTGCAGAAAAGGCACCTGGTGTCTCAAGGCCAGGTTGTGCAACATGCAACATGCAATGATGATATAGCACACCTTCTTGGGTGAGTAGTACAGGAATCCACCTGTCAGATGGAGGCACCAGAACCTAGCCTTCAGGAGGCCAAATGTTCTTTCAATGATTCTCCTTGTTCACCCATGTGCCTCGTTGTAAAGTTCCTCTGCCCTTGTCCTGGGATTCCTCACTGGGATCAGTAGCCATGAGAGGTTGGGGTAACCAGAATCAACTACAAATATTCAAGGGATACCTGTTAGACATACACTCACCCTTAGGGACAACCTCACACCCATATACCTACATCAACTGGGTGGGGACCATGGGCTCACCTATAAGCCACACCTGGTGCCTGTGGAGTTGAGACATCACATATGGAATGCTGCTATTCCTCAAGATAAAGGCATCATACACAGAGCCAGGATACTTGGCATTCACATGGGAGATGTACAGGTCCGCCAAATACACCATCTGCACATTCAGAGAGTGATAGCTTTTTCTACTCTTGAACACTTGTTCATTCGTCCAGGGTGGGGGAGGGGGGGACAAATGCTATATGTGTACCATCAATGGCACCAATGATGTTGGGGATATGTCCCAGGGCATAGAAGTCAGCTTTCACTGTGGCCAAATCCTCCACCTGGGGGAATACAATGTAGCTGCGCATGTGTTTCAGCAGGGCAGACAACACTCTGGTCAACACGCTTGAGAGCATAGGCTGTGACATCCCTGATGCCATTGCCACAGTCGCTCGGAAGAAACCACTAGGCAGGAAATGGAGCACTGACAGGACCTGCACTAGATGGGGGATACCTGTGGGCTGGCAGATAGCTGAAATCAGGTCTGGCTCCAATTGGGCACACAGTTCTTGGATTGTGGCACGATCAAGCCTGTAGGTTGGGATAATGTGTCTGTCCTCCAATGTCGCCAGGTCCACCAGGGGTCTGTACACGGGAGGATGTATCCATCTCAAATTCCTCCTCCGTGGTTGAAGTCTAGGGAGAAAAACGGTGAGCAGAGGGACATATTCACACATCTATTGAATTAATGATGCATCTCTTCCTTTACTGAAACAGTATGTGAATTCGAGAGTCAGTTGATGTGCCAATGTCTGCTGTGACGCAGTTAGGTGCCATGCCCTGTGCCCTCCTGAAATGGCGGCTGCCTGACCTCTAGGGAGAGACAAGTGGAAATGAGGTAATTCCACCGGCTTTGTGCAACGTAGCGGTCGGCAGTCGATGACCGCCGTGCATCTTCACATTGGTTAACATTGGGCCCCATGGGTTCCAGGAGCCAATGGCGGTGACGGTACACACCGCCGCGGATGTGACCTCCATTTTCTATCTGTTCACTTACTTGCTACCTGACCGTCAACAGGAGAGGACCTACAATGCAAGTGCTGCTGTGACCTGTGTCTGGAAGCGACAATGGCTCAAGTGTCTGGGGAAAGGGCCGCTTCACTTCGGAGGAGTTGGAGAGACTGGTGGATGGGGTCCTACCCCAGGACACTTTACTCTATGGTCCTCCAGACAAACAGGTGAGTACACTGTGAGCATGATGCATGGGCCATGAATGTATGGAGTGCTGTGTGTGGCAGCCTCATGTGGGAGGGGGCTGAGGGGTCCTGGGCAGAGTGCTGCATGTATGGTGGTCAATGTCTGTGTGTAAGGGGATGGGAGGGGTATGGTGGGCCATGAGTATGACGGTCCGGGCGGTATGACTAATCCTTTTTCTGATGTCTTTGCCCTGCAGGTCAGCGCCCATCAGAAAAAGGGTATTTGGCGTGCCATCGCCAAGGAGGTGCGGAAGCTGGGGGTCTTTGACAGGCGGAGCACCCACTGCCGCAAACAGTGGGAGGACCTGCACCAACGAGGAAGGGGTGCCCGTCGTACCCTGAATCCACTGATGCTCTGCATCATGTCAGTGGCCTATCCGGAGTTGGATGGGCACTTGAAGGCATCACAGCAGCCACAAGGGGGTGAGTACAGATTCAGATTCCTGACTTTGCACGTGTTAAGGTTTTACCTGGGCGGGGGATGTGGGATGTGGATGCCCCTAGGCCAGGAGCAAACATGGCAGGGTAGGTCCTTTGTTGGGCAGGCTCTGAAGCACTCCAACCACAATAGTGTTAGTGGCCATCTACTTCTGGGCAGGGTCCTTGGGTTTCAGGTGTGCAGCTAATGGCATTAGGCATTGTACCCCATGGGCTGGTGACTAGCTGTGTAACTGGTAGTGCATGGCCTAGTGCATAGGGCTGCTCCCTGTGTGTTTTGTACGCCAACAGTAGTGTTGTTGCTGGCATTGACCTCTGTCTCTCCCACCCTTTTGTTTTGTCACCCTTTCCTTGTATACATTAGCATCATCTGGTGGAGGAGCAGAGGCACCGGCGACAGAGGGAGCTGCATCCCACAAGGGCCTAGAGGCCGAATCCACCGACAGTGAGGGCACCAGTTGGACCGAGGGTGAGGGGAGCACCACCATGACGGAGACAGTAGGTGAAACTACAGACAGCGACTCCTCCTCCGATGGAGGCTCACTAGCGGTGGCTGACACCTCTGTGCCCACCCCAACAGGTACAGCTGCCACCCCCGTACCAGCACCACCCTCCCAGCAGCCCCTTAGCATGTTTCCCATGCCCGCTCACCCAGGAGGGTGGGCATCTCCTTCGCCACAGGCACCTCAGGCCCTGCCCCAGTCAGCCCTGCTGCCCTCAGTGAGGAGGCTATTGACCTCCTGAGATCCCTCACTGTTGGGCAGTCAACCATGCTAAATGCCATCCAGGGTGTCGAGAGGCATTTGCAACAAACAAATGCATACCTAGAGGGCATTCACTCTGGCGTGGCGGCCCAACAGAGAGCATTTCAGGCTCTGGCCTCCGCACTGATGGCAGTCATTGTCCCTGTCTCCAGCCTCCCCCCTCCAACTTCCTCTACCCAGTCCCAATCCCATCAACCCAAGCCTATCCCAAGCACACCTTCAGACCAGCAATCACCCAAATCAACACACAGAAGGGGCTCAGGCAAACAAAAGCACCACACTTCATCTCACAGGCACCCACACAAGCACCATCCCCATGCAGACACACCAACATCCACTGCCTCCACTGTGCCCCCTCCTCCTTGTCATCCACCTCCCTCCCAGTAGCGTCTCTACTCACACCTGCATGCACTACATCCTCATCCACTACCCCCATCACCAGCACGGCTATTACTACACACCCCTCACTGGCAGTCACCGCCCCCACATCCATGCACACGTCTCCTGTGTCCTCTCCCACTGTGTCTGTGACCCTTCCTCCCAAAGTACACAAACGCAAGCACACACCTAACCAACAGCCATCCGCCTCACAACAGCATCCAGTTCATGCACCTGCACCCAAACACAGTAGACTAATACCTCCTACAACCACTCCCTCTTCCTCCCAACCCTTCAGTCTCTTCCCACCCCAATGTCCCTAAGAATCTTTTCCTAGCCAACATTGACCTGTTCCCTACCGATCCCCCCCACCCCCCATTCCTTCACCTCGGCCAGCGTGGCCAGAACCCAGCCCAGCACCTCAGCCACCAAGTCCACGTCCGCTGTGGTTTCTGCAGCTGTCAGAGGCTGTAAGGGGGCACCCGTCATGCCAGCCAGTGTGCCACCAACCCCTACCAAGGCCAAGAAGATTGTGCCACCTGGCAAGGTCAAGAAGGGGACAGCATCCAGCAAGGAGAAGGAGCCACAACCACCCAGCAAGGCCACGTCAAAGACTCAAAGACTCCAGCTGGCAGACCCAAGGTGACACCACCATCTGCCAAGGGCAAGAAGGGGCACAGAACACCAGCCAAGGTACTTCAGTCATCCGAGCCTGCAGGTAAAGGCCTGGTGGCTACCAGCACAACCGCCAGCACCGCCACCTGCCCCGCGGCCAGCACCGCCACCTACACCACCGCAAGCACCGCCACCTGCACCGCTGCAAGCACCACTACTGTCAGCAGCAGCAGCCCCAGTGGGCAGCCGTCCGAGGCTGCAGGGGAAGGGCTGGAACCCTACCCTCACCACTGGCAGCACCAGCACCTGCACCGCGGCCAGCACCGCCACCAACACCGCTGCAAGCACCGCCACATGCACCGCTGAAAGTAGCACCACTGCCAGCAGCCCCAGTGGGCAGCATCCAAGGCTGCAGGGGAAGGGCTGGAGCCTCCCTCCACCACTGGCAGCACCCCCACCAGCACCGGCACTACCACCAATGTGCAGCCGTGGCCTCCGGCGGATGGACTGTAGTCCTGCCTCCATGGAGTATCATGCATCCTGGCCACTGCAAATCTCGTGGCTCTGACACCCAGGTGAGGGACTGTGACCTGGCACCCCCCAAGTGCTGCATCACTGGGCACAAAGCCCCCTCCAGAACCAGTGGAAGAAGGCATCCACTCACCCTATCCTTGGCAGGATGAAGCACACTGGGCACCAAGCCCCCTCCAGTACCAGTGGAAGAAGGCATCCACTCACCCTATCCTTAGCAGAATGGAGCACACTGGGCACCTAGCCCCTTCCAGAACCAGTGGAAGAAGGCATACTCTCACCCTATCCTTGGCAGGATGAAGCACACTGGGCGTCAAGCCCCCTCCAGAACCAGGCGAAAAAGGCATCCACTCACCCTATCCTTGCCAGGATGAAGCAAACTGGCCGCCAAGCCCCCTCCAGAACCAGGGGAAGAAGGCATCAACTCGCCCCTTCCTTGCCAAGATGAAGCACACTAGGCACAATTCCCCCTCCAGAACCAGTGGAAGAAGGCATCCACTCACCCCCTCCTTGCCAGGATGAAGCACACTGGGAACAATGCCTACTCCAGAACCAGTGGAAGAAGGCATCCACTCACCCTATCCTTGGCAAGATGAAGCACACTGGGCACAAAAGCCCCCCCAGAACCAGTGTAGGAACCACCCACTAGAGAGACTGTGGCGCTGCACTCCCCAGGAGCAAGCAGTGGGAAAACCACCCACTTGAGAGACTGTGGCCTTGCACTCCCCAGGACAAAGCAGTGGGCAAACCACCCACTTGAGAGATGGTGGCCTTGCACTCCCCGGACCAAGCAGTGGGCAAACCACCCACTTGAAAAACTGTGGCCTTGCACTCCCCAGGACCAAGCAGTCGGTAAACCACCCACTAGAGAGATTGTGGCCTTGCACTCCCTAGGATCAAGCAGTGGGCATGGAGATCCCTCCAGGAGCAGTGGCGTTGTCCCATCTTCTGGCTGAGGTGTCCCCCCATTCCCTGTCCCCCTGAGATGCCTGTGTTTTCGACCTGATGCCCCTGCAGTGTTCTCTCCCTATTGAGGCAGGAGTCAAGTGTGGGCTTGGCCTATGTGTTTTGGCCCCGTGGGCCACGGACATTTTGAGTGGACATTGTCCCGCCTTTTGTAAATATTGTATATTTTGTAAATACTGTTTTTGAGTTCTAAACGTATTGATAACTATTTCTAATATAACACTTATTTGACTCAATTCCTTTTGTCCTTGCGTTATTCCTGAGGGTTACGGGGTGTATATGTAATGTTATTGGGGTGAGGGTGGGGGTGTTGCGTGTGTGTGTCCCTCTCTTTTTCCTCCCTCCACCCCTGTCTACCCGTCTATAAGCTATTAATCACACTCTTTTAAGTAAGCATTGAGCAATGGAAAACAACTGCAAAATTTAGCTTAAGTTAGCCTAAGTAGAAAACAAAATGAATTATGGTGACCGTTTACAAATGTCACCTGTTTTTCACATGTTAGTTCATCAATATTCAGTACATTATTGATTAATAAAATCATTAATAAAATTTCCACTCCTGCAGGTAAGCCCAAATTTTATTTTGCAAATGACAAACAGCATCCATATTTGAAGACAAAGGGGGTGATTCTAAGTCTGGCGGGCGGCAGAGGCCGCCCGCCAGACTTCCCCCCTCCAGAATACCGCACCGCGGTCGGAAGACCGCTGCGGCTATTCTGTGTTTTACACTGGGCTGGCGGGCGACCGCCAAAAGGCCGCCCGCCAGCCCAGTGTAAAACTACCTTCCCACGAGGACGCCGGCTCAGAATTGAGCCGGCGGAGTGGGAAGGTGCGACGGGTGCAGTTGCACCCGTCGCGAATTTCAGTGTCTGCAAAGCAGACACAGAAATTCTTTTTGGGGCCCCCAGGGGCCCCGTGACACCCCATACCGCCATCCTGTTCCTGGCGGGAGAACCGCCAGGAACAGGATGGCGGTATGGGGTGTCAGAATCCTCCATGGCGGCGCAGCTTGCTGCGCCGCCATGGAGGATTCATTTGGGCAGCGGAAAACCGGCGGGAGACTGCCGGTTTTCCACTTCTGACCGCGGCCGAACCGCCGCGGTCAGAATGCCCTGCGGGGCACCGCCAGCCTGTTGGCGGTGCCCCCGTCATTTTAGCCCTGGCGGTCTTGGACCGCCAGGGTTAGAATGACCCCCAAAGCTGTTTGTATGCTATCTTTGATAATACGATTTGCTCTCTCTAATAATCTGTTAGAAGATAGACTATATATTGCTGTTTATAAATGTTTTATATCCAGATCCCTCAAGAAATTATTTATCTCCTTTAAAATAAAATGCATGCCATTGTCTGACACAAAATAGCAAAGACACCCTTCAATCAAAAATACTTTTTTCAAGAAATCAATAGCTGATTTAGGATTAGGGGTATCAACAAAATCATAATAAATCCACTTTGAAAAATAATCTACTAAAACAATCAGATACTTCTGTTCCCTGGGTAAAACATGAAAATGTCCTGAAAAATCCAGATCAACCTTTACCCAAGGACCATCAGGTAATTTTAATGGATAAAGAGGTTTATTGGTGGTTTTACAGTGCTTGTCCCATACTATGTATTGAGGACAGTTATTAATCAAACAAGTAACCATTTTATCAATTCTGGCCAAAAGAAATGTTGTTTAATTATATTGCAGGTTGTGGGAATGCCTAGATGACCTTAATGTGTCATAGCAGTAATACGTTCTTTTAACATAGCAGGTGGAACAATTAGATTGTTGCGTACACAAATCTGATTCTCAAACGAAATCTCTGGTGAAACTTGCTGAAAGCAACATAATTAAGCTGAAATGGATTTGTCTGATGGCAACCCTACCTTTGTGAAATGATAAATTTTCTTTAATATTTCATCCTTCTCATATGCAGCCAACCATTCCTGTTCAGTGATAAACTCCTAAAATGCAGAAATGCCATAAATCACTGCTACTACACACTAATTGTGATCCTGGTAAGTATCATTAGAATCTTCCAATGGTAGACATGACAAGCAATCTGCTCTGAAGTTTTCCCCCCTCTCTACATATTTTAAACACAAATAATAATATTGACGTTTTGAGAGCAGTCTAACTAATTGTGCTGAATTCTCACCCAGAACATTGCCATTGAGAAGGAATACAAGAGGTTTATGGTCAGTGAATAAATCAAACGTAGTGCACCATACATATGATTTGAATTTGTCTACATCCTAGGCACACGTAAGTGCCTCCCGTTCAATGGTGCTATACTTCATCTCTGCTTCAGTCAGAGACCTTGAAGCAAAAACTACTGTATTTTCCTGTTCTTTGTCCCATTCACCAAATACTGCTCCTAAACCTTTTAATCCTACATCCACAATAATAAAGGACTTCAAGTGTAGTTGAAAAGGTTGCAATGTTTGAGCAGTATTCACCAGTTCTTTAATTTTTTGAAATGTTTGATCACTTTGCCTAGACCATTCAAATTTAGCTCCTTTTTTAAGTAATGAATGTAGAGGCTGACCTTGCAAGACATACCCAGGGACTAAACGGGCCTAATATTCACAGAGACCAAGGATAGACCTCAAAGAATCTTTGTCTGTGAGTGGAGGAGCATTTTTGACAGCCTCTATATTGCAAGTTTTAGGTTTAATACCCTTCTCAGAGATTGTGTGACCAAGCTATTCCACTTGTTGTACCTTAAATTTGCATTTGCTCAGTTTTACTATCATGCCATGTTTCTCCAATGTTATAAAGACTTTTCCCTAAAACACTTCTATGTCATCTCGATATGCTTGAACTTGGGATTCACCACCAAATAAAGTATCCATTCATTTTTGAAAGACGCTTACTGCTGAAGCAAGTCCAAACGGTAGTCTAAGATACTTGTAAGCACCATAAGGTGTTACAAAAGTGGTTAAAGACTGAGATTCAGGATTGAGGGGAATTTGATGCTAAGCTGAATGCAAATCGATGGTGGAAAAATACTTTGTGCTACCTATGTTAGCTATCATTTCCTGAATATGAGATAGAGGATGACAGTTGACAACTATTTTCTGGTTCAGTGATCTCAGCTCTACACGTAATCTCAGGTCTCCAGAGCGTTTCTTAGTGATAACAATCAAAGAAACTCATTCCAAAGCAATCACTCCTTCAGCCACTAGAGCATGTAGAAGTTCCTTCAATTCTTTCCTTACACTCAAAGGTACTCATCTTGCCTTGTGTACTACTAGTATGGCATTCTTTTTAAGTTAATGATATGCTTTAATCATTTTACTGTGCCAGTGTTCTCTTTGGCTACTGCAGGAAAACTTTCCAGTAATGTTTGTGTAAGTTGTGTCACATTTTCTCTAGTATTAACGTTTAGTATTGGCATCTCACCAAGAATTATAGGTTCATCATGACCCAGACGAAGATGAATGCCCAATTTGGGCAAGCCCATCCACCCAATAATATCTCGTCCTTTCACTGCTAAATATATTTAGTGGTAATCTCGCTACCTAGGCATTCAAGGAACGAGATAAAGTAACCTAAAAGATCAACGTCTTGCTCACCAAAGGCTTTAGGGTTGTCTGCCGGAATGATAATAGTATTGTTAGACCTTAAACTAAAATATATAGAATCCACCTGAATCATTACAGGCTCCCCTGAATCTGCCATGGCTGTAATTTACTTACCATCAATAGTTGCCTGACAAAAGGGACCTTTAACTTTTTTTTCTGTTTTTGGGATTCACACATATGAGAATTTGAATCGTATATTGTTAAAACTATATTCCCGAATGTGTCAGAACATTCAGAAGTATTTTCTAAGCCACTGCGAATATTTATGTTGCTGATTCTCACTTTAGTAAAGTTACCATTCACACTCATAGTAGGGTTAACATTCACACTCTTACAAACCACCTGAAGGTGGCCAATTTTGCGGCAACTCATGCATTTCTTTCTTAAAGCTAACAAGTAGGACTATTTCCCAGATGAGTCAGTGAACCACATCTGTAACAAACAGTATAATTTTCTTCACTTTGCTGCCTTTGTTAGCAAGACATATGAATGCATCAACAGTAACTACATTGATGGGAGAAAGTCCCTCCTGATTGTTACCATGCATGACACTTTGCTTAGCTAACACCTGGGTTGTGATTACCGATCTCTCAATGCTTTTCGCAACATCTACAGTCTCTGACAAACTAGGGTTCCTGGACGTCAAAAGACGTTCCTGAATTTTCTTAGCATAACAATTAAACACAAATTGGTTTCTAATATAAATGTCAACATTGTTTTCAAATTTGCATTTCGATGCTAAAACTCTTAAAGTAGTTATATATTTTTCCACTGGCTCATCACTCACTTGCTTGCATTTAAAGAAATTGTGCCTCAAAAGTAAGACATTTGCTCTTCTGAATACTACTTACCAACCAGGCTTTTGCCTCTAACTAGACATTACCAGTGGGTACCTTCTTCTATAGGAGCAGAAACTATTGCCAAGTCATCAAACACTTGTTGTCCCACTATTCCTAATTGATTAAACAACAAAGCCATATTCCAAGTGGGTGAATAATCAATAGCATCTATGGCCGCTAAGTAATGCACAAAATGCGCAATCACTCCATCCATTTAATGTCTGGCTTGACAGCTTTTTGGCAGAAATGGCAAAGATTGCACTGCTCCTTGTAATGTTGCCATACTGCAAATATCCAAGTACAGTATTTGTGTGTGTTCACTTTCAGAAAATCATAAACCCAAAGAGCTTGTCAAATGTATTTATAAATGTACACGTATAACAACGCTTTGATAGAGACTTTGGATGGACAAAGAATCCAAAGAAGAAGAGGAACACAAAGTGCAGTATGAAAACATAAATAGGAGTAAATATGACTTTCCACTCTCGAAAACCTTAAGGTGTGAGCATCACCTTTTTTTTTAAGTTAGAAGATCCTCCCAGTAAAATAAATAGATTTTTCTCATTTTGGATATTCACCAAAGTGCAGATTCCCCCACTACAGTGTCTTCAGGGTGGTGTTGACCATTTTGAGCTTAGTAAAGTACACAAAAAGGCAATGATGTGGGAAAGGTATTCTCATACAAGGGGCATGTGCACTATGTCACTGAAAACAAGTTATTCCACTGGTAATTATTTGGGCCGTATCCCAGTCGATCATTATTTGCACACCACACCACTCCATTTGGACCCAGAAATATGCAAATTGACCATCTCCAATGGGAACAGTCGAGCCCAAACTGCCAGGCCAGGTCCACCCTGGATCGGAACACAATCAAGCTAGGACTGGTTTTGCCCTAGTTAGGGCTCATCAGCCAGGTGTAGTTTGTTTTCAGTGACACAGAGTGCACAAGACCCATGTCTGGGCATACCCTTCCCACTTAGGATGCACACTAAAGTATACAAAAAGGCAGGGGATGGATGGAATGCTTGGTTCATTCTCAGCCACCAGCAATTAACCAGGGTGCATTCCAGTCCATCATTATTTTGCTCACCGTGGCACCCCAGTTTGGACCCAGCCATATGCAAATCAGTCTTGACCCTGCTCCAGTGGAAACAGTCCAGCCTGTACCGTCGGTCAAGTCCTCCCTGAACTGGAACACAAGCAATCAAGGACCAGTTTTGCCTTGAATAGGGTGAATACTTGAGTGTGTTGCCCTAAGTGGAATGGCCACATCCAAACATGGGTCCCGTGTGCACACTGTGGGGGTGATTCTCATTGAAGCGGGCGGCGGTAGCCGCCCGCCTCGCGGGAACCGCCATATGGCCGCTCCGCGGTCGAAAGACCGCGGAGGCCATTCAGGCTTTCCCGCTGGGCTGGCGGGCGACCGCCAGGAGGCCGCCCGCCAGCCCAGCGGGAAACCCCAACCCACGAGGAAGCCGGCTCCAAATGGAGCCGGCGGAGTGGGTATGTGCGACGGGTGCAGTTTGCACCCGTCGCGTATTTCAGTGTCTGCATTGCAGACACTGAAATACACAGTGGGGCCCTCTTACGGGGGCCCCTGCAGTGCCCATGCCATTGGCATGGGCACTGCAGGGGCCCCGCGGCACCCCCTACCGCCATCCTGTCGGTAGGGGGTGTCAGAATCCCCATGGCGGCGGAGCGCGCTCCGCCGCCATGGAGGATTCCCCCGAGCAGTGGAAAGTCGGCGGGAGACCGCCGACTTTCCGCTTCTGACCGCGGCTGAACCGCCGCGGTCAGAATGCTCGTGGGAGCACCGCCAGCCTGTTGGCGGTGCTCCCGTGGTCGGTGGCCCTGGCGGCCACCGGCCGCCAGGGTCAGAATGACCCCCTGTGTCACTTAAACCAGGCTATACATAGCTGATAAGGCCTTACTAGTGCAAAACTGCTCCTTGGTGCTTGCGTTCCGTTTCAGGGAGGACTTGGCTGGCAGTTCGGGCAAGACTGTTTCCATAAGACCCATCTTATTTTGAAGCAAACAGTATTGCTAGTCAGACAAAGAAAAGTCAAACCACTCAAACTGACCATAATTCTATCAGAGACATATTCAGCATGCAGGTTGTTCATGTGTCTTCTTCTGTACAATCTGTGGGAAACGGTCTGCAGAGAAGGCGATCTAACAATTAATCAATCCATGCAATTATCAGAAGTTTTGTGTTCTATACTATTGTCCAATTACCAGCCTCTGGAATTAAGGGTTACATGTACACAGCTTAAAAATTGTGAGTCGCAAATAGCAACTCAATGCGAATTGCTATTTCCGACTCGCAAAACGGGATATAAGAACAAATTGCAGTTCCATTTTGCGATTCGGTGCCGAGTTCCATCACAATTTGCGAATTCACAAATTGTGATTTCCTAAATTGCACATGGGTGTACAGAGTCTCAAATTGTGACTGTGTCTCAAATAGCGAACGGGTGCAAAAGAAAAGAGAAAACACACTTCCTGGTGCTACTTGATTACATCAGAACCAGGAAGTACCCCCCCCCATGGAACTGGGAGGACTCTAGCCAGCACAGACAGCAGAGGCACACCCAACTGAGAGGAGCAACTGCAACCATGGCAACTCAAACTAAGGAGGCAACCACTGCAGGGAGGAAGAAAAAGCTCAAATTCTCTGGTAAGGAGTTGGAGGTCCTGACTGAGGAGTGCTGCCTTCACCATGAGGTCCTGTTTGGCAAGGCATCAATGAGTGTCCCTGACACTCAAAAAATGAATATTTGTCTGGACATACAGAGCAGGATCAATGCAATAGGAGTCAGCCATCGTACCATCGAGGAGGTACACAAAAGGTGGTACGAACACATGGCCAGAACCAAAGAAAGGGCGGCAGAGCGGATGAGGGAGGCGCACGGAACAGGTTGAGGACCATCCACAGTACCACCTCCTACAGCTATAGAGAGCAAGGTGGAGACCACTCTGGAGCCAGAGGCTGTCATAGGCATTGGGGACCTAGACAGTTCAGCACCTGGAACCTGCAAAAGTAAGTAGCAAATCTCACTTATTTATACCATTCAAGGCACCATGCACACAACCACAGTCCACAAAAGCATGCATCATCCAAATTTCCATGCCTATATTGCAACCTCACGGACAGTGCATTATGGGCAATGTAGTACAGTAGTCCAACTGTTTAGGAATATTTATTTTGATACGCTACACATCTGAGAGCCATTGACAGTGTATCCCATGTGTCCCACAGGACTCTCTCCGGATGACCCTAGTGTGCAGGGAGATGACGATGCCACCATGACAGCAGACGAGGCAGTCAGCATATCTGCAGTGGAATGCAGTACCACACCAATTGTCCACCATGCAAATGAGACCACTGAAGAGACAGATGTGGACACTGAGGCAGGAAACCTGACACCGGGGCCACAGATGGGTGTGAGCTGGCCACTGCGAACAGCTGGGTCTGGGCAGAGACGGCGTTGTCGAACACAGGATGCAGGTGAAAAGAATGTCACAACTAAACAATTCCTTGGGCGAGAAGCATCCCTACTGAGCAGTCACCGCCTGCAAAATAAACAAATGCGGATGATGAATCGGAACCTGAACAGACTGCAACAGACCCTCACATAGGGATTTGCCAATGTGGAATCACAATTTTCCAACATGAACACAAACATGGTAAACCTCACCACCGCCATCAATGACCTGTGTAGGGAAATGGTTGCGGATCAGGCCCATGCAAGGTGCACAGAGAGCAACACTGCTGCATGTTTGGACTGGCTCAGTCAGTCCATTGGCCGCCTAGCCACCACAACTACCTGTCTGTCAAGGCGCACTGTCACGCTACAGGTGGAACTAGGCCATTTGGCTGGAGATGTGGCAAGGGGACTAGGGCGCATCAGTGCTGCAGTTGACCTCATACATACCTCCCAGGCAGCAAGAGGTATTGGTGACACCCCTCAGGAAAGTGAGGACATCTCAAACTTAAGCAGCGTTTCTGCCTCAGATGCACACATCCTGCGTAGAAGCAGTGCCCACCGGGCATCAGGGGACCAACCAGGCACGGGCCATGGTGGGCGTATCCATAGGAGGGTGTGATGTTGTCTACCTGGGTTTAGCCTGAGGCACATGATAATAATGTGTCAGACTTTGTTACATGTTTCTTCTTTACTGCTAGCTAAACGTCAACATTTCAATAATACACTCCTGACATTAAAGGATTTTTTTTTTGCACAATCTGGTTATGTGTGTCTTACATTTGCGAGTGCTGTAACCGTTGCCATTTACCTGCCAAAGTAGTGAGTTGCAATGTGGTCCCATCTCCGTCTGCCCTCCATTGCGATGCTACCATCCCCAGGCTGTTGGCTCTTGCTCCTCATCCTCCGAATCTGTGTCATCTAGGGTGAGATGTAGCCCACTTCTGGTAGCTATATTGTGTAGGATGGCGCATGTCGCCACAATCTTGCATGCAGTCTCTGGGGCATACTGGAGTGCATCTCCACTTTTGTGCAGGCATCGAAAACGTGACTTTAACATGCCAAAGGTCCTCTCAATAACGGTTCTGGTTCTCTGATGTCCAATGTTGTAGCGCCTCTCATTCTGATTGGCAGATGTTAGGTATGGGGTGTGTATCCATGGCCTCAGAGCATATGCACTGTCACCTGTGGAACAAAACAGCAGATATGAGCATGGCTTCACATTGTTATGCAGTGACATGTATTTATGACATCGGTGTGTACTACACAGTACCTAGTAAATATCCTTCACCAAACTCCCCACGTTCTAGGCGTTGGTGTATCCCACTGTGCCTGACTATGTATGCATCATGTGTGCTCCCTGGAAATTTTGCCACTATATTAGTTATTATATTATGGGCATCACATACCACCTGGATGTCGGGTGAGTGAGTACATTTCCTATTGCAGAACACATATTCCAGATTTGCAGGTGGGCAAATGGGTACATGTGTCCCGTCCACACACCCTATTACATGGAGAAAGTTTGCAATTCTGTATAAGTCCAATTTGTGTATTTCCTCCTCACTCTTGGGTATGTATATGTATCTGGACATGTGTGTGTGTGTGTGGGTTTGGCATCTACGAACTATCGAAAAAATTGTGACTGGGCACTTTGGGACACCTCACCAGCAACTGCAATCACCCCCTGGTAGCTACCCGAGGCCAAGAGGTGCAGTAGCAGAGCACTTGCACATGTGTAGGGATGGAGCAGCTGCACAAGGTCTGACGTTCTAGCTGAGGTTTCAGCAGTTCAATAATCTCTAAGATAACTGCGCTGCTCAGTCTGTATTTGTCATATATTTCCTCCTCAGTTTGTTGAAATATGGTCTGCCTGGTTCTGTATATCCTCTCCTGTCTCCGCTTCCTCCTCCTCTGCTGGGCAGCCTGGACTCACCTCCTCCATGCAATCACGTAGAGGGCAGCCATTTTGAGTAACCCTGATGCCTTCTAGATCTGCTTTTATACTTTGGTTCTGGTTACCACCTGTTTGGAATCAGTGCTAATTTGGATGTGCAAAACGGGCTTTTTTGGTCTATTTGCAATTTGCGACTGCCTTGTACATGCGGTTTGCGACTCGCAAATTGTGATTTCTTGATTGCGAATCGCAATCACGAGTCACAAATTTTTGCGATTCAGTAATTGGTTGCATCGCTATTTGGGACTCCGAAATGGCATTGGAACATACCATTCCGCTTTTTGCATGGTCGCACATAGCGCTGCGACCAATTTGCGAGTCGCAAAACGTCCGTACATGTAGCTCAAAATGAGCTTCCAATCTTGGCTGATTTATCCTCCCAAACGGCTATAATAAATTGGGTACTGTAAATTTATGTTAATTACTGTCTATGGGATAAAACAAACTGATAGCTTTGAATCAAACTGAAGTCATGAACTGATTTCTTTAAGCTGCCACCTGAAGGAAGGAAATGGCACCTTCCGCTTTCTGGTTGCTGAGATGGATCCAAGGGAACTCTCAGACAGAACAGGTTGTGTGAGTTATAGTTTTGCAAGCTGCTTTCCTCCTGCAGGAATAACCAGAGTGCTGAGCCGCCTGGGCCATCCTTGCGGAATTTCCTAAATGAAAACCAGGTTAACCACATCATATCAATCAGTCCCATCAACCAATGACTGTATAAATGCATTGGGGACTCATTAATATGTTCCCAGTCCCAAAAAATACATGGCGGTGAACCTCACAGGCAAACACCTGCCCAGATTAATAACTGGATCTGTGTTTATAAAATAAGTCTGGTTCTAAAGATCAGGACAAATGTATAGTTCACAAAGTTCTCTAAACAACACCAAGCTTGGTTTGCCCAAACAAGACAATGAGGCCTCTTCTTAGGATCACCCTATTTACACGATTAAGCGGGGTTCCCAAAAGTGTCAAAATCTGTGATGGTAATGAAATCATCTAGAAGTTTTCTGTGAGCAAATAATTGAAACAACAAGTAGAAATTGTAGAACACCACGTTGCACAAACTTTAACAACAACAGTGTGAATTTGTTGTGTAAACATATTTGTGGTGAAAGCTTGCATGAACCTGGAACAACAGAAAACATATCTCAGACAGGGTCTGGCATGATTGTTACATGCCCAATATGTATTATATCTCGAGGTAAGTTGAGGGAGAGGAGAGGGTCACAATGTGTTCGTTCCTGCTGCTCAAACAGGTAAATTGGCCTAAACCAGTGCTTGCCCAAGGGGCAGGAGGCTTACAGCAGTCATATTTACATAAATCTTGTAAAAACTAATACGGCACTCAAATTAAGATCTCCATTTAACATATACATACATCTTGTACAACCTGACATGGCACTCAATTTAAGGTCTCCATTTATCAGTGCCACCACCGACCAATTACAGTTACTGTCCATATAGTTCGGATAGGAACTCCTACTCTGTTGAGTTAAGCTCTCAACTAATAACATAGTTTTACTGCAATTAAATTTAACTTTGAATTACATTCAGAATCTACTGAAATGATGGATGGGACTCCACACATAAAGCTGGTTTTAAGGGGACCACTAATTAATAAATTCACATCACGAGGCTTTCCTGCTACCAGGGGTGAACGAATTCTTGTAGTCACAGTGAGTCCAGCTAATGGTTTGGAAACATTTTGCTCATGGATAGAGTTTACATCAGTTGAGGCTGCTACTGGACAATTTGTCACTTATAGAACAATATGGCCCCCTGCACAGCTCATATGATATGAAACACAGGAGATTCCATAAGGTATTAGGAACATGCAATATTGTTCAATGGGAATTTATTGCAAGTGGAGGAGTCAATTAGAATGGGTCCATTAAGCCACCCAGGACCATCATGGCTAGTGTTAACGGGATACATAAAGCATCTATATACACAAAATCTGAATGCAAATCAATTAAGGGTATTGTTGCTAGAATTAGCGACTGTATATCGGCAACAGCGATAGTATATATTACTAATGTTGGCACTCCAGGAGCTGCACATAGACCTCCTACACAGGCAGTAAGTCACACACACTTTAAATGCAACATGGGAAAAGAGCCTTCTAAGAGAGATGCAATCCCATTATCGATTTCTCAAAAAATGAATCAATTAAAATTCATCTATACTAACATCAAGCCACAGGACAAACAGAATATTGACTGTGCCTTCCCTTGTGAATTTTAGCATCAACTGAACAATGTGATACTAAGGTAACTATATTTGGTATTATTATACCATCATGCCTGGAATGTCCACTATATATTGAGATACTACAGTATGATAAAAAAACAAACTCAAAATTAATATGGGGCTATTCTAGAGGTTTATTTGGATATAAAATGGATGGATAACTTTGATGAAGTGCCTTCAATGGTTCTTAGTAACATTCAAGGGGAGTTAGCACTTTTGGCCAAATGTTAGCATCATGCCACCACAACACTACCTGTTTGGGAATCAGAAACACCTAAAATAATTTTAGAAATACATATCTCTGTAGGTCAAATAGGTGAAATAAAAAAGCCTGATCTGTACCAAAATACTGACAGACCATTTTTAACATTTAACAGGCATACAGAGAAATATTCTACAAACATAAGGAGCGGATGAACTATGTATCATAAAAACAAAACAGTGAAGAAGCAGTCTTGGGATAATAAGGATAGTGTGAAGGAGAAAGAAAAAGCGTTGGGTCAAATATGCATGATAAAAAAAGAAGAAAGTGCAGGATTGGCCATTAGAAAAACATGCCTCCGACAATGCGCAGGGCTTTTAGACAGTGCAGAGGAAATAACAATAGTTTAGCAGACTCACAAAAAGCATTAAGCAACAACTGATACTGATTAATATATTCAATACAAACCCACACTGGACAAGTAACCTCCACCAGTGGTGTTTTTCCATGCAGAAATACAAATTGGAGATAAAATATTAAACACCGGCAAACTAGTTTTCACTCGCACTTGTCGGATGCTTATCATAGCATACTAGCAAGGATGACGATGAGTAACCTTCCTTTGTAAGAGGCATACACCTTGGTGAGGCTATAATACTTGAATCAATTTCCATCCTAGCATGAAAAAAACTCGGGGACAACCATGCACACGACTGAGCTTTCAAGCAAGCTCCAGCATTTCATAGAAATAAAACAGGGTGGAATGAAGACTGCCTGCCACATGTGATTCCTCTTCAGAGTGAGCCACAGGTACAGACCCAAAATGTACTGTGGCCAGAGGCATTGAGGTAATTTACCGGTCTCCAGGGGTCGCATCTGCACCCCCTCGCTGCCCCTTGCGACCTCTGCCACTGATTTTGTGACCCCTGGCCTCACAGGTGGCAAAATCAGTGCCAGCAACACACGGACAGCTTGTCCGTAGTCCTCACGGCTGTGTGCTGGGGCCCCTCTCCGTTTTCTCTTATTTTTTTATTACATTTATTCCATTATTCACTATTAATGTAATTTAAAAAATGATATACAGTTAGCTGAAATATGACCTTCCCTGGCAGCTGAGGTAAGTAAAATAAATGCTTTTAAATGTATGTTGTGTGCATGTTTGCAGGTCAGTTGTGTCTACATGAAAAACAGTAAGTGTGAATGTGCGTGTGTGTTAGTGTAAATGTGTGTGTATGTGTGAGCATGTGAGCGTGAGTGAAACTGAAGTTCAAAAGGCATGTGATGCCACTTCCGCTTAGGGTGAGCAGAATTTTAAAGTAAAAAACGGGGACATTTCCTAAAAATAAAAAAAGGACTATAATATTACTTCAACCGAGCACACAGAATGATAGCGCTCATCAGCATCAAATTAAAGCAGAGGCACTAGGGGCATACATAAAATGCAATTTTTAAAGTCAGTATCATGCCTGTTAATTTACTTGTTTTCTTATAACAGCTGTTAACTATCCCTTCTTTGGAAAACTTAAAAAGTCACCCCCCACCATTTTCAGTCGACCTGCTGTAAAAACCGGGACATGAGGTACATTTCTTGTAATCTACCTGTGCAGCTGGTGAAAACCAGGATTGCCCTGACAAATCCGGGACCCCTGGTCACCCTACTTCCGCTACCCCTAGCATTTTGGTGAATGGACGTACATGGCCAGAGGCGAAGCATAATACAAAACTCATTCTGACAATTGCAGTTTCAGGGCTGATAGTCCCTTGTAATTCATACACAAACACTTCTCTCCGGACAATTCCTATTTTAATGTACTGGACTAAAAAAACTTGAATTCATACACATACACAGTATACTCAGTAAAAGTGCACACAGTACTGAAATGAAGATAAATTTAGTAAGGAAAAATAGAAGCCGACATCTGTAATAGTTTCTTCAGTCAAAACATAGCACCCGAATCACAATACTTGGGGGCGTTCACATCAGGTGGTATCCAGTATGCACACATGATGTTATCACAAAGGTTCAAAAACAACCCATATGTATTTGCATGGAGGATGATATAAATTCCCCAGGGTCATCTTGATGTGTATTTATACATAGATTATGATGTATTTCATTGACAATGACTGAAATGAACACTTAGAAGGAATGGACGAAATAAGGGCTATTTTAGTCCGACATTGATATAAATAAAAACTGCTGTAAAAAACTTCAGTAAAACGCAGATTGCCTTCTTTAGTGTAATCCTTTTGAGATAGAAACTATCCAGTGAAGACAAACGACTGGCACCAGATTTCTTACTGAAATCCGCTACTTTACAACCCCAAACACATTCATAAAATACAATCCCTCATTGGATTTTCTATTAGAAAGATTTATCTACTAAAATCAAGAGCCCAGGAGAAACCTTTCTATAATTCAATGTTGCCCACCTTTTCTGAAAAGAATTGAACAGTTATGCATATGGCTATGTTACGTGGGCTAAAAGCAGATATGTTGAAGACCAAATATTTGCAAATACAGAACAATTAAGAAAAACTTAGTTGTGGGGGTTATTCCTAGCACATCGGGCTACACGTATCTTTTATTTAATGGGAGGGCAAACGAACACCCAGAGCACACAAGTCGCATTTATATTCAATAATTGAGGACAAATCACTCCTACTGAGAAACTTCTCGTGGATGTGCAAACAGCTCTCCGTTTGTGCAGAGAAAACAAAGTACAGTAGTTACTGATAAACTTAACTTAGTGGGTACAAAAGCTAGCATACTGAATGCATGGGTAGTACACTTGCGCTGGGTAAACCGTCCATCTAGTAAACATTCAAGTGATAGAAAGTTTGGCTGTGATCTTACACTCAGAAACCAAATAATCTTAAAATATCAACAAGCAATCCCAAAAACTCCTAACCTGTTACACATAAATGAGGACAGGATTGTGTTATCCATGGATAGCTCTGTGAAGCCTGTAGGTGTCACTAAATAAAAATACTTCAGGACTTGTGTTGAAGTGGAGAGAGATTTCCAGGACGGTAAATTCAAGCCACTAAAGACGCATATAAAAGTATTAGTTGATTACACTGATGGGTGATATTCATGCCATCCTCAGGCTTCCACAGAAGACCGGTCCATTATTTTTCTCCTTTATAGTATAGGACTCTGCTTTCTGTCTACAGGGTTAGACTACCGACCTACCCTACTGTCACTTAAACAGCATTAGAGATTCAAAAGTTAAATCAATCACGGCTAAACAGGTTTGGGAAAGGTTGCTGTGATGCATAAGAAGCTTTCTATGGTTCATGTACAGCGTACAATGCCAAGCAAAGTAAAGGCATTCACGCTAAGTGGAATTGTGCAACTGATCTAGATACAAAGACAGCTATATAAACATGTACGGTTGCTACTGTAACAGAATCTCAAACTAAGATTGATGCACATATCATGGTAATTACATAGCCAACATTAAAAGGTGCTAAAAGCGTCAAAGGATTCGCTATTAAATACTAGTACATTTTGACTGAGAATAATGTTCATATGGTGTTTGTACCAGGGTTAGGGGTTAGACACCTCCCAATGAGGCAATGAGGTTATACCTCATTAAAGGAGCACATAAGGCCATTGTATCTTCCCATGCAGCATTAACGATATAGTACCAATGACAACAACAATATTGGTGGCCTTATTATCAAAAGTTTCTAGAAAATATGTACAGCAATGTACTATTGGAAAAAAACAAATGAAATCCTCTACTACTCTAGGCTACTCTCTATGCCGTTGATAATATTTGATAGACCTTGTAGTGTAGGTTGTCTATCTCAACAATAGTGGTCCATTGCCAATTGTCAGATAATACAGGTCGATTTCTTCATTCAGCAACACAAAAGGATGATGGATGGAGTGTTGAACAATGCAAACACTCACCCCCAGTCACAGATCTGGGTTTAATCCATAGTTCTTCTGCTCACCATGCCACCCCAGTTTGGACCCAGCCATATGCAAATCAGTCTTGACCCTGTCCCTCATGGGAACAGTCCAGCCCGAACTGCCAAGCCAGGTCCTCACTGGACCAGAAACAAGCATCCTGGGACCGGTTTCAGGGTTTCACCCTTCATCAGCCAGGCTAGCTTGAATCCAGTGGCATTCTTCATTCCTCTGGCCATGGCCATACAAGCCTGTCAGGGCTTATGCAGTCAAGAAAGACTTGCAGTACCTAGTAGGGATAAGAGAAGTGTATATGTTTCATTCAGACAACAGTATGACATTTGCTGCTGCTATGTCTTCGCTTGGAGTACACCTGCTACCTCTACCCAATGGCATGGTTGACTGTGCCAATGGTATGCTTAAACAAGCCTTGACTATGAAGGTGCTGGACACAGAATCTTATGGTCCCACAACCTATATGAGGCTCATCAAGCACTCACTAACTTGTGGAAGGCTGTACTAGATGGTTGCACATCATTCACACTCCTTTTTTGGCACACACAATGTACCTAACTTGCTGTTCCCTGAAAAGCTAGAGATGCAAAATGATTGAATTTACTCACATGTCAATCTATTGTAGAATTTACATGACTGAAGAGGAAGATTCATAAACAAGAAGAGTTCTCCCAAACTCACCATCACAGATATGGTGGAAGAACTAATACAAGAAAGGATTCCAGAGAAAGTACCTTTTAGACCTTCATTCAGACCACCTGTGCTAATTATTGGGGTAGAAGGCACTCACACCATAATTATGTCACCATAGCTAGGTGCTAAGGAAAACAGGAAGGAGTCAATTGATCACATCAAGAACCAAGATGTGGTTGATTCTGTTCAACTCCCTCTCTGCCCTTTGAATTTACCTCCAGATTAGACCAATATAATATTCTGGAGTTACCTTAGAAGAGATCCGCCAAATTTAGAGAGTCTCCTCTATTGAAGGGACTGCTGCATCTCCATCTTTACATCCAGTACACCTGATCAATCTTGATTAGCAGAAGCAGCAATTTGAACAACTGAACCTGCTTCAACATCAACTACATCCACAGAACCATCACAGGAATATTCACCAGTAAAATATTTAATTGCTTTGAAAAATGTAATAATTAAAGGATGATCCCTAAGAACAAGAGTTGTTTTCTTCTATCTCACGTGGAAACACCACATCTGAAATCAGCAGGCAGCAATCCAGAAAAATGATTTTTTGTTGCTGGTGTAGTAGTGAGTCCATGTTGCCACAATGGTCATATTTTTGGATTTTGCAGACACTTTACACTTCCTTTTATGGGTTACAACGCTGACTTTCATCATGACAATGGTACATTGGCATTATATTCTGGAGTATTACCCAAATTCTCTTAATATACAACAGTTGCACAGACATTCAACCTCACATTGCTTGGCAAGGAGCTAAAAATATTGTAACAACACAGATTATCCATTACCCAAGCACCTTTTTTGGGAAAGGGTTCTGTATCAGATTTTGGGGACAATTTTAGTGGTACAAATAGAGCATGTTCTGGGAATTTTAATGGATAACGTTGTTATGCCAGGGACTTTTGCAAGTCCCCTGAATATAAAAGAAGGCTTTAGAATTTAAATGATTTAAATAACTATCCTTCATTAGACAATGAAGATCCTTACCTTGAGATGGATAATGAAGAGATATATTTTATTTTAACCACTATTGACATCACTACATTCATCAATCAACTGCCAAATGTGAATTGTATAACTTCACTCAATGAGAACACAGTCTGAGGCATAGATATAACACATTTTGAACACTCAGGCCCATATGTATGGGGTTTGTGGCGCAGTGCAGTGCAGCAAGTCTGCAATACAGCACATTCATGTCCTTTCTCACTGCGCTGGCACCCTGGTTTACAAGTTCTTGTAAATCTGGGAATGTGTCAAAATCCATGAATGTTGCGTGGGAATACCCACTCAATACCTATGGAAATGCCTCCCTAGTGCAGAATAATGTAACACAGCAATTTGTGCTGCATTATATTAATGAAGCTATAGGAAGCCATGCAGGGATACATAAGGTGGCTTTGTGTGGCTTCATAAATCTAACTTAAGTTTGTGATTCCCTTGCACCACATTGTGTGATGAAAGAGCAATGCAAACCACGCCATAAATATAGCCCTCAGTTTCCAACACATTTTGCTGGCCTGTCTGATGCCATATTCTGTGTTTCTAACACTACTGGTATTGCAACTTTCTTCATGAAAATAGGCTCTTGACTATGAACTGTCTTCAAAAGCACACCTGGAATTTGGGCTCACTTTTTACACATATTTGGCAGATTTATAAAGGTTTCATTTTTTATAGGTGTGGTTAATCATTATGCTAAGACATCAATTGGTTGTATCTACCTGAGCAGCACAATTTTTATGTAATAACTTTCAACTTGGGAGTGGTGCTGCTACTGAGTTTGGAACAGCAATGGTCATTTTGTTTTCATAAGCTACTTCCACAAATCTGAAGTCATCATTTCCTTGCTGCGCCTTCTTTGATATGATTGTTCTAAATATCCTATTAGAATATTCAGCTGTGCTTCCTGCAAAATGGCTGGAGCTGATCAATCCACTGACTGGTCATTATTCAATTTGGGAGACTTAGCAACTGACCATTAGCACATCTTCTTATGGTGCACCTTTGCTTCTTGTAGCTGACATCTTTATCATTGTTAGACCTGACATCCTTGGCATGGTCTCCCCAGTCATTTTTGCATCTGCTTCCCATGTTTGACTGTGTGCTGGACTTAGTTTTTGATGTTTTTGGTACTCTGGGCACTTTACCACTGCTGACCAGTGCTAAAGTGCCAGTGCTTCCTGTGTAAATTGTATGTGTAATTGGCTTTTTCAGGATTGGCACATCTGATTTACCAGTAAGTCCATAGTAAAGTGCACTAGAGGTGCACAGGGCCTGTAAATCAATTGTTACTAGGGGGCCTGCAGCACTGGTTGTGCCACCCACATGAGTAGCCCTGTAAGCATTTGTGCAGTTTTAGACCACTTTGTAACCACTTGCCAGGCCCAAACTTTCCCTTTTTATACAAGTAGGGCACCCCTAAGGTAGGCCCTAGGTAGCCCCATGGGCAGGGTGCAATATATGTTAACGGTGGGACATGTACTAATGTGTTTTACATGTGCTAACAGTAAAATACTGCCAAATTCGGTTTTCACTGTTGCAAGGCATATCTCTCTCATAGGTTAACATGGGAGCTGCCTTTAAATAACCTTAAAGTGGAGTTTCCCTTTGGGAGCAGACAGAGATTTGGAGTTTGGGGTCTCTGAACTCACAATTTAAAGATACATCTTTTGGTAAAGTTGGTTTTTAAATTGTCTGTTTGAAAATTCCACTTTTAGAAAGTGGGTATTTTCTTGCTTAAACCATTCTGTGACTTTGCCTGCTTGTGTATTACCTGTCTAGGTCAGATTGACAGTTGGGCTGTTTGCGAATCTCTACTAGTTAGTGACACAAAGGGAGCTGGGTTGTACTCTGCATATCCTGATGGGGCATCTAAGCTAAGGTGGAGGGAGGAGTGGTCACTTGCACCTGAAAGGGCTGTGCCTGCTCTCACACAATGCAGTCTCCAACCCGCTGGCATGAGTCTGGATCCAGGCCTGGGCAAGGCAGGATCTTGTGAACAACAGAGACTTTCTTTTGAAGTTTGCCTACTTCAAAGGCCAGAAAGGGGTATAAGAAGTGGACCCAGAACCCCAGATTTTCAGATTACTTCCTAAACTTCTTTGCCTGTGACTGTGCTTGGCTGGGGTGGCCTGCAGTTGCTGCTTCTTCCTGAAAGAGGACAGAGACTGGACTTTGTGGTATATTCCTGTTTGTGAAGAATCTCCAAGGGCTTGGACTGAGCTTGTCTCTTGTTTAGAAGTCTCAGGGCCATCAAAGACTTCCTCTGCCAGCACCTGGACTCTCTGCTGAGACTCCTGCCCTGCCAACTGGTACCCTATTCCAGTACCTGGGCCCTTGAAAGATGAAGCTGGTAGAACAAGGACTGAAATACACTCACAGGAAGCCATGCAGAGAAAAGTTTGATGCACCACCTGCAGTGCGGCTGTAAAAACAATGTACCACCCGCCTCGTGGCTGAAATCGACCACCACCTGCATCGCGGCTGGAGAAATGACGCAACACCCACGACACAAACCCCACACAGTGTGGTTTTCCATCACCGTATGGCCAGATATCTCCTGCATCATCACTGGGCGTCAAAATCAACGTAAACCTGCACGGACCCAAGGTCCCCCGCCCAGAAAACAACGCATGGTCTCACTTGTGAGTGAGAAAATGACGCATCGCTGACTTTTTCGAGGCACACTCCCCCGGGCGACTTTATTTTTTATTCAAACCAGGTACTTTGTGTAACAACAACATTTCCATTGTTTTCGATGGAGTAAGACTCTTTTTATTTTAAAAATTCATATCTTGACTTGGTATGTTGGATTTTTGTCTTTTTGTTCTTGTTTAATTTAGATAAATATTGTTTTCACTGTATTACTGTGTGTGTTGGTATAAATACTTGACACTTTGCCTCTGAGATAAGCCTTACTGCTTGTGCCAAGCTACCAAGGGGGTAAACAGGGGCTATCTTAGGAGTGTAATTCCTTTACCCTGCCTAGAGTGAGGCCCCATGCTTCAACAGAGTGCAAACTGACTGCCAACCAGAGACCCCATTTCTAACACTGGTGGCAGCAGTGGGATTGAACTTGTATTTGTACTTGACATACAGTGATTAATTGTACACTACTGTTTTCAGTGGTGACCATTACGTGACCACATACTACTTGTTTTTGCTTTTTCTCTTTTTTGGGCTTTTTCTTCTTCTATTTTTTGTGATTTTGTTTAACTTCTCTAAGGACCTCTCTGTTCTTTTTGGAACTATGCATTTTTGAGTGAACCTTACCAACATGTCTGAATCTGGGGATGCACCAGCTGTGGCTACAAAGGCTGTTTTTGAGTTGGAGAAACTGGAGGAGTATGCAGTGGGTCAACTAAAGCAGTTTTGTAAGGATCTTGCCTGCTCAATCAGGAGCTCCGCTAGGAAGGAGGAGCTGCAAAAAGCATTGAGGGCCTGGGTGGCAGCCAAGGTCCAAGTGGTGTAGTGGATGTACCTGTTCTGCCTGGGGGGGGGGGTCTCCAGGACAGGTATCATTTAAGGGCCTGACTCCTGAGGAGTTGCAGGACAGACAGGCAGAGAGGGTACACCAATTTGAGCTAGAGAAGCTTAAGATGAAGATGGAGAAGGAAGAGAGAGGCTGGCCTTTTAAAAGAAAAATATGTTCTTGGCTCATGATCTCAGCTTAGCAGACAGTCTAGCAGAGATGGTTGCAGAAGTACCTTAGTGCAGCCACAGAGGAGGGTACACATTCCCAAAGATCTGGTGAAGGATTATAAGAGGGAGGATGACATCTATCTGTGGTTCAAGGGGTATTAGTCTGCTCTGCACATGAACATGGTCCCTGAAGCACATGCGGGTACGGGTCTGTGAAAGCACTTTGAGGTAGAGGGGAGGTACACTCTGACATCATAAGGGGATCCTCAGGGACTAACTTACACTATCATACAGGCCACCCTACTCACAAGAGATTGTGTCACCCCTGACCAGTACAAGGACAAGTTTAGGTCCTACAGAAAGAAGGAATCCCATACCTGGTTAGAATGTGTTGACTCGTTATGCATGTCACTGGATGGCTGTGTGAAGGGCAGTAAGGTAACAACTTATGAGGGGCTTTACAACTTAATTGCTTGGAAGCACTTGTACAGTCTTTGTTTTCCAGAACTGTGTCAGCACCTAATTAACAGCAAGCTCACTGACCCCAGAACGTTTGCTCAGGAAGCGGACTGGTGGGAAAGTACCCGAGTCCAGAAGAGGCATGGGGGAGACCATGCCAAGGTTGGGCAGGGTCCCCATCAGAAGACGTATGGAGTAAGGATAAACAGGGGGAGTTCTCTAAAGGGCCCCAACCTAGCTCCCAGCGCAGGGATTCCCAGCCCCTAGTTAAAAAGAAACCATAGGTCTCTACAGGGAAACTTGCAGAGAGGGTTTCCTGCAAGTGCTTTTAATGTGATTCGTGGGTCACATGAACGGGGATCCCAAGTGTCCCAAGGGGACACAGACACCAACTGGTGCTCAGTGTAGCCAGTGTAGCTCTCAGTGAGGAGTTGGTTCCAGGTGGATTGGAGCCAGCTGAGATTACCCTTATCTCACTAGGAGACAGTGAGATGGTCCAGAGGACCCTTGTGTCTAAGAACACTAAAACGTACAGGCAATGGGTGACCATAAGTGGACAGAGGGTGGAAGCTCTGAGAGACACAGGAGCCAGTGTGACTACTGTGAGAAAGTCACCTGGTGTCTGAGGAGCAGGTAGTTCCCCATGCACTTCACCAAGTAGTTGCTGTAGACAGCTCTGAGCGCCTGAGCAAAGTGGTGCAGGTTCCCTTTGAATAGGGGGGTCTCAGGTTCCTTAAGGGTAGCTGTGAATCCAACCATTCCTGTTGATTGTCTGCTTGGCAATGACCTGCAGGATTCCCCTTGGAAGGAGGTGGAACACAGGTCTCACTTGGAGATGCTGGGTTTGCCTGGGTGGGTGGGTGTGTGTTTCCACCCGGTCAATGGCAGCCCATCAGGGTGATCAGGAGGCCGTGGAGCCTGGAAGAGTGGCCCAGGTGTCTGCCAGAAGGAGGAAGGGCAAGGGTTGCGGGAGACCCGCTCCAGAGGTTCCAACAGTCAGGGAGGAGGCTGAACCAGAGGGGGATGCCCCAGAGCCTACAGTGGAACAGGTGGCTGAACTGGGGGAGGTTCCCGGGCTGACTCAGTGGCAGAGGGGGACCCACCAGGGAAGCATTCTGTGAGGCACAGAAAACATGCCCTACTCTGGAGGGTTTGCGTCAGCAGGCTGCAGACCAGGCATCTGGCATAGAGTCTGGATCACATTTGATCTATTGGAAGGACTGCCCCCTATATAGCAAGCCTAATGTTGTTGAGCTTTGAGCAGCCCATGTGCTGGTGGTACCCCAGTGCTTTAGAGCCTTCCTACTGGGTTTGGATCATGATGTGCCTTTAGCTGGACATTTAGGGCATAACAACACCTTTGAGAGGCTTGTCACCCACATTTAATGGCCCCAAATGCACAGGCATTCAGATGCGCACTGTAGGTCTTGCCAAACTTATCAGGCAAGTGGCAAGAGTGGGGGGAAATGTAAGGTTCCCCTCCAACCTTTTCCTGTTGTCAGCACCCCTTTTGAAAGAGCTGGTATTGACATTGTGGGGCCTCTCGATCCCAAGACAGCCAAGGGCAACAGGTTAAACCTGGTCTTGGTGGACCATGCAGCCAGGTACCCAGAAGCCATTCCTTTCAGATCAATCACTGCCCCCGTGGTGGGACATGCATTGATGGGGATTTTTACCGGCATGGGGTTTCCCAAAAAGTAGTATCTGGTAGGGGTACCAACTTCAAATCTGCATATATGAAGTCTCTATGGAAGGAGTGTGGGGTAAGTTTACCACTCCTTACCATCCCCAAGGAAACAGTCTGGTGGAGAGATTCAACCGCACCTTGAAGGGCATGATTATGGGCCTGTCAGAGCTCTTGAGGCATAAGTGGGGTGTCCTCTTTCCATGCCTACTGTTCGCCTACAGTGAGGTGCCACAAAAGGGTCTTGGATTTAGCCCTTTTAAGTTGTTGTATGACCACCCTGTCAGGGGATCTTTGACCCTGGTTAGGGAAGGCTTGGAGAAAGCCTCCAGCAAGCCCCCCTAGGATGTATTGAGTTAAATGCTGGCTTTTAGGAACCAGACTGTTCGCTTCAGGAAATTCACTCAAGAGAACCTGGAAGCAAGCCAGGAAAATATGAAACTGTGGTATGACCCGCATGCCACTCTGGTTGAGTTTCATCCTGGGCAAAATGTGTGGGTGATGGCCCCAGTGGAGCTTCGCACTCTCCAGGACAAATGGACTGGGCCTTTCGGGGTGGTGGAGCGCAAGAGTGATGTCACCTATCTGGTGAACTTGCAGACTTCTAGGAACCCTTTGAGGTTCCTGCATGTGAACCGCCTCAAGCCTCACTTTGAGAGCGTAGAAGTGACTATGCTGTTGGCAACAGATGAGGGGATGGAGGAAGAGAATGAGCCTCTCCCTGACCTCCTGTCTGCCAAAGAGAAAGATGGTTCAGTGGAGGGTGTGTACCTCTCCCCCTCACTGACTCTAGAACAACAGAGGGACTGTCACCAATTGTTGAGACAGTTTGCCTCTCTCTTTTCCTTGATCCCAGGGGTCACGCACTTGTACACACATGATGTGGACACTGGGGACAGTCCACCTGTGAAGCATAAGGTTTATAGGGTAACTGACAAGATTAGAGCCAGCATTAAGGATGAGGTATCCAAAATGTGAGCTCTTGGGGTTATTGGGTTTTCCAGTAGCCCTTGGGCCAGTCCTGTGGTCTTGGTCCCAAAGGCTGATGCTCCTGGAGCCACTCCAGAACTCAGGTTCTGTGTGGACTACTGGGGACTCAATGCGGTCACGAAGACTGCCGCACACCCCATCCCCTGGGCTGATGAGCTCATTGCTCAGTTAGGGTCTGCCAAATATCTCAGCACATTTCATTTAACGTCTGGATATTGGCAGATTGCTGTGACTGAGGTGGCCAAGGAGAGGTCTGCATTTTCTACCCCAGATGGGCACTACCAGTTTAGAGTGATGTCCTTTGGGATGGAAAATGCCCCTGCCACCTTTCAGAGGCTGGTTAACCAGGTGTTACATGGGTTGGAGGATTTCAGTGAAGCCTACCTGGATGACACTGCTGTGTTCAGATCCAGTTGGAAGGAACACTTGCAGCACCCCTGTAAAGTGTTAGAGACCCGGCAGGCCTCACTATTAGGTCAAGTAAGTGTCAAATAGGGAAGGGTTCTGTGGTGTACTTAGGATACCAGGTGGGGGGTGGCCAGGTGGCACCCCTCAGCCAAAGATTGATAGCATTCTGGCTTGGGAGCCTCCCAAAACCCAGAATGAGTTACAAGCCTTTTTAAGTCTCACAGGATATTAGAGGAGGTTTTTTAAGGCATATGGCACTACTGTTGCTCCTTATACAGAGTTAACTTTCAAGAAACAAACAAAGAAAGTGATATGGACCGAGGCTTGACAGACAGCTTTTGATGCCCTGAGGGCAGCCATGTGCATAGCACCCATGCTGAAGGCACTTGACTTCTCTAAAGAATTTGTCATGCAGACTTATGCTTCAGAGCGTGGTGTGGGAGCAGTGTTGTCACAGGTAAATGAAGAGGGCCTTGACAAGCCTGTAGCCTTTATTATTAGGAGGTTACTTCCCTGCGAACATAGGTGGAGTACAATTGAGTGTGAAGCTTTTTCTGTGGTCTGGGCACTAGAAAACACCTTACTTGTTTGGGACTCGCTTCCGGGTTCAGACAGACTACAGGCCCCTCAGATGGTTAATGCAGATGAGGGGTGAGAACCCAAAACTGTTGAGGTGGTCTATCTCCCTACAGGGAATGGACTTCGCCGTGGAACACCTCCCTGGAACAGAACACGCCAATGCTGATGGTCTGTCCAGATTCTTCAACCTTAGTGATAAGAACTCACATGAGGTTGGGTAGTTCTCCCCACTTTCAGCTGGGTGGGACACGTGTTAGACCTGGCATCCTTGGTGTGCTCTCCCCTGTCTGTTTTGCCTCTGCTTTCTGTGTTTGACTGTGTGGTGGACTTTGTTTTCGCTGTTTTTGGTACTCTGGGCACTTTACCATTGCTGAACAGTGCTAAAGTGCAAGTGCTTCCTGTGTAAATTATATGTATAATTGGCTTTTCCTTGATTGGCATAGTTGATTTACTAGTAAGTCCCTAGTAAATTGCACTAGAGGTGCCCAGGGCCTCTAAATCAAATATTACTAATGGGTCTGCAGCACTGGTTGTGCCACCCACATGGGTAGCCCTATAAACATGGCTCAGAAATGCCACTGCAGTGTCTGTGTATGCAGTTTTAGACCTAGCAAGTGTACCCACTTGCCAGGCCCAAACTTCCCTTTTTATATATGTAAGGCACCCCTAAGGTAGGCCCTAGGTAGCCCCATGGGCAGGGTGCGAGTATATTAACTGTGGGAAATGTACTGATGTGTTTTACATGTCTTAACAGTAAAATACTGCCAAATTTGGTTTTCACTGTTGCAAGTCCTATATCTCTCATAGGTTAACATGAGGGCTGTAAAGTGTGTTTTCCCTTTGGGAGCAGATAGGGATAAGGAGTTTGGGGTCCCTGAACTCCCAAATTAAAAATACATCTTTTGGTAAACTTGTTTTTTAAATTGTCTGTTTGAAAATGCCACTTTCAAAAGTGGGCATTTTCTTGCTTAAACCTTTCTGTGACTCTGCCTGCTTGTGTATTCTCTGTCGGGGTCATCTGACAGTTGGGCTGTTTGTGAATCTTCACTAGACAGAGACACAAAGGGAGCTGGGGTGTAGCCTGCATATCCTGATGGGCCATCTGGGCTAGAGGGGAGGGAGGAGTGGTCACTTACATCTGAATGGGCTGTGGCTGCTTCACACAATGTAGTCTGGAGCCAAGACTGGGCAAGGCAGTATCGTGTGAACAACAGAGACTTTCCTTTGAAGTTTGTCTACTTCAAAGGCAGGAAGTAGTGGACCCAAAAACCCAGATTTTCAGATTACTTCTGGAACCAAGAGGAATCTCTGTCAAAGAGAACAGCTGAAGAGCTGGAGGAGGAGTAATGTCCCTTTGCCTGTGACTGTGCTTTGCTGGGTTGGCCTGCAGTTGCTGCTTCTGCTTGAAAGAGGGCAGATACTGGACTTTGTGGTATATTCCTGCTTGTGAAAAATCTCCAAGGGCTTGGACTGAGCCTGCCTCCTGTTTTGAAGCCTCAGGGTCATCAAAGACTTCCTCTGCCAGCATCTGGACTCTATGTTGAGACTACAGCTCTGTCAAGTGGTGCCCTATCCAGTCCCTGGGCCCTTGAACGGTGAAGCTGGTAGAACAAGGACTGAAATCCACGCACAGGAAGCCATGCTGGGAAAACTTCAATGCACCACCAACAACCCAGCTGTAAAATGACACGCCACCCTCCACGCTGCTAAAATCATACACCACCTGCATCGAGGCTGGGAAATGGACACATCACCTGCATCATGGCTGGAGAAACAACGCAACACGCACTTGCAGCTGCTGAAAAGGACGCAAACCCAACGCAGTGCAGTTTTCCATCACCGTTAGGCCGGATTTCTCACGCATCATCGCTGGGCGTTAAAATCAACGTTAACCTGTGCAGACCTGCGGTGCACGTCTGGAAAACAATGCACAGCCTCACTTGCAAGTGAGAAAATAATGCATCGCTGACTTTTTCAACGCATGCTCGCGCAGGTGGCTTCATTTTTTACGCAAACCAGGTACTTTGTGTAACAACAACATTTCCAAATGTTTTCTATGGAGTAAGACTCTTTTCATTTTAAAAATGTGCATCTTGACTTGTGTATGTTGGGTTTTTGTTGTTTTGGTCTTGTTTGATTTAAATAAGTATTGCCTATTTTTCTAAACTGGTGTGGTGCCCATTATGTAGTGTTTTCACTGTATTACTGTGTGTGTTGGTAGAAATACTTTACACATTGCCTTTGAGAAAAGCCTGTCTGCTTGTGCCAAGCTACCAAGGGGGTAAACAGGGGTTGTCTTAGGAGTATAACTCCCATACCCTGATTAGAATGAGGATCCCTGTTTGGACAGAGTGCAAACTGACTGCCAACCAGTGACCCCATTTCTAACAATCATGCTCAATTGTTTTTTAATATCCAGCTTCTGTTGATTCTTTGACACCAGCATCGAACATGACTTGTTCATCTACACTGAATATGGTCCCTTATTCATCTCTGGCATCTTCATTTGAAGCTTTAGTCATCTTGTGCTGACACTGACTGGCAGATCTACTACATCGCCAGTTTCTTCTATGGTTTCGATCATCTATTACTTCTACTCAAGTTGATAATTTGGTCCATTCCACACTTTCCTGAGGACCAAAAGGGATCTACCAGGTTGTGCCTACATTTTACTTGTAAAAATGTAGCAAAGGTAGAAATTCTATTTATATGATGTCAAGACTTGACAAATTAGCTCAGAGTAGTGAAGGATCTCAACACTTGAGTAAATCACTTCTGTTTAAAAATTATATGTAAATTCACTCTGGTGGTGTCAATGCTGACAAATATATCATCAATAATAAGCCAGCAAAAAATTAATGTGTGTGCCTGCGCATGTCTGCTATGTGCCTCCTATGTGTGTAGGTGAAGCAGTACTGCTAAATAGACCATGAAGTCAAATGAACCTAACTTTCCATGCTCTCATGACAATGCACATTGCCTGCTAAGTTTGTCCCTCTCTGATTAATGGCAATGCTTAGATATTTAGATAGTAGGTAGGCTACACGCAGACACAAGTGATCAAAGGAGTTTAGGAGACATTCAGTCCCCTCAGCCTAAAAACATATACATTGTTGCACTCAGCAAAACTCAATCCTGTAGTCACAAACAGGCTATTTCCATGCTACATTTCTTCAGCAATCTTGATACCATGCAATCTTATTTTCAAGTTAAGGAACACCCATAGAGAATGAGATAACTAGTATTGAATCATTACGTGGAGTAATATATGGCGACTGTTCTTTCAGACACATTCCTCGTATCCTGCCTCTGGCCTACATCTGTGTAACATCAAACAGTACCATCTATCATCTTCTGTCACTCAGTCTGCAACCACTGATTCAACAACAACTTCCTTACTATTTTGTAAGCAAGTGTGTTGAAATGCTGGGTGTTATTGTATTGGTTCAATATTTTCTGGTAAGACAGTTTCCTGACACCCATTGTGACACCATTAATCGAGTTGAGACAAGCAAGGCTGGTCAATCACTACACTGAGGGGCCTGAAGCAGATAGCTGATGGAATGGTTTGGACACTGCTTTAATTTGGAAATGCATTTGGGCACATTGACATCAATCGGAATTGTCCTTTATCCAAAGTTGTATAAGGGACCAGGCAAGTTGACAAAGTAGTAGATGGCTGAAAAAGTACAGCCTTTATTTTTTTTAAATATATACTTACTCTATTGTCTAAGAAAAAACAACTTAAACAGTGCAATTGAGTGCATACTGCAACTAGCTACTCATATTGTTTCACATCATAAGACTTCCACATCACTGAATCATAAAGTAAAATCCATAGATCAATATTGACGTTTGCTCTAGACTTGTTTGGTACTTCTATAAACCATTTTGGTGGGCTTTATGACTATGGATTTATGGATAAAAATGTTCATTATGTAGACTGTTGAAAGCCACTGAGGAAGGTACTGCAGTCATTGAACAACTGAAGGCACTCATTCAGTGACATAAGAAGGATAATTGACATCAACAAGAGTGGAGGCTATTGGCACAAGCTGTGAGGAAGCTTGAGCCAATAGACATCAGTAGACATCACTCAATCATAAAAGAAAATCTATAGGTCAATATTGCAGTTTGCTCTATGTTTGTTTGGTACTTCTGTACACCATTGGGGCGTTTTAGGACTACAAACTATCTGCTAAGTCCAAAAGTGAAATCAGTAATAACTGACTCCTACTAAGTGGAGTATAATAATTTGCTAACCGTTTATATAACTAACAAGGTCAAAGAGGTATAGTTAGTTTCAAATGAAGCAAAGATCCCTGAGTGTTCACCACCTTCAATGTTGAACAGTCTGAATATTGGTATTAATGAACAGAGCAGGACACAAAATTGGCATTCAGATTTACCAACGGGCATAAATACTTTGAATAAAGCAGAAATTGTGGATGATTCTTGAAGAAAGCCCGCCAGTGTGACAATGTGCAACACAGTGAAAATGATCAGCAAGACAGTGAATTGAAGGCAAAGCCAACTCCCACTTCAGCCAATGGGTGGATTAAGATGTTAATTATTTAGGCTGTTGAAAGCCACTGAGGAAGGTTCTGCAGTCATTGAACAACAGAAGGGACGCATCCATTGACATAAGAAGGATAACTGACATCAACAAGAGTGGAGGCTATTGGCTCAAGCCATGAGGAAGTCATTTTGAGAGAGTGTCTTCTGTTATATTTAATTTTTTTCAAGAACAATACTCTCGGGTCATCCACAGCTACTGACTACAGCGAAGGGTATGTAATTTACTGCTTGATTTCTTAACAAGGTCGGAGGCTATAAGTATGCACTAACCTTTTTTTACTACCCCCAACATTCAACCCTTTAACCCCTACGGTGCCCTGGACGAGGTGATCTCGTCCAAGTCACCGGTTCCCAGGTGCCTTGGACGAGATCACCTCGTCCTAAATCCGGGAACTGGGGGGAGCGCTAGCGCTCCCCCCATGTTCTCCCCACCCACCCCCCTAAGGCAGGGATGGAAGGGAAAGCCCTTCCCCTTCCACCCCCGAACCCCCACCCTCCCGTGACGTCAGCGCACATTGCACGCTGACAATCACACAGGGCCTCCTCCCATCGCGCTGGAAGCTCAGCTTCCAGCGCGATCGAAAGAGAAATGCAAAGCATTTCTCTTTCGATCACGTGGGGAGGCCCAGAGAGGCTTCAAAGGGAAGGAAAGGAATTTTCCCCCAAGGGGGCAGTAACCACTAGGGACCGGGGATTGTTTTTTTGCGCCAATGTCACGCAAGGGGAGCGACCCCGTAGGCAAGGGTCGCTCCCGGGGGAGGGTTGGATGGGATGGGGGTGGAAATTTATTTTAGGCCATTTCTGCCCCCCCTGGGGGCAGATCGGCCTATTGTTATTGGGCCGATCTGCCCCCAGGGGGGGCAGAAACCTCTAGGCACCAGGGATTTTTTTTTGCACCAATGTCACGCAAGGGGAGCAACCCCGTAGGCAAGGGTCGCTCCCGGGGGGAGGGTTGGGGGGCAAATTTATTTCAGGCCATTTCTGCCCCCCCTGGGGCCGGCTGAGCTAGAGGCCAAAATCCACAGGTAGGCACTTTGCAAAAAACAGCTCTGTTTTCTGTGAAAAAATGTGATGTGTCCACGTTGTGTTTTGGGACATTTCCTTTCGTGGGCGCTAGGCCTACCCACACAAGTGAGGTACCATTTTTATCGGGAGACTTGGGGGAATGCTGGGTGGAAGGAAATCTGTGGCTCCTCTCAGATTCCAGAACTTTCTGTCACCGAAATGAGAGGAAAAAGTGTTTTTTGGGCCAAATTTTGAGGTTTGCAAAGGATTCTGGGTAACAGGACCTGGTCAGAGCCCCACAAGTCACCCAATCTTGGATTCCCCTAGGTTTCTAGTTTTCAAAAATGTGCTTGTTTGCTAGGTTTCCCAAGGTGCCGGCTGAGCTAGATGCCACAATCCACAGGTAGGCACTGTTTTCTGTGAAAAAATGTGATGTATCCACGTTGTGTTTTGGGCCATATCCTTTCGTGGGCGCTAGGCCTACCCACACAAGTGAGGTACCATTTTTATCAGGAGGCTTGGGGGAACGCTGGGTGGAAGGAAATGTGTGGCTCCTCTCAGATTCCAGAACTTTCCGTCACCGAAATGTGAGGAAAATGTGTCTTTTTAGCCAAATTTTGAGGTTTGCAAAGGATTCTGGGTAACAGAACCTGGTCAGAGCCCCACAAGTCACCCCATCTTGGATTCATTTGGCTAGAGGCCAAAATCTACAGGTAGGCACTTTGCAAAAAACACCTCTGTTTTCTGTCAAAATTTGTGATGTGTCCACGTTGTGTTTTGGGGCATTTCCTGTCACTGGCGCTAGGCCTACCCACACAAGTGAGGTATCATTTTTATCGGGAGACTTGGGGGAATGCTGGGTAGAAGGAAATGTGTGGCTCCTCTCAGATTCCAGAAGTTTCTGTCACCGAAATGTGAGGAAAATGTGTTTTTTCAGCCAAATTTTGAGGTTTGCAAAGGATTCTGGGTAACAGAACCTGGGCAGAGCCCCACAAGTCACCCCATCTTGGATTCCCCTAGGTCTCAAGTTTTAATAAATGCACAGGTTTGGTAGGTTTCCCTAAGTGCCGGCTGAGCTAGAAGCCAAAATCTACAGGCAGGCACTTTGCAAAAAACACCTCTGTTTTCTGTCAAAAATTGTGATGTGTCCACATTGTGTTTTGGGGCATTTCCTGTCACGGGCGCTAGGCCTACCCACACAAGTGAGGTATCATTTTTATCGGGAGACTTGGGGGAATGCTGGGTGGAAGGAAATTTGTGGCTCCTCTCAGATTCCAGAACTGTCTGTCACCGAAATGTGAGGAAAACGTGTTTTTTTAGCAATATTTTGAGGTTTGAAAAGGATTCTGGATAACAGAACCTGGTCAGAGCCCCACAAGTCACCCCATCTTGGATTCCCCTAGGTCTCAAGTTTTAAAAAATGCACAGGTTTGGTAGGTTTCCCTATGTGCCGGCTGGGCTAGAGGCCAAAATCTACAGGTAGGCACTTTGCAAAAAAACACCTCTGTTTTCTGTCAAAAAATGTGATGTGTCCCACGTTGTGTTTTGGGGCATTTCCTGTCGCGGGCGCTAGGCCTACCCACACAAGTGAGGTATAATTTTTATTGGGAGACTTGTGGGAACATAGAATAGCAAAACAAGTGTTATTGCCCCTTGTCTTTCTCTACATTTTTTCCTTCCAAATATAAGAGAGTATGTAAAAAAGACGTCTTTTTGAGAAATGCCCTGTAATTCACATGCTAGTATGGTCACCCCGTAATTCAGAGATGTGCAAATAACCACTGCTCCTTAACACCTTATCTTGTGCCTTTTTTGGAAATACAAAGGTTTTCTTGATATCTATTTTTTACTCTCTATATTTCAGCAAATTAATTGCTGTATACCGGGTATAGAATGAAAACCCACTGCAGGGTGCAGCTCATTTATTGTCTCTGGGTACCTAGGGTTCTTGATGAACCTACAAGCCCTATATATCCCCGCAACCAGAAAAGTCCAGCAGACGTAACGGTATATTGCTTTCAAAAATCTGACATTGCAGGAAAAAGTTACAGAGTAAAACGTAGATAAAAATTGCAGTTTTTTTCACCTCAATTTCAATATTTTTCTTTTTCAGTTGTTATTTTCTGTAGGAAACCCTTGTATGATCTACACAAATAACCCCTTGCTGAATTCAGAATTTTGTCTACTTTTCAGAAATGTTTTGGTTTCTGGGATCCGTCATTGGTTTCACACCCATTTCTGTCACTGACTGGAAGGAGGCTGAAAGCACAAAAAATCGTAAAAATGGGGTATGTCCCAGTAAAATGCCAAATTTGTGTTGAAAAATTGGGTTTTCTGATTCAAGTCTGCCTGTTCCTGAAAGCTGGGAAGATGGTAATTTCAGCACCGCAAACCCTTTGTTGATGCCATTTTCAGGGAAAAAAACCACAAGCCTTCTTCTGCAGCCACTTTTTCCCATTTGTTTTAAAAAACTAAATTTTCACTGAATTTTGGCTATTTCTTGGACTCCCTCAGGCGAACCCACAAAGTCTGGGTACCTCTAGAATCCCTAGGATTTTGGAAAAAAAGGACGCAAATTTGGCTTGGCTAGCTTATGTGGACAAAAAGTTATGAGGGCCTAAGCGCGAACTGCCCCAAATTGCCAAAAAAAGGCCTGGCACAGGAGGGGGGAAAAGGCCTGGCAGCAAAGGGGTTAAAGAACATTACACAAATACATCATAAAACAGTGAATCAATTTTATAATCTTGAAATAGGATCTGTAAGTCCTAGACACAAAACCACATTCCTCTTTTATTGGCTGATCCTAACAGATGAGTACATACTGTCTTTTTCTAAGACTTACAGCTTGATTTACAGTTTTTTCCTTTGATTACCAATAACCTTTCCAATTTATGGATGGGTTGTTCTTTCCCTTTTAACTTAGTTTTCTTTCTGGGAAGTTTTATCACCCCCTTTTTATACAATATAAAAAAAAATAAGGGACAAAAATAATGTCCAGCACTCACCGGCGGCCACGTAATCCTTCCAGGGCTATAGCATATCTCAGAAGGGGGCGTGTTCAACCAAATGTACCGAAACAGCGCTGCGACGCCGTGAGCTGAAGTGGTCCTGTCAGTTCGAGGGCCTACCAGGTTGGGTTTTGGAAAACGCTCGGCCGCACATCTCAGACACGCCTGATCACAGGGACTGTGGAACTTGCATCCAACCACGTGTTATAGGCCGGATTTATTAGTTTTAGCAGGATAAGCAGTGAAGACACTCCCGATCGCATTGGTGATGTGAGGGCGCATCCATACAGTCCTATATAAGAAGTGCTCAAAGTGCAGACTCGGACATGCCAGATCGCATTGCAGAAGCGGAGGCGCATTTGACCATCTACTGAGCACTAATACTGCTCATACAAGCATTTGCAATGCAATGGGTCTCGCGTTTGTCAGCCAGAGATATTAGCATTGTAAATTCCTAACTGAACTTTTCTAGCCACATAAATTGAGAATGAAAAGTAAAACAGGTGACATAAACAGGTGACATAAGCAAGTCGATTCAAAGCGCCATGAGCGCAAAGGAGAGACACAAGAAGGAAAAGAAGTTCGCTGGCAGTCAAACGTATGGGCAAACGTGCAATTATCCATGTAACAGGGTCAATGGCCAAAGCGATAACAAAACTGCCCCAAGAAGGTACAAACGTAAAGCATTTACCAATGATAACAAAGGATTTTTGAAAGGCAAGACCATGAACAAGTGATAGTGATGGGCGTGTGTCGTTAAAAGTCACAGATAGATTATAACACATCAGAGCGCTTGTGCACTTAACCAAAAAAGGGACTGTGTCCAGCGCCATCATAAGTTGGGGCCTAAATTTAATGGTAACGCGTATTCCTTCAAGCGCCCTTTACCATAGCAACCAATGTTTTTCTTTGGAAAAGTTCATTCTAACAGCTTTACACAGAGGCCCCCTACTGTTATAGTGGCTGTTTTCTTTTTAAGGACTATTATATATATATAAAAAAGAGAGAGAAATTAAAGGAAAGAAAAGAAAAGGTTGATGTTTGTGGGTGTATATATATATCACTGAAAAAACAAAGGTTACAGGTACCTTATTGTTAAGAACTGAATTTACTCGCACACAACCATAGAAATTCAGCAATTCTAGTTACCAGCCCTAACTATAACTTACACCCCTGCAATGCACTGCTTATGACAACACATATTAAATCATTCATGACATGGTCAGTGACATCACTAATGACATCACTGAAGACACCTCAAGTGTCATCACTGATGACATCATCCAGACTGTGTAAGTGTGTAAAAAATGTTCACAAGAGTCAAAGGTAGATACAAAGGTATTACATAAGTCAAATTCGTAGTCTTACGGAGCTACTGATCAGTAACAGTATGTGCAATTGTATGCCATCTGAGTGGATATATGTATGTCTGCATTTGTATCTGAGTGGTTGTGTGAGTGTGTGTACAGGTGGGTGACTGATTGTATAAGTAGATGCTTTATTGAATGAGTGGGTTCCTGTGTAGCTATGTTGGTAAATGAGTGGATGTGTGATTAGTTATATGTTTGAGTGAGTGGTTTTCCCAGCATCTGTTTTCTTTGTATCTTTGCTTTTTTCAGCGAATTTCTAAGGTTTTTTTAAATGAGGAAGGAGGCTGTCCAGAGGGCCTGGTATATGGCCAGGCCCTGTGGCCACCCTCCTACATTATTTGTATTTTGTATTAAATAATAAATACATTAAATAATAGATTGTTTTAAACTGTGGCAAAACAAGAAGGAGAAAGTAATAAACAGTAGGGGAAAGCAATGTGGAGATACTCGAGAAATAGCAAAAAAAAGGACGCATAAACCAATACTAAAAGAGGGAAAATCAAAGAGATAATATAGTAAGTAGAGAGAAAGACTAACAAGGAAGGAACTAGCTCAATGTGGAAACACCTCTGAACAATCCAGGAGAAAGTCTACACTTGGACGATGAGAGACAGTGCAGCCAGAGAAGCCCTTGAACTTCCAGTGTTCCTGATGGACAGTCAGCATCCACTATTAGCGTGACATCTTTATGCCAGGAATTGTGAGGCACAGTAACTTACTGTGCAAACTGTCAAGTCCTCCTTTCTTTGAAGGTGTCCTTTGTTGCAGAGTTTTTTGCTGCTATTCAAAATCACCGTTGTTAGTTTTTTGTTCTTTTTTTACTGTTTTGAAACAATGTTTTTTATTTTTACACAGTGAAACACATTGCTTCTTTGTTTGTTGTTGGATTCATTTGTTTTTAGAGTCAGTTTTTTTGTTGTTGCAAAAAACAAAAACATCAAAAAATAAAAAATCTTGTTTAGAACCATTCCATTTACTCAAAGAAGAGCTGTGTCTGTGTTTTTGTGTTACAATATGTGACAGAGTGTACTACAGTGTGCTTGGGTGTGTTACCGTGGGCATATGTGTGTATCCGAGTATGGTAGTGTATGCATGACTGTGTGTCTGGGTGTGTCAGTGTGTGCATCAGTGTATGCTTTGGTGTGTCAGTGTGTGCATCAGTGTATGCTTTGGTGTGTCAGTGTATGCATCAGTGTGTCCCTGGGTATGTCTGTGTATGCATCTTTGTCTGCCTGGGTGGGTCAGTGTATGCATCACTGTGTGCCCGGGTGTGTCAGTGTGTGTATCAGTGTGTTCTCGGATGTGTCTGTGTATGTATCAGTGTGTGTCTGAGTGTGGCAGCGTATGCATCAATGTGTGCCTGGGTGTGTCAGTGTATGCATCAGTGTGTGCCTGGGTGTGTCAGAGTGCGCATCAGTGTGTTCCTGGGTGTGCCAGAGTGTGCTTCAGTGTGTGCCTGGGTGTGTAAGTAGGTGTATCACTATGTGCCTGTGTGTGTCAGTATGTGCATCAGCATGTGCCTGGGTGTGTCAGTGTGTGCATCAGTGTGTGCCTAGGAGTATCAGTGTATGCATCAGTTTGTACTTGGGTGTGTCAGTGTATGCATCAGTGTGTGCCTGGGTGTGGCAGTGTGTTTCTGTGTGTCACTGTTCATGCATCCGTGTTTACCTAGGTGTGTCAATGTATGCATCAGTGTCTGCATGGGTGTGTCTGTGTATGCATCAGTGTCTACCTTGGTGTGTCAGTGTATGCTTCAGTGTGTGCCTTGGTGTGTCAGTGGATGCAACACTGTGCGCCTGGGTGTGTCAGTTTATGCCTCTGCTTGTCAGTGTATACATCAGTGTGTGTCTGGGTGTGTCAGTGCATGCATCAATGTGTGTGCCTAGGTTTGTCAGTGTATGCATCAGTGTGTGTCTGGGTACCAGAGTGTGCCTTGGTATGTATACTCAGGCTCACCATTAGTAGGACCAAACTATATATAAAGGACTATACCTGCTGATTAGATATGTGCATGAATGTATTAGTGGCACTGTCAGTGTTTGGAAAGGTGTTTGACTGACTGTATCCTTTTGTTATTAGGAATATGAGTTACAGATTGAGTACTAGACTGAGTAGATACCTCTGCATAGGGGTCTAAAAGTTGACATTCTACTAAGTGAAACTCAGGACGTTTCATATTCTAATAACAAAGCACTGTACTCCCTACCTACGGCCCACTTAAAGATTGAGCTTTTTTGTGGTAAAAGTGGAGTATAAAGCTTGTTAAGCACCTTTTCTAATGCCAAGTCGAACTAAGAATAAAACTGCATGCTCAGGTTCATCATCAGTAGCCCAAACCACATAGTACACTGAATGTATCAGTTGCCAGCCAGATCTCATACTTCAGCATACAGTATATAGCTACTGCCTGCATGTGTACATAAATATATAAGTAGCCCTTTTTATGTCTAACTGACTGCAATTGTGGCTTTATGCCTTTGTAATTAGATATGTGAGTAACAGTAGGGTGTGAGAGACAGCATGTATATCTCGACATAGGGGTGTACAACTGCATGTTTAAGTCTAAAACTTAAAAGGAGATGTTTTATATTTTAAGCACATAGCACCCTCCTCTACGGCCTACCTACAGCCTAGCTGAGTGCTGCGTTTTCTGTAGTAAAAGGACAGTTTAAGGCTTCTTAAGCGGGTTTTCGAAAGCCACTCTGAAGCTTACAGTAACCCTTCACACTTAGACTTTGCATTAGTGGGCTTCAGTTATGGCTGTGCCTAAGTGGGTATGAGAGAACCTCTGTCCTTTCTAAATACATATGACTCTCACCATGAGTTGGACATTACATATATAAAGGTCCATATCAGTGTGTACAGAGACATCTACATTTGTAAAATGCAGTACAACCTGAATCAGCAATCACTGTACTCTGTATCCTACCAATAACATAGCTCAGGGGTCAGTTTATTATACTGAAAGAAAACAGAAACACTCATCAAGCACCTTTTCTAATGCCATCTAAATCATTTAGTTATTTCTTTGAAGAGTTGGATAACTTCTTTATATTAATCACAAACCTTCAATTTATTTTCTTTTTTGTATTTGATCAACATGCTGCTCACTTTCATTCACCTAATATACACTCATTCATTTACTGATACTTTTTAGAATAAACTGCATTTCACTACCTCTACTTGTTAAGTGTGCTTGTTGGAGCGTATGTTTGTCTTTCAGTATCAGTTAGAATTTCTTCTCACTGAAAAATGCACAAAAATCACAATGCACAAAAATCAAGCACAAGAACTGTAATCCACTGCAACCATTAATGGCAAGCCTTTCAACTTTGTTTGAAGGTTACTGAATCAGAAAAAAAATCACAATCTCCCTTTCATGTTCTACCACTTGTGACTGGCTTCTATAGTTTTTGCCAGATCTGCGGATCCACTGTGGCGCTCAGTGTGGCCCTCGTGTAACTCCACGGCAGATCTGCGCAGCAGTATGAAATTCATTTTTACAATATATTCAAGAGGATACCCTATGTACACTTTTTTCTAACAAAAAATCTATCCATACCAAATAATACTTTTAATGCATTATTCTCATAAGTTTTGCGACCACAAAGTGACAGTCTAGTCTTTTTCTGTTCCCTTCCTCTCATGTTCCTGTAGCTGTGCTACCATAGAAACATAGTCTGCAACATTCTGCTGCAGTAGAAGGTCACAAGTTCATAACAGGTTCTGAGTGCATCATTTTTGCTTTTAAACCACGTTTAGCAACAATAAACATATCACTGTTTTGCAATTTCTCTTGAACCAATCCATCATTAACTTACTTTTCACACAATCTCACTACCTAGCTTCATGAACAAAAATATGTGCAACAACCAATAAAATGTGTTCTTTCAAATTCTAGCTAGTACCCTCCATTTTAACTGCATTTTGTTTCAAATGTGCCTCATTCAGATGCAGCCTTCTCCTGGGTGCTACTCCTGATTCCCTCCAAAATGCTCAGAGTGTGGATTGTGGGACATAGCCTTGTGTTTTGGGCCAGAGAGAGTGCAAGAAAAAGTGGTATTGACAGGGACTGGGTTTATCTGACGCAGATAATACTTGGGTTGGCCAGAGAAAGTTAAAGTGGCATCAATTGCTCCTTTTGGACCCGCATATCTCAAAAACAATTAAAAAAAACATTTTCTGGCATTCTCTACCCATTTCTCCTACTGTGCCTGTTGGAAAAGTGGATTATTGGTAAGGGCAGGTAAGTACCTACACTTAGCAATAGGCCTCTAACTCCCACTACGTCCAGTCAGGTCGCAATAAATTAATCCCTGTTCAACCCTTGGTAGCCTGGCAACGAGCGACAAGGCTTAACTTAGGAGACAAGTGTGTAAAATCACAAAACAGAAAATAAGTTAAACACAAAACATAATAAAAATCCAAAACCAATTTAAAAACATAGATTATATTTTATCTTTAAAATGACATCAAAATGATTAAAATCAGATAAGGGGAACCAGAGATATGAATTTTTAAAGAATTAATGTTTTCTAGCTCATAGAAACAGCTAGCGCTCGAAGGGTTAAAAAAAAGTCACACTGGACAGGGACAAAGTCCAGAGTTCAGGCCATCCATGAGGTAACACTGTTACACTTACTTTCAAAAGTATTTATTGATTCAGGAAAGTGGTCCACAGCACCAGCCAAGGGTTCAGAGGCTCTGGTTCGTTTCTAGGGGTCTGGGACTACAACTCTCACAATGCACTTCTTCAAATTAAGGAGTTGCTCCAAACATCTCCAAACTTCTGGATCTTGTTCCAGAGGTCCTTTTTGGGTCCTTGAAGTATCCACAACTTGATCCAAGTTTCCAGAAGCTCTAAGATGCTGTTTGGGAGTTGGGACTACAATTCCCAGAATACACCTGGTCAGAATCCTCAAATGGCCACTGGACGCTGGTCAGCCGAGCTCTTCTTGCAGGACTTGATGCAGGGGACTCTGGGCAGCTCCCTTGTACCTGTAGGAAACAGGTAGCCCCTTCTTGAAGCAATAGAAGACAGACAAAGTCCTTTAAATCGTGAAGCCCAATACTGCAGCTGGTGCAGTCCTTCAGAGTGCAGTGTCCAAGCGCAGGTCAGGGTCCAACAGGGCAGTCCTTCTTCTTCTTTGTCTTGTTCCTTGTAGGGATTAGAGGTGTGGGTGCAGCTCTGCCATAATTATCCTTGCTCCTGGGGTGGAATGCAAGGAGGCCTGACTGTCCAATCACAGGCAGGCTCCTTCCCTCTTTGATGACTACTTCATGGTAAGTGTGGCAAAAATCAATTCTAGGAAGCAACATTCCTCAAAAATTCAACATGGCTGAAACTGATTTTTGGAAGTTAGATCTGGCTGAGACCAACCACTGTTATGGCTAAACATCCCAAACACACCCCTCTCCTAATCTAATGAAGAGGGCACCTCATTTTCTGGGGTTGCATGAAATAGGGGAGGTCCTGGGCTGCTCCAAATCTCCTTCCCTGCCTTTGAAGACCAGTTTGGCTGCTCTCCCCCCATCCTATTTCACCATCTCCTGAGGCATATCTCCTCCCCCAGGCACCTCCTTTGCGTTCAGCCCTATTCACTTCAAACCTCATCAAGGCAGCCTTCCAGGCTGTCAGAGGCTGGCCTATCAGAGATGGGCACTTCAGAGTTGAAGATGTCAACTTTCAGGTAGAATTTTAAAACTCTTTACCTGAACTAGTTATATTAAATCCAACAATGACAAGTTGTGTGATTTATTATAACAATTAAGTTGATACCAAACTCAAGGTATCTGTCTCTCATGGGGACTTTGTTAATTAAAATTAAGTAATTCATTACAGTGAGGGTAAAAACAAATTTGGCTATTGTACCTCATCAGGGCTTATAAAACAATTTTTATAAGGTCCCTGCTTATAGTCACATGGCACCCAACCCTAGGGGCACATAGGGCACACCTTAGGGGTGACACATATGTAAAAATAAGGTAGTTTAAGACTTTGGAAGTACTTTTAATTCCAAAGTCCAATTTGCATATAACTTTGGTTTAAAAGCAGCCAGCAAGGAAGGGCTGCCTTTAAAATGACACTGGGCACTTCAGCAGTGTACCTATGGGTGCACTTCCTATGCTGGGGTCCCTAAACCTATATGCCCTACCATATACTGGGGACTTATAGGTAAGGTTGATACTTCCAATTATAATTAGCCTAATTTGCATATTCACTTTACACAGAGCACTGGCCCTGGGACTGGTAAGAAGTAACCAGGGCACAGTCAAGAGTCAATAACCACCAGTATCTGTCCAAAAAGGTTGGGAGTGATCAGGGCAAAAAAGAGGACTTTCCTACAGTGCCACATTTATGTCAACCCCTGGGGTCAGGGAACTCCTACCAGGACCCCTTCATATGCATTATTGTCCACACGTTTGCCTGGGACCCTTTCCTGTTAGAACAAAATGGCAGCCACAACTCTGCCTCTCAGGTCACAGCCACCAAAGACTGTTTGAGTATCAATGTGAGAGTGTGCATGAGAGTGTGTGACTGCATATGAGAGTGGCTTTAAGAGTATCTGTCTGGGTGTGAGCGTGGGTGTGAGAGTGTTGGTCTGACTGTAAGAGTGGGTGTGACAGTGTTTTTCTGGCTGTGAGAGTGGGTGTGAGAGGGTCGGTCTGGGTGAGAGACTTGGTCTGAAAGTGTCTGTCTGGAAGTCACAGTGGGTGTGAGAGTGTGTACCTAGGTGTGAGAGGGGTGTGAGAGTGCCTATCTGGGTGTGATAGTAGGTCTTAGAGTGTTTGTTTGGGTGTGAGAGAGTGTGTGAGAGGATCTATGTGGGAGTGACCACGGTGTGAGAAAGTGTAGTTGGGTGTCACAGTGGGTGTGCAACTGTCTGACTGTAAGAGTGGGTGTGAGAGTGTCTTTCTGGGTGTGATAGTGGGTGTGATTGAATCTATGTGGGTGTGACAGTGTCTGTTTGGAGTGACAGTGGATGTGAGAGTATGTACCTAGGTGTGAGAGGGGGTGTGAGTGTCTATTTGGGTGTGAGAGTGGATGTTAGAGTGTGTGTGAGAGGATGTCTGTGGTTGTGAGAGTGCCTGTGAAAATGTCTGTCTGGGTGTGGGAGTAGATGTGAGAAGGTCTATGTGGGTGTGAGACTGGGTACTAGAGTGTCTGTCCAGCTGTGAGAATGGGTGTAAGAGTGTTTGGGCGTGAGAGTGACTGTGAGAGTGGTTGTCTGAATGTTTCAGTGAGTGTGTGATTATATATATATATATATATATATCTTTTATATATTCACTAAGATCTGCAGATCCACCCGCGGATAAAGATGCAGAGCCCCCAGATGGCTCTGCGGATCTTGAAAACCGTAAAAAAACAAACTATTTTAATGTTTTTTTACAACACCATTTACAGTTTTTTCCTACTTCTCACCCCCCCCCCCCACCACGGGGTCATGAAATCTCTACCCTGACCTTTTTATCCACATTGAAGCCAACAATGTAGCCCCGGGGACTGCTTTACCGATCAAATAAATGGCAACTGCAGCTTCTCTGTCAGGTTGTGGCCAGTCAATAAGATCTTGCATTGACTCGTGGATCCGGGGATCAACCTGCGGAGGATCCACGTTCCTAGATATCTATATTTATTTACCTTAAATAACTCCAGAACTACTGAATGGTTTTACACCAAATGACAAATGACAAAGAGCACACCTGCACACCAAGATCTAGCTTCCTGCCAAATGTGCTGTAATTCTGTTCAGTGGTTCTAAAGACCCTATGGAAAAATGAATGGGGAAAACATGTTTTGGGGCCCCCCTTTTTCTTGGCCCCCACTAGACGGATCGCCCCAAAACTTTTCAAAGAGAGCAGCCGAACTGACTGAAGTATTTGTTTCGTCAAGCAGCACCAAAAATATTGGCAAAACAAAAATGGCTCTTCCTATGGAAATTAGGTCCTAACTATAACTACCTACTGGCAAGCGCCAGTAGGTAGTTTGTGTATATATATATATATATATATATGTATATATGTATATATATATATATATATATATATATATATATATATATATATATATATATGTATATTTATATTTATGTTTTTTTTAAGTCTAGGGAGGATGACAGAGAGTACAATTCCTCAGGCTCTTCCACCGGTAGACTTTAATGGGGTCTCAGCAGGAATTGAGATCTTCTGTTAAGGAGGTGGTAGAAATCGATTTGTCTAAACAGAAAAGAGACATTCCTTCAGTAAAGGTTATTTGTCACTCTCCAAGGATAATGTCTCTTCTACTGCTAAAAAGAGGGTTAAATTGTCCTAGAAGACAAAGCATATTGATGAGACTGACAATGATGCAGTACCTGATGGGTGCCTTAGCGCTACAATAGATGGTGGTGTCCACAGTGGCACAAAGGGCAAGGACCATCTTAACAGGACATTTGGAGGTGTTGCCCAGAGTGGCATGAAAGGAAAGAGTGACCTTGAAGGCACAAAAGATGGTCAGGGCTCCTCTAGTAAAGAAGAGGAAGCACATGAGACCGAGGACTTGGATTTTGCTGAGTTTGTTTTTGATGCGCAGGAGGGTTTGGACTTAGTGAGAGCCTAGATGAGGTTTTGGATTGCTCTTCAACCTCAAGAGGAATTTAAGATCCTTTAAGGTTGTGATATGTTTGACGGAGCACGTTGTGAAAGTCATTAAATTTTGGGTTAGGAAGTCCTTAGAGAATAAACACTTGCAACTTGTTAAGGGCAGAGTGTCCAAGGCCATCTATTGGGAACACAGCTTGTACTACCACTAATCTTGACCCAGAGCTAATAACTTTTCTCTTTTAGTCTGGGAAATATCCTAGAAAGGAGATCGAACATGGCAGGATAGACTTCTGGATGTGTTGGGACCTTGTGCTGAGGAAGCTAGATGTAACGGTACAAGAGTTGATGCGGAACACTTGAGAGGTTGGGCCCACGAATACCAATACAGGCCTGGTAGTAGAGAGTGGAAAAGCTGTCCTTATGAGGATGAATCCTAAGTCAACAGGGATAGCACATAGAGAGGACATGGGTGACCGAAATTGGCTACCTTTTGGAGAATTTTGTTAAGTCACTAGAGAAATATGTCTCCACCTTCACAGCTGTTAGCCAGGCCCAAGTGAATATGAGACATGTTTTCGGTTTTAGGGTTTTGGATTGCTCTTCAACCTCAAGAGGAATTTAAGATCCTTTAAGGTTGTGATATGTTTGACGGAGCACGTTGTGAAAGTCATTAAATTTTGGGTTAGGAAGTCCTTAGAGAATAAACACTTGCAACTTGTTAAGGGCAGAGTGTCCAAGGCCATCTATTGGGAACACAGCTTGTACTACCACTAATCTTGACCCAGAGCTAATAACTTTTCTCTTTTAGTCTGGGAAATATCCTAGAAAGGAGATCGAACATGGCAGGATAGACTTCTGGATGTGTTGGGACCTTGTGCTGAGGAAGCTAGATGTAACGGTACAAGAGTTGATGCGGAACACTTGAGAGGTTGGGCCCACGAATACCAATACAGGCCTGGTAGTAGAGAGTGGAAAAGCTGTCCTTATGAGGATGAATCCTAAGTCAACAGGGATAGCACATAGAGAGGACATGGGTGACCGAAATTGGCTACCTTTTGGAGAATTTTGTTAAGTCACTAGAGAAATATGTCTCCACCTTCACAGCTGTTAGCCAGGCCCAAGTGAATATGAGACATGTTTTCGGTTTTAGGGTTTTGGGAAGGGCTGACAGGAGGGGACTGGCTGTCGGCCATGGAGTTCAAAAGATCCACTATTACTCTCAGGAACGTAGAGGATATGGAAGGAATTATCATTCCAGCATGGGTTTCTCCCCATAAAGAGGGAGAACTCCTTAACACTGTGGAGGCAGGTCCAGAACTTAAGGCTCAGGAGGATAAGGTGAGTATGAGCAATCCAGTTGTTTTTTCCCTTTTAAAGGCTGGAGGGAGACTCTGTTTTGTTATTCACAACTGGGCACATATTACAAGAGACACTCGGTATTGGAAACCGTAGAAGGCTTCAAAATAGAATTTTGGAAGACCCCTTTTCAGAACATCCAATTAAGAGAATTAGTTTTGGACTTGGAACAGATGGCCTTAGTAGACGCAGAGGTTTCCAAAGTGCTATGCAAGGGGGCAATTACATGAGTTGCAGAGTCAGAGATGGGAAACGGTTTTGTGAGTACAGTTTTCCTAGTAAAGAAAAAAGACAAGGCTGGCACACTGTAATAAATCTCAGGGATTTAAACAAATGCCTAGTGCACAGGCATTTCAAGATGCAAGGGATCCATCTTTTGAGAGACACCTTACAGGAAAGAGAATGGTTGGTGGAATTGGATTTGAAGGACACATATTTCACAATATCTATAAAAAGAACCTCTCAGAAATGTTTATGATTCAGATGGAGAGGCATCCTGTACCAATTTCTTTGTCTTCCTTTTGGCCTACTCTCAGTTCCGTGGTGTTTCACAAAGGTAATGCAACCAATAGTGGCCTTCCTGAGAGAAAGGGGCATTGTGGATGTCTCAGGACAGTGACGAACTGCTAAGGTACCTTGGTTGGACATGGACCTACTTGAGAACTTGGGATTCATGGTAAATGTGGATGAACTATCTCAGTTGCTCTTCCTTTATAAAAGATTAAAAAAAGGTAAGAAAGGAAGTGACATTTGTCTTAGTTAAGAAGATTATGACCCTGAGAGATGCTCGGGCTTCTATCATCGTCAATTCAAGTCATACCCCCGGTTCCACTTCGCTGCAGAGTTGTTCACAGGCTGATGGCCGTGGCTCTGAGGAAAGGCCTGTGCTCTGCATGTACAATCTTGTATCAGTAAATGCTTGGGAGGGTTTGGAACGATGGTTAGACAATCTGAAGATCTGGGACGAAAAAGCCATTTTGAATGGCCCCCAGGTTTGTCTTACTGTTGCATGTCAGCAACCTTGGTTGGGGAGCGCACATGAACGAGATGGAAGCTCAGGGGAGATGGTCCAGGGAGGAATAGTGCCTGCACATAAATTATTATATAAATTATTTGGGAACATTAGCTGGTTTGAATGCACTGATGAGTTTCAGGAATGTACTAGCAAACAGCGTAGTATGGATTTGTTTGGACAACTTTAAAGCTGTTTCCTGCATAAACCGTTTGCGGGTTCAAAATCAAAAAAGTTGGTGAATCTGGCTAAACAGATCTGGTAATTTTGTTGGTAACACAAATTGCTTTTGAGAGAAGAATATATTTCTGGACTGGAGAAGGTGAGTGCAGAATGGAAATCCAGGTATCCCAGGGATTGCAGTGACTGGAAGTAGTTGAATCAAGTCTTTTTCCCAAAGAATCAGAGGTTATGAGGAGCAATGCAGGTGGATTTCGTTACAAGCGGACTGAATTTTCAGGCACCCAGGTATTTCAAGTGGAGACCAGATCCTCAAGCGGCTGCAGTAGATGCCTTTCTTCAGGACTGGGGAAGAGACAGGCATTATGCTTTTCCTCTGTTCTCAATAATCCAGAGGAAAGTTCAGAGAGAAAGATGCAGAATTGCTCTGGTGACTCAATTTTGGAGTTCTAATGTTTGGTTTCCAGGTGTGATGAAGGTCACAATATAGGTACCCACCTAGTTCTGGTTCAATGGGTCTTCTGGTAGATTCTGAGGGAGAGGTGCACCCTTTAGTATGAACATTCTTGTTTGGAAGATTTTGGGGGTACCAGTAGATAGGCAGGCCTTTCAGGATAATCTAAGAATTTATTAGACAAATCCTGGGCCCCAGGTACCAGGAAAAGGTACAGGGGAGTGTAGAAGTTATGGTGTAGTTGATGCATGGAAAGGACTTTGGATCCCGTGGAATCTCCTGTAGTGGAAACAGCAAATTATCTGACTGACTTGTTCCACTGAGGTCTTTCTTACAGGACAATTAATTGCTATTAGTCAACTGTGTCAGGGGGTCATGCTTTAGTAAATAATTTTGCATTAGGAAGCTATCCTTTGGTATGTGCAGTCATTAAAGGAATTAGGCTTAGGGCACCTCCTAAGAGTTATTATGACCCATTGTGGGTGTAGGATTGCTTTTCACTTTCTTTGTACCATGGCCAAGTAATGGTTATTATTCTTTGAGAGAGATATCTCTGAAGCAGGCAACTTTAGTTTGTTTGATTTGTTTTAGAAAGGTTTCAGACGTTGAGGCTTTGGAGAGTTGTAACAGGTTTTATTCTCCATAAGGGGTACACTTTGATATTTGGAAAATAAATAAGACCATGCCTGAGACTAATTTTTATCCAATGTTTCAAGAGTGTGAAAAGATGTGTGTAGTGATGTGAGAAAGAGCCTCTTTTCACATGGTCAGCCCCCACTTGTTGCCTGGTATTTGATGTGGTCTCAAAGTTGTTAGTGCTCAGGGCCCCTGCTAACCAGGTTCCCTGGGGCAGATCTCTTTCCCAAAACGGTTGTGATGCATTGGCACAATAGAAAACACCTTTTGGTGCCCCTATGTGCCCCTAGTAAATGCTACTAAGGCACCCAGGGAATGATGTACTAAGGGTAGTCCCCTTAGGGCATCAACACAGATTGTGCCACCCTCAGGGATAAATGCATCCAAGTCCACCCTGCACTGCCATTGAAGTCTGAGGTGGACATTATGACATTGGCAGTGACTGTTGAAGTGGCGGTAATACCTCCAACAGACAGGCGGTAACTACCGCCAAATTATGACCACTGCAGTGATCTCTCCCATAGACAGCAAATGTACCACACCAACCGCCAGGGTGTTAATACCACTGACCACGGCGGTAGCCATCAACATCCAGGCCGAAGACAAGGTACCACCCACCATATTATGACACAGCAAACCACCACAATTTCCAGGGTGGAACCAATGCCATCAAAAGCCTGGCGGAAACAGAACACAGAAGACGAAAGACTCACCATCAGAGACACAGAGAAGATCAACGCCACCATGGAACCGGAACTTCAAGTTTTCCCTGTGCTCACCTACGCCATGCTCCGCCTGGAACACCAATGCCGACGAAGACGGCGACGGTGAGTACAGCCGCCTAGCACACAAGGGAGGGAGGAAAAGGAGAGTGGCACACATGCACAACACACACCATTCCCACACACACCACACACACAACCAGCTGCAGAGAAAAAACAATGTCACAGGACCCACATCATAATAATGCAAGGACAACATATAGGTATAACTGACATTGTAATGTGATGCCAACAGCCACCATATTGTCCATGTGATAAAAGAAATTCGAGTAAGTGTTCAGAAAGGGCCAATGGCCAGTCCAAAGTACAAAAGGCCCACATGGCCCAGTCCAAGGCGCAACTTGTTTCCTGACAGTATCCGCATCCACACTGTGCAGGGACATCATGTTGGAAAAGGGCAGGCACCTCAGGGGGTAGGGGGTGGAGGGCACCTCAGCTGAAGTGGGGAACTTGCCCACTGGTTCTGGAGGGAGTCTGTGCCCATTTTCCTTTGCTGGAAGCGCAGGGTCACAGTCTCTGACGTGGGGAACTTGCCCACTGGTTCTGGAGGGGGCTTCATGCCCATTTTCCCTTGCTGGGAAATTCAAGGTCACAGTCTCTGAGGTGAGGAACTTGCCCATTGGTTCTGAAGGGGGCTCCCTGTAAAACAGTCCCTGGAGGGTGGGCTACATGCCCTCTGCCGGAGCTGGGGGATGCTGTGTCCTAGCTGTAAGTGAGGGCTGCTGTGTCCCAGCTGGAGGTGAGGGCTGCTGTGTCCCAGCCAGAGGTGAGGGCTGCTGTGTCCCAGCCAGAGGTGAGGGCTGCTGTGTCCCAGCCAGGGATGAGGGCTCCTTGCCGACTGCTGTTGGAGGTGTAACCCTGCCAGCCTCTGCTGGGGGTGAGGGCTCCATGCCCACTGCTGTTGGAGGGCGCCTCTTGTCTCTCTTAGTTGGTGGAGTGGGAACCTTCCCTTTCCTGAGTGGTGGAGTGTGATCCTGAAGTGTGCTGCTTGTGTTTGTCTGTGCCACTCTTGTGTGATGTTTTGTGTGCATGCTTATCAGTATGTGTGCATGGGATGGGTTGGGGTTGAGGAGATTGGGACTGGGAAGTGGTAGTTGGAGGGGGGACGGTAGGAACAGGGATGATGGCTGCTATCAGAGAGAAGGCCAGAGCCTGAAACGACCTCTGTTGGGCCACCAATCCATAGAGAATGCCCTCCAGGAATGCATTGCATTGCTGCATCTGGGATGCCAGCCCCTGGATTGCATTAACAATGGTTGACTGCCCTACAGAGATGGATCTCAGGAGGTCAATGGCCTCCTCACTGATGGCAGCAGGGCTCACTGGGGCAGGGCCTGAGGTGCCTGGGGTGAAGGAGATGCCCACCCTCTTGGGTGAGCGGGCACGGGCAACTCAGTGAGGGGCTACTGGGAGGGTGGTGTTGGTATGGGGGTGGTGGCTGTACCTGTAGCTGGGGTGGTCCCAGAGGTGTCCGCCACCACCAGGGTGCTTCCACCCGAGGAGGAATCAGAGTCAGTGTTGTCACTTCCTATTTCTGCCATGGAGCTCCCCATCCCATTGGTTCCCTCGGCGTCGGTGGACTATGCCTCCTGGGTCCCGTGGGATGCAGCTCCCTCTATCACCGGTGCCCCTGCTCCTCCACCCCATGATGATAATGCACACATGGACAGGATGACAGAAGAAAAAAGGGGGGAAGAGAGAAAGGGAGCACTGCGCTGGGTCACTTACAGCACCAACACCACAGATGGCATACACGTTACTGTCACACACAGGGATCGGTGTTGAGTACCATGCATCGCACTGGCATTCCATTGGCTAGGTACTACAGCAAGATGAGAGGTAAACACCGCCAACTACATACCTCCTCGGACCCCCTAAGCCCTGTCTGACATTGAATGCAACCTAGCTAGGTTACCAGATTATGCAATACACCCATTACCCTTGAGCTGGATCACGCTGCAGTGTCTGACCTGGCATTACGGGGCACCCACTAACTGACACCCACCACCAGGATCCCATGCCACCTACCAAATATAGTTGTAACACCCACTGTACTCACCCCCTTGTGGCAGCAGTGATGCCCTCAAGCACCCATCCAGCTCTGGGTAGGCCACCTCCAGTATGTGAGCCATCAGGGGGGTCAGGTTCCGGCGGACACCCCATCCTGGTTGGGAGGCCATCCCTAGCTGGGCCTCCACGGTCTGTGGGGCCCAGCGTCTCAGGTCCTCCCACCTTTTCCCACAGTGGGTGCTCAGTTTGCTCCGCACACCACAATCCCTTCTTCTGATGGGTGCTGACCTGCAGAGGTAATACAGACAGGAGGACACTCCAGCCTGTCACTCATGTGGCCCACAAATACCATTTACATCTCCATTGGCACACACATCATCCGGCGCCTACCATGTACCCTACCACCAGACATACTACCCCAACAAATAACACAATGCTTGCAGAGACATCTGCATGAAACCTTGTCACATGCATCGTGCTCATGGTGTACTCACCTGTTGGTCTGGAGGCCCATACAGCAGTCCATACTAGGGTAGGACCCCCATCCACCAAGCGCTCCAACTCCTCCGAAGTGAAGGCAGGGGCCCTTTCCCCGCTCACATGGGTCATAGCAGGATCCAGGCACAGGTCACAGCAGCACACGCAGTGTAGGTGTTATCCTGTGGAAAGTCAGGAATCAAGTGAGTTCATAGATAGAAAATGGCGGTCATGTCCACGGCGGTGTTCACCGTCACCGCCGCCGATTATCCCCATTGGCCACTGTACTCCATAGAGCCCCATATTAGCCAATGAGGAATAACACGGCGGTGCAAGACCGCCTTCTGCCATGATGCCCAACGTCGGCGAGTTACCTCACTTCCACCTGTCCCTACATATGGGACAGGCATTCACCATTTTATGGCGGTGGACAACATTCAGATAATCGAGAACTGCGTCATTGCTATGATTTGCACATACATTGCCATTCCCATAGTGCCAACACATTAATGCTCAATGTACACTGAGGTGGCGTTTCAAATGTTCAAATTGTGACACACTACTCACTCTTGTGTCCCTTAGATACCTACCACTGCGGATGAATAGGAGGAGGAGACAAGACCCCATGTACAGACCCCTTGTGGACTTGGCTTCACTAGAGGAGAGGCACATAATACTCACCTATAGACTGGACAGGGCCAAAATCACAGAGCTGTGTGCTCAATTGGAGCCTAATCTGATATCAGCTATCCGTCATCCCACTGGGATCCCCCCTCTTGTGCAAGTTCTATCTGTGCTCCATTTCCTGGCAACTGGTTCTTTCCAAGTGACAGTGGGCTTGGCAGCAGGAATATCACAGCCAATGTTCTCAATCGTGCCTGCAACGATTTTGTCTGCCTTGGTCAGACACATGTGCAGCGACATTGCTTTGCCCCAGGTGGAAGATTTGGCCACTGTGAAGGCAGGATTATATGCAATGCGACATATACCTAATATTATTGGGGCGACTGACGGAACACAGATTGCATTTGTTGTCCCTCCGCCACAATGAACAGGTGTTCAGGAATCATAAGAGTTTTCACTCACTCAATGTGCAAATGGTGTGCCTGGCTGACCAGTACATCTCCCACGTCACTGCCAAATATCCTGGGTTGGTGCATGACGCCTTCGTCCTGAGGAATAGCAGCATCTCAAATGTTATGGCACAACTACAGAGGCATAGGGTGTGGCTAATAGGGCATCCTGAGTCCCCACCCAATGTCTGTCAGTGTATGCCTTCAGGAGTTAACCCGATACCATTGTGTAAGGCTAATGTTTGTCCTTCAATACTTGCAGGTGACTCTGACTACCCAAACCTATCATGGCTCCTGACCCCTGTGAGGAATGCCAGGACAGGGGCTGAGAATCAATATATAATGATGCACATGGGCGAACCCACCAGAAGAATTATTGAAGGACCTTTGGTCTCCTGAATGCCAGGTTCAGATGCCTCCCTCTGACAGGTAGATCCCTGTGCTACTCCCCCGAGAAGGTCTGCCAGATAGCAGTAGCATGCTGCATGTTGCACAACCTGGCCCTCAGACGACATGTGCATTATCTGCAGGAGGAGGATATTGGAAATGCCCCTGTGGCAGCAGTAGACCCTGAGGACAGTGAGGATGAGGAGGCAGAGGATGAGGATGTGGACAACAGAACATCAGTTATAGGTCAATACTTCCAATGACACACAGGTGAGACACTGTAAATGACCATTCATCTGACTATTGATGTTTTCTGTGAGGCTGTAGCAGGATGGCATTCACTTCCTTTGCATCTCAATTGACTGTCACCTATACCTTTTAATTTTGCAGATGTTGGTGTTATGACAACTGTGTACTGATGTGATGACTACAGATAGCTACAGGTCTTCATTTGTATGCTATCACAGTGTTCAGATCGTTTGCAGTAGATGTGACTGTTTGCATAACTGCACATTCTCATAACATAAAACACTATCACTCATGTTGTGTTCAAGGGTGTTTATTATAGTGCACAAAATAGACGGTAAGATGCAATGGAATAGCGTGATGGTAGAGGTAAGTCCAGGGTATTGATCTAGTCTGTTTGCAGCACGGGTCCAGAGTCCAAGAGGCCATAGGAAGGGGAGCAAAAGCAGTTCAGAGTGGACAAAGTGACAGACTGGGGCACAAGGGGAACAATCAGGAGAGTCTCATTTCCTGGCGGTGGTCTCGGTCTTGGCAAGTGTCTCTGGCTTCCATCTGGGTCAAAAGGAATGTTTGCGGGGTGGTTCACCTTCTGCAGGGGTGGGGTGCTTGTGGCCTGTGGGTCCTGTGGCAGGGCCTTCTGTCCACTAGCTGCAGCAGAAGTGGCTAGTGGTAGGGGCCTGCTTGTGTGCTGTCCATTCCCTCATGATGTTGGCCATATCTGCCAGCATCCCTGCTATGGAGACCATGGTAGTGTTGATGGTCTGCAAATCCTCCCTGATCTCCTATTGGTGTACCTCCTACAGCCACTTGTTCTCCTGCATGTTGGTAAGGATCTGATCCATCTTGTCCTGGGATTGTTGGTAAGCCCCAAGGACATTAGTGAGTGCCTGGAGAGTCGGTTCACTGGGCCTGTCCTCCCCCTGATACACAGCTACACAGCTGTCCTCCCAGTATCCCTGTTCCCCTGTGCCTGTGTCCCCTGAACGGTGTGCCCACTGCCACTGACCCCAGTTCTCTGATTGTCTTGGGGGTGAGGTATGGACTGGGGTCCCTCTACAGGTGGGCACACTGCTGATGGCGTATCCTGGTTACAGAGGTGTGGGGACGTTGGGTGGGTGCTGTGGTGTTGGACACTGATGGGGGAGGCTCTGCGGTGGACTGTGAATGGGCTGGGGTGGCCGACTGACCAGTGGTCCCTGATGGGCCAGGTAGCTCATCTGGATCCTGAAGTCCAGAGTCACTGTCATCACTGGGGGCATCGTCTGTTGGGGGACTGGATAGTCGTGGCACCTCCTCGCTGCTGGGATTGGCTGGGGCACCTGTGGGGATGTAAGTGATGTATTATGCTTCATGTCTGTGACATACTGTACATCCCTAGCTACCCCTCTATCACTGCTGTTGCCCTGCCACCTTTGTTTGTGTATTGTGTGATTGTAAGTTCTCCATGCTGTGCATGTTTTTGTGATGGGTGCACATGCAGGGCTGGGAGGGTTGTACATGCATTGGTATGACATGCAGGGCTTGACATTGGGGTTAGTCATATGTGTAGGCGCATTATGTGGGATGTAGTGGAGTGATGGGAGTCAGTGTGAGGGGGTGAGATGGCATGCAGGTGTGGGGGGTGATAAGTAGTAAATATTTACTCACCAGTGTCCAGTCCTCCGGCTACTCCAGTGAGTCCCTCAGGATGCAGTATTGTCAACACTTACTCCTCCCATGCTGTGAGCTGTGGGGTAGTAAGTGAGGGTCCACCGCCAGTCCTGTGAATGGTGCCTTGCTGCCACGGAACGTACCTTACCCCGTAGGCGGTTCCACCTCTTCCTGATGTAATCGCTTGTTCTTGGATGCTGTCCCATGGCTTTCACCCTGTCCACGATCCTCCACCATAGCGCCATCTATCTGGCAATGGATATTTGCTGTACCTGTGCTCCAAACAGCTGTGGCTCTACTCTGATTAGTTCATCCACCAAGACCCGCAACTCCTCATCAGTGAAACAGGGGTGCCTTAGTGGGGACATGGGTGTTGTGCGGTGTGTGTTGTGCAGAGGGGGTTGAGTAACGTGGTGGGGTGTGGGGTGTGTGACGGATGAATGGGTGTTTGGTGTGTGTGTGTGTGTAGTTGTCTCTGTGATTTTAGTGTCTGTTTCATGGCAATTTTTGGTGTTCGTAAAGGGTTGTGGGTAATGAGAGTGTGTGTTTTATAGTGCTCTGGGTGGGTCTGTGTGGTGTGTGTATGAATGTCAGGTGTGTGATTTATTTTTTGGCCAATGTTGTGTTGTTATGTATTTGGGTGGCCATTCTGAGCCCGCCGGTGTGTACCGCCAATTGTTTACCGCCATTGAATATCTGCCGTGGTGATTCGTGGGTCATAATGTGGTGGGTGTTTGTACCGACTCTTTAACACTGACCTTTGGGCTGGCAGATATGGGTTTGTGGCATTATTCTGTCGGTTTGGTGTGTGTGTCTCATAATATGGCGAACGGATGTTCACCACCGCTACGGTATGTTGGCGGCCATCACCGCGGCAGTAGGCGGCCTTTACCGCCAATGTCATAATGACCACCTGAGTGTCTTGGTGCAATCCTAAAATGCAACACTGACATGGCAGACAGCCTGTGTGCCCTTTCCACTACACACTGCATGCAATATAGGTAAGTCACCCCTCTGGCTGACCTTACAGCCCTAAGGAAGGGTGCACTATACTTCATGTGAGGGCACAGATGCATGAGCAATATGTCCCTACTCTGTCCCTGCCAAACCTGGGATGTTGTAAGAGAACAGGGCAGCCATTTTACATGCATGTGCTGGACACTGGTCAGTATGAGTTTCACAACTACATGATGGCCACTCTGCACCCTGGGTTGTTTAGTACCAAACAACTGGGAATGATAAATCCAAACTGGTACCAGCATTGGATTTATTGCAAAATGTACCCATGGGCTACTTTAGAGGTGCCCCCTGCAAAAGCTAACTACCTTGGCATGGTTGTAGCTGGTCACAACCAGCCTGCCATCCTCAGACAGGACAGTGGAACCCTGGGGTGAGAGCCTGTGCTCTCTGGGTCCACAGAACAAAGCCCTTCCTGGGCAGAGGTGTTACACCTCCTCCCCCAGGAATGTGCACAGCCCGGTAAAAGTCCCGAACAACGCAGACTTTTCCCATGCAAGTGTGACCATACTTGCTGGAACACTGCATGGCTTTTTCTGTGCCTTAACCACGCATGTGCCAAACTGCCCATATGCATGGCTAAGCCACAGAAAAAGTCATGCATTGTTTGGGAGAGGATGCGGAAAACACAGTAAGGTAAGTGGGGCTGGGGCAGGGGTGGGGGAATGGATTAATGGCTTGTGGTGGGTGGGGGGGTCAGGGCTGGCTATTTTTTTTAAAGGGCAGGAGTGGGGGTTTGAGTGTTTTATTTATTTATTTAGGGCTAAGGGTGTGAGCGAGGGGTAGTTTATTTTTAAAGGGGTGGGGGAATGTTTAAGGAAGGGTGGGAGGAGAGAAGAGGAGGAAGGATCGGGAGAGGACGAAGTGAGGTAAGTGGGTAGTTTTTAGCGGTGGGGTGGATTTAGGGTTTATGATGGGTGTGGGTGTCGGGGTATTATAGTTTTTAGGGGCATGAGTGGGGGGGTTGAGGCATTTTTTAGGGCTCAGGGTGGGTAGGGGTAATTTAGTTTTTAAGGGTGGGGTCGGGATAGTTTTTTTGGGGGCTTAGGGTGGATGGGGATCTGGGTAATATACTTATTGGAGGAAGGTTTTAGGGCTCCAGGTGGAGAATGTCGGGGTAGTTTTGTTTTTAGGGGCGGGGTGGGGAATTAGGGTAGGTTTTGTTTTGGGCTCAGGGCGGGTGGAGGGTTGGGGTGGTTTAAGTTTTAGGGTTGGGATCGGGATAGTTTTTTTAGGGCTCAGGGTGGGTGGGGGTGTTGTGATAATTTAGTTTTATGTGGCAGGGATGGGGGTTCGGGTCGGTTTTTTTTAGGGTTCAGGGTGGGTGGGGGGGTCGGTGTACTTTAGTTTTTAGGGGCAGGGCGGGGGTTGGGAAAGTTTGTTTTTTTAGCGTGTAGGGCGAGTGAGGGTCAGGGTAGTTTAGGTATTAGGGGTGGGGGTAGTGTGGGTCTCAGGAGGGGTGGGGGGTTGTATGACAGAACCCCGCATGGGGTTACCACATGTGCCTTTACTAGGCATGCTTTTACAACGAAATTCATTGTAAAGGCATGCATGCAAAAGACACAGTTGTGGTTCCAACCGCGTTCTTAACCTCTTAGCTGCTGGGCCTTCCCCCCCCCCCCCCAGTGCTGAGCCCTTTTTTGGCTATTTGGGGTGGTTCGCGCTTAGGCCTTCATAACTTTTTGTCCACATAAGCTATCCACGCCAAATTTGCATCCTTTTTTTCCAACATCCTAGGGATTCTAATGGTACTCAGAGTTTGTGGTTTCCCCTGGAGGAGACCAAGATATTAGCCAAAATACAGTGAAAATTTCGTTTTTTTTCAAAGAAATGGGAAAAAGGGCTGCTGAAGAAGGATTGTGTTGTTTTCCCTGAAAATGGCATCAACAAAGGGTTCATCCGAAACTTCCGAAACTATGTGTGGGAAACTGTTTAAAGGTTTATGAACAAAAAACGGCCGATCTTAGAACATCTTCTGCTTCCCAACTTTTAATCTCCTTCAGAAAACCTTATAAACCTGTACCTTCCCCTACCCTAGCCCATTGGGTCAAATGGGTAATGTCATTAGCGGGCATTGATACCTCAAAATTTGGAGCCCACTCCGCTAGAGGGGCTATGGCGTCAAAAGCCTTTTGGGCTGGTTCACGTTTGGAAGATATTCTAAGATCGGCAGATTGGTCAAATGATTTTATTTTTCGCACGTTTTATTGTAAACCTGTTGATACAGCAACTTCTGTAGTAATTAACATGCTTTAAACAAGCATAATAGGAGCCTCCGGTCTTGTTATAAAATGTAGATTTTCCAAGTAATTTATGATGGAAAGTCTTAATTTTATTAAAGACACGTTCTTTTCCCACCCTTTTAGTCACTACCAACGCTCCAACGTCTTCTACGAACGAATCCATCAAATGCCATGGCTACCCAAAGTATACCTCCAGTGCAATCACCATTGAAGATGGATCCCTTTGTTCACCATCATCCCAAGTGTTTCTCCTCGCCTAATTTGGACAGAATTCAAGACTTTTTTGCATTGGTTCTGGCAATATGTTTGATTTGTTGTATTTTACCTTTATTCAAATTATTTTCTTGACAGTCTCGCAGCTGAAAAGAGGGCTGCCTGCAGTCAGGATTGGTATATCTTACGTGGTGTAGTGTCATGATTGGTTAAGTTATTATTCATTTCTCCCATTGGTTGCCTGTTACGAAAACCTTTGGGATTGGCGTTTTCTCTTGGCCGCTATTTAAATAAAGCAGGAAAAGAAAGCATAATACTCGCCTCCGTGTCTTTAATAAAATTAAGACTTTCCATCATAAATTACTTGGAAAATCTACATTATACTGGATGTGCTGGTTGAAAAGAATAATGACACTGTATTACGTAGTCTTATTCAAAGAACACGAGTCCTACTCTTATAAGGCTTTAGCATATGCAAGTTATATGCCATACTATATATGAAACTGCTGGATAAACCAAAGGATGGTAAAAGGTTCCCCCGAGTTTTACAATCAAACGTGCAGTCCGACCTTTTCCTCAAACATGCCCGACATCTATATGCTTTATTCATAAGATTACCAGCATTGGTAAACCGTGTCACAGTGCCTCCCCGACAGACCATGCATATAAAGGAGAGTGCTCACGGTGCTCATAAATGCTACGCCAATGAAAGTGGCAACGCCTTGCATGCAGTAAAAGTGGACCACACATTTATAAACTGTACCGTAATCCCTGTGTACCGTGTACGCATTTGGGCCCATATTTATACTTTTCAGCACCGCATTTGCGTCATTTTTTTAACGCAAAAGCAGCGCAAATTTTTTTTACGTTTGCGTCGCTTTTGTGTAAAAAAATGACGCAAATGCAACGCAAAAAAAGTATAAATATGAGCCCATGTTTCATGCGATATTTACACACCGCCTCAAATCGACAACGACAACCTGTGGTATCGGCAGTTGAGATGCGCATGCCATGTTTAAACGGGACAGACGGTGAGAGTGTTATAATTGAAAACAAGGGTACAAGAATACCCGGGGGCAATTAATGTTGTGATACCTCTTGTAATCATGATTAGCAATGAATATTCTAATGCGTTGTCTGTACAATTCTAATGTCGAAGTACATGTCACAATATCCTATATACAGTATACACAACTGTCTGTGTGGTAATAAACCCACTGCAATTGAAACAATCTGTAACCATCTGTCCTTATTTCAATTCCACTGAATATATGTAAAATGGAATGCATTCCACATATCAATAATAACAATATCTAGTAAGGATCAGAAAATGTTTAAATCATAGAAAACAACTAAATTCCTGCCGGTCAATTAATCCTCTCGGGGTCATGGTATCCAGTTTTTTTTATCCAAAATATTTCTCTCTGTAACAACATTTTGGTATCAATCCCTTCCCGGGGGTGTATGGTCTCTCATATCAAAATTCTTAGTTGGCCAATGTGTTCCATCAAGTTGAAATGTGCCACAACCGAAGATTTGTCATTCTTGATGATTCTATTGCTCTTATGCTCAATCAACCTTTTTTTTATTTTGCAATCAGTTTTCCCCACGTATCCTAACCCGGAAGGGCACTTCAACAAATAGATCTCATTTTTGGAATCACACGTAGCATTGGTGTACACCTTTATTTTGGTTCCTCTGTGTGGGTGAGTAACAGTGGTAACTTAAATCATGTTGTTGCAATTGCTGCAGTTGAGGCATGGGTCAGTCCTTTTGTATTATGTCATCGTGTGGGTGCTATCCCGATATTCTACCAATTTTTAGATTCCTGGACCCTGTTGGATAATCCATGGCAAGTTTTGCCGAGGTGCCAAGCCCACTTGCAGGGGACTGTAGGAGGCTGGCTCACTATATAGTGTATAAAAATTATGTGCACTCTGCAGAGAGTCCAAGCAACCCCACATTGGTTTACAGAGGTAAAAACTAGACCACCTAATGCTCAAATGTTTATGGTAGCTGGGTCGAGCACTTAGGCCAATCTTGGGGACTTGGTAAGCATTTGTTGTACACACAGTCTCAATAAATGTGGACACACACTCAAAAGAATAACTCAATACCAATTTACAAAAATACTTCAGATTTGTATTTAATTTTTAAAACCAAGATCATCAAAATCAAGTATGTACTTTTAAAATTATGATTTTTCAAAGTTTAGCATAAATAGTCTTTTTGTGTGTATTTACGCAGCATGGGAATCAATGGGAGAACATTTTAAAATGCATATAAAATCAGGCAATGTGTTTACCAATGTCTCCTTAAATTTTTAGGTCGAGGTCATTGAGATGTCCTGTGGACCAGCCAGGGAAGTTTGGGCTGCTCCAGCTTTTGGTGGGATCAGCTGCTGAAAAGTCATTCAAGCTGGTGCAAGACCACAGCGGGGACCACTGGGAAAAGCACTGCACAGACGAACTTCAAGGTGAGACTGGTGGGTCCCCTGGGAGTGCAGAGGTCACAAGGGGTAGGGGACCCTTACAGCACAGCTGGTTCTCCAGTGAAGGGCCCAGGGAGGCTAGGTGCAGAGCAGACATGTGAGCCAAGAGCTGTGCGCAAAGGTGCCCAGGAGGCAGGTAACTTTGAGGGTGGATTGCAGGTCAGCAGGGCCACTCTGTGAGGTGTTATTACTTGCCCTAAAGTCCCTTGATGGGAGCTTGCTTTTGGTCCTTGGAGAGTCCAGCGTGGACTTTTCTTCTAAGTGTACGACGTTGGAGGTCCAATACCTCTGGCCATTGCACGGTCAGCCACCGGAGGACACAGTGCCATTAAACTTGGCACACTTGCCAGATATGTCCTCCGAGTCAGTTGGGTGAAATTTGGTCCAGCTGGTTTGTCTGGTTCCTTGGTCAGTGGCAGGACAGAGAGCTGGACTTCATTAGTCTTGGCTGCTTTGTTGCAGGGAGTGATGACTTCACTCTGGAGGGAGATCTTTGGCAATTTGCAGAAGGGGGGACATCTTCTGGGACTTTGTAGAGTCTGTCCAATGCCCATGTCACCCCTCAGCAGTGATTGTCGAGTCCTGGGTGAAGCAGGCAGGGTTTGATGTATTTTTCTTTGAGCAGCAGGATGGCATTCCTCAAGCCTTGGGTCTTCTTTGTTGTGTGTCCATGGAATCTGATCTGCAGGTCTAGGGGTACCCACTAAATACTGCATTTTGTGGCATTTAGGTGATTTCCTAGCAGTGACCAATGGGTCATATACCTAAGGGTGCCTACACCCACTATGTGGCCACGTCCTGTGGGCAGAGGACACTTCCCTATCCCTGATTGGCTATTTTCCTACCATACAAGATGGAGCATGCAACAACTTAGGGGTGGTGCAGGCTGGATGTGGGAACTCCTCCTGTCCGTTGTGCATTTTCCTGACGTTGCTCCCGCCAAAAGTCAGGGTTTGCAATGGGAGTGGCCATCTGTTGCTCTCAGCAGGGCTGGGAGGCAAGTTTCAAGGGCGACAAGCCCTTTGAAGCTCGCTGTCAGCACAGTACACATTCCTGGGGGAAGAGGTGCAACACCTCTGCCCACAAAGGGTTTTGTTTTCTGAACCCAGAGAGCAAAGACTCTCACCCCAGGGTTCCAGAATCTTGTCTGGTGGTGGCAGACTGGTTGTGACCACCCAGCAATCATGCCAGGGTTTGTTACCTTTTGCAGGGGTCACCTCTAAGGTGGCCCCTGGGTAACATCTACAATAAATCCAGTACTGGTACCAGTTTGACTTTATTGTTATGAGTTGTTTGATACCAAACAACCCAAGGTTAAGAGTGGCCATCATGTAGCTGTGCAACACGTACTGACCAGTGTTCAGCACATGCATTTAAAATGGCTGCTCTGTCCACTTACAATGTCCCAGGTTTGGCAAGGACATAGTAGGGACATATTGCTCATGCATTCATTCCCACATATGCATTGTAGTGTACCCTGCTTAGGGCTGGAAGGCCTGCCAGAGATGTGGCTTACCCATATTGCATGCAGTGTGTAATGGACAGGTCACACAGGCTATGTGCCATGTCAGTTTTGCATTTTAGGATTGCACCAAGAGATACAGCCTGCAAAGGCATTGTGGGTGCACTTGGATGCATGGTGCCTGAGGGTGGTGTAGGAAAGTGCCACTCGTGACGCGGTTACCCTCCCCCTCACCCCACTATCTGCCTAGTAATGATGATAACTTGATGGAGTGTGTGCTGGGATTCTGCTAACCAGGCCCCAGCATCCTAAACTGTACCATTGTTTCCACAATTGGCACACCCCTGGCACACAGGTAAGTCCTTTGTAAAAGGTACAAGTGATACCAAGGGCCCTGTGGCCAGGGAGTGTCCCTAAGGGCTGTGGCATGTATTGTGCCACCCTGAGGGACCCCTTACCAAATACATGCACACTGCCATTGCAGATTGTGTGTGCTTGTGGGGAGAAAAAGGTAAAGTCGACATGGCATCCCTCTCAGGGTGCCATGCCCGCAAACCATTGCCTGTGGCATAGGTAAGTCACCCCTCTAGCAGGCCTTACATCCCTAAGGCAGGGTGCACTATACCACAGGTGAGGGCATAGCTGCATGAGCAATATGACCCTACAGTGTTGGTATCAAACTTCTCAGCACAATAAACCCACATTGATGCCAGTGTTGGAGTTATTGTAAAATGCACACAGAGGGCATCTTAGAGATGCCCCCTGTATTTTACCCAAACCTTTAGTGCAGGACTGATCAGTCTGTTTAAGCCTGCCACTAACATACAAGTTTCGGACCCCATGGGGTGAGAGCCTCTGTTCTCTCTGAGGTCAGAAACAAAGCCTGCTCTGGGTGGAGGTGCTTCACCCCTCCCCCTGCAGGAACTGTAACACTTGGCGGCAAGCCTCAAAGGCTCAGGCCTCCTGTTACAGTGCCCCAGGGCACTCCAGCAAGTGGAGATGCCTACCCCCTGGACCAAGTCCTACTTTTAGCGGCAAGTCCAGCAAGAAAATTCGGAAAAACCAGGAGGAATGACCACTTTAGCTGGGACTACCACTAAGGTGTCCAGAGCTGAATTGACCCCCTCCTTGCAGAATCTTCCAGGTCAGGTGATTCTGACCTCTAATCCATCCTGGGTTGGTCCCTCCTGGCCAACACGATGACGCCTGCACCCTGAATTCAAATGCTTCCCCTGACCAGGACCGTATCTGACGAAGATTCCCAACACCTAAAGGTACCCCTGCATTTGCAACCCCCCGGGCCTTAGGGAATCTGACCAATGGTCCAGCAACATCCAGCGGGCACCTCTCCTTCCTGTCCAGCCTTTGGTTTCCAAGAACCGAACCCCTGGACCCATCCCGCAGCATCTATGTGACCCCCGTGGTTCCCTTTTTGAAAAGCATTGGGCTCCTAACATTTTGTTTGCACCCTGCAGCCAGCCACCCCTTTGCCGCTGAGGGAGTGTATTTGGTGCTGACCTGTGGTCTCCCCGGTGTGGGCCTAAATCCCCGAGGCCTGTGTCTTGAAACCAATGGTACATATCTGCAATCTCTTTTCTACTAAGTCACCCCAGTCCTCATAGGATTCCATTGCAAACCCAATGCCAATTTTGATCGCTGGACCCAGCCGGCCCGTGTTGCTGGTGGTACACTTTTGGGGTTGACTTGTGGACATACTAACCCCTGAAGACTGGAATCGTAAGTCATGTACTTATCTGTTTTCTGTGCTAACACTTCCCCCCCACCAGAACTCTATGAACTCCCATGGAAAATTGCACTGTTATTTACTTGTAAACTGTTTTATCTGCAAAATCCAAACAAAGTACATTTGATACATATGCTTGATATGCTTGATACTTGCTTACAGCTGTACTTACCTGCAACAAAAATCCTTTGGTTCTAGTAATGAAGTAACAAAATATATATTTTGCTATATAAAACAATTGGCCTGGAGTTACTCATTGAATGTGTGCCTCATTTCTTGACTGTGTGTGTACAATAAATGCTTTGCACTACCCTCTGATAAGCCTAACTGCTCAACCACACTACCACAAAAGAGAACATTAGTATTATCTACTTACGCCTCTGTTAAGCCTCTGAGAAACCCTTCAACTCTGTGCAAACTACACCTCATTTTGGTATAGTATATACAAAGCCAGCTTCCTTCAGATGGCGCAGTCTGTGCTTCTGCCCTCTGGGACCTACCCTTAGTACCCCATGCCCTGGGTAACTTAAGTACCATTTATTAGGGACTTATAGAGGCAGTTAAAGGTGTTGCCACTTGTGCCAGTGCATCACAACAGTTTTGGGATAGAGATCTGGCCCAGGGAACTTGATTAGCAGAGGCCCTGGGCACTAACAACTTTGAAATCACATGAAATACCAGGCAAAATGTGGGAGGCTAACCATGTCAAACGAGGCATTTTCTTATTGGGACAATTCTTGAGAAGCCAGGGGTTCTCAAATGGGATTATCATAAAGATAATACTCCATAGGGTTAGAGTCGGTGCCAAAGATTTCATGGAGACATGGTCTATACGCCGCTTCTTCCAAAATCCTCTGGGCCTCTCGACAGAAGTAAACTTGTGATTCAATGCCAGGCTGCAGCACCGGTGACTTCATATCCAGGAGACGTGGTGGAGATGGAGTTGGCAGCAGTGGTGGAGGTAGCAGCACCATCCATGGTGCCGTTGTGGCGTCATAAAGCAAAGTGCTAGGTCGAAGCAGTATGGTGTCTGCTCCCCAGGAATGACCCTGAAGGGCATAGAGAGTGGGAAGAGTTGCACCTTTGCAAAAATTGAGTTAGTGTAGTTATGAAACACAGCAGGATCCGCACCAACACTGGGAAAACGGGTAGTGACGGCTCCACAGGTGGAGGTCGATCCGGAGCCAGTTCTGCAGGCGAAGCAACGCTGCACAGAGGATCCTCCGTAAGGATAGAAACAAGCTCTGGCTCCAAGGACAACTGTCCTGTCGGAGGGGAGAACATCTAGGCCACTTCTTCCCTGATGACATCAATAGGGCACTGAGCAATGAGACCGTTTACAACGACGTTGATAATCCTTTGCTTGAGCCATAAACAATCTGGCCTCACTCTCCTTCATGGCCTTAGGATACATGCTAATGCATGAAGAACACGACTTAGTGCAGCGTACGGAGCCGAAACTTCATAAAAAATGGTATGGGAATCTATGATGGACATTTGTCCTTCATAGTTCCTGCAAGACTTAAACCCTGACTTTTTCTGGGGTCACCTGTCACTTCCTGCACTGACAGAATCCAGCGCCCTCTCCTGACGACCTCGAAGCTTTGTAGTTTCCGGATCTAGTCTCGTGCCTGCGTTCTTTTACAGCTGAGGAATCTGCAGGCAGAAGCATCCAAAAGAATGAACTGTATAGATACCTTGATCTTTGTAATTGAGCTTTGTGTAGAATACATATTTTTTATTTTTATACAATAAAGCACTAGCGTAATGTGCGTCCTTTCAAATCTGATAGATTTTTAAATATATGTCCACTCTCAACTGGATAATGTTGGGCAGGTCAAGGGTGGGAAACAAATTTGCAAGTTTGTGGCTACTCGCAAATTTTTTGCAGATGTTTCCCCTTCCTACAAACAGTAGGAAGGGAAAATCCATTTTCATGTTGTCAAAGGGGAGGCAACACCTCTATGTGAAGTGGTCCTTCATGGTAGCAAGTAACTATCCTATGCAGAAACAATAAAAGGAAAAATGTTAATCAGTTGAAAGGCGTTATTGGTTATGTACACTCATGCGAAGTGTCGACTTGCTACATTACCATATGCACAAATGGTTATGTATGTGAGTACTCCTGACAAGCTGTCACAGACGCATCATTCCATGAGTACTCCTGGAATTGTTTTGAGAATTCATGGAAAGACTGGAATATAGAGAAATCGTAACAACTCTACATTTCTTTCTTTCCTGCCCTCGTTAATTGAGATCACTGCGACTAACGTGAAATGTCTTACATCAAGTTTCCAGCTGTTTGTTTTGTAAATCAATATGGGGTTTTTAAAATACCGATAATTAGTTTATTCTATTTATTACTGGGTTTCTTATTTTTAGTTGGAAGAAAACTATTTAGAAATCTATGTAGAACCGATACCAAAAAGTGGACCAAGAAAAGTTTAAAAGAAATGGAACAACGGGTTAAGTGCTTAAGATAATAGAGACAAAGAGAAATGATACTGTGAATGTCTAGATTAAATTCCGGAAAGATCATCGAAGACCCTCTGCCAGTGCAGGGTTATATTGTTAATCCAGTAATTTAGCATAGAGACATATTGTTCGAACAGCACACATTTTCTTATTTTGCGTATCCAATGTTTAACATATGACGGCTCTGAATTAAGCCATAGATTCGTAATCAATTTCTACTGCTGCAAAATTGTACTGTTGATAATGTGGCTTCCTCATGGAGAAGGGAATTATGCCAAAAAAGACAGATGCCAGAGCCGAGGTTGGCTTTGGAATGATTCGGACTTCTTTGGGTTTTTTATACCGAAGCCTTAACAAATTTACACAACATTAAATTCACTTTGGCCCATATATATGGGAAAATGATGGAGAGCTGCGCTGTGCCAAAACTGGCAGCGCCGTGCTCCGTCATTTTCACAACGCAGGGATGTGCCATATTGAAGTGAATACAGTGCACCCCTGTGTTGTCCCCTGCGCTGGTTCTAAATTTAGCTGCCAGCGCCATCGCAGGCATCCTTGCACCATTGTGCAAGGATGTCTGCGTTGAGGGGTGTGATTGTTTATGTGTGGGAAGGTGTCCCTTCCTGCACATAAACAATCACTAATGGAGCTTTGGCACTTCTGTGTGTGCTGCAGAATGCAGCACACACAGAAGTGCCAAAGCGTCATTTTCAAATGATTGTTTATGTGCAGGAAGGGACACCTTGCCACACATAAACAACAATTTTTGGTATTTTGCTCTTTCTATGCATGCTGCAGAATGCAGCACGCATAGAAAAAGCAAACAACGAGGAGGAATAAAAGTATTCCTATTCGTTGTGCCTTGCTAACGCCACCCCTAGGGGTGGCGTTAGATTTTGGCGTTGCCTCAGGTTTACGAAATCTTGTAAATCTGAGGCAGCGTCAATATGCAATGGGGCAAAGACAGACAGAACCTGAGATAACGTGAGTATCTTGAATTTTTCTTTCTTCAGGAAGAGATTGAGAAGGCACAGGTGTTTAATAGGACGGGAACCTCCATCCTTTTTGGGAACCAGAAAGTACTGCGAATAGCAAACATGACCTATTTCTGATGATCTATTTTTGATGCCAAAATAGAAAACGGGGCAACCAAGTAGCCCAGGCGCCTGGGTAGGACAATAACAAAACACAGTGGTCTCTATGGGGGAAGTATAAACTGGTTTCTTTCCTTATACCCTTATATGGTGATTCACACACTACCTACATTGGATCTTCTGTACCAGCAGTTTTACCAATGGTAGAAACAAGTTTTATTAACAATTTTCTTACTACTAATACTAATTCTGATGATGTGCCACATTGACTTAGAAGGTGGTTTGTTCCCCTTGGCCTCTTTGTTCAAATGGTTGCAGTGATCTGAATGCACATTGGGTGCTTTGTTAACCTCACATTGTCCTGATGATGACCCTGATAAAAATAACTGTGAGATTTCAATGTTGAGAATTTGCTAGTGCACTGTTTTCAATTTGATTCAAAACAACTTGGGTATCTGTATCAGCCACCAGTTGTATACGTGTATATGTATAGCACTTGCACACTTTATATTAATGTATTTCACCTTCACTGCGCTGCTATAATTCTTTGGAACACCACATTACATTGATATGTATTTACAGGGGAGTTTTAAGCATAACTTGTTTTTTAACAAAAATAGTGAATAAAACTGTGTTGATTAATCTGCTGATGGTTGTCCATAGTTACACTGGAATTGAGGTTCACACTTCCTCCATAGGGATCACTGTGTTTTGAAATTACTTCTGATGCCGGCACCCTTTCAATGGGTCCTTTGGCCAGAAGGGCCTGAACTTACTCATAGGGCAGGGAGAGAGAGCCCTCCTTCAGCCGGCTGTAAGAAGGTGGCATGGATGTGGGGTTTCCAGAAAAGGAATGGGTAGATCCTTGTGTATAATTTGGAGTCCCCTTTGTTCTGATGTTATGAGCCTCCGGTGGTGCAGGCGATGGCAGATCCAGCCCTCCACTGGATTCCTGTGATGGTATTTGGGCAAGCTAAAGGGGTTTGGAGGCTGTTGCTGCTGGGGGGAAGGTGACGGGAGGAGTTGGTTGACTTTGTTGACCTCTGGCTACTAGTCCTACGTTGTCTGTGGCAACTGCGTTCACAACCATGAAAATGCTTGAAAGCCCATTGGCCTTGGTGGCTGGGTGGGAAAGGATGTGATTGGTAGCTTCTACCATAAACACAAAGGGGGTGAAAGGCAGAATGGGGATGGTGGGGACCAGGAAGAGGCCCAAGGACCTTCAAGCGCTCCAGCTCAGAGGCTAACTTTTTGCCAAATAGACTGCAGCCATCGAAGGGCAAGTCCATTAGGTAAGCTTGGACATCCCCCAAAAAGTTAGTGGCTCTCAGCTAGGCGTGGCCCCTTGAGACCACTGATGATGCAACAGCTCTGCCCAGCAAGTCAATCGCATCCAATCTGCAGCAATTTCCAGCCTTTTGGATTCCCTATCCAGTGAAGTGGTAGAGAACGTGACAGGACTGGAACTGGAGGGTTGGCCCACCAAGTTCTCTGGGGTGGGGTGGTGGGTGAGGAAACTGGGGTCCCCATGACTAGGGTGATGGTGGTGAGCAATTGTCCTGTGCATAGGAGCCCCTGTGCACAGCTTGCCAGGTATTTTTAGATCTGGATCCTTGTCTCTATTCAGTACTATTTATTAATAGTGATACTATCCCTACCACGGCGTGGTAGGCCAACTATGATGAAGAATGCCACGACACAAGTGGGTGAGGTGATGTATCCAATTATCTTTGGATACCTCTAAACTATTGGAAGGGGCCTAAGAAAAATTGACCCTCTCCATTCCCCTAGCATTTATAGTGCTATATATATATATATATATATATATATATATATATATATATATATATAGACAGTGTGCAACCTTCAAATAGATACAAACATGTAAACTTTCAGCGCAAAGCAAGCTGTTCAGAAATTTTCTACAATCTGAGATATGAGAGTGAGGCTTTACGTAAAATCTAGGCACCACCTGAAGACATAGTTAGCACTGAGAGGAAAAATGTCTGTTGAAGTTACAGTTACACTAATGCAATATTTTTAAAAAATCACACATCTTCATCCATTATTAATTTCCCTTGAGAAGTCTGTCAAAATGGCACCAATTCGCCTTAGAAATGTAACAGTCAGAGGTTGTTTGAGCTGGGCTGTTCCTACTGGATCAGCACCAATACTGGTTTGCATATGGCTGGCTCATGTCTGAGATGGCTTGGGGGAAAAATTATGGAATTGAATGTGCCCCCAAATAATAACCAGTGACTGAGACTATTTCAAACATTCTACTCATGCATTTTTCCTTTCCCTCATTGCGACACTTCAAGTGTGACTGATATGCCAAGGCATGTGTCTGGTGCTCACTGTGTCACAGGACTCAGACTGCACCCCACTGACAAAACCCCAAAATACTAAAAATGGACTGGCATTGCTTGTGTTCCCGTTCAGAGGGGATTAGACCTTACAATTTAGGGTTGACTGTTCCTATTGAAACAGGACCAAGATCGAAGTGAATATAGCTGGTTCATGTCTGAGGTGACATGGTGGGCAAACAATACGGACTAGAATGTGGCCTGAGTAATTACCAGTTATTTCAAACATCCCACCCATCACTCAGTATGACACCCTACTTGCGATGGGTATACACACACGTGGGTGACCACTCCCCTATCCATCACCACCCCAGGTGTGGTGCCCAGAGCTCCTCCAGGTGGCCACTTGATTCTGCCATCTTGAATCTAAGGTGGGCAGAGGCCCATGGGAGCATCTGAGCGGACGGGTCAGGCAGGTGGACGTCACAGCCCCCTCCTGATAGGTGGTCACGCTGCTAGGTGACCAATCCCCCTTCCTGGGCTATTTAGGGTCTCCCTCTCTGGAGGATCCTCAGATTTGATGTGAAAGATTCCAGCAGGACTCGTCTGCATTGTTTACTTCAACTTTTGGGCACTGGGACTGCAACTGCACCCTCCAGGAACCGACAATCTGCAACTCAAGCGATGGCTCCGCTCTGCAACATTGTTTCTCTGGCTCCTTCCAGCAGTTGCAACATTTCCCTGGCTGTGTATCCTCTCAGGGCAATGAGTCTACAACCTGCACAAGAAGCAAGAAGGAATCTCCTTTGGAGTGAAGGAGTCAATCCCCTGGATCTGCAGGCACCAACTGCAATCACGACCAGCTGCATGGATCTTCTCTTCCCTGGAGCTTCATGGATCCTTCATCACAGGTGGTGGTCTGGAATGGTTCCATTGGTCCTCTCTACCAGCTGTCCAACTTGGGAGACGGTGAGCCCTTGCCTTTCCTTGCAGGACAGTACCTCTGTGCACCACAACTTTTGCAGCTATCAAGATTTGTTTGTTCCTCCTCCAAGGGATCTTCAGGCTCCATGTAGCCACAGCCCCAAGCACTCCATCACAGTCTCCTGCCTGCTGCTCCAGCGATGTGAGACTCCTCTTCAAGTGTGCTGTATGGGCCTCACTGCAACTCCTGTCCCTGCTGCCTGTGGGTCACCTGCGGGGGCTGCCTCCTCTTCTTGTGATTCGCCCTGCTGATGAGGGTCACCTCAGACTCCCCTCTTTGGGTTGAGTCCCCTGGGCCTCGCTGGTCCTCTTCAGCCTTGCAAAATCCTCTTCTCCGACTCCTGCATTTGCCCAGGCCTGTTGGTGGTTTTCCAACACCACTGACTGACTGCATCACAACCACTGGCGTGGGACATCACTTGCATCACTTCTGGAACTCCTCTTCTGCCCCTGTGCTGCACTGTTGACTTTCTCCATCCACTGTCGACCTGGTCCTGCATCCACAAAAGGGTGGGTGGTGGCTCCTGCCACAGCTGGACACTCAAACTCAAACTGGACTTGATCCCCTTCTCTTACAGGTCCTCTTTCTGTCAGGATCTACCTTTGGTTTCTTCCAGTCTTGACTGGGTCTTTCACAGTCCTTTTCCAAAGTTCTTCTGTGGGCTTGGGAATAAATCAGGTACTTTCCTCTTCTCCCCTGGTCGCTGGAGGCACCCTGGTACTTACCTTTTGGGGGTCCCTGTTCCTCCAGCTCCCCTCTACTGATTCCACTTCCTTGGGTGGGGAACTGTCTTACACATTCCACTCACTTAGTATATGGTTTGGTCTCCCCCTAGGACCTTCACTATTTGCTATTGTTTTTACTATTTGCGATTGATTTCTATGCTAATCACTGACTTGTAATGTGTACATAATAGTGTGTTTACTTACCTCCTATTGGAGTGTTGCCTATACAGTATTTTAGTATTTGTGTTACTATAATAACTTACCTTTATTTTTATGACACTGTGTGGTTATTTTATGTGTCTAAGTGCTGTGTGACTGTAGAGGTATTGCATAAGCTTTGCATGGCTCCTAGATAAGTCTTGGCAGCTCATCCCCAGCTACCTCTAGAGAGCCCTGGCTTCCTAGACAGTGTCTACACCTCACTAATAGAGGATACCTGGACCTAGTGTAAGGTGATAACACCATGGGTGCTCACCACACACCAGGCCAGCTTCCTACATTGGTGGTGCAGCAGTGCAATTGCCTTACCACTCTGTCACTGGTTACTTTCTATAGGAAAGATCATTACTAGCTGCTAGGTACACACTACACTCAGTTGTTAAGATTTCTAGTCTCCTAAGTTTGGGTAAGTTAGGGGTGTAGCACGGCCCTTGCTCCAAATGTTTCCGGGAGTCTAGCTGTTAGAGTAGTTAGGAATACCTACACCACTCTAGCAAGAAAATGTCTTCAGTAGAGCACAACTCTCAAGCCCCAAACTCTCACTGTGAGGTTTCGGGAGATGTGTGCCACAAGAAAACTAAAGACAGGGAAAAATACCAATAAAAGTCTGCTTCTTGACTTACTCCTCCAAGCTCACCAGGACAATGCTGGCAGCCTGGAGGAGGAAGAAGTAGAAACTGATCCTCCAGTCCTAGACAGGGTAGACTGCCCTGTTAGAAGCACTGCAGGTAATGAAAAGGGGTGGATCCAGAGAGCCCTCAGGAGGAGGGATAGATGATCTCTGTCTATTCCCCTGTCTCCTCAGTATCTGAGGGGACCCACTGCTCCAGCTCAGGGGAAGATTCCTCAGACAGGGAGCTTAGGAAACTGAGGTTGGAGGGGGCCAGACTGAGGCTGTAGCAGAAAGAGCTGGTCCTAGATAGCGAGGCATGGCAGTGGAGAGGGAAAGGCAGGGTTTTGTGTTAACACCCCATGGTGGCAGCAATTTGAGCTTTAGCGACACCAGAATCAGGAAGGACTTTTATGATTCTAGGAACCTGAGCAAAATAGTCCCACCTTACAAGGTGGGAAATTACCTCTACACATGGTTCAATGCTTTCGAGAGGGCCTGTAAAGTTCAGAAGGTACCCGAAGGGCAGCGGGTAGCAATCTTGTGGCTCTCCTTCTCTGACAAAGTCAGAGACAAACTCCTCACTGTCACAGAGGAAGATATATACAATTATACAGTTCTAAAACATGCATTGTTAGATGGTTTTGGTTTGATCACTGAACAATACAGGATCAAGTTGAGGGAAACCAAAAAGGAGTCTTCCCAAGATTGGGTAGATTTTGTGGACTGTTCTGTGAAAGCTTTGGAGGGCTCGTTGCATGGATTCAAAATAAGAGACTAACGGCTTATATAATTTAATTGTGAGAAAGCACATTCTGAACAACTGTTTATCTGATCAGCTGCATCAGCACCTGATTGACTCTGATCCGACCTCTTCCCAAGAATTGGGAAAGAAGGCAGACAAGTGGGTCCACACCAAGGTGAGTAGGAAAGCTCACACAGGTGGTGACACAGGGGGAGACAAAGATAAAACTAAAGAATCTTCAACACACCTACAAAACTCCTCAGGGGGTGGGAATAAATCCTCTTCTTCAAAGTTTAAAAAGCCTTGGGGCTACATGTGTAAAAACAAAGGCCAAAAGGCAGGAGACAGCACCTGTCCTAAGAAGTGCACCAAGGCCACCACCGCTACTAACACCACTTCTACCTCTAGTGCCCCCTAGCAATAGCAGTAGTGTTGGTAATAGCAATAGTAGTAATCAGTCAAAAAGTATAGCTGGGTTCACCTTGAGGACTGTAGTGGGATCTGGGCTAGTCAGGGAGACCACTGAGTCTGTGTTGGTCTCTGATGGGGGCATTGACTTTGCCACCCCAGCTGCCTGTCCCCTTTATATGGGTAAGTACAGGCAGCATCTCTTAATCAATGGTGTTGAGGCTGAGGCCTACAGGGACACAGGTGCCAGTGTCGCTTTGGTGACTGAACAAATGGTGTCTCCTGAGCAACACCTTGATCACACATACCAAGTGACCGATGCTAATAATAGCACTTTGTGCCACCCCATGGCAGATATTGATTTCAGCCTGGGGGGGGGTTACTGGCGCTAAAAAGGTTGTAGTGTCCTCTGATCTACCTGTCGAATGTCTGCTAGTTAATGACTTGGAGACTTCAGTTTGGGCTGAAGTGAAATTGGAGGCCCATGCAGCAATGATGGGCATTCCTGGGCACATCTTTGCCCTTGCTAGAGTACAGGCTAAGAAACAAAAAGGACAGGGAACCCTGGAGCCTGCAACAATGGCCAAGGATGCTCCTAAACAAAAAAGCAGAAAGGGTAAAAATATACCTCCCTGCTCCAGCCTCCAGTGAGGATTCAACTCCCAAGGGAGAAGAATCTAATCCTTGGTTGGAACATAAACCAGATGATCTCCAAGCTGACACAGATGAGCTCTTGGGTGCGAAGGGGGGGCCACCAGGAAGGAACTCAGTATGGAACAGAAAACCTGTCCCACACTGGAGAGCTTCAGGCTGCAAGCTGCAGCACAAGAGGCAGGGGATATCAGTGGCACTCATAAGGTGTACTGGGATAACAGCCTCCTATACTCGGAAACAAGGGACCCTAAACCTGGTGCCACCAGGAGACTGCTTATCCCTCTGAAGTTTAGGGAGTTCCTGTTAACTCTAGCACATGATATCCCCCTTGCAGGCCACTTGGGGGAAAGCAAGACTTGGGATAGGCTTGTCCCTCACTTTCACTGGCCCCATATGTCAGGACACAACAAGGAGTTTTGACGCTCCTGTGGCAAGACAAGTGGCACCCCAAATACCCCTTTAATTCCACTACCAGTGGTTGGGGTGCCCTTTGAGAGTGTTGGGGTAGATATTGTTGCCCCCCCGGACCTTCCAACAGCCTCTGGTAGTAGGCTCCTCCTGGTGGTGGTGGAGCATGCCACCATATGTCCAGAGGCCATTCCTCTTAGGCCCACTACAGCTCCTGCAGTGGTCAAAGCCATCCTGGGAATTTTCTCCAGGGTGGGTTTTCCTAAAGAGGTGGTATCAGACGGGGGTGCAAACTTCAGGTCTGCTTACCTTAAAGCCATGTGGAAGGAGTGTGGTGTAACGTATAAATTCACCACCCCTTACCATCCACAAACAAATGAACTAGTTGAGCGGTTTGATAAAACTCTCAAAGGCATGATAAGGGGCTCTCTGAGAAAATCAGAAGGAGGTGGGATGCCCTGTTACCTTGGCCACTCTTTCCCTAGAGGGAGGTTCCTCAGAAGGGAATGGGTTATAGCCCATTTGAACTTCTGTTTAAACATCCTGTTATGGGTCCTCTTGCTCTTGTAAGAGAAGGCTGGGAGCAACCTCTCAAGCCTCCAAAACAGGACATTGTGCACTATGTACTAGGCCTCAGATCTAGGTTGGCCGAGTACATGAAGAGGGCTTCTGAAAAGCTTCAGGCCAGCCAAGAGTTGCAAAAACAATGGCATGGCCGGAAGGTTGTGCTCACTGTTTACCAGCCGGGACAGAAAGTGTGAGTCCTGGAGCCTGTGGCTCCCAGAGCACTCCAAGACAAATGGAGTGGACCCCACTCTATTGTGGAGAGAAAGGGTTAGGTCGCCTACTTGGTTGACCTAGGCGCTCCTAGAGACCCCCATAGGGTGCTTCATGTGAACCGCCTGAAACCCTAGTATGACAGGTCTGACATGACCTTGCTCATGGCAACTGATGAGGGACAGGAAGAAGAGAGTGACCCTCTGCCTCAGATCTTCTCCCACAATACATGGGATGGCTCAGTAGGTGGGGTTGTGCTTGCAGACTCCCTCTCTGAGTCACAAAAAGATGACTGCAGAAACCTCCTGGGACAGTTCTCTGAACTATTCTCCCCGACCCCTGGTCAGACCACATGGTGTGAACACACCATTAACACAGGTGACAGCCTGTCTGTTAAAAGTAAAATTTAAAGGCAGCCTGATCACGTCAGGGAGTGCATTAAGTCTGAGGTGCAAAGAATGTTAGACCTGGGAGTTATTGAGCCCTCTGACAACCCCTGGGCCATTCCTGTAGTTATTGCCCCAAAACCAACCTCCCAAAATGGTAAAAAGGTTATGAGGTTCTGTGTGGACTATAAGGGTCTTAATACTGTAACTAAAACAAATGCTCATCCTATCACAAGAGCAGATGAGCTCATAGATACTCTGGCTTCTGCCAAGTATCTAAGCACTTTTGACGTAACTGCTGGTTATAGGCAGATCAAGTTGTCAGAAGATGCTAAACCAAAAACTGCATTCTCCACTCCTAGTGGGCACTATCACTTCACAGTGATGCCCTTTGGATTAAGGAATGCATCTGCCACATTCCAAAGACTGGTGAATTAAGTCCTCCAAGGACTGGAAAGCTTCAGTGCAGCTTATCTAGAAAATATAGCAGTCTTTAGCTCCACCTGGGAGGACCACCTGGTCCACCTTGGTAATGTATTGGAGGCTCTGCAGACGGCAGGCCTCACTATCTAGGCCTCAAAGTGCCAGATAGGGCAGGGGAGAGTGGTATATCTGGGCCACCTGGTAGGTAGAGGCCAGATCCAACCACTACAGGACAAAATCCAGACCATTCAGGATGGGACTGCCCCTACCACACAACCCAAAGCCAAAGCCTTCCTAGGCCTGACGGGGTACTACAGGAGGTTCATTAAGAACTATGGCTCAATTGTAACCCCTCTAAATGACCACACATCTAAGGATACCCAAGAATATTTTGTGGACAGCTAGCTGCCAAAAGGCTTTTGATGACCTTAAATATGCCATGTGCTCTGTTCCTATATTAAGAGGCCCTGACTACCCCAAGCAATTTATTGTGCAGACAGGTGCTTCTGAGGTAGGGACAGGGGCAATACTAACTCAGATGAATAAAGAGGGCCAGGATCAACCTGTAGCTTTTATTAGCAGGAGGTTGACCTCCAGGGAAAAGTGTTGGTCAGCCAAAGAGAGGGAGGCCTTTGATGTGGTCTAGGCACTGAAGAAGCTGAGGTCATACTTATTTGGCACTCCCTTTGTTGTTCAAATAGACCATAAAGCCCACTATGGTTAAAATAGATGAAAAGTGAAAATCCCAAACTTTTGAGGTGGTCCATACCCCTACAGGGATGGACTATACAGTGTAACATAGACCTGGGGGTAACTATTCCAATGCAGAGGGACTCTCCAGATATTTACAGTTAGACAATGAAGACTCAACTGGACAAGGTCAGTCTTACTGTCCTTTGTTTGGGGGGGTGTTATGTAGGAAATAACCCTGTTTTGACATGGTTACTCTCATTTTTTGCCTGCTGCCAGTGTGTTTCTATTGTGTTCTCTAACAAAGACCCTAGTGAATGTGCTCTCTCCTTCTAAATTTGGTTACTTAGGACTTAGCACACCCCACAATCTGCATACTGGTCCCCCATATAAGTCCCTTGTATATGGTACTTAGGTAGGTAGGGCATTGTGCCACCCAGGGGAGCCCATGCAAAATGTGTCTGCAGGCCCGCCATTGCAGCCTGCGTAAAGGTGCATGCACCCTTTCAGTACAGGTCACTGCAATAGGTCACTGTAAGTCACTCCTATGGCAGGCATTCCTAGCCCAGAGGGTAGGGTGCAGGTACCTGTGTGTGAGGAGACCCCTGCAGGTACGAATTCCAGATCCATTACTTTGGACTTCGTAAGTGCAGGAAAGCCATTTTACCCATGTACTGGACACAGGTCACTCACTACCTGTGTCCCGCTACATAATGGTAACTCCGAACCTGGGCATGTTTGGTATCAAACATGTCGGAATCATGCCCCAATACCGTTTCCGGTATTGGTTGTATGATTTCATACACTCTGTGGGCTCCATAGAGGACCCCCAGCATTGCTCCTACCAGTCTTTCAGGGATTTCCAGGCAGCCCACGCTCCACACACGTTTCTGCCCTCCTGCTGCTTGACCAGCTTAAGCAGAGGAAAGTAGAACAAAGGATTTCCTTTGAGAGAGGGAGGCAACTCCCTCGCCCTTTGGAAATAAGTATTACATGGCTTGGGTGGGGTAGCCTCCCCAAGTCACCAGTATGCTTTGAATGGCACATTTAGTGCCCTCCTTGCATAAACCGGCTTGCACTAGTCCAGGGAACCCTGCCCCCTACTCTGGTGTGAAACTGGACAATGGAAAGGGGAGTGACCACTCCCCTGTCCATCATCACCCCAGGGGGTGGTGCCCAGAGCTCCTCTAGGTGGCTACTTGATTCTGCCATCTTGAATTCAAGCTGGAAGCATCTGAGTAGCCAGGTCAGGCAGGTGACATCACAGCTCCCTCCTGAAAGGTGGTTACCCTGCTAGGTGGGACCAATCCCCCTTCCTGTGCTATTTAGGGTCTCCCTCTCGGTGGGTCCTCAGATTTGATGTACAAGACTCCAGCATGACTCCTCTGCATCGTTTACTTCAACTTCTTGCCACCAGGACTGCAATTGGATCCTCCAGGAACCAACAACCTCAACTCCAGCGACGACTCCGCTCTGCAACATTGTTTCTCTGACTCCTTACAGTAGCTGCAACATTTCCCTGGCTGTGCATCCTCTGAGGGCGATGAGTCTTCAGCCTGCCCAAGAAGAAAGAAGGAATCTGCCTTAGAGTGAAGGAGTCACTCCCCTGCATTCGCAGGCACCAACTACAATGACGACCGGCTGCGTGGATCTTCTCTTCTCCAGAGCTGCGTGGATCCTGCATCACAGGTGGTGGTCTGAAGTGGTCCCATTGGTCCTCTATACAAGCTGTCCAACTTGGGAGATGGTGAGCCCTTGCCTCTCCTTCTAGATAGCACACCTGTCCACCCCAACTCTTCCAGCTACCAAGGCTTGTTTGCTCCTACTCCAAAGGATCCTTAGACTCCATGAAGCCCCAGCACTCCACCCTGCAAAGCACAGTCTCCTGCCTGCTGTGCGAGTGACATGGAACTCCTCTTCAAGTGTGCTGCATGGGCCTCACTGCAACTCCTTTGCCTGCTGCCTGTGGGTCGCCTGTGGGGGCTGCCTCCTCTTCTTGTGACTCTCCCAGCTGCTGAGGGCCACCTAAAACTGTCCCCCTTGGGTTGAGTCCACTGGGCCTCGTTGGTCCTCTTCAGCTATGCAAAATCCTCTTCTCTGACTCTTGCATTTTGCCAAGGCTTTCCAACACCACTGACTGACTGCATCACGACTGCCAACGTGGGACATCACTTGCATCACTTCTGCTCCTGTGCTGCACTGCTGACTTTCTCCATACACCGTCGACCTGGTCCTGCATCCACAGAAGGTGGGTATTGGCTCCTGCCACAGCCAGACACTCCAACTCGAACTGGACTTGGTCTCCTTCTTTTGCAGGTTATCTTCTCTCCGGATCCACCTTTGGTTTCTTCCAGTCTTGTCTGGGTCTTGCACAGTCCTTTTCTAAAGTTCTCCTGGGGGTTTGTGGAAAAAACAGGTACTTACCCCTTCTCTCCCGGTCGCTGGGGGGCACCCTGGTACTTAACTTTTGGGGTTCCTGGTTCCTCCAGCTTCTCTCTACTGATTCCACTTCCTTGGGTGGGGAATTGCCTATCATATTCCACTTACTTAGTATATGGTTTGGTCTCCCCTAGGACCTTCACTATTTGCTATTGTTTTTACTATTTGCTATTGCTTTCTATGCTAATCACAGACTTCTAATGTGTACATAATACTGTGTTTACTTACCTCCTATTGGAGTATTGCCTATTCAGTATTTTGGTATTTGTGTTACTATAATAAAGTAACTTTATTTTTGTAACGCTATGAGGTTCTTTTGTGTGTGTAAGTGCTGTGTGACTGTAATGGTATTGCATAAGCTTTGCATGTCTCCTAGATAAGGCTTGGTTGCTCATCCACAGCTACCCATAGAGAGCCTTGACTTCCTAGACACTGTCTACACGTGCATGCTGACCCAGTTTGGGCCTCGTTCAGATCGCGATGGCAAAATGTTGTCTGAATCTATATCTGGATGCGAGTATCCAGCCACTTGGCCTCATTGGCTCGCACACATCCTCTCCATTACTAACCTGCTGTCTTTGTTTTAGTCTAGCCCCTATAGCATCAGCACCACCTGCAAGTTCTTGATCAGATAGGGACCCTTCTCCCAGATTCATCATTTGAGTTGCCAAGTCCCAGGGCCATCAAAGATGTATTGCATAAAAGAGGACCTTAAGCCTGCAGTTTGTTCTTTACTCCACCAAGTCTTCCATTGATGTTGCTCCCAATTTGTGTATCCAAGAGGATCTGAAGTTCAAAAGATGCTTCTTGCATGCAGCTTGGTGGTGGGATCATTATATGTAGTGTATTATCCTGGCAATAAAATGTCATGGTGGGACCCTTTGTGTGGGTCTCTGGGAGAAGGAAATATGCTCTCTCAATTATAAAGCTGGTGAGTAGTCACCAAAACTGAGGAGATCATCTAAGAATCTAGAAAGATTCCTTCATCCCTTCCAGAATGCCCACCAGGTGACTGTATTGCAGTGGGCTCAACTCTTGACATCATTCACATGATCATCAAGGGTCCTGGAGGAGACCAACAGTCTGTGTGCCTCTACCAACTGTGCTTCATACGTCCTGCTTCAGTAAGACCCCATCAGGTCCCATCTCATAAATGTTTTCCTCCGGGAGCAGGTAGGTGTTATATGTGGCCAGCAACAGTGCTATATATAAAGCAGCTGCATTCCCAGATGCGATGTTTGCAGCCATTTCACCTAAAAAAGAGTGCTTATTCAAGCTCAGTTTGTCTTTGTACATTATGAAAGAGGCAGTAAGGGAGGGTAGGAATCGGAAATTGAAAGTGAAATCTTCTGTTAACCCAATTCAATTAAGCCTTATCCATGACACCCTGTTCTCTCACGGTCTGAGAGGAAGTCTTCCCATGCACTGCTCATTTGTAGTGAAAAGAGAGAGGAAGACAGCCTATGTCTGCACAGTCTATGAAAAGAAGGTCTTGCCCCCGGACTCAGCTCACTGGCAGCATCAGGTGTCAGTCACCTTTAGATCATTCCTTAATATGCAAGGCCACACCTAGGGGCTAGTCCATTGCAAGTTGACAATATTCAAAGCGAGTCTAGCAGGCCAGTCGTGGGTTCATTACTCAGGCCTCATGTGGGAAGGCCACGTTCTTGTGCCGGCACTTCCTTCCTGATGTCGTCACCAGCCACCAGGACGGCCTAACAGCATTTCACAGCTGCCTATCAGCGAGCAGTCTATCTACAGTGGGAGGAGGCTGCCACCGCCTCTCCCTTCTCATGTGCTGCATCCCAGAACCCAGTCAGTGATCTCTTTCTGATGAGGCTCCCTTCCCAGAGACTCCTACCACCGCCACCTCCTTCTCCAGCCACCCCTCAGGCAGCCCCAACCAGGGCCACAGAAGCATCTGCGTACTACCCTCATGAGGCAGAACTCAAGGGCCAGTCACTCCACCGTCATGCACTAATGCTCCAAGGGTCCCCGTACGTCATCTTCAGTTGCAGCGCTGACCCAGAGAAGGCAGTGACACAGATCCAGACTGCCATTCTCCAAAGAAATATTGGCCCATATTTATACTTTTTGTGCTGCATTTGCGTCACTTTTTGATGCAAAAGCGGCACAAACTTACAAAATAAAATTCTGGCCCATATTTATACTTTCTAACGCAGTTCTGCATCAAAAAGTTTACTGCCGGCTAGTGCCATACCAAGACGCCGTCCAGGCATCGTATTTATGGTATGATGCTAGCCGGCGGTGAGGTGCGGCTAGCATCATAGAAAAGGATGCTATCCGGGTGCGGGAGGCGTAGGGGGAGCAGGGGGTTTAGTGTCAAAGGATGACACTAGCACAGGCAGAGGCAAAAAAAAATGCCTCTGGCCAGACTAGCATACATTTTTTCAGTTAAAACCCCATGGACATGACTCCTGTCTCAGTTAAGACAGGAGACATGCCCCCCAGCCCAATGGCCATGCCCAGGGGATTTATGCCCCTGGGCATGGCCATTGGGCACAGTGCCATGTGGGGGGGGGGTGGCAAGTTAGGCCCCCCCATTGCACTTTGAAAAAAAATTAAAATACTTACCTGGGCTTACCTGTGATGGGTCCCCCCCCATCCTTAGGTGTCATCCAGGTGTGGGTGCGGGTGGGGGTGTGTCTGGGGGCAGGGAAGGGAACCTGTAGGCTGCTTCCATGGTCTCTGACATGAAAAAAGGCCCACAGGTCCCCTAAAGCCTTCACATACCCAGATGTTAAATAATGGCGCTGAGGAGGCTTAGCACCATTATTTAAGGCCCTCCTCCTCCCGTGCGTGATGTTTGCATGGGAGGATAAATAAGGCGCTTGAGCCTTAGAGCCATTTTTTGCCTGGGAACGCCTAACTTGCATCTCATTGACGCAAGGTAGTTTTCCGCAGGCAAAACATGACATTTAACTTCATTGTTTTGGCGCTAGACATGTCTAGCGCCAAAATATAAATATGGAGTTAAGTTTGCACCGGATTTGCGTACAAAAAAATGATGCAAATCTGGCACAGAGTATAAATATGCTCCTCTATTTTGTACGTTTGCGCCGCTTTTGAGTCAAACAATGACGCAAAGGCGGGGCAAAAAAAGTATAAATATGGGTCATTATGTCTGGAATCAGCCCCATCTCAAGAAGAAATCTCGCTTGGTGCACTCTAATCTGCTCCATTGTGCTAACACACAGCTACCTGAAATCATTTCTGCAAAGGGTTTATTTCTTGAAATGGAAACATGCCAGCTGAGAGCCTGATTTTCTACAAGTCTTCCATTGAAGATGCTGATTGAATAGTTGGATTTCACTTCTTAGCGCTTGGTGATTGTGAGGACTCAAAATCAAATACACTATAACACTATTTGGAGCTAGCCACTCTTCAAAGGAGAACTTGCCTAAATTGTGGAAAAAATAAAGCATCACTTCGAAAGCACTGAACCCTGAAGGAGTCTAACAGACCTGAAACCTTCCCAGAAACCCTCTGCCAAATAGAATACTGAATGATGAACGTGTGGGCATACTCAGACATTTTGTTTTTACTTCAGTAGCATTCCCTCTGATTCAGTTCAACAACAAAGTGTTATTGCTCCCTATAAGGGGATTAACAGTTATTATCTGCTCTTTAGGAGCCTGAGCCAAGCAATAAGGTGTAAATGAATGGAAAAGTGAAGGAATAAATGTGTCCTAGGTAGAGCGGGCATTGTTGTGTGACAATTGCATGACGATGAGGTTGGAGCCTCAAGCTAAAGGCCCATTTTCTAACTCTCTTATGGCTACCAGCTGTAGAAAATCTTGCTTGTAAAGGTCTCAGGGGCTACCCTGGACCTCCACAAAGCTTAGTCCTACTGCAACAGCAGTTACATCGTTAGTATTTCGGGCAGAACTACAGATCTCAGTGTGCAAGCCTCTTGCTGCTCAATGTGCCAGCCACATGAGAAAGAAAGAAGCCTGATTACGCTTGACTGGTATCCATTTGGTGTATAAGGCTCCCATTGCTTCCCACCTGTAGTGTCGCGCCAGTGACGCAACTGGTCACAGCCACTACCATTATGTAGCGTTCGGCTAGAGGGGAGGTCAGCCTGACTCCCTGTGTATGAGCATTGTGGATGGACCCAGTGCTTAATTTGTAAATAAAAAGGTGGCGGTGCCCCCAAACCCTCCTCTTAAACACGCGGCTGCTGCAATTAAAAGTGTGAAAACGGAATACTGAGGCGGCGCCATCTTGAAGCCATCTCGGGCCTCCTCAGTCCATACAAAGTCACTCCCTGCCCCGTCAGCTCACTCCTGCAGCTTCCTGCTTTCTTCCTTTGCAACACTTTTTCGTTTTTCCCTTCCTCTGTCTTTCCCATGTGTGTATTTTGCTCGCAACAAATGCTTGAGGCAGAAGTATAAGCCCCGGCCCTCAAAGATAAGTGCCAGTGCTCAGCACCGGAAACAACAAGCACAATTTAAGCACTGGATGGACCCCGTTGGTCAAGTGGGCGAATTTATAAAGAGAGGTCAGTGGGTGGGGTAAGATGGAACGAAAGACCGTAATGTGCATGGAACTCCCCCGCTGACCAGTTATAGAAAACACTGGTGTTCTGTGGTTATTTATCTACGCTTACCACGCAGTACAGCACTCGACAACACCACACACGCCTGGCAACTTCTGTTACTAAACGACAGGTCGAGCCGGACCGACTGTCTTACTGCAGCCGTCAGTGGACGCAGCTGCCAGCAGACTGGATGGATGGGTCTCAGCATTTGCCAGGAAAGACGCCTAGAAATCACCCTTGCAGCAGCCAAGGCATTTCCTATCACTTGCCCACTTGTTATTTCCAAAGCGCAACCACCAAGGTGCAGGAAGAATGGATGTGCTGCTCCTCCTGCTCTCCAACTAACGGTTTGTTACAGCCTACACCTGGGTGGGCGGGGAATTACCCAATGACTTTGTAATAACTCACATTGCTTCAAGTCTTCCTCAGGGGCGGAGCATTGTCAGTAAAACGCGGGGGTTGGGGAGCCTTCAGATTTTCCGACAATATAACGCTATAATGCAATACACCAGAAGCAGGGTGCATGAGAGGGGCTTAAGGGGCAGTGAAAAGGGAGAGGAATTCAAACTTGGAGGTGTACTACGAGAGAAATCACAATAGTTTGTAAAATAGCCAACATTTTTGAAGCCTTTCAAAACTGAGACAGCAGTGGCTGATGACATTTGAGAGCGGTGGGGAGTAAAAGTTAGGGATGAAATAAGTAGCAAGTGAGCAATACATTTTTTAATTTTATTTTGTAATGTCATTATTTTGAAAAAAAAGTGTACTTGCATCAAACCCATATGCACAGAATCACAATTACAACTGGAGCATGTGACCACTGCCCTGTGCGCTCTGCAGAGAGGCCCAGGAATGGATGGCCAGGGGCCATAAGGTTGTGGTACTAATGACCGCTCAGTGTGAGCCCATTGGGTACATTTGCTTTGGTGCCAGTGAGCCCCATGGTGGTGGTATAAAATTGAGGCAAGCTGAGTCTGTGGGTGTAATACTTGAGAAAAACTCAGTCCACGAAACTGTAGAGTCAGGAGAGCTCAGCCTGGAATCAGTAGTATTTAAATGGGCAGGTACTGTCCGGTACTGAGTACCTGCACTTCTTTAAAATGCAAGTGAAAGTGCCTGCACTTCTCGCCACTTCTACAATATATTTAATGGACGAGCGACGTCACTTTTCAGAATCAAACAGGTACTCAGGCTGGGTAGTGAATACCACTCCTACATTTCAATTTAAAGCACTGGGAATCAATTTAGTGAGAAATCCGATCTATTGAGATATGCTTGGAAGCCCACCAGCGAGTGTGCACAGAGATCTCCGCTCTGTATCATGACGTTGTTAAAAAAGTGTGGTAGATTTGAATGTCCCATGTGGGTTCCTGGATAAAACAGAACCGGGTGATTGCAGTTCTCGAAACAAAGCCCATTCCTAATATTCTTAGTCGATGGCATCTGAGTATGCTGCTGGTTACGTGACATAAAAATTCACACTACAAAGCTGGTGGGGGCCGAACTCTCTGATGTCTTGTGCCATTTGTTTTATTAGGGTAGTGAGAAGGCTTTTGGGGGCCATAAAAGGACCTCCTTTTTCATCCCCACAGAAGGCTGAACTCGTGCCTTTAATGCACCCCGTTGACAAAGTACATATACATAATCGACCAAAATGAAAGCAGATAAAAACGGCTTGAAAAGATTTTGAACATTGTGTCCAGTGGACAGGCAGGGTTTGGAAACCACATCGGGTGCACTACCCCTTTCCTCCAATGTTTTTAGCAGCTATTTTTGGAGGGAGGCTGAAAGCATCAAAGTTCTCTCCGGACATTGCAACGTGCGGAGATCGCATACTTACATTCCTCTGACGTGTGGAAGGGAGCACAGTTGTCAAGAGTAAGCTACAGATCTCAGTAACTACCCCACGCACAACACCACCAAGATCACTCGACAAGCCAGCTTTTTACGCTCCATGCATAAATACACTTACACAACACGTCACATGCAAGCAGCACTGACTGCAATAACTGTTAACTGCATTCATTTATATAATTTCTTCTAATGTCGTTAGTTATCAGACCTAAAGCGTTATTATAACAGTACAAAGATCGCTCCCGTCTCATCTCCTGTATTATTGAATAAACTGTACCAAAGCTGTTCTGCTCAACAGTATTAAAGCCCGCTCTCCCTGGATGCCGCTACAATCAAGTTCATATGCAGCACCCCTACATAGCTCGTCATCTAAACCACTCCCGGTGCTGCTTTCATGCTGTTTGCATATGTGAACAGTATGATAGCAGCAGCCGGATTGGTTAGAGCAGGCAGCCCCAGAGCTCACACAGACCTGGAGGCTGCATCTATGTCCCTACAAGCTCACTGACACAGCGCTGATTACAAGAGCTGAAGTACGCATGTTAGGTTGGCTGTGGTGAAAGAAACCGCCAAACTAACATGCGCACTTTATTTCACAGTGACAAGCAGGTTGGCTGTCAATCACCATGCCTGGAGAGCAGCCCACTTCTCCCCCATCCAGCAACCCGAGTAACGTTGTTAAACAGACGAAGAAAAACTGAATAACTTTTTACTTATGTGACAGCTCACTCGTAAGAGAGGGTCAATGCCCCAAGCGCTCCTTAGTACAACCGCCCCTGATCGAAATGTCAGTTTGTTTCTTTTTTTCCTACTTTTCAGTTTAGGGGTTGCATTCTCCTAAGCCAGGGAAGAGGAGGAGGGAAGAGAAAGCGGCCTCTGATCAGAAAGAAGCAAAGCTTTGTTGCTGCAGCGACCCGGGAGGGGGTGCTGGGGGTGGGAGGGATTGGTGGGCGGGTGGGAGGGATTGGTGGGCGGGTTGGGTCGTTTGCGCTCTTGCAGAGGATCTACCAGATTCAGAAGAGTAAATTGGCCGAGTTAGGTAGTGAAAAACAAGCAGGTCCAATGCAATGGGTCTCGCTTTTGCTGGAGTTAGAGCTAAAACGGTTGTAAATTCCTAACTGGACTTTTCTTGCCACTGAAATTGAAAATGAAAAGTAAAACAGCGGTTTCAAAGCGCCACGGCCACCATGAGCATGAGCGCTAAGGAGGGACATAAAAAGTTTGCTCACAGTCAAACGTAGAAACGCGCAATTAGCCATGTAACAGGGACAGTCTGCCGGGCGGTAACAAAATCGCCCCAAGGAGAGACACATGTAAAGCATTTACCAATGATAACAAAGTATTTTTGAAAGGCAAGCCCAGGAACGAATAAAAGTGATGGGCATGTGGTGGGCGCAGTTAAAAGCCCACAATTCTTACAACAGGTCAAAGCGCTTGACCCAAAAATACCAAAAGGGCAAGACATGCTAAAGGGGCAGCTTGATGGGAGCCCCTGAGGGCTGGCTGATAAGCTTGTTCAGCATACAACGTTCCATAAAAGGCCTTAGGTGTTACTGCCTGCATACATTGTAGACATTCAAACTGGCTGCAAAAGCTGAATGTTCTAATACGAATTCCGATGTCAGTTACATGTAGTCCATCCTTGCCTTCAAAGGTGATCTTGTTCTTTTTATTTTGTTATTAGCAATATATGCACCAGAGCGGTCTTGTCCCAGCCCTCCACGTGAGATTTGATACTATGCAAAACCTAAAGGCATTTGAATCTCAGACTTGGGAAATTCCGAAACCATTACCCAAAGGGCAACAGCGAAGTTATTTCATTTGAATCCAATGCTGCCATCCTGTGGACTTTTTGTATACACGTGTCAATTGCATTGAATTTTAGCTTTCAGCCATGTAGTAGTTTATCCCAAATTACATACCACGAAAGATTTCAGTGGCCTTCATTTCTTTGACATTTTCGTTTTTTATAATCAAATCATTAATAAATTATGGTAAATATCCCACCTTACCCTTACAAAGTCCTCTATTAAATTACAAATAGGCGTTGGGAAACAAGATTCTGTTTTTTAAAACAATATTTGAGCCGTGGGGTTTCTGTTCTTTTAATTTGAGTCGTGACAATCTGTAAATAGATTTTATGATCTTTGGGTATAAAATTGTGTTCTTGGGCTATGAGCCAGGGCGCATTAGCTTTCCATCATGTCCGTATTAAATTTTGGGACTTGACACATTTGTCAATCTTTGATATTCTGCAGTTTCGACTCTATAGAAACGCCGGTAGATAGGCCAAACCATTATATCCTCTGCACCTCGCCAAGAACACATTTTGTCGTAATATGACTCAATGGCAACACCAGAACCTCTGCGTTGGGACCACTAGATGGCTCGTCAGGAATGTCATGGAGTCTGGACATTTGAGCTTCCAAATGACGTGTTGAGAGGAAGCCCGATGAAGGACAGGAAACTGTATCCACTAAAGCTGAAAATAAAGAATCAAAAACAGTAATATAGAAAATGTTTGAGGGTAAACATCTGGCGATATATAGCTAGGGAAGGAATACTATTTACCTGTGTGATTTTATTAAAATCAGGAGCTGTCTTCACTATTTCTCTTTGTAGAAACTGCATTTTATGTCTAAACTGGAGGTTCATATTATGCATGCTTCACTGCTCCAAAAAAGGTATCCGCCCCGGTTTACAATAAGATGTGCTGATACTCTAGAGCAATCAGGAGATTTGAAAAGGTACTCTAGCCTTGCTCCAGCTAAATGGTTCCGAAGGCCATATCTGCTCTAGAGGAATGAGCTCCAAAGGGTTTTAGATCTAGTCCAGTCAGTCATAGCCCTTGTAATCCATCTGGTCAACAAGAAAATGCAGGAGCAGTTATTCAAAAGAGAGTGACAGTTCAGGAGAGGATGTTCCTAAATCAGGTGTCTGATGTATACCCTTTAAGGCAGCACACTACAAATAACCTTGGATGAGAAAAAAAATAAGTATACTCAACAATAGTCGAGGTATACTTTGTGTGTCTGTTAATAGAAAATTACACCCTTGAAAGGGAAAAACGCCTTGTAAAAATGGTTAGTGTCTTAACAAATCAAGCAGAGTAGTCCAGTTAGTTTAACTGACAGCATTTTCATTGATGAAGAGTAATTGCGGGCAATGTAAGAGACACTTGCTGAGCTAGGTCAAGGGCCCGTACTGAGGAATAACAGGATTAAGGGTGGGAATGTCTGATACTGTTCAGCAATCTACAGATCAAGGGATGTTCCCCAAGGATTTGTTCTCAAAATGTTAATTGCCAGCAGAATAGCTGTTCTGCAGCCCTAAATAGTCTAAAAAGACGTCCTGAGATGCTAATGAGGCTTGGAAATTTAGTGGCATTTGGTGATACTGGACAGACATTACTTTCCACACTCCAAACAGCCCAAGTTTGCCAAACTGACTTGTAAGGCTTGGAAATACCCCCGAAAAGGAATCTTTTATGAGGCTAGCATCAGAAGACAAAGTCAGGAAAGAGACCACAATGACCCGATTTTATCCAAGTCGTCAGATTGCGACTCCTGCTGTGGGGCTCTTTAGGAGGTGGGTGTTACATGGAAGCAATATAGGATGTTCTGCAGACAGTTTGAGGAGTGATGGGAACCGGGTTGTAACCTCTTCGGGTGGGAAAATGAGAAGCTCCAAGGTCTTCTATGCCTCTGAGGCAGGCACATTAGAGATCATGACAAAATGAAGAAAAGTGTAAAGCTGACTAGTTGATCAATGTTTCATAAAGATTTCCATGGCGAGAAGACTCGTCATCCCTCTGTAAAAGCGGGTCAATTATGAGTTCAAACGTGCGGCAAAGAGATCTATGCACAATACGCCAAAGTGAGGACTCTATATTTGGCAAACTGCTGTATCAATACTCCAATCTCAGTTTTGTAGTTGTCTAGTGTCAATCTACAATTGTCCTTTTAAAGCCAGTAGAACATCCTGCTCAAGGTGAATGTTTTTTTGTGGTGAGACAGAGCTCTCCAAACGTCGCTGCCATCCTTACAAGAAGTTTGGACTTTGGGATACTTCCCAGATGGTAAATGGATTAGACCTCCGAAATGTTGTTCATCTGCAAATGGATGGAAGTGGGGGTTGAAAGGAATCGATACCTCAAGATCTATGGACATTTTGAGGAGAGAAGGGAACAAGGACAGAGCCTCTTAAAGTGGAGATAAGAGAACCACTAAGGCCTCCAGTGACTCTGTGACAGGCCCCTAGAGCTCATCACAAAAGGATGAAAACCATAAAGTTGATTGGTTGTCCAATGTTTCACAGCGATGTCCTTGGTGCGAGCAAGAGCATCCGGCCTTCAAATGTAAAAGTTCAATTAGGAGTTCAAATATGAGGCAAAGATATATATGCACCACGCTTACCTGTGATGACTCAGTGCTTGGAAGCTGCTGGATTAACTTTACAACCTCTGTTGTAATATAGGTGCCTTGATTGTTAGCCTACAACTGTGTTGTGAATGCTTGAAATAAATTCTGCTAAAACTGAAACTGGTGTGGTAAAATAGAGCACCCAAAACGGCTTTGCCACCTTTACAGGGGCTTTGCAAGCCTGTACGTAGTCTGGGAAACTGGTGGACATCCTCCAGGAAATATCTAAGTAGGAGAGATCTGATAACGACCACCTTGCCTGTGCAGTCTGTGGTATCCAAACTGGTGCAGACACCATACTTGGCAGAAACCTGCCCATCTTGGATCATCTGAGTCAGGACCCAAGACACTCCGCAACTGCAGAAAAGATCATGCTAGCCATGTCTTAGAAAGTTTGCAGAAAATATGCAGATCCGACCAGCGGAATTTGCTATTTCAGTTTGGACAAAATTTAAATGGCATGTTTTCCAAATCCTTTCCTGCACGAGTCATTGTTATACGACCTTGCCCCAGTCTTTTCCAATACACTACAGACACAGTTAGCAATCGTACAAAATGAGTTTAAATCTTTGACAGCTACCCATTGGTCTTGCTGTGGGGAGTTCTTAGAGAATGTCAAACTCCACAGCTTCTAAGCATGTTTCTACTAGAGCACTGTAAGATATGACTGAATCTAATGGTGAAAAAAAAAAAAACGAAGGTGGTGTCTTGTCCTGGTGTAGTGTGGCTTTCAGCGAGGAATCACAAGTCTACTCAGAACCAAAACTTCCTCTTCAAAGTAAAACAACCAACATTTGTATCCAACACTAGTTGGGAGGAGTGTGCAAAGCATGTGATCTACAGCAGGATATGCTGCAAAGAACAAGTTACTTACCTTCTGTAACACCTTATCTGGTAGAGACTCTATCTAGTTGCAGATTCCTTACCTTAGAATATCCCCAGGCATCAGACTGGATCTGCAACATTTTTGAGCAGTACACCTGCACGTCAGTAGGTGGCATTGTTCGCTCTGCGTCTGTGGCGGCATCTGCGCTGGAACTGACATACGCGTTACCTATATAGGCACCAGCTCAGAGCACTGATGTTAGCTGATTTCACAACTTTTCACACTAGGAGCACAAAGCCATGATGAGCACTGACCACTGGTGTGACAAAGTAAGGCCCTGAGAAGGGTGTCCCTTACACCATAATTGGTTTGCAGTGTGAGAAAGGGCTTCTTTTGACACAATTAGCCCCCTACTTTTGTGCCTTGAATATGATGTGGTTTCAAAGTTGTACGTGCCCTTGGGCCATGCTAAACAGGTTCCCAGGACCAGATCTGTTTCCCAAAACAATTGGCAACACCTTTAGTTGCCACTAGAAGTCCCTAGTAAATGATACTTAGGTACCCCGGGCATGAAGTACTAAGGGTAGGCCCCGAGAGCAGCAGCACAGATTGTGCTACCCTCAGGGACCCTACTTCAAAGTGTACTCAGCCCTGCCATTACAGACTGAGAGTCCTGGTACAATCCTAAAAGGCAAATATGACATGGCACACAGCCTGTGTGACCTGTCCACTACACACTGCATGCAGTATAACTAAGCCACCCCTCTGGCAGGCCTTTCAGCCTAAGGCAGGGTGCACTATAATGCATGTGTGGGCATAGGTGCATGAGCAATATGCCTCTACTGTTGTCCTTGCCAAACCTGGGACATAGTAAGAGTACAGAGCAGCCATTTTAAATGCATTCGCTGGACACTTGTCAGTACGAGTTTCACAGTTACATGATGGCCACTGCAAATCCTGGGTTGTTTGGTATGAAACTCAGAATAAAAAATCAAAACTGGAACCAGTATTGGATTTATTGCAAAATGTACTCAGGGGCCAACTTAGAAGTGACCCCTGCAAAGCTAACTAGCCCTGGCATGGTTGCTGGCCAGTCCCAACCAGCCTGCCAGAACCAGACAACATTCTGGAGCCTGGGGTAAGGGCTTTTGCTCTCTGGGACCAAAAAACAAAGCTCTTCAGGGGCAGATGTGTTGCACCTCCTCCCCCAGGAATGTGCGCAGCCTGCCTGCCAGCTTCAAAAGGCTAGCTGCCCTCGAAACTCAACCCTTCAGCATTGCTGCTAGCAGCAGACGGCTGCCTCCATTGCAAACCCCACTTTTGGCAGGAGCAACAGTGGGAAAATGCACAAAGACTAGGAGGATTGACCAACCTCTGTCTGCACCACCCCTCGGGTGTAGCAGGAGAGGTGACCTCTCCATTTCATTTTCCTGCATCTTGCATGGTAGGAAAATAGCCAATCAGGGTTAGGGATGTGACCTCTTCCCTCAGAAAGTCGTCACATAGTGGGTGTAGCCACCCTAAGGTAGATGGCCCATTGGCCACTACCAGATACTCCCCTAAATGCCCTCTAAGTGCAGTATTTAGTGGGCATCCATAGATCTGCAGATCAGATTTGACGGACACAAGAAGGCCAGCAACAAAGAAGACCCAGAGCTTGAGAACAGAAGTATTGCTGCACAAAGAAAAAAAGCATCAAACCCTGCCTGCTGGACATAGGACTCGACAATCACCGCTAAGGGGTCGACTGAACATCAGATGGACTCGAAGAAAGTCCAGAGGACCTCCAACCTTCTAAAAATTGCCAAGGACCTCCCTCCAGAGGGAAGGCATCACTCTCTGCAATCAAGAAGCAAGTACCAGTGAAGTCCAGTTCCCTGACTGACCACTGACCAACGAACTGGACAATGCAGCCAGACCAAATTCCACCTCCTGGACCTTGAAGGACAAACTCTGCAAGTGTGCCATGTATGGGGGCACTGAGACCTCCAGAGGCTGAACTGTGCAATAGCCATGTGTACTGGGCCCCTAACGCTGGACACCCAGAGGAAAAGTCCACTCCGGACTCTCCAAGGACCAGAAGGAAGCACCAGTTGAGGGACTTAGGGCACACAAGACCCACCCCACAGAATAGCCCTGCTGACCTGCAATCTGCCCTCCAAGGGACCTGACCTCTAGTTCCAAAGGCTCCTTTGTGCACAGCTCTTGGCTGACCTATCTGTTCTGCACCCAGTCTCCATGGCCCCTTGCATCAGAGAACCAGCCATGCTCTAGGTGTTCCTAACCCCTTGCAACCTCAACACTCCAAGAGAACCCACTGGACTCACCTTTAAGTTCACCTGTGCAGTGCACTTCCAAGTGGTCCCCCTTGCCTGTCCTGCATCAGCTCCAAAACTTTCAACTGCTGCTCCTGCTTGAACCAGGAACCGCCCTAACGTCTCCGGCTGACCCATGGGACATCTCAATGACCTTGACCTAAAACCAGAAGTTGACATTTGTGAAAGTATTGCCTGATTTTATATGCATTTTAATGTTTTCTCCCATTGACTCCTATGGTGCGTAATTATGGACAAAAAAAACTATTTTTGCTAAAACTGAAAAATCATAACTTAAAAAGTATGTACTTATCTGATATTGATGATCTTAAAAATGTTATAAAAATCTGAAGTCATTTTTATAAATTGGTCTTGAGTAATTCTTTTGAGTGTGTGTCCACATTTATTGATACTGTGAGTACAATAATTGCTTAACACTTCTCCAAGATTGGTCTAACTGCTCGACAAAGCAACCACAAAATTAGAGCATTAGGTGGTCTAATGTTTACCTCTCTGAACCAAAGTGGAGCTGCCCCAGTCTCTCTGCACAGTGAACATTATTTTTGTAAACTATGTAGAGAGCCAACCTCCCAGATTTGGTGTATCGGCTCTGGGATACAAAACTTTGCATTTATTGATACCACTATGTCAATCTGTCAGCATTCAAATAACTCTCTGAATTGCCTTTAGCTTAATTGCATTTTTTTTCAAATGAGCTTCTTTTTTGCAGATTGTTTAACTAACTGCTAGGGCCCTCGTTAGGTCCCTACAAGAAGAGTTAGAGTTGAACATTTCTTCCTATAGTTGGCCTTGGCAAAAAGGGGTTCCAAATTCATAAAAAGGTACCAACTTTAGTAGCATAGAACATTTCAGACTCAGAGAACTAGAGCCAGGAGCTTGACCTGCCCCTTTACATGGTATATAACTGTGCCCAGTAATGGAAACTCTGTAAGCTGTACAAGATTCATACTTGGAAACATGCCACCTTACAAAAGCTTAGGCTTCAAGTGGCACGGTATGAGGAAGCTAACTCCAGAGTAGAAGCAGATAATGAGGTCTCTGGGAATGAGGATAATGCTGTGGACAGTGGGGAAGAAGGTAGCTCCTCTCCCCCTATCATTAGTGTACCCACAGAGGAGGACCTGGCTTCAGCCAGGGGCTAACCAAAAGACTGACCCCGGAGGCTCAGCTTCTAGAGATAGAAACTAAGAGAAAAGAGTTTGGCCTTGGACCCATCTCTGGTGGCAGCACACAAATCCTTAAGGAAAAACTTTTTAACCTAAATCTCTCCAAATGAGTTGTCCCACCTTTTTCAGAAGGAGATCATATTGTCAAATCGTTTTCTGCCTTTGAAAGAGCCTGTATTGGGTGGGAAATTGACAAGAAACACAGGGGCATACTGTTGTGGGAGTTATTCTCCAGAAAGTAGAGGGATAGGCTCCTGGCACATAATGAAGCAGATTCTAAATCCTTTGACCTCATGAAGGTACCCTGATTGAGGGCTTTGGATATACAATTGAAGAGTACCGCATAAAATTCAGGAAGGCTAAAACAAATCCAGAGCCAAACTTAGGTAGAATTTGTGGACTATTCAGTAAAAATGCTGGGTGGTTGGTTAGCTGGTAACAAGGTACAAGAATATGATGGGCTGTATAATCTGTCCATGAAAAAGCATCTGCTAAGTACTTGTTACAGTGAGAAGCTACATCAGTACTTGGTAGACCTAGGTTCACTTTCTCCTCTTGAGTTAGGGAAGAAGGCAGACCACTGGGTCAAGAGAAGGGTAACCAAAACTACCACTGGCGGCGAGACCAAAAGAAAGAGATCACAAAGATTCCCCCCAAGGGAAAATGGGAGCCAGAATAAAAACAAAGAGTTTTCTCAATGCCCCCAAAAACTTGCACAGGAGGGTAAGATTTAACCTGTGCTGACTGGCCTAGCAATATGCACAAATACAGGCAGCATCCTTTGATTAATGGGACAAAAGTAGACGCTCTAAGGGATACAGGAGCTAGTGTCACCATGGTGACCCAGCACGTGGTCCATTCAAATCAGTTCCTGGTGGGAAAGACTTAACCTGTCACCAATGCTGAGAATGAAACAAAGTTTCACCCCATGGCAATGGTAACCTTTGACAGGGAGAGTAGCTGGAAAAAGGAGGTGGTTGTGTCCCCATTCATCCAAGTAGACTGTCTGTTTTGTAATGATCTGGAGCACTCCCCCTCGGCAGAAGTAGAACTGAAGACCCATGCAGCCCCTCCCCCACCACCAAAGCCTTGAGACCCTCACAAGTGAATAGTGTGCTTTACAAATGCTATGATTGATTGATTGACATAGCCATGCTTGGGTCCCAGAATTGGCCCAGGAAAAGACTAGGACACAGAGCAAACTTCAAAAAGAAGTGTTGGATTCTGAAATAGTGGCCCAGACCTCCAAGAGAAAGGGCAAGAAGGCTGGAGAACTAGCTTCTACACAGATCACAGGTCAGAATCCCTCTTCTCAGGAAGAGTACTTATTATTCCAAGGGGGGACTGAGCCTACAGAGCTTGGGCCTTACTACCCAGAGCTCTTAGGCACATTGGGACTCTGCAGGGAGAATCTGAGCTAGGGACAAAGAACCTGCCCCACTCTTGAAGGCCTGAAGCAGTAAGCTGCACAGGAAGAAAAAGATAGTTACAGTGGTACCCACAGGGTCTACTGAGAGGATGGACTCCTGTTTACTGAGGCCAGAGGTAGCCCAAGCCTGGTGCAACCAGGAGGGTGGTAGTGCCCAAGCAATATAGATAGTTTCTTCTCTCTTTCTAGTCCATGATGTTCCCCTAGCTTGGCGTCTGGGGCAAAACGAAACCTGGAGCAAGCTAGTCAATCACTTTTACTGGCCTGGAATGTCCCAGAAGGTGAAGGACTTTCCCACGTCCTGTGACACCTGCCAAGCTAGTAGCAAGGCAGGAGGCAACCTGAAGGCCCCCTTAATCCCACTGCCTGGGGTTGGGGTGCCCTTTGAGAGGGCATGGGTTGATACTGTTGGCTCTCTTGGCCTTTAGACTGCATCAGGGAACAGATATATCCTAGTGGTTGTGGGTGATGCCACTAAATACCCTGAAGTCATTCCCCTTAGGACCATCACTGCTCCTGCATTAGCCAAAGCCATCCTAGGTATTTTTACTAGAGTTGGCTTCCCTAGGAGGTAGTATCAGACAGAGGTTCCAACTTCTTTTCTGTATAACTGAAACACATGTGAAAGGATTGTGGTGTAAATTATAAATTCACTACCCCATACCATTGCAGACCAATGGGTTGGGTGAAAGATTTAACTAAACCCTGAAAGGCATGATTGGAGAACTCCCTGAAAAACCAAGGAGATGTGATGTCTTGCTTCAATGTCTGCTTTTTGCTAACAGGAAAGTGCCACAAAAGGGAGTAGGGTTTTCCCCCTTTGAGCTTTTGTTTGGGCACCATGTTTGGTTACCACACTGAGGTTGTCATTACAACCCTGATGGTCGTTGTTAAAGCGGCGGTAAAACCGCCAATAGGCCGGCGGAAAAAAATTGGAATCACGACCGTGGCGGAAACCGTCAACATAGACAGCTACTTTAACACTCCGACCGCTACGGCGGTACAAACAAACACCGCGGCAGTAACCGCTAACAGACAGGCGGAGGACAATGTACCACCCACAGAATTACAACAGTCCAATCTGCCACCTTTTCAGGGGCGGATTCACTGCGAACAAAAACACGGTGGAAACAGGACTTGGAAGGGAAAACACTCACCTCTACACACCCCACGAGGAATCAGGACGCCATGGAACCCGAGCTCCAGCCTTTATTTTCCTGCTTCTCTACCAGGAACAACAAAGACGGTGGCGAAGACCACAGTGAGTACTGCACCTACGACACAGGGGAGGGGGGAGGGAAAAGAGAGTGACACACACGCAACACCCCCACCGTCACCCACGACAACACACACACTAATACATCATGATACATTACAGTTACACTCCCCAACCCCCCTGGAAGAATGCAAGGACAAAAGGAAATGAGTCAAATGATTGTAATATATTCAAATACATGAATCAAAAATATATACATATATAAAGATATTCACACTATAAACAAATATATACACCAAGAATACAAGTCCAAGGGATTCCACCATCATAGTCTGTGGACCACGGGGCCCAAAATGCATGGGCGAGGCCCACACTCAATACCCGATCCAAATGGAGAGTACACTGCTGGGGCATCAGTTAGAAATAAAACAGGCACCTCAGGGGGAAGGGAAGGGGGGGCACCTCAGCCGGATAAGTGCACGACGCCAGATCCACAAGGGGACTCCATGCCCATTGATGTATCCTGGAGAGTGCAAAGCCACAGTCTCTCAAGTCTCTACAGTGGGTGGTTTGCCCACTGCTTTATCCTGGGGAGTGCAAAGCCACAGTCTCTCAAGTCTCTCCAGTGGGTGGTTTGCCCACTGCTTTATCCTGGGGAGTGCAAAGCCACAGTCTCTCAAGTCTCTCCAGTGGGTGGTTTGCCCACTGCTTTATCCAGGGGAGTGCAAAGCCACAGTCTCTCAAGTCTCTACAGTGGGTGGGTTGCCCACTGCTGCATCCTGGGGAGTGCAAAGCCACAGTCTCTCAAGTGGATAACAGTCTCCACTGGTTCTGGAGGGGGCTTTGTGCCCAGAGTGCTTCATCCTGCCAAGGACTGAGGTAGTGGATGTCATTCTCCACTGGTTCTGGAGGGGGCTTTTTGCCCATAGTGCTTCATCCTGCCAAGGACTGAGGTAGTGGATGTCATTCTCCACTGGTTCTGGAGGGGGCTTTGTGCCCAGAGTGCTTCATCCTGCCAAGGACTGAGGTAGTGGATGGATCGCTCCACTGTTCTGGAGGGGGCTTTGTGCCCAGAGTGCTTCATCCTGCCAAGGAATGAGGTAGTGGATGTCATTCTCCACTGGTTCTGGAGGGGGCTTTGTGCCCAGAGTGCTTCATCCTGCTCGTGGCGGCCTCAGTAGCGCCGGAATCTTTGGCGCTCACTGGCCTGCGGTGCTTGTAGCGGTGGTGTCCTGTTCAGCGGTGCTGGTGGCGGCGGTGTGCTTGGCAGCGGTGCTGGTGGCGGCGGTGTCCTGTTCAGCGGTTCTGGTGGTGGCGGTGTCCTGTTAGCGGTGCTGGTGGCGACGGTGTCCTTGGCAGCGGTGCTGGTGGCGGCGGTGTCCTTGGCAGCGGTGCCTGTTGCGATCTTGTCCGCCATGCAGGTTTTCCCAGACTTGCCGGTTTTACTGTGCCCCTTCCCCACATTGGATGGTGGCGCAGCTGTCTCCACACTCCCAACTGTACCCCTGGGAGCGGCTTTGGTGGCAGATTTTTTTCCTCTCTCCCGCTGGGCACTGGCCAACTTTTTCTGCTTTTGAGGTGGGGGACTGTCCATGCTCAGGCTCCTTGCCACACTGGCTACCCTGCTGCCTGGCGCACTCCAGAAGCCGGTTGCTACTGGCACCACTGTTTCCGCAGATGTTGTGGCTGAGACGCTGGGTTGGGACCTGGAGAGGCAGGCCCTAGGAGACTGAAGGGGTGGGGGAGGTGATGAAAGAGGTCAAGGTTGGACAGGAAAAGTTTTTTGGGCACACTGGGATGGGTAGATGGAGGGGATCTGGGATTGGAGGAAGAGGTAGTGGCTATAGGAGGTGTACGTTTGCTGACTTTGGGTGAATGTGCATGGGCTGGAGGCTGTTGTGAAGTGGATGGCTGTTGGGTGGGTGTGTGGTTGCCTTTGTGTACCTTGGGAGGTGGGCTCACTGACACACTGGGAGAGGACATAGGGGATGTGTGAATGGTAGTGGGGGTGGTGAGTGCACATGAGCGGGGTGTGATGGTGGGTGTGCTGGTGATGGAGGTAGTAGCTGAGGATGTAGTGCATGCAAGTGTGAGTGGGGACAAGACAGGGAGGGAGGAGGGAGACGAGGAGGAGGTGGACACAGTGGAGGCAGTGGATGTTGGTATGTCTGCATGTGTCTGATGCTTATGTGAGTGCTTGTGGGATGTGTGGTGCTTATGTTTGCCCGAGCTTCCCTTGTGTGTTGACGCTGGTCTGATGGTGTGCTTGGCATAGGCTGAGGTACAGGGGTTTGGGTCTGGGTGGAGGAAGTTGGAGGGGGGAGGCTAGAGACAGGGACAATGGCTGCCATCAGTGCTGAAGCCAGAGTCTGAAATGCTCGCTGTTGGGCTGCCTGACCAGAATGAATGCCCTCCAGGTATGCATTGGTTTGTTGCAACTGCCTCTCTACACCCTGGATGGCATTCAAAATGGTAGACTGCCCAACAGTGAGGGACCTGAGGAGGTCAATGGCCTCCTCAGTGAGGGCAGCAGGGGTGACGGGGGCAGGGGCTGAGGTGCCTGGGGCGAAGGAGATGCCCACCCTCCTGGGTGAGCGGCCACGGGGCAAACGCTGAGGGGCTGCTGGGAGGGCGGTGCTGGTAGAGTTGGGTGGTGGGTGTACCTGTAGACACCGGGGGCACAGATGGGACAGCCACCGCAAGGGAGCTCACATCAAAGGAGGAGTCCGTATCGCTGGTCTCAGCTCCTGTCCCCGCCGTGGAGCTCTCCTCGCCCTCCGTCCCACTGGTGAATTCAGACTCCATTGTGTCGCCCTCCAGGGCCATGTGGGATGCAGCTCCCTCCTGCTCTGGTGCCACTGCTCCTCTGCCTGATGATACTAAGGCACACAAGAACAGGGAGACCACAAAAAGGGGGGGGAGACAGAAGAAAGACATGTTGAGTGCATGCAATACCGCTACAGTTGGCGGACACTACAGACACAGAAGCCCCTTGCACTACGCCGTGCACTTGGAGTTCCCTAATCAATCACAGGGACATGGGTTAAAAGGCTTTTCCCGATTGCTGCACACATGGATGTCACAAGAGCCTGACTAGGTGTAGTTGGCTCTGTACACAGGTGGGGTGGGGTGGTGTGCCACAGGGCCTGCCTTCAGAAGGGACCTTGCCTACTAAACTCGCCCTGGCCTAGGGGAACCCACAGCCCACCTCCCCCACCCAGACACCTACAATGCGCGCTGAATCAGCTGAATGAGAGTGTACTCACCCCTTGTGGCTGCTGTGATGCCCTCAAGCTCCCATCCAACTCCGGGTACGCCACAGCCAGGATCCGGAACATCAGGGGGGTCATGGTACGACGGGCACCCCTCCCACTTTGGGAGGCCATCCCCAGCTGGGCCTCTGCTGTCTTCTTGCTCCAGCGGCGAATGTCCTCCCATCTTTTCCGGCAGTGGGTGCTCAGTCTGTGGTAGACCCCCAGGGTCCGGACTTCCTTGGCGATGACACGCCAAATATCCTTCTTCTGGTGGGCGCTGACCTACAGAAATAGTACAGGGGAAAAGGAGAAGATATAACTGTCTGCACCGTCACAGTCATTGGCCCGCATCCCTACCCTTGGCATGACGCACATGTACTCACCCTCGTTTCATGCACGCCTCATTCTCCCCCCCCTATCTTTCATCCACACAACTCCAAACAGCCATTGCCCATACAGCATGCTCACAGTGTACTCACCTGTTTGTCTGGAGGACCGTAGAGTAGCGTGTACTGGGGGAGGACCCCATCCACTAGTTTCTCCAACTCCTCCGTGCTGAAGGCAGGGGCCCTTTCCCCAGACACACAAGCCATTGTCTCTTCCAGACTGAGGTCACAGCAGCACTTACAGTGTCGGTCCTCTCCTGTCGAAGATCAGGTATCAAGTGATTGAACAGAGAGAAAATGGCAGTCACGTCCGCGGCAGTGCGTACCATCACCGCGGGCGTACATCGTCATTGGCTCCTGGGACCCATAGGGTTCAATGTTAACCAATGCAGGATTGCGCCGCGGTCTTCGACCGCCTACTGCGACGGTGTACAACGCCAGCGCAGTTACCTCATATCCCCTTGTCCCACTTTACAGGTCAGGCAGCCGCCATTTCAGGGGCCCACATGGCATTATTTTGGACTGCGTCACACATATCTAGGCCTTGCTTAAACAGTAATACAGCCATATGTCGATTTGCAAACATTTTCCGATTAAGTTGTGTTTACGTACCTCAGAGTTGGTTGACTCTCTGCTCGCTGTTCTCCTCCATAGGCAACGTCTGCTGGGGCAGGTGAGGAGATGGTGGCATCCTCCGGTGTACAGACCGCTGGTGGACCTGTCGACAATGGAGGAGCGACATGTGATCATCACCAACAAACTTGATCGTATCACAATCCTGGAATTGTGTGCCCAGTTGGAGCCAGACCTGATGTCAGCTTTCCGCCATCCCACAGGAATCCCCCCTCTAGTGCAGGTGCTGTCAGTACTCCATTTTCTAGCAATTGGGTCTTTTCAAACAACAGTGGCCATAGCATCAGGGATGTCCCAGCCTATGTTTTCCAACGTGTTGTCCAGATTGTTGTCTGCCCTGCTGAAACACATGCGCAGCTACATCGTTTTCCCTCTGGTGGAGGATTTGCTTACAGTGAAAGGTGACTTCTATGCACTGGGACATATCCCCAACATCATAGGTGCCATTGATGGGACACATGTGGCCTTGGTCCCCCCATGCAGGAGTAAACAGGTGTACAGAAACCGGAAGAGTTACCATTCGATGAATGTGCAGATGGTGTGTTTGGCCGACCAGTACATCTCCCATGTGAATGCCAAATTTCCTGGCTCAGTGCATGACGCTTACATTCTGAGGAATAGCAGCATTCCTTATGTGATGGGGCAACTCCAGAGGCACTGTGTGTGGCTATTAGGTGAGGACATGGACCGTATACAGTGTGAATAGGTGTCTGGGTCTGGGGATGTCCCTATGAGTTACTGTGTGTCTAACAGTTGTCCCTCGCCATTTGCAGGTGACTCTGGTTACCCCAACCTGTAATGGCTACTGACCCCTGTGAGGAATCCCAGGACAAGGGCAGAGGAACGCTACAATGAGGCCCATGGGCGAACTAGGAGGATTATAGAGAGGACCTTCGGCCTCCTGAAGGCCAGGTTCCGGTGCCTCCATATGACAGGTGGTTTCCTATTCTAATCACCAAAGAAGGTATGCCAGATCATCGTGGCCTGCTGTATGCTTCACAACTTGGCTTTGCGACGACAGGTGCCTTTTCTGCAGGAGGACGGTCCAGATGGAGGTGTTGTGGCAGCTGGGGAGCCTGTGGACAGTGAAGACGAGGAAGCAGAAGAAAAGGACATAGACAACAGGAACACGGTGATCCACCAATACTTCCAGTGAGACACAGGTAAGAAGACAACACAGCCTGCTACATCTGATTTAATTCTACTGCCTCTCATCTGGCTGTCATTTTCACCCAGTGTATGGTCACTGAGTTTTCACTTTCCCTTACGATTTCACAGATGTGGGTCCCACTGTGTGACATTTGCTTTGTTTCTGCATGGACTAGAGCTGTGTGACATAGGTATGTTGACAATACAATGGACACTGCTATTTCCCTCAGTTATTGCAAATACACAATTGTGAAAGCACAGACTGACTCCAGATTGTTTTGTGATTTAAGGGTGTTTATTTAAGTGCTAAATAGTGGAGGGGGTTGTAAAATGGTCAGGGGTGATGGTGGAGGAATGTCCATGGCAGAGTCCAGTCTATTTGTCTCACAGGTGCATTGTCCAAAGGGGCATAGGAAGTGGAGCTGGGGCAGTTTAAATATGGAGAGGGTGACAAAGTGGGACAGAAGGATGACAAATCAGGGTGGTCTCATTTCTTGGCGGGGGTCTTGGCACTGTTCTCTGTCTTTGTCCTGGATCTCAGGGACCGCTTGCGGGGTGGTTCTCCATCTGCAGGGGGTGGGGTGCTGGTGTCGTGGTCCTGTGGAGGTGTCACCTGTCCACTAGCGCCGGCGGAGGTGGTGGGCAGTTCATCGTCCAGGCTAGTGTCAGGGGCCCCTTGTTGTGCCACAGTGTCCCTCCTGGTGTTGACAAGTTCCTTCAGCACCCCTACAATGGTGCCCAGGGTGGAATTGATGAATTTTAGTTCCTCCCTGAAGCCCAGATACTGTTCCTCCTGCAGCCGCTGGGTCTCCTGAAACTTGGCCAGTACTGTTGCCATCGTCTCCTGGGAATGGTGGTAGGCTCCCATGATGTTGGAGAGGGCCTCGTGGAAAGTGGGCTCCCTGGACCTGTCCTCCCCCTGTTGCACAGCAGCCCTCCCAGTTCCCCTGTGTTCCTGGGTCTCTGTCCCCTGAACCGTGTGCCCACTGCCACTGCCCTTAGGTCCCTGGTGTTGTTCGGTTGGTGGGTTAGCCTGGGTTCCCTGCAGTGGTGGACACACTGCTGATTGACGTGTCCTGGGGACAAAGGGATGGGCCCGCTGGGTGGGTGCTGTGCTGGTGTTTTCAGAGGGGGGAAGCTCTGTAGTGGCCTGTGCCAGTGTGAGGGGAATCGACTGTACCGAGGTCCCAGATGGGCCGGGCTGGTCATCTAGATCCAGTTGGACAGAGCTGCTGTCATCACTGTGGGCCTCTTCTGTGGGTGGAGTGGACATGTCTGGACCCTCCTGTCCGGTGACGTTGGGTAGGGGTCCTGCAGGGGTGTAAAGGCATAATTATTGCATCTGTGTGTGCCATGGTGTGCAATGGGTGGGTGACCCTGTACCCCAGTGCTTGCATTCTTGTGTAGGACCTTGTGTGATAATGGTTTAGGGGTGTGTGTGCAATGGACATGCTTTGGTGATGGGTGTCCATGCTTTGGTGTTAAATGCAGGGCTTGGGATGTGTGGTTTGTGATATTGGGACATACGTGAGGAGTTTGAGTGATGGGGTGAGGGCGAGGGTGGGGGTATGTGATGGCATGCAGGTAGGGTGGGGGGGATAAGGTAGTAAAGATTTGCCTTACCAGAGTCCATTCCTCCAGCTACTCCTGCAAGGCCCTCAGGATGCAGTATAGCCAAGACCTGCTCCTCCCATGTAGTGAGTTCTGGGGGAGGAGGTGGGGGTCCGCCACCAGTCCTCTGAACCGCAAGGTGGTGTCTTGAAACCACGGAACGCACCTTCCCCCGTAGTTCCTTCCACCTCTTCCTGATGTCATCCTGTGTTCTTGGGTGCTGTCCCACTGCGTTGACCCTGTCCACAATTCTTCGCCATAGCTCCATCTTCCTAGCTATGGTGGTGTGCTGCACCTGTGATCCGAATAGCTGTGGCTCTACCCGGATGATTTCCTCCACCATGACCCTGAGCTCCTCTTCAGAGAACCTGGGGTGTCTTTGCGGTGCCATGGGGTGGTGTGGGTGATGTGTGGGGTGGTGTGTGTTGTGATGTGTGGGGTGATATTTAGAGGTGTGTTGTGTGAGGTGCTTGGATGTTGTGTGAGTTACGGTGTAGGGTGCCTGTGGATGCTAGTGTTCTTTCTGGTTGTGTCTCTCTCTGGCCTTCTGTCGCAATTGTTGACGTAATAGTTTGTGGGTGATGTGGGTGTGTGTTTTATATTGTATTGGATGTGTGGGAGTGGTGTGTGTATGTGTATCAGGTGTGTGTATTTCGAATTGTCCAATGTGGTAGTGTTTTGTAAATGTGTGTGTATTTTGAGAGCAGCGGTGTGTACCGCAAATGGAATACCGCGGTTGAAAGACCACCGCGTGGATTTGTGGGTCATGATAGTGTGGGCGTATTCCTGTTGGTGTGCCGGTGGAGATTTTGTTATCGCCAGTTTATCACTGACCTTTGGTGTGGCCGACTTGTGTTGATGTCTGGATTTTGGCGGATTCCGAGCTGTGGGTCACAATGACCATGGCGGAATTCCCCAGCCGGGCCGGTGTGTTGGTGGTCTTCTGCACGGCGGTAAGCGGCTTTTACCGCCAATGTTGTAATGTCCCCCTGAGTCTTGTAAGGGAAGGCTGGGAGCGACCTCCCAAAGAGCCCAAACAAGACATAGTGGACTATGTACTTGGCCTACATTCCAGAATGGTTAAACACATGAAAAAAGCAAGCTAACACATTCAGACCAGCCAGGAGCTTCAAAAGCACTGGTATGACCAAAAAGCTGCTATTGTGGAATTCCAACCAGGGCAGAAAGTTTAGGTATTGGCGCCTGTGGCTCCTAGGGCTCTCCAAGGCAAGTGGTCTGGGCCCTATCCAATAGTTGAAAAGAAAAGGGAGGTCACTGATCTAGTTGACCTGGGCAGTTGCAAAAACCCCAATAGAATAATTATTGTCAACCGCCTTAAGCCCTGTTATAACAGAGCTGATGTGACCATGGTCATGGTTACAGATGAGGGATAGGAGTAAGAGAGTAAGCCTATCCCTGATCTCCTGTCCAGCAACCCACAAGATGGTTATGTGGATAGAATGGTCTTATCAGGCACCTCGTAGACCAACAGCAGGCTAATTGCAGGCAAGTCCTCAACCACTATGCTGAGTTATTCTCGCTGAACCTTGGTAGGATTAACTGATGTACCCATGACGTAGACACTGGTGACAGCTTGCCTATCAAAAACAAATTCTATAGGCAGTCAGACCATGTCAGAGAGAGCATCCAAGTGGAAATCAAGAAAATGTTGGATTTGGGTATCATTGAACCCTCAAGAGAGCCCCTTGGCTAGCCCAGTAGTTTTAGTCCCCAAGCCACACTCCAAAGGTGAAAAGGAAATTAGGTTTTCTGTAGACTACAAAGGCCTCAACTCAGTCACAAAAAAATGCCCATCCAATTCCAAGAGCTGATGAGCTCATAGACAGACTGGGGGCAGCCAGATATCTGAGTACCTTTGATTTAACATCTGGGTACTGACAGAATGACTTGACCCTTGGAGCAAAAGAGAGGTCTGCATTCTCCACTCCAAGTGGGCATTATAATTTTACAGTTATGCCCTTTGAATTTGCCCCTGCCACCTTCCAAATGTTGGTGAACCAAGCCCTTGCTGGGCTGGAAACCTTTAGTGCAGCTTATTTGAATGACATAGCTGTCTCCTGCTCCACCTGGCAGGATCACCTGATCCACCTGGCAAAGGTTCAGGAGGCCCACAAAAGGCGGGCCTCACTATCTAGGCTAGTAAGTGCCAGATAGGGCAGGGAAAGGTTGTCTACTTGGGAAAGATCCATACCATTCTTGCTTGGAAAGATCCAAAAACCCAGACTCAGGTCAGGGCATTCCTTGGCTTCACTGGGTACTATAGGAGATTTTGTGAAGGATTATGACACAATAGTGGCCCTCTCACAGCATTGACCTCCAAGAAAATGCCCAAAAAGGTTAACAGGACAGTGAGTTGTCAAAGGGCCTTTGACACTCTGAAGAATGCAATGTGCTCTGCTCCAGTCCTTTCAGCTCCAGACTACTCGAGGCAGATTACTGGCCAAACTGATGCCTCAGAACTGGGGGTAGGAGTGGTCCTCGCCCAGAAAACAAATGAGGGACATGATCAGCTGTTGCTTTTATAAGCAGAGGACTACCCCCTAGGGAACAGAAATGGAGTGCCATAGAGAAGGAAGCCTTTGCTATGGTCTTGGCCATATGTGTTTGGCTCTTACTTCATAGTTCAAAAGGACCACAGGCCTCTCAGATGGCTCCAACAAATGAAAGGTGAAAATCCCAAACTGCTTAGGTGGTCCATATCCCTACATGGAATGGACTTTAAAGTGAAAAACAGACCTGGGACTGCCCGTGCCCATGAAGATGGCCTTTCCAGGTTCTTCCACTTAGATGATGAAGAACTCACTAGGAAAAAGGTAGTCTCATCCTCTTTCGCTTTGCAGGGTTTGGGGGGTTGTGTGAGACAGTGCCTCTTTTGGCATGGTTAGCCCCCCACTTGTTTGCCTGGCATATGATGTGGTTTCAAAGTTGTAAGTGCCCTGGGCCCCTGCTAAACAGGTTCCCAGGGCCAGATCTATTTCCCGAAACTGTTGTGATGCATTGGCACAATTGGCAATACCTTTCAGACTTAGAGTCCTGGTGCAATCCTAAAATGCAAACATGACATGGCACACAGCCTGTGTGACTGGTCCACTACACACTATATGCAAGATAGGTAAGCCATTCCTCTGGCAGGTCTTACAGCCTAAGGCAGGTACACTATAATGCATGTGTGGGCATAGGTACATGAGCAATATGCCCCTACTGTGTCCATGCCAAACCTGGGACATGGTAAGTGTACAGACAGCCAATTTAAATGCATGTGCTGGACACTGGGCAGTACGAGTTTCACAGCTACACCTCAGAACAACAAATCTAAACCGGTACCCATATTATATTTATTCCAAAATGTACCCAGGGGCCACTATAGAGGTGACCCCTGCAAAGCTAACTAGCCTTCACATGGTTGCTGGCCAGTACCAAGCTGCCTGCCACCACCAGACAACATTCTGGATCCCTGGGGTGAGGGCCTTTGCTCTTTGGGACCAGAAAACAAAGCTCTTCCTGGGCAGAGGTGTTATACATCCTCCCCCAGGAATATGCACTGCCCTGCCTGCGAGCGTCAAAGGGCTTGCTGCCATTTAAACTTGATGCCCCGCCCTGCTGCTAGCAGCATATGGCTGTCTTCATTGTAAACCCCCCTCTATAGTAAAGGCATTACTCTCTGCAACCAGAAAGCAACAACCAGTGAAGTTCAGATCACTGACCGGCTGCTGACCAGCAAACCGGACAGAGCAGCCAGACCAAATTCCACCCAATTGACCTGGAGGACAAATCCTGCAAGTGTGCCAAGTATGGTGGCACTGATACCTTCAGTGGCTGAACCGTGCAATACCCAGGGGTATTGGATCCCCAATGTCAGACTCCCAGAAGAAAAGTCCACTCTATATTCTCAAAGGACCAGAAGCAGGCACCAGTCGAGGGACTTCCGGACACCCAAGAACCACCTCCCAGAGTGGCCCTGCAAACCTGCAGTACACCCTCCAAGTGACCTGCTCCCTGGTTCCAAAGGCTCTTGACTGGCCTATCTGCTTTGCACCTGCCTCCCTGGCCCTTGCAACAGAGAACCAGCTGTATTCTAGGGATCCCTAACCCCTTGTAACCTCTGCACTCTATGGGGACCCATCAGACTCACCTTTATGTCTGCCTGTGTAGTACACTTCCAAGTGGTCCCCCTCGCCTGTCCTGTTCCAGCTCCAAGACTTTCAGCTGCTGCTCCCGTTTGAACTAGGAACCACCCGAACTTCTCTGGATGGCCTACAGGACATCTCAATGACATCGACCTAAAACCAGAAGGTGACATTTGCTAAAGTATTGCCTGATTTTATATACATTTTAAAATGTTCTCCAATTATTTTCTATAGTGTGTAATTATGCAGAAGATGATTATCTTTGATAAACTTTGAAAAATCATAACTTAAAAAATACCAGATTTTGATGATCTCGGTATTAAACTTTTTATAAAAATCAAATGGTCTCGAGTTATTCTTTTGAGTGTGTGTCCACATATGTTGATACTGTAAGTAAAACAAATCTTTAGCACTTCTCCCTGATTGGCTTAACTGCTCCACCAAGCTACCACAAAAATTAGAGCATTAGGTGGTCTAGTATTTACTTCTGTGATCCATTATGGGGTTGCTCAGACTCTCTGCACAGTGCACATCATTTTTGTACACTATATAGAGAGCCAACCTCCTACAAGCAGAGCGGGGAGAATGGGAGAATCAGTAAGGAACCTGCGGCTAGATAGTCTCTCTACCGGATGAGGCATTATTGAAGATAAGTAATTTGTTAATCTGATAGAGACTTCTAGCTGCAAATTCCTTATGTAAGAATGGATACCCAAGCAATACCTCCCAGGAAGTGGGATTGTGAAGCCAATTAAATCAGAAAGTCCTGCAGGACTGAATGGGCTTAGTGCCTGTCTTGATGGACCTGACTCTGCAGACCGTACTGCTTGGTGAACATGTGCAATGAGTCCCACGCTGCTGCCGGACAGTTGTCCAGGACTGAGACGCAGCACGCCAAAGCAATGTGTTGGCAACAGCCTTGGCTCTTGTGAAGTGAGCTTGCAAAATTTCATAGGGTTGCTTCTTGGCCACTGCATAGCAGATCTTAATGCACAGAACAATCCATTCTGAGATATTCATTTTCTGCACTGCCTTCCTTTTTTAACTCCTACAGAGCCCACGAAGAGTTGATCACTCACCGGAATTCTTTTGTGTGATCAAGGTGGAAAAACAATGTTCTTTTTGAGTCCAGAAGGTGGAGTCTCTATCTTCTTTGGAGGAATAAGGTGGACCAAAGAAAGTAGGCAAGGTGATGTTCTGGTCTACATGGAACTAAGTCACAACCTACAGAAAGAAGGAGGCACATGTTGGAGAACCAGCTTGTCAGGATAAAGGGTGGTATAAAGAGGGTGCAGAGTGCCTGCAATTCACTAACCCTCAGGGTCGCTGTTATGGACACTAAAACAGCAGCTTTTCTTGTCAAGAGCCTAAAAGGGCAATTGTGTAGAGGGTCACATGGTGCACACATGCGAAAGGTGAGGACCAAATTGAGATCCCATTGCGGCATAATGAATGGCACAGGGGAAAACATTTGCTGCAAGCCTTTAAGGAACCTAGCCACAAGAGATGACTTAAAGAGAGAAGGTTGGTCTGGCAACCACAGAAATGCTGATATTGTACAAATGTAATCCTTACCTGTGCCCTGGGCACGGCACTGCTGAGCCAAAGATAATACAAACAATATAACCAAAGACAAAGGTGCATAAAGGGGGTCAATATTGTGGAAAGCACACCATGATACAAACTTGTTCCAACTGCAGGCATAAACCGGACATGATGGAAGGATGTCTGGCTGCCAGAATAACATTACAGACTTCAGAAAGAAGGTCGAAAGCTGTCAACTGCTGCCACTTAATCTCTATGCATGAAGATGGAGGGTGCGCAGGTTCAGTTGCGGAACAATCCGTTGTTGCTACAACAGAAGATTCTCTCGAAGGGGCAGCCTGACTGAAGGACTAATTGTTATGCTCAGGAGCTCAGGAAACTAGACTTTCCATACTCTTTCCAGAGTAAAAAGGATTACTTGGGCCCAGTCATTCCTGATCTTCTTGAGTACTCTGGACAGGAGTGGTATTGGCAGAAAGGTGTACAGAAGGCCAGAGCTACACTTCAGACTAAAACCATCTCTGAGCGAGAGTCACCTTGGAAACCCCAGCGTGCAAAACTGATGATATTGATCATTCTTGGTGGTGGCAAACAGATCTAACCAAGGCTCTCCCCACTGCTATAAAAGAGCTTGCACCGCCTCCGGATGGAGACATAATTCATGATCCAGTAGGCAATTTCGACTGAGTTCATCCGCTTTGGCATTCAGAGAGTCCACAAGGTGTTGAACCACCAGTGAAATGCCCAGACGTTCCAACCATGTCCAGAGACTCAGAGCCTCTTGACAAAGGGTCCATGACCCCAACCCGCCCTGTTTTTTGCAATAACACATGGCTGTGGTGCTGTCCGTGAACACGTGCACCAGTCTTCCCTTGATCAAAGGAAGAAAGGCTTTCAGTGCCAAGCAAATCACCCGGAGCTCCAACAGGGTGCTGTGGTAGTCTGACTCCATCAGAGACCATAGTCCTCTGATCTCCACTTCTTCCAGAGGGCCACTCCAGCCCAGAAGTGACTACAGTCAACTCTGGTTGGGGAAGGGATAGTGGTCTGCCACTAACCCAATCGTCTTTTATTAGTCACCACTACAGATCTTTTGCAGTTCCCTCCACAATCTGGAACCATGTCAGAGAGTATCCCTTGATACTGTGCTCAATGGGACTTCAGGACCCACTGCAGAGCCTGATAATGCACCAATCAGCAGGATCCAGGAGACCATGAGCTGCAAAAGCCTCAGTCAGTCTCACCAAAATCCAGGACTGAGGCTGAAACATCGGAATCATAGCCTGAATATCCTGGACATGCGGCTCAGGAGGATACGCCAGAAACTGCACTGGGTCCAGAATGGCTCAAATGAAAAGAAGCATTTGAGAGGGAGTCAGGTGTGACTTCAGCAAGTTGATAGAGAAGCCCAGCGAGTGCAGGAGGTACATCGTAATCTGAAGGTGGGAGACGACTGCCTGGGGCAAGCCTGCTTTTAACAGTCAATCATCAAGGTAGGAGGAGACTGGAACCACGACCTCTGCAGATTACCTGCAACCATGGCCATCACTGTTGTGAACACCTGAGGGGCACTGGTAAATCCAAAAGGGAGCTCAGCAAACAAAGTGCTTGGGGCCCAAGTGAACCGCAGGTAACATCTGTGGGCAGGCAGGACAGGGATGTGGAAATATGCGTCCTGCAACTATAACACTACCATTCAGTCTGCATGGTCGAGGGCAAACAGAACGTGGGCGTGCTGGAGCATTTTGAACCTCTCCTGTTTCAAAAAGAGGCTGAGAAGGCCAGATCTAGGACAGGATGACGTTCTCCATCCTTATTTGGCACCAGAAAGTAGCAGGAATGATGACCTACTTCTGATGCAGACACCTTGTGTTAGACCTGGCATCCTTAGGGTGGTCTTATCCCAGACATTTTGCCTTTGCCTCTTGTTTTGTTGCTGTATCTTTTTGTTGGCTATAGGACTCTGAGCACTTTACCACTGCTAATCAGTGCTAAAGTGCATGTGCTTTGACCCTAAAACATGGTAATATTGGTGTAACCACAATTGATATATTTAATTTACCTTTAAGTCCCTTGTAAAGCGGTATACCATATACCCATGGCCTGTAAATTAAATGCTACTCGAGCACTGATTGTGCCACCAATTTGAGTAGCTCAGTAAACATGGCTCAGGCCAGCCACTGCAGAACCTTTGTGTGCAGGGTCACTGCTACCCAGACCTGGCATTTAAAACCTCTTGCCAAGCCTTAAACTCTCCTTTTCTTACATGTAAGTCACCTCTAAAGTAGGCCCTCGGTAGCCCATAGGACAGGGTGCCATGTAAGTACAAATCAAGAATATACTTTTAAATTTTCATGTCCTGGTAATGAAAAACTCCCAAAGTCATTTTTCAATACTGTGAGGCCTGCCCCTCTCATAGGCCAGCATTGGGAATTCCATATAATACCCTTAAGCTGTAATACCTAATCTGAGAGGAGTAGCTGCATCATGTTTAGCACCATTGGAATGGTAATAATGAATCCTCTTTACTGCCCTGTGTGCCTATAGTCACTGCCCTGTTTGCCTCCAGCCTATCTCCAATACATGTCTTGCTTGGTCCTAGTTAATAGCTACACTTGTGCATTTTCTTCAGACACCCACACCACAGGATATTCAGCTGCGTCTGCATACTGATGAGTCTTCCTGGGGAGAAGGTTGGGAAAGGTTCACATTTACACCTCAAAGGGTAGTGACCAGAGTCCACACAAAGGGGCTGATGACCTCCCACTATAGTCTGTAGCTGAGGCTGACCTGAAAGGTGGACCTGTGCACTTCACAAGACGTCTTTGTAGTCATCCTCCACATTAAAGGCACTTTCTATTATAAGTACTGGGTCTATGACCCACTCAAATCAGTACCCTTCTGATCTCAAGGAAATGCTGCTGGAATAAAGTGTTTACTTTACAATGACACCTAAAAATTATAGCAACAGCAACTCGTGCACAGGCAGGTGGCCCGTTTGGCTCTGCAGCAATGTCATACCACTCTGGAAGTGACAGAGGTCTGCAAACGGGCATCAATTTCTTAGTTTTTCTCCTCTTGCTTTCAGATGTGGATCACTGTAAGCGAATTGTAGGTGATAGTGTCCCAAACCTAGCAAACCATTTCCTTGAGGCCTATCTCAAGGAAATATATCTCAGGTTCTGATTAAGGAGAGAAGGCTCCTGCAGGCATTGAAGTTGAGTGACACCCTTGCTCCATGTTGGAGTGGTGGATGACAGTGGGGATGGCATCGCTTGTACTGGGAATGACACCAGTCAGGATCCAGCACTGGGGCCAGAGCTGCCAGTGTGGAACCCTCCAACATCCTGGGACCCGAAGGACTCCCCAAAAATTAGGCTCATGGCCTCATAAAAATGCGGACGTTGGTCAGGGGGTCAATCCCGGAAAGTCCGGGAGGCACGGAGCCGCCCCAGACACAGGTTCTAAGGAACAAAACCTAGAATGACGATGTTCTCTTGTTTTGTCAGCCAACAAACAAGGAGAAGTCGAAGACCGATTCGACTTCTTCCTCTTCTTCTTGTGCCTCGACTTACCTGGTTGTCCAAGGACTGGAAATGGGATAAAGATAACTTCAGACTCTGCAACCAGGACCTCGACTTGTGTGGACTTGCATGCCGGGCTGCCATCAGCTTAAGGGACCACTCTCTCAAAGCCTTTGGATGCATGGCCCAGCAATCAGAGCACAACTTTGGGTCCTGGTTGCGTTCCAAACACTACAGACCGTCGAAGTGCAGATCCATCACCGACATCAGCCGGTGACAGGCTCCGCAGGGCTTAAAACCCATCTAACGTGATGACATGCTGGACACACTAGGAGGAAAAGCCCCCCAAACTCTTGACAGACAGTCAAAAAAGTCTGGTCAAAAACAGAGGTAGCTTCTCCAGATCAGCATGGGCTGTTGCGGAAGGAAAAGAACTAACACCAGTGTCCATGGTTGGTGCCTATATAGGTACTGCGGTGTCACTTCTGGCGCAGATAATGCAAACTACGGATGCAGAGCCAATCGACCCCCACCTACCGACGTGAAGGGATACTGCTCCCGAAAAATCTTCCAGATACAGTCTGACGCTTGAGGAGAATTCAAAGGTAAGGAATCTGTCGTTAGAAGTCTCAATTAGATTAGAAGTTTAGTTGCTGTTTGAGAAATGTTTTACCCCTCAACAGGTAACTCAATTTACTGCAAGTATTCACTAGAAAAAGTGCTAGCAAAGCTAATTAACTTGAGTAGTAGGAGGGGATTCCTTTCCTCATCAACTGCAAAGGGATAGTTGAGTTGTCCCGCCCCGGAAGTGACGTCACTTCCATTACTGGGACTTCCGGTGCCTCACAGAGCCCACCGCGGAACAGATGTAGGTGTAGAGGTATCACATGGTGTGTGACCTCATGGTGTCACATGTTAGCCTTGTGCCAGGGTCCTTGTCCCTGGGTACTGGTCTCTGAGCTGTGTAAAATGAAGGCCTTGGTGTTGTGCAACCAGTTTCAGAGCCTAAGAGGACAGGCCTGGATATGTCAGACATTCAGGACCAAGTGGCTGCTTGGTGGCCCCCTCACAGGCCGGTGAAGTGGGCGGGCAGGCCAGACCTCCTCAAGGTTGGCTAATTCATAAAGAGGGGATGGTCAAATGGTGCAAAAGCCGTGACATGTGGTTAGCACCACGTGTAACCCAGCAGCGTATTAGAGCCGCAAAGGTGAGCTTGTGATAGTTATGGGTTGTAGAGGCCTACGCCCTTTTTGAACCGTCAGATACATATCAGGGGCGGTTAGAGCAACATGTCAAACTGTGATCTAGTGTTGGAATTGGGTGTCCAGGCAATATGAAGAGATACAATCCGATAGCCAGAAAAGCCATAGCCTCAGGAGCCCAGAACCCTATAAATAGATACTATCGGACCCTTGCACCGTTGGTGTTAGATGAGAATGCACAGCAGACTCCACCTAAAGATGAGAGTTCTGGCGTTACTGGGATGCACGCGGAACTCTGCCAGCGGCTTGAAAAGCTCAGCCTCAAGGATGTGCTGCAACTGGTATCCCCATCAAGGTTGATAGCAGCAACAGCGAAGCCTCAAAAGACGAACTAAGTGATGAACTCAACTTCAACGACACTGAAGATGCTGAAGAAGGTGTAGCACCGCCAAATTTGCCAATCTATGAAGACATGGGTTTTCAGGAGGGCCCAGATCCAGAGAGAGAATAGCTGAAATACACCCTGTGACTCTGCGTGATCTGAAAATTACGGAACCCGTGGCTGCGCTGCAGTGCAACAGTCCTGTGTGTATCGCCAAATGGTGTATCAACGCGTGGCTACCCGCAGCAGATAAATACTGGAGCACGTCCCAAGACTGACAGGGTTACACAGTGCTTTGGAGCTCATGACTGAAGATTATTTCACAAATAAAGGTCCTATACGGTCCAACTTCGAACTGTATGAACTGCTTAATGCTGTCAATATCCTGAGCGTCCAAAGTTATAGGCGGGGGATCGGGAGGTCACGTCTAGAGCTATTGAGAGTATAGCTATAAAAATATCAAAGCTTGTAACTCTGAGACCTGGTAATAGGAACAACTCGGAGTAATATATGTAACATGTGTCATGCTATCTATACGCCGTCATAAGGCCTCAAGGTGTCCAGCAGTCTTTTATATTTTTTATGTTTAATAAAATGAGCTTACACAAAACAAATGTCTTTCATTTCTTGGTTGCTGTGTGTGACAACATGACGGGGGTGCTTTAAGGAGGCTTTATTATGATGCACATGGGTTTGGAAGCTTCGGCGGCACTGAAGCTCTATTTAGAAGGGCTCAAGTTGAAAACGAGTCTTTAAACCGATCAACGGTGAAGACATGGTTAGCAGGGGAAGAGGCGTATTTGCTCCACAAGCCAGCCAGGAGACGTTTTAAGAGGAGGGCCACAGTTGTTAGCACACTGCTAGATTATCAGTGGAGGCGGACATAACCAGTCTTCAAGATCTAGCAAAACATAACAACGGTGAGATGTATATATTAACAGTCATAGACGTATTGTCCAAGTATGCCTATGCAGAGGCGTTAAACAATAAAAGTGGTAACATCGTCACTGCTGCCTTTGAAGACATCTTTGCGAGAGGTCGAGTACCTCAAAAGCTACAAACAGATGCCAGAAAGGAATTTTTAAACAAAGTCCAGAAATTATTAAAGCAGCACACTTTTCAGCATTTTGTAACCCACAAAGAGGTAAAAGCAGCAGTTGTAGAGCATTTTAACAGAACTTTAAAATTAAAGATGTGGTGATATTTCACAGCCAACAATATCTGCAGATACGTGGATATTCTACAGGCTTTTAGAGATGTTTATAACGCCAGTTACCATTGAACAATCAAAATGGCCCCCGTGGAGGTAACAGCTGATAATTTGTTGTGTGGAGAACCGTGTATGGCAGTCGTCTCGCATCAAGGGGGAAGAAACCGGTTTTAAAAGAAGGGGATCATATCAGGGTTTCAAAGTTGAAGGGTGTCTTCTCCAAAGGCTACCAACAGACATTTAGCGATGAGATATTCATAGTGGAAAGTGTGGAGCTTAAAGAAAGGATATATATTTACAAGTTGAAGAACTACACAGGGGAAGAGGTAGTGGGTGTCTTTTACACCAAAGAGTTACAAAAGGTGCCCTACGATCCGAACGGGGTGTACAGGGTTGAAAAGGTTCTGAAAAGGAAAGGCATCGGAGCTAAGAGACAGGCGCTAGTCAAATGGAGGGGGTGGCCCGAGAAATTTAACAGTTGGGGTTTGGACAGCTTGCTGCATGGGGTGTGAGGTTGTACTGTAAGCGCCCCAATGGAGAACTCACTGTTTTATATTACGCTACCGTCCAACGCCTCGAAGGGCATTTTCCCCAGCAATCACATTTCTAATTATACAGTGAAACTGGTGAAACCAGTGGACTTAAAAGGGCCCTGTGAGGTGGCGTCACCACCTCCACCGAAGACCCCCCCCTCGCCGCTGAACACCTGCATTTTCAGATTCGCACCGACCCAAGGACCACCCTCAGAGGATCCCTCGTCTACCGTCCTCCCGGACCTCGCGCCTCTTTCAGCGACGCCATCGCCGACTTCATCTCCCCGCACGCCCTCGCCTCACCGGACTACATCCTCCTAGGCGACCTCAACTTCCATCTGGAACAAAACAACGACCCCAACACCACCACCCTGCTCGACAACCTTGCCAACCTCGGCCTCAAACAACTGGTGAACACCGCCACCCACATCGCCGGACACACGCTCGACCCTATCTTCTCCGCCAGCAAACACGTCTTCTTCAGCCACACCTCTGCCCTACACTGGACCGACCACAGCTGCGTCCACTTCACATTCCGACGCGAGACCTCCCACCTCCGCACTCAACCCATCCCTCATCGACAGTGGAACAAGATCCCTGAAGAGCAACTCTTCTCCGCTCTCGCCGCCAACCAACCCACCCTCACCACCGACCCCAACGACGCAGCTCTCAACCTCACAAACTGGATCTCCAACTGCGCTGACAACCTTGCTCCCCTCAAACGCACGCATCGACAGACCAACACCAAAAAACCTCTCTGGTTCTCTGACACCCTCAAAGAATCAAAGAAAACTTGTCGTGCCCTTGAGAAGGCCTGGCGCAAGGACCACACCGCTGACAACATGACCGCCCTCAAGAACGCTACACGCGAACACCACCACCTGATCCGCACTGCCAAAAGGAACTTTTTCACCGACAGACTAGACAAAAACAGCCACAACAGCAGAGAACTCTTCAGCATCGTCAAAGAGTTCTCCAACCCCAGCGCCAGCGCCAACGCCGTCACGCCCTCACAGGATTTGTGCGAATCCCTCGCCACTTTCTTCCATCGCAAGATCAGCGACCTCCACGACAGCTTCGGACACCAGACCCAACCATACACCACTGAACCCGCTTCCCCGGACATCACCCTCAACAACTGGACCCACATCAACACGGAAGAAACCAAATCCATTATGAACTCTATCCACTCCGGCGCCCCTTCGGACCCCTGCCCGCACTTCATCTTTAACAAAGCCGACGACATCATCGCCCCGCACCTCCAGACCGTCATCAACTCTTCTTTTTCTTCTGCTACCTTCCCCGAATGCTGGAAGCACGCTGAAGTCAACGCCCTACTAAAGAAACCTACGGCTGACCCAAGCGACCTGAAAAACTTCCGCCCCATCTCTCTTCTACCTTTCCCAGCCAAGGTAATAGAAAAGACCGGCAACAAACAGCTGACCACCTTCCTGGAAGACAACAACCTGCTCGACCCTTCACAAACCGGATTCCGAACCAACCACAGCACGGAAACCGCCCTCATCTCAGTCACAGACGACATCAGAACCCTGATGGACAACGGTGAAACAGTCGCCCTCATTCTCCTCGACCTCTCGGCTGCCTTTGACACCGTCTGTCACCGCACCCTAATCACCCGCCTACGCTCCACCGGGATCCAAGGCCAGGCCCTGGACTGGATCGCCTCCTTCCTCGCTAACCGCTCCCAAAGAGTTTACCTCCCTCCGTTTCGCTCAGAACCCACCAAGATCATCTGCGGCGTACCTCAAGGCTCATCGCTCAGCCCGACACTCTTCAATGTCTACATGAGCCCCCTCGCCGACATCGTACGCAAGCACGACATCATCATCACCTCCTACGCCGACGACACCCAACTTGTACTCTCCCTCACCAAGGACCCCGCCAGCGCCAAGACCAACCTACAAGAGGGTATGAAGGACGTCGCAGATTGGATGAGGCTCAGCCGCCTAAAGCTGAACTCTGAAAAAACGGAAGTCCTCATCCTCGGCAACACCCCGTCCGCCTGGGACGACTCCTGGTGGCCCACGGCCCTCGGCACCGCACCGACCCCCGCAGACCACGCCCGAAACCTCGGCTTCATCTTGGACCCTCTTCTCACCATGACCAAGCAAGTCAACGCCGTGTCCTCCGCCTGATTCCTCACTCTCCGCATGCTCCGCAAGATCTTCCGCTGGATCCCCGCCGACACCAGAAAAACCGTGACCCACGCCCTTGTCACGAGTCGCCTGGACTACGGCAACACCCTCTACGCCGGGACCACCGCCAAACTCCAAAACCGCCTGCAACGCATCCAAAACGCCTCGGCCCGCCTCATCCTCGACGTACCCCGCAACAGCCACATCTCCGCACACCTGAGACACCTGCATTGGCTCCCAGTCAGCAAAAGGATCACCTTCCGTCTTCTCACCCACGCACACAAAGCCCTCCACAACAAGGGACCGGAATACCCCAACAGACGCCTCAGCTTCTACGTCCCCACCCGCCCCCTCCGCTCCGCTGGCCTCGCACTTGCTGCCGTCCCTCGCACCCGCCGCTCCACGGCGGGTGGGAGATCCTTCTCCTTCCTGGCGGCCAAGACCTGGAACTCCCTCCCCACCAGCCTCAGGACCACCCAGGACCACTCCGCTTTCCGGAGACTCCTAAAGACTTGGCTGTTCGAGCAGCGATAACCCCCCCCTTCCCCCCTAGCGCCTTGAGACCCGCACGGGTGAGTAGCGCGCTTTATAAATGTTAATGATTTGATTTGATTTGATTTGAGATACAATACCCTAGAATGTGGAATACATTTACAAAGCACAAGGCTAAATTTACTATAAAGCGTGAGCAGGACCCTCTGAGCATCCATGTGGGATTTCCTCATGGCTATTACCCAACTGTTTCCTTGGTGGTCGACGCCATCAACAAATCTTTAGGAAGCATTGAATCGTATGCGAATATACATCTGGTGTCAGATGACGTTAGAAGAATAGTGGGCCAGATGTAGGAAACACTTTGCGAGTCGCAAACGGCAAAATCTGCCGTTTGCGATTTGCAAATGCGTGTTTCCTATGCAGAAATGCATTTTGCGAGTCGTTACCGACTCGCAAAATGCATTTCCGAATCGCAAATAGGAAGGGGTGTTCCCTTCCTATTTGCGAGTCGCAGTGGTATGCAACTCCATTTGCGACCGCGTGCGCGGTCGCAAATGGAGTCGCAGTTACCATCCACTTCAAGTGGATGGTAACCCACTCGCAAATTGGAAGGGGTCCCCATGGGACCCCTTCCAGTTTGAGACTGGACCCCAAAATATTTTTTCAGGGCAGGGAGTGGTCCAAGGGACCACTCCCTGCCCTGAAAAAACCGAAACAAAAGGTTTCGGATTTTTTTGAAATGCAGCTCGTTTTCCCTTAGGGAAAACGGGCTACATTTCAAAGAAAAAAAAAAAGCTTTATTGAAAAGGCAGGTCGCTAACATGGAGGCCTGCTGACGTCAGCAGGCCTCCATGTTAGCGAGTGCCTATACTCGCAATGGGGCCGCAATTTGCGACCCACCTCATGAATATTCATGAGGTGGGTCATTGCGACCCCATTGCGAGTTGCAGACGGTGTCTGAGACACCGTACTGCATAGCAATTTGCGACTTGCAAATTGCGAGTCGCAGGGACTCGCAATTTGCAAGTCGCAATTTGCTCTCTTCCTACATCTGGCCCAGTGTTTCTTAAAGCCCCAGAGCTCAGTACAGTGTTTAACTGTTCCAGTAAATTACAAAGGGTTTTAGGTACTGTACAACATGTGAAAAGGCAGGTTGATCCAGACCCTACTTACCCTGATATTAACGGTGGATTTTATACACTCTACATGTATAGCGACATCGTAGAACCTCAGAGGATAGAGGACAGTTATTTTCCGTTGTAGAGATGGGTCCCTGTGAAGGGCGAAAATAACACTATGGTTAATATACAACATCACAAACCCGACTTCGTGGCAATTTCCAAAAACCATTTTGACACTATAACCATCATGATCTATGATGATCAATCAGAGCCTGTGGCCTTTAAATACGGTAAAGTTATTGTTAAGCTTCATTTAAGGCTGCGCCGTGACGGTGACTATTAGGCAATTGCAATGATCTTTATGAAAATGTACGGGGATACCTTGATGTACAGTGATTGTTACAGAGTTCAGGCCAGTTATGGGGGACCACCGCCCTACTTTCAAGGGGCCCACGTTATGTACGGTGCTGGATTGGGGGGCTATTTTCGTAGTTTGTTTAGAAGATCCATGCAGTTCTTGAGACTAGGATACAAAATTGCAAAACCTCATGTTAAAACGGCTGCCACGAACATAGCCCATGACGTTATAGGCTCTGTAATGTCGGCTGTCGCCAAGTGCATGAACAAACAACCCCAGGCAGGAGCAGGGTTGTTGTACAAGGCGCGCGCTGGTGTTAAAAGGAAGTGAAGGGCTTCGTTGCGTAGGGGTCCCCCAATGCCCTATAAAAAATGGAGGACTTCTTCAAAAGGCCCACACAAAAGAAGAGTCGCAAGACGGAGGAGATCTTTCAAGAAGAAGAATAGACTGCATTCTAGTGCAAATATTTTTTAAAGCTGCTATCATGGCCTTCGTACACTGTGCCTCGGGTGAATGTGCCAAATCAGAGCTAGATCTGTTTTCTTTTAAACCCACACAGACCAGCTTCGAGAACAGTTTTTTCATGGAAGTATCACCTCTAGCTGCTCTGACACCTCTGGTGCCGATAGACTTTTATGTGTCAGGCTCAACGGATATGTATCTGGATCTCAACAACACTCTGCTACACCTCGTATGTAAAATAACCAAAGCGAACAGTACCAACATCAAGGATGATGCTAAAGTGGCACCGATCGCCTACCCCATCGCAACCATGTTTAATCAAGTGGACATTAACCTGGGCGATTGACTCATCACGCAGAGTGATAACATGTACGCCTACAGGGCCAACGTAGAGAGTATTCTAAATTACAGTCACGAAGCCCTGGACACACAACTTTCAGCAGGACTCTTCTACAAAGATACTGAAGCGCAGTTTGAGAACACGGCGTTGGACGGCTCCAACACTGGTTTAAAAAAAGAAAATAGCTTTGCAGCCAGCAGTAGGCAATTTGATCTCCTGGGGCGCATCCATTCAGACCTTTTCTTCCAAGATAAGCTTCTAATCAACGGTATAGATCTTAAGATCAAACTCAACCACAACAAGGACGCATTCTGTCTCATCAGCGGCGGTGCGGAACGGTATAAACTGGTTTTATTGTCCGCCAGCCTGTTTGTAAAGAGAGTGAAAGTGTCACCGAGTGTCAGACTGGCCCATGCTGAAGCTTTACAACTATCGAACACAAAGTACGCCATTGAAAGAGTGGCTCTGAAGATATTCAGCATCCCCGCCGGCACTAGATTAACGCAGCAGCAGAATCTATTTCTGCATCAGTTACCGAAACTCATCATCATAGGGTTTGTGAACAATACAACTTTTAGTGGACTCTATACCTCGAACCCTTTCAACTTCAAACATTACGATATCAACTACTCTGCCTTGGTCCACGAGGGCGCTGTTATCCCTACAAAACCATTCACTCTGAGTTTTGGAACATCCAATTTTGTCAGGGAATATCTCGGTCTGGTTGCGATAACGGGGAAACATCTGCGGGACTCAGGAGTCGTTGTTTCAAGAGAGGGGTATGGGGCTGGCTACACATTGTTTGTGTTGGACCTGACGCCTGATAAGGAAGATGGTGACCACTAAAACTTGATCAAAAACGGAAATCTAAAAGCTGAAATATGTTTTACACAGGCATTGCTACCAATGTGAATATGGTTGTATTCTCGGTATTCAACAGCGTTATCCAGGTCAATCACGCCCAACAACTTATGTTTGACTATCATTATAAGCTTGTAAAATAGACACTACTGAGATACGTGACTTCTTAAGTAGGCATAGATACGCTAAGAAATACTTTTTAGGTGTATTTCCGAGCGATGAGCTACCTGAAAAGATAGGCCCTGAAAGACCCCGCACCCCAGTGTTTGACACTGACCCGCATTACAAGGATGGTACACACTGGGCTGCAATGTTTCTCAATGTAGACAAGGTTATAGTGTTTGACAGTTTAGCGGAGTTCCCAGAGCATGACATTTATACAAACCCAATATTCAAATATGTAAAAAAAGCATCACCCACTGTTGTGTATAACAAGCTGCGTGTACAGGATTCTCTAGCCATCACATGTGGGGAACATTGTATATATTTCATTAGTAAAATGTCTGAGGGTAAGACGTTTAGAAATGTATTAAATCTGTATTCCACTGATTTAGTAAACAACGAAGGTATTGTTATGAAATATGTGAATGAAAAGACTAGGCCCATGTCGAGCATTGTTAAAACAGAATATGGTGTATGTCAAAAGTGTAAGGCTTTGTAAAGCCTCTATTTGTACTGATGACTGTCTAAAATATGAAATATTGTAACATGAAAACAGATAAATTTTCCAAAAGAATGCAGCAAGCTCATAGAGTGCGCACCTATCCCAATGTATCCCCAGCTATGTAAAAAAAACAAATATTATGTTGTTCCCTGTGTGCACCTTAACCAAACACCCGCTGCTAGGGTGTACACCTTTTTATAGAAAAACACATTCATGAAGATTGATGGCTGTGCACCACTTTTTAAATAAACAGATCTTTTGTAACAAAGTTCAGTCCATTTGAAGTTAAAAGTATAGTAAATCTTCTCCTTATTTTCTTTGTCTCAATGGTGTATAAAATGATAGTGACAACAGCCAATGCGTTTCATCCTCCAACACAGGACTTCTTCAAGGCTGTAACATAACACATATAATACATATTGGAAACGCAAACAACAGTAGACAAATACCCACATATTACATAATCAAAAGGGTATATGTACCTTGTTTATACATATAGACAAACATAAATATAAATAACTAAGTACACATGTGTAAACAAACAAATAAAACATAACAACAAGAAAAAATGGACAAAGGAATTTAACAAATAATCACTAAAATAATATCTAATATTAAATAATCACCTTTAATACCCAATGTGATCAACTGATAAATTACTTCATCTACATAGTAAGTGACCTGTATGAAACCAATTATTGTGTGAGTCCCGTGCATGCCATATTTGTGACATACCTAATCCATTTCTGACTGGTTTGTCATCTCTTAATTGTCCTCATATCCATTGGCTCAGCCATAGCACATCTGGTATGAAAAGCAAATCAGTGCTATTTAGCAATGAAAATGAAAATGAAGATAATGCTTCTACTAAGATGCTAATAGCTGATAAGAAGGCATGTGACTTAGTACAGTTAACTCAGGGTCCTACTCTTAATAGAGGTCATACACTTGATCTGGTATTCTCCAATGTGTTAGATTTAAAAAAATTATGATCTCGTCCGTTAGCATGGTCTGATCAATTTTTCGATATAAGAGTATGAGTATTAGGACCCCTCTACGTAGAAGGAAATGGCACAAACTAAAGGACACAGAGTTTCTTAACTCACTGGAGAAGAAGAGACTAGAAAACCCTAACACAAATAATATAACCGATTTCACTCACTCCTTGAACAAATGGATGGAGGATAGCCTGGAGGAAATAATTTCCCTCTCTATCGCCAAAAAACTGCCACGAAAGAAGTCAGCTCCATGGTTTAACACAGGCCTACTTGAGATGAAAAGAGAATGTAGGAAGCAAGAGAGGAAGTGGAGGCACACCCAAGATGATTCCTTGAAAAAGGAATATAAGAATATGATTCGAGCCTATCACTTTAGAAATTAAAAAGGTACAGGCTACATATTACTCTGGTAAAATTGAAGAAGCAGCTAATTCTCCTAAGGAGATATTTAATGCCTTAAAAGATCTTATTCATCAAACTGAGGAGCCAGAATTTTTGGAGTCCCCGCAGCAACATGTGGAGGATCTTGCTAGTTTTTTTCAAAGCAAAATTCAGGACATTTATGTATCCTTCCCTAATACCCCAACCAGAGATCGCGTGCTGACGAACCAGGAGGTTAGGGAAGAAAGCATTTTAACAGATTTTATTCCTATTAGTCTGGATAAAGTCACTGATTTACTGGCCTCAACTAAATCAGGCTCTCCGTTGGATCCTGCTCCTCCTCAGATTCTCTCTATGGGAATACCAGTGTTAGGTCCGGTAATCACAAATCTTATTAATACTTCGCTAGCTTCTGGTACTGTTCCAGACTCTTGGAAACAGGCCATTGTTAAGCCTCTCCTAAAAAAAACTAATTTGGATCCTAAGTTACTGACCAACTACAGACCGATTTCATTGCTACCTATAATGGCTAAACTTGCAGAGAAGTATGTACATACCCAGCTGTCTACTCTTCTGGAAGAGAAAAAGCTTCTACATCCCACCCAGATGGGTTTTAGGCCACTGCATGGTACTGAAACCGCACTGATTGCGATCACAGAGGAAGCTAAAAAGAGGATGGATAAAGGAATTGATACCGCTATCATCCTCTTAGACCTAAGTGCGGCATTCGATACGGTTGATCTAAACATCCTTATAGATAGATTACAAGGAATTGGAATCTCTGGAGCTGCCTTAGAGTGGATTTGTTCGTTCATCCATGGAAGGTCTTTTCAGGTACTGGATAGATCATGTACTTCTAGGCGTACTTTTAGCAGTTGTGGAGTCCCACAGGGTCTGCTCTGAGCCCGCTACTCTTTAATGTTTACATGCGGCCATTGGCAGAGATCGTTGAGCCATTTGGACTGAACCTGGTGTCCTATGCAGATGATACTCAACTGATTGTTTCCCTCTCAAATACTCATCCGGATATGGGGACGGCACTGGGTCCTTGTCTGAAGGCAGTTGCTGCATGGATGTCAGGAAGTAAACTGAAGCTCAATGATGATAAAACTGAGGTCATGTTCTTTGGGCAAAAAAAAACTTCTTTAATCAATCCTAGCTTATCAACAGGAGTGCTCACCCTCCCGCCACCGAAATGTCTTATTAAAAGTCTTGGGATATGGCTGGACCCCCAACTCTCAATGTCCCAACACGCCAATAGAATAGCTGGAACTTCCTTTGCTCGGCTTAGGACTCTGAGGAAGGTTTTATCAATACTGCCAGGAGACTGGTTATTCAGGCACTGATAGGCTCTCGTCTTGATTATGGCAATTCCCTGTTTGTAGGATCACCAAGCTATGTGATACAAAGATTACAGAGGGTACAATACGCAGCTGCTCGTTTGCTTTTGAATACACCTAAGCAACATTCCATACGGGCCGGAATTTCGTCCTTACATTGGCTCCCAGTGGATAAAAGGATTCAGTTAAAGGCCTTATGCCACATTCATAGAGCTATATTTGATCATGGCCCTGAAATGCTCAAAACTCTGGCATCCGTCTACATCCCAGCCAGACCGCTTAGATCCTCCTCAGCTATGCTGGTCATAGTTCCAACAGTGAAGAAAGCAAGATGGGGAGGAAGGTCCTTGTCATATCAAGGTGATTTACTCTGGAATAACCTTCCTCTTAATATTAGATTAAACTCACAAGAGATTTCTTTCAGGAAGTGCTTGAAAACCTGGTTATTTAAAACCAAATTTTTATACGAATACAAACAGTGACAAATCTGTGCTGCAGTATAAGCGCTACGAGGCCCCTGGGCAGTTTAGGCGCTATATAAGCAATTTTAACATAACATAACACTTTCTGAAATCTTTGCTGGACAAAAAATACCTACACCACCGAAATACATCTGATAGCTCAATGGTAAATGAGCCATCTTCCATACTATATCACAAAACTAGACAATACTCCACAACAAAATTACTAATTTGAACTACTTCTTAAATATGTTCATACAAGTGAATGAATATCTCTATGATCTAAACTATTTTGATTCCAACAGTTCTGACACACCCAGACATGGTCACACTCTCAGTCACAATGTAACTCGGTAGTCATAATTGTGTAACACCCGATATAATCATCTATAACAGAATTATATCAGCCTAAAACCTTGTCACAATTCTGTTTCAATCAATTTAATATACTACATAACAAGACCTTCACATGTTTTCTCAACATGAGTACCTGCTGAAATCTCCCAGAGCTAAATAATTAGTACAGCAACTCCCATCTTCAATATATTTTCATGTTTTTTCCGAACGTTAAATCGTATAACAAGTCAAATCCCACGAGGGCGGCCAGAGTTTAAATATACCGCCCGTATTGGCAATATCAGGTGAAAGTAATCCACGGACTGGCCATTCCGACCCAGAAATGTAGTCATATAGGTCAACGACGTGCCTCATCAGAAAAAAAGGTTGCTTGCAGCGGCCATCTTAGATTGTCCACGAGTCCTGAGTGCTACACAGTGCACCACCAAAGTACAATTATTATTGCCCAGGTCATGCCCGTATTTCAATTTATATAAGACCACATGTTCATGACAACTGATCCATAAGTACGTCCACTGAATCTTAATTACTGAATACCAGAGCCATGAGATTAATGCCCATCTTGAAGTGTGTTAGAACGAAGGAAATTTCCTCAGTGTGGGTCATAAAATATGGCTCATCAGAAAAGAAGTTAATCACGGCGGCCATCTTAAAATGTACAGGACACCTAAATATCGCATATCACATATCACATATCCAAACAAACTAACAGAATGGTTTGTCAACACAGTTAGACAAAAAAATTATTCCACAATACCAAGTATTCCTATCAATATATATACACACATGCGTCTGCTGAATGTGCAAGAAGTTAATACATTACGTGAACCAACAAACATAGCCTTCTAATAAAAATAGTACTATGATATTAATTCAATATATCTCGAAATATTTATTATACATTGTTAGTAAAGTTGAACTTCCAACTATAATGAAACCGTCAGGTGGATAATTAAATGAGCCGAAAAACATAATACTCAAACAATTAAACGCTTCTAATATCCATTGCTTCAAAAATACACATATTATAAGAAATGCTGCAATTCATTATCTGTATTGTGGCCCATTTCAACTGCTCGCAGGTGGCAAATCCATGCTGCCTCTTTCAGGCGTAGAATTAACTCCCTAGTTCCTCCTCTTTGGAGGGGGTACATAATCCACCCCATTAAACCAGATGCGCGCATCCTCAGAGTGCAATAGCATCATGTGAAGTGTTAGTGGATATCTGATATCTTTGTTTTTTATGGCACGTACATGTTCCTGTATTCTCATTTTTAGGGGCCTTACAGTACTCCCCATATAGATCTTATTGCATGTGCAACCCAAAATATAAATCACATATTTTGTCTTACAGTTGATGAAATGTTTGATTGTATATTTCCTTGTGGTGTTATAACAAAAGTCTTTTGATTTGTCTATGCCCAACACACAAATATTACATTCATTGCAAACATAGAACTCTTTCGGTTTAGTGGGAAACCACGTTTGCTTATTAGTCACAGTAATATAACTTGGGCATAGCTGATCCCTTAATGTCACACTTCTGCGATAGGTCACCTTAGGAAATGTTGATATACAACCCTTTAGTCCCGGTGTATCTATAAGTAGATGCCAGTGACGTTTCAAAATTTTGGAAATCTCTTGACTCAGAACCGAATATTGGGTAACAAATGCCACCTGATCAATTTTTTTCTGTTTCTTTTAGTCATCTTTGAGCTTCACATGAGGTGTCTCTTCCCTAGTCATTTTCATAATCTGTTTCTCTGCCTTCATCAAGGTTTTATTGTCATATCCTCTCTTCACATATCTACCGAAAGGGTTCTATGTTCTAGAACAACTGCTTTTACCCTTGTAAAACGAGTTCGGCACGATGTAGCATATACTCAGATTACGATGATGCGAATATTGAGTAAAAGCTCTCTCGATCTCGGGGTGGTTCCCTCCTTCACGCATGAGATCGTCCACAATGATCATGTTTACAAGGTGTTTAGGTAACAAGTCGTCGTCGTTGAGGTTATTGGGGGATGCCTTCTATAATTGTGATGTGTGGGAACTTTAGGGAGAGTTCCGTGTAAAGATCTTGTCAGCAAGAATAAAGCCATTCAATGTTGTTAGGGGTTCCGAGATAAAAACACCAGGAGCATTTTCTAGCAGTTTCTTTATAAAATAACTTTTACCGCTATTTGAGGGGCCGGCTAGAACGCATGTTGCAGCCTGGTGTCCATAGGGGTTGGGGGTCGCCACTCTAATGTTTTTTAATAACTGTACAATAGTGTTTTGTAGTCCTCAGCCAGGACCCGTTTATCAAACACTGCGCGCAGTGTTTTATACAGCGGTTGTGTTGTAATTTCCCACCTCTATTTGGACCTGACTATGCTGTGGTGGTTTACGACTATTGCTCTGCTATTTTCATGATTGCTAAATGCATAGTACTCATGCACCAGCCCCTTCAGACTGTCAACATTTATTTTAACTGTATTGTTAACGTTTAAAGTGATGTCTTTGACCTTCATGCAGACCCTGTTGTTAGAGGTTTTGTAACTGTAGGTCTTGGGCCCTGAGGAAGTGTATTTGAGTATGTACTCATCAGTTTAGAGTTTGCTGGTCAAATCCCCTAGATAATCACCCATCGACGGATCTTCATCACCCTCTTTACTAACAAAAAAAACAGAGTCTGTGTCATGGTACAAACATCGATTCTGAAGCTTATCCAACAGTCTGTGAAGCTCTAGACGAGCGTGAGCGGTTGTGAAGCACGCTATGAAGATGTTTATATTGTTACAAGATGTTGGATATTCTTTGGCATATTTCCAGCATAGAACAGCCGTCTCATTGTCTATAAATTCACAACTGGACACGGCGTAAGACAGGGCAAATCAACACTAAAAAAGCTTGTCTGGGTCTGTAACAATGGATATGTTTGACAGATTGGTACGCTGTGCGAATTTTCCCCACAAGGAATTAAGACAGAGCTTGGCCAGCTGGCGTCTGGCAGGGTTAACCTTGATGAACTCAGGTCTCAACGTAATACTCTCATGAGCATGCTAATCAGCGATATACTTTTGCTTTGAGGGTTCATCGACGCACCAGTCGGGATACCCCAATGCCTCCTGTTTATCTCTGAGAAACAAGTTGATGTACTCAGAAAAGAGTCGAGTTGTGGTGTGTGGAAGGTGCCAAATCTCCAATATTTTACAGAGACGGTACCCTTTCTCGAGGGCCGCTTGTACCTTGATGGTACACCATGTCCCCTCCAGCAGCCTTTGCTCATCACTATGTCTACACGCACTAGTCTGTTTACTTTCAGCGTATGTTCGACATAGGGGGAACATTAGCTTGCCGTCGACTCTGTACAGAAGCACTGGGAAGTAAAGCTTCTGTTGAGGGTGAATTTGACACTTAACGAGCCCACAGTACTCGTTGAGGGGCTTTAATTTCCTATATATGATCCTAGGATGCCCCACTGGATACAACTTCACTTTGTTCACAAATGGATACAGACTGGTGAAGTCATAGTGGTGTATTTTCTTACCCTCACCACGACACGGTACAGTTGTATGGCATTTGTACGACCGCCGAATAAGGCGTTGCAGGGTTCCAAAGGTGCTGGTAACTGTCGACTCTGAATAAAAGTGCTTAGTTCAGCATCTTTTGCTAACTCATCTAACCACTCGTGCTCCCAGAGGGTTCTCAGTGCAAAAACGCTGTTTTCAAAATACTGCTCCTTGGCCAGAGTACGATGGTGCAGATGTTCCAGTGTGGTGCCCTGCAGTCTATTATACTCATGGGGCTTGTAACAACACGGGCAACCATGATAAAAACAACCGTTGAACTCAAAGGCGGTTGGCACCCAGTTAATTAGTGCATACCCGTCTAGGTAGTAGCGGCCCAGACGGTATTCACCGCCCTGCAAAGCGTGTTGAATGAAAATGTTCTCTTTCTTTGAGACATACATGAACCACTGAATAGACGGGGTGGAGTAGCATTTCTGTTTACCGTTATAGAGGTCGGGTGGTATTAGAGCTATGGTTTCAGGTTTTAAAAACATGTGCTGATAAAAAGACATGCACATCGAAGCCAGAGTAATGTTCCTACATGAGTCTAGGTATTCAATGATTTTTTTTCTCTTGAGTGATTTGGTTTTAATAATCCTAACCCGTTTTGTCATCTCCACCACAACGTCTCTGAAAAGGTTGCACGCTTTTCGCAAGAGCATGACATCTGCCTTACAGTAAGCTTTCAACTCTGTTTGAAAATGAAACCAATTTTCACGGTTTTCATCGTACCATTGTAGAAAGCTCTCTTTTTCAGACGGCATCATGTACTCAACGCCGTAACTGTCGGGCGGGGCATAGGACTGCTGTAATTCTGATAAAAAAAAAGTGAGGGAAATAAACTAGGTGTCCATGAATCTAAATTCAAAAGCACAACCTTTGACAGCATCAGTTTGGAACCCTGGGTGATGAGGACCACAGCCAGCTTTTCATGAATCAGGTCCCTGAGAATAAAGAACGAGTCGCACGCTCATGAGTTGTGCACTAGCATTGTATACTCGTAGTATTTCATTGCATGAACGTGTTGAGGAAATCGTTCATGCACGACCTGCGACCTGCCTTCAAACTCCCAGTTTTCATCATTATGTCCATGGCGGTTGCAGCCCAAGAGGCGCTTCAACTACCACCCGACAGACTGGTTGGTTTTGGGGACCTGGGTCTTTTTGAGAACCATTTTGTCGTTACAGTAAAAGTTCTGTACCACAGCGGTTCTTGGAAGTACTTCACGACCAATGAACGTGTCAGAAACAAGACTGTTTATGTGCTACATCATGAAAATCACTTTTACGGTATCTTGAACCTGAAGGGTTTTCTAGGAGCCAAGTATGTGTGCGAACACTGCAACCACATATACAACAACCGGACCAGACACCAGTGTGAAATGCACTGTAAAATGTGTCAGAGGGACGGGTGTGTCGCCAGTGACGCTCAGTAGGTGAACTGTTCGACGTGCCAGATGTTCTGTCGATCGCAAGCCTGCTTGAACGCACACATTAACCTTGCACAGTGCGTCCCTAAATCAGACTGTGGGGCTTGCGGTCGTTACAAGGCAGAAGACCACGATTGTAAAGGTATGCAATGTCCCAGGTGTAAAGCGTATTTTATACCCTGGATGGCGCATGAACGTTACATGCTCATAGGATTCCCCCAGAAAAAAACAGACAACTATATCGTATTCGATATAGAGTGTACGCAAGAGACGGGTGTGCACCAGCCTAACTACATTTACGCCCATCATCTTTTCACAAGACCGCCAAGGGACCGCCCTGCTGAAGACCGCCAGGGCTGGCGGTTTTCCACTCGGCGAATTATGACTGCTGGCAGCCCTCCATCCTTTTCCGGACGGAGAGCCGCCAGCAGCCATACTGGCAGTCGGCAGGGAAGTAGAGGTTGCTCCACCTCCACCGTCCCGTCAACAGAACACCGCCCACCGAATCACGTTACATGATTCGGCGTGGCAGTGTTCTGTTGACGGGTGCTGGCGGCGGAGCAGCCCCTATGGATCCCGTCCCCTCCCGGTGGATCAACGGACCAGGTAAGTTGATCGTCCGTTAGGGGAGGGGGGTGGGGTGTGTTGTGTGTTGTGTGCTTGCATGGGGGTGTGCGTGTGAGTGTGAAGAGGGGGTGTGTGAGTGTGTGTGGGGGTGTAGTGTGTTTGGAAATGTGAGCGTGTCTGCCTGTATGTATGTCTGTATGGATGTTTGCGTGTATGTCTGAATGTGGGTGTCCGTGTATGACTGCGTGTGTCTGTTGGCATGTTTGTTCGTGTCTGTGCGGGTATGTGTGTTGGTGGTGTCTGCATGCGTGTCGGTGTGTGTCTGTGTAGTGATGTCTGGGTAGGGGTGGGGAGGGGGGTCCTGCCACCTTTGGGGGGTGGCAGGTGGGTGTCGGGGAAGGACTCGGAGTGGGGGTGAGGGGTGGGTCGTCTCTGCCCTGGCGGTCGGTTCGGAGAAGTGGCGAATGACCATGCCGGTAACCGCCATGGTCATAATTCCAATTCTTTTACCGCCAGCCTGTTGGCGGTAAGAACAGCACTTCTCCGACAACCCCCAGGGTTGTAATGAGGGCCTATATGTATGAATGACCGCTCCCTTAGCAGCCCCAGCTATAGGACCATGGTTAACATTATGATCCTCTTTCTGACTGGACAGACTGGCGCTGGATGTAAAAACAGGGTTCCAATGTGAACACTCCGGGGTTTGAGAGGCCTGACCGTCGCTAGATGGTGTTCCAAAACTGTGACTTTGTGATCCGCCACATCCTATACTGCTGGTGGGGTATATTGAGGAGGACGGTGAAGACCAGTGTGCGCAGGCACTCAGTGTAGGGCTGGTGGGGTCGTACGCCCCCGGTGGTGTAACTGGTGACATCAGACACGGGGAGGTTAAATGCTTATCGTAATAACTTAAGGCCTCAGATGCACAGGAAGTGTTGTGGATGGGTGATGATGATTGTAACCCTGCTGACTGCACCCTTGAGAGGGACACATTAGAAGTGTCACAGGGTACTGTGGCTTCAGAACCCACTGCAGTACCAGATAACGCCTTAAGAAGTCCTATACAATGTGGTGCTCATTTTCCAAGTCTGTGTCCCAAAGACTATGATGGAACGTTACACTGCTTGTTGGTGGTAGGTCGCCGACGGTCCTTCCCATATTAGACTCTGTCTGTGTTGAACATTTAGAACGTTGGGGGCCTGGTGGTGTAGGCTGTGTATTAACAACTTTTTTTAAAAGACAGGTCTAAAGGCAAGGCCTGTAGCTCAGGGGTCTGCAACTTCTTCTTACGATTCTTTAAGGACAGGCAATTTATTTTAGGTTTGATGCAGTGCTTAGGGGCCCCTCCAGAGGTTTCACAAGGTACAAGCTGCTGTGTGTCTGGGGTCGTAAGCATGACAATGTCAGAGTGTCCAAGCCACTGCCCGGAGGTAGGTGCTGTAGAGGTGTTTGCGGTACTGGACATACCCTTTACGACAGATGATGTGTTGTAGTTAAGAGCTGTACCTGGGTCATGACCGATGTCTGTAGAACCACTGCATGGTAGGTCCTGGGGTCCTGCGCTGTTCACGAATACGGTTGGCGCCATGGGGTTTTGAACGACCCTGTTGTTGACCTTTAAAGACGACTTCGACCATTTAGTCGATGACCGACTCCTCCAGAGCTCTTATGTGATGACTCTAGGATGTAAAGATAGCAAAATACATATTAGGGGTTGTTGTAGCCATTATACCGATGGGGTGAAAGAGGTTTGAGACACACTAAGGATTGTATTCATCTGGCTCTACAGTTTCTAAAAACTCACCTGGCGTTTCCCTGCATGAGGGGCCATTATTAATAGGCTGGCCGTCGTAAGACGCTGGGGTCTTCCTCTTGCGGACAGCGTTTTTAACGTTCCCATCCACCTTCTGGGTCGCTACCCCTGGAGTTGCTTGCCCCGCAGGGAGACCTCGGGGTAAAAAAAATAAATGTTACATTTACAATCTAATACATAGATTATACGAGTTCTCTGATGGCCCCGTTTATGGGGTTTGTTTTTTTAGATTTTCAAGGCGTTTACACAAGGACTCCCTTATTTACCTGCAGAAGCGGTATCTTGAGACATTGTGCTTGGACCGTCTTGAACCTGGAGGGTCTGTTGCAGAGTGTCAACTGCAAGCTGTAGTTCTGCATCATAACCTGTACAAGCACGCAGACACATGGGAAACCATTAATGGTAAAATAAAAAAAACCAATCATGACAGCTCTGTTTAGAATGGCCTGTGTCCCGTAACTCACCTTGATGCACTGTCTCCATTTCTCTGGGGACGCGCAAGCTTTTGGAGGTCCTCCGTACAAAAGAGACAGAATCGACTTTAAGCACAACTCATTTAGGCCCATATTTATACTTTGTTAGTGCTGCATTTGCGCCGCTTTTTGATGCAAAAGTGGCGCAAACTTACAAAATACAATTGTATTTTGTAAGTTTGCGTCGATTTTTCATCAAAAAGCGGCGCAAATGTGTCGCTAAAAAAGTATAAATATGGGCCTTAATGTTATATACATAACCCCCTCATAAAACCAAGCAAGGTGTTAAAAAAAAAAAATTCAATTAACATTTTTTTTTTTTTTTTTAAAGAAAGCCTCTCAAGATACCTCTTGTTGCGCCCCTATATTCTGGAAGTATAATACACAGAGCCATTTGTAGACCTTTTCTCAAATACTGTACACTGTTTAATAAACAAAGTCCACAGGGTGGCACACTTGTACAACATAAGCTCTAGGATTCTCTCTATAAGGCATTATTTATATAATTCTAAAGGCTCCACAACCTTATTTTACTCATATTACAAGGCACCCAAAGGTCTTTATAACGCCATATAATTACACCAGTTATAAAAATATATAACGATGCACTACTTAAAAACATTACAATTCCTGGAATTTATACATATACAATAGACCAGAAGCCAAATCCTAGGATCCAAGCCGTGTTTTCGCCTTAGCTCAACAATGCTCTGAACAATGTTTGGGGGCGGAGCTAAATCTAAACTCCAGCCTCCAGAGTGAAGCAGACAGGCTGAGCCAGCTCCAACAGCCCAGACACAGTCTTTTATTAAAAATGGCCGTCTGTGGTAGCAGCATGTGTGGGGACCAGTGTTTTTCACTGTACTAACCATGGACACCAGATTCCCACTGAACTAAGGTGAGTGGGTGGGGGCTTGCAGGCCTGAGCCTACTGCTCAATACCCCCACAGTCATTGCAGGTTTAGGTTTTTTTGTTTTTTATTATTATTATTTTTATTTCATTCAATATGGAGGTTTTTTTAATTTATTTTTATTTATTGTAAAAAATCTGCCAGGAGGAGCACTGGGGGCCCTTGAGCCTGGTGCTCGAGGCCCCAAGGGTCACACCTGGCTTATTTTATTAAAAAATATATATATATTTATTTATTTAAATCTGCCCTGTGGGTGTCTGGGGATCCCGAGCCATGTGCTCGGGCACCCCAAAGGCCCAAACTTGTTTTTAAAACTGCAAGGGCCCAAGGGCGCGAAGCTCGGACCCTCAGGCCCTCACCTCGCGCCGGTTGTGTGTTTTTTTTTCTATTCCAGCCACCCTCAGGTGGCACGAGGCCGTCTCTCGGAGGCAGTGAGGGGGACCCACAACCTCTGAGAGCCAGTCGGAAGGTTTATTAATACTTCCAACCAGCTCTCAGAGGTCGTGGGTGTCCCTCACGGCATCTGAGAGCCGTGCTGCCATGCAAATACACCCAAGGTCTCCGAGCGCTGGGCACCCAGAGACCTCCGTAATTAACTTAACAAAGCCGTTCTCAGAGGCCTCGCGGCCTTTGAGAACAGATCGGATAAGTTGATAATGGGGTCTCCGAGGCGCTCAGCGCTCAGAGACCCGCGTTATTAACTCAGAGGCACTGTTCTCAGAGACAGCGTAGTCTCTGAGAGCAGCGCAGAAAAGTTAATAACGAGGGCCACCAGAGCGCTGGACGTCTCTGGGGACCACAGTTATTAACTTATCAGATCTGCTCTCAAGAGATCGCGTGGTCTCTGAGAGCAGCGCTGAAAAGTTAATATCGAGGGTCCCCAGAGCGCTGGACGTCTTCGGGGAGCACAGTTATTAACTTTAGAGCTCTGCTCTCAAAGACCGCGCGGTCTCGGAGAGCAGAGCTGAGGAGTTAATAACTGTGGTCCCCCAAAGCTCTCCTCTTAAACACACGGCTGCTACAATTAAATGTGTGAGCACAGAATACTGAGGCCGAGTAACCCTAGCAATGACACCTCGGACCTATTCATACCATTTAAAGCCACCAACTCCACCTAAAATCACACACTTACAGTTTTCAATTTCCCCCATTGTAACGCTTCTTTGTTTTTTTCTATCCTCATATTTCCTATATGTACCTTTTAATCACAGTAAATGTTTGAGGCAGAACAATAAATGCAGATCCAAATAATACATACACATACACAGCACCTGAACCACTATGTACAAATTAAGCATGGGCTCCACCCCTAAAATAAGTGCACACCCTCACAAATACAGACAATTGCACAGCACCAGAACCACCAGGTACAAATTAAGCATGGGCTCCACCCCGCAAAATAAGTGCAGACCCAAAAAAATACAGACAAAAGCACAGCACCTGAACCAACAAGTACAAATTAAGCATGGGTTCCACCCCACAAAATAAGTGCAGACCCTCAAAACTACATGCAAATATACAGCCCCAGAACCTGAAAGTACAGATTAAGCATGACCACCACCCCACAAAATAAGTGCAGACCCTCGAAAATACATGCAAATACATAGCCCCAGAACCTACAAGTGCAAATTAAGCATGGCCAGCACCCTGTAAAATAAGTGCAGGCCATCAAAAATACGTGTAAATGCTCAACATCAGAACCATCATGCACAAATTAAATATTGTCTCCACTCTACAAAATAGGTGCAGACCCTCTAAAATACATACAAAAACACTGTGCCTGAACTTTCAAGTACAAATTAAGCACGTTCTCTACAGCCCAAAATAAAATGCAGACCCTCAAAAATACATGTAAATGCTCAACACCATCCAACATGCACAAATTAAACATTGTATCCCACAGATTGCCGCCGCCGACCTCCAACATACATTAATATCATTTACAAAAATGTGCATTTTACTCTGCTTTGTATAGTTAAATAGGTTGGGGCTAATGTCAATGTTAAACTACCATAGAACACATACAAACATCACACTGTTACAGACCTTAAGTAGAAGAGGTTTAGCAACACCAGTCTGTGCTCTGCCCTTCATGTTTTCAGCCATGATGTCCTGATGGTACCCGATCTCCACAAACTTCAGTATGTAGTTCAGAAAAAAGAGGTCTGTGAATGTGGGGGCTTTCATACCAGACTCACTGTGCTAATTATGCCTAGGCTTTGTGGTGGGAGTGGCCTGGAAATAGACATCTGTTTTAGGTTGGAACTGCCTATCCATTGATTGTTTCAAACTTTAAAATGCATGGTCAGTTTATAATATACCCCCTACTGTGTCACCCTTTGAGGCTTGTCCTGGGAACCCTTGGGGCTACATCTGTTTTAGGTCTGCAATACTGGTCCACTGTTTTGTTTCAAACTTTTAATTGCATGGTCAGTTTATAATTTACCCTCTACTGTGTTTCAGGGAAATCCTGGGGGCATACATCTGTTTTTAGATTTGCAATGCCTGTCACCCTTTGTGGCCTGTCCTGGGGACACTTGGGGCTACATCTGTTTTAGGTTTGCAATACTGGTCCATTGTTTTGTTTCAAACTTTTAATTGCATGGTCAGTTTATAATTTACCCTCTACTGTGTCCCAAGGAAATCCTGGGGACATACATCTGTTTTAGATTTGTAATGCCTGTCACCCTTTGAGGCCTGTTCTGGGAACACTTAGGGCTAGATCTGTTTTAGATATGCCTTTCTGAATTGATAGGCTGGCTCTAACAAAAGCATCATTTGACCATCCCCTCTTTTTGGATTAGCCAACCAGTCTGGCCTGCCCACCCACTTCACTGGCCTGTGAGGGGGGCACCAAGCATCCTCTTGGTCCTGAATGTCTGACATGTCCAGACCTGTCCTCTTAGGCTCTGAAACTGGTTGCACAACACCAAGGCCTTCATTTTACACAGCCCATAGACCAAATCCCAGGGGCTAGGACCCTGGCACAAGGCTAACACGTGACACCATGAGGTCACACACCAAGTGACACATCTACACCTACGTCAGTTCAGGGGCGGGCTCTCTGAGGCACCGGAAGGCCCAGTAACAGAAGTGACATCACTTCCAGGGTGGGACAACTGTCGCAGTTGATGACGAAAGGAATCCCCTCTTATTACTAACTTGTTCTTCTGATGAATTCTTTACCCTTAGAATAGATACCACAACTGTCTGAGGAGTGCGCTCAAATAATCAAGTCTTAAAAGACCAAGAGGTTAAAAGAAAAAGTAAATTACCTCCAATAATGACCTTTAAGGTGGATTATCTATCTGCATATTCCTCACCTGGAGAATAATCAATGGTGTCAGACTGGATCCAGGAACCTCAAAGCTCTAAAGTCACCGATAGGAGACTCTGGCTTCATGGTAGTGACGTGGGATGACATCACCAAAACCATATAGCACCCACCCCAGTGCAATGTCAGTTTCCATCCATTTTTTCCAAGCCTTTGAGGTGAACAGATGGTCTGAATTAGAAGTGCAATCCCAACTTGAACTGGTATCTTATTAATCTTTCCCTATAACACATCCATCAAAAAGGAGAGGCATGTGGAATTAGTGAGGACTCTGTAGGTAGCTAGAGTATCCGTCGTAAAGATCGTTAATATAGTTAAGTAACTTTTTCTTCTGATGTACATTTCAAAATGTGGATTCCTCACCTATAGCATAGATTCCCAAACATCTTCCTGGAGGGAGGTCGATAGTTGAATGAGGAAATCTTGCAAGATGGAATTGGCAACCAGAGACCAGACAGCAATGCTTAAAAGGGATGCCCACGTAACAGCCTTGCAGATCTCTGCAATTGGAACTCCCCTAGCAAGAGCTGATGTTCATGATTTGGCTCTCGTGGAATTGCCTTTCTTGGAACTGCAGTACCAGTGAACATCTTGTCTTCCAATCATGTCTTTGATGCGGACCAACCTAGTATCCAACCTGTGACGCCGCTTCTCCTTCATGAGGTGGGGTGGGGAAAAGAAGCTCTGCAGTGAAATGGACTAAGTGAAAGGGAGTAACTACTTTGTGAAGGAAGACAGTCATGGTTCACAACACCAATTTTTTAGGGAAAAAAGGAAATGAATGGTGGATGGGAGCTCAGGATCCACAACTCACTGACCAGTCTGTCAGACTTGATCACCATCAAAAACACTGTTCTCATGATTGACAACAACAACTGCAACTGGCAAAATTGCAGGGCGCAAAGGGAAATCTCATCCAAAAAGTCAAAACAAGATTAAGGTCTCATTGGGGAGTAAGAAAGGGAACTGGCAGGCACAGATAAGTTAACCTTTTCCGAAACTGCATCACAATAGGGGACTTAAACAAGGAAGGTTGATCTATGAGACCGAGAAATGCAGACAATGCTGCCAAGTATACTTTTACCCTCTGGGATAGGCAGAGTGTGAACTGGAGATCCTGAGACAAACATGTGTAAAGGGTCTACGTTATTATCTGAGTACCACAAAACAAAATTGTTTCACCTCCCATAATAAACTGATTTTGTGAAGAGGGGACAAGCTGACGGTGTTGTTCACCACCTCCAATGGCAGCTAAAAGGAGAAATGTCCCCACTTAATTTCCAAGCATGAAGGTGCAGGCTTTGGAGATTGGGATGCAGCAACCTTTCCCACGACTGGGAAAGAAGGTCTGGCCTGAATGATAGCTTGAGCAGGCGACGTAAGAAGCACCGAAGGACTGCAAACTACAACCACCTTTTTCAGTCTGGGGCAATTAGAATGACTTAGGGCCCCGTCTTGGCAAGTATTCCTCAGGACTCGAGAAATCAAAGGTATGGGTGGAAACGTGTAATGCAGCTGAAAGTTTCAGCTCAACTGAAATGCGTCACTCAAGGCTTCCAGTAACAAGTACTGAAGGGCACAGAACTTCTAGCATTGAGCATTGTAGGGAGCTGGGTTCTGGCTGCAGTAGCCCCCACTGTTTTGCATGGTTTGTAGGTTGAACTTTGACTGAAGTGCACTGGAATCCTGCTAACCAGGTCCCCATTGTTAGTGTCCCTAAAAGAAGGCACCTGGTCACTTGATCCCCAAGTGACCAGGCCCTTCCACCCCCTGTAAGTCCCTAGTAAATGGTACCCATGGTACTTAGGCATGGGTACTGAAGAGAGGGCCCCTTAGAGCTGCAGCAGAGCAGGGAGCTGTTGCAGGCTGCATGTCAAGGTGCTCCCAAAATTGAAAACACAACATGGCACACAGCCTTTGTGCCATGCCCCCTAAACACTGCATGCAATATATATGTCACCCCTCTAACAAGCCTTACAGCCCTAAGGCAAGGTGCCTTATATTAAATGTGAGGGTATATCTGCTCAAGCTGATATGCCGCTGCAATGTCTTTGTCGATTCCCAGACATAGTAAGTGACCAGGGGAGCCATTTTAAATGCATGTGCTGCACATTGGTAACTATGAGTATCCAAGCTACATGATGGCTTCTCTAAATATAGGGATGTTTGGTATCAAACATTTCAGATTAATAAATCCTCACTGATGTCAGTGAGGGAATTATTAATAACTGCACCCAGAGGGCACCTTAGAGGTGCCCCCTGAAAACCTACCAACTACTAGTGGGTTGACTGACTGGTCCTGACCAGTTCAGCCACCACAGACACGTTTCTGGCCCCCAAGGTGAGAGCCAGCGCTCTCTAGGGCAAAAGAAAAAAGCCTGCATTAGGAAGGGATGTTATTACCTCACCCAGGCAGGATGGGCATTCCCAGGATGGGCCTTTGTACTGCGACCCAGGTCTCTCCAGATGGTGGAAATGACCGACCCCATGTCCTGACCCCCCTTTGGTGGCAGCACAGTTGGGAAAATTAGACATATTTGGATGTGTTCCCACGTCATGCCAGTCCCACTCCTAGGACTGACAAGATGAAGTGGACACTACTTTTTAAATGTCTCCATTATGTTTGAAAGGAATTAGGCTACTAGGGTTAGGGTTATGCCGACTTCCCAGTGGAAGTGGTCATAGAAAGGATGTAGTTACTCTAAAGGTGGGCAGCCCATTGGCTACCACCTGGCACTCCCTGTAGCGCTGCTAAATTGAGTATTTAGGTGGCACCCCCTAAACCCTATAACTCAGATTCTAAAGACATAAGAAGCAAAGGACAAAGACGGGTCTCACCTGCAGAAGAGGAAAAGAACTAGCAGGTTACTTGGAACCAAACCCTCCGACCTGCCTGCTGACCTAGACCGGCTCGTCCTGCAGCTGACCCTCCAAGATACCCAGGAGGATTGCCTGACTTCTACAAAGACCCAGATTCCTGTGAGCAGCGGAACTGCTGTGCAACACAGTTTCAAGAAAGGACTCTGCAGCCCCTGGAACAGCAAGGCCCCTCTAGAGTCCAAGTCCGATCAGGTTTCACCCCTCTTGCACTCCCCCAAGTTCCCTGCAGCCTCTGCACACAGGCCCACTCTTCTACAGCCTTGTGGTGAGAGAAAACCCAACACCTTCAGAAACCACTGCACCCGTCTCCCCTGACCCATCTGAGGTGGGTCACTGGTGCCAAGAACGTCAACTGGCTCTTCTGAGCCCGAATCCACCCTGGGTCCCCGATGACACCTGCAGCCTTAGCACACAGGACTCCCATGACCGCAAGTGCTCCCGGAAAGAGAAACCCGATGCCTAAGGACACACCTGCATCGTTTGCCCCTTGGCCCTGGAGAAAAGGACCAAAGGTCCACCTGAGCACTCCACATCTACAATCCACCTGTTTGGTGTTCCCGACTGGCTTCCTAGCCACAGCCTCCAGCCTGTCTTCCCAAGGACCAAACTCCCATAGGAAACCATTGGTCATCCAACGCCTTACTGCACCCCTGGACCCGGCCTCCCCAGTGCTGCCCACAGTGACCTGTTGGTGTGATTCTTAGCAGTGCCCAGTATTTACCTTTGCTCCCTGAGTTCAACCTCATAAGTCACTGTTAACCCTGTGTTTGCTGAACATTGTTTTCCTACATAGGATAACATTGAGAGAACTCTGAAAATTGGACTGTGTTGATTTCTGAAACTGCAAAGTATTTATTATTAAAAGTCTACTTACCTGATTAAGAAGTTCTTGGGTTTAAAACATATATAAAAAGAATTGTTATTTTTCTAAACTGATCTTGGATTTATTCTTTGAGTGTGTGTGTGTGTGTTTGGGAAACTAGCACTTTGTTGCAGTACTTCCCCACTTCTTGTCTGGTTTCTGGATGCAACTTGGACTGGAGTGCACTGGGATCCTGCTAACCGGCTTCCTATTGCCAGTGTTCAAACACTAAAAGTTGCAAAAGTATTGATACAATTGGCAACACCTTTAGCTGCCACCATAAGTCCCTAGTAATAGGTATTTAGGTACCCAGGGTATGGGTTACTAAGGGTACGTCCCTGAAGACAGCAGCACTTATTGGGCCACCCTCTGATAACAAGCATCCAGACGCACCCAGTACTGCCATTGCAGGCTCAGTGTCCAGGTGCAATCCAAAAATGCAAACCCAACATGACACATTGCCTGTGTGCCCTGTCCACTACACACTGCGTACAAAATAGGTAATATACCCCTCTGCCAGGCCTCCCAACCCTAAGGCAGGGTGCACTATACTGTATGTGAGGGCATAGCTGCCTGAGCAATATGCTTCCACTATGTCCTTGCCAAACCTGGGGCATTTTGAGTGAACAGAGCAGCCCTTTTAAATGTATGTGCTGGACACTGGTCAGTTCAAGTTTCAGAGCTACATGATGGCCACTCTGAACCCTGTGTTGTTTGGTAGTTGGATTTATTATAAAATGTACCCAGGATCACCTTAGAGGCGCCCCCTGCAAAAGCTGAGTACCCTGGCATGGTTGCTGGCCAGTCCCAACCAGCCTGCCACCTCCAGACACAAGTCTGAATCCCTGGGCCAGAGCTCCTGCTCTCTGGAATTGAGAACAAAGCCCTTCTTGGGTAGAGGTGCTAACACCCCCTCCCTCAGGAATGTGCACTTCCCTGAGGGTGAGCTTCAAAGGGCTTACTGCCCTTGAAACTCAACCCCCAGGAGGGTGTAGCAACCTTCAGGTAGTTGACCCATTGGCCACTACCAGGTTCCCTCTAAAACGCCAACTAAATACAGTATTTAGTGCATCCCTAGACCAAGAAATCAGATTCCACAGACAAAAGAAGACCGGCATCAAAGAAGCCCAAGACTTGAGAGCGGAAGACCTGCTGCATCAAGAAAAGGCACCAAACCCTGCCTGCTGTACCCAGGACTCGACAATCACCGCTGAGGGGTTGCTTGGAAGTTGGACAGACTCTACAAATCTCCAGAATACCTCCACTCTTCGAAAATCACAAAGGATCTCCCTCCAGAGTAAAGGCATGACTCTGCAACCCCAATTAACCAAAGACCCAGCGAAGGCCACTTCACTGATCGGCTGCTGACCAAGGAATAGGATGCTGCAGCCAGACCAAACTTCACTTGTTGGACCATAAGGTTAAAGCCTACCAGTGTGCCAAGTTTGATAGCACTACAACCTCCCGTGGCCAGACCATGTAACCGCCCCGTGCACTGGTTGCCTCATATAGGACACCCGGAAGGACAGTCCATTCTGGACTGAAAAAGGACCAGGAGGAAGCCCCAGTCAAGGGACTTCAGGAACCATCCGCACCTTCCACCAGAGTGCCCCTGTTGGCCTGCAAGTAACCCTCAAAGTGACCTAACTCCTGCTTCCAAGGGCACCTATGTGCACAGCTCCTGGCTCACCGATTAGCTCTACACCTGGCCACCCTGTGCCCCAGCACCGAAGATACAGCTGTGCCATAAGGGTCTTTAAGTCCACACATGCAGCGCTTTTTCAAGTGGTCTCCCACAGTAGCCTGGCACCAGTTCCATTAACTTTCTGCAGCTGCTCCTGCCGGAACCGGGAGTCACCCGAACTTCTCCAGCTGGTCCAGAGTACCCAATGACGATTTCAACCTACCTGCAAAAAGAGACATTGGTAAATGCATTTCTTGATTTACTGTGAACCTTCAAATGATTCTTCTATTGATTACTATGATGCGTAATTATGCACAGAAAGACTAACTTCATAAAAAAATTTGCAATACATAATTTAAAAAAAAACTTACCCAATTTTGATGATCTTGGTCTTAAAAATGTTATAACAATCGGAAGGATTTTTTGTAAATTGGTCTTGAGTTATTCTTTTGAGTGTGTGCCTGAATTTATTGATACTGTGAGTACAACAAATACATAGCACTACTCTCTGATAAGCCTAACTGCTTGCCCGCACTACCACAAAATAGAGCATTTTTCCTATCTACTTTTGTCTTTACACACCAATTGGGGATCCACTGGACTCTACGTGGTGTGCTTCTTTTTAGTGCACCATTTTGTTGGAGGCTGGCCCTCTATGCAGTGTATTAAACCATTGACACTATGCAGAGGGTTCAGGCAACCACACATTAGTTTCCAGGGGTATAAATTAGACCACCTAATGCTCCAATTTTTAAGGTAGCTGGTTGAGCAGTTAGGCTAACCCAGGAGATGTGCTAAGTATTTGCTGTACTCAAAAATCCAATTATGCACCACACACACTCAACGAATAACTCAAGACCAGAATTTATAAAAATACTTAAGACTTTTATATAAATTTTAAGACAAAGATCTTTAGAATACGTTAAGTACTTTTCAAGTTATGACTTTTTAAAGTTTTGGCAAAGTTAGTCTTTCTGTGCGTAATTACGCACCATTGGAATCAATAGACAGTCACTTTTAAAAATGCATTAAAAATGGCACGGTTCAGTGACCAGTCTCTTCTTTTGCAGGGTGGTTGCAGCAGTCGATGGCGCACTGTGCCAGCTGGAGAGTCTGGGGCAGCGCCCAGTTCCAGCGGGAGCAACGTTGGAGAGGTTTTTGGCACAGGCATAGAGCCACCCGGAGGGGCCACTTGGAAAAGAAGCTGGTTTGCAGATTTAAAGATGGTCCGTTGGGGTCCCCTTGGTCTGTTGAGGTTGCAAGGGGTTGGGAACCCGGGGCACACAGTAGATCCTGCGATGCAAGGCCCAGGGCAGCTAGGTGCAGGGCGTTTTGGAGGACTTTAATGCTGTGCGCAACGGAGTCCACTGGGGTTGTAGGTGAGTCTCTTAGCGGGTGGCTTACAGGACAATGGGGGCACTCTGGCCAGAGGTCCAGGGTGTTCCTGAAGTCCCTCGACTGGGACTTCCTCCTGATCCTTTTTCAGCTCTGGGGGAGCTGATATTCTGCTGGTCCGATGTCAGCTGACCAGCACCCAGGGTATTGCTGTCTCTTGGCCACTAGAGGGCGCAGTGCCACAAAATGTGGTACAGATGCAGGTCACATCCAGGTGGTTTGTGGTGTGTTGTCAGGTCCAGCTGTGACTTCGGGTCACAGAGATATTGGCGATTCAGTGAAGTGACCCTCACTGGTTTGTTGGACCTTTGCAGGTTTCTTGATTTTCTTGAGTGGTACCTCCACTCAGGAGGGAGATTTAGGCTATTTGTGAAGCCTGGATGTCCTCTGGGGCATTTGAGGTCGGTCCAGTGGTCAGCTCCTCCGCAGTGGAGATTGTTGGGACTCTGGTGCAGCAAGCAGGGGTCTTGGAGCCTCTTCTGGTGCTGCAAGTCCTCAGGTCTCATCCTGGCGGGTTCCTTGGTGCTGTCTTCTTTCTTCCTGTTCAATCTAAATTCCTGGCCTAGTGGAGCCCACTAAATACTGAATTTAGTGGGCTTTTTAGGGGGAACTTGGTAGTGTCCAATGGGACTCTTACCCTTGGGTGGCTACACCCACTACAGTGACCACTTCCTGTGGGAAGGGTCACTTCCCTAAACCTGATTGGCTATTTTCCTCCATTCCAAGATGGAGACAAATGAGATAGAGGGTCCACTTCGCATGCAAGCCCTTAGAGGTGGTGCATGCTCAGTGAGGCAACTCCTCCTACCCTTTGTCTGGTTTCTCGCCTTTGCTCCCACCCAAAGTTGCAGTTTGCAAGGGGAGAAGCCTTCTGCTGCTAGCAGCAGGCCTGGGGACTCGAGTTTTAGGGGCAGTAGCCCTTTGAAGCTCACAACCAGGGTGTTGCACATTCCTGGGGAAGGGGGTGTTACCTCCCCCACCCAGGAAGGGCAGTGTCTTACAAACCAGAGAGCCATGGCTCTACCCAAGGTTTGTAAATTGGCCATCTGGAGTGGGAGGCTAGATGGACCCTTCAGCAACTATGCCAGTTAGGGTTAGCTTTTGCAGGGGGCACCTCTAAGGTGGTCCCTGGGTACATTTAGGGTTAAATCCAACACTGGTACCAGTTTGGATTTATTATTCTGAGTTGTCTGATACAAACAACCCAGGGTGCAGATTAGCCATCATGTAACTGGGAAACTTGTGTTTGACTAGTGCCTAGTACATGTATGTAAAATGGCTGCTCTGTTCACTCACTATGTCTTGGGTTTGTCAAGGACACAGTTGGGGTATATTGCTCATGCAGCTATGGCCTCACACATAATATGGTGCACCCTGCCTTAGGGCTGGAAGGCCTGCCAGAGGGGTGACTTACCCATAATATATGCAGTGTAGGGTGGACAGGGCACACAGAGGGTGTGCCATGTCGAGTTTGTCTTTTTAGGTTTGCCCTAGTACACTCACAGCCTGCAATGGCAGTGCTGGGTACATCTGGGTGCAGGACAATCAGTGCTGCTGCCCTCAGGGGTCTACTCTTAGTATCTCTTGCCATGGGTACTGGGGTACCCATTTACTAGGAACTTATGGGGTTAACTAAGAGTGTATCCAATTGTGCCAAGCATCCCAACAGATTTAGGGAAAGAGCTCTGGCCCAGGGAACCTGTTTAGCAGGGGTCCTGGGTACTACCAATTTCTAGAACACATCAACATCAGGCAAAAGGTGGGGGATAACCATGCAAAAAGAAGCCTCCTCTCACACATATAGAGAGCCAGCATTTTCTGAGAAGGCAAACAAGTCCACCTGAAGAGTGTTCTACTGGGTGAAGATGTCCTTGACTATCTTCATTAAAAGACACCACACTCTGGCAGCAGACAGCACTGACTCAGGCTGTCAGCTTTGACATTCGGAGATTGTCTGTTAACCAAATGTCTTGGCGGTGTGTCCAAGACCACATTAAAAATGCTGCAATAAAAAGCAAGGCAAAGGAGTTGAGCTCCTAATACCCTTGCTTGTTCACTTACCACATTCGTCACTGTCATATTGTTCATCAAGATTTGGATGGACCGACCTTTGATGGAGGGAAGAAAGGCCTTGAGTGCTAGACAAATCACTAACAGTACCAGCAGGATGATGTAAAGCACCTGATCCTCCAGAGCCCAAAGGCTTCTGATCACAAAATCTTCCTGATGAGCCCTCCATACTAGAGTTGATGCATCCCTTACTACTGTGGCCACAGTCGGACAGAGTCTGATGGCCATTCCACAGTGCAGGTTCACGTAGTTCCACCACCAAACCACATCCACTGCAGCACACAGGGAGATCACAATTGAGTCCGAGAGGTCTCCACCATGCTAGAACCCCTGACTGCAGAGTTCTCAATCAACAATGTGCATGCATGACAGGAAGAATGCAAGAAGCTGGTAGACACAAGACCTTTAGGACTGCAGCTCAAGCACCATCCAGAACGGATGGAACCATCTCCTTGATGCCAAGAAATCTTTGAGGAGGAGGAAAAGTGCACAGAAGGTTAGATTACAGCAGCGACCTTATGAAAAAGAGATGCTGGGAGGGCTCCAGGAGAGATTTAGGCCTGTTGATTGAAGAGCCCTGGTTGAACAGTAGGTGGTCAGCTGACTGCAGATGATGCATCACCATCTTAGGCGATCCAGCATTAGTCAGCCAGTTGTCAAGGTACAGGCAGATTGGGATGCCCGACCTTCTGAGATGGGCCCCACCCACCACCATCAAATTAGTGAAGACTCAAAGTGCTGATGTCAAACCAATCAGGAGTACTGAAAACTGGTAACGTGTAGAAACCACCACAAAACGCAAGAACTTCCGATGGGACCACAGGAACAGGATATAAATATACACGGCCTGCAGGTTGAGGAACTCTATTCAGTCTCTTGCGTCCAGAGCCAGCAGAATCTGAGCTAGAGCAGCATCTTGAATTTCCCCTCCAGACTGTCGTCCTTCTTGAGACAAGAAAGTAGTAGGAGTAACATTCTTGCCCAAACTCCTCTGACAAGAAGTCCATGGCTCCTTACAGGAGAAGCGCCATCTCCTCTTGTTCAGGGATGGAAGATGGTGCAGTGGAAGGGAAGAGGGGGACATGGAGGGTGGAGCCTGGTGGATGGGTCAGGTATAACCCGTGTCTATGATCTGAAGGACTCATAAGTTCAAAGTATTGTCCTTCCATGCTGATAGAAAGGAGGACGCTGGCCCACCTACAGGCTGCAGGTTTGGAGGAGCAAACTAGGTCTGCTTCTGTGGTGGTGAGGGGGAGGAAAATGAGAAAGAGAATGAGGCCTGCTGGAAAGATCCACAGATTACCTTTACCTCTGGCTCTCCCCCGTACTGTCAGACCAGAAGGATTTGAGGTTGTTGAGCCTGGGGTTGGAAGGGCTTGCATAGATGAAACAAGAATCTCATAGAAAACCCTTGAAACCACCAAAATTGGCAATAGTCTTTCAAGGATTGAACATGCTGGAGTCCCAGTGATTGGGCTGTTTGTAAAATGTTCAAATGCATTGTCAGATTTGACCCTCAATAAGCATGCTCCATTGGTCCATCAGGTTGGTCGGCACATCAGATGAAAAATCTGAAGTCTGAATTCAGGCACAATAATGTTTAGACTGATGGACAGACTGATGTGACATTGGCATGCACCACAGACTGCAGTTTTCAAGTCAGACTTGATAATATGGTATGAGGCATCCTGCTTGTTTCTGACCACCTACTGAAGGTGTGCCCTTGTGTCCTTCAGGACAGGTGAAGTGACTAACTGGGCTATGTACCATATGGCATGTGTATAACTCCCTGTCCAAGCCACTGAAGGACAGACACCTAGAAGCTGGAGTAACCAAGCTCTTCAGTGTCAGATGTTTGGAGAGAAATGGAGGATCTCCACTGCAGGCAGTAGCATTTTCCCATCAATCTGTTCACCCCAGGGGCTGTGGTGGGCTTCTCCCAGGGTGCCATGAACAGTTCTAACAAAGGCTTCATTGAAGGGAAGCATGGGTTCTGAGGCTATTGCTGACAGAAGCAGGACCTCCTTGTGGATGTTAGTTTTGCCATCTACCAATGGCAGCTGTTGATCCAGTACCTTAGCTGCTTGAACACCAGGTGAAATGACATGACCTCTGAGATTGGTGATACAGAGGGGACTTCCATCTCAACTTCTGGTGAGGTATACAGCCCATTAGATCAGGACAAGCTCACCAACTAATGCTGCTGTTCCACCACATCATCCCTATAAGCACAGAGGTAGAGGGGATCTGAATCTGACCCAAAGAATTCATGAATCCTCTGATTGTACTGCCCTTCCTCCTCGATCTGTTTTGAGGTGGGAGCTGTGAAAATGATGGAGGTGGCACAGAGTCCAGTGCTAGAGGTGGAAGCTTCAGTGACTTCTAGTACACAGCCAGCCACAGTACTGATGGGTGAGGAGCAGTATAAACTGTGCACTTTGAGAGAAATGGGAGTGGGTGCCACTCAAGGGTGCTGGAAACAAAAGAATGAATTATGTTTAACATTGCAGTGAAAAAAAAGCTGGTATGAACCCAGTGCATGGAATTCCAGCTACAAGTGAGCCGGTTAGGTATTCTGGAAACACTGGACTTGGCGCTAAAGGTTCTGAAAGCATTGGGCTGGATTTGGATGAGGTAGAGGAGCTGGGCTCTTAAAGGAGTTTGTACGAGGCTAAAGATCCTGTGAGAGATGGAGGAGGCCTAGACAACTTACCTCATTCATGATTTTGTGCTTCTTGTGTTCGTCATTTTTTTCTGAGAAATGTGTAGAAGGAGAAATTTAACACAGCTTCAAGTGATGACAGCTCTGCTTGTAATCATAGACCCAGGTCATGAACAACTTGGCCTCTTGCTCATTGATAGCTTTAGGGTTGTTTGAAATGGAGTCTCTGGGTGGCAGTCAGTTTGCACTCTGTCCAAGCAGGGACCTTCACTCTAGTCAGGGCAATAGAGGTACATACTTGAATAACTCCTGCTCGCCCCCTAGGTAGCTTGGCACAAGCAGTCAGGCTCATCTCAAAAGCAATGAGTATGAGTAAAGTATCTGTACCAGCACACAGTAATACAGTGAAAACACTACAAAATGGACACCACACCAATTTAGAAAAATAGCCAATATTTATGTAAATCAAACAAGACCAAAACATCAAAAATCCCACATACACAAATCAAGATATGAATCATCAAAAGAATATATTTTTACTCCATAGAAAACAATGGAAAAGTTGTTGTTACACAAAGTACCTGGTTTGCGTCAAAAATAAAGCCACACAGGCGAGCGTGCGTCAGAAAAGTTAGAGATGCATGGATTCCTTACTCGCAAGTGAGACTGGGCATTGTTTCTTCTCTGGTCGGGTAGAGGATGCGCCATTTTTCTTTCCTGCAAGAGAGCGATGTGTCGATTTCTGGGTGGAGCACCTCGTATCGGCGCAGGTTCATGATGATTTTGCCACCCAACGATGATGCGTGAGAAATCCGGCCTCACGCGATGGAAAAACGCACTGCGTGGGGTTGGTGTTGTTTTCAGCAAACGGGTGTCGCATTGATTCTCCAGCCGCAAACAGCTGATGCGTCGACTTCAGCTGCGAGGCGGGTGGCGCGTCATTTTTACAGCTGCGAGGTGTGGCACATTGTTTTTACAGCCACGTTGCAGGTGGTGCGTCAAACTTTTCCCCGCACAGCTCCCCATGGTGGATTTCAGTCCTTGTTCTACCAACTTCCCTTTTAAGGGCCCAGGGACTGGATAGGACCCACCACTTGGCAGGGCAGGAGATTCAGCAGAGAGGCAAGCTCAGTCCAAGCCCTTGGAGAAACATCTCAAGCAGGAATATACCACAAAGTCCAGTCCCCTTTCACAGGCAGAAGCTGCAACTGCAGGATAGCCCAGCAAAGCACAGTCACAGGCAGGGGCAGCACTTCTCCTCAGCTCTTCTCCTTGGCAGAGGTTCCTCTAGGTTCCAGAAGTAATCTAAAAATGTGGGGTTTTGGGTCCACTGCTTATACCCCCTTCTGCCTTTGAAATTGACAATCTTCAAAGGAAAGTCTCTGTTGTTCACAAGATCCTGCCTTGCCCAGGCCTGGCCCCAGAAACACACTAGGGGGTCGGACACTACAGTGTGTGAGAACAGGCACAGCCCTTTGAGGTGTTAGTGACCACTCCTCCCCCACTCTATTTCAGATAGCCCATCAGGATATGAAGGCTACATCACAGCTCCCTTTGTGTCATTGTCTAGTGGAGATTCACAAACAGACCAACTGTCAGTCTGACCCTGAAAGGGAATACACAAGCAGGCAGAGTCAAATATTGGTTTAAGCAAGAAAATGCATACTTTCTAAAAGTGCCATTTTCAAACAGTCAAACTAAAAACCAACTTTCCCAAAAGATGTATTTTTAAATTGTGAGTTCACAGACCCCAACTTTCACATCCCCATCTGCTCCCAAAGGGAAATTGCACTTAAAAAGATATTTACAGGCAGCCCACATGTTAACCTATCAGAGAGATAGGCCTTGCAGCAGTGAAAACCAAAGTTGGCAGTATTTCACTGTTAGGACATGTAAAACACATCAGTATATGTCCATATACACTGCACCCTGCCCATGGGGCTACCTAGGGCCTACCTCAGTGGTGCCTTACATGCATAAAAAGGGACGGTATGGGCCTGGCATGTTGGGTACACTTTCAAGGTCGAATTGGCAGTTTAAAAATGCACACACAAACACTGCAGTGGCAGGTCTGAGCCATGTTTACAGGGCTACGCATGTGGGTGGCACAACCAGTGCTGCAGGCCCACTAATAGCATTTGAACATGTGCACTTTAGCACTGGTTAGCAGTGGTTAAGTGCCCAAAGTCCTAAAGCCAAGAAAAACTGGTCAGAAAAAATAGGAGGAAGGAGGGAAAAGGTTTGGGGATGACCCTGCAAAAAGGGCCAGGTCCAACAAGTGCAAACAAAGACAAGAATTACAGGACTGAGAGTCATGGTCCAACCGCAAGCACAACAAGCAGATAGAATGAGGGTCCTTGATGGACATCTGCTCCTCACAATCCCTACAGGACTTGAAACGTGAAAGTTTGGGGCAATAGATCATACTACACTAAAAACATTTTTGTGTGTAAGAAAATTGTACAAACCTCTGGAGAGAGCAAGCTCCAAATCCACGAAAAAAGTCAATTGACGATGTTGCGCTAGGGGCACGGTATACAGCTGTCGTGACATCATCCAATGCCATGTCTGGCATTAATATGAAACCAGCTCCCCCTGCTAACAACTTTAGAGCTTTGGAGTTACCAGGTCCAGTCTGACACCTTAGATTATTCTACAGGTGAGGAATATGCAGGTAGAGGCATCCATGAGAATAGCTATATTTGCAGACCAGGTAGTTGTGACAACAGAGTTTTGTGAACATATATACAAATGGCTAGGTCAAAGCCTGGTTGATGTCCAGACGAGGCAGTCACTTTGTCCACCCATTTATTGCAGCTCTGGCCATGGTGGAATGGGCCCAAAGGCCTTAAGGGGATTCCTTACTGACCAATGCATAACTTATCTTTGTACATAGAACCATCCACCTTGACAGGGTAATCTTGTGCACCAGCCTGCCTTCTTTGACGCCAGCGAGAACAGCAAAGAGGTGGTCATCTCTTGCATGGTCAATTGAAACAACTCAAGGCTCAAGGCTCTTTCAGAGTCAAGTTGAGGAAACATCTCTTTCTTTTTCGAGAGTTGTGGAGGACAGAAGCATGCAGGTAAGTTTGTCATGACAGCTGAACATCACTTTTGGCAGGAAGGCCTGGGAACTGATTTAGAAAGGAAGAGGTGTAGGAGGTTGCACTGACAGCACCTGCAGTTCACTCATGGGGCTTAAAGAACAAGTTATTTACATTCAGTAATGTCTTTTCTGGTATAATCTCAATGTAACTGCAGATTCCTCATCTTTTGAAAACTTCCAGGCACTTCCAGGCATCAGATTGAATCCAGAAAATGGTTGCAAAGTAATGTTCAGCAGTACCAGCAAGTGGCATCATGCAACGTCACAGCTCTGCTGACATCCCCATCTCGTGCATTCGATGTCAGCCTCCATATATATACATCACTCTTCTGGACCTTGACCAAGGTCACCTCGCCATTGACATAGAACGAGAAGGAGTATTGACTTCTTCAGCTCTGCCGCAAGTTTGATTTTCTAATCTCGAATTGCCTTCTTGTTCATCTTGGCACGCGATGAACAGGACTGAAAAAAGACACCATAAAGATATATCGTGAGGGCCCAACATTTGCAGATTGCAGGTCATATGGGTTAAAATCCCTTTGTTTGAGTGACATTCTGTACACAAAACATAATTTCTGCAGGGAAATGTAGAATCAACTTCGAATGACAGTCGAAGCTCCAGATCTGTGTCATTTGGCAGATCAAGAAAGGAATTGATGCCAGCACAAGCAAGTAGACTGTCTCACTCTCCTTCCAGAGGTCATTAAAAGGACAGAACTTCGAAGCCAAGTAAGTCTAGGAAGAGCCACAATAAACATAAGAAATCTAAGCATGGTTCTCTGGCTTCACAACATTCCTACCATTCAGAGTTGTATGAGGCTCGAGAAACCTTTAGACAAAGTTGTTCCCCTGTAGTGAATGTGCGTACTCCAGAGTTCCCTGTTTAACCTCTAAGTCACTTAGATAGATCTATGTAAGACAGCTCAGTTGTTTAATGCAATTGCTTCAGAAATCCTGTAGGAAGCTAGCCTGGTGTGTGGTGGACACTTATGGTGTTGGCACCTTATGCCAGGTACAGGGAAACCCTATTAGTGCATGAAGCCAGTGTCTAGGATCCCTGGGCTCTCTAGAGGTAGCTGTGGATGAGCAGCCAAAACTTATCTAGGAGGAGTGTAAAGCACTTGCAATACCACAGCAGTCACACAGTAACGTATCACACCTAAAAGGAACCACACAGTGTTACAAAAACAAAGGTACTTTATTACAGTACCACTTAACTAGATTACTTATAGGCAGTCCCCCAACTAGAGGTAAGTACACTATGTATGTATATATATATATATATATATATATATATATATATATATATATATAGAGAGAGAGAGAGAGAGAGAGAGAGAGAGAGAGAGAGAGAGAAAGAGAGAGAGAGAGCATTGGTAAGAACAATAGAAAATAGCTAGGGCCTCAGGGGAGGGCAAAACCATATACTAAAATAGTGGAATGCAAAGAGAAGTCCCCCACCCAATGATATGGAGTTGTTAGGGTAAGAGCTGGGAGAACACTGGAACCCAAGAGGTGGTGAGTACCTTAGTGACCCCCCAGTGACCAGGAGAACAGAGGTAAGTACCTGGTCCTCCAAGTACTTACAAGAAGATTTAGGAAATGGACTGTGCAAGAACAAGACTAGACCAGAGGAACCCAAGGGTGGATTCTGAAAGATAAGCAACCTGCAAAAGAAGGTGACAGAGTCCAGTCCACGATGGAGTGTCCAGTTGGGGAAGGAGCTACTACCCACCCTTCTGTGGATGAAGATCCGGGTAGACGAGGAAAAATGAAGATCAGCAGTGGAGTCCAGGAGCTGCAGAGAAGTCTTTGGAGCCATGCAGATGATGTCCCATGTCGGTCATCGTGTTGTGGTTGGTCGGTAGTAAGGAAAACCACTAACAAGCCTTGAGAAATGCAAATTAAAGCAAAAGAAGGGTTGCAAGGCTGAAGAGGACCAGCAAGGTCCTGGGGACTCGACCCTTGGAGGGGAGTCTGGGCTGACCCTCAGCAGTCGGGAGAGCCAGCAGAAGAAGTCACAGCCTCCACAGGCAACCCACTGGCAGCAGGTACATGAAGCTGTAGTGAGGTTTGCTCAGCATACCCGGAGAGGAGTCCCACATCACTGGAGCAGCAGAAGAGAGACTGTCCTTGCAAGAATCAAGTGCTGGTGGCTTGGGCTACCCAGAGCCTGAAGATCCATTGGAGCAGGAGATACAAGCCTTGGTTGCTGCATGGTGCACAGGGGTACTGTCATGCAAGGAGAGGCAAGGGCTCACCGTCTCCCAAAAATGGACAGTGTCCAGTTGCGGTTCCGGTGGCCAGGAACAGAAGAAGATGATGATGCAGAGGAGTTCTGGTGGAGTTCTGCATGCCGAATCTGGAAACCCACTCGCAAGGAAGTCTCTAAGTAGCCCTAAAAGGGCCACTTTGCACAGTAACCACCTATCAGAGGGGGTAACTGACATCACCTGCCTGACCTGGCCAATCAGATGCCTCTGCACATCTAGTTTTCAAGTTGGCAAAATTGAGTGGCCACCTGAAGGAGCTCTGGGCACCACCCCTGGGGCAGTGATAGACAGGGGAGTGGTCACTCCCCTTTCCTTTGTCCCTGGACTGGTGTAAACTGGTTTAAGCAAATGAGGGCACCAGATGTGCCCTTCAAAGCAAACTGGTGGCTTGGGGAGGCTACCCCTCCCAAGCTTTGTAACACCTATTTGCAAGGGAGAGGGTGTTGCCTCCCCTCTCCCACAGGTAATCCATTCACTTAAATGGGAAACGGTCCGGTTGGAAAGTTGCTGCAAGTGGGGTCTATGAGGCCAGTCTGGGGGAACCCACAAGGGGGCTTGACCTTGAGATGCTCGGGCATGTGTGGACACTGTTGTTCCACTTCTTTTTGGGCTATGGGACTCTGGTGCAGTGGTATCTTTTGGTTTCGGGTCCGGTGCTGGAGCTTCTCACGGTTGCTGGGGGGCCTGCAGAAAAAGTATGTACGCATGGAGTGGGGGCCAGTCCAACCAAGCCAACAAGTGGGCTCAGGTCTCACAAGGTTGGGAGACGTGGGAACACCCTTGGTCTGGGCAGATGGATGCAGAGCAGTCCTGAAGCATTGGGTTTCTGTCTCCTGGTGTATCGCAGTTGCAGGGGGGTGTCAAAGCCCAGCTCACCTGTGTCTTTGTTCAGTTCTGATGGAGGTTGAAGACAATCCGACCCCACACTGAAACTGCTTGTTCCAGCACACTAGTTTTTAAAACAGTGCACTAAGAACAGAAGCTCAAGGGAAGGGGGAAGTGGATAAAATAAAATAAAGAGACAACAGCGTTCTTGCGTTTCCACTGTTGAAGTGCTGCACAAATCTGCGGCCCTCTCTGACTTCTGTAGAAACTGGTGCCTAATGAAACATAAACAAAGAACAGATAAGTACATCCTATTCCTAACTGGGTTCCTGACTGTCCCTTTATTTATTAGAAATTTTCTTCTAAAAGTACCTCTTGGATCCTGGTCTCTAGTTTCCAGGTTTGGAATGTGTTACTGCTCTGAGATGTGCTTTCTATTACTCTAAAGCTTCTAAAACATTAAACAAATACCGTTATCAGAATTATCAATATCAAACATTCATCTTAATATAACTAAAGCCTAAATTGCCAATAGCAGACTCACTTTTCCCATATTTCCAGAATCTTTTATAAAACAAATACTGTACTTTTATGTCAAAATACAGCATGTAATTTGTGCAAGTCCTTGATTTACTGTTTGCCTTGCTGTTAATGGTTTTCACGGTTCGATTCTTAAAAGTTCCATAAAAAAATGTTTGCTTCACAAAGTTCCGCAAAGTATTGTTGTAACAAAGAGTTTGAATCACAATGTTCGTGGAAGGTATCTTGTTTCAAATTGTCTATACACGAATCCAGAAATTGTAGTCAAAGTTCTTTCAGGTAATAAAAGTTTTGCACTTACTTGTTGCTGGCAAGAGATACTGATCAGTCTAACCTTGTCTTCTTTCTCTTTTGCAGGTTGCTTGTAGGAGAGAGGCTGAGGCAAGGAGGAACCGGAAACCGGAAGAAGGAAGAGCCAGCAGCTGCGCCCATTGAAGCCACTGAAAGTCTGTAGAGAGCAGGAGTGCCAGCGCCGAGGGATCTGTCCTCAGGTAAGCGGGAGGTAGACGAGCACAAGCAATGGGCGAGGCTCGGGGGCTGCCTTTTATAGACAGGGCTGGGTGTGGTCCTCACATGCTGCACATGTTCTTGAAAGGTGTGCAGAGCTGGGTGTGGTTTGAAGAGCTGGGTGTGGTCCTCACATGCTGCACATGTTCTTGAAAGGTGTGCAAAGTTTCAGTTATTATGCAAATGAGTTAAATTAACACATGGCCTAGAGAGGAGTGTTTTAAAGAAGCCTTGGTAAAAGCAAGGCCCAATGTGTAAACAAAGCAGCACATTAAACAACATACACAGAAGCCTGGGGGGGGGGGGAGGTGAGATAACAAGAAAGGCTTTCAATAGTAAGTTTAAAAGGGAGCTATTACAGAACCCACTAGTTCAGTGAGAGGGGACATGCTCTTTGCTGTGCACAAACCCTAACAGTTGCCCCCCTCAAAGGCCCTCCTACAGGACGGGGTTTTCCTGGATTTTTTAAATAAAACCATCTAATCAGCTGTGGGGCATGTACATATGATGCTGGTTCCCATGAATTCTCATATTCATCATATCCTTTCCATTCTACTAAATAAAACAGACGTCCACTAATTCTTTTTGAGTCTTTTATGCTTTTCACTTCATATTCTAGATTTCCCTTAATTGGTATGGGTGGAGGTGGTGGTTCAGGTCGGGTTTTTGGATTGTACGGCTTAAGCAAGGACACATGGAATGTAGTATGTACTGGATATTCTTTTGGTAAATCTAATTTTACTGTTACCGGGTTTACTATGGCAGTTATACTAAAGGGTCCAATGAAACGTGTTTGCAGCTTTCGGGATCCCTCTATGTTTAGGTTCTCTGTGGAGAGCCATACCTTGTCACCGATTTTATACATTGGGGCCTCAGATCTGTGTTTGTCTGCTTGTCTTTTCATGCTTTCCTTGTACTTTAATAAATGTTTCCTGGCTTTGTCTTGTATGTCACCTAACCTTGTTAGTCTATCCGTTACTGTAGGTAACAGAGAATCTTCTAACAAAATGGGTATAGCTCTTGGATGATACCCCTGCAAGAAATAGAATGGTGAACAAAGTAGAGCTGAATGCTCAGTATTATTATAAACAAACTCCGCTACAGGAAGAGCTTCCAACCATTCACTAGAATAATCAGCCAATAAACAACGTAGCGTTTGAAGTAAGGTTTGGTTCAGTCGTTCAGTCTGTCCATCTGTCTCTGGGTGGAAAGCAGTGGATAATGCCACATCTATTTTCAGTTTTTTACATAATTTTTTCCAAAATTTAGAGTTGAACTGGCTCCCTCGGTCTGACACCACTTTGCTTGGCAAACCATGTAAACGCACAATTTCCCTTATAAAAATATCGGCAAATTCTGCCGCCATGGGTAATTTCCGTAATGGTACAAAATGTGCCATTTTAGATAAAAAAAATCCACTATAACCAACACTGTTGTGAAAGATTTTACAGGTGGTAAACCTACAATAAAGTCTACGCTCACAGTGTGCCAAGGTTGCTTGGGTGTTGGCATTGGTATTAACAAACCGTCAGGGGCCTTATGTGAAGATTTATGTCTTGCACAAATTGGACAGGTAGTGACAAATTGCTTAATGTCCTTTCTTATAGTGTCCCACCAAAAGTGTTTTTGCACATTTTCCAGGGTTTTTACCCAACCAGGATGACCTGCCAACGGTGAGGCGTGATGCCAAATTATCACCTGTGTTTGTAATTCAGAGGTGGGCACTAACAGCATGTTGTCGTGATACAATAAACCTCGTTGTATTGTGTTATGGGAATCCTTTAACCAATCCTGAGGTGCTATTTGCATGTGTGCATTATATAGATCTGTGATGAAATCCTTCTGTTGTACTGGTGCCAAAAACTTTTGGGGAGGAATAATGGGTTCTCCTATTTTATCTTGTTTCATGTCTGAAGTATGTCCGTATCTAGATAACACATCAGATTGAATTTGTTGTGCACCTGGTCTATAGGTTATTACAAAGTCAAATGTACTAAAAAAATTACCCAGCGCATCTGACGTGGTGTTAGTGCTTTAAGTGATCCAAAAAACTGTAGGTTCCTATGGTCAGAAAAGATTGTAACTGGGTACTTGGCTCCCATTAAATGGTGCCTCCATTCTGAAAAGGCTACTTTGATAGCTAGTAGTTCCCTTTCAGCCACAGTGTAATTTTGTTCAGCTGGTAATAACTTTTTGGAATAGAAGGCTATAGGATGTAACTGGCCATCTACTGCATCTCGTTGAGAGAGAACTCCTCCTAAAGCTACTTGTGAAGCATCCGCTTCAACAAAAAAAGGCAAGTCAGGATCAGGATGTTTCAGAATTGGGGCTGAAGTGAACTTTTGTTTTAGGAGTTGAAAGGCGTGTGCCGCCTCATCAGTCCAAAGAAATTGTTGCCCTTTCCGCAACAAGGTAGTTATTGGGGCCGCAATGTCTGCAAAATGTGCAATAAACCTCCTATAAAAATTGGCAAAACCCAGAAATTTCTGAATATCTTTTACAGAGGATGGTTCTGGCCAATCAGCAATAGCACTGATTTTCTTTACATCCATAGTTATTCCTTGAGGTGACAGGCAGTATCCTAAAAAGTCCACCTTGCTGACATTAAAAGTACACTTTTCTAACTTAGCAAAAAGATGATTTTCTTTTAACTTTGATAATACTGCACAAACATGTTGGGTATGTTCTTCTGAGTTCTTAGAGTAAATGAGGATGTCGTCTATGTATACTATGACACAAACGTCCAGGAATTCGTGTAGGACCTCATTTATAAAGAACTGAAAGGCCGCAGGGGCATTACATAACCCAAAGGGCATTACTGTGTACTCAAATAAACCAAACTTTGTCTTGAAAGCTGTCTTCCACTCATCTCCCTCTTTTACTCGGACCAGGTGGTAAGCTCCCCACAGATCTAGTTTAGTGTATACAGTAGAATGTCTTAACTGATCCAACAACACAGGTATTAGAGGAAGAGGATATTTATTCTTTATTGTAGCCTTATTTAGTCCTCTATAATCGATACACGCGTGCAGGGATTTATCCGGCTTCGGGATAAAAAAGAGTGGAGATGACACCGGAGATGTGGAATGACGGATGAACCCAGACTGTAGTAGGTCATCTAGGTAGGTTCTTAAGTATTTGGTTTCTTCGTCAGTCAAAGCATATACTCTGTTATTAGGTAAAGGGGCCCCTGGGATAAGATCTATACGACAGTCATAAGACCTATGTGGGGGCAGCACACTAGCCTTTACTGGATCAAAGACGTCTTTAAAGTCAGAATATTCAGGAGGGAGACTTGGTTCATCTTGTATAACACTAGCACAGTGTAATACTGTGCTCTGTTCTGTACCTGCTTCTTGATAGCAATTGGTTCTACAGAAAGAGGAATCCAAAGTAACATTTCTATTCACCCAATCAATTTTTGGGTTATGAGTTGTTAACCAGGGTACCCTGAGAATCAAACCAAAATTAGGAGTATCTATCAGATCAAAGCTAATCACCTCTGTGTGCCCGTTCTGACAGACCATAACAAGTGGACTTGTTTGTTTTGTGATTAATCCAGAGGTCAATTCTGACCCATCCACTGCACATACTGCTTCTGGACAAGGCTTTAGGCACATAGGAAGTCCTAAGTTTTCAGCTAACTTATTATCCACAAAATTTCCTGTCGCGCCTGAGTCCAGTAGGACAGGGAGAGAATGCCTCACTTGGGTAGTAACAATTAAAACGACCTGAATTATAAAATGTCTAGGTATGTGCGGTACCATGAAGGCTGCAGCATTAGAGGTTTGATTAAGATGTTTTCTCGAACAAGTAACCTCTCCCCTTGTCGAGCTTAATCGTTTCCCGATTCAGTTGAGGAGGTGGAGGAAACAGCACCCTTTCGTGGATTTTTAGGCTTTACTGGACATTCTCTGGCAAAGTGACCTGCCCTTCCACAATATAAACATAATTGAAGTTTTCTCCTTCTTTCTTTTTCCTCTGATGTGAGTGAACCTCTGAGTGTCCCTATTTGCATAGGCTCAGGTTCAGGGAGTTTATTATCTGGGTCTTTCATCTCGTGTCTAATAAAAGTTAACCGTGATTCCAGTTTGTATTTATCTCCCTTTCTTTCTCCTAGTCTATGTTCTAATTTCACAACTAAATCTACAAAGTCCGAATAGTCTTCTGGCAAATCAACGATATGAGCCAGCGCGTCTTTTAACTCGTCTCTCAAACCTTTATAGAAAAGGGAGACACGCTTTTCTTCTGGCCAGTGTGTCTCGGTGAGTAAACGATTAAAACTAGTGAGATAGGTCAATAAATCCTTGTTACCTTGTTTAAGATTTAAAAGCTCATTATCACTTGCCTGCATGAAAGTGTGTTTTGCAAAAAGGCTGGTCATGGTACGTTTAAATTGATTCCAATTATGGAGGATGGGATCATCTCTCTCCACGAAAGGAATTGACCAATTGGCTGCTGTGCCACCCAAATAAGACAAGACGAATGCCACTTTCGTAGCATCAGTAGGGAACTGTTGTGGCTTACAAACGAAGTGTAATTGACATTGATTGATAAAAACATGGAATTTGTTACTATCTCCATGAAAACGTTCAGGTGCTGCTAAGGGCACAGCATTAGGAACATTAACAGTGACCTCAACTGGGGGAGGCAAAGTTGTATGTTTTGATGGCGCCCCTGTCTCTGAGGAGGTTTTAAACAAAGGCGTAAAAGCTGTGTTCCACTGAGATGCCCTAAATCTATACCTGCTTAAATCCTGTTTTAAAGAGGTATTCTCCATCTTTAATCTCTCTATTTCCTCTTGCATATGTTGCAAGATGCCAGACACTGATTCATTATGAGCCAAGTCCTCATTTAGGGCCTGCGCCATATCCGTGACGTCAATGCCCTCTATTTCTTCCCCGATATTCATCGTCCACCAGAACTGATTTTTTTTTTTTTTATTTAAGGCTTGTGCTTCTGTCAAAGCCCAGCTCACCTGAGTCCTTGTTCAGTTCTGATGGAGGTTGAAGACAATCCGACCCCACCCTGAAACTGCTTGTTCCAGCACACTAGTTTTTAAAACAGTGCACTAAGAACAGAAGCTCAAGGGAAGGGGGGAAGTGGATAAAATAAAATAAAGAGACAACAGCGTTCTTGCGTTTCCACTGTTGAAGTGCTGCACAAATCTGCGGCCCTCTCTGACTTCTGTAGAAAATGGTGCCTAATGAAACATAAACAAAGAACAGATAAGTACATCCTATTCCTAACTGGGTTCCTGACTATCCCTTTATTTATTAGAAATTTTCTTCTAAAAGTACCTCTTGGATCCTGGTCTCTAGTTTCCAGGTTTGGAATGTGTTACTGCTCTGGGATGTGCTTTCTATTACTCTAAAGCTTCTAAAACATTAAACAAATACCGTTATCAGAATTATCAATATCAAACATTCATCTTAATATAACTAAAGCCTAAATTGCCAATAGCAGACTCACTTTTCCCATATTTCCAGAATCTTTTATAAAACAAATACTGTACTTTTACGTCAAAATACAGCATGTAATTTGTGCAAGTCCTTCATTTACTGTTTGCCTTGCTGTTAATGGTTTTCACGGTTCGATTCTTAAAAGTTCCATAAAAAAATGTTTGCTTCACAAAGTTCCGCAAAGTATTGTTGTAACAAAGAGTTTGAATCACAATGTTCGTGGAAGGTATCTTGTTTCAAATTGTCTATACACGAATCCAGAAATTGTAGTCAAAGTTCTTTCAGGTAATAAAAGTTTTGCACTTACTTGTTGCTGGCAAGAGATACTGATCAGTCTAACCTTGTCTTCTTTCTCTTTTGCAGGTTGCTTGTAGGAGAGAGGCTGAGGCAAGGAGGAACCGGAAACCGGAAGAAGGAAGAGCCAGCAGCTGCGCCCATTGAAGCCAATGAAAGTCTGTAGAGAGCAGGAGTGCCAGCGCCGAGGGATCTGTCCTCAGGTAAGCGGGAGGTAGACGCGCACAAGCACTGGGCGAGGCTCGGGGGCTGCCTTTTATAGACAGGGCTGGGTGTGGTCCTCACATGCTGCACATGTTCTTGAAAGGTGTGCAGAGCTGGGTGTGGTTTGAAGAGCTGGGTGTGGTCCTCACATGCTGCACATGTTCTTGAAAGGTGTGCAGAGTTTCAGTTATTATGCAAATGAGTTAAATTAACACATGGCCTAGAGAGGAGTGTTTTAAAGAAGCCTTGGTAAAAGCAAGGCCCAATGTGTAAACAAAACAGCACATTAAACAACATACACAGAAGCCTAGGGGAGGGGGAAGGTGAGATAACAAGAAAGGCTTTCAATAGTAAGTTTAAAAGGGAGCTATTACAGAACCCACTAGTGCAGTGAGAGGGGACATGCTCTTTGCTGTGCACAAACCCTAACAGGGGGTCCGCAGAAACAGGCAGCAGATGCCGCCTTGAAGTCCAGTGGGCGAACTCAGGGTGGGCTTTGTCTCTGGAGGGCCTAGGGACCACGTTAACACTGTTGGCCCACTTCAGCTCAGGCTAGCCAGCATGGGTGCAGTGGGGATGTCCAGCATCGGGTTTTGGTGGTCCGATTCCTCGCAGTTCTTTCTTGGGTGCCTGCAGATGCAGGGAGCAGCTCCTCTACTCTAAGGGAGTTCTTCTTGGTGATTTGCGAAGCACTGGCAGCTATCCCAGTTTCTTGGAGGCTGCAGCAACAGGACAGGTCAGTTGCTCCTCAAGGGTCCGGTGCAGCAGGCAAAGACAGGTCGGCAGGGTTGGTGCAAGGTCAGTCGTGCTCCTTGGTTCAAGGGTTCAGCAGTTTTCTTGTCCACTCCTCCTTTTATGTACAGTGAAGATCTGAGGATCTGGTATCACAGGGTCTCCTAAATACTCAATTTTGGAGATGTTAAGGGGAGTGTAGGGTATTAGCCAATGAGCTACTTACTATGGGGATCACTACGCCCCCTAGTTGACCACGTACTGTGGAGAGTTGGCATAACCCTGTCCAGAGGTCCATAATTCCAAGACACACAAGATGACAGAATTTCTTAGATGGTGTCCACTTCAGGATGGCCACCCTAGGGGTGTGCTCAGCCTAGAAATGTGACACCCCTCCCTCATTGCTAATTTTCCCACCTGTCCAGGTGCCAGATGGGCCCAGGGGTAGGGGGTTGTCATCTTTCTATGATGAAAGCCAGATCTGCTTCTTTGAAGCTCCCTCCTTTGGAATGCAATTCACTCTGTTGGGACAGGGGATTGTTCCACACCCCAGCCTTGACAAATTTTGTTTCTGACCTCCAGAGACCAAATGCCCTCAACCTGGGGGGGGAGGGGGGGGGCAGATTATCACCTGTTGGTGATAGACTGGCCAGAACTCATCAGTGGGCTCACAAGTGGTTGGTAGGTTTTTCAGGGGGCACCTCTAAGGTGCACGCTGGGTGCATGTCTTAATAAATCCATCACTGTAATCAGTGAGGGGTTATTAATATGAGATATTTAATACCAAACATCCCTATCTTCAGAGAAGCCATCATGTAGCCGGGGAACCCGTACTGACCAGTGTCTAGCACACGTTTTTCAAATGGCTTCACTGTTCATTTACTATATATAAGAATCGACAAAGAGATAGCAGGGGCATCTGTGCTATTGCACAGATGCCCATACATGTAATATAATGCACCCTGCCTTAGGGCTGTAAGGCCTGCTGTAGGGATGACTTACAAATATTACATGCAATGTTTAGGGGACATGGCACACAGTCTGTGTGCCATGTTATGTTTTCACTTTTTAGTGAGCACCTTGTCATGCAGTCTGCAATGGCAGTTTCATTGAGGTTGGTGCTGGGCCCGTTAGAGTGGCATAACTTGTGCTGAAGCTGCTAGAGACACTCTGCAGCCCATAGGCTCTAGGTACTAGAGGTATCACTTACTAGGGACTTACAAAGGTGTTACAGGACATGGTCACTTGGGGATCAAATGAACAGGTTTCTTTTTTTCGGGAAGGAACACTAGCACTGGGGACCTGGTCAGCAGGAACCCAGTGTACTTCAGTCAAATTTGCGTTAAAAAAAAGGCAGAAATTGGGGGGGCGGGGGGGGGATACTGCAACCAGAACTCAGTTTCCTACACCAATCTTTCTTCGCAGCCACATACCCTACAAAGAGTTGGGCATTCACTTCTTTTGTACTATCAAGGTAGAACGCCAACACTGCTTTTGGGTCCAGGCTGTGGAATTTCTCCTCTTCCTTAGAAGGATGGGGGGATGTGTAAAAAGAAGGCTAGGTGATGGATTAGCCCACATGAATGGGCATAACCACTTTTGGCAGAAAAGAGGCCCTTGTGCAAAACTCCAATATGCCCAGATTGATAGAAAGGTAGGGCGGCTTAGATGATAAGACCTGCAGCTCACTCACTCTACAAGCAGATGTAATCACCAAAAGAAAGGCTGTTTTTAATGTGAGAAGCCCAAGAGGACAATTGTGAAGATGTTTGAAAGGAGTGCACATCAAAAAACTCATAACCAAATTCAGATCCCACTGGGGCATAATGAATGGGGACGGAGAAAAAGATGTGTAAGACCCTGGAGTAACCTATCTACAATAGGAGATTTAAAGAAGATTGATCAGGCCACTTCAAAAAAGCAGAAATAGCAGACAACTATCCCTTAGTGCTCAGAGCAAAGCTTTGCTTGGTATGGGAAAAGATGAACAACAGGACCTCAGAGAGAGGGATAGAAAGGGGGTTAAACAAACTTGTCTGTGGACCATGCCACAAATACTGGCTGCCAAGATTACATTATAAACTTCAGATGGAAGGTCAAAAGCTGTCAACTGCCGCCACTGAATCTACATGCAAGAAGGAGGAGAGTGGACAGGTTGGGGGGGAAGGGAAACCCTCCCCTGCTGCGAAAGAAGTTCCTCCCGAAGGGGCAACCTGCTCGGAGGATCGATGAACATGCTCAGCAGCTCGGGATACCATACTCTCCGTGCCCAGCCCAGAGCCACAAGGATGAATTGGGCCCGGTCATTCCTGATCTTCTTGATAATTCTGGGCAGGAGTCGTATGGGCAGAAAAGCATACAGGAGGCCTGAACTCCCTCAAGACAAAAAGCACCTCCAAGTGATTGCCACCTTGGAAACTTTAACGCACAAAACCGCTGACTAGACAGAGGTGAACAGATCTAAACAAGGCTCTCCCCACTGCAGAAAGCAGCCTTGCCTCACTAGATGGAGATTGAATTCATGATCCACTAAGCAGTTTTGGCAGAGTATGTCTGCTCTGGCATTCAGAGGGCCAACCAGTTTTTGAATCTGCAACTAAATATTGTGTCTGCCAGATAAGGCGTTACCCAAGTAACTTGTCCATCTTATAGAGACATCTAATGGCAGATTCCTTACCTTAGAATAGATAACTAGTAATACCATTCCCAGAGGTGGGTCTGAGAACCAAGATCACACCAGAAGTCCTGCAGGAGTGAAAGGGCAAAATATTCGCCCCTACGAACCTGACTGTCCAGGCAGTAGCATTTGGTAAACGTGTGCAGGGAAGCCTGCTTTGCCACCTGACAGATTTCCAGGACTGGAACTTTGCGTGCTAAATCGATGGTTGCAGCTTTAGCTTCGTAGAATGAGCACACAAGGCCTCTGGGGGTTGCTTCTTAGCCAATGCATAGCAAAATGTAATGCAGAATACAACCTATCTGGAGATGGTCCTATTCTTTACTGCTTGACCTTTCTTCACAGCCACATAACTGACAAGAAGTTGATCATCCACCCGGAACTCTTTGGTACGATTAAGGTAGAACACCAATGTCCTTTTTGGGTCCAGGCGCGTAAAGTCTCTCCTCTTCCTTCAAAGAATCAAGGGGTGCGTAAAAAGTAGGCGAGGTGAAATAGTGGCCTATATGTAAGAGTGTAACCCCTTTTGGGACAAAGGTGGCCCGTGTGCGAAGCACCACTTTCTCCGGATAGATGGAAAAGTAGGGTGGATTAAATGATAATGCCTGCAACTGACTCACCCTGCAGGCAGATTTAAGGGCCACAAGGAGGGCTGTTTCAAAGTGAGAAGCCTTAGAGGAAAATGGTGGAGAGGTTCGAAAGGAGCACACATCAGGAATGTCACAGCCAAATTCAAGTCCGAGGGGGTATAATGAATGGGGAAGGAGGAAACATATGAGTAAGGTGTAGGAAACTGGCTCTGTATTTACTATATCAAAACGAGATATAGTATGCACCGAGTCCTGGGGTTCCCCAGAGGCTTAACAGAGGCTAATATAGATAATACTAATGCTCTCTTTTGTGGTAGTGTGGTTGAGCAGTTAGGCTTATCAGAGGGTAGTGCAAAGCATTTGTTGTACATACACAGTCAAGAAATGAGGCACACACTCAATGACTAACTTCAGGCCAATGTATTGATATAGGTAAAACTATGTTTTGTTACTTTACTGTCCCTGAGGGTGGCTACACCCTTCCTGTGCCCACTCCCTTTGGGGAGGGGGGTCACATTCCTAACCCTATTGTTCCCTGCCTCCAAACCATGATGGAGGATTCTAAAGGGAGGGGGGTCATTTGAGCTCTGGCCACCTTAGGGGTGGTCCTAGATGGAGTAGACACTCCTCCCCGTTTTACAGAATTTTCCCGCCGGACTTGCGGCCAAAAATGGGGCCTTGTCCGGGTGGGGCCATCTCCACTAGCTGGAGTGCTCTGGGGCACTGTAACAGGAGGCCTGAGTCTTTGAGGCTCACTGCCAAGTGTTACAGTTCCTGCAGTGGGGAGGTGTGAAGCACCTGGGGAGAAAGGTGTTTCTGTTTCTGACTCCAGAGAGCACAAAAGCTCTCACCCCATTGGTCAGAAGCTTGTCTTTTAGTGGCAGACTGTCACAGACTGGTCAGCCTTACATTAAAGGGTTGGTTAAACTGCAAGGGGGAATCTATAAGATGCCCTTGGGATGCATTGCGCAATAAATCCAATACTGGCAATCAGTGTGGGTTTATTGTGCTGACAAGTTTGATACCAAACATCCCAACTTTCAGTGAGTCATCATGGAGCTGTGAAGTTCATAATGATTAACTCCCAGCCCATGTACTTATTATGGCCACACTACACTCACAATGTCTAGGAATGAACTTAGACACTGTAGGGGCATATTGCTCATGGGGCCACGTGGTATAGTGTACCCTGCCTTAGGGTTGTAAGGCCAGCTAGGGGGCGACTCACCCATGCCATAGGCAGTGGTTGGTGGGCATGGCACCCTGAGAGGGATGCCATATTGAATTTACCTTTTCCTCCCCACCAACACACACAATCTGAAATTGAAGGGTGCATGTGCTTGGTGAGGGGTCCCTTAGGGCGGCACAATACATGCTGCAGCCCTCAGGGACCCTCCTTGGTCACAGAGCCCTTGGTACCTTTGGTACCTTTAACAAGGGACTTAGCTGTGTGCCAATTGTGGGAACAATGGTACATTTTAGGGAAAGAACAGAGGTGCTGGGATCTCGTTACCAGGATCCCAGCATACTGTCAGTCAAGTCAGCATCAATATCAGGCAAAGGTGTGTATTTGGGGGGGGGGTGTAACCCAGCCAAAAAGGGCGCTTTCCTACACATCCTCCTCCCAAACAAAAGAGGATGAGACTCACCTTTCCAGGAGAGTCTTCATTGTCTGAGTGGAAGGACCTAGAAAGTCCATCCGCATTGGCATGGCCAGTCCCAGGTCGATGATCCACTGAAAAGTCCATTCCCTGTAGGAAGATAGACCACCTCAAAAGTTTAGGATTCTCACCTTTCATTTGCCATCTGAAAGGTCTGTGGTCAGTTTGCACATTGAAGTGAGTACCAAACTAGTAGGGTCTTAACTTTTTAAGGACCAAACCACAGCAAAGGCCTCCCTCTCAATGGCACTCCAACACTGCTCCCTGGAGAGTAACTTCCTGCTAATGAAAGCAAAAGGCTGGTCATGGGCATCATCATTGGACTGAGACAGGACTGCTCCTATCCCATATTCAGAGGCATCTGTCTGCCCAATGAAATGCTTAGAGTGGTCTGGAGCTTTAAGAACTGGTCCTGAGCACATTGCCTCCTTCAGGGTGTCAAAGGCCTTTTTACTGTCAACTGTCCAGTTTACCGTTTGGGCATCTTTATAGAAGCAAATTCTGTGAGGAGGGTTACAATGGACCCATACCCCTTCACAAACCTCTTGTAATAACCAGCCAAGACAAGGAATGCCCTGACTTGAGTCTGGGTGGTAGGAGCTTCCCACTCCAGAATTGTCTGGATCTTCAGCTATAAAGTTTACACTTGGCCTCCACCTACAAGGTGGCCCAAGTATTCAACATCTGGCCTTTTATGCATTGATAGTGAGGCCTGCTAATTGAAGAACCTGCAAGACCCTTTCCAGGTAGATCAGGTAATCCTGCCAGGAGGAGCTGAAGACAGCAATATCATTTAGGTGTGCTGCACATAGGACTCCAAGCCAGCAAGAACTTTCTTTAAACCAAAGGGCATAACTGTGAACTGATAATGCCCCTCAGGCGTAGAGAATGCAGTCTTTTCCTTTGCTCCTGGTGGCAGGCAAATGTGCCAGTACCCTGCAGTTAAGTGAAAGGTACTGAGGAACTTTGCTGCAACTAAGTTATCTATCAGCTCATCTGCTCTTGGAATAAGGTGAGCATCTGTCTTGGTGACAGAGTTGAGCCCTTTGTAGTCCACACAGAACCTTAACTCTTTCTTTCCATCCCTTGAATGAGGTTAGGGGACCAGGACCACTGGGCTAGCCCAGGGACTGTCAGAGGATTCAATAACCGCTAACTCCATCATCTTGTTGATTTCAACTTTGATGCTCTCCTTAACTTGGTCAGACTGTGAATAGATTTTGCTTTTGACAGGCAAGCTGTCTCCCATGTCCACATCGTGGGTACACAGGTGTGTCTGTCCAGGGATTAAGGACAAGAGTTCAGCATATTGCTGCAGCACTTGTCTGCAGTCAGCCTGCTTTTGGGCAGAAAGGGTGTCTGAGTAGATAACTCCATCAACTGATCCATCGTTATGGTTGTGTGAGAGGAGGTCAGGGGGAGGTTCACTCTCTGCTTCCTGCTCCTCATCAATACCCATCAGCATGGTTACATCAGCCCTGTCACAGTAGATTTTGAGGCTGTTCACATGGATCACCCTTTTGGGTGTCCTGCTAGTGCCCAGGCCTACCAAGTAGGTGACCTCAGACTTCTTTTCTAGGATAGGGTAAGGGCTACTCCATTTGTCCTGAATTGCCCAGGGAGCCACTGGCTCCAGAACCCATACATTCTGCCCTGGTTGGAACTCCACCAGTGCAGCCTTTTTGACATGCCACTGCTTCTGGAGCTGTTGGCTGGCCTCCTGGTTTTTGGATGCCTTTTCCTGGTACTCAGCCATCCTAGAGTGGAGGTCAAGCACATAGGCCACCACATCTTGCTTAGGCTCATAGAAAAGTCTCTCCCAACCTTCCTTCACAAGTGCAGCTAACAGGGTGGCCAAACAGAAGTTCAAAGGGGGAAAACTCTACTCCCTTCTGAGGCACCTCTCTGTAGGTGAAAAGCAAGCATGGCAGGAGAGCATCCCATCTCCTTTTGAGTTTTCCAGGGAGCACATAATCATGCCCTTCAGCGTCTTGTAGAACCTTTCAACAAGTCAATTGATTTCTGGATGGTATGGTGTGGTGAATTTGTAAGTCACCCCACAATCATTCCACGTGTTTCAGGTAAGCTGAAATGAAGTTGACACCTCTGCCATAAACCACCTCTTACCAATAATGGCTTTTGGCTACTGTAGGAGCTGTGGTAGACCTAAGGGGATTGCTTCAGGATACCTGGCAACATGATCCACTACTACGTGAGCCTGTGGGTGGTTCAAGTGGATCCACTATGTCCACACCAACCCTTTCAAAGGGAACCCCAAACAATGGTAGTGGAATTAGGGGGGCCTTAGGTGGCCACCTGCCCTAACACCGGCTTGGAAGGAGACACCGGACCTGCAAACCTCCTTCATCTTTTGGGAAATGTTAAGCCAGTAGAAATGGCTGACAAACATATTCCATGTTTTAGTTTGGCCCAGAGTCATGGGCTAAAGTGAGGATGAATTCCCTAAACTGCTGAGATACTACCACTCTCCTGGTTGCGCCAGGTTTGGGGTCTTTGGCCTCAGTGTAAATACACACTGTGGGAGCCACTGACATCACCCTTCTCCTGTGCAGCTGTTTACTACCACAGACCTTCAAGAGTGGAACAGGTGCCCCCCCCCCCACCCAGGACCAAAGGCTCTACCTGACCAAGGTTCAAGCTCCATGGGTTCATTTCCCTCAGAGGATGTCAAGCCCTCTCCCTGGGGCCACTCCAGTTATCCAACCATCTAGTGTTTTCACTGAGTAGTCTACAAAATCAACCCAGGACTGACTTGAGGTTTTATGAGCCGCCCTGAACCTTATTCTATACTCCTCAGTGGTGAATGCAAAACCCTCAATCACAGTAGCCTTCACATGGTCATAGGATTTAGCATCTGCACCAGTGAGTGTGAGGAGCCTGTCCATTACACTTACCAGTGAACAGTTCCCAAAGGAGAGCTCCCCAGTGAGACAGTTTCAATCTTCTGGTTCCACAAACCTTCTCAAAGGCTATGAACAACTTGCTGATGCCATCACCTGTCTCATACTTAGGAACAATCCCTTTGGGGATTATAGGGGTGTCAAAGTGCTCTCTGTCCCTAGTTATTAAGTTGCTGCCACCAATAATGGGTTCTAGGCCCATTTCTACTCTCTCCCTTTCTACAGCTAGGAGCTGTCTCTCCAAGGCTACTCATGGGTCATCCTTACTAAAAGGAGGTCATCTTCACTGAGGCAGTCCGGAGTGTTGCCAGAGGAGCCTGACTCACCTATGTGAGACCCAGGTCATGTGAGCACTATCTTTGGGGACAGGGGCACAGAGACCCTGTCCTCCCGAGTTAGGTTAGGAAAGGGGGGTTCTTCCTCCTGAACTCTAACTTTTTCTTCCTCTGAGGGGAGATATTCATCTTCAGTAAGGTGTTCCCTTGTATATTCTGCCAAAAGCTCTTGGAGCTTAGTCTTGATAGGAGTGGAACCAATCTTAATGTGTTTCAGTCTGCAGAGGGACCTTAACACTCTCATCCCAAGATGGGGGTATGGGGTGAGGTTGATCTCTACAACGGCAAGTAACTGGCACCTTGTTGAATTACTGTCCCCCCACATAAGATTCCCAAAAGGAGTTACCCTCCCACCCACACCCCTGCCAGGAAGGAAATGAAATTCAGAAATGGTTCATTTCCTTTGAAAGAGTCTGCATTGGGAGGGATCTCCAAAAGAAGCACTGGGGCACTCTATTATAGGAATTATTCTCAGGTAAGTGCATGGATAGGCTCCTGACACTGAGTGAAACAGATGCTAAATCCTATGACCTCATGCAGGGTACCCTGATTGAGAGCTTTGGATTTACCACTGAGGAATACGACATAAAATTCAGGGGGTCTTAAAAATCACTGAGTCAGTCCTGGGTAGAATTTGTGGAATTCTCAGTAAAAATACTAGGTGTCTGGTTAGAAGGCAACAAGGTACATGATTATTAGGGGCTGTACAATTTAATGATGAAGGAACACCTTTTGAGTAATTGTGTCCAGGACAAGTTACACCAGTGCCTAGTAGATATGGGGCCAGTCTTCCCCCCAAGAGTTTGGGAGGAAGGCTAATCATTGGGTGAGAACTATGGTGTCCAAAACTAGAACTGGAGGGAGTGACCAAAAGAAAGAGTCAGTGAAGCCCACCAAGAGAAAAAGATGGAGCACCCTAGAAATAAAGGAAAGGAGTCCTTAGGCCCCCAAATATATGCCCAGGAGGGTGGACCCAAAGACACCTCACAAAACAAATGTGGGTACCAGGGTAAAAACTGAAATGCCACTAAGGCATGGTGCCACAACTGTCAAAAGACAGGGCACCACACCAAGGACACTTCTTGTCCCAAAAGTAGACCCACTAGTAAGCCCCTAGAGGTAACCAGTCTAGCCATTGGGGATGATTCCTCAGATGATGAGGTCCTCATAGCCTTTACATGGAAAGTGGTCCCCACAGGCGAGTTGGAGATTCCAGAGGGGAGTAGACACTTCCACTACCTACTGGTGAATGGAATCCCAACCACTGCTGTGCGATACACCTGTGCCAGTCACACAATTGTGCATGATAGGCTGGTGCCCTCAAACCATTATGTCCCAGGAGAGACTGCCAGGGTAAGAGTTATCCCAGGGAAAGTCAGTGATAGGCCAGTAGCTGTAGTGCCTATAGAGATAGATGGGTCCCTTAGCTGGAGAAGGGTGGTAGTCAGTACAGACCTCCCACCCTTGACTGTCTCCTTGGCAATGACCACCCAGAGGTTGGTCAGAGCCCAGACGAGGAACTGGTCCAGTGCCAGACCTCTCCCAAGGATTCTGGAGGTGCGGACCCTGTAGTGAGTGCAAGTAGGTCCCAGAAGAAAAAGGGAAAGCAGAAGAAAAGGAAAGGTGGGCAACCTTTAACTAAGGCACCAGAGAGCAAATGGGTCTCTACTCCATTAGGGAAGAACTCCATTGTTGGAACTGGTGAAGCCCAGGTTGACCCCTAAGAAAGCCTGACTAGTCAGGCACCTGCTCAGCCTGATTTGGTAGCCTCTCAACTGGCAGGAAAGGGAGTGGAAGGAGGGTGTTCTGTGCAAGATGTAGAGATCCCCCTCTCCCTTACAGCAGGCAGGCACATTGAGCCCAAAAAAGCCTGTAAGTTGTCCCTGTCCCCTGTGGATATGGAGCTAAAGGTGTCGTTCTGGGTATTGGCAGCTGTCAGTGGACTCTGCTGGGTGTTAGCCTTCATGGCTGCACTGTCCTTGGCATGGTGGTCTGACCCCATACCAAATAACAAGTTAAGCTTACTCCAGTTATGGGTAGCCTGGTTGCGTGCGTTAGGGGTTGCCCTGGCTAAGATAGGAATAGGAGAGATTGACACCTCTGGCCCCAAGACAGAAGGGAAAAGTGCAGACACTGGTGGTACAGGTATAAGGCATTTCAGATTGGGTCCTATAGCTGTTGAGGTGGGTCAGTTCCCCAAAGGGAATGACCTGGACAGTAGGACATGAGGCAGAGTAGGCCCTGCAACTAACCAGCCTGTTTCCCTTCTCTTCCTCGCCTGACAGACTAGGAAGCCTCTCCCAGATATTGGCTGAACCCCTGCCAGTGAGCTGGGAGGGAGTTGTGTGAGAAACTGGCACCTTGTTGCAGTACCACCCGCAACTTTTTGTCTGGTTTCTGAATGCAACTTGGACCTGAGTGCATTGGGATCCTGCTAACCAGGTTCCCATTGTCAGTGTTCTTTCCCTAAAACATTGTAAAAGTAATTGGATACATCTTTAGCTACCACTATAAGGGGGTCATTACAACATTGGCGGTATAAGGTGCTTACCGCCGTGCAGAAGACCGCCAATACACCGCCGCGGCCGCGGTAGACCGCCACAGCTATTATGACACACATCTTGGAATCCGCCGAAATTCAGACACCCACACAATACCGCCACACCAAAGGTCAGCGATAAACATGCGGAAACAAATCCTCCACCTCCACGCCAACAAAAACACGCCCATGCTATTACGACCCACGAATCCACGCGGCGGTCTTTCAACCACGGTATTCCATTGGCGGTACACACCGCCGCGCTCAAAATACACATACAGCTCCAAAACACCGCCACATTGGACAATTCCAAATACACACACCTGATACACATACAAACACCACTCCCACACACCCAACACAATATAAAACACACACCCACCTCACCCACAAACCCCTACGAACAAACATTCTGAAAGAAGGCCAGAGAGACAGCACTGATTAGACAATCCCACCACACAGAGGCACACAACACCATCACCCACACAACATCCACGCACAAAACACCACATACCACTACACTCACCACACTCATCAACACATACACCACCCCACACATCACACACAACACCCCATGTCACGCCAAAGACACCCCCGCTTCTCCGAGGAGGAGCTCAGGGTCATGGTGGAGGAAATCATCCAGGTAGAGCCACAGCTATTTGGCTCACAGGTACAGCACACATCAATAGCCAGGAAGATGGAGCTATGGCAAAGAATAGTGGACAGGGTCAACGCTGTGGGACAGCACATAAGAAATAGGGAGGACATCAGGAAGAGGTGGAACGACCTACGGGGGAAGGTGCGTTCAACGGTATCCAGGCACCACATTGCGGTACAGCGGACTGGCGGTGGACAACCACCTCCTCCCCCTCAACTAACAACATGGGAGGAGCAAGTCTTGTCCATCTTGCATCCTGAGGGCCTCGGAGGAGTCGTTGGAGGAACGGACACTGGTAAGTCAAATCTTAACTATCATAACCCCCACCATCACACCCTCCCCTATCACCCCAAATCCTCACCTATCTACCCATTACACCAACCACCCATCCTAAGTCCAAGCCCTGCATGACATAACTAAGCATCGACACCCATCACCAAAGCATGCCCACTGCACAGACCCAGAACACCCCCCAACCATCAGCACACAAGCCCCCCCACAGGAATGCCTGCACTGGGGTTCACGCACACCCAACCATTGCACACCATGAAACACACACATGCAATAATCATGTACTTATACCCCCGCAGGAACCCGAAGGAACGTCACCACACCAGAGGGTCCAGACAACACCACTCCACCCCCAGAAGAGGCCCACAGTGACGACAGCAGCTCTGCCCCACTGGATCTTGATGACCAGCCCGGACCATCGTGGGCCTCAGGACAGTCGGTTCCCCTTGCCCAGCTGCAGCCCAACACCGAGCTTCCACCCTCTGGTAACACCAGCACAGCACCCAACCAGCGGGCCCAAACCTCCCTACCCAGGACAGGTCAATCAGCGGTGTGTTCACCACTACAGGGCACCCAGGCTAACCCACCACCCCAACAACAGGGACCTGGGGGCAGTGGTAGCAGGCACACGGTCCAGGGGACGGAGGCCCAGCAACATAGGGGAACTGGGAGGGCTGCTGTGCGACAGAGGGAGGACATGCCAAGGGAACCCACTCTCAACGAGGCCCTCTCCTCCATCATGGGAGCATACCACCACTCCCAGGAGACGATGGCCACGGTCCTGGACAAGTTGCAGGAGACCCTGCGTATGCAGGAGGAACAATATTTGGGGTTCAGGGAGGAGCTCAGTACCATCGGCTCCGCCCTGGGCACCATCGTAGGGGTGCTGACGGACATTCAAAAGACCTTGAGGGACACCGTGGCACTCCAAGGGGCCCCTGACACTAGCATGGACGATCAACTGCCCACCACCTCCGCCGGCGCTAGTGGACAGGACGTCCCGCCACAGGACCACCACACCAGCACCCCACCCCCTGCAGACGGACAACCACCACGCAAGCGGGCCCTGAGATCTAGGAACAGGACAGAGCAAGATGGCAAGACCCCGCCAGGAAATAAGACCACCCTGATAGTCCTCCCACTGTCCCACTTTGTTACCCTGCCCAAATCGGAACTGCCCCAGCTCCACTTCCAATGCCCAGATCTGCAATGTACCTGTGAGACTAATAGACTGGACTCTGCCATGGATATTCCTCCACCATCACCCATCGCCATTTTACAACACCCCTTCATTTGTGTGCACTTAAATAAACACCCTTCAAACACCAAAAGAAATTGAGTCAGTCAATGATTTGTAAATCTGTATAATCAATAACAGTTGCATAATGGGTTACCCATTGGAAGGCTAACATACCTATGTCACACATCACAAGCCCTTCAAGGATGCAAACAGTTGACACATAGGTTACCACATTTGTGGAACTGAAATGGAAGGGGACAACTCAGTTAACAAATAGTGAGTGAATTTGAGGTACAGGATAGAGGTAGATGTGTGAAAGTGAGACGGGGCACCCACTGCCGAAAGAGATGGGAGGACATTTGCCGCTGCAGCAAGAAGACGGCGGAGGCTCAGCTGGGGATGGCCTCCCAACGTGGGAGGGGTGCCCGTCGTAACATGACCCCCCTGATGTTCCGGATCCTGGCGGTGGCCTATCCGGAGTTGGATGGGCGCTTAAGGACATCACAGCAGACACAAGGGGGTGAGTACCAAACTCATTCTGCGGACTTTGCATGCAGTGGAGGTGTCTGGGTGGGGGAGGTGGGCTGTGGGTGTCCGTAGGCCAGGGCGAGTTAGTTAGGCCAGGCCCCTCTGTTATGTAGGCCATGTGGCACTCTACCCCACCTCAGCAAACTAGCAAGTTGAGGTATAGTTGCCCCTGTGGCATCCATGTGCGCAGCTTTCCAGCATTGCCATGTAGCCCATATCCATGAAATTGAATGTGCAGAGGGCAGGAGCGCGGCGTTGTGCATGGGGCAGCTGCGTCTGTCTTCTCCGCCAACGGTAGCGGTATGCCATGTACTAAAACTCTCTTTCTTATGTCTCCCCCCCTTTTCCTGCTCTCCCTGTCCGTTTGTACATCAGCATCAACAGGCAGAGGTACAGTGGCACCAGAGCACGAGGGAGCTGCATCCCACATGGCCATGGAGGGCCACACCACAGACTCTGAATGCACCAGTGGGACGGAGGGCGAGGGGAGCTTCACGTCGGCCACCGGATCACCAACCAGCAACACAGACTCGTCCGCCGATATGAGGTACCCTGTGGTGGCGGCACCATCTGTGCGCCCCACTTCTACAGGTACAGGCGTCACACCCCCACCAGCACCGCCCTCCCAGCAGCCCCTCAGCGTTCGCCCCGTGCCCGCTCACCCAGGAGGGTGGGCATCACCTTCGCCTCTGGCACCTCAGGCCCTGCCCCAGTCACCCCTGCTGCCCTCAGTGAGGAGGCCATTGACCTCCTCAGGTCACTCACTGTTGGGCAGTCTACCATTGTGAATGCCATCCAGGGTGTAGAAAGGGAGTTGCAACACGGTAATGCATTCCTGGAGGGCATTCATTCTGGTCAGGCTGCCCTTCAGCGAACCCTGCAATCTCTGGCCTCAGCACTGATGGCAGCAATTGTCCCTGTGTCCAGCCTCCCCCCTCCAACTTCGTCCACCCAGACCCAATGCCCTGTATCCCAGCCCATCCCAAGCACACCTACAGACCAGCATGCAGACAAGTCAACACACCCAAGTAGCTCAGGCAAACATAGGCACCACACACACCACAAGCACTCACACAAGCATCACACCCATACAGACACAGCAACATCCACTGTCTCCACTGTGTCCCCCTCCTCCTCTTCTCCCTCCTCCCTCCCAGTCTCATCTACACACACACCTGCATGCAACACATCTACAGGCACTAGGACTCGCACCAGGACACCCAGCACCACACGCCGCTCACCTGCACTCACCACCTCCACTCCCATTTACACGTCCCCTGTGTCCTCTCCCAGTGTGTCTGTGACGCCCCCTCCCAAAGTACCCAAATGCCGGCAATCACTCACCCAACATCCATCCACCTCACGACAGCCTCCAGTACCTGCACCTGCACCCAAAACAGCTAAAGTGACACCTTCTACAACCACCTCCTCTTCCTCCACTCCCAGACCCCCTCCAGCTACCCATCCCAGTGTTCGTCAGAAACTGTCCCTCTGTCAAATTGACCTTTTTGCCCCCGCCCCACCCCCTCCAATTCATCAGTCCCGTCGTACCACCTCAGCCAAAAAGCCTCCAGGACCAATGGTGCCTGTTCAAGGTTTTTGGAGTGCACTGTCCAGCAGGGCAGGCAGTAGGACCCGGAGCCAAGGCACAGGCAGCCCACCCCCTGTAAAGGCTCCGAAATTGGAGAGTGGACGACGGGACCGTGTCAAGACTCCTGGTGGGACAACAAGTGAAATGGGATCGAAGGCGATTGGTGAGTCAGCTGTAACTCCTAAAAAGGTGGGGAAGGTCCAGAGGAAGTCTGCCAAGCCTGTTGTGAGTGTCACGGCGGAGAAGTGCGCCATCATTTCCGGCGGTCCAGACACAACCGCCAGCACCGTCGTCACTGGTCCAGAGACCACCGCCAGAGTCACAGCCCAGGAGGGCTCAAGTATCGTCACTGGTCCAGAGACCACCGCCAGAGTCACAGCCCAGGAGGGCTCAACAGAGTCACAGCCCAGGAGGGCTCAAGTATCGTAACTGGTCCAGAGACCACCGCCAGAGTCACAGCCCAGGAGGGCTCAAGTATTGTCACTGGTCCAGAAACCACCGCCAGAGTCACAGCCCAGGAGGGCTCAAGTATCGTCACTGGTCCAGAGACCACCGCCAGAGTCACAGCCCAGGAGGGCTCAAGTATCGTCACTGGTCCAGAGGCCAGAGTCACAGCCCAGGAGGGCTCAAGTATCGTCACTGGTCCAGAGACCACCGCCAGAGTCACAGCCCAGGAGGGCTCAATTATCGTAACTGATCCAGAGACCACCGCCGGAGTCACAGCCCAGGCGGGACCAGGATGCCACAGCCCCGCTGGTCAATGATGGAACATCATGCCACACACCACTGTCCAGTGAGGAAAGCGTCATGCCACACACCAATGTCCAGTGTGGAAATCGTCATGCCACACACCAATGTCCGTATCAGAACCGCCATGTCAAAGCACCGCTGATCAGTCCTGAAACGCCATGTCATGGCACCGCTAAAGAGGGCAAAGACCGCCATGTCAAAGCACCGCTAAACAGTCCTGAAACGCCATGTCATGGCACCGCTGAAGAGGGCAAAGATCGCCATGTCATAGCACCGCTGAAGAGGGCAAAGACCGCTATGTCAAAGCACCGCTGAACAGTCCTGAAACGCCATGTCATAGCACCGCTGAAGAGGGCAAAGACCGCCATGTCATAGCACCGCTGAAGAGGGCAAAGACCGCCATGTCAAAGCACCGCTGAACAGTCCTGAAACGCCATGTCAAAGCACCGCTGAAAAGGGCAAAGACCGCCATGTCATGGCACAGCTGAAGAGGGCAAAGACCGCCATGTGAAAGCACCGCTGATCAGTCCTGAAACGCCATGTCATGGCACCGCTGAAGAGTGCAAAGACCGGCATGTCAAAAGCACCGCTGAAGAGGGCAAAGACCGCCATGTCATAGCACCGCTGAAGAGGGCAAAGACCGCCATGTCAAAAGCACCACTGAAGAGGGCAAAGACCGCCATGTCATAGCACCGCTGAAGAGGGCAAAGACCGCCATGTCATAGCACTGCTGAAGAGGGCAAAGACCGCCATGTCATAGCACCCCTGAATAGGGCAAAGACCGCCATGTCATACACCGCTGAAGAGGGCAAAGACCGCCATGTCATAGCACCGCTGAAGAGGGCAATGCACCAGGTAGGAATGAATGGACCACCACATCAGGCATCCTTATCCCGTGTGCAGCTGGGACAGTGACAGGACACTACCGTTCACGGGGAGACTCATCCAGTATGGGCACCAGTCACCCCCCAGTACCAGTATGGAACTGTATCAACTTGAGAGACTGTGGCTTTGCACTCCCCAGGATGTGACAGTGGGCAATCCACCCACTGTATGGACTAGAGAGACTGTGGCTTTGCACTCCCCAGGATGTGACAGTGGGCACCCCACCCACTGTAGAGACTTGAGAGACTGTGGCTTTGCACTCCCCAGGATACATCAATGGGCATAGAGCCCCGTCGTGGATCTGGCTTTGCGTTTATGTGGCTGAGGTGCCCCCCCTTCCCTTCCCCCTGAGGTGCCTGTTGTGTTTCTATCTGATGCCCCGGCAGTGTTCTCTCCGATTTTGGTCAGGTATCTATTGTGGGCCTCGCCCATGCATTTTTGGACAGTTTGTGCACGGACATTGTTGTGTACATATCTGCACTACTTCTCGGATTGTATATATGTAAATAAGAGTGATTTTAGTATACATATATTTGTTTATTTTTGTATGACATGTATATTGGCACATTACAAAGTTTGACCGAATTTCGCATTGTCTTTGCATTCTTCTGGGGGAATTGTGGGTTGTTACTGTGATGTTTGTGACTGCATTGGTGTGTATGTTGTAATATGCGAGGGTGGGGGTGTTTGGTGGGTGTCCCCCTAACTTTTGCCTCCCCCGTGTCGTAGGTGCTGTACTCACCGGTATCTTCTGCCCGTACGTCGCTGTTGGTCGTGAAGGAGCAGAAAGACAAGGGCAGGTAGTATATGGAGTTCCGGGTCCATGAAGTCATCGTTCCTCGTGGGATGTGTAGAAGGTGAGCGTTTTCCCATTGCAAAAGCTGTTTCCGCCGTGTTTTTATCCATGGTGAATCCGCCCCGGAAAAGGTGGCGGATTGGCCTGTTGTGATACTGTGGGTGGAACGTTGTCTCCCGCCTGTCTGTTGGCGGTGACCGCCGCGCTGCTTGTCTGTACCGCCGTGGCGGGCGAAGTGTTAAAGTGGCTGTCTTTGTTGGCGGTTTCCGCCAGGGTCATAATTCCCTTTTTTTGTCCGTCTGACTGTTTGCGGTATTACCGCATCTTTAACACCGTCCGCCAGGGTTGTAATGACCACCTAAGTCCCTAGTAAAAGGTACTTAGGTAGCCAGGGCATGGGGTACTATGGGTAAGCCCCTGAGGGCAGCAGAAATGATTTGCCACCCTCTAGGGCCATGCATCCGGATGCACCCAATACTCCCAAAGCAGACTGAGTGTTCTGGCGCAAACCTAACACACAAACTCGACTTGGCACACTACCTGTGTGCCCTGTTCACCATACACTGCATTTGCTATGGTTAAGACACCCCTCTAGCAGGTCTTACAGCCCTAAGGCAGGGTGCTCCCTATTATATGTGAGGGCATAGCTGCATGAGCAATATGCCCCCATTGTTTCCCTGCCAAACTTGGGACATAGTGAGTGAACTGAGCAGCCATTATAATGTATGTGCTGGACACTGGTCAACACGAGTTTCCCAGTTACATAATGGCTACTCTGAACGCTGGGTTGTTTGGTATGATAAATCCAAACTGGTAGCAGTACTGGATTTATTATAAAATGTACCCCGGGTGACCTTAGAGGTGCACCTGCAAAAGCGAACTATCCTGGCACGGTTGCTGATTGGTTTCAGCCAGCCTGCCACATCCAGACAGCCAATACGCAAACCTTGGGGGAGAGCCCTGCCTTTCTGGTTTGTGAAACAATGGCCTTCCTGGTGGAAGAGCTAACACCCCCTCCCTCAGGAATGTCCACTGTCCTGGCAGTGAGCTTCAAAGGGCTACTGCCCTTGAAACCCGATCCCCAGGCCTCCTGCTAGCAGCAGATGGCCTCCCCCTTTGCAAACCCCATTTTTGAGGGAACAAAGGCGGGAAACCACACAAAGGGTAAGAGGAGTGGCCTCACCTAGCATGCACCACTCCTAAGGTGTTGCCTGCAAAATAGAACCTCAAATTCATTTTCCTCCATCTTGGAATGGAGGAACATAGCCAATCAGGTTTAGGGAAGTGACCCTTCCCACAGGAAGTGGTCATAAAGTGGGTGGAGGCACCCATAGGTAAGTGTCCCATTGGACACTACCAGGTTCCCCTAAAACAGCCACTAAATTCAGCATTTAATGGCCACCCCTAGACCAACGAATAAGATTTGAAAGGTCAAAGAAGACCAGCCACAAAGAAGATCCAAAGCAAGAGAACTGTGGACTTGCTGCTAAAGAACAGGCGCCAAACCCTGCCTGCTGCACCCATGACCCACAAATCCTCGCTTAGAGGAGCTGGACACTGGACTGACCCCAAGAAACCCAGGGGACCTCCAGGCTTCAAGTCCCTTCTGAGTGGAGGCACCCCTTAACACTTAACAACCAAGCAAGAACCAACAAGCCAGTGAGGGTCACTTCACTGACTGGCCGATATCTCCGCAACCGGAAGTCGCAGCCAGACAGCTCTAATGCGATCTATAAGCGTGTCAAGCTTGATGGCACTGTGCCCTCCAGTGGCTGAGTTACACCAATACCCTGGGCACTGGTCAGGTAACGTCAGACAAACAGAAAACCATCTCCCTCACAGCTGAAAAAGGATCAAGAGGGAGTCCCAGGTTAGGGACTTCAGGACCACCCTGGACCTCCCACCAGAGCGCCCCTGTTATCTTGTAAGCAGCCCTCAAAGAGACTCACCTCAAGCTCCAAAGGGCTTTGTTGTGCACAGCTTCTGGATCTCCAACTTGCCCTGCATCTGCCCGCTCTGCACCCTGCAACAAGGAATCAGCTGTGCTCCATGGGTCCCCAACCCCTTGTGACCCCGACAGCCCAAGGGGCCCCCAAGTGTAGGAAAGTACCATCTTGCCTGGCATGTTACCCCCATTTTTACTGTATATATGTTTGTTTTTGCCTGTGTCACTGGGATCCTACTAGCCAGGACCCCAGTGCTCATAAAGTGTGCCCTGTATGTGTTCCCTGTGTGGTGCCTAACTGTATCACTGAGGCTCTACTAACCAGAACCTCAGTGTTTATGCTCTCTCTGCTTTTAAAATTGTCACTGCAGGCTAGTGACTTATTTTACCAATTCTGATTGGCACACTGGAACACCCTTATAATTCCCTAGTATATGGTACCTAGGTACTCTGGGTATTGGGGTTCCAGGACATCCCTATGGACTGCAGCATTTCTTTTGCCACCCATGGGTAGCTCAGACAATTCTTACACAGGACTGCCACTGCAGCCTGAGTGAAATAACGCCCACGTTATTTCACAGCCATTTTACACTGCACTTAAGTAACTAACAAGTTACCTATATTCTAATCCTCTCTTAGTGAAGGTTAGGTGCAAAGTTACTTAGTGTGAGGGCACCCTGGCACTAGCCAAGGTGCCCCCACATTGTTCAGGGCAATTTTCCCGGACTTTGTGAGTGCGGGGACACCATTATACGCGTGCACTACACATAGATCAATACCTATATGTAGTGTCACCATGGTAATTCCGAACATGGCCATGTAACATGTCTAGGGTCATGGAATTGTCACCCCAATACCATTCTGGTATTGGGGGGCAATCCCATGAATCCCCAGGTCTCATGAATACCCAGCATAGAGCCCGGGTACTACCAAACTAACTTTCTGGGGGGTTTTCTGCAGGTACTGCTGCTGCCAACTCTCAGGCAGCCCAGTCCCAGGAAGGCAGAACAAAGGATTTCCTCTGAGAGAGGGTGTTACGCCCTCTCCCTTTGGAAATAGGTGTGAAGTACCTGGGAGGAGTAGCCTCTCCTGTCCTCTGGAAATGCTTTGAAGGGCACAGATGGTGTCCTCCTTGCATAAGCCAGTCTACACCGGTTCAGGGATCCCCCCCAGCCCTGCTCTGGTGCGAAACTGGACAAAGAAAAGGGGAGTGACCACTCCCCTGACCAGCACCTCCCAGGGGAGGTGCCCAGAGCTCCTCCAGTGTGTCCCAGACCTCTGCCATCTTGGATGCAGAGGTGTGAGGGCACAATGGACAGCTCTGAGTGGCCAGTGGCAGCAGGTGACGTCAGAGACCCCTCCTGATAGGTGCTTACCTTTCTCTGTAGCCAATCCTCCTCTGAGGGCTATTTAGGGTCTCTCCTGTGGGTATCTCACCAGATAACTAATGCAAGAGCTCACCAGAGTTCCTCTGCAATTCCCTCTTTGACTTCTGCCAAGGATCGACCGCTGACTGCTCCAGGATGCCTGCAAAACTGCAACAAAGTAGCAAGAAGACTACCAGCAACATTGTAGCACCTCATCCTGACGGCTTTCTCGACTGTTTCCTGGTGGTGCATGCTCTGAGGGCTGTCTGCCTTCACCCTGCACTGGAAGCCAAGAAGAAATCTCCCGTGGGTCGACGGAATTTTCCCCCTGCTAACGCAGGCATTAAACTTCTGCATCACCGGTCCTCTGGGTCACCTTTCATCTTGACGAGCCTGGTCCCTGGAACACAGGAGCTGGATCCAAGTGTCCCCGACAGTCCAGTGGCCCTTCTGCCCAAATTTGGTGGAGGTAAGTCCTTGCCTCCCCACACCAGACAGTAATCCTTTGTACTGCGTGAATTGCAGCTGCTAGAGCTTCTGTGCACTTTTGCAAGACTTCCTTCATGCACAGCCTAGCCCAGGACCCCAGCACTCCGTCCTGCATTGCCCACCTCGCTGAGTTGGACTCCAACTTTGTGGGACTCCCTTTTGTTGTGCTGAGTCGACCGTCGTGCTCAGATCTTCTAAACGCCTGTTTAGGTACGTCTGCGGGTGCTGCCTGCTTCTGTGTGGGCTCTCTGTGTTGCTGAGCGTCCCCTCTGTCTCCCCCTTCAAGGGGCGACCTCCTGGTCCTTCCTGGGACCTGGCAGCACCCAAAACCTTCAACCGCGACTCTTGCAGCTAGCAAGGCTTGTTTGCGGTCTTTCTGCGTGGAAACAACTTTGCATCCTTCAGCACGCCGTGAGACATCTTCTGACTGAAGGAGAAGTTACTGGCACCTTCCGTTGTTGCAGAATCTTCGGCTTCTTCCACCCAGAGGCAGCCCTTTTGCACCTTCATCTGGGGTTTAGTGGGCTCCTGCCCCCCCTCTCCCCCCCCCCCCAGCCACTTGCGTGACTCTTGGACTTGGTCCCCTTCCTTTGCAGGTCCTCAGGTTCAGGAATCCATCTTCAGTGCTTTGCAGTCAGTTGTTGTCCTTGCAGAATCCCCCATCTCGACTTTACTGTATTTCTGGGGTAGTACGGTAACTTTTCTCCTACTTTTCAGAGTCTTGGGGTGGGGTATCTTGGACACTCTTAGTGTTTTCTTACACTCCTAGCGACCCTCTACACACTACACTAGGCATGGGGTCCATTCGTGGTTCGCATTCCACTTTTGGAGTATATGGTTTGTGTTGCCTCTGGGCCTATTGTCTCCTATTGCATTCTATTGTGTTCTACGCTGTTTGCACTACTTTTCTAACTGTTACTTACCTGATTTTGGTTTGTGTGTGTATATTACTTACCTCCTAAGGGAGTATATCCTCTGAGATACTTTTGGCATATTGTCACTAAAATAAAGTACCTTTATTTTTAGTAACTCCGAGTATTGTGTTTTTTTATGATATAGTGCTAAGTGATATAAGTGGTATAGTAGGAGCTTTGCATGTCTCCTAGTTCAGTCTAAGCTGCTCTGTTATAACTACCTCTATCAGCCTAAGCTGCTAGAACACCTCTAATCTACTAATAAGGGATAAATGGACCTGGCACAGGGTGTAAGTACCACAGGGTACCCACTATAAGCCAGGCCAGCCTCCTACACCAAGGCACCGCCTTTAAGTTTGCAAACCATCTCCTTTTTCAGGTGGCCCCTCCAAGTGGCCCTGTGCCAAGAGACTTTCCAGCTCTGATCCCGCCAGAACCGGGAGCTGCCGGAGGCTCTCCAGCTGGTACAGTGTGCCCACCGACTGCTTCGACCATCCTGCAAAAGAAGAGACTGGTAACCCAACTGTGCGATTTTTAAAGCATTTTTAAAAGTGACTGCCTATTGATTCCTAAGGAGCGTAATTATGGACAGAAAGACTAGCTTTATTAAAACTTTGAAAAATCGTAACTCAAAAAGTACTTAACATGTCTTAACCATTTTTGTCTAAAAAATTATATAAAAGTCTGAAGTATTTCTATAAACTCTGGATTCAAGTTATTCATTGAGAGTGTGTGGTGCATGATTGATTTTTTGAGTACAACAAATGCTTAGCACATCTCCTGGATTAGCCTAACTGCTTGACCAGCTATCTTAAAAATTGGAGCATTAGGTGGTCTAATTTTTACCTCTGGAAACCAATGTGTGGCTGCCTGGACCCCCTGCACAGTCTGCCTAGTCTTGCACACTACATAGAGGGCCAGCCTCCTACAGCAACCATGTCCTCTGAGCTGCTCATTTTCTTACTAAAGTTGGGGATTACTTTCAGGAACTAAAAACTGCTTCTAGTTACTTACCTCTAACTTATAATACCTTTTAAATCTAAAAAGAAATGCTAAAGGGGACTTAACCAAGGACCTAGAAGGACTTTTAAAAATGTTGAAAAAAATGTCAATTCAATTCAATAAAAAAATGTAATTGAATCTAAAGGCAATTTTGGAACTTAAGGCCAGATGTAGTAAGTAAAGGGTTTGCGACTCACAAATTGCAAGTCGGAGTGACTCGCAATTTACAAGTCGCAAACCCATATGCAGAATGGTGTCCCTGACACCATCTGCGAATCGCAAGGGGGTCGCAAAGTCCCACCTCATTAATATTAATGAGGTGGGTCGCAATTTGCGATTCCCTGCACTCACAAGGATGGTGGCCTGCTGGAGACAGCAGACCACCATGTCTGTGACTGCTTTGTTAATAAAGCAGTTTTTCTTTTTTGTATTGCAGCCCATTTTCCTTAAAGGAAAACGAGTTGCAATACACTCAAGAAAATGAAACCATTTGGTTTCATTTTTTCAGAGCAGAGCCTGCTCTGAAAAAATATTTTTAGAGCCATTCACAAAGGGGAAGGGTTCCCATGGGGACCCCTTCCCTTTTGTGAATGAGTTAGCACCCACCTATTTGCGAGTCGCATTCCCATTTTGCGAGTCGGTACCGATGCCCGTTTTGCATGGCGCAAACTGCGAATTTCACAGTTTGCGCCATACAAAACAGTTCCTACATCTGGCCCTAAGTCCTGTGATCAGGTATTGGCTGAGTAGTCCAGCAAATGCAAAGATATTTCGTATGCCGAGCCAGATTCTAGTGTAGGAAGCTGGCTCAGTTTATAAAATATCAAAATGAGATATAGTATGCACAGAGTGCAGGGGTTCCCCAGAGGCTAAAGTAGATAATACTAATGCTCTCTTTTGTGGTAGTATGGTTGAATTGTTAGGCTTATCTGAGGGTAGTGCAAGGCATTTGTTGTACATACAGAGTCAAGAAATGAGGCACACTGAATGACTAACTCCAGGCCAATGTATGTATATAGGAAACATATGCTTTGTTACTTTATTTCTGGAACCAAAAGGATCTTGTTGCATGTAAGTACATTTGCAAGTAAGTATAGAACATTTGTACTTTGTTTGGGTTTGGCACATAAAGCAGTCCACAGGCAAGTAACACTTTTCACTTTCAAACGTTGACAGTGCAATTTTCAGAACAGTCCTGGGCGGGAAAACGTGTTAGTGTAGTTTTGAGTTAAGTACACAACTTACAGTTCTAGTCTCTGGGGCTCAGGATGTTCATTGGTCAAGGTTTACCCCAAACATACATCACCAGCAACATTGGGCCGGTCGTGTGCAGAGGTCAAAATTGGTGCTGGATTTAGAATGGGATTCTATGGAGCCTGGGGGCACTTGGAACCAGATCTTCAGGCAGGTAAGTAACAGCGTCTTCAGAGGGCAGACCTGGGGTGTTTAGGTGAACACTAGGGGGGTCACAGGTTAGCACCAAACATACGCCCTCAGCGGCAAAGGGGCGGCCGGGTGCAGGGTGCAAACACAGTGTTGGGCTCCCAATGTTTTCCAGTAGGAGGACCCTGGGGGTAACAAAGATGCTGCAGGCTGAGTCCAGGGGGTCGGTTCCAGAAAAACAAAGCCTGGACAAGAAGGAGGACCACCTGCTAAACTTGTGTGGACTGTCAGTCGCATTTCCCAAAGGCACGTGGCTGTGGATGCAGGCGTACCTTTGGGCGTCGGATATCTTTGTCTGGTTCTCTTGTGGTCAGGGGGGTCCCTCTGGATTCAGGCTGCAGGTGGGGTCAACCCAGGGTGGACATAAGGTTGGAAATCACCTGGGGTCCTGCTCTGGACCGGTGGGCCACCAGGACACGGGCTGTGGGCGTCTGGTGCAGAGTGGGCAGGATTTCCAGATCCAGAGCAGTTCTGGAGTCCTTATTGGAGTTTCTTCTGTTATTGGTCCTTTGGTCGGCAGGCAGTCCTTTGGGGGGTTTGTAGAGGTCACTAGTCCTGCAGGATGCATTGAGGTTTTGTAGCAGGGCTTCTGAAGCTGCAGACAGACTAGTAGGGCTAGGTCAAGTCAGTTGGTGTCTGGAGTCTTCTCTGCTGGGGTCAGCTTAGCAGTCCTTCTTCTTCCTTCTTTCTTATTTTCTTCTTCTTCTTCTTCTTCTTACTTCTTTTCTTGTTGAGGTTGCCAGAAATCTGGTGAGTCTGGTTGAGGGGTGCTCTTAAATTCTAGATTTATGGGCATTAGAGGGGTCAGAGGGCAGTACCCTTCCTGTGCCTACTCCCTTTGAGGAGGGGGGCACATTCCTAACCCTACTGGTCCCTGTCCTCCAAACCAAGATGGAAGATTCTGCAGGGAGGGGGTCACTTCAGCTCTGGACACCTTAGGGATGGTTCTAGCTGGAGTGGTCACTCCTCCCTGTTTTTTCTAATTTTTCCACCGGAGTTTATGCCCAAAGTGGGGATTCGTCCAGGGGCGCGGGCATCTCAACTAGCTGTAGTGGCCTGGGGCACTGTAACAGGATGCCTCAGCCTTTGAGACTCACTGCCAAGTGTTACAATTCCTGCAGGGGGGAGGTGTGAAGCACCTCCACCGGGAGCAGGCTTTGTTTCTGACTCCAGAGAGCACAAAGGCTCACACCCCTTGGGGTCAGAAACTTATCTTTTAGTGGCAGGCTTGCACAGACTGGTCAGCCTTACACTAAAAGGTTAGTTAAAATGCAGGAGGCACATGCCCTTTGGGTGCATTGTAAAATAAACCCAACAGTGGCATCAGTGTGGGTTTATTGTGCTGAGAAGTTTGATACCAAACGTCCCAGCCTTCGGTGAAGCCATCATGGAGCTGTGGAATTTGTAATGACAAACTCCCAGCCTGTGTACTTAATATGGCCACACTGCACTTACAGTGTCTAAGAATTGACTTAGACACTGTAGGGGCATATTTCTCATGCACTTATGCCCTCACCTGTGGTATAGTGCACTCTGCCTTAGGACTGTAAGGCTTGATAGAGGGGTGACTTACCTATGCCATATGCAGTGGTTGGTGGGCATGGCACCCTGAGAGAGATGCCATTTCGACTTTAACTTTTTCTCTCCACCAGCACACACAATGTCTAATGGCAGTGTGCATGTGCTTGGGAAGGGATCCCTTAGGGTGGCACAATACATGCTGCAGCCCTTAGGAACCCCCCGGTCACAGAGCCCTTGATACCTCTTGTATCTTTTACAAGGGACTTAGCTGTGTGCCAGGGGTGTGCCAATTGTGGGAACAATAGTATAGTTTAGGAAAAGAACACTGGTGGTGGGGCCTGGTCAGCAAGATCTCAGCTCTCTCAGTCACGTCAGCATCAATATCAGGCAAAAGGTGGGGAAGGGTAACCATGCCAAAAGGGGCACTTTCCTACATAAGGGCTTTAAGGAACCTATTTACAATAGGGGATTTAAACAAAGAAGGATGATCAGGCAGCCGTAAGAAAGCAGAGAGTGCAGACAAATAACCCTTGAGAGTGGCCAAAGCAGAGCTCTGCTGGGCCAACAAAAGTATGAACAATAGAACCTCAGAGAGAGAGAGAGAGAGAGACAGAGGGACAGAGAAGGGGTCAACAGACTTGTCTGTGCACCATGCTACAAATTTCTTCCAACAATAGGCGTATACCATTTTGGTGGAAGGACGCCTGGCTGCCAAGGTAACTTTAAAGAAGTTGTGCAGAAGTAGTTGTCAACTACTGCTGCTGAGTCTCCACGCAAGAAGGCGGAAACTGGACAGGTTCAGGTGGAGAACCCTTCCCTGCTTCAGCAATAGAAGATCCTCTCAAAGGAGCAGTCTGATCGTAGTATCGATGGCCATGCTAAATCGCTCCGGATACGAGACTCTTCGCGCCCAGTCCGGAGCCACAAGGATTACGTGGGCCCAGTAATTCTTAATCTTCTTGAGAACTGTGGGCAGAAGTGGTATGGGTGGAAAAGCATAAAGGAGGCCTGAACTCCACTCGAGACGAAAATCGCCTCCAAGCGGTTGCCACCTTTGGAACTTCAACATGCAAAACCACTCACATTGCACTTAGGAGGAAGCTGGCCTGGTGTGTGTGGTGGGTATCCAAGGTACTTACACCTTATAACAGGTCCAGGTATCTCCTCTTAGTGAAGTGTAGGCGGTGTCTAGAAGCCAGGCTCTCTAGAGGTAGCTGTGCCTGAGCATCCAAGGCTTATCTAGGAGACATGCAAAGCTCATGCAGTACAACTGTGGTCACGCATCACTTACACACATGAAAGAAAACACTCAATTGTACAAAAATAAAGCTACTTTATTTTTGGAACACAATACCACAAAATACTAGAAGGGCAACCCTCCCATGGGAAGCAAGTAATACACTAAATATATACCCTATTAATCCAAAACAGACATAGAAAAGGTTAGAAAACAGTGCAAATAGCAATAACCAATAGTGACCCTGGGGGGAGCACAAACCATTGACTAAAAAAAGGAATGCAAACACAGGACCCCCACCTAGGTAAGTGGAGAGGGGAGCTGGGAGTACTAGAAAACCACAGAGGTAAGTAACACAGTGCCCCCCCCCCCCCCAGCAGCCAGGAAAGCAGGAGCAAATCACTGGAATTCCCCCAAACCACCCAAAAGGAGGAAAAAGAAGTCACCCAGACAAAACTGCAAGAAACCAGCGGTGGATTCCTGGAGAGGAAGACCTGTGGAGAGAGTCACAGTGGATTCCAGGAGGAGTAGGAGCTACTACTCACCCTTGGGGGAGTTGGTCGACGGTGATGAAGAGCAGGTCAGCACTGCAGCCCTGGAGTGGGAGAAGAGTTCATGATGGATTCAGAAGATGTCCCACGCTGGAGTGAAGATTGCAGATAGGTGTTGGTGCAGGAATTCCACCAACAAGCCTTGGAAAAGGCAAACTAGCAGTTAGTGGAAAAGTGGTGCTGCCTGGGACCATCAAGGCCCAGGAGGACTCAACCCAGGAGGGAGAGTCACAGGGGACCCTCAGCATTGCAGAGAGTCCACAGGACGGGGACACAGAAGTCGTAGGAGCCCATGCAGCACTACAGGAAGGGATTCTTTGCCACAGGGGAACCCCGCAGAGGGCTGCACATCGCAGGAAGGAGTGCTGGGGACTGGAGCTACACGTTGCCTGAAGATCCCTTGGAGGAGATGCAAACAAGCTTTAGCAGCTGCAAGAGACATGGTGCACGAGGGTACTTTCCTGTGTAGGAAGGCAAGGGCTTACCTCCACCAAAGTTGTATACCTGGCAGAGAGGACCAAGTGGACTAATGTGGACCACCACCCGTGATGCAGGATCCAAGCAGCTCCGGATGACAGGAGATCCACGCAGCCAGTTGTCATTGCAGAAGGTGCCTGAGGTTGCAGGGGAGTGACTCCTTCACTCCAAGGAAGATTCCTTCTTCTTCTTTTGCGGGCTGAAGAGTTGCTGTCTTCTGAGGATGCACGGCTGTGGAAATGTGGCAAGGCAGGAGTCGTGGAAATAAATGTTGCAGAAGAGTTTTCTTCGTTGATTGCAGCGTTGTCGGTTCCTGGAGGAGTCCAGTCGCAGTGCCAGAAGTCAAAGAGGAGGAGTCTTGCAAGCCGAATCTGAGGACCCACCCAAGAGAGAGACCCTAAATAGCCCTGAAAGGGGGATTGGTCACCTAACCAGGTAAGCACCTACCAGGAGGGCGCTCTAGCATGGCCTGCCTGGCCTGGCCACTCAGATGCTCCCAGAGTTCCCTGTCAACCTTGGATTCAAGATGGAAGAACCCAAAGACACTCTGGAGGAGCTCTGAGCACCACCCCTGGGGTGTGGTGATGGACGGAGTAGTGGTCGCTCCCCTTTCCTTAGTCCAGTTTCACACCATAGCAGGGACTTGGGGGGTCCCTGACCCAGTGTGGACTGGTTTATGCACAGAGGGCACCAAATATGCCCTTCAAAGCATACCAGTGGCTTGGGGAGGCTACCCCTCCCAAGCCAGTCACATCTATTTCCAAAGGGAGAGGGTGTTACCTCCCTCTCCCAAACTAAATTCTTTGTTCTGCCTTCCTAGGCTTGATCAGATCAAGCAGAAGGAGGGCAGAAACCTATCTGAGGTGGCAACATTTGTACTGCTTGGAAAACCCTGTAAGACTGGTGGTAGCAATGCTGGGGGTCATCTAAGGAGCCCTCAGAGGGCATGGAATCATACTTCCAATACCTGCAACAGTATTGGGATATGATTCTGACATGTTTGATACCAAACATGCCCAGGTTCGTTGTTACCATTATGTAGCTGGACATAGGTAGTGACCTTTGTCCAGTACACATGTAAAATGGCATCCCCACACTCACAGAGTCCAGGAAAATGGGCCTGGAGATTGTGGGGGTACCTCTGCTATTGCAGGGGTGCCCTCACATACAGGTACCTGCACCCTGCCCTCTGGGCTAAGAGGGCCTACTATAGGGGTGACTTACAATGACCTGGTGCGGTGACCTGTAGTGAAAATGGGTGCATGCACCTGTTTCACACAGACCCACTGGCAGGCCTGCAGAACCCTTTGCATGGGCTCCCTAAGGGTGGCAGAATACTGCTGCAGCCCATAGGGATCCCCTGGTGCCCCAATGCCCTGGATACCATATACTAGGGACGTACATGAGGGGACCAGTATGCCAAAGACAAAGGTACATTTACTAGTTTAGAAGGGAGAGAGCATAACCACTGGGGTCCTGATTAGCAGGATCCCAGTGGACACAGTCAAACACATTGACAACAGGAAGAAAATGGGGGTAACCAGGCGAAGAAAGAGGGCACTTTCTTACATGTTTTCTCAGCAGAGGCGAACAGGTCTAACCAAGACTCTCCCCACTGCTGGGAGTAGCCTTGCATCATCTCCGGATGGAGATTCAATTCATGACCTGCTAGCCATTTTTGGTGGAGTTTGTATGCTCTAGCGTTCAGAGAGCCCATCAGATTTTGAGCCCTCAGGGATATGCCTTGTTGCTCAAGCCCCATCCAGAGGTGCAGAGCCTCTAGGCAAAGGGTCCACTCCACCCTGCTTGTTGCAGTAGCACATGGCGGTGGCATTATCTGAGAATAACTGCACCATCTTTCCCTTGATAGAAGGAAGAAAGACTTTCAATGCCAACTGGATTGCATGGAGCTCCAGCATGTGATGGGGAGTCCTGATTCCTCTTATCTCCACCTTTCCAGATGGCCACTCCATCACAGGAGTGACACATCTCTCAGTACTCTCAGATCTGGTTGGGGAAGGGCTTTGTGTCTGGCCCAATTGTGGTTTGTTAACCACCATTGTACATCTTGAACAGTTCAGTCCGAGATCTGGACCATGTCACAGAGATTCCCCTGATGCTGCACCCACTTGAACTTCAGGTCCCACTGAGGAACATATATATGTCATCTGGCATGTTTCACCAGCAGGATGCAGGAGGCAATGAGGCCCAGCAGCCTCAGAGTTGGTTTCACCGAAATCCAGGATAGAGGCTGAGAGATCGGTATCATAGACTTAATATCCTGGACTTGCCGCTCAGAAGCATAAGCCTGAAACTGCACTGTGTCCAGAACAGCTCAGATGAAAGGGAGTAAAGGGAGTCAGGTGTGATTTTGGCACATTTATAGTGAATTTCAACGAATGTAAGACATCCGCCATAGTATGGAGGTGGGAGATAACAGCCTTGGGCTGCCCGCCTTTAACAGCCAGTTGGCGAGATAGGGGAAGACTGAAACCTTTAATCTCTGCAGATGAGCGCAGCCACCGCCATCACAGTGGTGAACAAACAGGGGGACCCAGGTAAGGCCAAAGCGAAGCTTGGTGAGCTGAAAGTGCTTGTGGTCTACCGTGTATTACAAGTAATGTCTGTGGGCAGGGAAGACGGGGATGTGGAAGTAAGTGTTCTGCAGGTCCACCAATAACATCCAGTCCTTGCGGTCCAGGGCAGACAAGAGAGGTATCGAAGGTCTAGGATAGAGCAACGGCCCTTTTTAGAGACCAGAACGTGGTAGGAATAGCAACCACAGCCTACTTCTGGTACTGGAACCCTCTCTATGGCTCCCTTGGCCAAGTGAGCTGCAAATTCCTCAAGGAGAAGGGCAAATGATCCTCTGTCATCTGATCGCATGATGGTGGTATTGATAGAGGGGTAGTCTCTAAGGGGAGGGAGTAGCCCCTTCAAACTATCTGCAAAACCCACCTGTCTAAAGTGATGGGTTGCCATTGGGGCAGGTGATGGCGAATCCTACCCACTTGGTGGGGTGTGAGGCAGACTAGGAAGATTTAGAGGCTGCTGCAGAAGTGGGGGAGGTGGAATGAGCAGACCTCTGGCAACCTATTCCACGAGGTCAGTGGACCCGCACCCTCGGCCATGCAGAGGCTGGGCAGCATGCGCAGCATGGTGGCTGAATGGGAATTGGCATTGTGGTCAATCTATTTTAGTTCTTATTGGGACTCGGGAGTTTAGCTTAGCCTTTGGCTTTCAGGCCTGTGCCCCTATCACCTAGTGACTTTTAACCTACTTAGGTTAAAAGATAGGGCCGTTGACAACCATATACACACCACACCCACAGCACTATAAAACAGATGCCCACAATACCCACAACCCTTTACAAACAACAATTACTGCTAGGAGACTGAGAAGAAGAGCACAGAGACAACTAGACACATACACCACATATACCCATACACCCCTCACGCACTCCACATCACACACCCCACCACATCACCCAACACACCCTCACCAACACACATCACACAACACCCATGGCACTACAAAGGAACCCCGTTTCACTGAGGAGGAGTTAAGGGTCATGGTGGAGGAAATTGTCAGGGTAGAGCCACAGCTCTTTGGAGCACAGGTACAGCAGATTTCTATAGCAGGGAAGATGGAGCTATGGCGGAGAATCATGGACAGGGTCAATGCCGTGAGACAGCACCCAAGAACAAGGGACGACATCAGGAAGAGGTGGAACGACCTATGGGGGAAGGTACGTTCCACAGCAGCAAGACACTAGCTTGCCATGCAGAGGACTGGCAGTGGACCACCACCTCCTCCCCCACAGCTCACAGCATGGGAGGAGCAGGTACTGGCAATACTGCATCCTGAGGGACTCCCTGGAGTTGCCGGAGGACTGGACACTGGTAAGTCAACATTTACTACTTATCAACCCCCATACATGCATGCCATCACACCCCCTCACCCCCTCACCCTCACTCCCATCACTCCACACCATCCCACACCGCCAGTGATGACAGTAACTCTGGACTTCTGGATCTGGAGGACCAACCTGGCCCATCAGGGACCACTGGACAGCCGGTCACCCAAGCCCACTCACAGACCACCACAGAGCCTCCCCCATCAGTAACCAACCCCACAGCACCCACCCAGCGTACCCACACCTGTCCCGAGGACACGTCAATCACCAGTGTGCCCACCTGTACAGGGACCCCAGGCCACACCTCTCCCCCAAGACAATCATAGACCTGGGGTCAATGGCAGTGGGCTCACCGTTCAGGGGACAGGGGCACAGGCCAACAGGGACACTGGGAGGACCGCTGTGCATCAGGAGGAGGACAGGAGCAGGGAACCGACTCTCCAGGAGGCACTCTCTGAGATCCTGGGAGCCTACCAACATTCCCAGGACACGATGGGCCAGATCCTTGACAACGTGCAGGAGAACATGCGGCTGCAGGAGGGACAGTATCAGGGGATCAGGGAGGAGTTGCAGGCCATTAACACCACCCTGATCTCCATAGCAGGGGTGCTGGCAGACATGACCAACATCATGAGGGAGGCAGTGTCACACCAGCGGGCCCCTACCACTAGCCAGTCAACTGAACAGCCCTCCACTTCCGCCGCCGCTAGTTGCCAGGAGGCCCCGCCACAGGCCACCAGCATCCCTCTATAATACAGAGACCAAGGCACACGTAATATAACAGATAATTCAAAAGCTGTATGCGTAACTAAAGCGTTAAACACTCAATGATCCCATTGAAATAAGACCATCAAATAAGGAGTTCCGAAAAAGTCCTTTTAGGTGAAGAATTAATCTTTAATGTATCGGAAACCAGCCCAGCCAACACGTGTTTCGTCTTGGGAGTGAGTAATCCCCGTGACTTTTTCAAGGCTGCAAAGAATACCTAAGAAACAAATATAGACAAACATATTGACACACATGAATCAGTATATATATGAACCACAACCCACATATAGGCCCTCATTCTGACTTTGGCGGGGGGCGGTCGCCGCCCGCCAAAATCAGGCCGCCGAAAGACCGCGGCGGCCATTCTGGCTTTCCCGCTGGGCCGGCGGGCGCCCGCCAAAGGAGCACCCGCCGGCCCAGCCGGAAAGGCCCTTCAACAATGAAGCCGGCTCCGAATGGAGCCGGCGGAGTTGCAGGGGTGCGACGGGTGCAGTTGCACCCGTCGCGATTTTCATTGTCTGCAATGCAGACAGTGAAAATCTTTATGGGGCCCTGTTAGGGGGCCCCTGCACTGCCCATGCCAGTGCAGGGGCCCCCAGGGGCCCCACGATACCCGTTCCCGCCATCCTGGTCCTGGCGGTAAAAACCGCCAGAAACAGGGTGGCGGGAAGGGGGTCGGAATCTCCATGGCGGCGCTGCTTGCAGCGCCGCCATGGAGATTCAGCCCATGCAGGGGAAATCCGGCGGGAAACCGCCGGATTCCCTTTTCTGACCGCGGCTTTACCGCCGCGGTCAGAATGGGCTGGGAAGCACTGCCAGCCTGTTGGCGGTGCTTCCGTGGTCCCCGGCCCTGGCGGTCTTGGACCGCCAGGGTCGGAATGACCCCCATAATCCAATGTTTAACAGCCATAAACAGAAAAAAAGACCGTAATCATACAATCCCCACATTAAACGTTAAACTGAAATATCAATATCCAAGTGAAAGTGATAATACAATATCAGAGTGAATCCAAGGTTAAACACCTTATTATTCCTTCCTATTTCTTATTCCATTAGAGCATCTAAGGATTAGCAGCTCCATACACCCTGAATTCTTTACTATTATATCCTAACATGGATCGTGCGAAGCTGGCGGTAGATTTATTTGGTGACTTAGGGTCTGGTAAGGCTGCCCAGACTTCCAACCCTTCAGGCAGAAAAGTAGAGAGGGTAGGACTCAGGGACAAGTTTATAAAACTTGAGAGACTAAAGAAAAAGGAGGTTTCGAAATGGTGGGATGGGGCCACATTGAAACACTATGTCAAACTTAATAGGATACCTAGAGGTTTAAGATCTCATATATTCCCCACGTTTGACGATTTAGACCCAGATCTATTGGATAGCTGGGAACAGGAACTGATATCAAGTTCTATGAAACTGATGAATATTTTAATAGAAAATTCTGAAAGGAAGGTTAATAAACTTCAGGCAGATATATCCTGCTTGGAAATTGAAATTAAGGATATGAATATGGAGGAGGCGACTGCAAAAAATTATGCAATTCTCAATGAGATTATCAATCAGCATCAAATGGAAATAACACAAAGAAAGTCACGTAAATTAAAACGAGATGAATTGGACTACATGAGAGGGAGAGTTTTTACATTTTCTCATAAATATGACCATCTGATTAAGGGAACTGAATCTTTACAGTCCCGACAAGCGGGCTCTCAGTCATCTTTGTAATATCTCAGTTAGTGATAGTGAATCTAGTGATGTGTCTAATACTTCAAGACAAGATGTGAGTAATAAACAAGGTACTGTATCTTTTTTAGCCGAGGTTCAGAGAATCAGACAGGGACAATGGGAAATGAACAGACGTACAGAAGACCCCGTAAAACCAGGAGGGGTAAGCGAGGGGGATCACACAGCAACAAAATCAGGGATGCAAACCAGGTCATGGCACAAGCGGAAATGAAGGGGGTAGTGGTGATGCAATTACCATTGTTAACCTTTCTGATCTAGAATTATCTATGCATGACATTACACTATTGAGCAAGGGTTTGGGCTTTTGCCCAGTGGAGTTTGGAGACTTTCAGAAAGCTAAGATTGACTTCTTTAAATACATCAGAAGAATAAAACTTAAGAAATTCTTTAGTGGTAATATTGACACTAAAGATAGGGATATTCTTTCCTCTTGTAGTAAGGATTATAATCCTCTTTCCATTAGAGACATACAAGATGCAGCTATGCTACTCTCCATTACTGATTATGAACAGGATCCCACCTCTGTATCAAAAATCTTGGAGGATTTGGATATTGCTTCAGACACTATGACTAGTGGTCTTAGGTCCAAATCTAGATGGACACCTACTTTAAGTGGGGGAAATTGCATTGACACTTTTTTCAAATTGGTTTGGCAGGACCTTATCAAGGTAGAAAACAGAAGTAAGGCTCACCGTCACACTCACTGTGGTCATTTGAACCAAGGAGAATTGGAATACCTTAAAAATGTACCCTCATGTACTGAGATTACCATTAGAGAAGCTGACAAGGGTGGTAATATTATAATCATGAACACTCAAGACTATGCATTGGAGATCACAAGACAGCTTGAAGACCCAAATTGTTATGAGAAGATTGTATTTAACCCTATTCCTGGTCTTTCTAACAAGATTAATACATTTCTTAAATTGTGCTTTGATCAGCAATTATTGAGGGAGGATGAGTATGCATACTTACGAGTTTTTAGACCAAGATACCCATGCCTATACACGTCACCTAAGATTCATAAGGATTCTCGTTCACCACCCAGGAGACCTATAGTCTCAGGAATGGGCGGTCCAACTGAAAGGTTATCTGAGTATGTCGATATTTTTCTACAGCCGTTTGTTACGAACCTGCCTTCTTTCATCAAGGATACCAAGCATATTCTTAGTATCCTTAGTGATATCAACTGGGAGCAAGGCATAGTGTTGGTGACTCTTGATCATTATATACGAGCATTGAACAAGACCTGGGCATGGATGCCTTACGTCATTTTCTTTACAGTCGATCGGCTAGTCTCTATGAACACACGTAATATGGTATTGGATATGGACAGATTCATTTTGGACAACAACTTTTTTCTCTTCAAAAGAGAATGGTATCGCCAAAAAAGAGATGTTGCTATGGGTTCTCGTTTTTCGCCAGCTTATGCGAACCTCTTAATGGGGTTCCTTGAACATAGACTGATCTGGGGCAATGAGGCGAATACTTGGAATTCTAATATTCTATTTTGGGTTCGATACATCGACAATTGTTTCATGATTTGGACAGGAAATACTACTGAATTGGTTGAATTTATTAACTATTTGAACTCCAATGAGTTTAATATTCGTTTCACCTAGGAATATAGTGAAACCAGCATTACTTTTTTGGATGTAGAGCTTTTCATTCACAGAGATAAAATCGAGAGTCACCTACATAGAAAGAGTACAGCTTGTAACTCAGTCTTGCACGCGAGTAGTTCACATCCGCGGCACCAAATTTATTCTATTCCTTATGGTGAAATGGTTCGTGCCAGGAGAAATTGTAGTTTGGATGTAGATTTCAACAATAATATTCAAGATATGAAGACCAGGTGCAAGTTACGGGGTTACCCTATTGGCATTCTCAACAAAGTTTGTAGCAGGATTGGGCGCTTATCGAGGGATGATACCCTCAAACACAAAGATAAAGTAACAGATACCAATATACGTTGTGTGGTAGATTATACGACTGCGACATCGGCTCTACAAAGGTGTATGAAAAAACACTGGTACATACTTCAGGCAGACATAACCCTGAAGGGTCAAATTTCTGATACACCCATTTTCACTTACCGTAGGGTAAGAACCATTAAAAATATTTTATGCCCTAGTTATCCATTGAAACCTCAGCAGGATAATTGGCTTACAATACACAATAAGGGGTTCTTCAAGTGTGGTCAATGTGGGATGTGCAAATTGAGTAGACCTGGGATCTCGACTTTTAACAGCCTGATGGGTGACAATTTTCGTATTACCACTAATATCACGTGTGACAGTAGTTTTGTCTTATATATGATTGCGTGTAGGTGTGGCTTATATTACGTTGGAAGTACCATTAGAGCTCTTAGGCTAAGGATTAGTGAGCATTATAGAGCCCTCACGATGAACGTTATCCTATAGTCACACCTATATACCAATGCCCTAAACAGGATCACACTAGGACCTTTGAATTTTTGGGATTTGAGGTGGTTCAGTCGAGTCCTCGTGGAGGCAACAGAGAGTTGGCATTGAGAAAGAGAGAATGTTACTGGATCCTGAAACTAAGAGCGGTGGAAATGTGCCTTAATACCAACTACGAGATGGAATACTATTTGGACTAACAGGGATGTTGTTCTTGTATCATGAATTTTTTTTTTACTGTATAACAGTCTCAAGTATATTTTATGTATGCACCCAATGTTTGGGGTTAAATTATGGTAATTATGTACACTTGACGATTCTAATTTAATGTATTTGGAACTCGGGGTGAACTTTCTTTACTTTGCCAACATCTCGATGATACAGTCCTTTATCATGTTCTGCAGGAGGTGGGAGCTGAAGAATAATGTAGTTTTTGCTATCCCTGAAGCTATATGTTTATTGACAATGGGGTAATCAGTCTCTCTTCTGAGATAAATGTAATTATCATGAATATGGTTTTCTATTTGGACATGTTTATTTATTGTAAAAATATTTTCTGTCCTTTAAGGCATGAAATCTGATCTCATGTATGCCTTGCCAACAGAATTCTGTTTTGGCAAGGTTGGACGGCCTTCTCCACATATGTATTTCAAAAATTCGTCATCTGGCAGCTTCTGTAACCAGGAGTGTATTTTATTATTAATGGCTGCCGTCTGGTCTGGTGTACAGGGGGAGGATGGGGGAGGATGAGGGCATGGACATGTCTTGGGGGTTAAAATGGACTCCATTAGTTTACTAGTCTTGTCAATATAAAGATTGTTTGCTTTATAGATAAGGGCATTCTCCACTTGTATATGGGAGTAAAGGGTAATTATGTAAGGTACTAGTCACTTTTTTGGTTTCTGCTTTATCATTATTAGGAGTTACTGGGTTTTAATTATTATTTACACTTTAAATCGTTTTTGCACTAGTTCGTCCAAGATGGCGCACGTTCATTCCTCTCGTCTATCCTTTTCTTTAAGCACGTTGTTAATCACGTTTGAGTTTTCGAACGCGTCAGTGCGCGAAGAGATCTGACTGATTCAGTTCTTTCAAGATGGTGTTCGTTCTTTCCTCTCGTCTTTTCTTTGTCTTTAAGCACGTTGCTAATTACGTTCGTGATTTCGAACGCGTTATTGCACGTATCTCTTCCCGTGAGAAGAGATCTGACTGACTGGACCTCTCTCATAAAGAGACTGCGGACCTTCACGAGGTTCGCCATTATACTTGTTTGGAGCCCAGATATTTCGGTTCCGTTACTTGGGGTTACACTGCCAGATAGTGGAGGTGAGTTTAGCTCTTGGGTTACTTGCGCGTGAATGGCGCAAATTTTTCTTTATCGCGTGTGGATATTTAAATCGAGATATGCACTCCACGCTGATTTTGTTGTTCTTTTAATCATTATAGGTGACAATATTACACCTTTTTGCCGCATATGGACCCATATATATATAATGATCAACGTTTGGTAGGTGTTACTGTTGGGTTTAGGGTGACACCACAAGTTGTATGGCAATTTTAGTTTTGAAAATTTTACACTCGACTTTTTCTAGCTGTCTTTGTTTTTATTACACAAGCAAACAAGAGTGATTGTAATTCACCTATTATGTTTACAGAGCCTCTTTCTTATTTGGTCACAATCTTCGGGAAATTAATTTTTCCTGTGATAGAACTATATAGGTATATTTTGAATTGTTTATGCCTTATCTTGGGTCACTTTGTTTTGTATTGTGGATACTGTATATTTATTGTCCTTGTGTGAGAACACAGTTTGGTTGAAGGGTTCCTTTCTTCTTTTCACACAATATGGAGTCTATTTTTTCACTCTTGTTGCGGTTTATGCCTTTTTTTCCCTCACTGTGTTTCCAGACCAGTTGGCGTTTAACCTTGAGTTCACTCTGATATTGTATTATCACTTTCACTTGGATATTGATATTTCAGTTTAACTTTTAATGTGGGGATTGTATGATTACGGTCTTTTTTTCTGTTTATGGCTGTTAAGACATTGGATTATATGTGGGTTGTGGTTCATATACATATACTGATTTATGTGTGTCAATATGTTTGTCTATATTTGTTTCTTTGGTATTCTTTGCAGCCTTGAAAAAGTCACGGGGATTACTCACTCCCAAGACGAAACACGTGTTGGCTGGTCTGGTTTCCGATACATTAAAGATGAATTCTTCACCTAAAAGGACTTTTTAGGAACTCCTTATTTGATGGTCTTATTTCAATGGGATCATTGAGTGTTTAACGCTTTAGTTACACATACAGCTTTTGAATTATCTGTTATATTACGTGTGCCTTGGTCTCTGTATTATACTGTGTCTATTTTTTGGAGGAAGGGGATGATCCTCCTAGGCTGGGAGCACCATACCTTGATTTGTTTTTTTTCACTACTAGAAGGGAATGTCCGGAGCGCTTTTTCCCTTAATAGTCCTTCCTATTTCTTACACCAGCATCCCTCTCCCTGCAGAAGGTGAACCACCTCGCAAATGTTCCCTGCGTAAAACAGAAGCCAGAAACACTTGCCAAGACCACCGCCCGGAAATTAGACTCTCCTGATCGTACCCCTTATGTCCCACTCTGCCACCTTGTCCACCTTCAACTTTCATTGCTCCCCTTCCTATGGCCCCCCCTTGGACACTGCACCTGTGCTACAAACAGACTGGAACAACACCCTGGACTTTCCTCCACCATCACCCCATTCCATTGCACTTTACCCTCAATATATTAGCACTACAATAAACACCCTTGAATAAAACACGACTACTAGTATTTCATGTATTGCAAATTTGCATTGATTGAAACAGCTACATTCACTGCAAATGAACTGTACATAGTGAGAGCATTGAATGAATGACCTGTTGCTGGCTGTTGTGATCACATCACAACTTTGCTGTCATATAAACAAAACCTGTGAAATTATAATCCATAGGTGACAGTACGTAGAGGAAACAAGTGGGTAATGCCAGCATGCCAATGCCACACAGAATACAACAATAGTCATAGAAATGTGAAGTTGCACTGTCTCACCCGTGTGTCATTGGAAGTACTGACAGATCACTAATGTTCTGTTGTCCACATCCTCATCCTCCTCCTCCTCATCCTCACTGTCCACTGCTGCTGCAAGGGCATCTCCTTGTCTCATCCTCCTGCAGAAAAGGTACATGGCATCTGAGAGCCAGGATGTGCAACATGCAGCATGCCACTACTATCTGGCAGACCTTCTCGGGTGAGTAGCACAGGGATCCACTGGTCAGATGGAGGCACATGAACCTGGCCTTCAGGAGGCTGAAGTTCCTCTCAATTATCCTTCTGGTTCACCCATGTGCCTCATTATAATGTTCTTCAGCCCTTGTCCTGGTATTCCTCACAGGGGTCACCAGGTTAGGGTTTGGGTAGCCAGAGTCACCTATTGAGGGACAACATTTAGCCACACACTATCCTATTTGGCTAACAGCAGAGGCATACACCAACATACACTGGGTGGGGTCCAAGGCTGTCCTATAATCCACACCCTGTGCCTCTGTACTTGGGCCATCACATTTGGGATGCAGCTATTCCTCAGGACAAAGGCATCATGCACCGGATCCTGGATATTTAGCATTGACGTGGAAGATGTACTGGTCCGCCAGGTACACCATCTGCACATTCATGTAGTGAAACTCTTACGATTCCTGTACACCTGTTCATTCTGTGCTACAAATGTGTTTTACCAGGGCAGACAAGACTCTTGCCAGCACGATTGAGAACATTGGCTGTGACATTCCCGCTTCCAAGCCCACTGTCACTTGGAAAGAACCTGTTGCCAGGAAATAGAGCACTGATAGAACCTGCACAAGAGGGGGGATCCCAGTGGGATGCTGGATAGCTGGTATCAGGTCATGCTCCAACTGGGCACACAGCTCTGTGATTGTGGCCCTGTCCAGTCTATAGGTGAGTATAATGTGCCTATCCTCCAGTGTAGCTAAGTCCACCAGGGGTCTGTACATGGGGGTATGTCTCCATCTCCTATTCATTCACAATGGTAGGTATCTGAGGGACACAAAAGTAGGCTGTCACAATTTGAACAATTATACCACAACAGCAGTCCACATCGTGCAATCATGTTTTGGGATAGTGTGATTTATCCTGTGACGCAGCAATTATCGATAGGCCTGTTCACCCCCCCTGAAATAGCGACCGCCTGTCCTGTGTGGAGGGATAGGTGGAAGTGAGGTAATTCCACCGGTGTTGTGCGCTGTGGCGGTCGTGAACCGCCGTGCAATTCCCCATTGGATAGTATTGGGCCCTATGGGGTACAGTGGCCAATGGGGATCGACGTCGGTGGTGACTGTGTACATCGCCGCGGACGTGACCACCATTTTTTATCTGAATCCTCACTTCTTTCCTGACCTTCCACAGGAGAAGACCTATATTGCATGTGCTGCTGTGACCTGTGTCTGGAACCTACCATTGCCCGTGTGACCGGGGAAAGGGCCCCAGCCTTCACTTCTGAGGAGTTGGAGCGACTAGTGGATGGGGTCCTATCCCAGTTCGGACTGCTGTAGGGGCCTCCAGACCAACAGGTGATTACACTGTGGGCACGATGGATGTGGCATGAATGCATGGAGATGTGTGTGAGGGCATTGTGTAAGGGTGGGTGGGGGGATTGTCTATTGGCGGTGTACATGTTGTGAGCTGGCCTATGTGTGGTACAATGGTGATGGGATCGGGTATGTTGATCCATGTGTGTGACAGGCTGGACTGTTTGTACAATGGTGTTCTCCTGTATGTATTACCTCTGCAGGTCAGCGCCCATCAAAAGAAGGGATTATGGCGTTCCATCACCAAGGATGTGCAGACACTGGGGTTCTATGGAAGGGTGAGCACCCACTGTCAGAAACAGTGGGAGGACCTAAGACGCTGGGCACGGAAGACAGTGGAAGCCCAGCTGGGGGTGGCCTCCCAACAAGGAAGGGGTGCCCGTCGGACCCTGACCCCCCGATGGCCCGCATACTGGCAGTGGCCTACACTGAGCTGGATGGGCGCTTGAGGGAATCACAGCAGCCACAAGAGGGTGAGTACAGTGGGTTTCATTACAACTTATGGCTGGTGGGGTGGTATCCGGGTGGTGGTTGTGTGTTAGTGGGTACCCCTAAGGCCAGGCCAGACATAGCAGCGTAGGTCCTCTGAAGGGTGATGGTTGCATGGCAAATACAGATAACCTAGCTTGTTAGTATTCACTTATAGGCAGGGCTGCGTGGGTCCAAGGTGTGCTGCAGTTGGCAGTGTGTGCTCCCCCCCTCATGGCTTGGTGACTAGCCATTTCACTGGTAGTGCAATGCATAGCGTGTAGGCCTGTTCCCTGTGTGTGAGGGTGCTATGTACGCCAACTGTGGTGTTGTTGCAGTCATTGACCCAGTGTATCCTTTGTCTCTCTCCCTCCTTTCTTGTTTTGTCATCCTGTCCTTGTGTGCATTAGCATCATCTGGTGGAGGAGCAGAGGCACCGGCGACAGTGGGAGCTGCATCCCACAGGACACTGGAGGCAGAGTCCTCCGACACCGAGGGAACAAGTGGGACGGAGGGCGAGAGGAGCACCACGGCGGAGACTGGAAGGGACAACACAGACTCTGATACCTCCTCTGATGGGAGCTCCCTTGTGGTGGAAACCTCTGTGACCGCCCCAGCTGCAGGTACAGCCACCACGCCCTGTACCAGCACCACGCTCCCAGTAGCCCCTCAGCGAGTTTCCCATGCCTGCTCACCTAGGAGGGTGGGCATTTCCTTCGCCCCAGGCACCTCAAGCCATGCCCCAGTGAGCCCTGCTGCCCTGAGTGAGGAGGCTTTTGACCTCCTGAGATCCATCTCTGTAGGGCAGTCAACCATTGTGAATGCCATCTAGGGGTTGGCAACCCAGATGCAGCAATGCAATGCATTCCTGGAGGGCATTCATGGTGGTTTGGCAGCCCAACACAGATCGATTCAGGCTCTGGCCTCCTCTCTGATGGCAGCCATTGTCCCTGTTTCCACCGTCCCCCCTCCAACTTCTACTTCCCAGTCCTATTTTTTTAACCCCAACCCATCCCAAGCATACAGACAGACGAGCATGCACACAAGGCAACACACAAGAGTGGCACAGGCAAACACAAGAACCACACTTCATCCCACAGGCACTCACACAAACACCATGGCATTGCAGACACAGCCTCCACTGTCTCCCCCTCCTCCACCTCCACCTCCCTTCCAGTTACGTCCACACTCACACCTGCATGCACTGCAGCTACGTCCACTATCAGCATCACCACGCCAAGCAGAACACACACCACACTGTGAGATACCTCCACAACATTTATGCACACTTCCCTGTGTCCTCTCCCACCATGTCTGCCCCCCCCCCCCTACAGGACACAAATGCAGGTGCTCAGACACCCAACAGCCATCCACCTCACATCAGCATACAGCCCATGCACCTGCACCCAAATCCAGCAGGCATACACCTCCGGCAAGCACTCCCTCATCCTCCACTCCCATTACTCCTCCTTCCTCCCGCCCCAACGTCCCTAAAAAGCTTTTCCTTTCCCAACTTGACCTCTTTCCTACTCCTCCCCCCCTTGTCCTGCACATATGGGCAGGGTACCAAGGACCCAGCCCAGCACCTCAGCCAAACAGTCCATGGGGAGAGTGGTAGCACTATCTACTCATGCTGGTAAGGATACCAGACCTACGACACTGAAGGGGAAGGAGCCAGCACCACCAGGGATGAAAGGGAAGGGTCCTGCACCAGCTGTGAGGAAGGGGCCTGCACCAGCTGTGAGGAAATGGAAGGAGCCCGCACCAGTTGTGAGGAAGGGGAAGGAGCCTGTACCAGCTGTGAGGAAGGGGGAAGGAGCCTGTACCAGCTGTGAGGAAGGGGGAAGGAGCCTGTACCAGCTGTGAGGAAGGGGGAAGGAGCCTGCACCAGCTGTGAAGAAGGGGAAGGAGCCTGCACCAGCTGTGAGGAAGGGGAAGGAGCCTGCACCCCCAGGCAGAGAGGGGAAGATCCCATCCCAGGAAGGGTAAGGGATTCCCAACCCATGGACAGGAGCAGTCGAGGCTCTCTACACCAGTGGAAGCTGTCAGGCTAACACCGTCATCACCTGCAGCTGTCACAGGGCCACCACCGCCAGCTGTAGATGTGCAACCATCAGGGAGTGCAGGGTCTGCCCAGGAGCCTCCTCCTACAACCACTACAATGCAGCCATCAGGGAGAGCAGGGGCTGCCCAGGAGCCTCGTCCAACAACCACCACAGTGCAGCCAGCACCACCGGCGGACGCCATGTAGTCCACCCTCCAGGGGACACTGTGCGGGCTGCCCCCTTCAGAACATGAGGGTAAGACACCCAATGCAGTGACTGTGGCTGTGCACTGCCCAGGACGAAGCAATGAGCATGTTGCCCCCTCCAGAACCAGTGGGCAAGACACCCACTCAAGAGACTGTGGCCTTGCACTCCCCAGGAAAAAGAAATGGGCATGTTGCCCCCTCCAGAATCAGTGGGAAAGATACCCACTCGAGAGACTGTGGCCTTGCACTCCCCAGGACAAAGCAATGTGCGTTTTGCTCCCTCCAGAACCAGTAGGCAAGACACCCACTCCAGTGACTGTAGCCTTGCACTCCCCAGGACAAAGCAATGGGCATGTTGCCCCCTCCAGAACCAGTGGGAAAGACACCCACTCGAGAGACTCTGGCCTTGCACTCCCCAGGACAAAGCAATGGGCACGTTGCCCCCTCCAGAACCCCTGGGAAAGACACCCACTCGAAAGACTGTGGCCTTGCACTTCCTCAGGACAAAGCAATGGGCATGTTGCCCCCTCCAGAACCAGTGTGAAAGACACCCACTCTAATGACTGTGGCCTTGCACTCCCCAGGGCGAAGCAATGGGCATGTTGCCCCCTCCAGAACCAGTGGGAAGGACACCCACTCGAGAGACTGTGGCCTTGCACTCCCCAAGACAAAGCAATGGGCATGTTGCCCCCGCCAGACCCAGTGGGCAAGACACCCACTCCAGTGACTGTGGCCTTGCACTCCCCAGGACAAAGCAATGGGCATGTTGCCCCCTCCAGAATCAGTCGGCAAGACATCCACTTGAGAGACTGTGGTCTTGCACTCCCCAGGACAAAGCAATGGGTATGTTTCCCACTCCAGAACGAGTGGGCAAGACACCCACTCCAGTGACTGTAGCCTTGCACTCCTCAGGACAAAGCAATGGGCATGTTGCCCCCTCCAGAACCAGTGGGCAAGACACCCACTCAAGAGACTCTGGCCTTGCACTCCCCAGGACAAAGCAATGGGCACGTTGCCCCCTCCAGAACCACTGAGCAAGACACCCACTCCAGTGACTGTGGCCTTGCACTCCCCAGGACAAAGCAATGGGCATGTTGCCCCCTCCAGAACCAGTATGAAAGACACCCACTCCAATGACTGTGGCCTTGCACTCCCCTGGACGAAGCAATGGGCATCTTGCTCCCTCCAGAATCAGTGGGCAAGACACCCACTCAAGAGACTGTGGCCTTGCACTCCCCAGGACGAAGCAATGGGCATGTTGCCCCCTCCAGAACCAGTGGGCAAGACACCCACTCCAGTGACTGGGGCCTTGCACTCCCCAGGACAAAGCAATGGGCATGCTGCCCACTCCAGAACCAGTGGGAAAGACACCCACTCGAGAGACTGGGGCCTTGCACTCCCCAGGACAAAGCAATTGGAATGTTGCCCATTCCAGAACCAGTAGGCAAGACACCCACTCCAGTGACTGTGGCCTTGCACTCCCTAAGACAAAGCAATGGGCATGTTGCCCCCTCCAAAACCAGTGGGCTTGTTCCCGCATCCGGCTCAGGTGCCTCCTCTCCCCCGAGGTGCGTGCCAATTTGTAAACTGATGCCCCTGCAGTGTACTATCCGGATGTGGTCAGGATTTGAGTTGGGCCTTAGACTGTGCCTTGTGGCCATGTGGGCCCTTTGAACATTGGACTGGGCAGTGTCCCTTTGTGTACATGTGTACATATCTGTTTAACTAACAAATCAAATGATTAATTTTGATGTTGATCTGATTACAATCAATTAGTCAATTCCTGTTGTCCTTGCATTATTCTGCCGTTTTTCAGAGACAAATTGTTTTTCATGTGCAGGTGGTTGTGTATATGGTGTGTTTGTGTGCCGGATGTGTGTTGTGCATGTGTGTGTCAATCTCGTTTTCCTCCCATCCTCCCTTGTGTGCTAGGCGGCTGTACTCACCGTTGGCGGCGGCGTTGGTGTTCCAGGTGGAGCATAACATAGAAGATCATCGGGAAAACATGCAGTTCGGGTTCCATGTTGGCGTGGTTCTTCCCTGTATCACCAATGGTGAGTCCTTTTACTTCTGTGCTCTGTTTCCACCAGGCTTGTTGGTGTTTGTACCGTCCCGGAAAAGGTGCTGGTTTGCAGTGTCAAAATATGGTGGGCGGTACTTTGTCTTCTGCCTGGCTGTGAATGTGAATTTTTGCTATGCATGATGAGGAACTGGTCCATATGGTAGTCTTTGTTGGGGGGGGAGGCACCCAGATCCTGCTTGGCACCCGCGGTTGGCTCACAGGACACAGCACTGTTCCAGCTACCTTTTCCACGCATAAGTGTAGGATAATGCCTCCGAGTTCGGGTCATGATACTTGTGTGGGCAGCAGGTGGGGCGGTCCGTCAGGCAGCCGTTTAACCAGGATATTGTTGGATGCTTGGGCTTCAGAGCATTTGATTTGATTGATCGATCTATGTTTTACCACCGCATCCGAAGAGATGTGATTTTTATGTACTGCATAAGATGCACTGATAGGGTAGAAAGCACTTCTGGGTTTTGGCAGTAGATCCAGAACTGATCCTATGCCCCTGCTGGGTATGTGCAATCTTATAGGTCGTCAGCAGAACAGGAGTGATAATTGGGCCCTTGCTAGATTCAGCAGAGTCACTGTGGTCCCCCTGTTCAGAGTTAGTGTCTGATGTTGAAAGGGTTTAATGTAATGTATGTGGCCTCAAACAGTACCCTTGCCCTTTTCTCCGCGGCCTGTGCCCTTGTAGATTTAGCACTTGAGCTTGTGCGGCGCTTATGTTTAGAATTAGGGGGCAACCATTGTGCTGCTGTGTCCTCCTCATGAGGTGGGTGGGCAAAACCCCTGGCATGGAGCCACATCCAGGCGTCTTCGGGGGTAGCAAAGATATGGGTTTTCGCACCATCTATCAAGCGGAGCTTTGCTGGAACGAGTAGAGCATACTTGATATTATGATCGCGGAGCTGTTGTTTGACTGCAAAAACTGAGTTCTGTTTCTTTTGAACTTCTGCCGTAAAGTCAGGGTAGGCGGTGACACTTGGGAGAAGGGTCAAGACTGATTTGCATATGGCCAGGTCGGAACCGGGGTGGCATGGTGAGCAAAAGAACGATGGATTAAACCTAGATCTGTGACTGGGGGTGAGTGTTTGAAAAGTTTCAACACTCCGTCCATCATCCTTTTCTGTTGCTATAGGCGGTGACACTCACATCCTCAAATTCCCATGGAGCATAAGCACAGAAGTGTTGAAGCTTTAGATCTCTGTCACGATAACTAAGATAATTAAGAAGGCGGGCTATCAATGGCTGGGGGAAGTCGCCCGGCAGTTGTTGTCTACCCGGAATCCTATGGGCACTTTCTATCAAAAAGAATTTCAGGACTTTATCTTGCAGGACTGTATTCGTGAGCCACTGTTCCAAAAACAATTGTGCACTGGGGCCTTCCGCTCTCTCCGGGAACCCCTTTAAACGAATATTGTTGCACCTTGAGCGCCCCTCCGCATCTTCCGCCCGCCGTTGCAGCAAGGCTTCTTCTGTGGTCAATTGTTTCATCTGACGCTCTTAGTCTTGAACAGATGGGCGCATTGCTGCTATGTCAGATTAATTTTCCCCAACTCTATCAGATAGTTTACAGTGGTCTGCCAGGAGCAGATTGAAATCTTAGGGGGTTATTCTAACTTTGGAGGAGGTGTTAATCCGTCCCAAAAGTGACGGATTTACCACCAGCCGTATTACGAGTCCATTATATCCTATGGAACTCGTAATACGGCTGGTGGTATATCCGTCACTTTACCGTCACTTTTGGGACGGATTAACACTCCTCCAAAGTTAGAATAACCCCCTTAGTGTCCAGTATGGCAGGCAAGACTTTCTCAAATTGGGAGGAATGACTGTGGGCAGTAGCATTCAATTGTTGCAGAGCATACGATGTGCCCTCTAGTTGCGGCTGACTTCGCGACTTAAGGTTTCCCCATCTGGCCTCCTGTGTGTATGGCGCCTGTACGAGCCATGCGGAGTGACAACCACTCCTGTGTTGATAATAGTGGGATAAGGCCCAGAAGCCCACCAAGTAAAGTCGTTTGGGGGCAAATCTGCAATTGCGGTTTCCAGTTCGCACAGAAGTGCTGGTAGTTCGCCTCCCAGGCACGCGTGGCTATGTCAGTTTCTGCACATATGACTGACTATCTAGCGTGTCAGAAGCGCTTTTGTTTCTCCGCATTGCAGGTGGCGTGGTGCAGTAGTATTTTCAGCAGATTGGTGCAGGCACAGGCCCTCTGCGAGCTCCTCACACCAAGTTATCTATATATTGCTACTGGCATATCACTGCTCCCGACATACTAGGTCCAGGCACATGTCTGTTGCTCCCAGGAGAGCCACAATGTCGTTTCGTAGACCACGTCATCAGCATTTTGCTGGAGATGATTAGGGTGGTGCCCTGTGATATGGTCGCCACACCGCTGCCCCAAAGACAAACTGTTGGCCCATTTAATACTGAGTCTATATGGAGGCCTTCTGTGGTGGCAGTGATATTCGCAAATATTCCCCTCCGTGCCTGCCCCGCTCTCAGTTTAAAACACAATACTTCATTCTCTCTCACGGTCTATCTTCCAGGTAGCAGCTCCACTTCCATCACCCAGCTCCAGTCATCCCCGAAATCCCACATGGGGCCCCGGCAGTGCCACAGAGGATTAAATATTGAGGCTTCGTCGGTCCCGTAGACCTCGCAGCGATGCCACAGCCCTCCATGCAGGCCCAGGGCACCGCACTGGACCGCCCTAGTGTCGCAGGGGGACCGGGCCACATGTCACCCCTGTGTAGGCCTCTCTGTGCAGCCACTCCTCACCTCGCCGGTTCCAGATCTCTTGCAGGACTGCACCAGCGCCTCCACGAGTCAGGAAATGCAGCTCTGTCGCATAGGCTCTTCGCCATTTCCGCGACTGTCCTCATGGGCCCGTCAGTAGGCCCAGCTGGCCGATGTTGAGCCACCCGGCATCCCGTGCCCGCCACAATTCCCCCTCATGACAGAGCGATGGAGTCGCTGTGGTCAGGGCAGCAAGAAATGAAGTGGGAGAGCCAGATGAGATAATTGATAAGGATATTCACGGAAGGATTTAAAAACTGCAGAGCGCGAAGCTCCGATATAAGCTGCCACTCCGGTCACCATCTTGGACTCGCCCCCTTCATGATCAGTGATGTACATAGGTATTGTTTATGTGTGATTGGAACATAATGTACACTTGCTGGGGACTGTTTATATAATTGCTGCCACAAGTCTGCCTCCTTATCAGGTGTTTAGGAACATACCTGCAACAGAGGTCCAACATGATCTGTATAAATGCATCTCACAAGGTTATTAGAGGGTTTCTTTCCAGATGCCATCTATACAGCACGTCACCCTGCTGCAGAACTCTACCTTTTTGTCACCACGGAGTCTGACCTAGAGACCCAATTCTAAGGTAACGAGGGTTGGGGGTGCTTCTCATGGACATGGTATTGGCAGATTAGGTTTATTATATCTAGCTCTCATTAGGTTCTCTTTGCTAGGAATTTTATGTCTCATGTTTATTGTAAGATGGGGATTTTTATATTCACAACTCATCTTCACAATTATACTTCTTTTACTGTTTATTATCTTAATCATGGCAGTTCATGTATTTTACTGCAGATTGCAGTCTTTTCAATAAATATATTGAAAGGTTTCCTGCATCTCATTCATTGCCTGTGTGTGACTGAGACTTGTTGCTAAAGAAAGAAAAAAAAGGGTAACTTCAATTTCACCACGACTTCCCTCAGAGGTTTTATCCATATGTAAGGCTGCCAGAAATCACCTTTGTTTTCTGAGTTTTGGTGAGGTACTGCTTGTGAGCTAGGTCGGTTGGGCCGACAGTTGTGACTTGTTGCAGGAGTGGCTTAGTTGCCTACAAACAAAAGTGCCTTTAACCAGCAGTCTCACTTAGGAGTGAGAGTCCAACTACAACAGCATGGTTGGAGACCCCATCTGTAGCCACAAAAGAGGCGAAAGGCAGGCTAGGGGAGACGAGGGGCCACTGCATGGCCCAATGACCTGGTCGTAGTGCAAGAATCACTGACAACAATGCAAGGCTGCTGAAAGAAAACCTCTTCTTCCCAAATTAATCCAACCTTTTGGATTCCCTAGTGGTAGGGAACACCCCTTGGGTGGTAGAGGCTTGCACCACCAAGCTCTTAGGGGTGGCGTGTTCTATCAGAAAACTTGGGTTCCCCGGGTGTGGGTGATGGCGTTGGGCAATCATCCCTTTCACAGGAGCCCCAGTGATGGGTTTGAACCAGGTACCCAGTAGGACATTAGTGAGGGCATCATTGAACAGGAGCAGGCTTTCCGAGGTTAAAGCGCCCAGCTGCAGCACTTCTGTCAAGAGGTTAGTCTTGACGGCCACGGAGGGCAGTTGCAGTACTTCAGCCATCCTCCTCACCACCTTAGCATAAGAAGCTCCTTCCTCCGTAGCAATGGTAGGCGGAGAAAACAGGCCAGTATCTGCAGAAGTGTCCAGTCCACTGGCTTCACCCAAGTCCTTACGCCAGTTCATCTCAGATTCTTAGAGCTGGCATTCTAAAGGGTTCAGCGACCCCTCCCATTCATCCCAGAAGCCTAGCCCAGAGAAATAAAACTCAAGATCCAATCGAGGAGGCAAAGAGCCTGCTGGCGCCAGAGTCTTTTGTGCGACGCTCATCCAGCTCTGTGTCAGAGATGGGGATTACAATGGGGACAGTGCCGCCATTGGCCGTGGACGGTGCTGGGAGCGTCAGCGTCGAGAGTGGTGTCCGAGAAGGTCGAGGTGGCCTGGCACTCAGAGCACAAATTCAGGTTGTGGTTGTGCTGCAGACACCACAAACAGAGGCAGTGCAGATCCATCACAGATATTGCCCTATGACAGGATCCACAGGGGTTGAAAGCTGTCTTCCTTGAAGGCATCCCTCAAAATACCAGGAGAAAATTCTCAAAAAAGGCTTGACAAAAAGTCGAAAAAGAGGGGTAGCTCTCTTCAGATCAGCACTGGCTGGTGCAAAAAGAAAAGAACTGATGTCGGCATGCCTGGGTGGCGGCTATATATAATCCGCAACTTCATATCCAGTGCGGACTATGCCAATGACGGACGTGGAGCAGATCGAATCCACCTTCCGGCATGCAGGGCTACTAAGGAATCTGCAGCTAGACGTCTCTATCAGATCACAGGCTTACAACTCAAAATGCAACAGCAGCAGGAATAAATAATTGTCCAGCCAAATACTCATTTTTTGAAAAAAGAGAATCATTTTACTTCTACTGCTAACCGACACAAAGGAAAAAAATTACATTCATAAACAATTACGTAATTCCCCTTGAGGTTGTAGCTCTAGTGTTATTTTGACGATTCCCTGTCCCACTCACTCATCACGCTAGTGATAGTATTTACTCCCCAATCACTATTGGCAACATCCCTGGTAAGCCCCACTAGGAGCCTGAGTGAAGAGTTTGCTTTGACTCTAATTTAAAGTCAGTTGTGTCCCAGTGTTTCTGCGCTAACTAACAGCAAGTTATGCTGGGCAGACAGGCCAGAAATCAGTCTTACCCACTCCAGCAGGTGTGGAGCATCTGGAGTTCCCGAGTACACCCTGCCTGCGGACGCATGAAGCAGCAGAGTTGATGTTAGTCTGCCACATAGCACTGCACTCAGCGAGAACAGAGTCCCTCACTCGCCAACACACACCTGAAGCTCCTCCTACAGAGTAGGTGTATGGTTCGTTTTTCCAGTGAGCAGGAGTTATGATGATCCTGTTGGAGGTCCCTCACCTGGGTGATGGTGAGCAGGTACTCAACAGGGCATCCTCACTTACTTTGGTGGAAGGTTGCAGATCAGGTTACAGTTCTTGAATGACTCTTGGGGACCCCCTTCTGTCATACAAGGTCACTCCATCTCACAGTACATGGGCACCTACCTGATTGGCAACATTACGTTTTAGGCAGCGGCCCCTTCTGACATACGGAGTTGTGGCCCGCTACTGCACATGGCTATGGCCCTTACTGTACTGCAGCCTTTATCATAGCAGCACCTCCAGGCACCTCCAGGCATAGGGGGAGGCGACTAGGTACTACGCATGGGTTCAGGCCCGATCGGTGAAGCACAGTACGTGACTCACTTCACAGCAGCCCCCCCCCCCATCTATGCGGGGGGTCACTGAGGCTGTCCTGAACATGGGCAATGGCCTGATTGGTGCAGCAGCTGGATCCTCACACCTATCAGAGGAAGGAGGCTCAACAGGTCTACACATTGGACCTCACTCCCTCCAGCGCTCTTCTGTTCCTTACAGGGCACAGTGGTCCTGGCAAGTAGGCAGCTGCTGATGCTCCAGGCTCAAAGGCAGGTGGTCTTAGTTTTAAATGGGTGATGTTACTTCACCAAGCAATGAAACTAGCAGGCCTTGGCCCCCAATCCGGGTCACACGCAAAAGTCTTGCAGAGCTTCAACAGCTCAGACAGCTCATCTGGCTGCTTGGAAGAGGACAAGTGTTGGGGTCTCAAATTCCTCCTCATAATACATTTCCAGACACCAAATATCATTTAAGGTCTGGATCTTTGAATTTTTATGCTAGGGGTATTTTGAAGTGCCCAGTCTACTCCTCGCTCTGCAGTCTGTCACACCAGGAGTGATTCTAAAGCTGATAGTGCCACCAGAAAGACCATGGGAGTGTTTAGAGGTCACACCTGGATGTCAGCCACAGAGATATGTGCATCAAAAGGTTAGCCAAGGGCCCCCAGCCCTACTCTTTACGATTCTCTTAATAACCCCATCTCCTTCCTGAAAAGTACCCAGGCCCCTTCCTTGTGACCTCAACCATCTCCAAAGAAGAAGTCTGTCTGAGGAACCATGACACTGGCGCTTGGAATCAGCTCAGAACTCAACGCCCCCGGCCCACATCTAACTGGCTCACCAAGTGCTTCTGTCCACTGTGGGCTGACCCCTGCCAGACTCCACAGCAATGCCTGCGGCCTAAATCTGAGGACACCCTCTGATCACGACCTGCCTGGTAAGCTGCTTCTGATGTCAAAAGACACCCCTGCACCAGGAGACCCTGGGCCTTGGGGAACTGGACTGTTGGTTTCCATACGATCCCTAGAATCTCAGGTTATCTGGGCAGTGGTGGGTTGACCTCTCCCAGAGCTTGTAGTCAGTTTCTGAAAGTCATCTCCATGGCACCTGCCCACCCCAGTGCTGCCCAGAGTGACCTGTTGGTGTGGCCCTGAACCTTGCCCAGTACTTACCTTAAGTGTACAAGATTGGTCCTGTGAGTCGTCAATAAGTGCTTGTTTACTGAATGTGTTTTCCTTCTTTAGGTCAACATTGAAGAACTTTGAAATTGCACAGTTGATTTTGCCACTAAAAAGTATTTATGCTTGAAAACGTACTTACCTTAAAAATAAATTCTTGGGTTTGAACTATAAATAAAAATAAGTGTTATTTTTCTAAATTGGTCTTAGATTTATTCTTTGAGTGTGTGTCTCATTTATTGCCTCAGTGAGTACAACAAATGCTTAGCACTACCCTCTGATAAGCCTAACTGCTTGCCCACAATACCACAGAATCGAGCATTAGTCCTATCTACTTTTGCCTCTGCAAACCAATTGGGGAATCCACTGCACTTCCTTTTAGGGCATCATGTAGAGAGAAAGCTTCCTACAATGTCTTGTTAGACAAGCTTGATCACAAGGGCCAGGCCAGTGCCTGTGGGATATAGCCCTGTCAAAAGGGGCCCCTTTATCCGGCTTAGCCCAAGCCCCGAACAAAACATGATGAAGGGCTTTGCTGGAAGGAAGCACTGGTTCAAACCCTGTTTGGTTTTTAAAGGAGGATAACCATTAGGGGCTGTGAAGCTAATTTCAATGAAGGAAGAGTCAGATCCAACACTACTACAACCCTTTTCAGCATGTCTGCAAAGGAGGACCCCCACCTTCTGCCCAATGTCAGTGTGCTTAGATGGTTTTCACTGGAATCCTGCTAATCAGGACCCCAGTGATTGTGCTCTCACCTCCAAGCTTGGTTGTTCTGGTACTTCATACAACCCACAATTGACATACTGGTGTACCCCTGTAAGTCCCTAGTAGATGGTTCTTAGGTACTCAGGGCATTGGTACACCAGGGGTCTCCAATGTACTATGCCACCAGGGGAGCCCATGCAAACAGCGTCTACAGGCCTGCCATCTGCATTGGGGGGGGGGGGGGTCTGTGTGTGTGTGTCTGTGTGTGTGTACAACCCTGCAGGAGCAGAGGTGCCCCTACGAACTCCAGTTCCAGTTCCATGGACTTTGCAAGTGCGGGAAAGCCATTTTGTCTATGTACTGGCCACTACCTGTGGTCCAGCTACATAATGGGAACTCCGAACCTGGGCAGGTTTGGTATCAAACATGTCAGAATCAAATCCCAATACTGATTTCAAATTGGTGACAGGATTCCATGCTTCCTAGGGGTTCCTTAGAGGATCCCAGAGTTCTGTTCCTACCAGTCTTACAGGGTCTTCGGGCAGCCCACACTGCTGCAGCCCCCCCAGATACGATTCTGCTCTCCTGCTGCTTAACCAGCTCAACAGGGGACAGCAGAACAAAGGATTTCCTGTAGTAGAGGGGTGCAACCTCCTCTACTTTGGAAACAGGTGTTATAAGGCTGGGGAGGGTTAGCCTCCCAATGCCATCGGTCTGCTTTGAGGGGCACATTTGGTGCCCTCCTGGCATATCCAAGAGAAGTGTCATTAGTGTGACCGGATGCGTGTATAGCAGATGCCAGTGTGTTAGAGGATCAAATCAGAACAAACGGAGCCCTAAAAAACGAGACATCTTGGAAGTCTGTGACTGCGGTCTTTCAGTATATTGAAGCATATGTCACGCATTGAAATCAAGATGCTTGGTGACAGAATTGTAGCCCTGACGAAGGGGGTATAAAGGACCTATTTATTTCAGAATCTACCGAAATGCGCGTTGGCATTTCTCGCTGTGGCTGGCCAAAGGATTTGGAGTATGGGACATTAAGGATGGTTTCTCACTCCCTGGCTGGCCAAAGAATTCTAAATACTGGACATTAAGGAAGATCTATTCATACGTGCCGATGCACATCTAATTCGGCTCTCTTTGTGTTGTGGCCGACCCTAGGACTTTGTATTTGATGATCGAGGCTGGTCGAAAGAATTAGATGCATTGATATTTTTGTATATATTGGATGGATTGTTTAAAGATTAATTGATATCACTTTAGATAAAAGAATAAGGAGTAATATTTGCTATTTTGTATTGTATTTGTGAATTTGTTTTTTGAAAGCTGTCTTTATTTGTTGTCTTAATATGAGTGTGGTCTCAGTGATGTGCCTTGTCAACTATTTAGTGTTTGTCTTCATGTCTTTATGTAAGTTAGAATAGTATTTTGAATTATATAATTTGGTATGTATAATTTCTTTTGATTTATAATAAAATGTGTCTAGTTTAGATTTTTGTGGTATTTGTTGATGGATGACTGTATGTAGAAATATATAGGAGAGAGACAAGTGTGCTTTAAAGGCCCTCCTGGCATATTCCAGTTTGCACCAGTCCAGGAACCACTGGTCCCCGCTCTGGCATGAAACACACAAAGGAAAAGGGAGTGGCCACACCCTGTCCATCTCCACCCCTAGGGTGGTGCCCAGAGCTCCTCTAGGTGGCCCTTTGGTTTTGCCATCTTGGAAACAAGATGAACAGAGGCCTCTGGGAGCATGTGACTGGGTAGGCCAGGTAGTTGACGTCAGTGACTCTCCTGATAGGTGGCCACCCCAGAGAGTGACTAATCCCATTTTTTTGGGGCTACTTAGAGACTCCCATGAGGGTGGGTCCTCCGATTCATCGTGCAAGACTCCACCAGGAACTCTCTGCAAAGACATCTTCTGCTCCTGGCCTCCGTAACTGCTGGGCTACACAGGAAACAAACAAAACTTCTCCTTGCAACATTGTTTCCACTGCTCCTGTCAGCATTCTGCAACATCTCCAAGGCTGTGCATCCTCTGGGGTTCAGCAAGAGTTCAGTTGCACCAAGAAGCAAGAAGGAATCTAATTTGGAGTGAACAAGTCGATGCCCTTCATCCACAGGCACCTAAGGCAACGGAGTCCAGCTGGTGGGATTTTCTGCCCACCAGATCTGCAAAGATTCTACAACACAGGTGGTGGTTCTGAGGGATCCCTGGGTCCTCCGTGCCCTCTGTCAAACTTGGTAGACGGTGAACTCTGGTCTCTGCCACTGGGACAGAATCCCTGTGCACTGTGACTGTTGCACCAACCAAGGCTTACTGACTGCTCAGAGGATTCTTCAGGCTCCAAGTAGCCCCGGTCTCCAGCACTCTACCTCTGCAACGACAATGTCCTCTCTGCTGCTCCAGTGATTCAGGGCCTCTTTTTAACCCCCAGGGTGCCTGGGGTGCGGTGGTCTCATCCTCGGTTCCCGTGTGCCGGGGACGAGATCAGCTTGTCCTGCACCTGGCCCACACCCCCCATCAAGGATGGAAGAGGAATTGCTTCCCCTTCCACCCCCACCACCGTGATATCTGATGACATCAGTGCACATCACGCGCTGACCTCATCAAGGGTCAACTCCCCTTGCGCGATCCAAAAGAGAAATGCTAAGCACTTCTCTTCCGACCGGGAGGTGGGGGAAGGCAGAGGCATGAAAGTAAAGAAAAGGCCTTTTCTTTCCTTTCATGTCTCTAAGTATTGCTGCAGCCCGATCGTAAAGCGATTGGGCTGCAGAAATGCCCACTAGACACCAGGGAGTTTTTAAATTGTTTTTATTTATGCATAAGGAGAGCGACCCCTTAAGGCAAGGGTCGCTCTCTAGGGGGACAATTTACAATTAGGCCGATCTGACGCTGGGGGGTGGGGAGCAGAAGCCGCTAGACTCATGTGATATTTTTTTTTTATTGTTTTTTAATGTGGGGAGCAAGGGGCCCCTGGGTGCAAATTTATTTTAGCCCATTTCTGCTCTCTTGGGGGCAGATCAGCCTATTTTAATTAGGCCGGGGGCAGAAACCACTAGGCAACAGTATTTTTTTTTTTTTTTTTTTTTTTACTGAGCTGGGGAGTGACTCTTAGGCAAGGGCTGTTACCCTGGGGGGGGGGGGGGGGGGGGGGGAAAGGGGGCGCAATTTTATTTTAGGTCATTTCTGCCCCCTTGGGGGCAGTTCAGCCTATTTTTATTAGGCCAACCTGCCCCCAAGGGGTGCAGAAACAACTAGACACCAGGGATTTTTTTCTGCGCCAATTTCACGCAAGGAGAGGGACCCTTTAGGCAAGGGTCGCTCCCCTGGGGGGCAAATTTATTTTAGACCATTTCTGCCCACCTTGGGGCCAGATTGGCCTATTTTAATTAGGCTGAAACCACTAGGCACCAGGTATTTTTATTTTTTACAGTTGGGGAGCTACCCCTTGGGCAAGGGTTGTTCCCCTGGGAGGCAAATTTATTTTAGGCCATTTCTGCCCCCCGAGGGCAGATCAGCCTATTTCTATTAGGCCGATCTGTCCCCAAGGGGGCAGAAACCACTTAGGCACCAGGGATTGGTATGTGTGTGTGTTTTGTTCGGGGGGCAGCCTCTTTGGCAAGGGTCACTCCCCATGGGGGCACATTACTGTTGACATTTCTTCCCCTCTTGGGGACAGACTGGCCTATTTTTGTAAGGCCCAACTGCCCCCAATGGGCAGATAGGGTAATTTCCCCCGATCCACTACCTGGGGGAGTGGGAGGGTCTCAGAATGCTTACTAGATGCCAGGGCATTCAAAATAAATAAATAAATAGTGGGTTGGTGGCTACTAACCAGTATGGGCAACAGTCTCATGTCTTACCCTGCACACTAAAACATCTTATCCTACGGCAAGCATGAGGACATTTGATTATTTGGGCTTTTGGTTTTACATTTGGGCCATGAGAGCTTGTCTAATTTAAAAAAGAGTCCCACTTGGAATGGTGAGGGCTGCACTTTTTGGACTTTGTAACGTTGCCATCTAGAAAAATCTACAAGACCTAGACACATCTGAAAATTAAACATCTGGGGGAGTCCAGGGTGGTGTGCTTCACATGCACCTTGCGTTATTTTCTTACCCACAATGCCCTGCAAACCTCCAACTTTGCTTGAAATCACACATTTTTCACACATTTTTGTGCTGGAACCTTCCGGAATCCACAAAATTCCTACCACCCAGCACTGTCGCATCTATACTGATAAAAATTCCTCCCCACTTCATAGCCTGAAAAATGTTTTTTTTCCCAAACTGCCCTTTTGGACCCGTTTTGGTTTGCCCTCATTTTCGACATTTTTTGGGCTCTTCCCTGTCACTGGCACTTGGCCCACCTACACAAGTGAGGTATCATTTCTACCGGGAGGCTAAGGGGAATGTTGGGTGGTAGGAAATTCGTCCCGGTGTGGTGATCCCACACAGAAATGTGAAACAATTTCATTTTTTAGCTAAATGTGAGGTTTGCCGAGGCTTCTGGGTAAGAAAACACTGGAGGATCCACACAAGTCACACCTCCCTGGAATCCCTCCGGTGTCTAGTTTTCAGAAATGTTTGGGTTTGGTAGGTTTCCCTAGATGGCTGCTGAGCCCAGGACCAAAAACAGGTGCCCCCCCCACCCACACAAAAACAAGTAGTTTTGTATTTGACAATTTTGATGTGTCCGCATAGTCTTTTGGAGCATTCCCTGTCATGGGCACTAGGCCTACTCACACAAGTGAGGTACCATTTGTTTTAAACTGGAGTCCTTGGGGAACGCTGGATAGAAGGAAGGAAGTTTGTGGCTCCCCTCAGATTCCACAACTCTGCAGCACTGAAATGTGAGGGACAAGTGTTTTCTTTAGCCAAATTTTAAGGTTTGCAAAGGATTCTGGGTAATAGAATCTGGTGAGAGCACCACATGTTACCCTATCCTGGGTTCCCCTATCCTGGGTTCCCCTACGAGTCTAGTTTTCAAAAATGTCCAGGTTTGCTAGCTTTTCCTAGGTGCCGGCTGAGCTAGTGGCCAAAATCCACAACTAGGCACTTTCCATAAAACATGTCCGTTGTCAATATAAAAATGTGGTATCCATGTTGTGTTTTGGGGCATTCTCTGTCGCGGGCACTAGGCCTACCCACACAAGTGAGGTACCATTTTTATTGGGAGACTTGGGGGAATTGTGGGTGGAAGGAAATTTGTGGCTCCTCTCAGATTCCAGAACTTTCTATCACCAAAATGTGAGGAAAAAGTGTTTTTTGTTTGGCCACATTTTGAGGTTTGCAAAAGATTCTGGGTAACAGAACCTGGTGAGAACCCCATTAGTCACCCCATCCTGGGTTCACCTAGGTGTCTAGTTTTAAAAAATGCACTTGTTTGGTAGGTTTTCCTAGGTGCCGGCTGAGCTAGAGAACAAAATCTACAGCTAGGCACTTCACAAAAAACATGTCAGATTTCAATGTAAAAATGTGATGTGTCCATGTTGCGTTTCCTGTCACGAGCATTAGGCCTACCCACGCAAGTGAGGTACCATTTTTATCTGGAGACTTGGGGGAACACAGAATAGAAGAACAAGTGTTATTGCCCCTTGACTCTCTCTACATTTGTTCCTTCCAAATGTAAGACAGTGTGTAAAACAGATGTCTATTTGATAAATGCCCTGTAATTCACATGTTAGTATGGGGACCCCGGAATTCGGAGATGTGCAAATAACCACTGCTTCTCAACATCTTATTATGTGCCCATTTTGGAGATACAAAGGTTTCCTTGATACCTATTTTTCACTCTTTACATTTCACCAAATGAATTGCTGTATACCCAGTATAAAATAAAACCCATTTCAAGGTGCAGCTCCTTTATTGGCTCTGGGTAACTATGGTTCTTGATGAACCCACAAGCCCTATGTATCACTGCAACCAGATGAGTCCAGCAGAGGTAACAGTATATTGCTTTCGAGTATCTGACATCGCAGGAAAAAGGTACAGAGTTAAAACATGGAGGAAAATTGCAGTTTTTTTTACCTCAATTCTTTTTTTTTTTTTTTTAAGTTTAGCTGTTATTTTCTGTAGGAAGACCATGTAGGATCTACACAAATGACCCCTTGCCGAATTCGGAATTTTATCTAGTTTTCAAAAATCCAGCATTGGGTTCACATCCATTTCTGTCACTAACTGGAAGGAGGCGAAAAGCACAAAAAAAACAGTAAAAATGGGTTATGCCCTAGTAAAATGCCAAAACTGTGTTGAAAAATTTGGTTTTCTGATTCAGGTCTGCTTGTTACTGAAAACTTGGAAGACGGTGATTTTGGCACCGCAAACCCTTTGTTAATGCCATTTTCAGGGGGAAAAAACACACACCTTCTTCTGCAGCCCTTTAAAAAAAAAAAAAAAAAAAAAAAATTGCTGTATTTTGGCTAATTTCTTGGTCTCCTCCAAACTCTCGGTACCTCTGTAATCCCTAGGATGTTGGGGGAAAAAAGGTTGCAAATTTGGCATCTGTAGTTTATTTGGACAAAAAGTTGAGGGCCTAAGCACAAACTGCCCCAAACAACCCAAAAAAAGCCTGCCACCTGAAAAGTATGGGGGGGGGAGGGATAGGGAGAGAGGCCTGGCAGCGAAGGGGTTGAGTGTGATGACCTGGCCTCTCTGCAACTTACTGTGCCTGATACCAGTGGCTTGCTTGTGGGGGCTCAGACTGCCTTTTCTGGCTCTCCTGCATCTCCTTGCTGGTTCTCCCTCCACAGCTCTGCAAAATGTCCGGCAGCTATTTTGCATTTGCCTGTGCTTGTTGGTGGTCCTCCTGGCCACTGACCCATATGCAATTTGGGGACCGTGTTGGGACAGTTCATAGGTGACTTCAGGGGCTCCTCTGCTGCACCTGGACCCCACAGCTGGACTTCATCTATCACCGTCAACCTGGACCTCAGCTACAGAAGGGTGGGCATTGGCTCCTGCCCCACCTGGACATTCCTGCATGGACTGGACTTTGTCATGAAAAGACTATGGTGGCACAGTTCCAAAAAGGTGGAGGGTATTATCACCTCTCAACATTGGCATACACTCTTGCAGATGCAAAAAGGCCTCATGCATCATCATCGGGCCATGCTCCACGCCAGACTGGTACTGCAATATTTGATGGGATCCTGCATAAAGATTGTTTCTTAGTACCAAGAAATCTTAGGTTACCAAGAGACAGCTGGAGCGATGAAAAAATTGAAGATAAAATTGGCTCGGGTACCTCCTCAGTAAGGAATATTTTAATGAATGAGCCAAGACCCGGTCAAGATTAAAAGCAATAACAAAGTTCAAGGGAGTTCATGATCCCACACTTCGCTCACTCTAGAATCAAGCAGGAAGGCTTTGACTCCTACAAAAAAGCCAACATGTTTCGCGCCTTAACAAATGTCCAAAACGGATCCCCGCGTTTCATCAGGAATACAGAAATCTTTCTCCAGACATCAAAACATACTCTGACATATTTGTTCATTCAAAAATAATGACAAAGCACTCTCGGGCTGTAGAAACTAGCCAAGAACTACTGGTCATCGGCCAAAATCAGAAAAGGGAACTACCTCCACTGGAAGAATCACCATAATCCATTCTGGATATCTGTTAATGGAAGGCAAGTAGGGCAAAACAGGAACTTCCTCCTGTGTTGATGAAATCAACGATGTGTATTTGGTCAGAGCTGCGTTTCTGTGTGATGCCTGGACTTTGTCCCCTTCTTTCTTCCTTGGGTACCATCACTCCGGTCCTGTTTCTGCATTATCCAAAACACAACAGCTCTATGTTCGCCTATGGAAAAACCAGGTAACTTACACCTCCCTGCACCCGGCCCCAGGGGATCTTCTAGTTACTTACCTTTTGGGGGTACATCCTCCCCCAGCCCTTGCCTAAATACTCCATACATTCTGGTGGGGGGCACCTGTCTGCATTCCATTTTTTTTAGTATATGGTTTGTCTCCCCCACCCCCCATAAGGCCCTTGCTAATCTATGCTTTCCCGGAGTACTTAACAGTGTATATTCTGTGTGTTCATACCTCCAGAATGAGGTATACCAAGGGTATTCTAATTTGGTATGCCTTAAATTAAGTACCTTTATTTTTTTTAAACTGTGTGGTGCCTTGCTTGTGTGATAAGCTACTGTGTGACTACTGTGGCATTGCAAGTGCTTCACATACCTTCTGGATAAGACATGGCTGCTGACCACAGCTACCATAGAGAGCCCTGGCTGTCTAGACACTGTAACACTAATTGGGGTTTGCCTGGAACCAGTACTAAGTGTAACACCATAGGTGTCCACCACACACTGGGCCAACTTTCTACAGTTGTAATAGTATTTTTTGAAGTAGCGGGGTGGAAATTACGTTTGAAAGGCACAAAAGCATTCATCTGGGCAACATAAACTTCCCATTCATTGTTGGGTTGATCTGACACTTGTGAAGGAAGTATTCTTCCATGTTCTTAACATCCTTATTTTCAAGGTGTAAAGGCTTAAGGAATGGAATTGCATTACTCACTAGGAGAGTTGAATTGTGACTGCTCCCTCTCCCCCCTCTAGGTTTAAGAATAGGAAGAATACCACTTAGCACTGTATAGTGAATTATGGTTTCAAGGCTAGTACGGTTACTGTGAGGAACTGCAGTACTCCTCCATCGTATGTTTAGTCGAATCTGAGAAACCAATGATTCTTTATGTAACGTAGTATTGCATAAATGTGACTTCACATAGTGAGTAATGTCAATTATGATGGTAAACAGTTTCCTTGTAATCTCTTCTTCTGCACAAGTTATTAATTCCTTTATTTCGTCGTCTTGGCTTGCAGAGAAATCCCCTTAAGGTTTTTCCTGTAAAACTGGTATTTTTTTTGTTGAAAATGCCATCAGCTGTAAATGGATAGAAGAAGAGTTTGGACATTCGTGCAAAGCCCACGACAAAAGGATTAGACTTGCTGACAAGAACGTGGCAGGCTATGCTGTGGACTAGGTGGCCTTAGGATGAAGCTTTAGTAGATAAATGGCATTATTATGTGGTATCAGCTCAGCACAGTTTCAATACATTCATTGGAGTCACTCCAATGGAGGCTGAACTGAAGGGAAACAGTCTTAGCCATCAAGGTCTTCACTGATGCTGGTGTCAGCAACAAGATGATCAATGCCGTGGTCGAAAAGCTGGTCGTCCACAAGGAATATGTGGTACACTGCCTTCTTCTCAACAAAAAAAATCTAGAGCAGTAAAGTAAGTGTTACTTCATATGTGATAATGATTTCTTTGACCACGGAAGCAATTTAGTCTTCGCCATCTTGCTGTAAAGAACAAGTTACTTACCTTCGGTAACAAATTATCTGGTAGAGACTATCTAGCTGCAGATTCCTTACCTTAGAATTCCATGGCGTCAGCTTCGAATCTGGAATTTTTCTGCTGAGCAGTACCGCGTCCGGCGCACGTACGTCAGTTCTTTTCCACAACTTTCCACGCCAGAAGCGCAGTCTCATTGTAGAACCAACAAGTAGTTTTACACTTGATTGTTTGAGGAAAAAGACATGCACTTGAGAAAGGGCAAAATATGAAAATATGATGTATATATCCGCAGAGCTGGGAGGTCTGGGTGGGTGTAAGGTATCTCCAGCTAGATAGTCTCTACCAGATAATTAGTTATCGAAGGTAAGTAACTTGTCCATCTGATAGAGACTTCTAGCTGCAGATTCCTGACCTTACAATAGACAACCAGGCTATAACTCCTGGTGGTGGGCTGCGAGAATATACTTCACACCAGAAACTCCTGTAGGAACGAGCGGGCAAAACGCCCCTCTCTCCTCACCTGGCTATCCAGGCAGTAGTGTCTTGCAAACGTGTGGAAGGAATCCCACGTTGCCGCTTGGCAGGTGTCATGTACCAGCACCCCTTGAGCTAACGCAGTGGTAGCAGCCTTCCCCCTTGTAGAGTGAGCTTCCAAGCCCTCAGGAGGCTGCTTCTTGGCCAAAGCATAGCAAATTTTAATGCAGAAAACGACCCAGTGCGAAATGGTTCGTTTCAGGACTGCCAGACCCTTCTTTGCACCAACGTATCCCACAAAGAGTTGGTAGTCGACCAGTAACTCTTTCGTGCGGTCAAGGTAGAACGATAACGCTCTTTTTGGGTCCAGCCGATGGAGAAGCTCCTCTTCCTCAGAGGGATGCGGTGGAGCAAAGAAGGTGGGCAGGGTGATATTTTGACCCAAATGGAAAGGGGTCACCACCTTAGGGAGGAAACAGACACGAGTTCTGAGGATTATTTATCAGGTTATATCGTGAGATATGGCGGTTTCGAGGATAAAGCCTGCATCTCACGCACTCTCCTGGCAGATGTGATCGCCACCAAGAATACCAAGATAGTGAGCAACCGGAGAGGACAGTTATGTAAAGGTCAAAAGGAGCACACATTAGGAAAGTGAGCACTAGATTAAGGTCCCATTGGGGCATCACAAAAGGCACAGGTGGAAACATATGTACAAGCCTTTTTAAGAATCTCTGTACAATGGGAGACTTAAACAAAGATGGTTGATCAGGCAAGCGTAGAAAAGCTGATAAGGCAGCAAGATAGCCCTTAAGAGTCCCTAAGGAGGAACCCTGTTGGGTGAGTGAGTGAATGAACAGAAGGATATTAGAAAGAGAAGAAGGAAGAGGATCAATAGACCGATCTGTACAATATAAAACAAAACGTTTCCAACGGCAGGCGTAAATCGACTTAGTAGAGGGACGCCTGGCTGCCAGAATGACATCGCAGACTTCAGGAGGGAGGTCATAAATCATCAACTGTCGCCGCTCAACCTCCATGCATGAAACTGCAGAGTGACAGGTTTGGGTGGAGAACATTCCCCTGCTGCTGTGACAGAAGATCTTCCCGAAGAGGCAACCTGATTGAAGGACTGATGCTCATTTTGAGAAGTTTTGGATACCAGATTCTACGTGCCCAATCTGGAGCCACTAGAATTACTTGGGCCCGATCATTCTTGATTTTCTTGAGAACTCTGGGCAGGAGTGGAATGGGCGGAAAGGCGTACAGGAGGCCTGAACTCCACTCGTGACGAAAAGCATCGCCTAGCGATAGCCCCCTTGGAAACTCCAGCGTGAAAAACTGCTGACATTGTGTGTTCTCTGCGGAGGCGAACACATCTAACCAATGCTCTCCCCACTGCTGAAAGAGTCCTTGAGCCACCTCTGGATGGGGATACCACTCGTGATCCGCTAAGCATCGCCGGCTGAGTTTGTCCGCCCTGGCGTTCAGAGAACCTGCCAGGTGTTGAACCACCAGGGTTATGCCCTGCTGTTCCAGCCATGTCCAAAGACGCAGAGCCTCTTGACAAAGGGTCCACGACCCCCACACTGCCCTGCTTGATGCAGTACAACATCGCACTAGTGTTGTCCATTGACATCTGCACTACCTTCCCTTTCACAACAGGAAGAAAAGCTATTAGTGCTAGTTGGATCGCCCGAAGCTCCAAGTTGAAATGGAGCCCGGATTCCGCCAGAGACCAGCCACCCCTGATCTTCACCTCTCCCAGATGGCCACCCCATCCCAGAAGTGATGCATCCGTCATTACTGTGAGATCTGATAGGGGAAGGGAGAGGAGTCTGTCTTTGACCCAATCACAGTTCACTAACCACCACTGCAGATCCTTTGCAGTTCCCTCCGAGATCTGAACCAAGTCGGTAAGATTTTCCTGATGCTGTGCCCATTGGAACTTCAAGTACCACTGCAGAGCCCTCATATGCCATATGGCATGCTTGACCAATAGGATGCAGGAAGCCATGAGTCCCAACAGCCTCACAGTCCGTCTCAGTGAAATCCAGGATAGAGGCCGCAACATCAGTACCATAACCTGAATATCCTGGACTTGCTGCTCGTGAGGATAGGCCCAATACTGCACTGTGTCCAGAACAGCTCTGATGAAAGTGAGCTTCTGAGAGGGAGTCAGCTGTGACTTCTGCACATTTATAGTGAACCCCAGGGAATGCAGGATGTTCGCCGTCGTCTGGAGGTGGGTGTCGAGAGCCTGGGGCGTCGGAGCCTTCAACAGCCAATTGTCTAGGTAAGGGAAGACTGAAACCCCTAACCTGCATAGATGAGCTGCCACCACCACCATCACTATGGTGGACACCCAGGGGGCACTGGTGATACTGAAGGGGAGCACGGTAAACTGAAAGTGCTCTTGGCCCACCTTGAACCTCAAGTAACGCCTGTGGGCGGGCAGGATGGGGATGTGAAAATACGCATCCTGCAAGTCCAACACTACCATCCAGTCTCCTTGGTCTAGGGTAGACAAGACCTGAGCAAGAGTGAGCGTCTTGAAATTCTCCTTCTTGAAAAATAGATTGATGTCCCTTAAATCCAGGATAGGGCGAAGGCCCTTTTTTGGGGGGAATCAGAAATTAGCGGGAATAACAACCACTGCCTACTTCTGACATCGTGACAATTTCTATAGCTCCCTTGGCCAAGAGAACTGTAATTTCCTTGCAGAGCAAAACCAAATGGTCCTCCAACAGCCGTTCTTTTATCGGAGGGATAGAAGGAGGGAAACACTGGAAGGGAAGGGAATAGCCCTTCCATATGATCTGCAAGACCCATTTGTCCGTTGTGATGGAATGCCAATGAGGGAGATGAGATAGAATCCTCCCTCCAACTGGATGGACATGGTCTTGCAGAACCACACTAGGAGGACTTGGGCGCTGTGGAGGGGGGGTGCTATGTGGTGGCCAACCTCTGGCCAGACCCTCTGGGTCTGACGGTACCAAGACCACTTCTTCTCACGGGATGCTGTGAAGCCGGAGGACGGTGGCTAAGTTGTGGCTGGTGTCGTACGTGCCCCTTCCGAAGCCTCGAAAGGGACGGAAGACAGACTGCTGTCGAGCTGGCGCTGAGAGGTCCAAGGATCTGTCCGTAGCTCGAGAATCCTTGAACCTCTCAAGCGTGGAGTCTGCCTTTTCTCCCAAAAAAAAAAGGCGAGAGCCATCAAAGGGCATGTCCATCAAACTCGACTGGACATCCCCTGAAAAGCCAGTAGAACGAAGCCAGACGTGGCGAATCGACGCAATCGCTCTACCCAGCGAGTCAGTGGTGTCCAATCCACACATGATTGTAACCTTGGCTGCATCTCTCCCATCCTTGACAGCCTGGGTGAGAGTGTCCCGTACACCCTCTCTGGGACCTGGGGCAGCACCTGTGCCACCGTATCCCATAAAGTATGGGAAAAACCTCCCAATAGGCAAGAGGTGTTTACTGACCTCAATGCCAAGCTGGAGGAAGAAAACAACTTCTTTCCAAGTTGGTCCAGCCTCCTGGATTCCCTATCCGGAGGGGCAGAAGGGAAGGGACCACAAGAAGTGGAGGCTTGGACCATCAAGCTCTCCGGGGTGGGATGTTGGGTAAGGAAACCAAGGTCATTTGGAGCAGATCTATGACGGTGGCCGACTGTCCTATTCACAGGAGCCCCTGTGCTGGGTTTCGACCATGTTCCCAGAAGGACGTCTGTTAGGGCCTCATTTAAGGGCATCAACAGCTCTAATGTAGTCACCCCTGGTTGAAGCACCTCCGTCAGGAGATTCGCCCTGACTGGCACCGTGGGCAAGTCTAGGTCCAAGACCTCAGCTGCCCTACCCACCACCCTAGCATAAGAAGCCCAGTCCTCCGTAGCCACGTTGGGAGGAGAGAGCATGCCAGTATCTGGAGAAGTGTCCAGTCCCCTGGCTTCCCCTAGATCCTCATACCAGTCCTGTTCTCGCTCCAATTCACACTCTAAAGGGTCCTCAGACCCCTCCCACTCCTCTCCTGTGCCTGGCTGTCTGTTCAAAATAAGGCTCAGGCAATGATCTGGGCCTAATCGGCGCTGTCGGAATTGGCGTAGTACGATGTCATACCGATTCCGGATTATCCAGAATGAGGATGGGGCTACCACCAGTGGGTGCCGGTGGTGGAGGAAGCGTCGATGTCTGCCCTGGTGCCGGAGGAGATCGACTGTGAGAGACCGAAGCCACTGATGTCAAATCCGATGTGGCCCCTGCTGACCCGAAGACCCACTTGAGGCTGCAGCCCTCTCAAAAACAAGGCGCATAGCCTCGTAAAACTCTTATCTGAGCCGGGGTCGCTCCGGTCCCCGGAAAAGGGGGAAGATGCGGAGTTGGCCCTGGCGATGGCTCTGTGGAAACGCGCTTGGAACGTCAACGTTCCTTAGATGCCTTGTCGGCCGACGGGCATGACAAAGTCAAAGTCCGCTTGGACTTCTTCTTCTTCTTGTGCCTCTTACCTGCATATTTCGATGAGCTGGAATGTGAGGAAGAGGACTTGGGGCTCTGGGAGCAGTGCCGCGACCTCCTCCTACTGAGGGACTGTGACCTCCTCGAAGTCGAGGCGACCGAAGACGGCTGTCGGGACGCTAGAAGTTTGAGGGATCTCTCCCTCAAAGCCTTCAGAGCCATGGCCCCACAGTCGGAACACAATGTCAAGTAGTGGTCCTTTTCAAGACACCAGAGACACACTCTGTGCGGATCCGTAACTGACATGGTGCAATGACATGCACCACATGGATGAATCCTGTCTTTCTGGACGACATGTTCAAACAATCAAGTGAAAAACTTCGACAATCAAAGAAAAAAGGTAGCTCTTTCCGGATCTGCGCTTAACCGGAAAAGAACTGATGTACGTGTGCCAGGGTGGTGCTATATGGAAGACAGTGACGTCACAGACTGCTCCAATGACACTGATGACACCACGCAGAGCCGGACTACGCACGCGGATCCGAACGCCGCGACCCAATGGCGCACACAGGGTACTGCTCAGCAGAGAAATTCCAGATTCAAATCGGACGACAGGGAATTCTAATGTAAGGAATCTGCAGCTAGAAGTCTATCAGATTTTTGTTTCTTCAAGTGGGAAGCCAGAGATTTGTGATTTGGGGCTGTCGCAAAGAATTCTTAAGTTGATCCAGGCAATATATGTATTGCAGAAGTCCTAGCCCATATCTCTTCTTAGAGGAGCAGACAAATTGTTAACTCTTTCTGAAACTCTTAAGAGGGGGGTGGAAAAGGATGCTGCAGTTCACTTAATATTCAAAGTGTTACCATGAGCTTCCTTTCATGAGCCTCAAAGATTTTTGGAGAGACATTATTTTGCAGATGTGAACCTAGATGAAGGAAACAAATGCACTACACGTGGCTTATTGTCAGAAATCGTCTTTGCCTAAACAACAAGTTATACAGGGCTTGAAGGGAGACATTTTACATTAAAAGGAAGCATCAAGCATGTTGCAGCGCAACTCTTTACCCAGTGTCTTTGTGAGTTCAGTCTCCCAAAACAGGGAATGGGAAAATCTTCCTCATCCTTCAACCTGGGGGCGGGGAGGGTGTGTGGTGGTATGGGGGTAATTTTAATGGCCAAATTATTAAAGCCTCATGGGGAGCAAGAACAAAAAAAATCGAAATGATTGCAGAAAATATACTTATAACAGGGCTGTGGAGGCACGTAACAGTAGAACATTAGGGATATTAAGAGCCAACTCATTGGCTGGAATTAGGTTCATACAATGAGGTGGACTGGATGCATTAAGTAACACAATACATTTAGGTGAGAAAAAAGGGACCCAACCTGGAAAACCCTCTTATCCTTACCAGCATAACTACATGCCAGCCTGACCATTCAGCATTACCAAAGAAAAAGAAAAGGCGAGGAACGTGATCTTGTGAAGAAAAATCCCAGGCATGACGAACTATGTGAAAATATTCTAGATGTTAATACATTAGGTCACCAATATGTATAAAAATTCTCAAAGAAGTAAGCTGATGTCAGTCAGGATGGCCTCGAGCATAAAACTCCAAAATATAGTTGAAAATCAAATGTGTTGTGAAACCCTCAAATACAATGTGAACGTGAGAGGGATAGGCGCTCTAAAGATGTGAATAGAAGAACTATATAACAAGAAAGAGCTGAAGGCAGTTCACAAGAAAAAAGCAAAACTCTTCTGGAAGTGCAGTCTGCGAGCCCCACAGTTGCATTACTCTAACTGGTAATTTTTTTCCACATAAAGAGATCAAATATTATGAATAGTGAGATCTGTTCATCGGATGGATACATTACTTCAATTACAGGCAGTACAGAAAATTTATTTCGCTCCCATTAACCCCATCATCAGAAAGATTAAAAAAAGAAACATAACAGTCACGGTTTGAATGGCGCACATAGTTCCACTAGCCCACAACCATGTATTTATAACTGCTAAAATGCCATCCAAGGTAACTATTTATCTATTCTCGCAAAACAATTGGTGCAGATTCCCAAAACAATGTAAACCGATTACACACAAGAAGCTGGAACCATTAACTGTCCAGGAAAATGAAACATAATGGGCTTCAAAAGGAATTCAACTCAACGATTCAGAAGAGTAAACTTATTTATTAAATCATGCACATCACGTGTGTTAGTGCAAATAGTTTAATCTGTACTTCAGAAATTCTATTGTACTTTATATCTTTACAAAATAGATTTTAAACAATTATTTACTTTAAAAAAGGTCATTCTGAAGTTTACCGGTTCAGAACAATATTTGCAATAACCTATATACAAGAGGTACCGGGTACCACTGGCATACGAGTGTTTTCATAGTTGGGTGGCTTCTCGCGGCTTTAGATAACAATGAACTAGAGAACACAATATGACATTTCACAGGTCACTTGTGGGCTAATTCTTCCACGATATGACGACCCTGCCATTAGCAAAACCCAAATAGCTTAAAAGGAACCCCTTACAACAACCTCAAAACATATATGGTAAATAATTTAAATCGATATTTAAATATTCAACTGGATCACTCTCGAGTCCAAGTGAATTTGCCAATTGAGCGTTGCAACAGATTGTGCTTCGATTTTTAGAATTTTCATTAACAAAATAATTTTCACAAACTTTTTGTTACGGATATAATACCCCTTCTTAGGTCAACTGCAAAGTTTAACACAGCTATGGATACTTTAGTATTTGTTTGTGTTCGTGTAGTTATAATACATTTGAAGGCTTATATTGCAGTTTTAATAAAACGCATCTGTTTTAGAAGTTAAGATAAACCTTTCACTTCCTTATCAAGTTTTTCGTACGTTATTTGCAATACAATGCACTGTTTTACAGTCTTACTGGTTTGCCCACAGAAGCCACATGAATTGTAATGCACGCCAGCCAAGAAATGTTTAAAGAGCAGCTGATGTAATGAGAAAAAACGTATTTCTCCTATTATACAGTTTTGATCGTTCTGAATGACAAACACACAAAAAAGTCAACTGATCATATAACATACGCAAAATAAGACCTGGGCATCTTATGAATCTGGCGCCTTAAATACATGAAATTCAATAAATTACATTCAAACTGAAATTAATTTGTGTTGTATTACTTTGCACAGTGTCTAACAAATAACCACGTTTTGCTCCCAGGAACACCTTTCAAACTGTACACACATTCAGTACATTTATTGGGCTTATGGCTGAGCTAACCATTTTGTATGGTACACGTTCAGTTTGCTAAAGGCTGGCCTCATTTACTTCCTATCCAAAAATACTCAACAATGAAAACAGAGTCTTCGCCAGATGAAAATATATGTCTCTATGAGAAGGCATGGAAAAGGGAAATATCTCCATAGAATGGTTTTCTTTGTGTCGCACAGCGTAGTGATGTGATTTACAGAAAGTAAGAACGCCAAGTTGACATAAAAAAATAATTGAGTCTGACAGGCTCCTGCCCCTTTTCCAAGCATCACGTTATTTGGTATAGGTATCCAAGTCAGAAATGTACTGATTTCTTCCCTGGCAATCCAATTACACAATAACATAGCCACAACTAAACACCATAAATAATTTGGTACCAAGAAGCCTACTTTAGGCCACCATGACAGTAATTCTGCATCCCACCGTACAAATTTAGCAATTTTATGACTAGTTGAAAGCAGAGGACTACAGCAGAGCGAAGTCACTCTTGTATTCCCTCTTTTGATACAGATCCTTAGCAGACGGAAACAAAGCATTCCCTGCTGCTGTGTTCTCAGAGCGGATTTGTAAGAGGTAAATATGAAGTATGAGTGTGACGCCAGCTTCCAGGTGGAGGACGGTGAATGTAGTCCAGAAAGGTTCTCATGATGATGATCTGGTAAGGCCTGGGTACAGCACGACTGCTGCTACGACAACCAGTGCTGCCATTACAGGCATCCAATGCCATTCTTTCTGCAAAGGGAAGAAACAAAACAATCTGTTATTTTGTAGCACAATGTAGCTCTTCTTGCTGAAAACCATTAGCCCTCTCTGAACCCAAACTCAATAGTTCAGACTTGGTTACTATACTGTTTAGCTATCCATGTTCGGAAAAATATTTTGCAGAAGAATGTCCAGACAAAATCTCCTAAAGAATACAGAAATTAATGGATGGGATGCTTAAATTAATCTCAGTCACTGGTAGTTACTCAGGACCGCATTGCAAACCACTGTTATTTTGCACACCATGCCACCTCAGTCTGAACCCAGCTATATGCAAATCAGTCTTCACTCTGCTCTAATGGGAACAGCCCAAACTGAGAAGCCAGTCTTCTCTGAATCAGAACACAAGTAGCAAAATACCTTTTTCGCCCTTGTTAGCCGCATCAGCTGGGTATACCTTGGTTCCAGTGACGGTGTGCATGTGATCACGTCTAGGCATACCTGTCCCACTTAGAGCAAAATACTAAAGTGTTCTAAAGTAATGGATAGAATGCTTGAATTGATCTCAGGTCACTGCCAATTAGTCGACGATGCATCCTAATCCATCCTTATTTTGCACACAATACCACTTCAGTTAGGGCCCAGCTATATGCAAATCAGTTTTGACACTGCTCCAATGGGAACAGTCCAGCCTGAACTGCCAAGGTGTGTCCTCCCTTCTGCTGCTTTCCATAAAACGGAGGTAAATCAGCAGATGTGCTCTGAAGAAAAACTTAACACAAAAGGCACCCCAACAATATATTTCAGGTTTGGGGAAGAGGGAAATTACATTTCAAATAAAAACAAACATTTCCTGCCTTAACCTGTACTAGTTCTAGTACCCAACTACATTCTTTACTATATTGAATAATTTCTCATAATGTTTACCTTGTTTTGTCGATTCTCAATATAAAAAGCATCATTACGTTTCATTACATGCATAAACCACAATTCATTTATCAAATGTTTTATACAGTTAAAACATTACTCAAGTAGTTATAAACCCCACTTAACTCCAACACCTCACATACATACCATTCACACACTCCTACAACCTTATATTCATACACACATCCCAAGGATTTCCTTAATGAACAAGTTACTTACCTTCAGTAATGCATTAACTGGTAGAGACTAGCCAGCTGCAGATTCCTTACCTTTTATTTTCCTCGGGCATCAGACTGGATCCGGAAACGTTTGTTCAAGCAATAACCCTGTATGGGCCATTGGGTGGCTCCATTCGGCTCCGCGTGTCATCATTGGCACCATACGTTACCTTGTGGTCACCTATATAGGTGCCACCAAGGCATGTTGGCGTCAGTTACTTTAATTAAGACTTACCATGCCAGAAGGGCGGAGCCATGACAAGACCTGGCACTGTGTCCAAACTAGGGCCCTAAAAAAAGGGATCACCTCTAACCCTAGTAAACAAGTGTGCAGAGCGGGGAGGCATGGGTGGCTGTAAGGAATATGCAGCTATAGTCTCTACCACATAATGCATTACCAAAGGTAAGTAACTTGTTCACCTAACTTCTATCTGCAAACTCCTTACCTTTGATTCAATACCCAAGCCATATCCTCCTCGAATAGGCTGCGGACAAATAGTTTCAGACTAGAAAGTCTCTATTGAAGGGGCAAAATGCCCGTCCCTGCAGACCTGAATGTCCAGGCAGTAGTGTTTGGCAAACGTGTGCAGTGACATCCATGTTGCTGCCAGACAGATGTCCAGGACTGGGACTCCATGAGCTAACGTCGTGATCGCAGCTTTTCCCCTGGTGGAAGGGGCTCGTAAGCACTCGGTAGGCTGTTTCTTAGCAGATCTTAATACAGAGAACGACCCAGCACCAAATGGTCAGTTTCTGTACTGCCCGACCCTTCTTTGTTCCCACATACCCAACAAAGAGTTGCTCATCCACCGGGAACACTTGTGTGATCAAGGTAGAATGACAACGCTCTTTGTGGGTCCAGCTGGTGGAGTCGCTCCTCTTCCTTAGAGGAATGTAGGGGATCAATAAAGGTGGGTAGGGTAACACTTTGACCCAGAAGAAATGGGCTCACCACCTTTGGAAGAAAAGTTCATGGGTGCGCAACACTACCTTGTCTGGAAATATCATGAGACATGGTGGCCTGGATGACCAGGCCTGTATCTCACTTACCTTACAGGCAGATGTTAATGCCAATAAAAAGGCTGTCTTGATGGTAAGCAGCTGGAGGGGGAAATTGTGCAGTGGCTTGAAGGGAGCACAATTGAGGTAAGTGAAACTAGGTTAAGATTCCACTGAGGCATATGGGGCGTAGGGGGAAACATAAGTACACAGCCTTTTAGAAACCTATTTACAACAGAGGACTTAAACAGAGAGGGTTGGTCAGGCAACTGTAGAAAGGCAGACAGAGCAGAGAGATAGCCCTTCAGAGTGCCCAGAGTGGAGCCCTGCTGGGCAAGAGAAAGAATAAAAAGAAAAATATTAGATAGAGAAACAGAAAGAGAACCCATAGACATCTCTGTACAATATTTTACAAATCTTTGCCTATGGTAGGCATATACCATTTTTGTGGAGGAATACCTGGCTGCCAAGATAATGTTACAGACTTCAGGAGCATCTAAAGCTGTCAACTGTTGCCGCTCAATCTCCTCGCTTGAAGGAGCAAAGTTGACGGGTTTGGGTGAAGAACCTTGCCCCGCTGCTGTTACAGAAGATCCTCCTTAAGAGGCAGCCTGATCAGAGGATTGATTCTCTTTTTCAGAAGCTCGGGATACCATACTCTCCTTACCCAGTCCGGAGCCACAAGGATTACCTGGGCCCGATCACTCTTGATCTTCGTGAGAACTCTGGGCAAAGGTGATATGGGCAGAGAGGTACACAGGAGGTCTGAGCTCCACTCCATGATGAAAAGCGTTGCTGAGCGACTGCCGCCCTGGAAACTCCAATGTGCAATACTGCTGACATTGCGTGTTGTCTTTGGAGGCAAATAGATGTAACCAAGGCTCTCTGCACTGCTGAAAGAGACCTTGCACCACCTCTGATTGGAGACGCTACTCATGCTCCGCTAGACGTCAACGGCTGAGTTTGTTCACCCTGGCGTTCAGAGTACCTGCCAGGTGTTGAACCACCAAGGTTATGTCCTGCTGTACAAGCCATGTCCAGAGATACAGGGTCTCTTGACAAAGGGTCCAAGACCTCACCCTGCCCTGCTTGTTGCGGTACCACATGGCAGTGGTGTTGTCCGTTAACACCTGCACCAACTTCCCCTTGACAGACGGAAGAAATGCCTTTATTGCTAGTCAAATCGCCCGGTGCTCCAACATGTTGATGTGGAGTCCTGATTCTGTCAGAGACCAGAGCCCTCTGATCTCCACCTCTAATAGATGGCCGCCCCATCCCAGTAGTGACACATCTGTCACTACAGTGAGGTCTGGTTGGTCAGGAGAGAGGAGTCTGCCTCTGACCCAATTGCAGTTCGTAATCCACCACTGCAGGTCTTTCACAGTTCCATCTGAGATCTGGACCATTTTAGAAAGATTTCTCGGACGCTGCACCCACTGGAACTAGGTGTGACTTTGGCATATTCAAAGTGAACTCCAGTGAATGCAGGTCTGTCCTAGTCTGGAGGTGGGAGACAACAGGCTGGGGGTGAGCTCGTCTTCAACAACCTGTCGCGAAGGTAGAAGAAGACTGGCACTCCTGATCTCCGCATATGAGTTGGAACCACCACCATCACCTTAGTGAACATTTGAGGGGTGCCGGTAAGGCCAAAAGGGAGTACAGAAAACTGAAAGTGCTTGTGGTCTACTGTGACCTGCTGTAAAGCTGGGAGGTAGGAAAGGAATGTAAGAATAGGCATCCTGCATGTCCAACACTACCAACCAGTCTCCTGGATCCGAGGCAGACAGGACCTAAGCTAACCTGAACATTTGGGACTTCTTCTTGAGGTAGTAGTTGAGGGGCCATAGGTCTAGGAAAACGTATTTCTCCTATTATATAGTTAGTATTTGAATCTGAATGACAAACACAAAAAAGTCATCTGATCATATAACATATGCAATATAAGCCCTGGACATCCTATGAATCTGGTCCCTTAAATACATGCAATTCAATAAAACCGTCCTTCTTTGGCTCCAGAAAGTAGCAGGAATAGCAACCATGACCCAATTCTGAGACTGGCACCCTCTCTATGGCTCCCTTGGCCAAGAGTCTCATGACTTTCCGGCAGGGAAAGGATAGATGATCCTCCAGGAGCCTGTCGTAAGATGGTGGCATGGGGGAGAGATGGTCATAAAGAGGAGGGAGTAGCTCCTTCAGACAATCTGCAAAACCCACCTGTCCAATGTTATTGCCCAACTGGATGCCCATTAGGGCAGTTTAGGAGGGTTTGGAGGCTGTGGCTGCTGGAAAGGTGGTGGACTGACCTGAAGGCTGGCTGCTCGACCCACAAGGTCTGTGAGTACCATGCCCTTGGCCACGTGGAGACTGAGGAAGAAGGTGCATGGTGCAGAGTCTAGGAGGATATTGGAGCGCTTGGAAGTCCCGTCCGTAGACACTAAAGGAGCGGAAGTTGGATTGTGGGTGAGGCCATAGAAAGGCCCAGGGTCCTGGCCGTAGCCCGTTTAAACCGAATCCCACTTGCCTCCAGGGAAATGAAAGCCATCAAAAGGCATGCCCATCAGAGATGATCTCCCAAAAAGCCAGTCGTTCTCAACCAACTGTGGCACCTCGAGGCCATCGTTGATGAAACTGCTCTGCCCAGTGAGTCATCATGTCAAGTACACAACATATAGCAAACTTCGCTGCATCTCTCCCATCTGCGACAGACCGAGAACATGGCCTGACCTCCTCCAGGACCGTTGGCAGCACCCTCGCAACCATGTCCCACAGTGCGTTAGAGTAGCAGTACAAAAGGCATGCAGTGCTTACAAATCACAATGTCAGGCTGGTGGAAGAAAATTTCTTCCCTAAAGTGTTCAACCTCTTGGATTCCTTGTCTGGGGGTGTGATAGGAAATGTGCCAGGATTTACATGAGAAGTAAATCCTTGGACCACCAGGCTCTCTGCGGTGGAGTGTTGGTGAGGACGTTTTGGTCTCCTGGAGTGGGGTGGTGGCGTTGGACAATCGTCCTATTCACAGGGGTCCCTGTGCTGGGTTTGGACCATGTCCCCAGAAGGACGTCAATGACTGCTTCATTGAATGGGAGTAGCAGTTCTCAAGGGGAGAGACCCAGTTGCAGCAAGTCTTGACTGCCAACAAGGGCAACTGAAGGTCAAGGGCCTTGGAAGCACTCCACACCACAATAATGAATGATGCTCTCTCCTCCGTAGCCATGGCAGGGGTAAAAGGCATACCAGTATCTCAATAAGTATCCAGTCCACTAGTTTCACACAGTTCCTCACACCAGTACATATTAGGGTCTTCATATGGCTGATATTTTTCAGGGCCCAGTGCCCCCTCCAATTCCTCCCTGAGTCCTAGCCCACAGAAAAGGAATAGGGCTCAAGCTCTGACCTGGAATGCATGGCTCCAGATGGCGCTTTAAATGGAGTCAAGCTACGTCCCTTCGGTTCAGTGTCGGAGTCTAGGATCAGAATCAGAGTGGAGCCTCTGGTATTGGGACTGGTGTGGGGTAGGTCGAGGTGTATGAAGGACGCTGCTCCGGATCCAGGAAAAGACCCTTGGGACCTGACTGCAGCCAGGGCTGGAGCTGCTGGTGCAGACCCAGAAGGACCCCTGCGGAGCCCTAGGGGTCCAAAGGCATGCTGGAGACGTCGGACTGCCTAAATATCAGGTGCATGCCCTCATAGAACTCGTTTAGTTCAATGGGGTTTGCTCCAGCTCCCGGAAAGCCAGGGAGGTGTTGAGTCGGCCCAGGTGCAGCATCTACCGCAGAACCAGGCCTTGATGCACAATACTCCCTCACCCCGTTGGCCGAGGTCGAAGACCCCTTTAACGACTTCTCTTGTGGCGGGACTTAATCGAGTGGCCCGACAACTTGGAGTGCAGAGAGTATCTCATCTCCCCGACTGCTCCCAGTACCATCCTCGTGACAGAGACCAGGAGTGTTGTGATGACACATGCCAAGCCACCAGGAGCTTGAGGGATTGCTCCCTTAAGGCCGCCAGATTCATGGCAGTCGGAGCACGACTTGGGGTCGTAGTCGCGCTCGAGGCACCAAAGGCAAACAAGATGTTGCTCTGTACCAGACACTGGTCAATGCCAGGTGCCGCAGGACTTGAAGTCATACTTCGTAGATGACATCCCTGCAACACCAGGAGGAAAACCTAAAAAATAAATGATGAAAAAAATTCTGTCAAAAAGTGACTGATAGTGTAGTTCTTCTCCGGATCAACGTTGGCTGGAGGAGAAAGAAAAAAGTAATGCCACCTGTATAAGTGCCACGGACGTCACTTCCAGCGCAGGCGCTGCCCTCGATGCAGCGCAGAGCTGAATGACGCCACCTACCAGCACACAAGGGCAGTGGCTCAAGAAAAATATTCTGGGTCCAGTCTGAGGCTTGTGGAAATTATAAGGTAAGGATTCTGTGGCTAGAAGTCTATTAAATAAAGCGAACAAGGAGACGATTATTTTGTTGCGCCACAGCTGAGGTTCCCAGCAAGCAGTCACGATCAACACGTGTTTCGCTGGAGATATTCATTTCTGACCACAACTTCAACACCAAAAGCAATTTATCATTTCGTTATAGGCATGGGGTGACTTTTCTCTTAGTAATCACTATTTTCTCACTTAGACTAAACAGTCAGTACTGTAGGAAAGTGCCCTCTTTTTGGCATGGTTACCTCCACTTTTTGCCTGCTGTCATTGTAGGAAGTTGGCTTTGTATATACTATTTCAAAGTAAGAAATAGTGTGCACAGAGTCCAAGGGTTCCCCTTAGAGGTAAGATAGTAGCAAAAGTAGATAATTCTAATGCTCTATTTTGTGGTAGTGTGGTCGAGCAGTAGGCTTATCAGAGGGTAGTGTTAAGCATTTGTTGTACACACACACACACACACACACACACACAGGCAATAAATGAGAGAAACACACTCAAAGACTTACTCCAGGTCAATAGGTGTTTATATTGAAAAATATCTGCACTGGGTGGAGGTGCTTCTCACCTCTCCCTACAGGAACTGTAACACCTGGCGGTGAGCCTCAAAGGCTCATGCCTGTTACAGCGCCCCAGGGCATCCCAGCTAGTGGAGATGCCCACCTCTCCGGACACAGCCCCCACTTTTGACAGCAAATCCAGTGGAGATAATGAGAAAAACAAGGAGGAGTCACCCACCAGTCAGGACAGCCCCTAAGGTGTTCTGAGCTGAGGTGACCCCTGCCTTAAAAAAATCCTCCATCTTGGTTTTGGAGGATTCCCCCTATAGGAACAGGGATGTGCCCCCCTCCCCTTAGGAAGGAGGCACAAAAAGGGTGTAGCCACCCTCCAAGACAGTAGCCATTGGGTACTGCCCACCAGACCTAAACACACCCCTACATTCAGTATATAGGGGGACCCTGAACCCAGGAAATCAGATTCCTTCAACCTACAACAAGAAGGACTGCTGACCTGAAAGCCCCGCAGAGACGATGGAGACGACAACTGACTTGGCTCCAGCCCTACCGGCCTGTCTCCAGACTCAAAGAACCTGCACAGCGACGCATCCAGCGGGACCAGCAACCGCTGAGGACTCAGAGGACTGACCTGCACCTAAAGGACAGCGGCTCTGTCCAGAAACAACTACAAAACGGCAACCAGAAACCAACTTTAAAGAGACTCCAACTTCCCGCCAGAAGCGTGAGTCTTCACACTCTGCACCAGACGCCCCCAGCTCGAGTTTGGTGAAACCAACACTGCAGAGAGGACTCACAGGCGACTCCAATGACGTGGACACCCTGAGTCGACCTCCCTGCACCACCACAGCTACACCTGCAGAGAGGATCCATAGGCTCCCCCTGACCGCGACTGCCTGATAAAAAAGGAACCTGACACCTGGACCAAGCACTGCACCTGCAGCCCCCAGGACTGAGAGGAACCACCTACCAGTGCAGGAGTGACCAGTAGGGGCCCTCATCCTAGCCCCATCTGTGGCTGGCCTGAGAAGCCCCCCTGTGCCCTGCCTGCATCGCCAGAGTGACCCCTGGGCCCCTCCATTGTTTTCAATACAAAACCCGACGTCTAATTTGCACACTGCACCCGGCCGCCCTTGTGCCGCTGAGGGTGTGTTTTGTGTCCGTACTTGTGTCCCACCTAGTGCTTTGCAAAACACTCCTGGTCTGCTCCCCGAGGACGCAGGTACTTACCTGCTAGCAGACTGGAACCAGAGCACGACTGTAGTTTGCGCCCTCCTTTGTCCTCTGCACCTGACCAGTCCTGTGTTGCTGGTGCTGTGGCTTTGGGGTTGCCTTGAACTTCCAACAGTGGGCTCCCCATGCCCAGGAGACTGCCTGTGTAAGTGCTTTTCTTACCTGAGAAACTAATGATTACTTACCTCCCCCAGGAGCTGTTGATTTTTGCACAGTGTCCACTTTTAAAATAGCTTATTGCCATTTTAACCAAAACTGCGTACACTATTGTTTTAAATCAAAGTTCTGTACTTACCTGCGTGAAGTACCTTGTAATTTATGTACTTACCAAAAATGTGAATCTTGTGGTTCTAAAAATAAAGAAAATATATATTTTTATGTAAAAACCTATTGGACTGGAGTTAAGTCTTTGAATGTGTGTTCCTCATTTAGTACCTGTGTGTGTACAACAAATGCTTAACACTACATTATGCTAAGCTTACTGCTCGACCACACTACCACAAAATAGAGCATTAGTATTATCTACTTTTGCCACTATCAACCTCTAAGGGGGACCCTTGGTCTATGTGCACACTATCTCTCACTTTGAGATAGTATATACAGAGCCAACTTCTTACAATTAGCCTGCATGAAAGTTTTAACTACTTTCTGCAGAAAGTAGCCTAGGGCAAAGCACCTCTTTGTTAGGGTAGATGGAAAGGTAGGGCTGCTTAGATGACAATGCCTGCAACTTCCTCATCCTGTGGGCAGACGTAATAGTCACAAGGAAGGCAGTTTTCAAAGGTAGAAGCCTAAGATGACAATTGTAGACAGGCTCGAAAGGGGCGCACATCAGAAATATCAAAACCAAATTCAAATCCCATTGGGGCATAATGAATAGGGAAGGAGGAAATATGTGTAGAACGTTTAAGGAACCTATTTACAATAGGGGACATAAAGAAGGTGTAGGAGGCTGGCCTGGCTTATAGTAGGTACCTGATGGTACTTACACCTTGTGCCAGGTCCAGTTATCACTTATTAGTAGTGTTCTAGCAGCTTAGGCTGATAGAGGTAGCTATAGAGACATGCAAAGCTCCTACTATACCACTTATATAGCACTATATCATAAGAATCACAATATTCAAGAGTTACTAAAAAATAAAGGTACTTTATTTTAGTAACAATGTGTCAGAAATATCTCAGAGAATATACTCCCCTAGGAGGTAAGTAAAATACACAAAATATACACACAAACCAAAATCAGGTAAGTAAACAGTTAGAAAAGTAGTGCAAACACTGTCGAATACAATAGGATGCAACAGGCCTAGGGGCAACACAAACCATATACTCCAAAAGTGGAATGCGAACCATGAATGGACCCCAGGCCTAGAGTAGTGTATCGCTGGAAGTGTAAGAAAACACTAATGGTGTCCAAGATACCCCACCCCAAGACCCTGAAAAGTAGGAGTACATTTACCGTACTTCCCCAGAAACACACTAAAGTTGTGGTAGGAGATTCTGCAAAGGCAACAACTGACTGCAAAGCACTGAAGACGGATTCCTGGACCTGAGGACCTGTAAAGGAAGGGGACCAAGTCCAAAAGTCACGCAAGTGTCCAGGTTGGGCAGGAGCCCACTAAACCACGGATGAAGGTGCAAAAGGGCTGCCTCCGGGTCGAAGAAGCTGAAGATTCTGCAACAACGGAAGATGCCAGGAACTTCTCCTTTGCACAGAAAATGTCCCACGGCGTGCTGGAGGATGCAGAGTTGTTTCCATGCAGAAAGACCGCAAACAAGCCTTGCTAGCAGCAAAGGTCGCGGTTGAAGAAAATGGGTGCTGGCCGGGCCCCAGGAAGGACCAGGAGGTCACCCCTTGGAGGAGGAGACAGAGGGGGCATTCGGCAGTACAGAGAGCCCACCCAGAAGCAGGCAACACCCGCAGAAGCACTTGAACAGGCGTTCAAGAAATCTGAGCACAGCGGTCGTCTCAACACTACAAAGGAGAGTCCCACGAAGCCAGTGGTCAACTCAGCAATTTGAGCAATGCAGGACGGAGTGCCGGGGACCTGGGCTATGCTGGGCACGAAGGATTCCTTGCAAAAGTGCACAGAAGCCCTAGCAGCTTCAGATCACGCAGTACACGGGATTACGGTCTGGCGTGGGGAGGCAAGGACTTACCTCCATCAAATTTGGACAGAAGGACCACTGGACTGTCATGGTCACTTGGATCCAGCTCCTGTGTTCCAGGGACCATGCTCGTCGAGATTAGAGGGGACCCAGAGGACCAGTGATGCAGAAGTTTGGTGCCTGCGTTAGCAGGGGGAAGATTCTGTCGACCCACAGGAGATTTCTTCTTGGCTTCCAGTGCAGGGTGAATGCAGACATCCCTCAGAGCATGTACCACCAGGAAACAGTCGAGAAAGCCGGAAGGATTAGGCGCTACAATGTTGCTGGTAGTCGTCTTGCTACTTTGCGGTTTTGAAGGCGTCCTGGAGCAGTCAGCGGTCGATCCTTGGCAGAAGTCGAAGAGGGAGATGCAGAGGAACTCTGGTGAGCTCTTGCATTCGTTATCTGAAGAGAAACCCTCAGGATAGACCATAAATAGCCCTCAGAGGAGGATTGGCCACCTAACTAGGTAAGCACCTATCAGGAGGGGGTCTCGGACGTCACCTGCTGGCACTGGCCACTCAGAGGTCTCCACTGTGCCCTCACACCTCTGCATTCAAGATGGCAGAGGTCTGGGACACACGAGAGGAGCTCTGGGCACCAGCCCTGGGGTGGTGATGGACAGGGGAGTGGCCACTCCCCTTTCCTTTGTCCAGTTTCACGCCAGAGCAGGGGCTGGGGGATCCCTGAACCGGTGTAGACTGGCTTATGCAAGGAGGGCACCATCTATCCCTTCAAAGCATTTCCAGAGGCTGGGGGAGGCTACTTCTCCCCAGCCCTTAACACCTATTTCCAAAGGGAGAGGGTATAACACCCTCTCTCATAGGAAATCCTTTGTTCTGCTTTCCACGGACTGAGCTGCCCAGACCCCAGGAGGGCAGAAGCCTGTCTGTGGGTTGGTAGCAGCGGTAGCTGCAGTGAAAACTCCAGAGCGCTAGTTTGGCAGTACCTGGGGTCTATGCTGGAGCCCGGGGATGCATGGGATCGGCACCCCAATACCAGATTTGGCATGGGGGGACAATTCCATGATCTTAGACATGTTACATGGCCGTATTCAGAGTTACCATTGTGAAGCTACATATAGGTATTGACCTATATGTAGTGCACACGTGTAATGTTGTCCCCCAAATCACAAAGTCTGAGGAAATTGCCCAGAACAATGTGGGGGCACCTTGGCTAGTGCCAGGGTGCCCTTACACTGGGTAACTTTGCACCTAACCTCCACTAAGTGAGGGTTAGACATATAGGTGACTTATCAGATACTTAAGTGCAGTGTAAAAATGGCTGTGACATAACATGGGAATGGCAGTCCTGTGTAAGAATTGTTTGAGCTCCCTATGGGTGGTAAAAGAAATGCTGCAGCCCAGAGAGATCTCCTGGAACCCCAATACCCTGGGTACCTAGGCACGTACCATATACTAGGGAATTATAAGAGTTTTCCAGTGTGCCAATGAGAATTGGTAAAAATGCTCACTAGCCTGCAGTGACAATTTTAAAGACAGAGAGAGCATAAGAACTGAGGTTCTGGTTAGCAGAGCCTCAGTGACCCAGTTAAGCACCATACAGGGAACACATACAGGCCACAAACTATGAGCACTGGCTAGCAGGGTCCCAGTGAGAGATATAAAACACACTGACAAATAGGGTTTTCACTATGAGCACTGGGGTCCTGGCTAGCAGGATCCCACTGAGACAGTAAAAACACCCTGACATATACTCACAATCAGGCCAAAAGTGGGGGTAAAAAGGCTAGAAAGAGGCTACCTTCCTACAGAAGGTTAATCATGCAACTTCAAAAAAACTTGACATAGCAGATAAGTAAACTTTTAAAGTGACTATAGCATGCCTCTTGGGCCAAAACAAGTATAAACAAGAGAACCTCAGACAGAGGGTCAGAAAGGGGGTCAACAGACTTGTCTGTGCACTGTGTCATAAATTTCTTCCCATGATAGGCATATACCGTTTTAGTGGAGGGACGCTTGGCTGCCAAGAGAACATTATAGGCTTCGGGCGCAAGGTCAAAAGCTGTCGACTGCTGCCGCTCAATCTCCACGCAAGAAGGCGGAGACCGGACATGTTCAGGTGGAGAACCCTACCCAACATCGGCAACAGAAGATTCTCCCTAAGAGGCAGTCTGATCGGCTATGCATCAATGGCTGGGTTTGTCTGCTCTGGAGTTGACAGAGCCCACCAGAAGTTGAACCACCAGGGTGATGTCCTGATGTGTCAGCCATGTCCAGAAGCATAGCGCCTCTGGACAAAGGGTCCAGGACCCTACTCTGCCCCGTTTGTTACACCACATGGCGGTAGTGCTCTCCATAAACCCTTGCGCTACTTTCCCTTTGAAAGAGGGAAGAAATGCTTTCAACGCAAGCTTGATCGCCCGCAGCTCCAGAAGACTGATATGGAGCCCAGACTCCAAGTCCACTGCTACCATCCAATCTTCTGGGTCCAAGACAGAGAGGACCTGAGCCAGGTTGAGCATTTTGAATTCCTCCTTCTTGAGGAGATTGCCCGAAGGTCTAGGATAGGACGTAAGCCCTTGTCTTTTTTGGGCACCAGAAAGTAGCGGGAATAACAACCACGTCCTACTTCTGGCACAGGGACCCTCTCCATGGTTCCCTTGGCCAAGAGAGCCGCAACTTCTTGGCGGAGAAGTGCTAAATGATCCTCCAGTATACAGCTGAAGGATGGAGGAATGGGATTCCGGTCCCCGGCAACACAGCGGCTGAACAGCATGGGTGGCACGGTGGCTGGGAAAGGGACAAAACAGGGAGCCCCTTCTGTGGCACGCAAGGGGTGGAAGACAGACTGTTGGGGACGAGGGGCAGTGGAAAGGCCGAGGGACAGAGCCATAGCCTGGGAGTCCTTGAACCTCTCCAGAGCAGAGTTTGCCTTGTCTCCAAGGAGACAGGAGACATCAAAGGGCATGTCCATAAGAGTCTGTTGGTCATCCCCTGAGAACCCAGATGTACGTAACCAGGCGTGGCGCCTTAAGGCCACCATCGCCACAATTTATCTACCTAGAGAGTCGGTAGTGCCCAGCCCACATCTAATAGTGAACTCTGCTGCATCTCTCCCATCGGTGTCAGCTTGGGAGACAATAGCACTGACCTCCTCTGGTATTTGCAGCAGAACTTGCGCAACCGTAACCCACAGAAAGTAAGTGTAACGGGCCAAAAGGCATGCGGTATTCACTGGGCGCAGCACAAGACTGCAGGAAGAAAATATCTTCTTCCCAAATTGTTTCAGCCTTTTTGATTCCCTATCCGAAGGTGCGAAAGAGAATGCGCCGAGGATGGGGATGCCTGGATGACAAGGCTCTCAGGTGTGGGGTGTTGGGACAGGAATTAAGGATCGTTTGGGGCAGGCCGATGGCGGCGTGCGATAATCCTTTGGGTCCCCTCATTAATGACAAGGCCACAAGGCCAGTTCTAGCTGCCTATACCTTATATTATATCCAAATATACAAAATTTAGCAGCAGTCGATCTGTGCTCACTACACAATAATCTAGTTAGATTATATAGGCACTTAACACCAATTGTAATGCGAACCCAGCCCCAGCAAAAGCTGCTTCAGCTGTCCATCAACAATTGTCTACACCTAGGATTAACTCTGTGACTATTAATGCTATTATGAGTAAAGTACCCACCAAACGGGAGGAAATTCTGTTTTGGATAACTCAAAAGATCTGCTGGAAGCAGTGTTTTCCAATATGGGACCCAAAAAAACCAGAAGTCTCACTATGTGCTTGCCACCACCTGGGACGGTACCCTCTATTGATAATTGTGCTACTTGGTGCACAGCTTTTTCTGCAATATGTACCATAACTCGTGGTATACCAGCTCTTGCTGTTTTACCGGAGGTGCTAAAACTAATACAAAATGAATACGAGGGTGCCCCTGCCTTGGACTTGGGGATGAAATTAAAAGGCAGCTTTGTCACAGTACCCATAATGATTTTAGGAGACGTAAAAGGTAAAGCAGTAGCACTGGTGGTTCGCCAATGTCTCGCACAGCTTCCTTTAATAGATCAGGAGCGCAAGTTACCAAAATTAATTTCAAATTCCTATACGTGTATAGGTCACAGTAATTTGGGGGACAGACCAAATAAGCCATTGCTTAAAGATAATCCTGATAAAGGATTATGTCAAGAAAGTGCAAGCATCTTCTAAAAATAATGCTGGGACAAAGAAAAATCAAATAAAATCACTGGAAGAATCTCTACAGCCAGAGAGCTCTGAAAAACATAATTTATGTAACCGTGATAATTTTAAACAGCCTGACAGTTATCAGTACACTGACACACTCCCTTCTCTGTCCTTTCAGGACTAATCAGACAAGCAGGTCAGTCAGAACGTAGAGAAGAGGAGTGTGTGATACCAAAAAAGGACTCACAAGTCTCTTTCGACAGACAGAAGGGAAACTTCCTCAACAAAAACACCAATTCAAAAAGAAGGTTGGAGGAATTTCGGCAAAATATGCCACACATATATATATATATATTTTTTAAAAAATATATTTTTATTAACAAATTGCTGATTACGTTCCAAATGTACATTGATGGGATCATCAAGTTCTTACCATGCACAGCATTTCAAGGGATACATCTTTTTGCATGCGTTTACACGTAGTTTGTGTCCTTATTTGGCGTACATTTGTATCTTTAACTGATTTCTGTGCTCTATTAACACCGGAGTTCTCACGTTGTTTTCCTTGAGTGCCTAGCTCCTTGTCACTTTATGTTACCCATCCGTTTTATATGTTCTGTCATCAGCTTCAGCCTAACATTGAACTATGTACAAACTTAGCGGCATTCTGTGGGTGTTTTTAGTGTTGGGTAAGGAGTATCTTTCTTGGAGGAGGCTATACCTGGGGGGGGACAGCTCTCTAATCATTTGCCCTATCCCCAGCTTTTTGTAGTTGGGTGTGCCTAGTTCTGCGCTGCCCCTTGTAGTCTATCCTGACCAGTCAGAATGCTCGTCTATTTGATTTATTGATGTAGTTTCCACTCCCCCATAGGTGGTGTTGTAGGTATATCTCTTCCCTCCCTTCTCTGCTCTTTCAGTGTTCTGTTTCTACTGGTGCTGTGTTGGGAGTTGATGGCCTTTTCTCTGCACTTTCCCAGTTCAATATTAGTTCTTCCCATCCTGAGGCTATGGGGGTCTGTCGGATGCCCCTTGCTTCCTCAGTTTTAAAACCTGTAGTTCCGCCCTGGCCCATCTCGTGACGTCGCCCTTCCATTCAGTAAGTGAGGGGTGGCTAGGAGCCTTCCAACCCCTCATGATTAATCTCTTGTAGAGGGCCAGCGCAAGATCCAAGAAACAGCTCCTAATCTTCCCACTTGGGATATCCGATCTTAGGCCCAGCAGGCAGACATCGGGGGTAAACGGAAATTCCGCATCATACAGCCCACATCATGTGGTCGAAGTCTGCTTCGCCCTCACCGCACCTGGGGCACATCTTGGGGGTCCCCCCATATATACGGAACAGTCGGTGAGGGGTAAGATACGTTCTATGCAGGTAGTTATATTGGATATATTGTAGTCGGGTGTTACAGGAGATCTTCCGGGGGTAAGCCAGAGCTCTTTTCCAATCTGTGTCTGATATTGCATGCCCAATTGTTTTCTCCCACTTCTCCCTTAGTGACTGCATGGGATCCAATGCGGATTCTATCTGGGCTCGGTATATTTTCGCGATCAAGTGGGGTTCTTCCCCTGAGGTCAGGAGGAGGTGTAACACTCCATGGACCCCGGGTTCTGCATTAACCGTATCCCAATGAACTTTCAGTGCATGCACTAATCTCCCGTGCATCAGAAATTGACCTTGAGGGACCCCCTTTCCCACCAGTTCAGCGAAGCTCTGCAATTTACCTCCCCTGAAAAGCTCACCCACTGTTGTCACTCCTGCACTCATCCATGGGCCCATCCCTCGGCCCCCAGAACTGGCTCCCTTCGGTTCTGCCACCAGGGCAGATAGTGGCAGCACCGGTGAGTAGGGTGGTCCAACTCCGGTTCTACTCATACATCTTTTCCAGCACATCGTTGCAGCTTTAGTCATTAGGTTGTCTCCGAGGGGGGAGGTCCTCCTCTCTATCATTCGCGTTATTATTCTGTCTATGTCTAACGAACCATGGGAGGTAGATAGGTCTAGGTGTCCTTTGCCCGCCATCCAGCCGGCCACCCACTGCAGTTGGAATGCCAAATAATATGCCTCGAAGTCCGGAGCCCCTAGTCCGCCCGCTTGTGTCGGTCTAAAAATGGTAGTCAGCGCTGTACGCCTACGACCCTCGGCCCAAATCAGTTCCCGCAGCAGAGCGTTTAATTCACGGAACCACGTAGGAGGGATCCATAACGGTAAGTTAGCAAAGAAATAGAGGAGGCAGGGCAGCATCACCATTTTAGACAATGCCACTCTGGCCATCACTGTAAGCTTCAGCGACAGCCAGAACTCAATTGAAGAGCGTAGAGACCGGAGCGCCCCACCTAAGTTGCCCTCTCGGAGGTCAGCTAGCTCATTAAATATTTGGATCCCCAGATATTTGAAGGTCCGGGGGGCCCAGTTCACATCTTTTGGGCACGTTTCGGGGCACCTGCAGTTTGGAAACACGGGGAATACAACTGTTTTGCCTCGGTTAAGGTGAAGTCCCGATAGTTCCCCGAATCCCCCAGTATCTTTAAAACCCATGGGAGACCACTGGTTCCATCTCTTAGGTACACCAATATATCGTCCGCGTATAGTGAATAATATGTTCGCTTGGACCCCAGTTAATTCCCCTACCGATTCCTTCCTGTCGCAGCTGGGCTGCTAGAGGTTCAATTGCCAGGGCAAAAAGCAGCAGGGTTAGGGGGCATCCCTGCCTAGTTCCTCGGTATACCGGGTACATATCGGATATCGTTCTGCCCGTCTTCACCCTAGCTAGCGGAGAGGAATACAGTAAGTCCACCCATTTCACCCATTTTTCACCTAGACCCATCTTAAGCATCACAGCCCTGAGGTAGTCCCACCTAATCGAATCAAAGGCTTTCTCGAAGTCTACTGCTAACAAGACCCCTGCAGGAGGTTTCACTGCTGCTGGCATATGCAGGATAGTAAAGATCCGCCTTAGGTTTAGCAATGTGTTGCGGCCAGGGACGAAACCATTCTGGTCTGTGTGTATCAGTGTAGTCATTAGGGGGAGCAGCCTGTTAGCCATAATCTTGCTGAGGATCTTAAAGTCGCAGTTCAGCATTGATAAAGGGCGGAAGTCGGTCACTGGTGTCTTCCGGTTTTTGGTTTTAGGTAGCGGCACCACCAGGGCCTCACGTAATGTGCTTGGTAATTCTCCTCGGCACAGTGCCTCCGCGTATACCTCGGCCAGCTGGGGCACCAGCAATGTCCTATATTTTTTGTAAAAGTCCATTGGGAGGCCATCAGTACCGGGAGTCTTTCTGGGAGCCAGCTGCGATATAGCCTCACTTATCTCCTTTGCTGATACAGGACTCCCTAGTCTATCCCTCCCCCCTGGGTCCACTGTCGGAAGTGCGACTCGCTGCAGGAAGTCCTGAAAGGCCTCCAGCCCCAGGTCGTTGGGTTTCCCGTACAGGTGCGTGTAATATCCCCTAAAAGCATCATTAATTGGGCCTGGGCTTCGCCTGCATAGTCCCTCTCTGTCTTGTACATTTGTAATGGGTTCTCCCCTTCCGCCCGGGCGTACCAGCCAGGCTAGCAATCTTCCTGACCTACCTTCCTCTGACTGTATTGATGCTAGGTATTTTTGTGTGTTATGGCACCTGAGCTGTGCCTCGATCTGGGAATGCTCTTTACGAGCTCGGTTATATTCCTCGTTCTCTTGGGTTCCAGGGTTCTGTCTCACTTCCCACCCGTGCATTTTCTTCTCTAAGGAGGTCAATTCCCTTTCTAATGTGCGTTTCACACCCACGGTTGACCCAGGCAGAAGCCCCTCGCTACCACCTTAAGCGTTTCCCATTCTGTGGCTCTAGATGTAGTAAATCCACTATTAATCCTAATATGTTCTGTCAAGTGGCAACTAAGGGCCTCTCTGTACGAGTGATCCTCTAGCGCTGCGGGGGATAGTCTCCATGATGGGATTGGGGGTCTGTCCTCTAATATTTTCAGTGTCACCAGCAAGGGGTTATGATCTGAGAGTGTGCGAGCAAGGTACTCTGAGTGGGTCACATAACACGCAAGGCCCGCAGTGCAAGTCATTCTGTCAATTCTGGTATGCAACCGGTGGAGGCCTGAATAATATGAGTAGTCGTCGTCATTTGGGTGATGTTCCCGCCAGATATCCACTAGCCCCCAGGTGTCCAGCCACTCACAAAGCTTTTTGGCTATTCTGGTGGACACTGCTCCCCGCAATGGTGGGGTCGACCTGTCCATGTTAATGTCTAGTATTGCATTAAAGTCCCCACCCACTAGCAATTCACCTGTACATTGGAGGGTGAGGTGGCTCGATAATTTAGTCAGGAAGGGGACCTGGTCCAGATTGGGGGCATAAATACAACTCATGAATATGCCACACATATTGAGGTCATTACTGCAGAACAGGACGTGGGCAGTGACTCTCCTGGACAGTGTGACAGAAGTCACAATAGTTCGCCAGAATCTTCAAGAGTTTCTGGCTATGAGATCAACCAACGACTACACAGAAGTCGAAACCCCAGATAGGAGAGTTGCCTCGTCAGAAAAATTAAACATACAAACTGAGGGTGACATAATGCCCACAACAAAGGTAATTTTCTGGGAAAGATTAACACTTAGCTATGACATTCTCTTAGCTGAAAAAGATTGGTTTGTTAGAATACTCCCACAAGGGGAAGTTCAATTTTTACCATTTTTCTCAGTCCTCATTCAAGAACAAGCAAAACCAGCGTATGCTGCAGGTTGGGCTCTTGCACAAGGCACAGTATTAAACAGTAACCATGTGGACTGGGATAGGGATTCTTCTTATGTTATATTCATAAGGTCCAGCCTGCAAGTGCAACCAAAATGCCCAAAAACCATGAAGGTAAAGCTCTTGTGGAGGAGATTCTCTTTCAGCTCGAGTAACTGAACCACGTGAATCTTCTATGAACAACCCCTTGTTCCCAGTAGCTAAGCCGGATCATTCATACAGAACAGACTTGGATTATGGACATCTAAATAGTCACAAACACATTTGAAATGCAAAACCCTCAAAATACAGCAGAAATGAATAACACTGTATGCAAAACAAATACTTAACAACCTTGGCGATAGCCAATGTCTTTTTTTGCCAATTTATAGCACCTGAAAGCAGGGATCTAACAGCCTGTTCCGTGCTCGGCTCCCAAAGCCAATTTTACCGACTCCTTCAAGGGTATAGGAACAGTCCAGGCCTGTTCTCTGCCTATGTAGCATCAACATTGCATGATATTGATTGAGAAGCAATGTCCTGTGTCGATGACATATATATGACAGATGATGACTTGAGCAAACATTTAACCAGGGTAGACAGCATTGCATTGGGATTTGCTGAACAGGGCTACAAATTCAACTTTAAGAAAACAACAATTGCTTTTCTCACAGTCTGTTTTTTGGGATATAAGCTTTCAAATGAGGGGAAGAGTCTGGCACCACAAGGAAGAGTCTGGCAACACACTTTCCAGAGACGTGAGCAATTACAACCAAAAAAAATAATTAAAAAATTACAATCCCGGTTAGGATTCTTTCATTTTACCAGAACCTACATACAAGATTACGCACAAATCATAAAACCACTTTATGACTTAATTCGTCCAGAGTTTCCAAACCAACATTGGACACCAGAACACACAAAAATACTCACATTTTTAAACTGATATGCTTGAAGCAAAACATCTACACATGTGAAAAAACAAATCTGGGCATCCGAATAATTCCGGGTGCCACTGGCTTTACTTATGTCACATTCAATGAAGGTGACAGTGCCCATTGCATTCAAATCACATTTATATTCCAATGCTGAAATGTGTTTCACATCCACTGAAAAAATACTGACTGTGGTTCAGATGGGTGTCATTAAGGAAAGACCACTGGCTCAGGGAAAATGCACCATTGTTGTAACCCCAGTTCCAGCCTTAGAGGCTGTCACAAAGGCTAGCGTTCCAAATGCAAAAGCCTCACATCCTAGATTGATACAACAGGCCACTTCCTTGACTGCCACTGATGTAGACTATGTATTTGATTCGAAATTGCAAACTCAAGAGCTTATCCGATACGAACTGAAGTACGGAATGCTCATTAACCTTATGCCCCTTGCTCAGTATAAATATATTATGTACAATGATGGTTCAGCTCAGCCTGCTGTAGGTACCAACAACTATACTCTGGGGCTGGCATGTAATGTAGAAATGGAGGTAATGAAGGATGTAGAATTCCACCTTCAACAAACCTGTATGCAGTCCCTGGGGGATTGCACTGCACAACTAGTTGACCTTCAAGTGCTGATTTTGGCACTGGAACATATGGATCCCGAATTCCTGACACTTATAGTGTGTGACTCGTGCTACTGTGTGCAGTCTTCCAATGAAAATCTGCATTACTGGCGTCTTAATGGACTCAGAGACTCTAAAGGAAACACCATCAACCATAAAGTGGTTTGGGGAAAGGTGGCATAACTCAAAGACAAACTACCTCAAGCTCATGTAATACATAAATTGGGCAATCAACGTGTGTAAATGCACACTGTAGGGAATTCACTGGCGGATGAAACACCCAAATCTGCAGTCATTACTGCAACAGTAGCTGCGATTACTTGTTCTCATACGAGGATGAATGAAGAAATATTGGCTGATCGAAAGCCTGGGCTGAAGGTAACCCTTTACTAAAAGCATATCCAGCTAAATATTCCTACCATTTAAGTGTCCAAAACATTCCTTATGTAATATTCCAGGGGAGGGTGATCATGTGATCTCAAACTAAGCCAGTAGGGTAGAACTATTTCAAACAGCGAATGAGGATGTTGCTTCAGCCATGCTGGTGTGGTGGCTTCAATTTTCTTAGAAAAATGCTATTGGTGGCATGGTCTGTACAAACAGACAAAACAGAATGTCCTTACTTGTGACATTTGCCAGCAAATTAAAGGCTCCACCGTTAAGCACCCACAGCAGACACCCCTACTAGTTTCCAACAATCCCATGCAGTGTGTGTATCTGGACCATTGTAGTCCCTTAAATTCTGATGGTGCACTCAAATACACTCTACTTGCTGTAGATTCTTGCTCCTGATTCTTCTGGGTGTGGCCACAGCTGCCGTCTAATGTTCCCACTGTTATTAAAGATTTGCAAGTCTTTGTTGGGGCATATACAGTAGCTGTATTCCACTTGGACTTGGGCCCTTTCTTTGCTTCCGAAGCATACAGGGATACTTTAAGAACCCTGAGTGTAGCTGTGCATTTGTCTTCCCCTATAATCCAGAGGGAAATTTGATAGTGGAGAGAAAGAACTGAGACTTAAAGCAATCCTTAACAGCTAGAGTATTAGATTCAGGTGATAGTTGGATTCATCACCCTTATGGGATTTAGATCTGTTGCATCATTAAATAGTCTGCCTAGAAGATCTTTGGGTGGCCGTACCCCATATGAAGTCCTGTTTGGCATACCCATGTGTGTCCCAGATCTTGATGGTCCGGGCACAGCGCCGACAGAATCTTCTTTAGACATAAATTAACTTCTCACTGTTTTACAGGAACTCCAAGACGTCTAAGATATGCATTTTACTACACATGCCACTGCTTTGGAAATGAGGGATACACCAGCATCTACAGTTGGATTCCAAAAGCTGGGGATCTAGTCAGAGAAAAGATTGCAGTGGGGAAATAAGTCAGCCCATCATACCGTACACTGATTTCAGTCCTTGGAATTCATGGCACCAGAACTGTTATCCTGCCACCGCTTGCTGGCAGTAAAGAAAATCGCTTTGTCTCTATTGTTCAAGTCAAACTGCATTATGTAGCCGATCCTACACAGTAGGCCTAGAGGATTCCTGGGAAGTTTCCTATCCCCTCTCACTACCATACAGGAAATACCTCTTCAAGCATTAAACAACGCTGATATTATTTCCCCTAGGCTGGGGGAAGCAGAGGATGGACTTTTGTTAATTCCAATTTCCGTTACAAGCACCAGAAACACACCAAACGTAAGTCTACAGTCTTAAGCTACATTCCAAAACAATGGAGTTGTTTATGATGAACAACCTTCACAGGCGTCTACCAGCTCCTGCCTTCACACAGAATACTTCTGGGTATTTTGTCGACACAGACAACTTCTCTTCAGACTCTACTAAAGCTTCTCTTCATGGTATATGTAAGCCTTTTCATTGGCTTAAACTCACTTATTCGATCCGTCCCTGGTACTATTTGTGGATTAGTCTCACCTTGCTTGCACTTCTCTTGTGGATTGGGTTTGTGATTGTCTTCTTGTTTGCAAATGGGTATTATTGTCCTCAACGCTCTGTTGTTGAATTGGTAGATGAGGTACTGAAGCCACTAAGTCCCTGTTGAACATTTCTGCAGTTCTATTTCCTGATGGAATTGTTTGGGATAAGGTTCCATATGATCTATCTGGTCTTACAGAAGCTATTCAAATTCTGTATGTTTTAATATTTCTATGGACAATATCGTACCACTCAGGTTGTGTGTGACGATTGGGATGTGAAAACAGTTTCATCAATGCTTTCTGAGCTTGAATATTATACTGTATTTGAAAGTGAAGATGTGTATATGAACGCTACAAATCATGGACAAATATATTATCACCATTATCTACACTGAGCCAGTACTCCACGTAAAATTTGTAACTATACACAATGGGAACATTGTTTAATTGCACCAGTGGGGGATCTATAAAACATATTTAGACAAATGTACATACTTTTCTGGGCATGATGTTACTGATCCAGTATCTTATTTCAAATTACCTTCTACTCAAGCAAGGAAAAACATGCTGACTGCTACTTAATGTATTCAGATTCGTTTCCCAACTAGCCATTAAGGGTTATGAATATTGGACAGACACAACTGACTTAAAATCAGTTTGAAGAACAGAAGACTGGCAAGTACAGGACATAGATGCCTTATTCAAAGCTGGGCTGATTCAATTACAGATTTGTTTTTTTTCTTAACAACACTATTCAGCAGACAACCTTTCTAGGCTCAGCAAAAATGAATGACATGAATTTGCCCAATGTTCCTTAAACTCCATAATTTAACAATTCGCAAAGTTTGGTAAATTACACAGGAAGATCAGTTCAATGGTGCGGTCAGAAATGGTACATTTAATTCAACACTTTCAGGTCCCAACGGGTGGTTGTTGTGGCCAGTGGACACACATGGTAGTCATGCACATTATATTAACTCTACACAGGGTTTAAAGCTTGCTCTTCTCTTGTGGATTGGTTTTGTGGAAGTAGGAACTGCGTAACAGTTCACTCTGGCAGTGAAGGATACCACCAAGTGGCTCACAATCAGGGAAATTACCTCACATTCCAGACACACAAAGCCATTAACTCAATTCGCACCCGCTTGTTGCAGTACCGTATGGGGGTAGTGGTGTATAAGAGAACCTGCACAAGCTTCTCCCAGATGGATGGCAGGAAGGCCCTCAGCATCAGATAACTGGTCTGCCAACAGCAGACCGATATGAGGCTGTTTTTTGGCCACAGACCAGAGTTCTATGATCGCCACCTCTCCCATATGACTGCTCCAAACCAGCAGTGAAGCATCTATCGGCACCATCGACTCTGGGTTGGGGAGGATCCTGGCGTTGGTCCAACTAAGATCAAGCGGCCACCAGTGCAAATCACATACAGTTTTCTCTGATATCTTAATAGCATCTGACGGGTTCCCCTGGTGCTGGACCCACTGGAACTTCAGATTCGAAACTAAATCCAGCATTTGCCACCTGGGATGATAGGCAAGGAGGATGCAGAAGGCTTAAAGGCCAAAAGGTCTCAAAGCTGGTCTCACCGATTATCCAGCAAAGGCAAAAACATCAGGATCATAGCTACGAAGTCCTTGACTTGTTGCAAATAAGGTAAGCCCCTAAACTACACCAATCCCAAGACAGTGCCAATGTATGGAAGTCTCTGTGAAAGAGTCAGGTACAACCTCAACTTGTTGATAATAAAGCCCAACGATGTTAGGATGTTAATTGTCGTCAGGAGGTGGTCCATGATAACTGTGGCACGCCTGTCTTTAAAGCAAGCCATCAAACTTCCCCTATGTCCAAAGTTAGGCGTTTTCATGAACACCAGAGGGCCACTGGTTGGAGGCCTAAATGGAGCACATCAAACTGAATATGCCCCCTGGCCTACCTTGAATTGCAGGTAACACCTGTGGTACTGCAGGACGGTATATCAAAATGCATATCAGGCAGATCGAAGGAGACCATCCACTCGCTTGAGACTAATGCAGACAGAATCTGTATCAGCATGAGATTTTTGAATTTGTTCCTCTGCAGGAAGGAGGACTAATATCTAAGATGGGCTGAAGGTCCTCTCAACCTTGTTTGATAAAAGCACATTAGGGGTAGCTCTCTCTTCTATTTCAGATTCGGAAAAAACCTGTTGATGGCTCCTTTGGAGAGTAAAACCTGCATCATTTACAACAGGATGGACGGATGTTCCCCTGAAAAAAAAAAAAAAAAAAAAAAAGTGTGTGTGTGTTTTGATGAGGATGTTGGGGGGGGGGGGGGGAAGGGGCAGAAAGATTAGGTGGAGCAAACAAATGGTAAGGCATAACCATGCTGAACAATTTTGAAGATCCATCTGTTGGAAGTGAGTTTCCCAAACTGGGAGAAAAGCTCTGTCTTTCATGGGGCATTTGCAAGCCACCAATGGCACGCTAAAGCTGCTTGGTGACTGTTACAGAAGGGAAGGGGATGACTTGTGGGCTTGGAGGCCTGCACACTGCCTGGCTTATCAATGTCCCTGGTCTTGAAAGGATGGGGGTGATTGTAGCTGAAGCTGGGGAGACTCAGAATTTCTGAAACTAGTGTTCAATTGCTTGGCTGGAGTCAAAAGGCCCAGAGAACATGTCACCCTACTCTCATCAAACATTGGCATTTTCACAGAACTGGCCTCAGCCATTCAAAGGCATATCCATGAGAGAGACCTGTCTGCCTCCAGAAAATCCTGTGGAGAGCATTCAAGCATGGCAGTGGAACAGCACTTTAGAGCTAACTGCCTTTCCTCAGTAGTACCATGGTCAGCATGGATCACATATTTGGACACATTCTGACCACCCTGAATGGCTTGATCTAATAATGCCCCTTCAGGTCTTCCGGACCTCCAGACAAATATCACTAGCCATGTCCCAGAAGGCGTGTATATATATCTATCCAACAAACAAATTGCATTGACCGAGATCAATGCTAGGCTAGTTAGAGGGAACATTTGTATTCCTACCACCTCAATCCTCTTAAGACCGTCCACCTCAGGGAATTTTAGGAAATGGGTTGGAGGTTCAACTTGCTGGTTGAAGCCTGAACCACCAGACTTTCAGATTTTGGATGTTTTCTGAGGCAAGTGGGGTCTGTGTAGCTGCAGATACACATGCTATGCATAGACTTAAAAGCAGTCCTTCTCCCAAAACAGTGGTGGCTAGCCTGTAGGAGCTGAAGTTGTTTGAAATAAAGTTTTAAGTACATCTTGACCAACACTGGCCTGTTTTGAAAAAACATCCACACAGTAATGTTTAGTAAATGTAGTGGACCACGTGGCAGTTTTACATATGTCTGCCATTGGTATGTTACCTAAAAAAGCCATGGAAGCACCTTTTGTCCTAGTGGAATGTGCCTTAGGTGTTATTAAAAGTTGTCTTTTTGCTTTAATGTAACATGTTTGGATGCATTTAACAATCCATCTAGCTAATCCTTGTTTAGAGATAGGATTTCCTTTATGTGGTTGCTGAAAAGCAATGAAAAGCTGTTTAGTTTTCCTAAACTCTTTTGTTCTATCAACATAGTACATTAGAGCTCTTTTAAGGTCAAGAGTATGAAGAGCTCTTTCAGCAGTTGAGTCTGGCTGTGGGAAGAAGACTGGCAATTCCACTGTTTGGTTAATGTGAAGAGGAGAAACTACTTTTGAAAAAATGTTGGATTAGTCCTAAGTACTACTTTATGTTTGTGTACTTGGAAAAAAGGTTCCTCCAGAGTGAATGCTTGTATTTCACTAACTCTTCTTAATGAAGAAGTCATTGCTACTAAGAAAGCAACTTTCCAAGTCAGAAATTGAATATCACATGAATGCATGGGCTCAAATGGTGGTCCCATTAATCTTGTGAGTACAATATTTAGATTCCAAGCAGGAACTGGTGGGGTTCTTGGTGGAATAATATGTTTAAGTCCTTCCATAAAGGCTTTAATAACAGGAACTCTAAAGAGAGAGGTATGTAGTATAGTCAGTAAGTATGCTGGTATGGCAGTGAGATGAATTTTAATAGATGAGAAAGCTAAATTAGCTTTTTGTAAATGAAGCAGGTAGCATACAATATCTTGTATTTATGCTTTAAGTGGGTCTATCTGTTTAGGTTGACAGTAGTAAACAAAGCTTTTCCACTTGTTAGCATAGCATTGCCTAGTTGTAGGTTTGAGTCTTTGTTTTAGAACTTCCATATATTCTAATGGAAGTTGTAAGTATCCAAATTCTATTACTTCAGGAGCCAAATTGCTAAATTGAGAACACTGGGATTGGGATGTCTGATTTGACCTTTGTTTTGTGTTAACAAATCGGGTCTGTTTGGAAGTTTGCGATGAGGTACTACTGACGGATCTAGGAGTGTTGTGTACCAATGTTGCCGTGCCCACGTGGGGGCTATGAGTATCATGGTTAGAGAGGTGTGACACAGTTTGTTGACCACAAATAGAATTAGCGGGAGAGGGTGAAAAGTGTAAGCAAATATCCCTTACCAGTTGATCCATAGAGCTTTGCCCTTGGGCAGAGGGTGTGGGTGTCTGGATGCAAAGTTTTGGCATTTTGCGTATTCGCTTGTTGCGAATAGGTCTATTTCTGGTGTTCACCACATTTGAAAGTACTGATGAAGTACCTGAGAGTGAATCTCCCATTCGTGTATCTGTTGCTGTGTCCTGCTCAACAGGTCCGCTAGCTGATGGTGTATCCCTGGGATGTATTCTGCTAGCACGTAAACTTGATTGTGAATTGCCCATTTCCAAATTGTTAGGGCTAGAAGGGACAGTTGAGATGAATGTGTTCCTCCTTGTTTCTTCAGATAATACATTGTTGTCATATTGTCTGTTTTTATCAAGACTTTTGTGCTTGAGAAGGGGTTGAAAAGCTTTCAGGGCAAGCAACACAGCTAAAAATTCTAAATGGTTTATGTGATAAGATAACTGTATTGAATTCCATTCCCTTGTACTGTATGGTTGTTGAGGTGAGCTCCCCAACCTATCATTGATGCATCTGTTTTTATTGTGGTCTGAGGCACAGGGTCTTGAAATGACCGCACCTTTATTAAATTGTTGTGATTCCACCATTGAAGGGATGTGTATTTGGCGGTCTAACAACACTAGATCCTGCAATTGACCTTGTGCTTGAGACCATTGCTGTGAGAAGCACTGTTGTAGTGTTTTCATGTTTACTCTTGCATGTGGTAGTATTGCTATGCAGGATGCCATAATTCCCAATAGTTTCATGATAAGCCTTACAGTGTAATGTTGATTTGGCTGTCTCTGTGATAAGAGATTTTGAAAAGCTTGTATCCTTTGTGTATTTGTATAGGCTAAGGCTTTCTGGGTATTGAGAATAGCACCTAGCTAAGGTTGAGCCTATGCTGGTTGAAGATGAGATTTTTGGTAATTGATTGTGAACCCTAATGTGTGTAGGGTTTCTATTGTGTATTGAATGTCCTGCTGATATTGTGTAATATAGCTTGATTTTATTAGCCAGTCATCTAGATAAGGAAAGACATGTATGTGTTGTCTTCTTAGTTAATCTGCTACTACCGCTAGATATTTTGTGAAAAGCCTTGGAGCTGTTGGTATGCCGAATGGAAGAACTTTGAATTGGTAGTGGATTCCCGCTATTACAAACCTTAGGTATTTTCGATGAGCTGGATGTATGGGGATATGAAAATATGCATCTCTGAGATCCAATGCAGTCATGTAATCTTGTTTTTGCAGTAGTTGAATGACGTCCTGCAGAATTACCATATGAAAGTGTTCTGACAGGATATATAGATTTAGGGGGTCATTCCGACCCTGGCGGTCATGGACCGCCAGGGCCGGAGGAAGCACCGCCAACAGGCTGGCAGTGCTTCAGGGGCAATTCTGACCGCAGCGGTAAAGCCGCGGTCAGAAAAGGGGAACCGGCGGTTTCCCGCCGGTTTTCCCCTGCCCCAGAGAATCCTCCACGGCGGCGCTGCAAGCAGCGCTGCCATGGGGATTCTGACCCCCTTCCCGCCATCCCGTTCCTGGCGGTTTTTACTGCCAGGAACAGGATGGCGGGAACGGGTGTCGTGGGGCCCCTGGGGGCCCCATTCAGATTTTCAGTGTCTGCAAAGCAGACACTGAAAATTGCGACGGGTGCCACTGCACCCGTCGCACACCAGCAACTCCGCCGGTTCCATTCGGAGCCGGCTTCATCGTTGCTGGGGCTTTCCCGCTGGGCGGCCTTTTGGCGGTCGCCCGCCCGCCCAGCGGGAAAGTCAGAATGACCGCCGCGGTCATTTGACCGCGGTGCGGTCTTCTGGCGGTCTCCACCCGGCGGGTGGCGCCCGCCGGGGTCGGAATGACCCCCTTAGTGTTTTGAGATCTACAATGGGTCTGAGAGAGCCATCCTTTTTGGGTATGAGGAAGTATAGTGAATATATCCCTGTTCTGTGTTGAGATTTTGGAACCAATTCTATTGCTTCTTTTAGTAATAGTGATTGTACCTCTTGTTGTAACAGAACATTGTGTTCTGGGGACAACCTGTGATAACCAGGGGGAATGTTTGGAGGAGTAGAAATTATTTCTAGGCAGTAACCATTGCGGATAATTCAGTCTGTCCCCTGCAGGAGATGTGAGGGGTTGTGCTATACAAAGGAAGCCAGTGTTTTGAGGGAGTGGAGACACCCTTTGAGGCTGGAAATTTGCCTCTGGCTCTGAAGTGTTGACCTCTATAAGAGCCTCTAAATGCACCTGTCTGGTATTGCTGTTGACCTTGTTTAGGCTGTGAAGTGGAAGCATCTGCAGATTGGGGTTTGAAACCTCCTCTAAATCGCGGTTTACGAATTGAACCTCTATAAGGTGTAATGTATAGAGCTCCCATAGCTTTTGCAGTGTCAGGGTCTTTTCTGAGCTTTTCAATAGTCGTGTCAACCTCAGGTAAAATAGGTGTTTTTTATCAAAAGGCATATTGACCACTGCTTGTTGGATTTCTGGTTTGAAACCAGAAGTTCTTAACCCCGCATGCCTACATTTGGTAATGTTAATGTTTATGCTTCTAGCTGCTGTATCGGCTGCATCAAGAGCAGATCTCATTTGGTTGTTGCTAATTGCCTGACCTTCTTCAACAATTTGTAGAGCTCTTGTTTGATGTTCTTTTGGCAGGTGCTGTAAGAATTACTGCATTTCGTCCCAGTGTGCCTTGTCATATCTCGCTAGTATGGCTTGTGAATTGGCAAAGAGCCATTGGTTAGTTGCCTGTGTAGCTACCCTCTTACCAGCAGCATCAAACTTTCTGATTTCTTTGTCAGGGGGAGGGGTATCCCCTGAAGATTGGCTATTGCCCGTTTTCCTAGCAGCACTGGCGACAACAGAATCTGGTGGTCCCTTTTGCGTGATATGAGCTGGGTAAGTTGGTGCAGGCTTGTATTTATTATCTTTTCGTGGTGTTAAAATTCTAGCCTTAACAGGTTCTTTAAATAGGTCGTCTGCATGTCCGAGCATGCCAGGTAAAATTGTTCTCCACCCACTCACAATACCAGTGCTTGCCAATGTGTTGAAAAGAAAATCCTCCTCCAAAGGCTCAGCATGCATTTGTACCCCATGGTACACAGCTGCTCTTGAAATTACCTGTGTATATGCTGTGCTATCCTCTGGTAGCGAAGGTTTGGAAGGATAGAGGCCTGGGTCATTTAGTGGTATGGGATCAGAATCATACAAATCCCAGGGGTCAACTGTATCCCCATGTGAATATGTATGGGAGTGTGTTGGTGAAGGCAATGGTGGTGGGGTAGCAGGTGGTGGTGAGAAAACGTTGTGGTGAATGTGGTGGAGAAATTTGTAAAGGTAATGGTTTCTCCTTCCTTTTAAAGATTTTTGCTGGTGGTGGAGCAGTGTCAAGATTTTCTTGAAACGCCAACTTTCTTTTGGTTTGTGGAGGAGGTGAAGCAATGATTCTCCCGGTCTCTTTTTTGATATGTATCCTTGTTTGTTTGGCATCCATGATTTCAAGGATAGGCTGAATATCTGATTCTTCAGAAATATATTCTGATGTTGTAGGTGGTTTAGAGGATTGATCATCAAATGTCTTTGAGCTGTGCTTTAATTGGCTCGAAAGTACTTGTTCCTCTGTATAAAAATAATTTTTCGGCTCCAATGTGGATAACTTCTTCGGTCTCGAAGATAAAGCCTGTAGTTTTGGCTCCGAAGCTGGATGTCGAACTTTCAACTCTGAAGAGTGTGGACATCGGCTCAGCTCGGATGTGAAGCTTTTAATAGATTTACTTGGCTCCGGCATCGAAGCGGTGTGGCCTTTTTCGGCGCCGAACCTGAAGGTTGGTCACCGACTATTTTCTTTCGGGTGGAACCATAGCTCTCTGGCAGTGGTGCACCCAAGGACTTAATAGGTCTCTTGGAAGTGGGGGGAGGGGCCGTTGTACTCGCATGCTGAGCCTCAGTGATTGGTTGGCTGTCTTTGTCCAAGTCTGCTTTAGAGTCCGTGTCCTGGATCGAAACTACCATCTGTGTCTGTTCTTCTTCTACAGTGTCAATGTACTCTGTATTGTTTTGACGGCATTTCGAGTCTCCTCGCTCTCCAGACACACAGTGTCTTTTTCAACCGTAACGACCGACAAGCTTCACAGTATTCTTCTCGATGCTCGGGAGAGAGACAGATTACATACCACGTGTTGATCTGTATACAGGAATTTTGTGTGGCATCGAGGACAGAATCGGAATGGAGTCCGATCCATCAGGCTCCAGCGTGGTAGCTGAGTTGGGCGCGCGTGCCCAAAAGGATGTTTTCTGGTTTCCGATGGTACTATCGGCTCGATTACAGATGGAAACGCGATCGAAACAAAACCGACTGTGAAATAGAGTTATTATAAAGTTTCTGAATCGAAAGTCGCGGCATGAGCGGAAACACGTCCGAACCTGACAGCGGAAAGGAAACAATCTTACAAAAGGAGTCGATGCCCATGCGCACTTTCACTGAAGGGAGGAGTCATTCGATCCTGTAACTCGAAAAAAGACTTCTTAGAAGAAAAACAACTTTTAACACTCCGAGCCCAATACTAGATGGCAGGACTATGCATAGCATGTGTATCTGCAGCTGCACATGCCACCGAACACACACACATATATATATATATATATATACACATACATACATATACACATGCGCATATATATATATATACACACACACACACATATACATACATATATATATATATACATATACATATTTACACACACACTCACACATATACACACACATACACAAACACACACACACATATATATATACACACACACACACACATATATTAATCCGAAAGAAAGTCCCGAAATACTGAGGCTCAGAGAACGTGGTGGTCCGACCATGGATTCGGGAATAAATATAAAATAAATCAAAACATATTCTTGTAGCCACAAGAAAGGTCAGGACACTTCCAGTCAAATGTACAGAAGTTTTACTATCACACAGATTCTTCCTCCCAACGCGTATCAGCCATAGCCTTGTTCAAGGCGTTGGGAGGAAGATTCTCTGTGATAGTAAAACTTTTGTACATTTGACTGGAAGTGTCCTGACCTTTCTTGTGGCTACAAGAATATGTTTTGATTTATTTTATGGTTACACACACACACACACACACACATATATACCAATACACATTTTATTTTATATATATATATATATATACACACACACACACACACACACACACACACACACACACACACACACACACACACACACACACACAGTAAGGAAATGCCTCCTTGGCATGGTTACCCCCTACCTTTTTGCTTTTTTTGATGCTAAGTTATAATTTGAAAGTATGCTGGGACCCTGCTAACCAGGCCCCAGCACCAGTGTTCTTTCCCTAAACTGTACCTTTGTCTCCACAATTGGCACAACCAATGCACTTGGGTAGGTTCCTTGTAACTGGTACCAAGGGCCCTGATGCCAGGGAAGGTCTCTGAAGGCTGCAGCATGCCTTATGCCACCCTGGGGACCCCTCACTCAGCACATGCACATTGCCCCACAGCTTGTGTGTGCTGGTGGGGAGAAAAATGACTAAGTCGACATGGCACTCTACTCAGAGTGCCATGCCAACCTCACACTGCCTGTGGCATAGGTAAGTCACCCCTCTAGCAGGCCTTATAGCCCTACGGAAGGGTGCACTGTACCACAGGTGAGGGCATATGTGCATGAGCACTATGCCCCTACAGTGGCTAAACAAAACCTTAGACATTTTAAGTGCAGGGTAGCCATAAGAGTATATGGTCTGGAAGTTTGTCAAACATAAACTCCACAGTTCCATAATGGCTACACTGAAAACTGGGAAGTTTGGTATCAAACTTCTCAGCACAATAAATGCACACTGATGCCAGTGTGCAATTTATTGTAACATATACCTGGAGGGCATCTTAGAGATGCCCCCTGAATACATACCCGACTTCTAGTTTAGGCTGACTAGTTCCTGCCAGCCTGCCACACACTTGACATGTTGCTGGCCAAATGGGGAGAGTGCCTTTGTCACTCTGTGGCCAGGAGCAAAGCCTGTACTGGGTGGAGGTGCTTCTCACCTCCCCCTGCAGGAACTGTAACACCTGGCGGTGAGCCTCAAAGGCTCACCCCTTTTGTTACAGGGCCCCAGGGCATCCCAGCTAGTGGAGATGCCCGCCCCTCCGGCCAATGCCCCCACTTTTGGCGGCAAGGCTGGAGGAGTTTATGAGAAAAACAAGGAGGAGTCACCCACCAGTCAGGACAGCCCATAAGGTGTCCTGAGCTGAGGTAACCCCTGCCTTGAGAAATCCTCCATCTTGAGTTTGGAGGATTCCCCCAATACGATTAGGGATGTGCCCCCTCCTAACAGGGAGGAGGCACAAAGAGGGTGTAGCCACCCTCAAGGACAGTAGCCATTGGCTACTGCCCTCCCAGACCTAAACACACTTCTAAATTCAGTTTTTAGGGGCTCCCCAGATCCCAGGAAATCAGATTCCTGCAGCCTGAAGAAACAAGGACTGCTGACCTACAAGCCTGCAGAGAAGGAGGAAGACAACAACTGATTTGGCCCCAGCCCTACCGGCCTGTTTCCAACTTCGAAAACCTGCTCCAGCGATGCATTCCGACAGGGACCAGCGACCTCTGAAGCCTCAGAGGACTGCCCTGGACTACAGGACCAAGAAACTTCTGTGAACAACGGCCCTGTTCAAAATGAGCTACTTCTTTGCAACAAAGAAACAACTTCCAAAGACTTCACGTTTCCCGCCGGATTCTACACTCTGCACCCAATGCCCCAGGCTCGACTTGCAGAAAACAAACACCACACGGAGGACTCCCCGGCGACTGCGAGCCCATGAGTAACCAGAGACGACCCCCCTGAGCCCACACAGTGACGCCTGCAGAGAGAATACAGAGGCTCCCCCTGACCGCGACTGCCTGTAACAAAGGACCCGATGCCTGGAACCAACACTGCACCCGCAGCCCCCAGGACCTGAAGGAACCGAACTTCGATGCAGGAGTGACCCCCAGGCGACTCTCTGCCTTGCCCAGGTGGTGGCTGTCCCGAGAAGCCCCCGTGCCTGCCTGCACCGCTAGAGTGACCCCCAGGTCCCTCCATTGAAACCTATACAAAACCCGACCCCTGATTTGCACATTGCACCCGGCCGCCCTTGTGCCGCTGAGGGTGTGTTTTGTGTGCCTACTTGTGTCTCCCCCCCCCCCAGTGCTCTACAAAACCCCCCTGGTCTGCCCCCCGAGGACACAGGTACTTACCTGCTGGCAGACTGGAACCGGAGCACCCCTGTTCTCCATAGGAGGCTATGTGTTTTGGGCACCTCTTTGACCTCTGCACCTGACCGGCCCTGAGCTGCTGGTGTGGTAACTTTGGGGTTGCCCTGAACCCCCAACGGTGGGCTGCCTATGCCTCAGGACTGAGACTTGTAAGTGTTTTACTTACCTCAGAATCGAACCTTTACTTACCTTCCCCAGGAACTGTTGATTTTTGCACTGTGTCCACTTTGAAAATAGCTTATTGCCATTTTTACAAAGACTGTATGTGATATTGCTTTCATTCAAAGCTCCTAAAGCATCTAAGTGACGTACCTTACATTTAAAGTATTAACTGTAAATCTTGAACCTGTGGTTCTTAAAATAAACTAAGAAAATATATTTTTCTATATGAAAACCTATTGGCCGGGAGTAAATCTTTGAGTGTGTGTTCCTCATTTATTGCCTGTGTGTATACAACAAATGTTTAACACTACCCTCTGATAAGCCTACTGCTCAACCACACTACCACAAAATAGAGCATTAGAATTATCTACTTTTGCCACTATCTTATCTTTAAGGGGAACCCTTGGACTCTGTGCACACTATTTCTTACTTTGAAAAAGAATATACAGAACCAACTTCCTACACACACACACATATATATATACATACACACACATATATGTTCATACACACACACACACACGTTTATATATATACACACACACACCTATATATTTATACACACACACACACCTATATATATATACACACACACATATATATATATACACACACACATATATATATATACACACACACACATATATATATATATATATATATATATACACACACACACATATATATACACACACACATATATATATATATATATGTATATATATATGAACAAGTTACTTACCTTCGGTAACGCATTATCTGGTAGAGACTATCTAGCTGCAGATTTCTTACCTTTGAATTCCCTGGCGTCAGCTTCGAATCTGGAATCTTTTTGATGAGCAATACCCTGTGTGTGCCGTTGTGTGGCGTTGCCTGGTTCCGCGTGTGTCAGCCGGCTCTGCGTGGCTTCGTCAGAGAGGTCTAAGACATCACGGTTGTCTATATAGACACCACTTTGGCACGCATATGTCAGTTCTTTTATCCACAAAAAACGTCCATGCCAGAAGCGCAGAGTCATGGATAGAACCAACATCTGTCTGTGCAAAACTAGGGCCCTGAGAAGGGATAAACCCTAAAGCTACTACTCATATCCACAGAGCGGGGAAGCACGGGTTGGTGTAAGGAATCTGCAGAAAGATAGAGTCTCTACCAGATAATGGGTTACCGAAGGTAAGTAACTTGCTCATCTGACAGAGACTTCTAGCTGCAGATTCCTTACCTTTGAATAGATACCCAAGCCACAACCTTCCGGCGGTGGGATGCGGATACCACTCCTTACACTAGAAAGTTCTGCAGGACTGAACGGGCAAAGTACCCGTCCCTTGTACCTGACTGTCCAGGAAGTAATGTTTCGTCAACGTGTGCAAGGATGCCCACGTTGCCACCTGACAGATCTCCAGGACTGGTACGCCTCAAGCTAGCTCAGTGGTATCAGCTTTGCCTCAGGAGGCTGCTCCCTGGCCAATGCGTAGCAGATCTTAATGCAGAGAACGACCCTGCGCAAAATAGTTCACTTCTGCACTGCCCCACCCTTCTTTGCTCCCACGTACCACACAGAGTTGGTCATCTACCCGGAACTCTTTTGTGCGGTCAAGGTAGAACGACAATGCTTTTTTTGAGTCCAGTTGATGGAGTCGCTCCTCTTCCTTAGAGGGATGCGGTGGGGCAGAGAAGATGGGTGGGGTGATATTCTTGACCCAGACCAGATAGAATGGGGTCACCACCTTGGGGTGGAAAGAGGCAGGAGTTCTGAGAACCACCTTATCTGGATGGATAGTGAGATACAGTGGCCTTGATGACAGGGCTTGCATCTCACTCACTCTCCTGGCAGATGTTAATGCCACTAAGGCTGTCTTGCTATGGTGAGCAGCCGGAGGGGATAGTTGTGAAAGGGCTCAAAGGGAGCACACATGAGAAATGTGAGGACAAAATTTAAGTCCCATTGAGGCATAATAAATGACGTAGGGCGGAACATATGTACAAGCTGTTTGAGGAATCTATTTACAATGGGAGATTTAAACAACGAAGGCTGGTCAGGCAGCTGAAGAAATGACAAGGCAGAAAGAAAGCCCCTTAGAACCCTGCTGGGCTAGAGACAGAATGAAAAGAAGAATGTCAGAAAGAGAAGCAGAAAGAAGGTCAACAGACCTTTCTGTACAATAATATAGAAAGGGTTTCCAACAGCAGGCGTGGAGTTGACAGGATCAGGTGGAGAACCTCCCCTGCTGCTGCAACAGAATATCCTCTCGAAGGGGCAGCCTGATCAGAGGATTGATGCTCATTTTGAGTAGATCGGGATACTCAAGCTACTCGAGGTCCCACTGCAGAGCCCTCATATGCCATCTGGCATGTTGGACTAATAGGAAGCAGGAAGCCATGAGTCCCAACAGCCTCAGAGTCTGTTTCACCGAAATCCAGGATAGAGGCCGAAACATCGGTATCATAACCTGAATATCCAGGACTTGCTGCTCTGGAGGATAAGCCCGAAACTGCACTGTGTCCAGAGCAGCTCAGATGAAAGGGAGCTTCTGAGAGGGAGTAAGGTGTGACTTCGGCGTGTTTATAGTGAACCTCAGCGAATACAGGAGGTCCGCCATAGTCTGAAGGTGGGTGACGAGAGCCTGGGGAGTCGGAGTCTTCAACAGCCAGTCATCGAGGAAGGGGAAGACTAGCCTGCGAAGACGAGCTGCCACCACCGCCATCACTTTGGTGAACAACGGAGGGGCACTGGTGAGACAGAAGGGGAGCACGGTAAACTGAAAGTTTACCGTGAACCGCAAGTAACGCCTGTGGGCGGGCAGAATGGGGATGTGAAAATATGCATCCTGCAAGTCAAAGCTACCATCCTGCCTCCTTGATCTAGGGCAGATAAGACCTGAGCAAGAGTGGGCATCTTGAATTTCTCCTTCTTGAGGAAGAGAGTGATGTCCCTTAAAACCAGGATAGGGCAAAGGCCCTTATTCTTTTTGGGAATCAGAAAGTAGCAGGAATAACAACCACTGCCTACTTCTGACATCGGGACCCTTTCTATGCAGAGTAAGATCAAACGATCCTCCATCAGCTGTTCTTTTACTGGAGGGATAGAGGGAGGGAAAGCCTGAAAGGGGAGGGAATAGCCCTTCTGTATGATCTACAAGACCCATTTGTCCGATGTTTTGGACCGCCAGTGAGGGACATGAAATTTAATCCTCCCTTCAACTGGACGGACATGGTCTTGCAGAACCATACTAGGAGGGCTTGGGTGCTGCGGAAGAGGGGGGCTGGGGGCCACAACCTCGTCCTCGCATGGGATGTTGTGAAGCTGGAGGACGGTGGCTAACCTGTGGCTGGCGTGGTATCACGCCCCTTCCGAAGCTTTGAAAGGGACGAAAGACAGACTGCTGACGAGCCTGCGCTGAAAGGCCCAAAGATCTGGCTGTAGCTTGAGAATCCTTGAACCTCTCAAGCGCAGAGTCTGCCTTCTCACCAAAAAGGCGAGAACCATCAAAAGACATATCCATCAAACTCGACTGGATATCCCCCGAAAAGCCAGTAGAACGGAGCCACTGTAGAAGAAATCGCCCTGCCCAGCGAGTCGGTCGTGTTCAAGCCACACCTGATGTTAAACTTGGCTGCACCTCTCCCATCCTTGACAGCCTGGATGAGCGTGTCCCGTACATCCGCTGGGAACTGGGGCAGCACCTGTGCCACCGTATCCCATAAAGTATGGGGAAAATGGCCCAATAGGCAAGAGGTGTTTACTGACCTCAATGCCAGGCTAGAGGAAGAAAACAACAACTTTCCAAGTTGGTCCAGCCTCTTGGATTCCCTATCCGGAGGGAGGGAAGGCAAGGCACCACGGCCAGTGGAGGCTTGGACCACCAAGCTCTCTGTGGTGGGGTGTTGGGTGAGGAAACTACGGTAGTTTGGAGCAGGTCTGTGGCAGCGGTCAATTGCCCTTTTCACAGGAGCCCATCCTGGGTTTGGACCATGTTCCCAGAAGGACATCTGTGAGGGCTTCATTAAAGGGTAACATCGGCTCTGATGTACCAACCCCCGGCTGAAGCATCTCTGTCAGGAGATAAGTACTGACTGGCACCGTATACAAGTCTAGGTCCAAGACCTCAGCTGCCCTATGCACCACCATGGCTTAAGATGCACCCTCCTCCGTAGCCACAGCAGGAGGAGAGAGCATGCCAGCATCTGGAGAATTATCCAGTCCACTGGCTTCCCCTAGATCCTCATACCAGTTCTGTTCATGCTACAATCCAGAGTCCTCAGACCCCTCTCACTACTCTGCTGTGCCTGGTTGTTCTTAATAAGCCTCAGGCACTGATCAGGGCCTAATCAGCGCCGAAGTCGGAATCTCCGTCGTACGACATCGTCCCGGCTCCGGATCATCCAGAATGAGGATGGGACTACCACCACTAGTGGGCGCCGGTGGTGGAGGGAGCGTCGACATCAGGCCCGGCGTCGGAGGACGACTGTGATAAACCGGCACCGGTTCAGATCCGCTATTGGATCCCGGAGTCCCCAACGGCGCCGATGCCGCTGACGTTGAATCTGATGGGGCCCCTACTGACCCTGAAGACCCATCCGAGGGTGCAGCCCGCTCAAAAACAAGGCACATAGCCTCGTAAAATTCTTTGATTTGAGCGGGGTCGCTCAGATCCCCGGGAAATGGGGGGGAAGATGCAGAGAATCTGCCCTGGTGACGGCTCCACGGAGCCGCACTCAGAACGTCGAAGTTCCGTGGATGCGTCGTCGGCTGATGGGCATGGCAAAGTCGAAGTCTGCTTGGACTTCTTCTTTTTATGCCTCTTACCTGAATGCCTCGAAGACCTCGAATGCGAGGAGGATGACTGGAGCGGTGCAGCAACCTCCTCGTAGAGCTGGACCGGGACCTCCTCGGAGTTGCGCTAACCAAAGACGGCTGCCGGGCCACTAGAAGCTTGAGATATATATATATATATATATATATATATATATATATATATATATATATATATATATATATATATCTATCTATCTATCTATCTATCTATCTATCTATCTATCTATCTATCTATCTATCTATCTATCTATCTATCTATCTATCTATCTATCTATCTATCTATCTATCTATCTATCTATCTATCTATCTATCTATATATATCTATATATATATATATATATCTCTCTCGATCTCTCGGCCTTCGGAGCCATGACCCGACAGTCAGAACACAACTTCGAATTGTGGTCCTTTTCAAGGTACCAGAGACAAAGCTGGTGTGGATCTGTAACCGACATGGTGAGATGACATGGTCCACACGGTTTAAATCTAGTCTTTCTCGAAGACATCACTCAGACAATTTGAAAAAATCTTCGACAAAACTGTCGAAAAAAAGGTAGCTCTTTCTGGTCTGCGCTTAACAGACGCAGAAGGAAAAGAACTGCCGTACACGCGCCGGTGTGGTGCCTATATAGAAGGCCGTGACGTCACAGGTGGCTCCAACGACGCCACGCGGAGCCGGACGACGCACAAGGATCTGTACGACGCCACCGGACGGCATGCGCAGGGTACTGCTCAGCAGAATAATTCCAGATTCAAAGATGACGCCAGGGAATTCTAAGGTAAGGAATCTGCAGCTAGAAGTCTCTATCAGATAAGCTGTGTTTACCCCCCTCAAAAGCTCAAGGAGCGCCCATCAAAGAGAATGGAGATGACTGGGAAGACTTAGGTGACTTGTGCCAGGACGAGGAGTCCAATAAGCTGCGGCCTAGCAGACCCTGGAAACCCAAAGGGGGTCCTCAAAGTCCTAGGTCTGATAGCCCTACTAATAATACGGCTTCCAATGTCCAAGACTTAGAAGGCATGTTCGATATAGAGAAAATTCATCACTCTAGGTCTGCAGACTGGATTCCAGCACCTCCAGCAGCCCAGTATGTGGCTAACAAACTCAAAAAACCTTCAGATAAAAGCCCAAGACTAGACAGAAAGGTTGCTTTAACGCTTGAAACTGATAGCTACCTTTGTCACAGAATTTGTGGCCCCAATAGTTCAGGAAATTAGTATTCCTGAACTACTGGGTATGGTTTTAGAGGGGCTGGCAGAGGTGCTTGTCTTTTCACCAGCCACCCAGAGAGCCTACCAGAGATTCCCTTGCGGTCCTCAGCAACAACAGTTCCTATACCAGGACCAGAAATGGTTTGGAGACTTCTTTCTATCTATGGCTCAGGCTCCAGTTGAGGATTGTAGGAAGCTGGCTCTGTATATACTATATCAAGATGAGATACAGTGTGCACAGAGTCCAGGAGTTCCCCCAGGGGCAATAATAGATAATACTAATTGTAGAAAGTTGGCTCTGTATATACTATTTCAAAGTAAGAAATAGTGTGCATAGAGTCCAAGGGTTCCCCTTAGAGGTACGATAGTGGCAAAAGTAGATAATTCTAATGCTCTATTTTGTGGTAGTGTGGTCGAGCAGTAGGCTTATCAGAAGGTAGTGTGAAGCATTGGTTGTACACACACAGGCAATAAATGAGGAACACACACTCAAAGACTTACTCTAGGCCAATACGTTTTTCTTAGTTTATTTTAAGAACCACAGGTTCAAGATTTACAGTTAATACTTTAAAGGTAAGGTACTTCACTTAGATACTTTAGGAACTTTGAATGAAAGCAATATCACATACAGTCTTTGTAAAAATGGCAATAAGCTATTTTCAAAGCGGCCACAGTGCAAAAATCAACAGTTCCTGGGGGAGGTAAGTAAAGGTTAGTTTTGGAGGTAAGAAAAACACTTACAAGTCTCAGGTTTGGGGCATAGGCAGCCCACTGTTGGGGGGGTCAAGGCAACCCCAAAGTTACCACACCAGCAGCTCAGGGCCAGCCAGGTGCAGAGGTCATAGAGGTGCCCAAAACACATAGGCGCCTATGGGGAACAGGGGTGCTACGGTTCCAGTCTGCCAGCAGGTAAGTATCTGCGCCCTCGGGGGCAGACCAGGGGGTTTTGTAGAGTACTGGGGGGGACACGAGAAGGCACACAAAGTACACCCTCAGCGGCACAGGGGTGGCCGGGTGCAGTGAGCAAAGCAGGCGTCGGGTTTCAGGTAAGAAACAATGGAGGGACCCAGGGGTCACTTTAGCGGTGCAGGCAGAGGGAGGGGCTCCTTGGGGCAGCCACCACCTGGGCTAGGCAGAGGGTTGCCTCGGGGTCACTCCTGCGTCGAAGTTCGTTCCTTCAGGCCCTGGGGGCTGCAGGTGTAGTGTTGGTTCCAAGCGTCGGGCCCTTGTTACAAGCAGTCACGGTCAGGGGGAGCCTCTGGATTGTCTCTGCAGGCGTCGCTGTGGGGGGGGTCAATGGGGTCGTCTCTGGTTACTCACGGGCTTGCAGTCGCCAGGGAGTCCTCCCTGTGGTGTTTGTTTTCTGCAGGTGGAGCCGGGGGGCATCGGGTGCAGAGTGTGAAGTCTCACGCTTCCGGCGGGAAACGTGCAGTCTTTGAAAGTTGCTTCTTTGTTGCAAAGAAGTAGCTGGTTTTGAACAGGGCCGATGTTCATGGGAGTTTCTTGGTCCTTTAGTCCAGGGCAGTCCTCTGAGGCTTCAGAAGTTGCTGGTCCCTGTCGAATGCGTCGCTGGAGCAGGTTTTCGAAGTTGGACAGGCCGGTAGGGCTGGGGCCAAATCAGTTGTCTTCCTCCTTCTCTGCAGGCATGTAGGTCAGCAGTCCTTGTTTCTTCAGGTTGCAGGAATCTGATTTCCTGGGATCTGGGGAGCCCTTAAATACTGAATTTAGGGGTGTATTTAGGTCTGGGAGGGCAGCAGCCAATGGCTACTGTCCTTGAGGGTGGCTACACCCTCTTTGTGCCTCCTCCCTGTGGGGACGGGGGCACATCCCTAATCCTATTGGGGGAATCCTCCAAACACCTTAGGGGCTGTCCTGACTCGTGGGTGACTCCTTCTTGTTTTTCTCATTATCTCCTCCAGCCTTGCTGCCAAAAGTGGCGGCAGTGGCCAGAGGGGCGGGCATCTCCACTAGCTGGGATGCCTTGGGGCGCTGTAACAAAAGGGGTGAGCCTTTGAGGCTCACCGCCAGGTGTTACAGTTCCTGCAGGGGGAGGTGAGAAGCACCTCCACCCAGTACAGGCTTTGTTCCTGGTCACAGAGTGACAAAGGCACTCTCCCCATGTGGCCAGCAACATGTCTGGTGTGTGGCAGGCTGGCAGGAATTGGTCAGCCTACACTAGAAGTCGGGTATGTATTCAGGGGGCATCTCTAAGATGCCCTCTGGGTGTATTTTACAATAAATTCCACACTGGCATCAGGGTGCATTTATTGTGCTAAGAGGTTTGATACCAAACTTCCCAGTTTTCAGTGTAGCCATTATGGTACTGTGTAGTTCGTGTTTGACAAACTCCCAGACCATATACTCTTATGGCTACCCTGCACTTACAATGTCTAAGGTTTTGCTTAGACACTGTAGGGGCATAGTGCTCATGCACCTATGCCCTCACATGGGGTATAGTGCACCCTGCCTTAGGGCTGTAAGGCCTGCTACAGGGGTGACTTACCTATGCCACAGGCAGTGTGAGGTTGGCATGGCACTCTGAGGGGAGTGGCATAGCGACAGTCATTTTCTCCCCACCAGCACACACAAGCTGTGAAGCAGTGTGTATGTGCTGAGCGAGGGGTCCCTAGGGTGGCATAAGGCATGCTGCAGCCCTTAGAGACCTTCCCTGGCATCAGGGCCCTGGGTACCAGTTACAAGGGACTACCTGAGTGCCAGGGTTGTGCCAATTGTGGAGACAAAAGTAAAGTTTAGGGAAAGAACACTGTTGCCTCGGCCGGGTTAAGAGGGTCCCAAGCATACTTTCAAATCATAACTTAGCATCAGCAAAGGCAAAATGTTAGGTGGTAACCATGCCAAGGAGGCATTTCCTTACACTAACGCTCTTTGTGGTAGTGTGGTCGAGCAGTTATGCTTATCAGAGGGTAGTGTTAAGCAACTGTTGTACACACACAAGCAATAAGTGAAAACACACACTCAATGACTTAACTCTAGGCCAATAGGTTTTTATATACAAAAATATTATTTTGTTAATTTATTTTTAGAAGCACAAGATTCATTTAGCAGGTAAGTACATTAACTGAAATGAAATGCATAGTAATACTTAGGACATCAAATAGATTCCATATTGTACACAGTTTTCTTTAAAGTGACAAAAAGCTATTTTAAAAGTGGACACTGCAATTTTCTACCGTTCCTGGGGGAGGTAAGTACAGTACAGTACAGTTTCTGACGTAGATACCACACTTACGGTTTCAGTCTCCGGGGAATAGGTAGCCCACCGTTGGGGGGTGAAGGTAACCCTAAACACCCTGCAACACAGGGCCGGTCAGGTGCAGACGTCAACCAGGAGCCAAAATAACGTGGGTGCCTATGGCGACAGAGGGTACTCTGGTTCCGGTCTGCTTGCAGGTAAGAACCTGCGTTGATGGAGACAGACTGGGGGATTGGGATGAGTACTGGAGGGGCCCCAAGTAGGCACAAAAACCGCACCCTCACCAGCACGAGGGTGGTCGGGTGCAGTGTGCCAAAAGGGTGTTGGGTTCTCAATAAAACTCTATTGAGGGACCCGGGGGGTCACTTGGGCGCTGCAGGCAGGGCACAGGGGAGCCTCTCTGGCAAGCCACCGACTGGGCAAGGGTGAGGGCTGCCTGCTGGTCGTGGCTGCACCGGTGGTCGATTTCTCACAGGCCTGGGGGGGCTGCGGGTGCAGTGCTTCTCTGGGTGTCAGATATCTCCGTCCCAGGCAGTCGCAGTCAGTGGGAGGTCCTCGGGATTCCCTCAGCAGGCATCTTTGCGGGGGTGCAGAGAGGTCAGCCCAGGGTGGACATGTCGTCTGAGTTGCCTGGGGGTCCTCTCTGGATAGCTGGTTTCTCTGGACACAGGCCGGGGGCGTCGGGTGCAGAGTAGTTGGACTCATGCTTCTGGAGTGAGGTAAGAGTCCCTTTAAAGTTGGTTTCTTGGTGTTTTCTTTGGGCAGGTCCACTGTTCACAGGAGTTTCTTGGTCCTCTGTGATGCAGGCAGTCCCCTGGAGGCTTTCTAGAGGTCGCTGGTCCTGCAGAACGTGTTCCTTCTTTTTTTGCAGCTTTTCAAAGTAGGAGACGGGCCGGTAGGGCTGGGGCCACCTCATTTGGTGTCTCCTCTTCTCTGCGGGGTTTTCAGCTCAGCAGTCTTTCTTTCTTGAGGTCATCAGGAATCTGATGTTCAGGGTCGACCCTAAATACTAAATTTAGGGGTGTGTTAGGGTCAGGAGGCAGAAGCCAATGGCTACTGTCCCTGAGGGTGGCCACACCCTCCTTGTGCCCACTCCCTATAGGGAGAGGGGGCACATCCCTATCCCCATTGGTCCTACTCCTCCAAAGCAAGATGGAGGATTTCTCAAGGAGGGGGGTCACTTCAGCTCTGGTCACCTTAAGGGTGGACCTGGCTGGAGGGATGATGACTCCTTGTTTTTCTCATTATCCCTCTGGACTTGCGCCAATAGTGGGGGCTAGTCACGGGGCCCTGGGGGCATTGTAACACCAAGCCTGAGCCTTTGAGGCTCACCGCCAGGTGTTACAGTTCCTGCAGGGGGGAGGTGTGAAGCACCTGCACCCAGTGCAGGCTTTGTTTCTGGCCCCGGATAGCACAAAGGCTCTCACCCCAGGGAGTCAGAAACTCATCTCTCAGTGGCAGGCTGGTAGAGACTAGTCAGCCCAACACTGAAGTTTTGGGTAAAATGCAGGGGGCATCTCTAAGATGTCCTCTGTGTGCATTTTTTAATAAATCCAACACTGGCATCAGTGTGGGTTTAATATTCTGAGAAGTTTGATACCAAACTTTCCAGTATTCAGGGTAGCCATTTGACAAACTCCCAGACCATATACTTAACGTGACCACACTGTACTTACAATGTCTAAGAATGGACTTAGACACTGTAGGGGCATATTGCTCATGCTGCAATGCCCTCACCTGTGGTATAGTGCACCCTGCCTTAGGGCTTTAATGCCTGCTAGAGGCGTGACTTACCTATGCCACAGGCAGTGTTTTGTGTGCTTTATCTCCCCACCAACACACACAATACATTTCGCATTTGTATAGCGCACTACTCACCCGTTAGGGTCTCAAGGTGCTGTACGCATACCACTGTGGAACCCCTCCTGGCTTTTCCCTGTGAGGAACCCACTCCTGGACAACCCCCAGGGTGAAGCCAGGCATCCAAGCGCTGTCAGGGCTGTGGTGGAGATTAAGCAAGCTACTGCCCAGAGTTACAGAGTGGGACCCATTAATTAGATTAGGCACAGAGGCGAGAATTATCTGGTCCAAGGGAATTGAGCCCAAGACCCACCAAGGTGGGAATTGAACCCTGGTCCTGGGCCAGATCTCTGCATCAGGGTCTGCCACTCTAACCATTGTGCCACACTTCTCCACAATCTGCCATGGCAGTGTGCATGTGTTAGGTGAGGGGTCTATTAGGGTGGCACAACATATGCTGCAGCCCTTTGGGGCCTTCCCTGGTCACAGGGCCCTTGGTACCACTGGTACCTTTAACAAGGGACTTATCTGTGTGCCAATTGTGGAAACAATGGTACATTTTTTGTGAAAGAACACTGATGCTGGGGCCTGGTTGACAGGGTCCCAGAACACGCTCAATCAAGTCAGCATCAATAGCAGGCAAAAAGTGGGGGCAGGGGGTAACTGCAACAAGGAGCCAAGTACCCGGCAGGGCTTTAAGTAAAGAACACCCTTTTTTCCCCCCAATCAAAGGTGAGAGGTCACCTGGGGATAACGGGGTGGTAGGATGGTTGGGTCTTGCAAATCATACTACATTTCCACATCAGGTTTTACAAGAACACTGTGCAAGTCACACCCCCACGGCCACTGGTCCACTCCTGCACAGCTAAGGTACGAGGCAGGATCCCTCATATACACAGGGAGTATTTTTCCGCCTTTTCTGCACCCTTTGGGTTTTTTCAGTATTCTCAGACAAGGGTATGCTGCCACTGATAAACCTGCTGGAGTTCCACCAATGGCTTGTCTACAGTCATTTGAAGATGGGGTGCCTCCATCTTCTACAGAACATTCTGTTGCCAAAAGATCGGATGGCGAGGCTCGACCTCAAGGACGCTTACTCACCATTCCGGTCTTTTCACCACATTGCAAGTTCCTACAATTCGTATGGGACAGTCAGGTTTACAAGTACAAGTTTCTTCCCTTTGGGCTATCATTAGCACTGTGGTGCTTTACCAAAGTCATGCTTCTAATGGTTAAATGGCTACACTCCTGGGTGTCAGACTGATCATTCATCTGGATGATCTTTTCCAGCATCAGGACCGCAAGTCACTCCTCCAGCAGTTGAGGGTGATACTTTCCCTACTTCATTCTCTCGGTTTTATCATCAACAAACAGAAGTCCAAATTCATACCCTTGCATTCAATTGGTTTTCAGGGTTTCCTCATAGATTCAGTTCAGCAGATCCTACAACTCTCTCACAACAAGCCATCCCTGATCATGAAAGAACTGAAATGCACAGTGAAAGGAATTCATATCATTTTGGTACCTTGCAGGGATAAGACTCTTAGCGTCCTCTATTCAGGTGATCTTCCAGGGTCCCCTGCACCACAGTGCCCTGCAGAGATTGAAGATGGCACTCACCTGAGGCAAGGATGGGGATGCACTGGTGGCTAGGCCGCATGATGACCTAGAATAGCAGACATGGTAAATTAATTGGAGGCCAGTCTTGCAGACTGGGGTGTGATTCGAAGAGGTCATCACAGGAGATCCGTCAACAGACCAGGAGAGAGGGCTGCACATCAACTGCTTAGAGTTGCTTGCAGGCTCCTTCACTGTTCATTCACTAACAATAGACAAGATGTTGTGTTCTATCCTCTTGAAAATGGACAATGTACTAGCAGTCCAGCACATCAATCACAACTGCAGGACAAAGTCGAGAGCACTGGCTGAGATCTCAGAGTTTCTAGCACTACTGTCTAGGCAGGAAGATAGCGGTCAGGGCAAAAATATCTTCCAGGAAAACTGAATCACATTGTGAACTGTAACTCGCACCATCTGGAAAAGTTCAGTGAAAGGAAGTTGGACCCCAACCTTATTAAGAATGATCATGAACAGAAGGGGAACTTGCAAAGTGGATCTTCTTGCGTCACGCTTGGATCATTAGCTCCCACGCTTCTTCAGCTGGCATCCCTGATCCTTTGGCAATGGCAACTGATGCCTTCCAACCGTATTGGAGTCAAATTCAGGGTTATGCCCCCCCCGTCTCTCTTTACAATGATTACCAGGGTGACGGCACAAGTTTGGCATCAAAGGGCATCGCCGATTCTAGTGATGCCAGTTTGGAGATATCAAGTGTGGTTTACAGTTCTTATGTAACTTTCTATGCATTTTCCAATCCAAATTCCCCAGAGTGTGTTGATGCTAACAGATGCTGAGGGCAACTTGCACCTGCTGATCCTGGCCCGATTGCTTTGCCTCATGGCTGGAGAATTACTGGAGAAGTGGGATCTCGTGAGACTTTCGAGACAAGATTTGAACCTCTACCAGAGACTGTGAGAAGATTCAACTTCCAAACAATATGCCTCTGCTTGGCACAGATGGTCCCGTTAGTGCATGGGAAGGAATCAGGATCCCGTGGGGGCGGACTTAGTAGATATCCTTAACTTTGTCAGAGCTGTCTCAGAATGGTCTGGCATACAGAACAATTACTAAGACTTGACCCACGATTTTTGGCAATTCATGAACAACAGTTGGGGGTCCTTCTGAAGGAGAATTCTTTGGTGTGCAAGTTGTTGCGGGGAGCCAGCTATCTAATCCTCCTCAGAGTGATATGCTATTCTACGGAATGTAAACCTGGTTTTGCACCTCTCAGTCTTGGCAAAAAAAGTGTTTACCTATCCCAGAAAAGTTGGCTATGCCTCTTAATATGACTTTGTGCAAGTGTGTTGCAGATGTGAGGGTGTGGAATTTGACTTCTCGTATTTTTCACCAGACGGAATCACATTCACAGTGTCTAGAAGCACCAAGGCTTGTTTGAACAGTCCATTAACTGACTTTTCTGGATCACCCTAACCTCTGTGTAGAGTGCTACATTAAACCGTATGAGGAGCAAATAGAGGAATTCAGACCGACAGGTATCAGTCAGTTGTTACTTTCTTTGAAAAATACTTTCAAACTTTCTGCAGCCATGATCACCAGGTGGGTCCACTGGGTGATGTAGAAGGCAGGCATATCGCGTTTTTTGGAGCTCATTAGGCAAGAGGGGCCATCACATCTAAAGCTTTTGTACTGCGGAATCTGCTGGAAGACATTGTCAAGGCTGCAGGCAGGTTGGTCCAGAGACTTCAAGTTAAAAAAGTTTTACTTTAAACCAATCACTAATATGGCAACAATGGTGGAAAGCTCTGAACAAGCATAATCTGAGGCCTCTTGTCCTGACAAAGAGTAAAACATTTCCTAGCTAACGTGAAGAAAAGTCCCAATTCTATTAAGGACACTCAGGTAAAGATTATCTCTCCCAAACAGGCCTGAGAAGTATCAGGTTATTTGTTCCCCACCAGCTATGACGGTCTTAGACGAAAGTTGGGATGAGTATGTTTTTTCTTCTGGATTCTTCTATTTATTTAGTGCATGCTCTCTGAAATAATGCTTAATTTTATGATGTTACGAGCTGTAATATACTGTTATAGTTATATTAACGCTGAATGAGTAACAATTCTTTAACCAGGTAATGATCAGAAGCAAGATTTCCAATAAAGAAACTATGCATCTGGAGTGTTAAATACGAAGACAGAGGAAGAGCTTTTCCTTGAAGATGGCTTTATTTGGGATGTGAAATGTCTGATTGGTAGATGCCTTGTTTTTTGTTTTCTACTCAAGTTGCTTAGACTCATGGGAGTTTAAGTCCTTTTGCACTGTTGTAGTTAGCCTGGAACCTATTTATTCTTATGATTGAAACAAACAGAAGTCAGTTTTTGTTGATTATTCTAAGTGTTGATACCATGAGGCATTGGCCACACAAGTTTCAAATTCTAGGCTCCTTAATCATTATCAAATGAAGAAACAGGACCTTATGGGGTTAAAAAACATTAACATATAAAGAAATGGGTCAGGAAAGGAAGGACAAACTACATATGAAAGGGAAGAAGACAGTAGAACTTTCGTTTATGGACCCAAAACTGAGGAAGTCCTACAGGTGAGATCTATCATTACATTAATTGCATACACCATCTCCATTGTTATCCGGAGTACTCCGCAATCATAAAACCTTATTAAAAAAAAAAAAAAAAAAAAAAAAAGTTGCAATCTATCACGTTAAAAAAGCATGGAGAAAATAATTCCAACAGTTTAAAATGGATGGCATATTTCAGACTTTAAAATCCTCAACTAAGAGCAGGCCTGTGTGTAAACTTGCATTACATTAGCATGATTGGGGAAACCACAGATCTAATGTAACTTACTAATAGCAAGCAATTCTTGCCCATTGCATCCATACCCCTGGGCTCCCAAGAAGAGGGAAAGGGGCTAACTAAGGCCTGACTTTCATGCTGCCTGCTGGTCTAGTCTGCATGACTGCCATGGGATATCAGGGAGGGGACAGCTGGTGTCCTCACTTTTTTACCTCAGAATTGTACCAGAAGCTAGTACTCAAAATAGCATCAATAGAGCTTACAACTAATGTCTCTAAAAGTAACTTAAATGTAATTTTCTTTGCATTGTCAATAACAAAACAAACAAGAGAGAAACAGAAGTAGAACACCAGTTCCCATGTGTGGTAATATAAACTATGACTTCACCAAAATCAGATTTTACAGTATTGGGGGTACTGTTTCTAGCCTGATGTTTATGTACAGGACTACAGTTCAGATGAACAGCATACTTGTAAAATACTTGAGAAAACTCACAAGAAATCTTTGCAAAAAAAAGCTTACTCCAATAATGTTTTTTCCTGAAAGATATTTAATCCCCACTGATATGCTATCATGAACACTTTTCCATGCCATTGTTGCGACATTCAAGGAACCATACACCATCACTCCCACAAAGCCAGTAAATAGAAATTAAGCCTTTTACTTTTGGATTTCAACACTAAGTACAAGTATCCTGTCTCAAAATCAGGCACGCCCACCAATGTGCACTGATGACTCCACTGTAGAGAGCTGTTATCAGCATCTGGAGATGAGAAACTGTAAATAGTGCTATATAAAAGCACTTATTATTACCAGAAAAAGATTTTAAATCTCCAAGCCACAAGTGCAAACACTTGAGAAAGATTAGACCAGTGGTTCCCAAACTGTGGCCTGGGGACCCCTGGGGGTCCGCGAAGGCTCTTAGGGGGTCTGTGACTGCTTAGAAAACTCAATGCAGTTAACAGATTAGGTCCACAGCTTTCAGTAATGACTCAGTAAGGGGGTCCCCAGATTCCATAGATGATTGAGTGGCGGAGGGGGGGTAGGGGTATGCAAGGGGGTCACCAGGTTCCAGTACAGATAAAGTGGGGGTCCACAGAAGTCAAAAGGTTGGGAGCCACTGGATTAGACATTAGAAAATGAAACACCCCAGAAGGACCATATCCTGCCCATCATTTTCATACTCTGTTCCTGTAAAAGAAGGATAGGCTCCAACCACATGCACACAATAAACACTCTAAAAAAAGAAATTATTTTCCCATTTAAAAGAGTAATTCAAATGTATGGTTACAATGGTATAAACAGATAATTTTCACTTTTGGCACACAACATATTTTCCCCTACTTCAGAATTAAATAGATAATGTTGCAGCTTTAAAACTCTTGAACAGAGAAGTCGGTCCACTCGAATACGTGGCGCATGGCCTTGGAAACTCTTGGATCTAAGCCGGTGTCAATCCAACTCCCGGAAACAAGGGGGGTGTGGAGTCATTGGTCAATGGCTCCGCAGAACCGTGCCAGGGAACGCCAATGTTCCCCACTTGTCCTGCAACCTCTTATGGGTCATGCGTGCCAGTGTTGCCGACAGCCTGGCCACAAGAAGCTTTAGTGACCACTCACTGAAAGCCTTCTGCACCATGGCCCGGTAGTCCAAGCACGACTTGAAGTTGTGGTAACCTTCGAGGTACCAGATGCAAATGAGATGGGGTAGGTAACTGACATGGTACAGTCACATGAGCCACACAGTTTGAACACAGCCTTTCTTAATTACATCTTCAACACACTTGAAGAAAAACTTGGCAAAATGATGGAAAAAGGGCGGTCAAAAAGTGACAGAGGGGCGGCGTCTATATAGGTGAGTCCAACATCACTTCCGGCACCAACTATGCCACGCAGAGCTAACTGAAGCCACCCGGCAGTGCGCACAAGGGGTATTGCTTGAGCAAAGGTTTCCAGATCCAGCCTGATGCCTGGGAAAATGGAAAGTAAGGAATATGCAGCTAGAAGTCTATCAGATCTAGTAGGCAAATCAATAATGCATGCAAATGTAAGCAAACGTGGTGGTGACAATGCAGATAAACACATAAAAAACTACCTAGCTAATACTCCAGTTAATATCTCATTTTTAAATAACTGAATAAACACTGCAGTTTTATTATGTCACTGGCTTCACAGTAAACGTAATTCAGTTTACAAAAAACAAGCAAATGACAATCAAAAGTGACTGAGGAGAGACATGCTAAGAATTATTTTAGTTAGTACCGTAACGAGTAAAACAAATGTTAAATGATTAGTTGATAGTTAATCCTATTAATATCCAAGTTATGGAAACGCCTACAAAGGGATCTCTTTGGATAAATAAGCATGTGCAAGTGTGTTACCATGCACTAATTTACAAAGATGGCACATACAGGTGAGGGGGACGAACAACATAGATTGAGCAGTAGTTCTTGTACCTTTCTCTACCACAATGGGCCGTAACACCAATACAGGAAAGCCAGGATAAGGCCGATGACTACGGCTGGGACGGGTTGTAATATGGAAGGCTAAAGAAGGGAAGGCATATTAGAAATCATTGTTGTGCTACAAAAATCAAGGAAGCAAAACCATTTAGAGGAAGGGAAAAGGCAAAGAAAAGGCATGAGGTAAATAAAATAAAAAAGTTTTAGAAAGTACATCTAATGTGATTCAGCAGAAGCAAACAAGGAAGACACCCAATTTCAATGCAAGACATGCATGTTTCAAAGCAGCCACTACACCGGGATTATATTTAGAGCGTAACATAAATCAATAATGCATAATCTTACTGAACAAGAAGCAATTAAAGCATTGACATTTCATTAATCACTAAGGCAGACAATGGCAAAATACATAGTCCAAAGAATTCTACCTCTGCCACAGCAAGGAATGCCAAGTGGTCCAAAACTGTAGTATGCCTGTACTGTCACAATTATGCTTTGCTGAATAAAATCTATTTATGTATACCTATCCTATGGAGGGATTTAAAATACAAATGCCCTAGGAGACCGTTTGGATATTTTTAACAAAATGCTTTTGCATATCAATAATCGTAGTTTATACATTTTCTTAGCATTTGCTTGAAAACTAGGTTTCACCATAAATGCAGTCTTTCGTGTCTAAACAGTGATAATGTTCAACTGTGCCTAAAAATATTTCTTCAACTGTCAGTTGAACTGTATGCTACAGTCACGTTTATATTTGCAATTATCCTACATTTACAGTTAAAATGCAGTTGTCTTGCAGAAAACTTCAATTTGCATTAACTAATATTGCAAACAAAATTGAAAAGTGATTAAAATATACATCAACCAGTTCCACTCATTTAGAGACACACTGGCAATGCAACAGACATTAGCATTTTTAAAGTCACCACAGATAATTATTACATATCGAAAAACACGAATCTGATTAAATTACATTAAGTGTTTAAGATATAGAGCTTCCAGATGTTAAACTGAACTCATGATTTAAAATAGGCATGGTTCTTTATGATCAAAATTCATCTTTAGCATATTTCATTGGCTCGATTTTCCTGAGAAAGTCTTAATTTGTTTTCAGGTAAATCTAGAGTGTGTTAACAAGTCAACTTCTCTGGAACATTCAAAAAATGTGTTAAGGGAGACAACGAAATCAACATGCTTTTAAAGAAGGATGTATTTATAAATGCTCAAAAGTGTACAAGTATTTTACTTGTAATGATTTAACACTAGAGAATTCTGTAGCAAATACCAACTCCAATTAGCTGTAACTGATTCATAAATCCTTAAAAGACAAAACAGCATGCAAGATTGAGAAGTTACTCAATTCTCTTAAAATGGTTTGACATTTGTAGTTTGTCAATTTCAGGATGTGGTCCGTCTAACTCAAGGCTTGCATTAAAGCAAAACATATATATTTGGATTTAGATCCTTTTAAACCCAAAATCTATAACTTTTCCAATGGGGTTACCCTGCCTGTACTTTTCTTCTCCGATTGATCACCTCATTATGCAGTATTATTTCAAGTGATGCAAAAAGCTTGGTAATGCTCCTTCATACAATTTTAAACAGCTATTGAAAAATAAAAGATAAATATCTGTGGACAAACTGCATTCATTTAGATAGAACAGCTACAAGAAATTATGCTCAAGTGATACAATAAGAATTATATTGAATGTGTTATATATCCTGACAAACAGATGGAAAAATGACAGCAAAAGGGTATATTGATTAGATTTGGCAAAATCAAATATTAAAAATCCATTCTCCTTATGGTACATAAAAAGTAACACTTGTAGGAAGCTGGCTCTTTATATACTGTATCAAAGTAAGGTATGTACAGAGTCCAAGGGTTCCCCAAAGGCCTAACAGAGGCAAAAGTAGATAATATTATTGCTCTCTTGTGGTAGTGTGGTTGAGACGTTAGGCTTATCAGAGGGTAATGCAAAGCATTTGCTGTACACATGCAGTCAAAATTGTTTTTATATAGCAAAAATATATTTTGTTACTTTTTTACTTGAAACAAAACATCTTTGTTGCAGGTAAGTACAGATATAAATAGGTATCAAACATTGTTTGGTTTCTGTAGATACAGCAGTTTACAAGTAAGTAACACTTTTCAATTTCAAAAGTTGACAGTGCAATTTTTCATAGGATTCAATAGAGTCCTAGGGGGTGAAAGTGCTAGCACATTCAACAGGTAAGTACACGACATACGATTCCAGTCTTCAGGGGTTAGGATGTCCACAGGACAAAGTTTAGGCTGACCCCCAAAGGCGCACCATCAGCAACATGGGGCCCTGCTGGGTGCAGAGGTTAAAGCTGGAGTCAAGTTCACAATGGAATCCTATGAGGACTATTTCTAGAACCACAACATTCAGTTTGCAAATAAGTACATTTGTAAGTATCAGGCATATGCATCAACACAACTTTGTTTCAATTTGGAAAGTTAAAACGGTTTTCAAGAAAATGGCATATATCTGTTTTAAAAGTTGATAGTACGATTTTAAAAGACAGTTCTGGGGGAAGAAAAGTTAGTACAGTTTCTGAGGTAAGTACCAGACTTACAGTTTCAATCTCCAGGGGTTAGGATGTCCACAGGTTAGGGTTCAAATTAACCCCATCACCAGCAACACGGGGCCGTCCGGGTGCAGAGGTCAAAGATTATGCAGGATTTAAAATTGAGTCATATGGAGATTGGTGGCATTCGAAATCAGGCCTGGTTGCAGGTAAGTACCCGCATCTTCGGAGGACAGACCTGGGGGGTTTGGTGAACACCGTGGGGCCCGCAGGTCGGCACCAAACACACACCCTCAGCGGCATAGGGGCGGCCAGTGCAGGGTGCAAACACAGCATCAGGCTTCCAACGCCTTTTAATAGAGGGACCCTGGGGGGGGGGGTCACAAAGGTGCTGCAGATTAGGTCCAGGGGGTCGGATATGGAAAACCACAGGTTGGACAAGGAGAAGGGCTGCCTGCTGAATGTTGCTGGACCGGTAGTCAAATTCCCCAAAGCCAGGGGTCTGCGGGTGCAGGGGTACCTTTAGGCATCGGGAATCTTCATCCATTCTCTCGCAGTCAGGGGGATCCTCCAGATTTAGGCTGCAGGCATCATCGTGGAGGACAGGAGGCGTTAATCCAGAGTGGACACAAGGTGAGAATCACCTGGGGACCAGCTGTAGCTGATTGGGCCACCTGGACACAGGGTGTGGGCGTCAAGTGCAGAGTGGGCAGGACTCGCTGCTCTGTGGCGGTTCTGGAGTCCTGTACTGCAGTTTTTCTGGATAGGGCTGCTGTCCATGGGAGATCCTGGTTCTCTGGGGTACAGGGAGTCCCCTTGAGGATTTTAAGAGGTCGCTGGTCCTGCAGGATGCATCACCTTTTTGTAGCATGGCTTCAGAAGCAGGAGACAGGCTGAGGGCCAAGTCAGTTGGTGTCTTCACTCTTCACTGCTGGGGGTGAACTTAGTAATCCTTTCTTTCTGTCATCTTATTGAGGTTGTCAACAACCTGACATGCTAGGGTTAGGGGAGCCCTTAAATTGTGGATTTAGGGGCGTTACAGGCGTCAGAGGGCAGTAGTCAATGGCTACTGTCCCTAAGGGTGATTACACCCTTTGCGGAATCCATTCTATTTGGGGAGGGGGACACAGACCGAACCCTATTGGTCCCTGTCCTCCAAATCAAGATAGAGGATTTTGCAAGGAAGGGCTCACTTCAGCTCTGGACACCTTAAGGGTGATCCTAGCTGAAGGGATCATTCTTCCTTGTTTTTCCTAACTTTCCTGACAGACTTCCGGCCAAAAATGGAGCTTTGTTCGGGGGCAGGCATCTCCACTAGCTGAAGAGCCCTGGGGCACTGTAACAAGAGGCCTGAGCCTTTGAGACTTACCCCCAGGTGTTACAGTTCCTGCAGGGGGGAGTTGTGAAGCACCTCGACCCAGTGCAGGCTTTGTTTCTGCACAAAGGCTCTCACCCCATGTGGCCAGTAACTTGTCTGGAAGTGGCCGGCTGGCACAGACCGGTCACACCTGCACTAGAGGTTTGGCTAAAATACAGAGATGCCCTCTGGGTGCATTTTTCAATAAATCCAACACTGGCATCAGTGTGGGTTTATTGTGCTGAGACGTTTTATACCAATCTTCTCAGACTTCAGTGAAGCCATTACGGATCTGTGGTGTTTGTAATGACAAACTCCCAGCCCATTTACTCAGTATGGCCTCACTGCACATACAATGTCTAAGAATGGGCTAAGACACTGTAGGGGCATACACTGCTCATGCAACTATGCCTTCACCTGTGGTATAGTGCACCTTGCCTTAGGGCTTTAAGACGTACTAAAGAGGTGACATACCTATGTCAAAGGCAGAGGATTGTGGGCATGGCACCCTGGAAGGTGTGCCATGTCGACTTTGTCTTTTTCTCCTCACCAGCACACACAAGCTGCGATGGCAGTGTGCATGTGCTTGGTCAGGGGCCCCCTAGGGTGGCATAATACATGCTGCAGCCCTTGGGGACCTTCCCTGGCCACACCTAGGTACCTTTTACAAGGGCCTTAACTGTGTAGCAATTGTGGAAGCAATGGGACATTTTTAGGGAAGGAACACTGGTGTTGGGGCCTGGTAAGCAGGATCCCAGGACAATCTCAGTCAAGTCAGCATCAGTATCAGGCTTAAACTGGGGGGAGGATCCATGTAAAAAGGGCACTTTTCCATGCACACCCATCCCAAACAAGAGAGGATGTGAATAACCTTTTTCAAGAGAGTCTTCATTGTCTAAGTGGAAGAATCTGGAAAGGCCATCTGCATTAGCAGTCCCAGGTCTGTGTTCCACTGAAAACTCCATTCGCTGTAGGGAGACGGACCACCTCAAAAGTTTGTGGTTATCACCTTTCATTTGCATCAGCCATCTGAGAGGTCTGTGGTCAGTTTGAACAATACAGTGAGTACCAAACAAGTATGGTCTCCCTCTCAATGGCACTCCAACACTGCTCCATAGGGAGTAACCGCCTGCTAATACAAGCAACAGTTTGGTCATGGCCATCATCACTGGTTTGGGACAGAACTGCTCCTCTCCCATGTTCAGAGGCATCTGTCTGCACAATGAACTGCTTAGAATAATCTGGAGCTTTGAGAACTGGTGCTGAGCACATTGTCTCCTTCAAGGTGTCACAGGCCTTTTGAAAGTCAAAAGTGTGTGTGTGTGTGTGAATGTGTGAGAGTGTTTTGAGAGTGAGAGAGTGTGTGTGAGAGAGAGTGAGAGAGATAGTGAGAGTGTGTGTGTGTGTGTGTGTGTGTGTAGGGTGGGCACAATGGATCCATACCCCTTCACAAACCTCCTATAGTAACCAGTCAAGCCAAGAAATGCCCTGACCTGAGTCTGGATTGTTGGAGCTTACCAGTCCAGAATTGTATGGATCTTCGGCTGCACATGACGTCCACCTACCAGGTGACCCAAGTATACAACAGTGCCCTGCACTATGTGGCACTTTGATGCCTTAATAGTGAGGCCTGCTGATTGCGGAGCCTGCAAAACCTTTTCCAGGTGGACCAGGTGATCCTACCAGGAGGAGTTAAAGACATCAATATCATCTAGATATGCTTCATTAAAGGACTCCAAACCAGCAAGGACTTGATTCATCAACATTTGGAAGGTGGCAGGGGCATTCTTTAAACCGATAATGCCCAACAGGCGTAGAAAAGGCAGTCTTTTCTTTTGCTCCAGGTGCCAATCAGATTTGACAGTGCCCTGCAGTTAAGTCAAAGGCACTGAGGAATTTAGCTGCACCCAATTTGTCTATGTGTTCATCTGAGCATCTGTATTTGTGACAGAGTTGAGACCTCTGTAGTCCACACAAAACCTCATCTCTCTCTTCCCATCCGTGGAATGAAGTTTGGGGACCAAAAGCACCGGGCTAGCCCAGCGGCTGCCAGAGGGCTCAATAACTCCTAAATCCAGCATCGTGTGGACTTCCCCTTTGATGCCCTCTTTGACTTGGTCAGACTTTATTTAGATTTTTGTTTTCACAGGTAAACGGTCTCCTGTGTCCAGATCATGGGTAAACAGGTGGGTCTGCCCAGGGGTCAAAGAGAAGAGCCCAACAAACCTTTGCCTGCAGTCAGCTTGCTGTTGGGCAGTGAGGGAGTCTAAATAGACCACTCCATCAACTGACCCATCTTAAGGGTCATTTGGGAGATTGGAGAGAGGTTCACTCTCTGCTTACTGCTCCTTATCTGTAACCATCAGCATGGTCACATCTGCCCTGTCACAATAGTGTTTTAGGTGGTTTATATGGATCATCCTCTTGGGTGTCCGGCTGGTGCCCAGGTCTACCAAGTAGGTGACCTCACTCTTTTTCTCTAGGCTAGGGTAAGGTCCACTCTATCTGTTACGAAGTGCTCTGAAAGCCACAGGCTCCAGAACCCATAACTTCTGCCCTGGTTTGAATACTACCAGTGCAGCCTTTTGGTCATACCACAACTTCTGGAGCTGTTAGCTGGCCTCAAGGTTTTTGGATGCTTTTTCCATGGACTCAGCCAACCTTGAGCGGAGGCCAAGCACAAAGTCCACTACATCTTGTTTAGGCTCATGGACAGGTCTCTCCCAACCTTCTTTTACAAGTGCAAGTGGTCCCCTTACAGGGTGGCCAAACAGAAGTTCAAAGGGGGAAACCCCACTCCCTTCCAAGGCACCTCTCGGTAGGCGAAAAGCAAGCATAGCAGGAGGACATCCCATCTCCTTTTGAGTTTTTCAGGGAGCCCTATGATCCATGCCTTCAATGTCTTGTTGAATCTCTCAACAAGTCCATTAGTTTGTGGATGGTATGGTGTGGTGAACTTATGTCACCCCACACTCATTCCACATGTTTCAGGTAAGCTGAAATGAAGTCTGTACCCCTGTCAGAAACCACCTCCTTAGGAAAGCCTACTCTGGTAAAGACCAATCAAGGTCTTTATCTATTGCACGAGCTGCAGCAGACCTAAGGGGAATGGCTTGAGGATATCTGGTAGCATAATCCACTACCAGTATGTATTGGTTTCCTGAAGCTGTGGGTGGATCAAAGTGGACCCACAATGTCCACACCAAACTTTGAAAGGGTACCCCCACCACAAGAAGTGGAATGAGGGGGGGGGGGGGGGCTTTGGGTGGTCACCTGCCTTACCACTGGCTTAGCATGTGACAGGAGTTACAAAACTCCTTCACCCTCTGAGACATATTTAGCCAGCAGGAGTGGCTAACAAGCCTACTCTATGTTTTTGTTTGGCCTAGATGCCCAGTTAGGGGGATGTCATGATCCAAAGTTAGGATAAACTCCCAAAATTGCTGAGGCACTACAGATCTCCACAGTTGTTCCCTTGAGGGTCCTCTTTGGCCAGGAGTTCTACCTGGGAAGAGAGGTCTTGCTTCTTTTGCTGCTCAGAAGCTGGTCCCCCAGTCTTCTTGTCCTTTCTCTTGGAAGGTTGGACCATTATTCCAGGCTCCAACACTTCTTTTTCACTCTGTGCTTGGCTTTGAGCTCTTGTCTATACACATACCATCTCTGGGATTCCCAGCATGGCAGCATGGATTTTGTATTCTACCTCAGCCCAAGCGGAGGACTCCAGATCATTCCGTAGCAAGCACTCCACTGGGATTGCAGAAGAGACCACTTCCTGTTTCAGGTCAGAAACCCCTTCCCATTCTAAGGTCACTATAGCCATGGGATGGACCTTAGTTACATTGTCAGCATTGGTAACTGGACATGTTTGTCCAGCCAAATACTGTCCCGTGGAAACCATTTTTTCACCATGGTGACAATGGCACCTGTATCCTGCAGGGCTTCTACCTTTGTCCCATTAAACAAGAAGTGCTGTCTGTATTTTTGCATGTTAGGGGGCACACATCAAGTGTGGTAACATTGACCCCACCCTCAGAGACTAAATTAGCTTTGGTGTGAACCCTGATTTGCCTGGGCACGTTGCTGATCCCACCTGAAGACTGGCTATACCAGTACTAACTGAAACAGTGCTATGGGGATTCTTTTTGGGACAGGCCAAGTCTCCAGTTTGGTGTCCTTCCATTTACACTTGTGACACCAAACCTTTTTGGGATCACATTTTTTACCGTTGTAGCCATATGAGGATTGTGAAGAGGCTTGGGGCCCACCCTCCTGTGCAGGTTTGTGGGGCCCTTGAGAAGACTCTTTACCTTTATCCTTAGGTGTCACACCACCCTTCCCTTGGGAGGCTTTGTAACCACTTTATATTGGTCACCCCAGTGGAAGTTTTAGTCACACCTGCCTTGACTCAGTGGTCTTCCTTCTTTCCCAATTCTTGGGGAGAAATTGGACCTAGGTCTACCAGATACTGATGCAACTCATCCATGAAGCAGTTACTTAAAAATGTTCTTTCATAAACAAATTATAAAGCCCATCATAGTAATGCACTCCATTGCCAGTTATCCAACCATCTAGTGTTTTCACTGAGTAGTCTACAAAATCAACCCAGGACTGGCTCAAGGTTTTGTCAGCCCCCCTGAACCTATTTCTATACTCCTTAGTGGTGAATCCAAACCCTCAATCAGGGCAGCCCTTCATGTGGTCATAGGATTCAGCATCTGTACAAGTGAGTGTGAGGTGCCTATCCCTATACTTACCAGTAAACAGTTCTCAAAGGAGAGCTCCCCAATGAGACATGTTTAGTTTTCTGTATGCACAAGCTCTCTCACAAGCAGTGAACCACTTTGTGATGTCATCAACTTCTTCTTATTAAGAGACAATCCCTTTGGGGATTTTAGGACTTCAGAATGCTCCCAGACCCTCTTTACATTGCCGCCACCATTAATGGGTGCTAAGCCCATTTCTGGTCTCTATAGCTAAGAGCTGTTGCTCCAAAGCTAACCTTGTGTCTATCTTTGCTAAAATGAGGTCCTCTTCATTGAGGCTACCACCAGAGGAACTGGAATCTCCTGTGGAAGATCCAGGTCCCGTGAACACAATCCTTGGAGATAGGGGCCTTGGGAGGGGGGAGTTAATCCTCAACAGGGTGGTCCCCTGTGCACTCTGCCAAGAGCTCCTGGAGCTTGACCTTGGTAAGGTTGGATCCTGCTTTAATCTTTTTCAGTCTGCAAAGGGACCTTAACTCTTCCCTCCCTAGATGGAGATAAGGGGTGAGGTTGAGCTCCACAACCGTGTCCTCTGAGCTGCTCACTATGTTGCTAAAGTTGGGGATTACTTTTAGGAACTAAAACCTACTTCTACTACATACCACTAACTAAAGTACCTTTTAAATTTAGAAAAGTAAAGCTAAGGGGGAGTAATCAAGGCCCTAGCAGGACTTTTAAACATTTAGAAACATTTGACAAATTCAAAAATCAGTTACTAAAGGCAATTTTGGAATTTTGTTGTGTGACCAGGTATTGGTTGAGTAGTCCAGCAAATGCAAAGTCATAGATCCTACCGCTGATCCACCAATGTAGGAAGCTGGCTCTGTATATACTATATCAAAATGAGATATAGTGTGCACAGAGTCCAGTGGATCACCAGAACCTGTACAGAGGCTAAGTAGATAATACTAATGTTCTCTTTTGTGGTAGTGTGGTTGAGCAGTTAGGCTCATCAGAGGATAGTGCTATTTTTTGTATGCACACAGTCAAGAAATGAGGCACACACTCAATGACTAACTCCAGACCAATGTTTATGTATCAAAAATATGCTTTGTTACCTTATTTCTAGAACCAAAAGGATCTTTGTTACAGGTAAGTACGGTTTAAAGAATACATCTCTTTCAAGTATCAAATGCACTTTGTTTGAAACTCACAGAGAAAACAGTTTTCAAGTACATAATACTTTTCAATATCAAAAGTCGACATTTAGTGCAATTTTCATTGACAGCAATGCAGTCCCCGGGGGTGGGGGGGAAAGTACAGACACAGTTTACAGGTAAGTACTAGACTTACGGTCAAAGTGTTCGGGGATTAAGGTGTCCACAGGGCAAAGCCTAGAAAGACACCAAGACTGCACCACCAGCAACAAGGGGCTGGCCGGGTGCAGAGGTCAAAGTTGGTGCTGGGCGCCCAATGCAGTCTTAAGGATACAGTTGGCATTCAGAAGTGAATGGTTTGCAAGTAAATACCTGCAGTTTCAGGGCTTGGGCCCTGGGGGGGTTTAGATCAGCACTGGTGGGGCCACAGGTTGACATCAAACCCACACTCTCAGCAGCAGAGGGGCAGCTGGTTGCAGGGTACAAACAAAGCACTGGGCGCCCAATGTTTTTCAATGCAACGCTCTGTGTTCACAAAGAGGCTGCAGGCTTCTGGCTTAAGAAAACCACCGGCTGGACAGGTAGGTTGAGCTCCTCTGGATGTCGATGGACTGTCGGTTGGGTTCCTGAAGGACAGGGGGCTGTGGGTGCAGGGGTACCTTTGGGCTTCAGATAGCTTCACCGGGTCCGGTGGCAGCCAGGGGGATCCTTTGGAATCAGGCTGCAGGCGTTGTGGTGGTGGCGGTGGCCAGGAGGGGTCAACCCGGCTTGGACTCGCCTGGTGACTCTCTCTGGTCAGGTGGGCCAACTGGACTTAGGCCATGGGCATCGGGTGCAGAGTGGGCAGGACTCGCGGATCCGGAGGGCTCTGGAGTCCTAGTTAGAGGTTTCTTTGTGGACAAGGCCACTGTCCTCTGAAGATCTTGGTCTTTAGGGAAGGTAGGCAATCCTCTGGGGGGTTTGGAAAGATCACTGGTCCTGCAGGACAATTTGTCTTCTTGTAGCAGGAGTCTTGAAGTTGCAGACAGGCTGGAAGGGCTTGGGACAAGTCACAGGTCGTCTGGAGTCTTCACTGCTGGTGTAGCTCTTCAGTCCTCCTTCTTTAGGCCTCCAGGAATATGAAGAGCAAGGTTCAGGGGGTGCACCTAAATACTAGATTTAGGGGTGTTACAGAGGTCAGAGGGCAGTAGCCAATCAATCAGGGTTTATAGAGAACGGCTACTCACCCGTAAGGGTCTCAAGGAATGGGGTGGGGGGAGGGGAGGGCCGTGTATGTCCATCACTGAGGTGGTTCTTCAAAGAGCCATGACTTCAGCTCCTTTGTGAAGTTGAGGAGGGGTGTAGTCTGTTTGAGGTGGAGCAGGAGGGCGTTCCAGGCTGTGGCTGCGATGTGGTAGCAGGAGTGTCCCTCTGTTCTTGTTTTCCTGATGTGAGGTACTTCGGCAAGAGAGCTGGGCTGATCTAAGGGTCCTGTGGGGTACGTGGAATTTGAGTCGCCTGTTCACGTAGGCTGGTCCGGTGTCGTGGAGGGCTTTGTGAGCGTGGATGAGTATCTTGAAGGTGAAACTTTTTCTGTTGGAAGCCAGTGAAGTGTGTACAGGTGTTGGGAGATGTGGCAGTGTCGGGGCAGGTCGAGGATCAGTCTGGCGGCGGCTTTCTGGAGGTTCTGTGGTTTGCAGGGGGAGTTTCTTGTTGATCCCGGCGTAGAGCATGTTGCTGTAGTCCAGCCTGCTGGTGATGAGGGTGTGTGTGTGTGAGAGACAGTCTTTCTTTGTTCAAGGGGGATCCATTTGAAGGTTTTGCGTAGGATGCGGAGGGTGTGGAAGCAAGAGGATATGACTGAGCTGATGTGGCGGTCCATGCTGCGTCTGGAGTCCAGGATGATATCAAAGTTTCAGGCTTGGTTCAAGGGGGTGGGCGGGCTTCCAAGGGTGGGTGGCCACCAGGAGTCGTTCCACTCGTTGGGTTGGGGGCCCATGATGAGTACTTCTGTCTTGTTTGCGTTGAGTTGATGGCAGCTGTTTTTCATCCAGTTGGCGACTGCTCCCATGCCCTTGCGGAAGTTGTTTCTGGATGTGTTCGGTTTGTTGGATAGGGAGAGGGTTAGTTGGGTGTCGTCGGCATAGGAGACTATGTTGATTCCGTGGCTCCTGACAATGGTGGCCAGCGGAGCCATGCAGACGTTGAACAGAATAGAGCTGAGGGAGGATCCCTGGGGAACTCCACAGGTGGTAGGTGTGGGATCCGAGAGGAAAGGGGCGAGTCTCAATCGTTGGGTTCTGCCGAAGAGGAAGGATTGGATCCAGTCGAGGGCCTTGTCTCGGACGCCGGCTTTGTGAAGTCTGTGTATCAGGGTGTGGTGGGAGACAGTGTCGAAGGCCGCCGCTAGATCTAGCAGGAAGAGTGCCGCTATCTCTCCATTGTCCAGCAGGGAGCGGATGTCGACGGTTGCAGCCAGAAGGGCTGTTTCAGTGCTATGTTTTTTTCTGAATCCGGATTGGGAGGCGCCGAGGATGTTGTGGTCTTCAATATAGATGGCGAGTTGGCTTTCTCAATGACTTTCACTGGAAAAGGGGGCAGAGAGATGGGCCTGAAGTTTGAGGTCTGAGGGGTCTGCCGAGGGTTTCTTCTGGAGGGGGTTGATCTTGGGGTGTTTCCAGTCATCAGGGAAAGAGGCGTCAGCTAGGGAGTGGTTGATGGTGAGGCGGAGCTTGGGGGTGATGGTGTCAGCAGCTCTGTTGAAGATGTGGTGGGGGCATGGATATGTGGGGGCCCTGGAGTGTATGGACTTCATTGTCTTCAGTGTGTTTTCGGTGGTGAGGGGGTCCAGTTGGTGATCGTTGGTTTCGAGTTCCGGTGGAGGGGGTTCTGTGCGTAGGTTGTCCTTGTTATAGATGCAATAGATGGTCTTGATTTTGTGGTGGAACTAAGTGTTGAGTCTGTCGCAGAGCTCCTGTGAGGGTGGGATGTCTGCTGTTTCACTGTTGGATTGGGCGAACTCCTTGATGATACTGAAGAGTTCCTTGCAGTAGTGTGCGTGTGAGGAGATTCTGTCTTGTATTGGCTTTTTTTTGGTGCTTCTGATGAGTTGGTGGTGGCGGCTTAAAAGCAGTTTTGGGCTTCTGTGGATCTGGTGTTTCTCCAGATTTTCTGGAGGCAACAACAGATGCGTCTGGACCCTCTTAGTTCTGGGGTGAACCAGCTGGCTTTCTTGGCGTGGTTGCTGTGCTGCTATTCTTGAGAGGGATTATGTTGCCGCAGTCGGCGATCCATTTGTGAAAGGTGTGTGCTGCGGTGTCCGGGTCGTCGTCGTATGTGATGGAGGAGGCGGAGTTGGCAAGGGTGGCGGTGAGCTGGTAGTCTGTGATTCTTGCCCAGCTTCTACGAGATGGTTGGTGCTGGGGTCTGAGGACGGTGGGTGTGTTGAAGGTGAAGTGGATGCATCAATGGTCTGTCCATGGAAGTTTAGAGGTGTGCCTGAAAGTGACTGATGTTCCAGTTGTGAAGATGGGGTCGAGGGTGTGTCCTGCTGAGTGCGTTAGTTCCGTCACAATCTGTAGGAGCCCTATGCTGTGGAGGTTGTCTAGGAGGGATGCGGTGTTGGGGTCTTGTGGGTTGTCGAGGTGGAAGCTGGGGTCTCCCAGCAGGGTGTAGTTGGTGGCTGCGATGGCTTGTGTGAGCGGTGAAGGAGTCGGAGAAGGGTGCGTGGGGTCCCGGTGGGCGGTAGATGAGGGTTCCCCTAAGGGTAGATGTCGAGCTGGTCTGTAGTTTGAAATGAAGGTGTTCCATCAGGCTTGTGGGGTCTTTGGAGTGTGTGCTCAAATTTCGGTGAGGAATGCAATATCCGGGAGGGGGGGGGGGGGGCTGCTGCCAAGGATGTCCCAGATTTTGGTGGCGTGTTTAGAAAAGGAAAAATACGGCAGCCTGGCAGAAGAGCAGAGCTCTCCGACTAGACACCAGGGATGAGGCGCAGGCGGGAGCCTGCGGGTGGCAGAGGGCCTCTGACCAGGGTCAGAGATCAACAGACAGGCTGCACTAGATGGAGGAGCTGCACAGAGGCAGAGTAGTTCACTGACCAGGTCAGCCAATGGCTACTGACCCTGAGGGTGGCTACACTATTCCTGTGCCCAACCCCATTGGGGAAGGGGGTACATTCCTAACCCTCTTGCTCATCATCCTCCAATACAAGATGGAGGATTCTGACAGGAGGACTTCAACTCAGCTCTGTCCATCCTAGGGGTGGTCCTAGCTGGGGTGGACACTCCTCCTGGTGTTTACTAACTTTCCCACCGGACCTGCTGCCAAAAGTGGGACTTGGTCCTGGTGATGGATGTAGGAAAGTACCCTCTTTTTGGCATGGTTATGTCCACTTTTATCCTACTGTCAGTGTGCTTTGACTGTTTTCACTGGGATCCTAGTAGCCAGGACTACAGTGGTTGTGCTCTCTCCCTCTAAATGTGGTTACGTACAACTTTGTTCACACCACAATTGGCGTACTGGTGTCCCCATATAAGTCCCTGTTATAAAGTACTTAGGCACCTAGGGCATTGGGGTACCAGTGGTTCCCCATGGGCTGAAGCATGTTTTGTGCCACCTATGGGAACCCATGCAAAATGTGTCTGCAGGCCTGCCATTCCAGCCTGCGTGAAAAGGTACATGCACCCTTTCACTACAGGTCATTGCACCATGTCACTAAGTCACCCCTATGGTAGGCCCTCCTGGCCCAAAGGGCAGGGTGGAGGTTCCTGTCTGTGAGGGCACACCTGCATGAGCAGAGGTGCCCCTACCAACTCCAGCTCCATTACACAGGTGTAGGAAGCTGATTCTGTATATACTGTATCAAAATGAGATATAGTGTGCACAGAGTCCAGGGGTACCCCAAGAAGCTTGACAGAGGCAATAATAGATAATACTAATGCTCTATTTGTAGTAGTGTGGTCGAGCAGTTAGGCTTATCACACCATAGTGTTAACCATTTGTTGTACACATACAAGCAATAAGTGAGAACACAAACTCAGAGACTTAATTCCAGGCCAACAGGTTTTTATATAGAAAAATATTATTATCTTCATTCATTTTAGAACCACAAGATTCAACCTGCAGGTAAGTAGATTAAATGTAAGGTACTTTGCCAAGGTATAGTTAGAACGTTGAATCAAAACAGTAATGTACACAGATTTTCATAAAATGGCAATAAGCTATTTTAAAAGTGGACACTACATACAGTTCATGGGGGAGGTAAGTACAGTTTGGTTAATACGGTAAGTAAAGCACTTACAAGTTCAGTCTCCGGGGTATAGGTAGCCCACCGTTGGGGGTTCAAGTCAACCCCAAACAGCCAGCACCAGCAACACAAGTCAGTCTTCTGCAGGCATTGTTGTAGGGGTGCAAAGAGGTCGGCCCAGTTTGGACACATCATCAGAGCCGCTTGGGGATCCTCTCTGGGTCGCTGGTTTCTCTGGATACTGGCCAGGGGCGTCGGGTGCAGAGAGGTGGGGACTGACTCTTCTAGAGGGAGGTGGGAGACCCTTTAAAGATGGTTTCTTCTTTCTTGGTTGGACAGGTTCGCTGTCCATGGGAATTCTTGATCCTTCTTAGGTGCAGGGCAGTCATCTGAGTCGGCAGAGGTCGCTGGGCAAGCAGGATACGTTGCTGGTGCAGATTCTCTGACGCTGAAGACAGGCCGGGAGGGCTGGGGCTAAAGCAGTTGTCTTCCTTCTTCTCCGAGGGGTTTTTCAGCTAGGCAGTCCTTTGTAGGTCATCAGGAATCTGATTTCCTGGATTCAGGGTCACCCCTTAATACTACATTTAGGGGTGTTAGGGCTGGAGGACAGTAGCTAATGGCTACTGTCCCTCAGGGTGGCTACACCCTCCTTGTGCCTCCTCCTTTTGGGGAGGGGGGCACATCCCTATTCCTATTGGGTGAAATCCTCCAAAACAAGATGGAGGATTTTCCAAGCAGGGGGTCACTTCAGGTCTGGTCACCTTAAGGGTGGACCTGGCTGAGGGGTGACGACTCCTTGTTTTCCACATTTCCTCGGACTTGCCGCCAAAAGTGGGGGCTGTGTCAGGGGGGCAGGCACCTCCACTAGCTGGAGTGCCCTGGGGCGCATTAACACCAGGCTTGAGCCTCACCGCCAGGTGTTATAGTTCCTGCAGGGGGAGGTGTGAAGCACCTCCACCCAGGGCAGGCTTTGTTCCTGGTCACAGAGCGCAAAGGCACTCACCCCATGTGGCCAGAAACGTGAGGCAGACAGGCTGGCAGAGACCAGTTAGCCTAGCACTAGCAGTTCGGCTGGCATCATTGGGCCATCTCTAAGATGTCCTATGTGTAAATTTTTTGATAAATCCCACTCTGGCAATGTCTAAGAATTGACTTAAGACACTGTAGGGACATAGTGCTCTTGCGACTTTGCCCTCACATGTGGTATAGTGCACCCTGCCTTAGGGCTGTAAGGCCTGCTACAGGAGTGACTTACATATGGCACAGGCAGTGGGTTGTGGACATGAGGGGACTGCCATGTCAACTTACTTTTTTTCTCCCTACCAGCACACACAAGCTGTGAGGCAGTGTGCATGTGCTGTGTGAGGGGTCCCCAGGGTGGCATAATACATACTGCAGCCCTTAGAGACCTTTCCTGGCCACAGGGCCCTTGGTACCAGGGGTACCTTTTACAAGGGACTAACTGTGTGCCAGGGCTGTGCTAATTGTGGAGACAAAGGTACAGTTTTAGGGAAAGAACACTGGTGCTGGGGCATGGTTATCAGGGTCCCAGCACACCTTCAATCAAAGCTGGCATCAGCAAAAGGTTAGGGGGGTAACCATGCGAACATTGGCATTTTCCTAAGACTGGACATTACACTGGACTTCATAAATGTGGGGAAGCCATTTTAACCGCGTACTGGACACAAGTGTGTCCAGCTACATAATGGTAACTCTGAACCTGGGCATGTTTGGTATCAAACATGTCAGAATCATACCCCAAAATTGCTGCCGGTATTGGTTGCATGATTCCCTGCACTCTGGGGGCTCCTTCGAGGACCCCCAGCATTGCTCCAACCTGTCTTCTGGGGGTATCTGGGCAGACCTTGCTGCTGCCACCCCTCAGACAGCTGCCACCCTTCAGACAACTGCTCAGGCATAGGAAGGTTAAATAAAGGATTTCCTGTGGGAGAGGGAGGAAGCACCCTCTCCCTTGGAAATAGGATTAACATTGCTTGGCGGGGTAGCTTCCCCAAGCCACCGGTATGCTTTGAAGGGCACACATTTGGTGCCCTCTTTGCATAAACCGGTTTCCACCAGTCCAGGGACCCCTGGTCCCTGCTCTGGAGCAAAACTGGACAAAGGAAAGGGGAGTGACCACTCCCCTGTCCATCTCCACCCTAGGGTTAGTGCCCAGAGCTCTTCCAGGTAGCCACTTGATCCTGCCATCTTGAATCCAAGGAGGGCAGAGGCCCCTGGGAGCATCTGAGTGGCCAGGTCAGGTTGGTGACTTCATGGGATATTTAGGGACTCCCTCATGGGTGTGTCCTCAGATTAGATGTGCAAGATTCCAGCAGGACTCCTCTGCATCATTTCCTTCATCTCTGGCCACTGGAACTGCGAATGGACTCTAAAGGAACAACAATCTGCAACTTCAGCGAAGACTTCGCTTTGCAACATTGTTACTCCGTCTCGTTCCAGCAAATTTCCCCAGCTGTGCAATCAACTGAGGTTGACGAGACTCCAGCCTGGACAAGAAGTAAGGAGTATCCCTTGGAGAGAAGTTGTCATTCCCCTGCATTTGAAGGCACCAACTGCAATGACGACCGGCTGCATGGATCTTCTCTCCTCCGTAGCTGTGTGGATCCTGCATCACAGGTGGTGGTCTTGAGTGGTCCCTTTGGTCCTTTCTACCAGCTGTCCAACTTGGGAGATGGTAAGCCCTTGGCTCTCCTTGCAGGACAGTACCCCTGTGCACTACGACTCTTGTAGCTACCAAGGCTTTTTTGTTCATACTTCAAGGGATCTTCAGGCTCCGTGTAGCCCCAGCCTCCAGCACTCCTGCCTGCAAAGCACAATCTCCTGGCTGCTGCCCCAGTGACGTGGGACTCCTCTTCAGGTGTGCTGACTGGGCTTCACTGCGACTACTGTGCCTGATGCCAGTGGGTTGCCTGTGGGGGCTGCCTCCTCTTCTTGTGACTCTGCCAGCTGCTGAGTATCATCCCAGACTCCCCTCCTTGGGTCAAGTCCCGTGGACCGTTCTGGTCCTCTTCAGCCTTGCAAAACCTTCTTCTCCGACCTCTTGCATTTGCCAAGGATTATCAGTGGTTTTTCAGCACCACTGACCGACTGCATCACGACCGCCGATGTGAGACATCACTGATATCACTTCTGCGACTCCTCTTCAGCTCCTGTGTTGCACTGCTGACCTCCGTCCACCTGGCCCTGCATCCACAGAAGGGAGGGTAGTGGTTCCTGCCACAGCCAGACACTCCAACTCCGACCGGACCTGGTCCTCTTCCTTTGCAGGTCCACTCCTGTCAGGATCCACCTTTGGGATCTTCCAGTCGTGGATGGTGTAGGAAGTTGGCTCTGTATGTAGTAAGAAATAGCATGCACAAGTCCCCTTAGAGGTAAGATAGTGGCAAAAAGAGATAATTCTAATGCTCTATTTTGTGGTAGTGTGGTCGAGCAGTAGGCTTATCAGAGGGTAGTGTTAAGCATTTGTTGTACACACAGGCAATAAATGAGGAACACACACTCAAAGACAATTCCAGGCCAATAGGTTTTTATATAGAAAAATATATTTTCTTAGTTTATTTTAAGAACCACAGGTTCAAGAGTTACGAACAATACTTTAAATGAAAGGTATTTCACTCAGTTATCTTAGGAACTTTGAATTAACACAATAGCATGTACAGTTTTGGCAAAAATGGCAATAAGCTATTCGGGGTGGGGGGACACAAGTCAGCACAAAAAAGTACACCCTCAGCGGCACAGAGGCGGACGAGTGTAGAGTGCAAACAGGCATCGGGTTTGCAATAGGTTTCAATGGGAAACCCAGGGGTCTCTACAGCGAGGGAGGCATGCGGTGGGGGGGGGCGGGGAGGGGCACCTCGGGGTAGCCACCACCTGGGCAAGGGAGACGGCCACCTGGGGGTCGCTCCTGCACTGGAGGTCGGATCCTTCAGGTCCTGGGGGCTGTGGGTGCAGTGTGTTTCCCAGGCGTCTGGTTCTTTGAAGCAGGCAGTCGCGGTCAGGGGGAGCCTTGGGATTCCCTCTGCAGGCGTCACTGGGGGGACTCAGGGGGGTCAACTCTGGCTACTCACAGAGTCGCAGTCGTCGGGCAGTCCTTCCTGTGGTGTTGGCTCTCTGCAGGTCGAGCCGGGGGCGTCGGGTGCAGAGTGGAAAGTCTCACGCTTCCGGCGGGAAACGTGTGGTCTTTAAAAGTTGCTTCTTTATTGCAAAGTTGCAGTCTTTGTGGAACACGGCCGCTGTCCTCTGGAGTTCTTGGTACTTTTAGATGCAGGGTAGTCCTCTGAGGCTTCAGAGGTCGCTGGACCCTGGGGAATGCGTCGCTGTTGCAGTTTTTCTCGAAGTGGGGAGACAGGCCGGTAGGGCTGGGGCCAAAGCAGTTGGTGTCTCCGTCTTCTCTGCAGGACTTCAGGTCAGCAGTCCTTCTTCGTCTTCAGGTTGCAGGAATCTGTCTTGCTTGGTTCTGGGGGCCCCTAAATACTCAATTTAGGGGGGTATTTAGGTCTGGGGGGTTAGTAGCCAATGGCTACTCCCTGTGGGGAGGGGGGCACATCCCTAATCCTATTGGGGGAATGCTCCATCTGCAAGTTGGAGGATTTCTAAAAGTCAGAGTCGCCTCAGCTCAGGACACCTTAGGGGTTGTCCTGACCGGCCAGTGACGACTCCTTGTTTTTCTCATTATCTCCTCCGGCCTTGCCGCCAAAAGTGGGGCCGTGGCCAGAGGGGGCGGGCAACTCCACTAACTGGGATGCCCTGTGGTGCTGTAACAAAGGGGGAGAGCCTTTGAGGCCAGGTGTTACAGTTCCTGCAGGGGGAGGTGAGAAGCAGTACAGGCTTTGTTCCTGGCCACAGAGTGACAAAGGCACTCTCCCCATGTGGCCAGCAACATGTCTGGTGTGTGGCAGGCTGGTAAAACTAGTCAGCCCACACTGGAAGTCTGGTATGTTTTCAGGGGGCATCTCTAAGATGCCCTCTGGGTTTATTTCACAATAAAATGTACACTGACATCAGTGTGCATTTATTGTGCTGAGAAGTTTGATACCAAACTTCCCAGTTTTCAGTGTAGCCATTATGGTGCTGTGGAGTTCGTGTATGACAAACTCCCAGACCATATACTCTTAAGGCTACCCTGCACTTACAATGTCTAAAGTTTTGCTTAGACACTGAAGGGGCATAGTGCTCATGCACCTATGCCCTCACCTGTGGTATAGTGCACCCTGCCTTAGGGCTGTCAGGCCTGCTAGAGGGGTGACTTACCTATGCCACAGACAGTGTGAGGTTGGCATGGCACTCTGAGGGAAGTGCCATGTCGACTGAGTCATTTTCTCCCCACCAGCACACACAAGCTGTGAAGCAGTGTGTATGTGCTGAGTGAGGGGTCCCCAGGGTGGCATAAGACATGCTGCAGCCCTTAGAGACCTTCCCTGGCATCAGGGCCCTTGGTACCAGAGGTAACAGTTACAAGGGACTTACCGGAGTGCCAGGGTTGTGCCAATTGTGGAGACAAAGGTACAGTTTAGGGAAAGAACGCTGGTGCTGGGGCCCGGTTAGCAGGGTCCCAGCACACTTTCAAATCATAACTTAGCATCAGCAAAGGCAAAAAGTCAGGGGGTAACCATGCCAAGGAGGCATTTCCTTACAGTAACCAACATGGTGCATTGACAGGTGCCACTTTGTTTAAACCCAGCCTTTCTGGATGATATCCACGACACACAGGAAGAAAAACTCAACAAAATTTTGAAAAAAGGCCTGTCAAAAACTAACAGATGCCACTTCCGGCACCAACGATGCCACACGGAGCAGAATGGAGGCACTAGAAAGTTTCCAGAACCAGCCTGATGCCTGGGAAAATCAAAGGTAAGGAATCTGCAGCTAGAAGTCTCTATCAGATGCCTCTGTTAGCCTTTTGTTACAAGAGAAGTATTGGAGAAATACCAAAGGCAATGTTTCTGCTGGTTATGTTTCAAAACTCCACAGAAAGTTAAATAAAACTAAAAAATATGAATATGCCAGAAATTGGTTGCTGGTTAACATTAAAATCGCACAAGCCTATCTGAGAATGTTCAGGATTGGGCCTATAAGTTTCAGAATACGTTTTTAGCCTCAACTGGACATAACAGCCAAGACCCGGGGTTATCAAAGGATGAGCCATGTAAATCCACAGGAGCCTGCCATTTCACGATCAACATGTGAGCTGTGTTTCCCACGTAGCTCCATTCCATTTCCCAACCTCCTGAAGTCGATATCAAAAGCAGACCATCATTTAGTATGCAGAAACAGTACAGGACCAAACAATCTTCTAGAATTATTAAGTAGAACCTGCTAAATGGACTGCCTCCTAAGTCATGCATCCACAAGCTGGCAGGAGCACACCTGGAATAGTCGCTAGGACATGTTACTTTCCACAGAGATTGTTCAGAGACTGCCGAAAGCTGAAAAAGTTACTTTATGTGGCACCTTTTTTGCTGGATAATCTACCTAATCACTGACTCATCACTTTAGAAAATCTTTCCATGCACCAGACCCAATTTGAATAGTTTTCTACCAGTGCTCCGCGCCATTGGGTGATATCAAGCTGGCTCAATACCACATCGAAAGTGATGCAGTGGAGAGATGCATATAAGTACCATTCCTGCAAGCTGTCACTTTCTTGTTTTTCCCCTTCTACATACTCCGACACAAATCATGAACAATCGCTGATAACTGTGCATGGAGTACTAACTGCGGCCCTTTTCAGCTGCCACTGAGTCCATACAACAGAACACGAAGTTGAGTGGGCACAGCGTATTCTGCTGTTAGAGTTTCCAACAGAAAGAGCATTATTGAAGCTAAATAACATGTTCTTTCTTTAAAGCAGATTCCTCACCTCAGAAAATATACAAAAGCAGTACCTGCCCATGGTGGAGGGGCTGTTAGGTGTACTCAGACCAACAAGTCTTTCAGGTCTTTCAGAATGCAGCAGGCAAAATATCCTTCGCCTTTTACCTGTCAATCAAGGCAGTAGTGCTCCGTGAATCTAAGCACCAAAGACCGCAAAAAAGCACACAGATATCAAAAACAGGCATCCCTTTGCCCAAAAGCAATGGACACTGTAGGAAGCTGGCTCTCTATATTTTGCACTAAATAAAAAAAGTACACCATGCAGAGAGTCCAGTGGATCCCCAATTGGTTTGCAGAGGCAAAAGTAGATAGGACTAATGCTCTAATTTGTGGTAGTGTGGGACAGCAGTTAGGCTTATCAAAGGGCTGTGCTAAGCATTTGTTATACTCACAAATGCAATAAATGAGTTACAAACTTCCTTTTTTTTTTTTATATACTTTAAAGTCGAGAACTTCATTATAACGCAAGTATGTTTTCAAGCTTAAATACCTTTTTAGTTTCAAAAATCAAGATTGTAATTTCAGGGTTCTTCAATGTTAACCTATGGGAGGAAAACACAGTCAGCAAACAAACACGTATTGATGACTCTCAGAACCAATCTTGTAGACTTAAAATAAGTAGTAGGCAAGGGTCCGGTCCACACCAACAGGTCACTCCGTGCAGCACTGCGGCAGCCAGGTGCATAGGAGCAGTAAGAGTCGGATGCCCAATGTATTTCAATGGAGATTCGTCTCTGTGGAGTTAGGCTGCAGGCTCTGGCTGAAGGGGCCAGGTGGGGGCAACCAACAGATAGGTCACAAACGTGGGGTGCTCAGGGAAATAGGTACACCTGTGGTCGTCTTCTACAACGACGGATGCAGGGGTGTCCTTTGGCATCAGGTTTCCTTGTCCAGGAGCACTTGCGGTTCGGGGGTCCTGTGGTCTGAGGCTGCAGGCATCATCAGAGAGTCCAGGACAGGCGAAACCACAGGGGACTCAAGCTCAGGAGATCAAGGATCCACTTCAATTCAGGCTGAGGACGACAGGTGCAGTGGTTTCTTTGAATGTCGGGTTTCTCTCACTTCAGAGGCTGCGGGAGAGGGTGTCTGTGTGCAGAGGATGCGGCAACTTCATGGAGTCCAGGAGGGGTGAAACCACAATGGACTCTAGGCAGCTGGGGGACGTTGCTGGCACCAGAGGTGTACTCCCACTCGGGTCGGTGACTGCGGGTGCAGTGGTGTGTCTTCAGGGTTCGGGTCGTTGCGGGACCAAAGCCTGCAGAGTCTTTTCCTTGGAGTTGGTTGGAGAGCAGGTCCACTGCTCATGGAAACTTGACTCTTTTTCGAAGGCAGGCAGTCCTCCCAGGTTTCTGGAGGGTCAGCTGCAGGACGCAGCATCTTTTGAGGCAGAGTACGTCGAGAAGTGCAGACAGGCCTGTGGGGTAGGTATCAGGTCAGCTGCTCCTTCTTCTCCGCATCTGCTGGTGTGTCTCTTCTTTGACCTTTTGTTCTTATATAGTCAGGATCTGCGTTCCAGTGTTCAGGGGTGCCATCTAAATACTCAACTAAGGGACGTTACAGGGAGTGTCTGGTGGTAGCCAATGGGTGATTGTACCCTTTCTTTGACCACTTCTGCTGGGAAGTGGCATAACACTAACCCTAGTGGCCTAATTCCTTCAAAAGAAAGATGGAGGAATTCAAAAAGTGGTGTCTGACGGAAAGTGCCCTTTTTGGCATGGTTACCCCCCACGTTTTGCCTGATATTGATGCTGACATGACTGAAAGTGTGCTGGGATCCTGATAACCAGGCCCCAACACCAGTGTTCTTTCCCTAAACTGTACCATTGTTCCCACAATTGGCACACCCCTAGCGCACAGGTAAGTCCGTTGGAAAAGATACCAGTGGTACCAAGGGTTCTGTGACAAGGGAGGATCCCTAATGGCTGCAGCATGTATTGTGCCTCACCAAGCACATGAACCTTGCAATTGCAGATTGTGCTGGTGGAAAGAAAAAGGTACAGTCGACATGGCATCCCTCTCAGGGTGCCATGCCCACCAACCACTACTTGTAGTATAGGCAAGTCACCCCTCTAACAGGCCCTACAGCTCAAAGGCAGGGTGCACTATACCACATGTGAGGATATAGCTGCATGAACTATATGCCCCTAAAAGAGTCAAAGTCCATTCTTCGATATTTTAAGTGCAGTGTGACCATATTAAGTACATGGGCTGGGAGTTTGTCATTATGAACTCCACAGCACCATGATGGTTTCACTGAAGGCTAGGAAGTTGGGTATCAAACTTCCCAGTACAATAAACCCACACTGATGCCAGTGTTGGATTTATTGTACAACGCACCCAGAGGGCATCTTAGAGATGCCCCCTGTAGTTTAACCAACCCTTTAGTGTAAGGCCGACAAGTCTGTGCCAGCCTGCCACTAAAAGCCCATTTTCAGACCCCATGGGGTGAAATGCTATGTACCCTCTAGAGTCAGAAACAAAGCCTCCTATGGGTGGAGGTGCTTCACACCTCCTCCCTTCAAGAACTGCAACTCTTGACAATGAGCCTCAAAGGCTCAGACCTCCTGTTACGGTGCCCCAGGGCACTCCAGCAAGTGGAGATGCCTGTCGCCTCCACATGAAGCCCCACTTTTGGCGGTAAGTCCGGCGGGAAAATTAGGTGAAACAGGGAGGAGTGACCATTACAGCTAGGACCACCTCTAAGGTGTCCAGAGCTGAACTGACCCCCTGACTGCAGTATCCTCCATCTTGGTTTAGAGGACAGGGACCAATAGGGTTAGGAATGTGCCGACCTTCCCAAAGGGAGTGGGTACAGAAAGTGTGTAGCCACCCTCAGGGACAGTAGTCATTGGCTACTGCACTCTGACCCCTGTAACACCTCTAGATCTAGGATTTAAGGGCACCTCTGAAGCTAGCTCACCAGATTCCTGGCGACCTCAAGAAGAAAGAAGCAAGGAGGACTGCTAGGCCGACCCAGCAGAGAAGACTCCAGAAGCCCTGCTACAAAAAGCCGACACATCCTGCAGGACCAGCAACCTCTCCAAACCCCCAGAGGACTAGGAACTCAAGAGGACAGCGGCCCTGCCCACAAGAAACTCCAAGAAGGACTCCAGAACTGCCCCGGAGCTGCAAGACCTACCCACTCTGCACCAGATACCCAAGGCATGAGTCTAGGTGGCCTACCATTTCAGAGCAGGTTCTCAGGCGATTCTGACCCTGTGTCCAACCTGGGGTTGAGCCCCTCCTGGCCAACACAATGCCACCTGCAGCCTAAATTGAGCGACCCCCTCGGACCGTGAAAGAGCCAGACGAAAATACCAGACGCCCAAAGGTACTCCTGCACTCGCAGCCTCCTGGGACTTAGGGAATCCAACAGACAGTCCAACGACGTTCAGCAGGTGGCCCTCCTCCTTGCCCAACTTGTGAGTTTCCAGAATCGAAACCCCTAGACATAGTCTGCAGCATCTTTATGACCCCTGGGGTTCCCCTATTAAAAAGCATTGGGAGTCCTATGCTGTGTTTGCACCCTGCACCCGGCCGCCCCTGTGGTACTGATGATGTGTGTCTGGTGCAGACCTGTGACTAACCCCTGATTGCTCACCTAAACCCCTCAGGTCTGCCCTCCAAAGTTGCGGGTACTTACCTGCCAGCAGATCTGTTTCCAAATGCCTGCAGTCTCCATAGGATCCCATTCTAAAACCAATACCAACTTTGACCTCTGCACCCAACCGGCCCCGTGTTGCTAGTGGTGTATGTTAGGGGTCATCCTGAACCTTAACCAGTGGACATCCTAACACCCAGAGACTGGAACTGTAAGTTGAGTACTTCAAAACTGCACTAACACTCTCTCCCCCACCCACCACCAATCCCAGGACTGTTCTGAAAATTGCAGTGTCAACTTTTGAAAGTGAAAAGTGTCACTTGCCTGTAAACTGTTTTATTTGCCAAACTTAAATAACGTACATTTGCTTGATACATACTTACAAGTGTACTTATCTGCAACGAGAATCTTTTGGTTCTAGAAATAAAGTAACAAATATATTTTCCCTTATATAGACATTGGCCTGGAGTTAGTTTTTGAGTGTGTGCCCCATTTCTTGACTGTTTGTGTACAACAAATGCGTTGCACTACCGTATGATAAGCCTACCAGCTCAACCACACTACCACAGAAAAGAGCATTAGTATTACCTACTTTAGCCTCTGTTGAGCCTCTGGGGAACCCCTGGACTCTGTGCACACTGTCATGTTGATATAGTATATACAGAGCCATCTTCCTTCAGTGTCTACTTCTGATCCACTTACAGGCTTTCATACTTTCAGAAGATCCTAATGCAGAAGACTATCCACCTCAACATGGTCTTCTTCTGCTGTCTTTCCTTTCTTTGCTCAAGAGAAGCTCATAACAGACTAATCAATCCACTAATGGTCCCTGGCACGATCAATGTAAATGCCTAAAGCCCTTTTAGGGTCCAACTGACAAAGCCTTTACTCCCTTTTAGAACAGTAAGGGGGAGGAAAAACGCTGGGAGAGTGATGGTTTGCCCAACGTGGAAGGGAGTCACAACTCTCGGCTGCCAGTGAACTCTACACCAATTAGTCCGGAAAAAAACGTGGCATAGGGTGGTTGCACTGACACTGTCCACAGTTCACTACTGAGATGAGCTTATTTATTCACAATAAGGAAGACCATCTTCAAAGTCAGAGGATGCAGCAAGCAACTATGCATAGGCTCGAAATTAATTCACATGAGGCATGGCAAGACCAAGATAAAGTTTCACTGTTGCGTCATAAACAGCTTGAGAGTGAACAGGAGAACCAAGACTTAAATCACATGACAGGTGTTTTGAACAAGGACAACCAATTAAAGTAGACACTGTAAGGCCTTGCTGTGCTAAAGATAAAACAGTGGCCCAAACCACTACAAAAGGTTTTACATTTGTTCCAGCGCCTGGAATAAGTAGATTTTATGAAATGGTGTCTGGCTGGGAAGATGACATCTACCACTTTGAGGGGAAAATCTAAAGCATTTGATTGTTGCTGCTCACTCTCCACGCAGAGAGGTGAAACTTGCATATATTTGGATGGAAGAACCTTCCCTGCTACTGAGATGGGATGCCTTCCCAAAGTGGTAGAATGACTGGAGGACAGATACTCAGGAGTTCCGGGTACCACACACTCCTGGCCCAATCTGTTGCCACCAGGATGACTTGGGCTAGTTGCTCTTGATCTTCTTGAGAACTTGAGGCAGTAGAGATAGTGGAGTTTAAGTATGGAGGAGATTTTGCTCCATTCCAGCCAAAATTCATCTCCCAATGAGTGTTCTAGCTGATATGTAAACATTTGTCGACACTACACGCTTGACAGTGGCAAAAAGATCTAGCCAGGTTCCACCCCCTAGTATCGCTCCCCCACCGCCTCAGAAAGTATACAACACTCTTGATCTGCCAGATGTTGCCTTCTTATTTTATCCACCCTGGCAGAGGGGTGGTTGGCAACCACAAAGATGCTCTGGCTTTCTAGCCACCTTTAGAGTCACAAAGCTTCCTGGCACAGGACCAAGAACCCCACTCTGTCTTACTTATAGCAGTGGAGCTGTTGGTGAATACCTTCTCTGGTCTCCCCTTGACGAGCAAAAAAAAGGCCTCTAGGTTAGAGGAGTGGTCTGTAGCTCCAGTATCAAGTCTTCTCAGATACTTGGATGGTGTTGGAAAGGTTGCCTTGAAGATTTGCCCATTGGCATTTCTAGTTTGATTGGAAAGCTCAGATGTTCTAACTGCCATAAATGACAAGGAAGAAGCACAAGGCTGAGAGGCCAAGAAGCCTCACTCCCCTGAATGCAGGATCGAGCCTGAAGAATAAGGTACTTACCTTCGGTAACGCCTTTTCTGGTGGATACATTTACTACCTGTGGATTCCTCACCTAAAGAATTTTCCCCCACGCGCCAGCTTCAATGGAAATTTTCTTCTAGCTCTGCACGTCGACAATGGCGTCACAATTGCCCGACTCCACACGACGCCTTATAACGTCATCCAGGCAATAAGAAGCCCTCGTCGACGTGCAGTCAGTTATCACCATTTTTTACGTGCCTTTGAGGCGAACAGGTGAACATTGACTTTGAAGAGAACATAATCGCATCAAGTAAAGTGAAACCGCAACATTTATTACAATAAAAATAAAAAGAAACTGACGGCAACAACACCTTCATATGGAAACAATTTAACCAGTCAAGTTCAACCATGTTTCCTTGAATTATATAAATTAGAGAAAGAAATACATATATACATGCTATCATTATATACACGATCCAATTATATACAAATATACAAGAAAACTGTGCTCACCCACGGATTTCGTGGTAAGACCAGCCAGGCAACGGGGAGGCGGGTGGGACCGTGAGGAATCCACAGGTAGCAAATGTATCCACCAGAAAAGGCGTTACCGAAGGTAAGTAACTTATTCTTCTGATGGATACACCTACCTGTGGATTCCTCACCTAAAGAATAGAGTCCCAAAGCAGTACTACCTCCGGAGGTGGGTGCCTGAATGGTCAAACCAAGAAATCCTGCAGCACTGAGCGTGCAAAATGGCCATCCCTCCTGACCTCATAGTCCAAACAATAATGTTTGACAAAAGTATGGAGGGATGCCCAAGTTGCCGCCTTGCAGATGTCAACCACAGGAACACCCCTAGCCAAGGTTGATGAAGCTGCCTTAGCTCTGGTGGAATGAGCAAGAAGCCCCACAGGTGGTTCTTTCTTTGATAAGGAATAACAAAGTTTGATACAGAGAATGACCCACCTGGACAGCGTTCTCTTGTGGACTGCTCTGCCTTTCCTCTTCCCCACGTATCTAACGAAAAGCTGATCGTCTTGCCTGAACTCCCTCGTTCTGTCGACAAAGAAGCTCAACGCTCTTCGTGGATCCAATCGGTGGAGCCTCTCTTCCTCCTTGGATGGATGAGGCGGAGGGTAAAAGGAAGAGAGAGTAATAGACTGCCCCAAGTGAAAGGGTGTAACAACCTTCGGGAGGAAAGCCGCCTTGGTCCTTAACACCACTTTGTCTCTAAAGAAGGAAAGGTATGGAGACTCTACACTAAGAGCCTGAAGCCCACTCACTCTTCTGGCCGATGTTATGGCTGCCAGAAACACAGTTTTTAAGACCAGCAAACGCAAAGACAAAAGTGCATCAGCTCAAATGGGGATCCCATCAGAAATGTCAACACTAAATTAAGATCCCACTGTGGCATAACAAACGGAGTGGGCGGAAACCTATTAGTGAGAACCTCAAAACAAGTGGTGATTTAAACAAGAAGGGTTGGTCTGGGAGGCACAGAAAAGCCGATAGCGCTGATAAATAGCCCTTAACTGTGGCAACTGCACAACCCTTCTGTGCCAAGGAAAGAGCAAATAATAATATGTCAGACAAGTGAGCCTTTAAGGGATTAATTTGGTTCTCTCCACACCAACCTACAGATCTGGCCCACCTGCTTGCATAGATCGATTTGGTGGAGTGTCGCCTGGTCGATAAAATAACATCCACCACTTCCAGCGGGAGAGAAAAAGCACTCAGATTGCCCCGTTTAATCTCCAGGCATGAAGGTGCAGACTCTGGAGGTGGGGGTGTAGAATCTGCGACTGCGAGAGGAGGTCCACCCTGTAAGGGAGACGGAGCGGAAGGCACAGAGAGTTGGAGAAGGTCCGAATACCACACCCTTCTTGGCCAATCCAGGGCTATCAAGATGACCTGGGCCCGGTCTTGGCGGATCTTCCTCAGAACTCGAGGAATTAGGGGTATGGGAGGAAACGCGTAAAGCAACTGACCCTTCCATGACATCTGAAACGCGTCCCCCAAAGCTCCTTGCACCGGATACTGGAGGCTGCAAAACAACGGGCACTGCGCGTTCTCCTGAGTAGCAAACAGATCTATCTGCGGACACCCCCAGATCTGGAAGATGTAAAGAACCAGATTCGGATGAAGACGCCACTCGTGGTCGACCGAGATGCGTCGATTGAGAACATCCGCACACACATTCAGAACCCCGGCCAAATGATTTGCTACCAAGCAAATCTTGTGGTCCTGAAGCCAGGACCAGAGTCGAAGAGCTTCTCTGCAGAGAAGATACAACCCCACTCCTCCCTGCTTGTTTATATACCACATCGCGGTAGTGTTTTCCGTCAGGACCTGGACTGACTGACCGCAAAGGGAAGGGAGAAAGGCCTTGAGAGCCAGACGTACTGCCCACAATTCCAACAGATTGATGTGAAACCTCTGTTCCACTGGAGACCAAAGGCCTTTGATCTCCAGGTCCCCCAGATGAGCTCCCCACCCTAGAGTGGAAGCATCCGTTACAACTGCGGCCATTGGCGGAGGAAACAAGAACGGCCTTCCTTGCGACAGGTTGCCGACCGCAGCCCACCATTGAAGATCTGCTGCAGTGTCCCTGGAGATCCTGATCGAATACTCGAGATCTCCTTTGTGTTGAAACCACTGCCTGCGGACGCACCACTGAAGAGCCCTCATTTGCCAGCGTGCATGAGTGACCAGCAGTATGCAAGAAGCAAACAGACCGAGCAGACAAAGGACCTTGAGGACTGGAACTACCGCTCCATTTTGAAACATTGGAATCAACGCCTGAATGCCCTGAACCCGCTGGAGCGGAGGAAAGGCCCAATTCAATGTTGGAGTCGTTGAGAGGGCTCCAGGTGAGATTTGGGCACATTGATTGAAAAACCTAGGTCGAACAACAACTGAGTTGTCGACTGCAGGTGACGCCGCACGAGCTCTGGAGACTTGGCTTTGATCAACCAATCGTCCAGATAGGGAAATACCGCTATCCCTCTTCTTCTGAGCTCTGCCGCAACCACCGCCATCACCTTTGTGAAGACTCAAGGTGCTGAAGTAAGACCAAACGGGAGCACCGCAAACTGATAATGCTGCGACCCCACTACAAACCGGAGATACTTCCTGTGCGATTTGAGGATCGGAATATGGAAGTACGTATCCTGCAAATTGACAGACACCATCCAATCTCCTTCGTTTAACGCCAAAAGAACCTGTGATGGGGTCAGCATCTTGAACTTTTCCTGCTTGAGGAACCAATTCAACATCCTCAGGTCCAGGCATGGTCTCAACCGACCATCCTTTTTGGGGATCAGGAAGTATCTTGATTAACAGCCCTGACCCCTCTCCTGCTCCGGGAACAACTCCACTGCGCCCTTTGACAAAAGGGATAACACCTCCTGTTGTAGTAACAGAAGATGGTCGTCCGAACAGAAGGATGGGCGGGGAGGGAAGGGAGGAGGGAATTCTCGAAAAGTGCAACTAGAATATGTCTCTATCAGAGATTTTGTTACCGATGGTAAGTAACTTGTACATCTGATAGAGACTTCCAGTTGCAGATCCCTTACCTTAGAATAGATACCCAAGCAATGCCATCCTCAGTGGTGGGCTGCGAACCAAGATCATACTAGGAAGTCCTGCAGGACAGGACGACCAAAATAGCAGTCCCGATGGACCCAACTGCCCAAACAGTAGTGCTTAGCAAGCGTGTGCAGGGACGCCCACGTAGCTGCCTGGCAGATATCCAGGACAGAAACTCTGTGTGCTAACGCGGTGTAAGCAGCAGTTGCTCTGGTGGATTGAGCACGCAAGCCTTCAGGAGGTTGCTTTTTGGCCAAAGCGTAGCACATTTTGATGCAAAGAAGCCCCCATCGAGAGATGGTACGCTTTTGCACCGCCTTCCCTTTTTTCGCACCCACATACCCAACGAAGAGTTGATCATCCACCCGGCAATCTTTAGTACGATTGAGGTAGAACGCCAACGCTCTTTTTGGGTCCAGACAGTGGAGTCTCTCCTCCTCATGGGAAGGATGTGGTGGTGCGTAGAAAGTAGGCAGAGTGATGGAATGGCCGACATGAAAGGGTGTAACCACCCTAGGAAGGAAGCCCTAGTGTGCAACACAACTTTGTCAGGGTGCACAGACAATTATGGAGGTTTTGAGGAAAGGGCCTGAAGTTCACTCACCCTGCGAGCAGAGGTGATAGCGACCAGAAAGACAGTTTTGAAGGTGAGGAGCCGCCAGGGACAATTATGCATTGGCCAAAAGGGGGTACACATCAAGTAAGTAAGTACAAATTAAGGTCCCACTGAGGCATGATAAATGGAGTGGGAGGAAATAAATGGGTGAGCCCTTTAAGGAATCTACTCACAATAGGAGATTTAAAGAGCGAGGGCTGATCAAGGGTGCCCAAAGCAGAGCCCTGCTGGGCCAAAGAAAGAATGAACAGAAGAACCTCTGATAGAGAGGCGGAAAGGGGATCAACTGATTTGTTGGCACACCATGCCACAAATGTATTCAAACAACAGGGGTATACAGTTTTGGTTGATGGACGCCTGGCTGCCAAGATAACATTGCAGACTTCGGGTGGAAGGGCAAAAGCCGTCAACTGGCGCCACTCAATCTCCACGCATGAAGGTGGAGGTTGGACAGGTTCGGGTGAAGAACCGTCCCCTGTTGCTGCGACAGAAGATCCGCCTGAAGAGGCAGTCTGGGTGGAGGATCAATGGACATGCTCAAAAGCTCTGGATACCATACTCTTCGTGCCCAGTCAGGAGCCACCAAGATGACTTGGGCCCGGTTGTTCCTGATTTTCTTGAGAACTTTGGGGAGAAGAGGTATAGGCGGAAAGGCGCACAGGGGGCCGGAGTTCCACTCAAGACAAAATGCACCTCCGAGCGAGTGCCGCCTTGGAAACTCAACACGCAAAACAGCTGACATTGGCGTTCTCTGTGGAGGTGAACAGCCCTAACCAAGGCTCTCCCCACTGCTGAAAGAGACCTTGCGCCACCTCCGGATGGAGACACCATTCGTGATCGGCTGTGCACCGACGGCTGAGTTCGTCCACTCTGGCGTTGACGGAACACGCCAGATGTTGAACCATCAGGGTAGTGCCCTGATGTTCCAGCCATGTCCAGAGGCGTAGACAAAGGGTCCAGGACCCTACTCTGCCCTGTTTGTTGGAGTACCACATGGCGGTAGTATTGTCCGTGAACACCTGCACCACTTTCCCTTTGAGCGAGGGAAGGAATGCTTTCAACACAAGCCTGATCGCCCGGAGCTTCAGCAGATTGATATGGAGCCCAGACTCCGCCTGAGACCAGAGTCCTCTGATGTCCGCCTCTCCCATGTGGCAGCCCCAACCCAGAAGTGACGCATCTGTCACTATAGATAGATCTTGTAGTAGAAAGGAGAGGGATCTGCCGTGAACTCAATGCAGATTCAAAAGCCACCACTGCAGGTCTTTCGTAGTCCCCTCTGAGATCTGGACCAGGTCGGAGAGATTCCCCCGATGCTGCTCCCACTGGAACTTCAGGTCCCACTGCAGAGCCCACATATGCCATCTGGCATGTGTCACTAGCAGGATGCAGGAGGCCATGAGCCCAGCAGCCTCAGAGTCAGTCTCACCGAAACCCAAGACCTAGGCCTAAAGATTGGAATCACAGCCTGAATGTCTTGGACTCGTTTTTCTGGAGGATAAGTCCGAAACTGCACTGTGTCCAGAACAGCTCCGATGAAAGGGAGCGACTGAGAGCGAGTCAGGTGTGACTTCGGCACGTTTATAGTGAACCCCAGCGTGTGCAGGAGGTTCGCCATAGTATGAAGGTGGGAGACGACTTTCAGGGGCGAATCCGCCTTCAACAGTCAGTCTTCGAGGTAGGGGAAGACTGAGACCCCTAACCTGCGCAGAAGAGCTTCAACTACTGCATCACTTTCGTGAACACCCGAGGGGCACTGGTAAGGCTGAAGGGGAGCACAGTAAATTGAAAGTGCTTGTGACCTACCACGAATCATAGATAACGTCTGTGGGCAGGCAGGATGGGGATGTGGAAATAAGGGTCCTGCAAGTCCAACACTACCATCAAGTCTCCTGGGTCCAAAGCAGACAGAACCTGAGCCAGGGTAAGCTTTTTGAATTTCCCCTTCTTGAGGAAGTAGTTTAGGGCCCGAAGGTCTAGGATAGGACGTAAGCACTGGTCCTTTTTTGGTATCAGAAAGTAGCGGGAATAACAACCAGGACCTACTTCTGGCACAGGGACCTTTTCTATAGCTCCATTGGCCAAGAGAGCTGCGACTTCCTGGCGGAGAAGTGCCAAATGATCCTCTGGAAGGTGATGGAAGGATGGTGGCATGGGTGGTGGAGCAGATTTGAACGATCTACAAACCCCACCTGTTCGTGGGGATATTTTCCCAGTGGGGCAGGTGATGGCGAATCTTGCCACCAACTGGATGGGAGTGAGGGGATGGACTAAGAGGGTTTGGATGCTGCAGCAGTGGCAGAGGTGGACTCGGCAGACCTCTGGTTCCCTGTCCCACGGTCACGTGGGAATCCGTGTACCTGGCCACGCGTAGGCTGAACAGCGTGGGACGCACAGTGGCTGGGTGGAGGACGTGACAGGGAGCCCCTTCCGTGGCAACGATAGGGGTGAAAAGCGGACTGTGGTGGGCGAGGGGAAGAGGAAAGACCGAGCCGTAGCCCGGGAATCCTTGAATCTCTCCAAGACTGAGTCCGCTTTGTCTCCAAAGAGATGGGAGCCATCAAAGGGCATGTCCATGAGTAACTGTTGGACATCCTTCGAAAAACCAGAAGTGTGTAATCAGGCGTGGCATCGTAAGGCCACCGTCGTAGCAACCGATCTGCTCAGAGAGTCGGTCGTGTCCAGCCCACAACGGATTGTGAACTTTGCTGCATCTCTCCCATCAGTCACAGCTTAGGAGACAATAGCACGGCTTCCTCCGGATCTGCGGCAGGACTTGCACAATAGTATCACACAAAAAGAGGGTATAGCACCCAAAAGGCATGCGGTGTTCACAGACCGCAGCGTAAGACTGGAGGAAGAAAACAACTTCTTGTCAAACTGTTCCAGCCTTTTGGATTCCCTATCCAGGGGTGCGGAAGGGAATGCACGCCTGAAGAAGAGGAAGCCTGGATAACAAGACTCTCAGGCGTGGGGTATTGGGACAGGAATTTAGGGTCGTTCGGAGCGGGCCGATGGCGGTGTGTGACAGTCCTACTCACAGGAGCCCCTGTGTTGGGTTTGGACCATGTACCCAGAAGGACATCGGTGAGGGCCTCATTAAACGGCAAAAGGGGTTCTGAAGTAGAAGCCCCTGGCTGAAGCACCTCCTTCAGGAGATTAGACCTGACCTCAACAGTGGGAAGCTCGAGACCAAGGACCTCAGCTGCCCTACTGACCACCATACCATAAGTTGCTCCCTAAGTCGTAACCACGGTAGGAGGAGACAGCATACCAGCGTCGGGAGAAGTATCCAGACCACTGGCTTCACCAAATTCCTGAGCCCAGTCCACAGCAAGGTCATCCCGGTATTCATAAGGGTTCAGGGAGCCCTCCAATTCCTACCCATATTCCTACCCATAAGAAAAAGGGTCTGAATCCGACCTGGGGCGAATAAGCCCCATCGAAGCCGAAGGCGGTGTCGGCTGACGCCATTCCAACTCTGAGTCGTCGGGGATAAGAACTGGGTTGACGTCGAAAGTGGGCACCACCGACATTGGGCGCGCCGATAATTGACTGGGCACCGAGGAAGGTCTCAAGAGTGCGACCGGCGGATCCGGAGGTGACCTCGGGGGCTGGAGCCAAAGCTGCCGGCGCGGAACCTGATGGCCCCTCAGCCGAACCCCTTGGGCCCGAAGGCGCCGTATAGGGGTCGGAACGCCCAAATGTGAGGCGCATGGGCTAAAAAAACTGTGCGTGGATGCTCTTCCCGCGTTGCTTTGGGTGAACGACGGGGCGAAGTCGGAGAGCAATGGGACTTCTTCTTCTTACCTTGACCCGAGAATTTAGAAGAAGACGAGTGGTGATGATTCTGTGACCGATCTTAAGACCTTCCTCTTGAATGACAATGGGACCTACGCGGAGTCGAGTGCCGGGCCGCCATTACCTTTAGGGACCACTCTCTCAAAGCCTTCGGGTGCATGGCCCGGCACTCGGAGCACGATTTCGGGTCGTGGTCGCGCTTGAGACACCACAGACAAACCCGATGAGGATCCATCACCGACATCATCCGATGACAGTCTTCGCATGGCTTGAACCCGGTCTTCGAGGACATCCTCGACGCACCAAAGTTTCACAGAAAAAAGTCAACAAAATGGCCGAATTCGGCCAAAAATTAGCCAGGGTAGCTCTTCTCCGGAAGCGCTTGGTGCGGAAAGAAAAGAACTGATGTCACTGCGCAAGGGCGGCATCTATATACTACTCCCGAAGTCATCACGGAGACCACAATGCCAGCTGAGTCGACTGACGCCACCTGCCAACGTGCAAGGGTATTGCTTGAAGAAACATCTCCGGATCCAGTCTGACGGGTGGGGGAAATTCTAAGGTAAGGAATCTGCAACTAGAAGTCTCTATCAGATTGACTGATTATGTTGGGCCTGCTATTATAAGCCAGTCGAGGTACAGGGACTCATAACTTATGAAGATGGGCAGCAGCCACCACCATTACTTTTTTCCAACACCTGTGAGACTCAGGTGAGGCCAAGAGGGAGCACTGCTAATTGGCATACCTTAGACCACAGGTAACACCTGTGGGACTGCAAAGTGTCCTACATATCCAAAGACACCAACCATTCTCCTGGGTCTGAATTTGTCCTTTATTAGACATTTGATCAGTATTCAGAGGTCCAAGATTGGTCTGAGGACCCCGTTCTTTTTTGGGATGTGGAAATACCAGAAATAACTTTCTCCGATTCTGGTATCCTCAGCTCAGGCTGGACTGTTCTGACTGGAGCAGGGTCGAGACTGGTTTGCATCTAGCTGGGTAGAAACTGAGGTGACATGGTGTGCTAAGTAACAATGGATTGGGATGCGGACCTGAGAAATTACCAGTGGCTGAGATTAATTCAAGCATTCCATCCATCACTTTTTGTATACTTTAATATGTTTCCCTAAATGGGGAGGTATGCCCAGATGTGGGTCCTATGCACACTGTCACTGGAACCATGCTGTACCCAATTGATGAACCTATAGCTAGGGCTATGGGTTGCTAATGTTCCAGCTCAGGCAGGACCTAGTTTGGAAGTTCAGGCTGGACTGTTCCAATTGCAGCAGGTTACAGACTAATTTTCATACAGCTTGGTTCAAACTGAGGTGACATGGTGTGCAAAATAACGATAAAATGGGATGCAGCTCCTTAATTATCAGTGGCTGGCTAAGATTAATTCAAGCATTCCATCCATCACTTTTTGTACACTTTTATGGTATCCTCACAATGGCACCTTTGGAAAGCAACAGGTGTACCTCCTGTAGCAGGATGGACAGATACGCTGCTAAAATTTGCTCTGTTGTGGAAGGAATATAGAGTAGGGAGGAGAGAAAAGGTAGGGGATAGCCTGTTTAAACAATCTGCAAGATTCATTTGTGAGAGGTGATGGGTCGACAACCAGTGAGAAAGTTGTGCCCACCAGCTGGTTGGGAATGTGCTGCTGAGGCCAAACTAAAGTGATTTGTTGAAGTAGGAGTTGGTGAACTGGCGTGCCTGTTAGATCACATGCTGCCTGCCAGATCTGCAGCCGTGAAAGGACTAGACTGATTGATGCCTAACTAGCTGGGCATGTGGTTCAGGTCAGTAAGTCAGTCCTCTGAAATAGCCCTTAAAATTTCCGAAAATGTTGCAGAAATTGTTCGGCAAGGGTAAACAGAAGCAGAAAACGTGCTGTAGCGCTGGTGCCTTTTAAGGTGTTCCAAAACAGCCTGCCTCGTGTCTGAAGAAACAAGATCCATTAAAGGGCATGTCCATTAGCAAAGTCTCTACATTGCCAGAGAATTCAGTGGATCTCAGACAGGCATGACTATGAAAAACAACACTGGTACTGGACAACCCTGCAATTTAGTCCTTGGTATCAAAACAATAGCAGATAATATAATTGGCTAATCCTGCCTGTCATGTATTGTCTGAGCCAGAAATACCCTAAGATACTCTGGCCATGTCCGAAAGGATGCATATTTAGGATACAAGAGGCAGGTTGAATTCACAGATCACATTGCCTAGCTGTCGGAGAAAAACTTGTTAGCCAAAGGCATCAACTCTTTTATATTCGCTAGCTGGAGGATAGTTAAAAAGCATTGGGGGGTCACTTTAATGGTTGAAGCCTACGCTTATAACGACTCCCCTGAGTACGGTGCTTATTAAGAAATCCAGATCATTCAGCACTGGTCTACGATATCTGGCTACCAGCATAAGCACTATCACCTTGAACAGCACATGAACGGCCCCTATAACAAGAAATTTCCTGTGCTCCTTTGCAAGTGGAATATGAAAATAGGCATCTTTCAGATATAGAAATACTACACAATGCTGTACGTTTAGGATCTGTAAAACTGAAACTGAAGTGAAGCCATTTTAGTAGTGTTTTAGGGCACATTATTTTAGTGAATCAGCTTGCTGCCTGTGCCCTTTAGCCTAATTACATTTGATTGTATTCTTTTAGAAATGATCACATGTGTGGTGATGTTTTATTTTCCTCTATCTTCCTTTTCTTTTGCCTAGGAATGCATTTACCTTTCTTAGTACGACCTTCTTTCACTCTGTACTTTGTTCAGGCCAGCGACAAGATAGGGTTGTTGGCACAAAGTGGTACATCGGGTTGCTAACATTTCTGAGAAACATAAGTATTTGTACATGGGGACACTCATCAGAACACTAGCTGTTTTATTATGAAACATCTCCCTGCCCCCTGTATGTTAAAGAGAGGATCCAGCCAGGTGACTGCCACTGCATGCTGTTTGACTTTGCTACAACTGCTACAACGTTCCCTGGCCTATATGGGGAAGGTGTCTTGATAGACAAGAGGCTTCTTCACTACTGCCATACTCAGGTATGGGGAATGATGTCTTCCCAGGGGGTCCCGAAGGGCGGATTAGGACTTATCCTGCTGTGCTCTAACATAGAACATTAGTGGTGTAGGTATGAATCACCCATCTCGCTAAGGGACAGTATGATGGGACTTTGCTTGTGTTTCACTTTTCTGGTCACCATTCTGTTTTTAGTACGTTTTATCATCCAAATTATTAAAGTCCATGTCTTTTTACCTACAACTCAGCTGATTCAATAAAACTTATTGAATCATTTTCTGCTTCTACTTGTCTTTGCATGTGTGAGATGAATGTAACTGGGAGAAAAGGATAAGATCTGATCCATGACCATTTCCCTGGGAGGTCACAATGTCATGCGTTCGTCTGCCCCAATCAACTCTGCTCCTGGGAATAGGTGAGGTGCTGCCAGCTGGCCGAAAACGGATTGGGCCGACAGTTGTCACATGGTGTGGGATTGCACTTAGTTCCCCACAGTTCAGGTGATGCTGCCGCCCAAATCCAACAGCCTCATTGGTACAATGAAAGCCATCGCAACAAAACACTTCGGAAACATGCATTTTGAAGGTCCAAAACTGAATACAAGAGCTGCCCTTTTAGGGGGGGTAATAAAGGAAGAGAAATAACTTTATCCTTTCTGGTGCAGAGGAACACATTTTGTTGGCCTTTTTTTCCCAAAATAGAATAATTCTCTCCATGAAAACGTCTGCATGGGAGCCACTGGTCAGAGGAATGCCACTTGTTCACTGACAAACGCCTCATGTGCGAGAATAAACTACTCAGCGTAGTTTTGCAATTGTGCAACTAGAGGAAGCAGCAGCTGCTTGCTCCACAACTACCTCTAAATGATCAAAAAGGTTAAAAAAAAAATAACTGAATCTGAGACACAGAAGCCAATGTTGGCTGATAAAACAGGTAGCTGGTAACTTTACATTCTGTACACTGCTGATGGGAGCAGGAACGGCTTCAGGGCAGTGCGAGTGGTGTGGCCGCACCGGGTGCTGACCTCAGGGTGGTGCTGTGTTTAGCAATAACTTGCAAAACTTGTGATTTAAAAGCATCTGCTGAAACGTTTATTGTGCGTCCAGCCTTCAGGAAGCAATTAAAATGTCAAGATACCTCTTGTTATTGATGTTCCTGATAGAGAGAGAGAGATTGGAAGTTTGTCTAGCGGCAGCTTTGACTCGCCATAAAGTAGTGTAGAGGGTTAATATAACTGCTGCAAAGAACAGAATGAAATTTCGTGTGGATAGCTAAGTAGATTCGTAAAGCCAGCCTTTACAATCACTTTAAAACAAATGAACATATGTTAAAGAGATGAGTGGCAAATTTGCTGGGTGGTAGTGAGGGATATGAGGAGGTGGTCATGGAATGGGGGTGGTGTAAAAAAAGACTGTCGCACAGGGGGCCACCAGCGCTAAAGCCGGCCCTGGATGGAAGGCCCTCACAATGAGAAGCCCACCCGGGATGGAAATGTAACTTGTTGCACAGTGGTTACTTCTGAAGATTACAAGGGTATCTCCTTCAACTTCTGTGCTTCATTCGTTGGGTTCATGGTATGCAAAAACCACGCACATGCATACACAAATGGAGTCCTCTTTCAACTGTACTATGTACATTAATCCTTAAAACTATGCAATGTTCATTAAAAACAAATAAGGTCTTCAGTGGCATGCTGATAGGTAAAAACCTCATACGAAGATGCTGACAAAGCAGATTGCATAATAAGCTACATGCAAAGTTGAAATGTCTTTACCTTACATATCAAAAACAACTACTGAACATGGTGCACCATCTGCTTACACGTGGCACAAAACAAAATCGAAGTACTTTCTTTTAAATGTCTCCTGTGACAGGAGCATTATAAATTCTTGACTAAGATGGGAACTAGGACCTCTGAAATATATCTGTCTCGGTTTAAAAATGAACAGTGGGTGACAGAATACAACTGAATCCAGATCTAACTGTAGAGTAAGTTAAAGACTTGACAAAAACAATTTCCAAAGTGCTTAACTTGACGGGGACCTATTGAACCTCTTAAAATGACACTAACCCAATAATTATGCTTTTTGAACTATTCCATAAAGACTGCCATTTGTATTTTTTCAAATCTGCTAATGAATGAATTTCAAAATGTATCTGGACCACTAAAAAAACCTAGGACCAGCCATGAACAAGTTATGATTTAACAAATGATTGGATATTGTGAGACTGGTAGACCTTTAAATGTAATACTCATTCTTAATGTTGAAGGAGGCTAAACATGACTGTGCTCTAACAAAGAGACTTATTGGGTTCCAATACTACATTGCCTTTTAAAATTTTTTTTTTTTTTAAATCAAGGCCAACAATGAAAAACATTCCACAAATATGCAGTCAAGCTTAAACCACAAACCTTACCCTTACCTTAGCATTCACACAGCCAAATCACACACCACCAGCTCTGTTACAAGTATGCTGGAATACCGTAAATCCCTCTTAGTCACTCTCCTATAATACTCCTTTCACCACTTAAACAAAGTCACACATTTGATACCTGGGTTCTACTTGTTTTTCTCCATCCCCTCCCCACAAAAGAGAAAAAAGGAAATCTGTTAAGAAGTATGCTGCCATACACTCATGGTGGAGATTCCCACCCAGAGTGCTGAGGCCCTTCACACACATCCATCCAAGCATGATTAGCATAAAAATATTTTTTCCAAAGATGAAGAAACCTACATCATTAGGGAGGCTTCATATAGTTAAACTAAGTGTGCAAGGTCAATGTTACTATTTTTAAACTAGTATGTTCTGATATTAGCAAACAAAGACTGACACATCCCACTACCCTACATATCTACATTCTCCCCTAATGTACTAAAAGAAGTGGGAAGAAGAAAAAAAGGAACATAATTCATATCTAAAAAATCATTCCCACACCAACCATGTAGCCAATACTGAACACAACTCTAGTTGCTGGTAAACAAGCCAAGAATTTGGTATATGTCATAACAGAAAATGTTGCTTCTTCCAAACATTTTTTTAGGAGTAGATACATTACTTTGCATCTTCCCCAGTAACTACCAACATAAACTCTCAAAGAAGGTAGACAAATGTATTGTTGACATAAGCATGTTGAAAAAATATATTCACAAACAAGGAGAACCTCTAAAGATCAAGGTGGGCTTAGCAGATTACTAATTGGGTGAATAAATATCTGAAATGTATGGTTATGTCAGCCAAAGCAGCATCTGCTACAAAAAGGCATGTTTTGCCACTTTAGGATAGAGACAATTTATCAGAGAAAAATAATGAATACATGTTCTAAGTGCAGACTCCCATTCAAAGGTAATCACTGTTTTCTTAAGGTTTTTTTAATGTAAACATCTTTTACTGTATTTAAGCCAGAAGGAAATTGGGTGTATCTTAAAAGTTAACAATAATTCAATAAGGCTGAAATTATTTAACAAATAACTTGTTTCCAATCCCCACTATAGTTAGTGACCCTTCATGTCTCATACTTAACTGTTCTTTCAGGAAACATTTTAAGTTTACTGTTGCCATATAGCTTCTCTAGTGTCTCTACCCTCATTTTCAGGCTCAAGATAAGTTCAGTTATTTGACATGCCTTTTGGCTACATAGCTCTAGTTCAGGAACGTACACTATGACCCTTGCAGTCTTTCTAATGCTTTGGCTCCAACTACAATTTAATGCCTCAAGTAGCTTGAGATTGTTTCTTTATTGTTTCCATGCCTTCCATTAAGCGTGGCACCAGGCTACCTTCTCCAAGTCCTTTCTGAAGGCTCCGTCCTTCAGCATTAGAGAGTATCTAAGCCATCTGGCGACTAGTGCAGTTGCACTGCCAGGTAACAGTTTAAAGTTTCAGTCCCACTTGGTGCCATCATTCGCAGTATAACTCTATCGTGGCCTGGGCTGTTGATACATTTTTTAATGGTGCATTTTAGTTCCCAAAAGCATGGGTGGGTGTGTAGGGAGGTGCGAGGAAATGGGCATTGTTGTAATGATAGAACTGCAGAGGTACTACCATCTTCAGTAGCACTAATTGCTGTGATTGGCGACATACATGATTTTTTCCAATTCAGTGTCATTACAGACACCTTGCCAAACTGCTGTGCTGTTTCTGTAACTAAATCTATCTCTACCTCCACATCCTTTATACAACATTAGTGTATAAAGATATGGGATACGTTATTTCAGCCACCGTCAGTCTTATTCTGTTACCCGTGCTTTACAATAAGTTCACTAGAGTCTATACCGCCATTGGAAACAAAAACAGAAGACATCCTTGTCAGATCAGCTATTACTTGGACAATGTGCAGGCCAACGGTGGGACCATTTACAATAAGGACACATACACTATCATCCTCATTGTACTTGTTGTAGCATAGCTAGTAGGTATTGAAATCCTAGCATACTGAACAATTTTTCCAGATCTGTGGTTATTACTACCAGGATGCCAGTCACGCAGCTGCAATTCCTCAGTATGTGAAACAGTCTTTGGGTATTAAGGGTGGTACTACATCCAGGTATGAACCCATTCTGGTCTCATTGTTACAATGGACTCCTATCTGTATGAAACAATAACCTGTAGTCTATCACAGGGTTCTGTACTATCTTCCGTGCTCTTCAACTTATGTATGGTACCAATGGCTCACTTGCTTCTTTCGTATGGCCTATCACTCTTTATGTATGTGGGAAGCTGACCTGATGTGTAGTGAGCACCTATGTTGTTATCACCTTATACAAGGTCCAGGTATCCCCTATTAGTTAAGTGTAGGCAGTGTCTAGAAAGCCAGGGCTCTCTAGAGGTAGCTGTGGAGGAGCAGCCAAGACGTATCTAGGAGACATGCAAAGCTTATACAATACCACTATAATCACACAACACTGTCACACATGAAAGAACCACACAGTGTTACGAAAACAAAGGTACTTTTTTAGGGTAACACAAGTACCAGAAGACGAATTGGCAGTCCCCCAACTGGAGGTAAGTAAACAAACTATTATAAACACATTAGCAGTCAGTAGATACCATAGAAAGCAATAAACATTGGTAAAAGCAATAGCAAATAGTGAAGGCCCTAGGGGAGGACCAAACCATATACGAAAAAAGTAGAATGTGAAAGGCAGTCTCCACCCAAGAAAGTGAGAGCAGTAGAAGGGAGCTGGAGGAACTAGGGACCCCAAGACGTGAGTACCAGAGTGACCCCAGTGACCAGGAGAGCATATGTAAGTACCTGGTTTTCCTCCAAACTAACAGAAGTACTTTGGAAAAGGATTATGCAAGAGCCAACCAAGAATGGAAGAACCCAAAGGCGTAAGAGGATCTGCAAAAGAAGGGGACCAAGTCCAGATCGGGTTGGAGTGTCTGGTTGTGGCAGGAGCAACTACCCACCCTTCTGTAGATGCAAGACCAGGTCGACGGTGGACGAAGAAGGTCAGCAGTGCCGCACAGGAGATGGCGAGAAGTCCCAGGAGTGATGCAAGTGATGTCCCATGTCTTCGGTCGAGATGTGGTCGGTTAGTGGTGCTCGAAAACCACCAACAAGCTTTGGCAAATGCAAGAGACAGAGAAGGTTTGCAAGGCTGACGAGGACCAGCAAGGTCCAGGGGACTCGACCCAAGGAGGGCAGTCCTGGGTGACCCTCAGCAGCTGGGAGAGTCACTTGCAGAGGAGACAGCCCCCACAGGCAACCCACTGGCAGCAGGCACAGGAGTCGCAGTGAGGCCCACTCAGCACACCTGAAGAGGAGTTCCACGTCACTGGAGCAGCAGGCAGGAGACTGTGCTTTGCATGAAGGAGTGCTGGAAGCCACTCCAGACAACCACCTGTGATGCAGGATCCAGGCAGTTCCGGAGGAGAGCAGATCCACGCAGTCGGTCGTCTTTGAGGTTGGTGCCAGCAGATGCAGGCAAGTGACTCCTTCACTCCAAGGGAGATTCCTTTGTACGTCTTGTGCGGTCTGAACACTCGTCAATCTCAGAGGATGCACAGCTGGGGAAATGTTGCAGTTGCTGTAAGGAGCCAGGGAAACAATGTTGTGGAGCAGAGTCGTCGCTGTAGTTGCAGATTGTCTGTTCCTGGAGGGTCCAGTTGCAGTCCCAGTGGCCAGAAGATTAAGTGAACGATGTAGAGGAGTCCTGCTCAAATCTTGCATGTCGAATCTGAGGACCCACCCAAGAGGGTGACCCTAAATAGCCTAGGACAGTGATCACCTATCAGGAGGGGACTGTGACATCACCTAACAGATCTAGCCACTCAGATGTTCTCCGGTGCCTCTGCCCACCTTGGATTCAAGATGGCAGAATCAAATGGCCACCTGGAGGAGCTCTGAGCTCCACCCCTAGGGTGGTTATGGACAGGGGAGTGACCTTTCCTTTGTCCAGTTTTGCCCCAGAGCAGGGAACGAGGGTCCCTGGACTGGTGCAAACCGGTTTATGCAAGGAAGGCACTAAATGTTCCCTTAAAAGCATATCAGTGGCTTGGGGGGCCTCCCAAGATTTGTAACACTTATTTTTTCAAGGGAGACGGTAGTTCCTTCCCTCTCCCACAGGACATCCTTTGTTCTGCCTTCCTCTGCCTGAGCTGGTCAAGCAACAGGAGGGCAGAAACATCTGATGGGTGGAAGCAGCGCAGGCTGCCCAGAAGCCTGGAGGGGGAATCCTGGGGGTCCTCTCTAAGGAGCTCCCAAAGTACATGGGATCATACAACCAATACTGGCAAAAGTACTGGGGTATGATTCCAACATGTTTGATACCAAACATGCCCAGTTTCGGAGTAACCATTATGTAGCTGGACACAGGTGTCCAGTACACGGGTAAAATGGCTTCCCCACACCTACGAAGTCCAGTGCAAAGGAGCTGGAGTTCGTAGTAGCACTTCTGCCTGTCCAATGGTGTCCTCACACACAGGTACTTGCACCCTGCCCTCTGGGCTAGGAGACCTACCATAGGGGTGACTTACAGTGACCTGTGGTGAAACGGTGCATGCACCTTTTCACGCAGGCTGCAATGGCAGGCCTGCAGACACATTTTGCATGGGCTCCCATGGGTGCCATTATACATGCTGGAGCCCATGGGAAACCCCTGGTGACCCAGTGCCCTAGATACCTAAAAACCATATACTAGGGACTTATATGGGGGCACCAGTATGCCAACTGTGAGGTGTGCAAAGTCCTAGGCAACAAATTTAGAGGGAAAGAACACATTCCCTGGTGTCCTGGTTAGCAGGATCCCAGTGACAACAATCAAAGCATACTGGCAGCAGGCAAAAAGTGGGGGGTAACCATGCCAAAAAGAGGGTGCTTTCCTACAATGTAGTCCAATAATACATGTATCATTTTGACAGTCGGCCCAGTACCAAAACTGAAAATATGTGCACTTGCTTGACAAGAGTTCAGCAATGAATGACTCAAAATCAATTAAAACTTTTATGTTATAAATGTTAGCACTTTCTGATCAGGTACTTTAAGGAACCGTTCATTTTAGTGACCAACTTTACTTCAAAAATCTATACTAGTCAAAATTCTAATAAACATAGGTGTAAAATTTGATGAGACTACTGAAAAGGATCATTACTCTTACTCACCAAATTATAAATACTTCATTTCTGTCAGATTGTATTATTGTAATGCAATATACTCAGATCTTCCCTGGAGATAAATGAGTAAATTACAACTTGATGAAAATGCTACCGCGATGCAAAAAATTAAAAGTCTCTGTTTGGTACATAAATCACAACCAGTGCCCTAGTCCTCTATCAAAGAGACTTTCTTTACACCAATCAAGAGATCTCAAAGCCTTAAAAAGGCTGCTTTACTGATTTTTCTAAATATCACAGTCACAACTGGAGGAAGAGATTTTCAGTAGCCACTGGAAAACTGTGGAATTGCATAGCAACAAATTATATGCAGACAGTCTTTAAATATTTGGCTTTTTCCCACTTCAAGGATGATCTGATGACATGACAGAACTCTTGTACTGCTACAGAGCACCAAGGTATTGTCAGGTTAATGCAGCACTTTAAAAATAATAAATTACTGGTAATTCCATTACTTTAGCCATGCAATCAGCCAATCAATCAATATTCTGAAGTCCATGTTCAACATTGTAGGAAGTTGGCTCTGTATGCACTATTTCCAAGTAAGAAATAGCATGCACAGAGTCCCTTGGTTCACCTTAGAGGTAAGATAGTGGCAAAAAGAGATAATTCTAATGCTCTATTTTGTGGAAGTGTGGTCGAGCAGTAGGCTTATCAGAGGGTAGTGTTAAGCATTTGTTGTACACACACAGGCAATAAATGAGGAACACAAACTCAAAGACAATTCCAGGCCAATAGGTTTTTATATAGAAAAATATATTTTCTTAGTTTATTTTAAGAACCACTGGTTCAAGATTTACAAACAATACTTTAAATGAAAGGTATTTCACTTAGGAACTTTGAATTAGCAAAATAGCATATACAGGTTTCACACAAATGGCAATAAGCTATTTTAAAACTGGACACAGTGCAATTTTCAACAGTTCCTGGGGGAGGTAAGTGTTTGTTAGTTTTGCAGGTAAGTAAACCATCAAAGTTGGGTCCAAGGTAGCCCACCGTTTGAGGTTCAGGGCAACCCCAAAGTGACCACACCAGCAGCTCAGGGCTGGTCAGGTGCAGAGGTCAAAGTGGTGCCCAAAACGCATAGGCTTCAATGGAGAAGGGGGTGCCCCGGTTCCAGTCTGCCAACAGGTAAGTACCCGCGTCTTCGGAGGGCAGACCAGGGGGGTTTTGTAGTGCACCGGGGGGGACACAAGTCAGCACAAAAATTACACCCTCAGCGGCACAGGGGCGGCCGGGTGCAGTGTGCAAACAGGCGTCGGGTTTGCAATGTAATCCAATGGGAGACCTAGGGGTCTCTTGAGCGATGCAGGCAGGCAAGGGGGGGGGGGCTCCTCGGGTTAGCCACCACCTGGGCAAGGGAGAGGGCCACCTGGGGGTCGCTCCTGCACTGGAGGTCGGATCCTTCAGGTCCTGGGGGCTGCGGGTGCAGTGTCCTTACCAGGCGTCGGGTCTTTGAAGCAGGCAGTCGCGGTCAGGGGGAGCCTCTGGATTCCCTCTGCAGGCGTCGCTGTGGGGGCTCAGAGGGGTCAACTCTGGCTACTCACGGGATCGCAGTCGCCGGGGAGTCTTGCCTGTAGTGTTGGTTCTCCACAAGTCGAGCCGGGGGCGTTGGGTGCAGAGTGCAAAGTCTCACGCTTCCGGCGGGAAACGTGTGTTCTTTCAAAGTTGCTTCTTTGTTGCAAAGATGGTTCTTTCTTGGAGCTGAGCCGCTGTCCTCGGGAGTTCTTGGTCCTTTTAGATGCAGGGTAGTCCTCTGAGGCTTCAGAGGTCGCTGGACCCTGTGGAACGCGTCGCTGGAGCAGTTCTTTTGAAGTGGGGAGACAGGCCGGTAGAGCTGGGTCCAAAGCAGTTGGTGTCTCCGTCTTCTCTGCAGGTTTTTCAGCTCAGCAGTCCTTCTTCGTCTTAGGTTGCAGGAATCTATCTTGCTTGGTTCTGGGAGCCCCTAAATACTCGATTTAGGGGTGTGTTTAGGTCTGGGGGGTTAGTAGCCAATGGCTACTAGCCCTGAGGGTGGCTACACCCTCTTTGTGCCTCCTCCCTGAGGGGAGGGGGGCACATCCCTAATCCTATTGGGGGAATCCTCCATCTGTAAGATGGAGGATTTCTAAAAGTCAGAGTCACCTCAGCTCATGACACCTTAGGGGCTGTCCTGACTGGCCAGTGACTCCTCCTTGTTTTTCTCATTCTCTCCTCCGGCCTTGCCGCCAAAAGTGGGGCCATGGCCGGAGGGGGCGGGCAACTCCACTAGCTGGAGTGCCCTGGGGTGCTGTAACAAAGGGGGTGAGCCTTTGAGGCTCACTGCCAGGTGTTGCAGTGCCTGCAGGGGGAAGTGAGAGGCACCTCCACCCAGTACAGGCTTTGTTACTAGCCACTGAGTGACAAAGGCACTCTCCCCATGTGGCCAGCAACATGTCTGGTGTGTGGCAGGCTGCTAAAACTAGTCAGCCCACACTGGTAGTCGGGTATGGTTTCAGGGGGCATCTCTAAGATGCCTTCTGGGGTGTATTTTACAATAAAATGTACACTGGCATCAGTGTACATTTATTGTGCTGAGAAGGTTGATACCAAACTTCACAGTTTTCATTGTAGCCATTCTGGTGCTGTGGAGTTCGTGCATGACAGACTCCCAGACCATATACTCTTATGGCTACCCTGCACTTACAATGTCTAAGGTTTTGCTTAGACACTGTAGGGGCATAGTGCTCATGCACTTATGCCCTCACCTATGGTATAGTGCACCCTGCCTTAGGGCTGTAAGGCCTACTAGAGGGGTGACTTACCTATGCCATAGGCAGTGTGAGGTTGGCATGAGGGGAGTGCCATGTCGACTTAGTCATTTTATCCCCACCAGCACACACAATCTGCCAAGCAGTGTGTGTGCTGAGTGAGTGGTCCCCAGGGTGGCATAAGATAAGCTGCAGCCCTTAGAGACCTTCCCTGGCATCAGGACACTTGGTACCAGGGGTACCAGTTACAAGGGACTTACCTGGATGCCAGGGTGTGCCAATTGTGGAAACAAAAGTACAGGTTAGGGAAAGAATGCTGGGGCCTGGTTAGCAGGCCTCAGCACACTTTCAAATCATAACTTGGCATCAGCAAAGGCAAAAAGTCAGGGGGTAACCATGCCAAGGAGGCATTTCCTTACAAACATGCACAATGGCCTGTACAATTTCTGATGCATAGGATTGATTTAGGCTTAGAGAGCAAAACTATAATAGCCTCAAATGTGATAGCAAACTGCGCTTTGGCCTGTTCATACACTAATGTTAGTTTAGGTGCTAATACATTTGTTCAAACTCAACAAATTCATACATAAATCTGCCAGTCCATGGTGTTTCTCCATTCCCTAGAGTAACTATTAATGCCTTTATATCTTTTTATTTGACAGATCTGTCTAATGTCCCTCCGAAACCTTTACCCAATGGTGTGCCCTATTAAGGCCGTCTGTCATTGTGGAGCTCTGTTTGTACAGCATTGTTGCTTGTGTACTGGCCTTTATTAATTATTCCCATAGTTTGCCTGCCCAGATGATCCCTAAATGCCATCTGCTCAAGTACCACTTGTAGTCCCCTTTCTCAATGTTTCCTGAACTTCAGCATATTTTTATTTGGCAGGAGTTATCTGCTCGGCGACAAAAGGAGTTCTGAGTGTCATGCTCTCAAGAGCCCTGATCTTAGTTTCTAATGTGGAAAGCTTACAATGCAGTTCTGAGTTGTAAGCTACTTTTGTTGTAGAGAAAGAGGTTCTGTGACGCCACCTTGAATGCCTCTGACTCAGCCAGTGAATTAGATGCATGCCAACAAATGCTGGGTTAGGACTACAACCACAAAGCTGGGCTGCCTGCTTCTGAAGTTCAATAACATGCAGTTCAGCAAATACTAAGTATGCGACCCTGCAAGCAATTTCCACAAGTTCTTAATTTACATTCCTTTTCTTTTCAAGTACAAGGACGTCTGAGGGGCATGGTGATAAAAAATATAAAATAAGAAAACAGTATAATTCTATCATTGTGTTCACGTAGAATATTGTTATAAATATAAATAAATGCTACCAAAAAAGAACCACAGAAAATTAAACATCACAATAAATGCTCAAAAATATTTTGTTAATCTAAAAGATCTGTGAAAACAGGTTTTTAAAGATAGGTTTTTCATGGATTAACAAAGTCAAGGAAAGACTGCAAAAGAGTGCAACCTTTCAGTGAACTGATGCTGAAGTGTCAAATGTGCCCATCAAATGGTAAATATGCCTTAGTACTGATCACAACCAAAGTCTGGGATTGTTTCATTACAATACCTCGACGGACTATACTGCATAACATTCGAACAAATTAATTCTAGTCATTAACTTAAATATGATACAGCTTTGTATAATTTACATTTTCACCTAGAAACTTTTACCCGAGAAAATCTCATCACAGCTTTTTAAGAAGCTGTTTAAAAGAAGCACTGTGATAAATTCCCTCTCAATTTACTTGAGATTAAAGAGAGAGGTATTTTGTTGGCCTGCCACAGGAAGACCGCACAATAATTATCTCAGTTTGACACATTTCAGAAAACTATTTGAAAATTCAAACATGCCCACCCCACCAGAAGACAAAGTAAAGTATTGTCACTCATACCCCTACCCTCTAGAAACAATGACCGTCGGTAAGCATGTGGGTTAAGCTTTTTGCTGGCTTAGGGGACTAATAACTATTCTTATAAAATAAAAAAACAAACAAAAAAAGACTTTAGAAGACTTGAGTAAACAATAATGGTAATCAAACACTGCTTAGGCAAATTAGTTCTATAAGGGATATTCAGGTTATACAATGAAGTGTCTTTGAAGAGATGTAGCAGTGTATTGTGCTGCTTTAATTAAGTAGTTTTACATTTCAATGTTTCCATATCTAGTGCTATATCAATCTCTAACAGAAACACTATTTGAGGTATATGTTCCTGTCTGAGGAAGTCAGAGACTAATAAAGTACCACAGGAATCCAGCATCAAAAACAATGCCATCTTCGGGGGTAAACTCTTTCAGTGCAATAGTAGACATAACTGATGGTCTGGAATTATCCAGGTACACCTACTGAATAAGAGCACTATTTTATCAGTGCAAGATCGAAAGATCAGAAATGCAGTACTACAAAACTATGCATTGGAGGGAACCTCATGATTGTTACTGTAGAACAAAGCAATTTTTGAATTCTGTGATAGACTTTTGTGGAGAGCAGTACAGCCACGTAGGAAGAATTAGGCAAGTTTACTTATTGACTCATTATTTGAAAAGATCGCCATTACAGAGCAAGGTTAGTGGTACCCTAAGTAAGACTGGCAGTGCCTGATGGAGATTAGCTCATGTATCCACAGGCTAACTCTACTGCTCTAATTATGATGTAGAGTTGCACCTTGATCTGTTAACTATATTGCTACAGTGTCCGCTGTAGAGAGAGATATACCACTTTCATACTTGGTAGTGAGCGCTTATTCAGTGGTGCGCTCTAGGGATAGCAACATACCCAGGCCACACAGTAGAATGTGGTAAAAAGTTTGACTTTGGACAAAGGACTCACTGCAGAGAGGCAAATGGGAATGCTTGCCTGGGCATGTTTAAAACTATATGTACCATCTTTCTGACTATCTAGTAAGGGGAATCTTTTCCGGTCCAATGTTATGATACTGCACTGCAAAACAAAGTAGAAATACATGCATCTGCCTATAGCGGTCGCTACAGGAGACTATCATCGGGCCCAGTCCACAACATGACCTAGGTCAAATAGGACAAACATAACTGAAATTTAATGGAACAGATGCATGCTTAAAAACATTGATGTGTCACTGTAGACAACTTTACATTTACAAAACCGTGAAATCAAAAAACAACAATACATCTGTATTGAATTCTGAGCCCCCAATACAATATTTAAAAGTATGTAGCACTGAAAAAATAAATAGAAAACAGATTGCTTTATTCATACAATCATTTAGGAGCAAAAATGTAGCATGTACTGATTCAGTGTACTTTTGAGAATTAAAGGAGTTCTTCATTTTAACTAAATGGGGAAAAAGGTGCTAGGAATTTTATGTGAAAAAGCAAGGATTGCTTGAATGTTTGGGGAGCACAATGAGGTTCGAAGGTGGGGGTGGGGAACGGTGGAACCTATTCTAAATAAATGGTGATGGTTTTCTGATGTTGTTAAGAAGAGAAAATGGTTCACTAATATTTTTCCAGGAAGATGTCATATTCAAAAATGCATTAACCTAGATGCACAATTTGCTAAATTGAAACCAGGCACTTTGAGAATAAGTAGGGACTTTATCTTGTACATGAAAAGTAGGATTCCAGGGGTGTCAGGTCTCTATTGTGCTAAAATGTGTAAAACAGTCATCATTTTTATGCTGTTTTGAGTTCAAAATTTAATGAGTAGAATTCTGACATATATGTTATGTTAAGGGTTTTAGTTACACTACACTTAATTTATTATCATACCCAGACCAAATATAACTTACAATTACTGCAGTAAAACATTCTAAATAAAATAGTTTGATAGGTATGAGAATCCCATCGCCCCCAAAAATGTTGGCACATTGTGTTAGTCAGGTAATATCACATCCCAATTCTTCGTACTTCGTGTATAAACTTACATTTCCCCCTTTTTCTTGCAGCAGCTTCAAGTTTTCTTGACATTGTTGGAGCTCCTCTTTCACCAACTGTTTGTCCCGCTCCGTAACTTCAAACTTAACCTTTAGCTCACACAATAATGTCTGCGTGTTTTCAAACTAGGATCAAATTGGAAAGTAACAAAGGTTGCATTAATTCAGTGGTTTTCAATTTCTTTTAATGCTGCACCCCACCAGTGAGGGGAAAAAAAAGAAAAAAAATCACCCTTTGTTCAGAATTTTTCACAATTATTCTATTAAGTTGGCAATGTTTAGATATGTCTAGACTTATTTAAACAGTGCAGTTAAGTTCTGTAACCTTTTAAAAAATTCAATAAATGTTTTTCTGCTTAAAAAAAGCAGTGTTATCTGCATAATGACTTTATGGCCAGAGCTTGGCGGCCCCCCTGGAATCACCTGTGGCCCCCATTTTGAAGACCCCTGCATTAATCTATTGCTAGTAAATGGTCAAATGAATATTTTAATTAGTAAACAAACATGCTTAAAGAACAAGCTACTTACCTTCGGTAATCCCTTTCTGATAGACACTATTTAGGTGCAGATTCCTCACCTTGAATATTGAGCAGGCTTCAGACTGGATATGGAAACTTTTCAGCGGTACCTATGCAAAGCCAGTAGGTGGCACCTTGCAGTTCCAAACTTACAGCATTTCACTTCAGAACTTTAAGCAAGAAGGATGCCCATATCCAAAAAAACAGCTTGTCTGGGAAGAAGATGGTGTCTGGTGGGTTGACAAGAAGAGCTTGAAGCTCACTCACACGCCCCACCGATATTACGGCAAAGAGGAACACTCTCTTGAGGGTGAGGAGCCACAAGGAAAAGCTGTAAAGCAGCTCAAATGGAGTGCACTTCTGAAATAAGAAGTTCAAGGTAAGGTCCCAATAGGGCATGAGAAAGGGAGACTTAGGAAACCAATCTTGTAATCTTTTAAAGAAGCGCGAAACAACTGGAGATTAAAAATGGAGCTGATCTGGTAACCATAAAAAGGCCAAAAGAGCTGAAAGAAACCCTTTAACTGTGTCCAGAGAAAAGCCTTGCTGGGGTAGGGACAAAACAAGCAACAAAATATCAGATACCTTTGCCTGTAGAGTGTCTATCAGGCAAATTCTGCAGCAAACCACAAATCTGTCCCCATCACAGGCGTACACAGTATTTGCTGACACACCTGCCTGTCAAAGCATAAAAGTTGAAATTGTGAGGGCCCAGATGCAGCACTCTGCCATTGTGCCGCGAAAGCAGAACCTATTGGAGGGCCAGTCTGATCAGAAAACAGATGCTCATGCACAGACAGAAATTCGGGAAACCATCATCTCCTTGTCCAGGCTGGGGCCACTAGGATGAATTGCGCCCGACTGGTCCTGATCTTCATTAGAACTCATGGCAAGTGTGGTATTGGTGGAAAGGCATACAGGAGTCCTGAGTTCCAATCAAGGAGGAATGCTTCTTCAAGCGAGAGACCTCTTGAAAACTCAAATACGCAGAATTACTGACACTGCGCATTCTTGGCTGTGGCAAACAGATCGAGCTAAGGTTCACCTATTCGCGGAAGAGACCTTACAGCACCTCTGGGAGTAACTGGCACTCATGATTCTCGAGGTGCCAACGGCTGCGTTTGCCCGTCCTGGCATTCAATGATCCCTCCAGATGGTTCACCACTAGCATGGTTCCTTTGTCTTCCAGCCATTTCCAGAGGCGCAATACCTCTTGGCAAAGGGTCTGCAATTCCACCTTCCACCCTACCCTGTCTGTTGCAATACCACATGGCAGGGGTGTTGTCAATGAGCACCTGTACCAGACTTCCCTTGATGGATGGAAGGAAGGCTTTCAGCACCAAGTGGCTGGATCTCAGTTCCAGAAGGTTTCTATGGAGCTGAGTACCCGCCTGATACAAGAGGTTTCTGATCTCCACCTTTCTCAGATGGCCACCCTAACCCAGGAACAGTGCATCAATCACCACTGTCAGCTGAATGCTAAAGGGATCGGGATCGGAGTATGACCCAGTTGCGGTCCAGTAACTACCACTGTATATCTTTTGCACTCTCTTTAGAAAAATGAACATGGTCAGATGTCTGTTTGATGCTGGGCCCACTGCAATCTTACTGCAGAGATTGCATGGGCCACCTGGCATGCTCGACACGTAGAATGCAGGAGGACACCAGTCCCATCAGCCTCAGAGTTGACCTCACCGAAATAAAGGATCAATGCTGAAAGATGAGGATCTTAGCCGGAATGTCTTGGACTCTTTGTCCTAGGGGAAAGGCACAAAAGTGAACTGTGTCAAGAATGGCTTCGATGGAGGAGAGCGACTGAGGAGTCAGGTATGACTTGCACACGTTGATAGTGAACCTCAAAGAAAACAGGAGGTTCACCATAGTTTAGAGGTGGCTGACGACTGCCTGGGACAAGCTTGCCTTTAACAGCTAGTCATTGAGGTAGGGAAAGACTGGCATCCCTGACATCCAAAGGTGTGCTGTCATCACATTGGTAAACTGCTGAGGAGTGCAAGTGAGACCTAAGGGGAACCCATCCAACTGAAAAGGCTTTTGTTCCACCACAAATCACAGATAGCATGTGTGGGACTGCAGGTTGGATATATAGAAATAGGCATCCTTCCGGGCCAATAACAGCATCCAGTTTCCAAGGTTGAAGATAGACAAGGACTGTGCTAGTGTGAGCATTCTGAATTTTTCTTTCCAGAGGAAGGCTTTGAGAGGGTGCTGGCCTTCTTAAAAACAACAGAAAATTGCATGAATAACCACGTCTACTTCTGACACAGGGACTCTCTCAATAGGCCCTTTGGCCAAAACAGCTTGCACTTCATGCAGCCAAACAGAAAGATAGTCCAACGTCTTGGGGGCAGGCAGAGCGGGGGGATGTGGGGGTGTTGGGGGGGTGGTTGTGGCGGTTGAGTAGCCCTTCTGTTCTGCGCAATTTGTGGGATCCACCTGTCTAAAGTTACTGCCTGCCAATCTGGCAAGAATTGTTGGATCCTGGGTCCAACGGGATGACTGTACTCCACTAACAGCACGCCAAAGACGCCTGTCATGTGAGGCTTGCCGGGGTGGCAATAGGCCAGGTGGACATTTCACAACAGACCGTAGGGCCGGTGGGTACATCTGCAAAACTGCTGGGTGTCATGCTGGGTAGGATTTGCTGATGGTATGCAGTATCTCTGTAGAAGCCATGAAAACAACAGTAGGGGTGATGTGGCTGGTAAGGTGGGGCTGATCAGCCCGGAGAGCATGCAATGATCCTGCGCTCCTTGAACCTCTCAAAAGTGTAGTCTGCCTTGTCCCCAAACAGGTGAGTGCCTTCAAACAGCATGTCCATTGGGGATGAATGGATATCACCGGAAACACCAGTGGACCACACGCAAGTGTGGCAGCAATGTTATCAATCAGATGGAAATTGTTGTTGTCCAAGCCACAGCCAATTGTGAAATTGCCTGCAGTGCAACCAACCTGGGTGAGTACCGGTCAATGACAGTCAAGGACACCTGGGAAGCCTTGAGCATTCGAGTGCCAAAGAGCATGAGAATTACACCCCAGCGGGCAGCTGGCATTCACTGACCTGAGAGCCAAGCTGGTGGAGGAGAAAAACCTCTTCCGGAACGTCTCCACCTGCTTTGACTATCTCCAAGTCAACAGGAATGTGCTGAGATTAGTCGTGCTTGCAGATGCCTGAGACACCAAGCTTTCATAGGGGGAGTGGGGTGTGGGTCAGGGTGGTAGCTGCGTGCAATTTGGCAGTTGACCAGTGGGGCCAGAGCAAGTTTTGCCCAATGTCCCCAACAAAGTAGCTGTAAGGGAATCACTGAATGGTAAGAGGGGCTCAATGGATGTTTACCACAGCTGAAGAACTTGAACATTGATCTTGACTTCCAAGGTGGTGAGCTGTAGGTCTAGGGCTTCAACTGCCCTATTCATAACCATGGCAAAGGAAGTACTTTCTTTAGTGGCAGGGCCAGTGGGTGAGAGGATACTGGCCTCAGAGGAGGTATCAATGCCACTAGCCTCCTGCACGTTGTCATACCAATTTTCCTTGTGGTAGGGTTGGCCAGTCTCATCACCTGCATTGTATTTGTTACCTAAATCTGCAGCAAGTAGAAAATGATGGGTGTACGTTTGTCATTGTGGATCTAAATCAAGTGGATGAAAAGGAGCCACAACGGCGGTCAGACACAACTTCAATTGAGGTCAAACCAAAGCAATGTCAGCGAGGACAATTGGAACCTCGTCTTCTGGTGTTGAGTGATTTGCCATTGCTGTTGATGCACCGGTGTGGACTGTGGTGCCGGAAGCAGAGTCAAAATAGGAGCCATAGGCAGCCCTGTCATTGACTCGGAAGGTCCAGCAGGTGCTCATGGTGAACCCACCGGTGGTACCCCAGGTGGAGAATCTCTTGGCTCCCTGGGGCCTGCAGATGCACCAGAGGGAGTTGGTAAAAATGTGAAGAGTTGGAGAATGGCCTCATGGAATTATTCGATCTGCTTGGGAGATGTAAACTGCCCTGGAAACTAGGGGCTTGCTGGGAAAAGTTGTGGTATCAGCTTTCAAGTTTAGCAGCTTCAAGACCAAGAATAACAACTTAATTACCTTCGGAAACACCTGATATGATAGAGACATTCCAGTTGCAGATCCATTACCTTTGGATTTCCCCATTCATCAGTCTGAACTAGAGATTTGTCTTGATCATTACCCATGTGCGCAGTTAGGTGGCGTTGATGAACAAGATACTTACCTTCGGTAACGCCTTTTCTGGTGGATACACTAGCTACCTGTGGATTCCTCACATAATGAATTTTCCCCATGCACCAGCATCGGACAGAAATGTTCTTCTAGCTCTGCACGTCGACGAGGACGTCACAATTGCCTGACTCCCACGCAACACCGTCTGACGTCATCCAGGCAATAAGAGGTCCTCGCTGGCGTGCCGACGTCAGTTTTCACCATTTTTTATGTGCCTTTGAGGCGAACAGGTGACTACCAACAATACATATTTGACATTAACTCCATAATACTATATACATAACTACAAAATTATTTTATATATATATATATATATATACACACACACACACACACACACACACACATACATATATACATACATATATCACATATATAAACAATGGCAACAGTATATACATATCAATAATATACAGATACACACCCAAGGAAATCTTGATAAGACCATCCAGGCAACGGGGAGGCGGGTGGGACCGTGAAGAATCCACAGGTAGCTAGTGTATCCACCAGAAAAGGCGTTACAAAAGGTAAGTAACTTGTTCTTCTGATGGATACAACTACCTGTGGATTCCTCACATTATGAATAGAGTCCGTAAGCAGTACCGCAATCGGAGGTGGGTACCTGAATGGTCAAACCAAGAAATCCTGCAGCACGGACTGTGCAAAATGGCCATCCCTCCGGACTTCAGAATCCAAACAATAATGTTTAGCAAACGTGTGGAAGGATGCCCAAGTTGCGGCCTTGCAGATGTCAACCACGGGAACACCTCTAGCTAAGGCCGAAGAGGCCACCTTAGCCCTGGTGGAATGGGCTCTTATCCCAACAGGAGGTTCCTTCTTTGCTAAAGAATAACACACTTTGATGCAAAGAATGACCCACCTGGAAAGCGTTCTATTGTGGACAGCCTTGCCTTTCCTCTTCCCCACGTAACCGACGAAGAGCTGATCCTCCTGTCTGAACTCTCTCGTCCTGTCGACGAAGAAGCTCAATGTTCTTCTTGGATCTAGCCAGGGTAGTCTCTCTTCCTCCTTTGATGGATGAGGTGGAGGATAGATGGAGTAAAGTATGATGGACTGTCCTACATGAAAGGGTGTAACAACCTTCGGTAAGAAAGCCGCCTTGGTCCTTAGCATCACCTTGTCCCTATAAAAGGAAGTGTATGGGGGTTCCATGCTAAGAGCCTGGTGCTCACTCACCCTCCTAGCTAACGTAATGTCAACCAGGAAAACAGTTTTAAAAACTAATAACCTTAAGGAACATAAATGCATTGGTTCAAACGGTGAACCCATCAGAAATGCTAACACTAAGTTCAAATCCCACTGCGGCATAACGAATGGAGTGGGCGGAAACTTGTTAGTGAGCCCCTTAATGAACCTCAAAACTATTGGGGACTTAAACAAGGAGGGTTGGTCTGGTAGACACAGAAAGGCTGACAGTGCGGACAAGTAACCCTTAACAGTCGCAACTGCACAACCCCTCTGCGTTAAGGACAGCGCAAATGACAAAATGTCCGATAAGTGGGCACACAAGAGATCAATTTGATTCACTCCACACAGTCACAAATTTAGCCCACCTGCTTGCATAGATAGATTTGGAAGAGTGTCGCCTGGTCGATAATATAACGTCCACCACTTCTGATGGGAGAGAAAAAGTACTCAGATTGCCCCGTTCAATCTCCAGGCATGTATGTGCAGGCTCTGGGGGTGGGGGTGTAGAACCTGTCCCTACGACTGCGAGAGGAGGTCTGCCCTGTGAGGGAGACGGAGCGGGGGGCACAGTGAGAGTTGGAGAAGGTCTGACTACCACACCCTTCTTGGCCAATCCGGAGATATTAAGATGACTTGGGCCCGGTCTTGGCAAATCTTCCTCAGGACCCAAGGAATCAAAGGTATGGGGGGGGGAAATGCGTAAAGCAACTGGCCGTACCAGGACACCTGAAACCCGTCCCTCAACGCTCCTTGCACCGGATACTGGAGGCTGCAGAACGACGGGCAGTGCACGTTCTCCCAAGTGGCAAACAGGTCTATCTGAGGAAACCCCCACATTTGGAAGATGTAAAAGGACCAGGTCAGGGCGAGATGTGCCGACAGACTGTCAGCACGTACGTTCAAAACTCCGGCCGGATGGTTTGCTACCAAGCAAATCTGATGGTCCTGTGCCCAGGACCAGAGTCTCAGAGCTTCTCTGCAGAGAAGGTACGACCCCACCCCTCCTTGGTTGTTTATATATCACATTGCGGTAGTCTTGTCTGTCAGGACCTGGACAGACTAATCGCAAAGGGATGGGAGGAAGGCCTTGAGAGCCAGACCTATTGCCCGCAATTCTAACAGATTGATATGAAACTGTTCCACTGGAGACAACTGACGTTTGACCTCCAGGTCCCCCAGATGAGCTCCCCACCCTAGAGTGGAAGCATCCGTTATCACTGTGGCCACTGGAAGTGGCAGCGAGAACGGCCTTCCTTGAGAAAGGTTGCAGACCGCAGCCCACCATCGAAGATCCCTGCAGTGTCTCTGGAGATCCTTGTCGATTCCTCGAGATCTCCTTTGTGCGGAAACCACTGCCTGCGGAGGCACCACTGAAGAGCCCTCATGTGCCAGCGTGCATGAGTGACCAACAGAATGCAAGAAGCGAACAGACCGAGCAGACGAAGGACCTTGAGGACTGGTACGACCGCTCTATTCTAGAACATTGGAATCGACGCCTGAATGTCCTGAATCCGCTGCGGCGGAGGAAAGGCCCGATTCAATGTTGTGTCTAGTACTGCCCCTATGAACAGGAGGCGTTGAGAGGGCTCCAGGTGAGATTTGGGCACGTTCACCGAAAAGCCCAGATCGAACAACAACTGGGTTGTCGACTGCAGGTGACGCAGCACGAGCTCCGGAGACTTGGCTTTGATCAACCAATCGTCCAGGTAAGGGAATATTGCTATCCCCCTCCTCCTGAGCTCTGCTGCAACCACCGCCATCACCTTCGTGAAGATTCGAGATGCTGAAGTAAGACCAAACGGAAGGATCGCAAACTGATAGTGTTACTATCCCACCACAAACCGGAGATACTTCATGTGCGACTTGAAAATCGGGATATGAAAGTAAGCATCCTGCAAGTCGACAGACACCATCCAATCCCCTTCGTTCAACGCCAAAAGCACCTGTGCTAGGGTCAGCATTTTGAACTTTTCCAGCTTGAGGAACCGATTCAAAATCCTCAGGTCCAGGATTGGCCTCAACCGACCATCCTTTTTGGGGGATCAGGAAATATCTTAAATAACAGCCCTGACCCCTCTCCTGCTCTGGACCCAACTCTCCTGCACCTTTCGACAAAAGGACTATAACCTCCTGTTGTAATAAAAGGAGATGGTCTTCCGAACAGAAGGATGGGCAGGGAGGGATGGGATGGGGAAACTCCCGAAAGGGAAGAGTATAGCCTTTCCCCACAATATCGGTGACCCAGGAGTCCGATGTTATTGACTCTCACATGTGGAGAAACTGCAATAATCTCCCCCCTACAGAAGATGCATGCAAAGGGATTGATTGAGGACTAAGGCTGCTTTCCCTGCTGCACCCCTCAGGAGGAAGAGGAAGAGGTAGAGTGCTGCTGGGTGGCCCCTCTGGTACGAACCCTACCCCTTCCCCTATATGATCTATATGGGTGACTAGAGGCAGCCTGCTGGCCTGTCTGCTGAAATCTCCTTCGAAAGGAAGAGCCACGCCCAAACCCCCTGAACCTCCTGAATGCTTGTGAAGGAGTGGAGATGGAGGCCTGCAAGGCTAATGACTTTGCAGTGGCCTTACTCTCCTTGAACCGCTCCAAGACAGAGTCAGCCTTTGTCCCGAAGAGTTTATCCCCATCAAAGGGTAAGTCAAGTAGGGTTGACTGCACATCGGGAGAGAATCCTGAAGATAGTAGCCAGGCATGCCTTCTTGTTGCTATGGACGTGCCCATTGCTCTGGCCATGGAATCAGACATGTCAAGTCCAGATTGGATGACCTGAGTTGCAGCCGCCTGAGCGTCCGTCAAAAGGTTCAGAACCTCCTGAGACAATCCAGGATGTCTCGTCTTAGCCTCGTCCATCAGGGCATAGATGGAGCTGCCCAAGATACAGGTTGCATTCGTTGATTTCAGGGCCATGCTGCATGAAGAGAATGCCCTGATGGCGACCTTGAGCGGGATCGGTCCTTACTCGACCGATGACGTGATCCATGCCGGCGCCGGGCGTCTCAATGACGTCTGTGCGACTTCGAAGATTTAGAGGAAGACCTACGATGGTGATGTCTCTCCTTCTTTGATTTCGCCAAGAATAACTTGGACTCCCGCTCCTTGAGTGCTTTCGGATTCATACGTCTGAGACATAGTAACACTCGGAGTGAAATAGTAGCTCCTTGGAGCCTCGAAGAAATAACCGTTACTCGAAGGCACGGAAAAAAGGGAACTGACATCAGCACGCCGGCGAGGACCTCTTATTGCCTGGATGACGTCAGACGGTGCTGCGTGGGAGTCGGGCAATTGTGACGTCCTCGTCGACGGGCAGAGCTAGAAAAAAAGTTCCGTTGGATGCTGGCGCATGGGGAAAATTCATTATGTGAGGAATCCAAAGGTAGTTGTATCCATCAGAAATGCTCTATTTCTGTTGTCCACACAGGATATCAGGTCATGGAGTCATATATGTGAGCCACCCTGGCGTGCTGATGTCAGTTTCTCTTCACAACTTTCCACACCAGAAATGCATAGCCATGAAGAATGCTGAATAACTGGTGCATCAAAACTAAGGCCCTGAAAAAGGTTGTCACTGTCCCTAGGAATCAGTTGGCAGAGCTTGGTAAGGAATCTTCAACTACAATATGCCTCTACCAGATAGTGCATTTGTAGGAAAGTAACATCTTTCTAGCATAGTTATCCCCACTTTTTGCCTGGTGTCAGTGTGTTTAGACCGTAGTACACTGGGATCCTGCTAATCGGACCCCCATTGTCTGTGCTCTTGCCTCTATATTTGGTTACATGGTAACTTTTACACCCCACAATTGGCATACTGGTGCACCCATGCAAGTCCCCAGTATATGGTACTTAGGTACCCAGGGCATTGGTACACCAGGGGTCTCCCATGGGCTGCAGCATGTATGTAGCTGCTGAACCCAACTCAAGCATGGGAAGGCAAAACAAAGGGTTTCCTGTAGGAGGGAGGGGTGACCCCCTCTCCTTTAGAACTAGGTGTATCTAGGCTGAGGTGGGGTGGCCTCTCAGCGCCACCAGACTGTTATGAAGAGCACATTTGGTGCCCTCCTTGCATAAACCGGTTTGCAGTAGGACAGGAACCCCCGGTTTCTGCTCTTGCGCAAAATCACACAAAGGACAGGGAAGTGACCACCCCTCTGTCCAGCTCCTCCAGGTGGCCACTTGATTCTGCCATCTTGGAAATATGATGTGCAGAGGCTCCTGGGAGTATCTGACTGGTTAGGCCAGGTAGATGACGTCCCTGCCCCCCTTTGATAAGTGGGTCTCTGGAGATAGTGTCAAACTCCCTTTTGGGTTACTTAAGGGCTCCCTCAAGGGTGGGTCCCCAGATTTGTTGAGCAAGGCCATACAAGGATCTCTCTGAAAGACATCTTCTGCTCCTGGCCTCCGAAACAGCTGCCGGTCTGCCTTAGGAACTGAAACAAGACTGTGTCCAGTTAGGAGGACTACCACTGCAACATTGTTTCTCCAGCTCCTGATTTCTGCAACACCCATAGCTGTGCATCCTCCAGGGTCACCAGAACTCTGTTTGCATTAAGAAACAAGGAATCTCCCTGGGAGTGAAGGAGTCACTCCCATGCATCTGTAGGCACTTTAAGATGACAACGACCGGCTGGTGGATCATGTTGTTCCACGGACATCGAAAGCCTCTGCGAAACAGGTGCTGGTTCTGTGGCCTCTCCGGGTCTGACTTGTCTTCTGACCAACTTGGGAGACAGAGGTCCCTTGCTGCAGCCACTGGAACGGAACCCCTGTGCACTGCGACTGTTGCTCTTACCGAGAGTTGTTGAGTCTTCCTCCAGGAGATCTTCAAGTGCCAAGAAGTTGCAGCCTACAGTACTCTGCAACTCCAAGTTCAGCTTCCACTCTGCAACTCCTGTGACGTGGGTCTCCTGCATTGTTGTGCTGCTGAGGCCTCCCTGTGACGACTTCTGCCTGCCACCAAAGGGTCACTCGTTGGGACTCCAACGATTCCTGCTAGCTCTCCTGTGTACTGAGGGCCGGCCCTGACTCCACTACAAAGGTCGAGTCTCTTGGACCTTGCTGGACCCCAAAACTCTGCAAACTTCTCTGCAACTTCTCTTATGGTTGCCAATGTTTGTTGGTGGTCCCGCTGACCATTGACCCTCCCTGCAATCTGGCGATTGACATGGAACAGTTTGTGGGTAAGTCCAAGAATATTCCTGCATCCCCTGCACTCCACAGCTGGACTACTTCCTTCACTGACCTGCAGGAACTTCACCTCTAGGACGGGGGCATTGCCTACCTGCACCACCTGGACATCTACAAGTGGTCTGGAGCCCGTCACCTTCTTCTTCAGGTTCTTCTCGTCCAGAATCCACTTTTGGGTCCCACTGACCTGGTCCACCGGTCGCAATAGCAGCTGGACAAGCGAGACTCCCACTGACACCAATGAAGGTTTCCAACATCACTTCACCCCTATGCACCTGGCCTCTCTGGTATAGGTACTCCACTTCCCTGGGTATCCATGGGTGGGGGGCACTATACAATCTTCCTTGTGCCAACTGGTTTCCTCTGGGTCCTCTAGGATGGGTGCTGAATCCTGAAAATTCCAACGGCGATGGACTTGTGTTAGCCTATGGGACAACCGGCTCAATAACAACTCTGCCCCCAGGGGCTTGTGGGATTTCGGATACTTACCTCTGGTAATTCCAACTAACTCAGCCCTTGGGATTCTAACACACTTACCTTCGTTGGGTACTGTAAGGAAACGCCTATTTGGCCCTGACATTTTGCCTAGTGTTGATGCCAGTTATGAATGAACGTGTGCTGGGACCCTGCTAACCAGGCCCCAGCACCAGTGTTCTTTCCCTAAATTGTACCTTTGGTCCCACAATTTGCACAGCCCTGGCACACAGATAAGTCCTTGTAAATGGTAGCCCTGGTACCAAGGGCCCTGATGCCAGGGAAGGTCTAAGGGCTGCAGCATGTCTAATGCCACCCTGGGGACCACTCACTCAGCACATGCACACTGCCTCACAGCCTGTGTGTGCTGGTGGGGAGAAAATGACTAAGTCGACATGGCACTCCCCTCAGAGTGCAATGCCCACCTCACACTGCCTGTGGCATACGTAAGTCACCCCTCTAGAAGGCCTTACAGCCCTAAGGCAGGGTGCACTATATCACAGGTGAGGGCATATGTGCATGAGCTTTATGCCACTACAGTGTCTAAGCAAAACCTTAGACATTGTAAGTGCCATAAAGAGTATATGGTCTGGGAGTTTGTCAAACACGAACTACACAGTTCCATACTGGCTACACTGAAATCTGGGAAGTTTGGTATCAGACTTCTCAGCGCAATAAATGCACATTGATGCCCGTGTGGAATTTATTCTAAAATGCACCCAGAGGACATCTTAGAGATCTCCCCTGAATACCAGTGCGACTCCTAGTGCTAGGCTGACCAGTTTCTGCCAGCCTGCCACAACCAGACGAGTTGCTGGCCACATGGGGAGAGTGCCTTTGTCACTCTGTGGCCAGGAGCAAAGCCTGTACTGGCTGGAGGTGCTTCTCACCTCCCCCTGCAGGAACTGTATCACCTGGCAGTGAGCCTCAAAGGCTCATGCCTTTTGCTACAGCACCGCAGGCCATTCCAGCTAGTGGAGATGCCTGCTCCTCCAGCCACTGAGGAGATAATGAGATAAACAAGGAGGAGTCACCCACCAGTCAGGACAACCCCTAAGGTGTCCTGAGTTGAGGTGACCCCTGCCTTTAGAAATGATCCATCTTGAGATTGGAGAATTCCCCCAATAGGATCAGGGATGTGTCCCCTCCCCTCAGGAAGGAGGCACAACGAGGGTGCAGCCACCCTTCAGGACAGCAACCATTAGCTGCTGCCCTCCTGACCTAAACACACCCCTAACGTCAGTAGGTAGGGGCACCCCAGAACCCAGGAAATCAGATTCCTGCAACCTACAACAAGAATAAGGACTGCTGACCTAAAAGCCCTGCAGAGACGACGGAGACGACTACTGCTTTGGCCCCAGCCCTACCGGCCTGTCTCTAGACTCAAAGAACCTGCACAGCGACGCATCCGACAGGGACCAGCCACCTCTGAAGCCTCAGAGGACTGCTCTGAACCGAAGGACAAAGAAACTCCAGAGAACAGCGGCACTGTTCACTAACAGCAACATTTTTGCAACAAAGAAGCAACTTTTAAAGAACTCATTCTTCCCGCCGGAAGAGTGAGACTTCACCCTCTGCACCCGGCGCCCCCAGCTCGAGCTCCAGAGAACCAACACTACAGGGAGGACTCCCAGGCGACTGCGACCTCGTGAGTAACCCGAGACGACCCCCCGGGAGCCCCACAGTGACGCATGCAGAGAGAATCCAGAGGCTCCCCCCGACCATGAATGCCTGTAACAAGGAACCCGATGCCTGGACCAAGCACTGCGACCGCAGCCCCCAGGACCAGAAGGAACCGAACTCCAGTGCAGGAGTGACCATCAGGTGGCCCTCTGCCTAGCCCAGTTGGTGGCTGGCCCGAGAAGCCGCCTGTGCTCTGCCTGCACCGCTAGAGTGACCCCCGGGTCCCTCCATTGATTTCTAATACAAACCCGACGCCTGCTTTGCACACTTCACCCAGCCGTCGCTGAGGGTGTGCTTTGTGTGCCTACTTGTGTCCCCCCTAGTGCTCTACCAAACCTCCCTGGTCTGCCCTCTGAAGACGCAGGTACTTACCTGTTGGCAGACTGGAACCGGAGCACCCCTGTTCTTCATAGGCACCTATGTGTTTTGAGCCCTCCTTTGACCTCTGCACCTGACTGGCCCTGTGTTGCTGGTGCAGTGACCTTGGGGTTGCCTTGAACCCCCAACGGTGGGCTGCCTATGCCCAGGAACTTCAAAGTGCCTTACTTGCCTGAAAAACTAACCATTTCTCACCTCCCCCAGGAACTGTTGATTTGTGCACTGTGTTCACTTTTAAAATAGTTTATTGCCATTTTAACTAAAACTGTGTTATGTTACTGCTGTAATTCAAAGTTCCTAACTTATCTGTGTGGCGTACCTTGCATTTTATGTGTTTACGTCAAATCCTGAACCTGTGGTTCCTAAAATAAACTAAGAAAATATATTTTTCTATATAAAAACCTATTGGCTTGGAGTAAGCCTTTGAGTGTGTGTTCCTCATTTATTGCCTGTGTGTGTACAGCAAATGCTTAACACTACCCTCTGATAAGCCTACTGCTCGACCACACTACCACAAAATAAAGCATTAGAATTATCTAATTTTGCCACTATCTTACCTCTAAGGGGAACCCTTGGACTCTGTGCACACTATCTCTTACTTTGAGATAGTATATACAGAGCCAATTTCCTATAAGCACCTCCATTTTTATACCACTTTCTTAGTATATGCCCCCCCCCTTTAGAGTTCCATGTATTCCCATCCTTTTACTGACTGTTTCAAAGTATTTATTTTGTTTGAAGATATCTCCAAGTGGCGATATACCAACATTAGGATAGTAATAGTATTACAATAAAGAATACTTTATTTGAGTAACACTCGGTGTGGTTCTATTTTGGGTGAACATTACGGACAGACTACTGTGGTATTTTAAGTGCTTTACACTCCTCCTTGATAAGCCTGAATTGCTCTCCACAGCTACCCCGAGAGAGCTAAGGATTGCCTGGACTCAGTAGAGGGTGCCACACCATAGGTGTACACCATAAACTGAGACAGTCTTCTACAGCGTTACCCAATTAAGTGACTTGTTCTTCTGATCTAGAGACTTCTAGTTGTAGTTTGAATAGATACACTAACAATACCATCCACGGAGGCGGGTCTGCAAAACAATATCAAACTAGAAAGTCATGCAGGACTGAACGGGCAAAGTACCTGTCCCTACAGACTAGCCCTCCAGGCAGTAGCATTTGGTCAATGTGTGCAAGGATGCCCATGCTGCCACCTGACAGATATCAAGGACAAGAAATCTGTATGCTAACCCAGTGGTCGCAGCTGCTGCTGTAGTAGAGTGGGCATGCAAACCTTCAGGTGGTTGCTTCTTGGCCAGTATGCAAGAGATTTAGTACAACCCATCAGGAGATGGTCCACTTCTGCACTGCCCGATCTTTCTTCGCACCCACACAACCGACAAAGAGTTGATCATCCACCCGGAACTCTTTTGTACAATCAAGGTAGCATGTCAAAGCTCTCTTTGGGTCCAGCCGATTGAGTCTTTCCTCTTCCTAGGAAACATGTGGGGGAGCGTAAAAAGTAGAAAAAAATGATAGGTTGGAATACATTAAAGGGCGTGACCGCTGTTAGCAAAAAGGAAGCCGTAGTGTGAAGCACCACTTCGTCAGGATATATGGAAAGGTAAGGCAGCTTAGACAACTCCTGCAGCTCACTCACCCTGCAGGTAGATGTAATGGCCACAAGGAAGCCTGAGAGGACAACTATGGAGAGACTCAAAAGGAACACAAATTAGGAGTGTCAGAATCAAATTAAACTCCCGTTGGGGCTACAAAACCTAATTACAATTGGAAACTTAAACAAGGAAGGTTGATCAGGCAACCTCAAAGACAACAGATAAGTAACCTTTGCGAGTGCCCACAGCAGACTCCTTCTGGAACAAAGAAAGTATTAAAAAGAGACCCTCAGAAAGAGGGGCATAAAGGGGGTCAGGCAGGCCTATACCATTTTGGTGGAGGGCCTCCTAGCTTTCGAAATAACATTACAAACTTCGGGCAGAAGGTCATAAGCTGTCAACTGCGGCTGCTCATTCTTCACGCAAGGAGGAGAATACTGGACAAGTTGGGGCGGAGTACCCTCCCATGCTGCTGTGAAAGAACCCCCTCCCGAAGGGGCAGTCTTATCGGAAGATCGGTGGCCTTGCTCAATAAGCTGGGATACCAGACTCTTCATGCCCAGTTCAGAGCCACAAGGATTATTTGAGCCAGGGCGTTCTTGATCTTCTTGAGATCGCTGGCAGAAGGGGTATGGGTGGTAATGTGTACAGGGCGACTGAGTTTCACTCAAGACGAAAAGTATCGCAGAGCGGCTGCCGCTTTCGAAACTCCAATGTGCAAAACTGCTGACATTGCACGTTCTCTGTGGAGGCAAACAGATCTAACCAAGGCTCTCCCCATTGCTGAATGAGACCTTGTGCCACCTCCAGATTGAGAAGCCATTTGTGATTGACTAAGCATTGTTGGCTGAGATTGTCTGCTCTGACGTTTAGAGAGCCCGCCGGATGTTGAACCATGAGGGAAGTGCCCTGATGCTCCATCCACATCCAAAGCCTCTTAAACAAAGGATCGACGGCCCCACTCCATCCTGCTTGTTGCAGTACCACATGACAGTGGTGTAGCAGGGATGTGGAATTCCTATCGCCCGACGCCCGGGACATCTTGTTTGGGGTCAAGGGCAACACGTTTTTATGTTTACTTTGTCCTTGGGACAAGTAGGCCCAACCCTCTGCAGTACAAACCCTTTGGCTGCCTATTTACAGAGAGTGGAACTCTCTGCAGTTGAGGTAATGTGTTTCCAAAAGATAATGCTGTTCAAACTTGTATTTGTGGCTCATTATTTGAAATCCTTCATTATTAGGGTGAGTGCTGTAAATAAATGTTTTAAGGTCACACTTCACTACTGACGTTGGTTCCAGTACAAAAAAAAAAAAACGTGTATACACATGTTTGAAAAGTTTAGGCTATGAGGCTAAGTATAATGCTCTCAGAATGCTCTCGGATTAGATGCAAATGAAGTGTCATTAGTAAAATGTGTTGGTGCATGCTAGTATTTCCCAAAAATATTTCTAATGGAAAATCAGTCTAACCATTTTCAACACGATTATGGGAAGCATGAAAATACACAAACACTGACAGAGCCAACTGATCTGACATATTTTTATAAGTCTTTTAGTTTCATCAATGCGTGCCTTGTTTTGACATGGCTTTTGTAACACTTTATTGTTGTGGGAGCTATCAGGCCCTCAACACTGTAACAAACACTGGCAAAAAAAAAAAAAAAAAAAAAAAAAAAACGTTTTTGAACTCTAAAAGCACACGTTGCCACCAGTGGCATAACAAAGGCCCCACAGCCGCCCTCCTGGGGGCCCCTTCAGCACAGCCTGAGGGGTCTGGAGAGGGGGCTCCTCCATGTTCTTTGCAAAGGGGCACCCTCCAGTTTCGTTACGTCACTGATTGCCACTGTAGTTCCTGACACTGAACAAAACTACTTTGTGTGCCAATATGCTCCTTGTGGAAGAGCAGAATGCGATCGCTCACAGTAAAGCCAGCCGAAAGAGAGACAAATAGAAGTTTAATAAAAACAAAATGTTTTTTTAACACCAGACCTAATTAGGGACCAAGACCCACATGTAGGTAGCTTTTTGCATGTCGCAAACAGCGACTTTCGATGTTTGCGGCGTGCAAAAAGCACATTGCGATGCACAAACCCAGTTTTGCGATTCGGTAACCTGGTTACCGAATCGCAAAACGGGTTTGCGACTCGCAATTAGGAAGGGGTGTTCCCTTCCTAATTGCGACTCGCAGTGCAATGTAGGATTGTTTTGTGACCGCGAACGCGGGCGCAAACCAATCACAGTTTGCACCCATTTCAAATGGGTGCTAACACTTTCGCTAAAGGGAAGGGGTCCCCATGGGACCCCTTCCCCATTGTGAATGTCACTGTAAACATTTTTTCAGAGCAGGCAGTGGTCCTGCGGAACACTGCCTGCTCTGAAAAAATGAAACGAAAACGTTTCATTTTTCGTTTTTGTAATGCATCTCGTTTTCCTTTAAGGAAAACGGACTGCATTACAAAAAAAAAAAAAAAAAAAAAATGCTTTATTAAACAGCAGTCACAGACATGGTGGTCTGCTGTCTCCAGCAGGCCACCATCCCTGTGAGGGCCGCCATTCGCAAGGGGGTCGCAAATTGCGACCCACCTCATGATTATTCATGAGGTGGGCATTTGCGAAGCCCTTGCGAATCACAGATGGTGTCAGGGACACCATCCTACATTCGGATTTGCGACTCGCAAATTGCGAGTCTCTCTGACGCAAATCTGAACCTACTGACATGTGGCCCCAAATTCTTAAAGAAAGTCACAAAAGTGCACCCATGGTATATGTCGTACCCCTATAAAATATTTGTGAACTGTATTTTAGCATGGGTAAATACGATGTGTAGATTGTGAAATCTATTGAGCATTTGCAAGTTCATTTTCCCTCCAGCCACTTTCTTCCCAACCCTGGAAGAAGTTCTAATTCTGCCATTGTCAGGAGTAAATGTCCAACCTTTCTTATTATGGGAAAATATTAGAGAGAAGCTGGTGAAAATCTTTAAAACATGCAGGTTAGTAGGTTTGCAGACTCAAAGGCATTCCAGCCCTGGAACTATTGCTTACTGCTTCTTCCAGCCCCAGTATGCAGATCTGCAGAAAGGTGGAAAAATAAGGAAATTGCTACAGTAGGGATTGAAACTGCAAGTATTCAAGCCCTACTAAGGTAGTAGCCCTGGCATAATCAGAGAGGCTATTATCAGAGCTCTTACATAATGAGATTGCTGCCATAATTTGTCGCCACACTACATGGCACCAAAGGGACAAGTAGATCTTTTTATAGGACAAGTAGATTTGAGAAGCAACCTGTCCCCTGGACAAGTAGATATTTTAATAAATCCCACACCCCTGTGTAGTCAGTGAACACCTGGACTACCTTCTCTTTGAGAGAGGGAAGAAATGACTTCAATGCCAGTCTGATCGCCCGGAGTTCTAAAAGGTTGACGTTTCATCTCCGCCTATCCCAGTTAGCTGCCCCATCGCAAGAGTGATGCATCTGCCACTACTTTAGATCTGGTTAAGGAAGGGAGAGAGATCTACCTCTGGCCCAATCATGGTTTGTTAGCCACCAGTGCAGCTCTTGCACACTTCTCTCAGAGTTCTGGACCATGCCTGACCATGCCTGAGTGAATCCCCTGACACTGCACCCATGGGAATCTCAGGTCACACTGCAGAGCCGCATTTGCCATCTGGCATGAGTCTGTAGGAGGATGCAGGAGGCCATGAGCCCCAGCAGCCGCAGTCATTCCCACCAAAATCCAGAACAGAGGCTGAAAACATCGGAATCATAGCCTGAATATCCTGGACTGGCCGCTTGGGAGAATAAACCCGAAGCTGCACTGTGTCCAGAAGAGCTCCAATGAAACGGAGTATCTGAGAGGGAGTCAGGTGTGACTTTGGTATGTTTATAGTGAACCCCAGCGAATGCAGGTGATCCACCGTAGTCTCAAGGTGGGAGATGACACTCTGGTACGAGCCCGCCTTCTACAGCCAGTTGTCGAGATAAGACTAGACTACAACCCTAATCTCCGCAGATGAGCTGCACCCAACACCATCACCTTGGTGAACACCTGAGGGGTGCTGGTATGACCAAAAGGAAACAGTGAACTGAAAGTGCTTGTGGCTTACCTTGAACCGCAGGTAACGCCTGTAGGCCAGCAAGATGGGGATGTGAAAATATGCATCTACAAGTCCCACGCTACCAGCCAGTTTCCTTTGTCTAGAGCAGTAAGACCTGAGCTAAAGTGAACATCTTGAATTTCTCCTTTTTGAGAAAGAGATTGACAGTTCAGAGGTCTAGAGTAGGGCAAAACCCCTTGTTCTTTTGGGAATAACATCCACTGCCTACTTCTGATATCAAAACCCTCTCTTATAGCTCTCTTGGCCAAAAGAGTCGTAACTTCCTCTAGGAATAAAGACAGATGATCCTCCATCAGCTGTTCTTGAGCTGGCGGTATAGGGGAGGGGTAAATTGGAAAGGGAGGGAGAAACCCCTCCGAATGATCTGCAAGACCCGTTTGTCTGCTGTGGGGGACTTCCAGCGGAGGAGATAATGCTGGATTCTCCCTCTAACTGGGCACCCATGTTCTTGCAGAACCAGCCTAGAAGGGCTCAGAGGCTGCAGCTGCCGGAGGGGGTTGGTGGAGGACGATTTCTGGCTACCAGACCCACAGGGTCAGAATGCACAGCGTCCATGTCTTTGCACAGCTTAGCAAACCTGTGCAGGGCAGTGGCTGGGATAGGACTGGTGCTGTGGCATGGTCCATCCGTAGCCACAAAAGGGGAGAAAGGCAGACTAGGGGTAAGGTGTCACTGAGAGGCCCAGGGGGGTGGCAGGGAATACATAATAGAAAGTTGGGTCTTGGAGTACCAAGCTCTCAGGGGTGCGGTCTTGGGTGAGTAAACTAGGATCATCCATGGCAAGGAAATGGCAGCAGGCAATTGTCCTATTTACAGCAGCCCCTGTGCTGGGTTTGGACCAAATTCCAAGCAGGACATCAGTCAGTGCTTCACTAAAAGGCAATAGGGTTTCCAATGAGGAAGCCCCAGGCTGAAGAACTTTCATCAAGGTTAGTCTTGACTGCCACAGAGGAAAGTTCAATGTCAAAGACCTCCACTGCCCTGTTCACCACCATTGTGGGAGGAGAGAGAAAGCCAGTATCTGGAGAGGTGTCCGGTCCACTGGTGTCTCCTAGTTCCACATACTAGTTCAAGGATGTTGGAGTGTCCAACTGGTATTCTAAAGAGTTTAGTGACCCATCCCACTCTCCCCCCCAGGCCTGTCTGCTCTAGAAAATGCTCAGGCAATGACCTGGGGGCCAATGGTCCCTGTCAGCACGGGAATCGGTGTCAAACAACGCTGCTCTGAGTCGCAGGGGATGAGAATTGGTCTTGGGCTTGTCGGTGTCGGGAAGATCGACGTTCAGACCGGCACCAGAGAATGTTGTGTTGGCATAACTGGCACCAATCGGGATCAAATCTACTGGGGCCCATCAGCACCAAGGCCGAAGTCGCGGTTCCCGATAGGGCCACCTCTGACCCCCGCGGGGCCTGAAGGCACGCCAGTGGGCCTGTCCGCTCAAAGACGAGGCGCATGGCGTGGACAAAGTCATTTGATTGATAACGGGTCACGTTGGCTCCCTGAAACGGATGGAGGCTCGAATATGGACCTTGACAATGCGACAACTGAATCTTGCCTAGAACACCAATGTTCTAAAGTCGTTGCATTGGCTGACGAACAAGGAGAAGTTGAAGCACACTTCGACTTCTTATGATTCCTGTGCCTCTTCCCTGAGTGTCCCGATGACCTAGAGTGGAATGAAGAGGGCTTGAGGCTCAAGGAGCAGTCCTTAGATATTCTCCTCGATCTGGATCATGATCTCCGAGTTGTCACGCTAAGTTGCGTCAACTGCCAGGCTGCAAGCAGCTTTAGGGACTGCTCCCTCAAAGCGTTTGGCACCATGGCCCGGGAGTCAGAGCATGACTTTAAATTGTAGTTGCGCTTGAGACACCACAGGCACATCAGGTGCCAGTCTTAACACTTTGAAAAATAATTGACAAAATGTCGAAAAAAAGCTGTAAAAAAGAGACAAGAGGGGTAGCTGTTCTCCAGATTAGCGCTGACTGGTGCGCAAAGAAAAGAACTGATGTCAGGGCACCTAGGTAGTAACTATATAAGTGACATCACTTTCAATGTCAACTATGTCGCCAACACCGCATAGAACGGAACAAAGCCACCTGACAGCACACAGGGGTACTTGTTCATACAAAAATCTTCTGGATCTCCTCTGACGGCTGGGAAATTCAAAGGTAACGAATCTGCAGCTAAAAGTCTCTATGAAATAAGGACTCTTACAAATAAATGATCATAAGACAGAGCAATCACCATTGCCACGTACCGATAAGAAACAAGTATGCACGTTAAACCCTTAAATACAACGCAATATGCATTGCTAAAAGAAGGTCAGCACGGGAATAATGAGGAAAATAAATCAAGAAAGGCCTTTTTCATGGGGAGCTAGAGGTCTCAAACATACCTCATTTATGCTCCCACTCTAAATGCTCGTGTGTACGCACGGCATCCCAAGGCCAACAGATAATGGAGAAGTGGTACGCTGATGTGTGAGTGGATGCTTTTTCCTGAGAGGAAAGTGCTACCTCCAACTAGGCTGCTGGGCAGTCAGGAGTCAAGCCTGTACTCAAGGCAATGTTCCACTGTATGTGGCTACTTTGTAACAAGAATATGCTAAAGAAACAATGTGTAACAAAGTAACCTGTTGTCCCTGAATGTTAGAGCCACAGTTTGAAAAACATTATATTGGGACAACGGTAGAATGTGCTAAAGTATGATTGCTTTATCCTTGGCGTATTGGCGGTGTGACGAGGGGCATGCTGGCAGCATATAAATAATGAATCTGACTCAAATACTATGTTGTCTTTGTGGCATATCACAGCTTTTGCATATTAGATATACAGGATGTGTTGTCTAGGATGAGACAAGCATACTAGCAATCCTGCAGATGTCCATGTCCCACCCATTAATTGTCAAATTGTTTTACTGCCTCTGGAAACTGATCCCCACAAAAGCATGTTTGCCAAGAAAGCCAATACCACTTCAGTGAAGAAGTACTGTGTTCATTCCCAACTTCTAGAACTCAGGATTTTCATAGTTGCAAAAGCAACACTCACATACAAAAAAGGGGAAAATGTTAATTGCCTTCCTTCAAATTAAAACAAATCTAAAAGAATAAACATAGAGCCAAGGTCATGAAAGAACCAGCCAACGTCTATCACAGTCCAGAATTTATTCATTTAATGAGCTTGCATTCTATTTACTTGGCACTGCAAACCTATCTTGGCAATACAATCAGAGCAATGCAAATTAATCAAATAAATATTTAAGCACACAGGATTGTGTCACTGATGCAAAAGTGGAACCTGTATTCAACAAATTCTTCTCATAACACCAATTTCTTTATTTTAGCCAGAAACAAGTCAGTCACACTATGCACCTATCTTTAATTTTTACCTTCTCGTGTATATCCTTGGCTTGATTCTCTGCCTGTATAAGCTGTGTTTTCAGACTGAATGCCTCCCGTTGACTTTCTTCCTTCAAAGAACCTACTTGATCTTCAAGTTCCTTGCGAGTCATTTCAAGAACACTGAGATCACTGGTAAGCTGTAAACTCTGCTTCTGGGAACTGTAAAACAAAAAAATAAACCTTAGAAAATAAATTCATTATGATAAATATTGCTGGTCTGGACTGGACTCATCTGCAGGCTGCTTAACATAGTTTAATTATCTGACTACATTATTAGGGATAAAGACATATTGGGATAAGTTACATTGCTTCCTTGTTCCACACAGACGTAGCTTGGTTCTGCAGTATTTGTTTAGAGAAGTCCCTATTTCATGACTCTAGAAAACTGTACATTGTCAGTATAACAGGAAAGAAGGTACAAGGTAAACTTGTGCTCCCTTGTTTGTTTTCAAAACTCTACATCTCTGCTGCTAAAAACAAATATTCAAGCAACTGCTTCCTTCCTGAGCAATGTAACTCTTACCACTTGGGATGCTGGGTTGTATTGAAAATAGGCAGGTTTGACCACTGACTTTGTGTTCACCACTGTGCATATTAGTTGTTCAATGTTCACCAGTTGCAGATTACATTTTTTATTCAGTTTAGCTGCCTATTGGCTTTATCGTGGCATTAGACATTGCAGTTGAGACATTGCAGATGCGCTGTGTTTTTTCACATGGTAAACTAAGCTTGTTTCTCACCGAACACGAACAGTTCTTGATAAGAGAGCACATATTTTTTTGTTTTCTCCAGTGCAGGGAAAGCTGTGGCCTTGGAAGGGGAGTATTGAAAGGTTGGCCAATTTTCAGCAAAGCACATTCACAAGGCTGCCTTCTCATCCATGGAGTGAGACTACCTCTTCACCCACAGGCTCTTTCCTGTTATCTATGCCTTCCTGCAAACCCCTCAGATATCAGTCTGAAAACTCAAATGTTGTCCTTTTGTTCTGAAGGTGCATTTTTTAGTCCGGCCACTGGGGACACAGAGGTTGGTAATGAGTAACTGCTCCTGGTCTAGGAGTTGTAGTCACCATAATGCAATTTTATCTTGACAATGCATTGGCATGAATTCATATTATCATATTTGAAAGTTCCTAGATACAGTTTTCACCCATGTTTTGCTTTACCTAAAGACAGAGCTGACAAAAATCTCTGGAATGCACTTCTTAGTCCAAAGAAGACATTCATTATTCCACTATGCGAGGTTCCTAAAAGGAGATTAGCATGTTGAAAGAACACGTTTAAAAATAGTGACAGCAATGAAATGAAAACATACCAAAATGATTCTCCACTGCAATATACACAGCAAATATATGTATCTATATTATAATGCAAAGCAAATAATGAATGAAAAATGCATCACCATAGGGCCTGTCAGGTGCTTCATCTTTCTCATGCCAGCAAGACGAAGGCCCCATTTGACTGCGAAAGAGAAAGATACCCTCACGGGAAATATATCAGGCATTCAACATTTGAATCCTGATTGAGGCCACTCCAACCCTCACTGTCGCACTGGGTCTTTTTAGATCTTAAAAAACTAAAGGAGCTTTCTGGAAAAAACCCTCATTTTGCGAGTCAAACATGCTGGCTAGTTTAGTTATGCTTTGAATATTACACGTTGGTGTTTGGCCACAATCCCAAGATGTCAAGTCAAAACAAGGCCTTCCCTACTGTCTGAGTACATCCTTATCAACCAAAGCCGTTGGTGAGAAAAAGCATGGAAACAAGACAGAATGCACAGTTACAAAGTGGAAAATTACGGGCAGCCTTTAACATGGCAGTGTCTAATGCTATGATAAAGTCAATAGGCAGAATTAGGTTAAGTCTAAACTGAATACAAAATGTAGTCTGTAACTGGTGAGCACTGGACAGCTAATCCAGGTGCAAAGTGGAACCCCCCCCCCCCGACTGTGAAAGCTCCGGACGAAGATACCCGTCGCCAAAAGGTTCACTGCACCCGCAGCCCCCTGGCCTTCGGGGGACCTCCGGTGCAGCAACATTCAGCAGGCGGCCCTCCTACTTGTCCAGCCTGTGGTTTTTCGGAACCGACCCCCTAGACCAAGCCTGCAGCATCCATGTGACCCCTGGTGTCCCCTCATTGGGAAATCACTGGGATCCAGACAGTGTATTTGCACCCTGGCACCCCAGTGCTGCTGAGGGTATGTGTTTGGATATTACCTGTGCCCCCTGACCCTCTCCCCCACCTGATGCTCCTCAAAACCCCCCCAGGTGTACCCTCCGAATATGCAGGTACTTACCTGCCAACAGATCTGAAATAGAGTGCCCCCAGGCTCCATGGGAGTCTATGTTAAATTTGCCTCAACTTTGACCTTCGCACCCAGCCGGCCCTGTGTTGCTGGTGGAGGGTGTTTGTGGTTAACTTGAACCCCAACCTGTGGACTTCCTAACCTCCAGAGACTGGAACTGTAAGTCAAGTACTTACCTGTAAAACATACTAACTTTTCACTCCCCCCCCCCCACGCAGGAACTGTTTTCAGAAAATTTAAGTGCCAACTTTTAAAACAGATAATTGCCAATATTTTAAAGACTGTATAACTTATCGATTTCAAACAAAGTGCTATTGCTATATGTGTGAAATACGAATTTATTGAAGTACTTACCTGCAACTTGAATCTTGTGGTTCTAGAAATAAATTAAGAGAAGATACTTTTGCTATATATAAAAATCATTGGTCTGGGGTTAAGTCATTGAGTGTGTGCTTCTATTCTCTGTGTGTACAACAAATGTTTTGCACTACCTTCTGATAAGCCAAACTTTTTGACCACACTACCAAAAAAGAAAGCATTAGTATTATCTACTTTAGTCTCTGTTAAGCCTCTGCGGTACCCCTGTACTCTGTGCACACTATATCTCAAGGCACCCAATCAAGTCCATTCCCCTTAAGCCGCCCAGCTTCTGTGGGGGACATGGGAATCCACCGTCCTAGTAGATCAGAGAGCACCCCCCCCCCCCCCCCCCCACCTCCAAATCTTCCTAGTCTGACACTTCCCCATCAGGGACCAGTCGCAGGCTTGATCCACCAGCACCTACTTGACTAGCAGTCCATAACGTCAGACAGGTTGGTTTTGCAGATAGTCTGAAGGGACCACTCCTCTCCTTTGAGACTACCCCTCCAACCATGCCACCATCTTACGATCGAATGACGGAGGATCACGTTGCACTTCTCCAAGAGGAAGTTACAGCACTCTTGGCCAAGAGAGCCATAACAAGAGTTCCTGTGCCAGAAGTAGGTCGTGTTTGTTACTCTCGCTACTTTCTTGTACCCAAAATGGACAAGGGCGTGCACCCTATCCTAGACCTTCAGTCCCTCTATATCTTTCTCAAAAAGGTGAAGTTCAAAAAGCTCACTCTGGCTCAAGTTTTATCTGCTCTGGACCCAGGAGAATGGATGGTAGCGATAGACTTGCATGACACTAACTTCCATATCCCTGTCCTGCCTGCCCAGACATTACTTGCGGTTTACCGGGGCCACAAGCACTTTCATTTCCCCGTACTCCCTTTCGGCCTTACCAGCGCCCTGCGGGTGTTGTCGCAGCTCATCGGTGCAGGTCAGGGATTTCAGTCTTCCCCTACCTCGATGACTGGCTGTTGAATGCGGGCTCACCCCATGCTGCCGTCTTCTACCTCCAGTCTATGGAGGACTTCCTGCATTCGCTGGGGTTCACTATTAACACAACCAATTTACACCTGACTCCTGCTCAGATGCTCCCACTCATCAGAGCAGTTCTGGGTGCAGTTTCAGGCTTATCCTCCCAAGAGGCAAGGCCAGGATATTCAGGCTATAATACTGATGTTTCAGCCTCTATCCTGGATTTTGGTGAGAATGACTCAAAGGCTGCTGAGCCTCAAGGCATATGTAGGCTCTGTAGTGGGACCTGAAGTTCCAGTGAGAGAAGCACCAGGGGAATCTCTCAGACACGGTCCAGATCTCAGAGGAAACTGCATGAAATCAGTAGTGTGGCTAACAGTGATTGGGCCAGAGGCAGATCTCTCTGCCTTCCCCAACCAGAACTGACAATAGTGACAGATGTGTCACTCCTGGGATGGGGCAGCCACCTGGGAGTGGCAGAGATCAGAGGAGTCTGGTCTCCAGCAGAAGGAGGACTCCTCATCAACCTTGGAGCTCCAGTTGATCAGAATAGCATTGAAATCATTGAATGCATTTCTTCCCTCTCTCAAAGGGAAGGTAGTGCGCAGGTGTACACGGACAACACCACCGCCATGCGGTACTGCAACAAGCAGGGAGAAGTTGGGTCATGGACCCTTTGTCAAGAGCCTCTACACCCCTGGACGTGGCCGGAACATCAGGGAATTTACCTGATAATTCAACATCTGGCTGGTCTCCTGAACGTCAGAGTGCACAAACTCAGCTGACAATGTTTAGTTGATCATGAATCCACCCAGGAGGCGGCCCAAGGTCTCAGCAGTGGGGAGAGCCTTGGTTAGATTTGTTCGCCTCCACAGAGAATGAAAAATTGCAGCAGGATTGCCTGTTGGAGTTTCCAATACAGCAATGGCTCTGTGACGCTTTTTGTCTTGAGTGGAACTCAGGCCTGGTTTATGGCTTTCTGCTCATACCACTTCTCCCCTGAGTTCTCAAGAAGAGCCAAGCCAGAATAATCCTTGAGGTTCCGCACTAGGCACGGACAGTCTGGTATCCAGAGCTATTGAGCCTGGCCATCGATCCTCTGATCAGACTGCCCCTTCAGGAGGATCTTCTGTCACACCAGCAGGGGAGCTTCTGTACCTGAACTTGTCCAGTCTCAGTCTTCTTGAGTAGGAATGAGTGGAGACCGTAGTCAGCTTTTGACCTTCCGTCCGAAGTCTGTAATGTTACCCTGACAGCCAGGCGTCTATCCACCAAAACTATCTCACTGGTGAGACATACACAGTCCTTGTAGGAAGCTGGCCTGGCGTGTGGTGGGTACCCAAAATATTTACAACTTATACCAGGTCCAGGTCTACCCTCTAAGTGAAGTGTAGGCAGTGTCTAGAAGCCAGGCTCTCTAGAGGTAGCTGTGGATGAGCAGCCAAGGCTCATCTAGGAGACATGCAAATCTCATGCAATACAACTGTATTCGCACAGCACTTAAACACATAAAAGAAAACACTCACTTATACAAGAATAAAGGTAATTTATTTCAGGAACACAATACCACAAAATACTAGAAGGGCAACCCTCCAACAGGAGGTAAGTAATACACTATATGTATACACTAGAAATCAGAAATAGGCACAGAAAAGGCTAGAAAACAGTGCAAATAGCAATAACCAATAGTGACCCTAGGGGGAGCCTAAACCATATACTAAAAAAATGGAATGCGAACACAGGACCCCCACCTAGGTAAGTGGAATAAGCAGGGGAGGTGCGAATACCAGAAAACCACTGAGGTAAGTAACACAGTATCTCCCCCTCCCCCGGTGACCAGGAAAGCAGGAGTAAATCACTAGAAATTCCCCAGACCACCCAAAAAGAGGAAAAGGAAGAAAATAAGACACCCAGACAACACTGCAAGAAACCAGTGGTGGATTCCTGGAGAAGAAGACCTGTGGAGAGAGGGGACCAAGTCCAGAAGTGTCAGTGGAGTCCAGGAGGAGTAGGAGCTACTACCCACCCAGCTGTACTAGCAGGAGTTGGTCGATAGTGAAAGAACAGGTCAGCAATGCAGTTCCTGATGGATGCAGAAGATGTTCCACGCTAGAGAGAAGATTGCAGACGTAGCCCACACAGCACTACAGGAAGGGATCCCACGCCGTAGGAGAACCACGCAGAGGTTTTGCGTCGCAGGAAGGAGTTCTGGGGACTGGAGCTAGATGTCGCCTTCAGATCCCTTGGATGAGATGCAAACAAGCCTTGGAAGCTGCAAGAGAAGCGGTGCACCCGGCGACTGTCCTACGTGCAAAGGCAAGGGCTTACCTCCACCAAAGTTGGACAGCTGGCAGAGAGGAATACTCCGGACCACCACGCGCGATGCAGGATCCACGCAGCTCAGGATGAGGAGATCCACGAAGCCGGTTGTTGTTGCAGCAGGTGCCTGTGGATGCAAGGTAGTGACTCCTTCATTCCGAGGAAGATTCCTCCTTCTTCTTCTTCTGCACGCTCAATAGTTGCTGTCTTCTGGGGATGCATGGCCAGGGAAATGTTGCAAAGCTGACAGAAGCCGTGAAACAAAGATGCAGACGAGTCTTCTTTGTTGATTGCGGCGTTGTCGGTTCCTGGGGGGTCCAGTTGCAGTTCCAGTGGCCAGAAGTCAAAGTGGAGGTTGCAGAAAAATCCTGCTTAAGTCTTGCAAGTCGCATCTGAGAACCCAACCGAAAGGGAGACCCTAAATAGCCCTGAAAGTGGGACTGGTCACCTAGCCAGGTACGCACCTATCAGCAGGTGACTCTGATGTCACCTGCCTGGCCTGGCCACTCAGATGCTCCCAGAGTTCCCTGCTAACCTTGGAAATAAGATGGCAGAACCCAGGGACCCTCTGGTGGAGCTCTGAACACCCCTGGGGTGGTGATGGACAGGGGGGAGTGGTCACTCCCCTTTCCATTGCCCAGTTTCACACCATAGCAGGGACTGGGTGCCCTTGAACCAGTGTGGACGGTTTATGCAACAAGGGCACCAAATGTGCCCTTCAAAGCACACCAGTGGCTTGAAGAGGCTACCCTGTTCAAGCCAGTCACACCTATTTCCAAAAGGAGAGGGTGTTACCTCCCTCTCCCAAAAGAAATCCTTTGCTCTGCCTTCCTGGGCTTCATCAGATCAAGCAGTAGGAGGGCAGAAAACTGTCTGAGGGGTGGCAGCAGCTTCGGCTTCCCAGAAAACCCTATAAGACTGGTGGTAGCAATGCTGGGGGGTCCTGTAAGGAGCCCCCAGCTTCCACGGAATCATACTTCTAATACTTGCAATAATATTGGGGTATGATTCTGACATGATTGATACCAAACATGCCCAGGTTCGGAGTTACCATTTTGTACTTGGACATAGGTAGTGACCTATGTCCAGAACACGTGTAAAATGGCGTCCCGGCACTCAAAGTCCAGGAAAAATGGGACTGGAGTTTGTGGGGACACCTCTGCTAGTGCAGGGGTGCCCTCACACACAAGTAACTGCACTGTGTTCTCTGGGCTGAGAGGGCCTACCACAGGGGTGACTTCCAGTGACCTGTAGCGAAAATGGGTGCATGCACCCGTTTCAAGAGACTGCAATGCCAGGCCTGCAGAACCCTTTGCATGGGCTCACTATGGGTGGCAAAATAACTGCTGCAGCCCATAGAGATCCCCTGGTACCCAAATGCCCTGGGTACCTAGGCACCATTTACTAGGGACTTACATGGGGAGACCAGTATGCCAATTGTGGGGAGAAAAAGGTACAGTTACCAAGTTAGAAGGGAGAGATCACAGGGGGCCTAGTTAGCAGGATCCCAGTGAACACAGTGAAACACACTGACAACTGGCAGAAAATGGGGGTAACCATGCCAAGAAAGAGGGCACTTTCCTATAGTACTCAACACTGATAATCAGGCTACGGTACATCCCATGGCATCCTTAGAATGGGGAGGGATTACTGGCCTGAAACGGGTGGTAGCATCTCCTGCAATCCCTGTGCAATGTCTGGCAGGTAATGATCTAGAGTCCTCAGCATGGGCTGAGGTAGAAAGAATGACAAGTTCCGTAACGCATTATCTGGTAGAGACTATCTTGCTGGAGATTCCTTACCTAACAAAATTCCTGCCGTCAGCTTGGAATCCGTAACTTTTTGCTTAGCAGTACCCTGTGCGCACTGTCAGGTGGCGTCGTTTGGATCTGCATTGCGTCATCTGCGCAGTTGGAGGTGTCTGTGACTTCACAGTCGCTTATAAAGGCACCACCATGGCGTGCGTACGGCAGCTCTTTTTCCCATGAACTTCCATGCCAGAAGCGTAGAGTCATGGATAGAACCAACAGTTAGTCTGTGCAAAAACTAGGGCCCTGAAAGGGATAAACCCTAACTCTATACTCGTAGAGCGGTGATGCATGACTGGGTGTAAGGAACCCGCAGCTAGACAGAATCTATACCACATAATGCGTTACCAGAGCTAAGTAAATTGTTCATCTGATAGAGACTTCTAGCTGCAGATTCCTTACTTTAAAGTGGATACCCAAGCCATAACCTTCTGGTGGTGGGTTGCGGATAGATCTTCTCACACTAGAAAGTCTTGTAGGACCGAACAGGTAAAGTGTTTGTCTATCCGGACCGGATTGTCCAGGGAGTAGTGTCTTGCAAACATGTGCAAGGAGGCCCACATTGCTGCATGACAGATATCCAGGATTGGAACACCTTGTGCTGGCGCAGTCATAGCAATTTCGCCCCTGGTGGAATGAGCCCTCAGGAGGCTGCCTCTTGGTCAGTATGTAGCAGATCATAATGCAGAGAATGACCCAGAGTGAAATGGTTCGCTTCTGAACTGCCCGACTGTAGGAAGCAGGCTCTGTATACTACATCAAAATGAGACATAGTGTGCACAGAGTCCAGGGGTTCCCCAAGAGGCTTGACAGAGGCAATAATAGATAATACTAATGCTCTATCTGTGGCACTGTGGTACTGTGGCTTATCAGAGGGTGGTGTTAAACATTTGTTGTACACACACAAGCAATAAGCGAAAACACACACTCAATGACTTAACTCCAGGCCAATTGCTTTTTATACCCAAAATGAAAATGTCACTTACCCAGTGTACATCTGTTCGTGGCATTAGTCGCTGCAGATTCACATGTTTGGCACAGTCCGCTGCCTGGTGTTGGGCTCGGAGTATTACAAGTTGTTTTTCTTCGAAGAAGTCTTTTTGGTCACGGGACCGAAGGACTCCTCCCTCTTCGGCTCCATTGCGCATGGGCGTCGACTCCATCTTAGATTGTTTTCCCCGCAGAGGGTGAGGATGGAGTTGTTTGGTATAAATAGTGCCCATGCAATGGAGTGAATATGTATGTACGTTAAGAGTTTATAATAATTATTTACAAATGTTCAGATGTTTAAGATTTATGATCTACTTCTAAACGGCTACAGGCTTCCCGGGGAGGTGGGAGGGTACATGTGAATCTGCAGCGACTAATGCCACGAACAGATGTACACTGGGTAAGTGACATTTTCAGTTCGATGGCATATGTTGCTGCAGATACACATGTTTGGCATAGACTATAAAGCAGTTACCTCCCCTAAAAGCGGTGGTTTAGCCTGTAGGAGTTGAAGTAGTTTGGAATAATGTTCTTAGTACAGCTTGGCCCACTGTAGCTTGTTGTGCATTTAGTACGTCTACACAGTAGTGTTTAGTAAACGTATGAGGCGTAGACCAGGTTGCAGCCTTACATATTTCGCTCATAGGAATGTTTCCTAGAAAGGCCATTGTAGCACCTTTCTTTCTGGTTGAGTGTGCCTTTGGTGTAATAGGCAATTCTCTTTTGGCTTTAAGATAGCATGTTTGAATACATCTGACTATCCATCTAGCAATGCCTTGTTTAGAGATTGGATTTCCTATGTGTGGTTTTTGAAAAGCTATGAACAGTTGTTTTGTTTTCCTGATTAGCTTTGTTCTGTCAATGTAATACATTAGTGCTCTTTTGATGTCTAATGTATGTAGTGCCCTTTCAGCCACAGAATTTGGTTGTGGGAAGAACACTGGCAATTCTACTGTTTGATTTAAATGGAATGGTGAGATTACCTTTGGCAGAAATTTTGGATTTGTTCTTAGAACTATTTTATTGTTGTGTATTTGAATAAATGGTTCTTGTATGGTAAATGCCTGTATTTCACTTACTCTTCTGAGGGATGTGATTGCAATGAGAAATGCGACCTTCCAGGTTAGATATTGCATTTCACAGGAATGCATGGGTTCGAAAGGTGGACCCATGAGTCTTGTTAAGACGATGTTAAGATTCCATGAAGGAACTGGTGGTGTTCTTGGTGGTATAATTCTTTTTAGCCCTTCCATGAATGCTTTAATAACTGGTATTCTAAATAGAGACGATGAATGAGTAGTTTGTAGGTAAGCAGATATTGCTGCGAGGTGTATTTTTATAGATGAAAAAGCGAGATTTGCTTTTTGCAAATGTAGTAAGTATCCTACTATGTCTTTAGTAGAGGCATGTAATGGTTGTATTTGATTGGCATGGCAGTAGTAAACAAATCTTTTCCACTTAGATGCATAGCAGTGTCTAGTGGAAGGTTTTCTAGCTTGTTTTATGACCTCCATGCATTCTTGTGTGAGGTCTAAGTGTCCGAATTCTAGGATTTCAGGAGCCAAATTGCCAGATTCAATGATGCTGGGTTTGGATGCCTGATCTGTTGTTTGTGTTGTGTTAACAGATCTGGCCTGTTGGGTAGTTTGACATGCGGTACTAGTGAAAGGTCTAGTAGAGTTGTATACCAAGGTTGTCTTGCCCATGTGGGTGCTATCAGTATGAGTTTGAGTTGGTTTTGACTCAACTTGTTTACTAGATATGGAAGGAGAGGGAGAAGGGGAAAAGCGTACGCAAATATCCCTGACCAACTCATCCATAGAGCATTGCCTTGTGATTCGCGGTGTGGGTACCTGGATGCGAAGTTTTGGCATTTTGAGTTTTCTTTTGTTGCGAACAAATCTATCTGGGGTGTTCCCCAAATTTGAAAGTACTTGTTCAGAACTTGGGGGTGAATTTCCCATTCGTGGACTTGTTGGTGGTCTCGCGAAAGGTTGTCTGCTAGTTGGTTTTGTATTCCTGGAATAAATTGTGCTATTAGGCGAATGTTGTTGTGAATCGCCCACTGCCAAATTTTTTGTGTTAGGAGGCACAATTGTGTTGAGTGTGTTCCTCCTTGTTTGTTTAAATAATACATTGTTGTCATGTTGTCTGTTTTGACGAGAATGTATTTGTGTGTTATTATGGGTTGGAAGGCTTTTAACGCTAGAAATACTGCTAACAGTTCTAGGTAATTGATATGAAATTTTGTTTCGTGTATATCCCATTGTCCTTGAATGCTGTGGTGATTGAGGTGTGCTCCCCACCCTGTCATGGAAGCATCTGTTGTTATAACGTATTGAGGCACTGGGTCCTGAAATGTCCGCCCTTTGTTTAAATTTTTGCTGTTCCACCATAGAAGCGAGAGGTATGTTTGGCGGTCTACCAACACCAGATCTTGAAGTTGACCCTGTGCCTGTGACCATTGTGATGCTAGACACTGTTGTAAGGGTCGCATGTGTAGTCTTGCGTTTGGGACAATGGCTATGCATGATGACATCATGCCTAGAAGTTTTAGCACAAATTTTGCTTGTATCTTTTGGTTTGGAAACATAGCACTTATTACCTTGTGGAATGCCTGCACTCTTTGTGGACTTGGAGTGGCAATTCCTTTTGATGTGTTGATGGTTGCTCCTAGATATTGTTGTGTTTGACACGGTTCTAGGTGTGATTTTGTATAGTTGATGGAAAACCCCAGTTTGTGAAGGGTTTGTATGACAAATGTGGTGTCGTTTGCGCATTCTTTTACTGTGTTGGTCTTGATTAGCCAATCGTCTAGGTAAGGGAACACATGTATCTGTTGTCTCCTGATATGTGCTGCTACTACTGCTAGACATTTTGTGAACACTCTTGGTGCAGTTGTTATTCCGAATGGCAACACCTTGAATTGGTAATGTATTCCTTTGAATACGAACCGTAGGTACTTTCTGTGAGAAGGGTGTATTGGTATATGAAAGTACGCATCCTTTAGGTCTAATGTGGTCATGTAATCTTGCTGTTTGAGCAGTGGAATGATGTCTTGTAGTGTGACCATGTGAAAATGGTCCGATATGATGTAGGTATTTAGTGTCCTGAGATCTAATATTGGTCTTAATGTTTTGTCTTTTTTTGGAATTAGAAAGTACAGGGAGTAAACTCCTGTGTTTTTTTGTTGTACTGGTACTAACTCTATTGCATCCTTTTGCAGTAGTGCTTGAACTTCTAGTCCTAAAAGTTCTAAATGTTGTGGTGACATTTTGCGTGTTTTGGGGGGGGATGTTTGGTGGGAAGTTGTGGAATTCTATGCAATAGCCATGTTGGATTATTGCTAATACCCAATTGTCTGTTGTAATCTGTTGCCAAGATTGGTAGAATTGGCTTAGTCTTCCCCCCACTGGTGTTGAGTGAAGGGGTTGCGTGACTTGAAAGTCACTGTTTAGGTGGAGGTGTTTTTGGAGTCTGTAATCTTCCCCTACTCCTTGGGAATTGACCCCCCCTATTTCCCCTGAAACCTCCCCTTTGGAAGGAACCCTGATATGGTGTGGTTCTTGTTTGTTGGCTGGTGGTGTCTGTGGGTTGGCCACGAAACCCCCCTCTAAATGGAGGTTTTCTGAAAGAGCCTCTGCTCTGCGGGGAGTAGAGTGCGCCCATGGCCTTGGCCGTGTCTGTGTCCTTTTTAAGTTTTTCAATGGCTGTATCCACTTCAGGGCCAAAAAGTTGTTTTTCGTTGAAGGGCATATTAAGGACAGCCTGCTGGATTTCAGGTTTGAAGCCTGAAGTGCGGAGCCAAGCGTGTCTCCTTATGGTGACAGCAGTGTTGACTGTTCTCGCTGCAGTATCGGCTGCGTCCAGTGAAGAGCGGATTTGATTGTTTGAGATCGTTTGTCCCTCTTCAACTATTTGCTGCGCCCTTTTTTGGTATTCTTGGGGAAGATGGTCTACGAGAAGTTGCATCTCATCCCAGTGAGCGCGGTCATATCTGGCCAGCAGCGCTTGAGAATTTGCGATGCGCCACTGGTTGGCTGCCTGTGATGCTACTCTTTTCCCTGCCGCATCAAATTTTCTGCTTTCTTTGTCCGGAGGTGGGGCGTCACCAGATGTATGGGAATTTGCTCTTTTGCGAGCTGCCCCTACTACTACGGAGTCAGGTGGTAACTGCGAAGTAATAAACACTGGATCTGTGGGTGGTGGTTTGTATTTTTTATCCACCCTTGGGGTGATGGCTCTTGATTTTACGGGCTCTTCAAAAATTTGTTTTGCGTGCCGTAACATCCCCGGTAGCATTGGGAGACATTGATATTGGCTATGTGTAGCCGAGAGGGTGTTAAATAAAAAATCATCCTCTATAGGATCTGAATGCAGTTGGACATTGTGGAATTCTGCAGCCCTAGCCACCAGTTGTGAGTATGAGGTACTGTCCTCTGGCGGTGACGGCTTTGTGGGGTATGAATCTGGATCATTGTCCGGCACTGGGGTGTCGTATAGGTCCCAAGCGTCTTGATCCTGATCATCTTGACTTATGGTAGTTTGCGCTGGTGAGTGCATTTGTGGCGGTGTTTGTGCCGGCGATGCCTGTTGTAGTGGAGAGGGCGGAGGCGTGACTTTTTTGACCACTTTGGCTTGTGGTTGTGCGTCATCCTTGAGGAGACTGATCCTTCTTTTCCTCATTATTGGGGGAAGGGTTGATATCTTCCCTGTGTCTTGCTGGATGTACAGTCTCTTTTGTGTGTAGTCTGATTCTACACTTTGGAGCTCTTGTCCAAATCTGTGCATCTGGCCACTTATTCCTTGTTCCTCTGAGTAGGATGAAGGTGTGGTATTTTTCGGCGCCGAGAGAGAATCTTTTTTCGGTTTCGGCACCGACAGAATTTTTGTTCCTTTCGGCATGGATTCTCGGTGCCGATGTTTTTCGGTGCCGGTATCTTGTCTTTGTCTCTCGGAGCCGCTTTCTCGGCTCCGAGGTTGCTCCATGGCGGTCCCTCGACCGGAGTCGGGTGTCTTTGCTATGGGCGTGCCCTTTTTCGGCGCCTTCGACGGGTCACCTGTTTTATGGGTCGAGCCATGGCCTGTTGGCAGTGGCATCCCCTGGGCTTTCGTTTTGTCGATGGTTTTACTTTTCGACGTCTTACTCACAGTTTGTTGCTGTTGTTCGACGCCGGAGTCTCCGGATTCTGATTCCGGAACCGAGAATGTTTCCTCTTCGTCGTCGAAACGTTGTTTTGTCGGCGTGGACGCCATTTGTAGACGCCTGGCTCTTCGGTCCGGGAGTGTTTTTCTGGACCGGAAGGCTCGACAGGACTCACAGGTATCCTCCTTGTGCTCGGGGGACAAGCACAAGTTACAGACCAAGTGCTGATCTGTATAAGGATACTTACTGTGACATTTTGGGCAGAAACGGAACGGGGTCCGTTCCATCGGCTTCGATGTCGCACGCGGTCGGGCCGACCAGGCCCCGATGGGGGAATCGAAGCTACCCCAAAGTCTTCCGATGATCGGTGTCGATGTACCTAACTATCCCGATACCGAACGGAACAATACCGACGCTTTCTTCCGAGATTCTGACTAACTTTCCGAACCGAAAGACGGAGCGAACAGGAATACGTCCGAACCCGACAGCGGAAAAAAACAATCTAAGATGGAGTCGACGCCCATGCGCAATGGAGCCGAAGAGGGAGGAGTCCTTCGGTCCCGTGACCAAAAAGACTTCTTTGAAGAAAAACAACTTGTAATACTCCGAGCCCAACACCAGGCAGCGGACTGTGCCAAACATGTGTATCTGCAGCAACATATGCCATCGAACATATTTTGTTAATTTTTTCTAGAACCACAAAGATTCACTTAGCAGGTAAGTACATTAAATGAAAGGTACTTTACATAGTAATACTTAGAACTTTAAATGGAATCAACAATGTACACAGTTTTCTTTAAAATGTCAAAAAGCTATTTTAAGAGTGGACTCTGCAATTTTCTACAGTTCCTGGGGGAGGTAAGCAAAGTACAGTTTTTGAGGTAAGAAACAAACTTAGGGGTTCAATCTCCAGGGCATAGGTAGCTCACCATTGGGTGTCAAGATAACCCCAAACACTCAGCACCAGCAATAGGTGCAGAAGTCAAACAGGAGCCAAAATAACGGTAGCCCCTATGGAGACAGGGGGTACTCTGGTTCTAATCTGCTTGCAGGAATGTACCTGTGTTGCCGGGCACAGACCAGGGGGGTTTGGAGGAGAACTGGAGGGGTCCAAAGTAGGCACAAAAACCACACCCTCAGCGGCACGGGGCGGTCGGGTGCAGTGTGCAAACAGGGCGTCCAGTTCTCAATAGGACTCTATGGAGGGGCCCGGGGGTCACTTAGGCACTGCAGGAAGGGCACAGGGGGCCTCTCAGGCAAGCCATGAACTGAGCAAGGGTGAGGGCCGCATGCTGGTCGTTGCTGCACCAGTGGTCGGTTTCTCTCGGGCCTGGGGGCTACGGGTGCAGTGCTTCTCCAGGCACAGATATTTTTATCCCGGGCAGTCACGGTCAAGGCGGTCCTGGAGATAACCTCTGCAGGCGTCATCGTGGGGGGTGTAGAGAGGTCAGCCCAGGGTGGAAACATCGTCTGAGTCACCTGGGGATCCTCTCGGGATAGTTGGTTTCTTTGGAGATGGGCCGGGGGCGTCGGGTGCAGAGTAGTTGGGCTCATGCTTCTGGAGTGAGGGGAGAGTCCCTTTAAAGATAGTTTCTTTGTCTTCTTTTTGGACAGGTCTGCTGTCCACAGGAGTTTTAGTCCTCAGTGATGCAGGCATGCTCCTGGAGGCTTTTCAGGGTTCACTGGTCCTGCAGAACGCGTTGCTTCTTTTCTTGCAGCTTTTTGAAGCAGGAGACAGGCCAGTAAGGCTGGGGCCGAGTCAGTTGTTGTCTCCTCTTTTCCACTGGGTTTTCTGCTCTGCAGTCCTTTCTTGAGGTCGTCAGGAATCTGATGATCTGGGTTCAGGGTCACCCCTAAATACTAAATTTAGGGGTGTGTTTAGGGTCAAGGGGAAGTAGCCAATGGCTACTGTCCCTGAGGGTGGCTACACCCTCCCTGTGCCCACTCCCTCTGGGGAGGGGGGCACATCCCTATTGGTCCTAATTCTCCAAAGCAAGATGGAGGATTTCCCAAGGAGGGGATCACTTCAACTCTGGACAACTAAGGGGTGGTCCTGGCTGAGGGGGGTGACTCCTCCTTGTTTTATCATTATTCCTACGGACTTGCTGCCAAAAGTGGGTGCTCGTCCGGGGGGGCAGGCATCTCCACTGGCTGCAGTGCCCTGGGGGCACTGTAACACCAAGCTTGAGCCTTTGAGGCTCACCGGCAGGTGTTACAGTTCCTGCAGGGGGAGGTGTGCAGCACCTCCATCCACGAGAGGCTTTGTTTCTGACCACATAGTACACAAAGGTACTCAAGTCAGGTGGTCAGAAACTTGTCTGGAAGTGGCAGGCTGTCACAGACCGGTCAGCCTTGCACTAGCAGTTGGGCTAAAATACAGGCGGCATCTCTAAGATGCCCCCTATGTGTGCATTTTTCAATAAATCCCACACTGGCATCAGTGTGGGTTTCTTGTGCTGAGAGTTTGATACCAAACGGCTCAGTAATCAGTGCAGCCATTATGGTGCTGTGGAGTTTGTAATGACAAACTCCCAGACCATATACTCAGTATGGCTACCATGCACTTACAATGCCCAAGAATTGGCTTAGACACTGTAGGGGCATAGTGCTCATGCAGCTGTTCCCTCAACTTTTGTATAGTGCACACTGCCAAAGGGCTGTAAGGCCTGTTAGATGGGTGACTTACCTATGCCACAGGCAGTGGTTTGTGGACATGGCACTCCGAGGGGAGTGCTATGTCGACTTTGTCTTTTCTCCCCACTAGTACACACAAGCTGCAAAGCAGTGTACATTTACTGAGTGAGGGGTCCCTGAGGGTGGCATAATACATGCTGCAGCCCTTAGGGACCTTTCCTGGCCACAGGGCCCTTGGTACCAGGGGTACCTTTTACAAGAGACTTAACTGTGTGCTAGGGCTGTGCCAATTGTGGAAACAAAGGTACAGTTTTAGGGAAAGAACACTGGTGCTGAGGCCTGGTTAGCAGGGTCGCAGCATACTTCCAAACAAAGCTGGCATCAACACTAGGCAATAAGTGGGGGGTGACCATGCCAACAGTGGCATTTTCCTACAGAACTCCCCCACCAAACGAAAGAGGATGAGACTAACCTTTCCCAAGAGAGTCTTTATTTTCTAAGTGGAAGAACCTGGGAAGGCCATCTGCATTGGTATAGGCAGTCCCAGGTCTGTGCTCCACTACATAGTCCATTCCCTGTAGGGATAGGGACCACCTCAAAAGTTTGGGGTTCTCTCCTTTCATTTGCATGAGCCAACTGAGAGGTTTGTGGTCAGTTTGAACTATAAAGTGAGTACCAAACAAGTATGCTCTCAACTTTTTCAGTGACCAAACCACAGCAAAGGCCTCCCTCTCAATGGCACTCCAACGTTGCTCCCTGGGGAGTAACCTCCTGCTAATGAAAGCAACAGGCTGGCCAAGCCCTTTATCATCAATTCTGGACTGGGAAGCTCCTAAAACCCAGACTCAAGTCAGGGCATTCTTTGGCTTGACTGGGTATTAAAGGAGGTTTGTGCAGGGATATGGGTCCATTGTGACTCCCCTCACAGAAGTAACCTCTAAGAAAATTCCCAAGAAGGTAAACTGGACCCTAGACTGTCAAAAGGCCTTCAACACCCTAAAAGAAGCTAGTTGCTTAGCACCAATTCTAAAAGCCGCAGATTATTCTAAAAAAATCATTGTGCAGACAGATGCCTCTGAACATGGGATAGGAGCAGTCCTATTCCAAACCAATGATTATGGCCTTGACCAGCCTGTTGCTTTCATTAGCAGGAGGTTACTCCACAGGGAGCTGCATTGGAGTGCCTTTTCCATGTAATCAGCCATCCTTGAGCAGAGGCCAAGCACATAGTCCATCACATCTTGTTTAGACTCATCAAGAGGTCTCTCCCAGCCTTTTTTACAAGTGCCAGTGGTCCCCTACAGGATGGCCGAACAGAAGCTCAAAGGGGGGAAACCCTACTCCCTACTGTGGCACCTCTCTGTAGGCAAGAAGCAAGCATGGCAGGAGGACATCCCATCTCCTTTTGAGTTTTTCAGGGAGCCCCTTGATCGTGCCCTTCAATGTCTTGTTAAACTTTTCAACAAGGCCATTGGTTTGTGGATAAGGTGTGGTGAACTTATAAGTCCCTCCCCCCCACTCATTCCACATGTGTTTGAGGTAAGCTGACATGAATTTGGTACCTCTGTCAGAAACCACCTCCTTAGGGAAACCCACTCTAGTAAAGATACAAATTAGGGACTTGGGGCCATATGTACGAACACTTTTTTCCCCATAGACACAGAATGGGTAAAAACCTTTGCGACATCTGGCCCTGGGATACTGCAGGGGCAGTAACTGACCTAAGGGGAATTGCTTCAGGTTATCTGGTAACATGATCCACTACTCCCAGTACGTATTGGTGCCCCGATGCTGTAGGAGGTTCAAGTGGACCGACAATGTCCACACCAACCCTTTCAAAAGGGACCCCCATCACTGTAAGTGGAATGAGGGGGGCCTTTGGATGGCCACCTGTCTTGCCACTTGCTTGACAGGTCACACAGGAGCTACAAAACTCCCTTACTCTCTGGGACATATTGGGCAAATAGAAATGGTTCACTAATCTGTCCAATGTCTTTCTTTGTCCCAAATGGCCAGCTAAGGGGATGTCATGGGCCAAAGTGAGGATAAACTCTCCAAACTCCTGAGGCACTATCTCTCTCCTAGTGGCACCAAGTTTGGGATATTGTGCCTCAGTGTAAAGGAGTCCATCCTCCCAATACACTCTGTGGGAGCCACTGACATTTTTCTTCTCCTGTTCAGCAGCTTACTCCCTAAGGTCTTCAAGAGTGGGACAAGTCTTTTGTCCCTGGCAGAGATGTTCCCTTGAGGGTCCCCCTGGGACCAAGAGCTCTACCTGGTAAGGTCCCAGCTCCATGGACTCAGCTCCCTACGGGCATTGGACATCTTCCTGGGAAGGGAGGTTCTGTTTCTTGTGCTGCACAGAGGCTGGGACCCATGTCCTCTTACCTTTTCTCTTGGAAGGTTGGGCCATTATTCCAGGCTCCAACACTTCTTTTTCATCCTGTGCTCGGCTCTGTGCTCTTGTTTTTACACACACCAGTTCAAGGATTCCCAGCATGGCTGCATGGGTTCAGAGTTATACCTCAGCCCATGCTGAGGACTCCAAATCATTTCCTAGCAAACATTCTACTGGGATTGCAGAAGAGACCACTACCTGCTTCAGGCCAGTAACCCCTCCCGATTCCAAAGTCATCCTTGCCAAGGGATGGACCTTAGTTTCATTGTCAGCATTAGTGACTGGATATGTTTGTCCAGCCAAAACTGTTGTAGGGAAAACAGCTTTTCTGTCACCATGGTGACACTGGCACCTGTATCCCTCAAGGCTTTTACTTTTGTCCCATTTATCAAGAGCTGCTGCCTGTATTTTTGCATATTAGGCGGCCAGGAACCTAGTGTGGCTATATCCACCCCACCCTCAGAGACTAAAGTGGCTTCAGTGTGAACCCTGAATTGGTGTGGCACATTGATTGATCCCACGTGGAGACTGGCTATTCCAGTGGAAACTCGAGTAGAAGTTGAGGGACTTTTTTGGGGACAGGCCTTATTTCCAGTTTGGTGTCCATGCTGTCTACAGGTGTGACACCAAGCCTTCTTGGGATCAAAGTTTTTACCCATTTGGGACTGTGAAGAGGCCAGGGGCCCACCCTCCTGAGCAGGTTTCTGGGGCTCTTGAGAAGACTCTTTAGTTTTGTCCTTTGATGTCTCACCACCCTTCCCCTGGGAAGGCTTTGTGATCACTTTATTTTGGTCACCCCCAGTGGAAGTCTTGGTCACCCTTGTCTTGCTGCAGAGGTCTGCCTTCTTTCCCAATTCCTGGGGAGAAATTGGACCTAGGTCTACCAGATGTTGATGCAACTTGTCTATGAAGCAGTTACTTGACAGATGTTCTTTTATAAATAAAGTATACAGCCATTCACAGTCATGCACTCCACTGCCAGTTATACAACCATCTAGTGTTTTGACTGAGTAGTCAACAAAATCAACCCAGGACTGGCTCGAGGTTTTGTGAGCCCCCCTGAACCTAATTCAGTACTCCTCAGTTGAGAACACAAAGCCCTCAATCAGGGTAGCCTTCATGAGGTCATAGGATTCTGCATCTTTACCAGAGAGTGGGTGGAGTCTATCCCTACACTTAGCAGTAAACAGTTCCCAAAGGAAAGCTCCCTAGTGAGAACTGTTTAACTTTCTGGTTGCACAAGCCCTCTCAAAAGCTGTAAACCATTTGGTGATATTGTCACCGTCTTCATATTTTGAGACAATCCCTTTGGGGATTTTTAGGATGCCAGTATTCTCTCTGACCCCATTTATGTTGCTGCCACCATGTATGTGTAATAAACCCATTTCTGCTCTCTCCCTTTCTATAGTTAGGAGCAGTTTCTCCAAAGCTAACCTTTTGGCCATCCTTGCTAAAAGGATGTCCTCCTAATTGAGGCTGCCCTCAATGTTCACAGAGGAACTGGACTCCCCTGTGGAAGAACGAGAGTCACTGAGTCTGATTTGTGAGGACCGGGGTCGTGGATCCCTGGTCTGCCTAGTTAGGGTAGGAGGAGGGAGTTCTACCTCCTGATCCCCAACTGAGGGGAGGTCTTCCTCTTCAGTAGGGTGGTCCCAGGCGTACTCTGCCAAGAGCTCCTGGAGCTTGACCTTGGTAGGGTTGGAACCAGTTTTAATCTTTCTTAGCTTACAGAGGGACCTTAGCTCTGTCATCCCTAGGTGAAGGTGAGGGGTCAGGCTGAGTTCCATCACCATATGCTCTGAGCTACTTCATTATGTCTCTAAAAGTTGGGATTACTTTTTATGAGCCCTTAGCGACCTTCCCTGACCAAAGGACCCTTGGTACCAGGGGTACCTTTTACAAGGGACTTAACTGTGTGCCAGGGCTGTGCCAAATGTGGAAACAAAGGTACAGTTTTGGGGAAAGAACACTGGTGCTGGAACCTGGTTAGCAGGGTCCCAGCACACTTCCAATCAAAGCTGGCATCAACACTAGGCAAAAAGTGTGGAGGGTAGGGGGCGACCATGCCAACAGTGTTATTTTCCTCTCCCCTCAGACGCCTGGAAGAAGCACTGCACCTGCAGCCCCGAGGCCTGTGAGAAACTGACCACCAGTGCAGCAATGACCAGCAGGTGGGCCCTCACCCTTGCCCAGTCGGCGGCTTGCCCGAGAGCCCCCCGTGACCTGCCTGCAGCGCCTAAGTGACCCTCGAGTCACTCTATAGAGTTCTATTGAGAACCCGACACCCTGTTTGTACACGGCCGCCCCGTGCCGCTGAGGGTGTGGTTTGAGTGCCTACTAAGGGCATATCCAGTACTCCTCCAAACCCTCCTGGTCTGCCCTCTGACAATGCGGGTACTTACCTGCCAGCAGACTGGAACCGGAGTACCCACTATCTCCATAGGCGTCCACTATATTTTGGCTCCTGTTTGACCTATGCACCTGCCACAGGCCTAGAATGGCCGAACTGGAACTCCAAGAGAAGTGCCACCCCAGACGAGGACCCTCCGTTCAATCCCCAAGGAGCAGGAGTCGCACAAGGAGAGCACTGCTGCCACCGGGGTAGGATCCAGCCGGCCTTCGCCCAGCAGCGCATCCCGCAGATTCGTCATGTTTCCACACCTTTTCCGGCATGCTTCAGCCCAGCGTCCAAAAACAATGTGGCGGGCGGCACCCCAGGCTGATCTACAGGCTGCAAGCCTCAGACGGCCATGGCATCTCCCGGCCTAGGCGAGGAGTCTCTGATCAGTCCTCAATGTGCACAAAGAGGGCCCTTATGCAGCAGGGCCAGGTTCCAGCTGGTCTCCGCCCAGCCGTGTGCCTCTGCAGCTTGCCGTGGTCAGAGACCTCAGTCGCCCAGGCCGTGGTTGTCCTTTTTCCGCCCATCTGATTCAGCAGAGACCTATGACAGCAAGGGTGATCCGCTGGGCTGAGCAGGCAAAGCTACATTGGAAAGGCCTTTGTCACCCTCGGGTGCAGGATTATTCCGGATGTGGCAAGGAGTGTGGAGGAGCTCACTAAGAGCGCGGCCTGTCGGCTATGTTGCTGGCCACGCCCCTATCCACCAAGCATCTTTAAACCGCCATCCCTCAGCATCAGGACCACTCCATAGAAGTAGGGGTTAGGGGTGGTTGTCCTGGAAAGTTGGAACTCGCACCAAAAACACTCTGGTGGACAGGTAACTGTCCACAGATTTCTCTTAGGCCTCCTAGACCTCTGTCTTGTCAGATTTGGTTGCCCAACCTGGTTTAAAGACACCACTCCTACAAACTTTTCAAAAGTTTTCAAAGTTTGGACTTGCCAATGTTTGTTTGCGGTTGATGTCAAAGTTTTCAAATGCTTTAAAAATTCATCTCTCCGGAACCCTCTGGTGGATTTCGATCATCAAGGACTCAAAAAAGTCATAAAATTATACTGTATTTTAAAAATAGTTCTCGTCTCTTTCTTGTTTGATGACTTTCTTATTCTGTGTAGTGTTGTTACATGGTTTACACACTGTTCCTTTGCTAAGCCTTGCTGACCTGTACCATAGCTACCAAAGGGTTGACTTGAAGGTTAAGTAAATAACTCTGAATGGCCCTAAGAAGACAAATGTGAGTGTACTGCATGCTAAAGCCACAAACGTATCATACAGTACCCCAATTTTATTTTTCACTTTTGCAGTAAGTTTCATTTAATAAGAATTAAGAGAACATAAGCACAAGAGGCAGAACACATTTTAGGATACAGCATTAAAATAGCTCTTCTTAAACTCACCTGTGCAGTTCTCCTGCCTGTCGTTTCATTTCTTCTGTTAACAAAATTTTCTCCTTTTTCATGGAAAGGCATTCTGATTGTAGGGCAATGCAATCTCCTCTCAATTTCTCGAGATCTTCTGTTAATAAAGAAAATGTATGTTAACAAAATCGTCAAATCACTGAGTATTTTAAATAAATTCCACTCGCTATACTGGATGGAGTTAAAAATAAACTCGGTGGAACAGTGCTAAATTTGGAAACAAAAACGTGTCAGTGCCCAAAGCTCTCCTTTGAAACACGCGGCTGCTTCATTTAAATGTGCGAGCACTGTATACTTAGGCAGCGTAATTCTAAAGCCATCTAGTGCCTCTTTAATCCATTTACAGCTACTCCCTGCCCCTTCAGCTCACTCTTGCAGCTTTCTGCTTTCTCCTTTTGTGACGCTTTTTTTGTTTTTCTCTTCCTCCGTCTTTCCCATATGTGTCTTTTACTCGCAGTAAATACCTGCTGCAGAGAACTAAGTGCAGGCCCTCAAAAAGTGCTGGTGCCCCCCCACCAGAAAACACTGGCTCAAATTAAGCACTGCTGTGGTAGGAAGCTAAACATCCATTTCAGACAGTGAAATGAATGGACACAACTAACTTAACAAAACTACAAAGCACAGCTTTAAGAACAGAAAAGGATTTGATTTTCTAGAGTCACTTTTTTTTAAGTGATGTAATTTTTTGACAAAATACAATATAATAGTACTTAAATGCAGTGAACATTGAATCATAATTCAACATGAGTATGACTTTTGAAGTTTATCTGTTGAGTCGAGGGAGAGGATGGGGGGGAGGATAAGGCGATGGGACAAGAAAGAATAGAAAGACGAAAAAGAAAAAGGGGGATATAAACAAAAGGAGGGGGTGTTGAGGCACCTGGGGAGGACAGAAGGGCATGTGGTAAATAGAACTATGAACCATATCTGAATGATAACAATAATAATAATAATAATTTTTATAACAACAGCGGTGCCCTAATCTACATCATAGCAGTATTCCAGAAACCACCCTTCCTTGACAGCTACGAAGCACATCCAGGATGTGGAAATCTGGGGGTACCTTGAGCAGGTCATATGGCTTGTCGCACCACAGGGGCCATGTTGGGAGGGGTGGTGGAGGATTCTATGGTGACTAAGCCGTGGATGGGAGGTCTGGTCAGTGGGTGGTTAGCGGTGTCTCTCAGCCGCCTGTCCCGATGTGCGCAGGGATTCGCAGGTCTAGAAGAAGGGGGACGCAGTTTAAGCCAGGGTGGGACTGGAGGCATGTACAGGGTATCTACTGGACTAACAGGAAGGATGGAAAGAGATAGTTGTGTCTATCAACTGAAGACGGAATATATAAGTGCTGTATGCCGTAGGTTCAAGGAGTATCGAGTAAGGTATAACATGGGGGGTACAGCTTTTTAGAGGTAGAGAGGAGCAAGATAGAGTAGTGTGTCTTGGAAGTGGTTGAAGTAGGTTATAGTGAAGGGGAGAAGTGACAGGCCAGAATAATGGAATTATTGAGGCAGAGAAGTAGAGTCCATAGAGTGAAGGAAAGGAAGAAAAAGGGGAAAAGAGAGGAAAGAGAGGAGAGGAGCTGAGGAGGGCTGAACTAAGGACATCCAACGTCCGGCGCACAACGCAACCTAGGGGAGTCAGGCGGGGTGGATGGGGTGGGGGGGGAGAAGGGCGGGGAGCGGGAGATTTTGTATTAGTGTTAGTAATGAACATGAAGGCGAGCAAGTAGTGACCTCCCTATGAAGTATCGGTGACAAAGGGCACCCATGTCTGTCTAAACAGGTCGACTTGATCTTGCATATTATATATGGTATGTTCATAGGTTGCAATCCGGACAATTGCCACCATCCATTCCTCCAGGTTGGGGGAGGCAGAAGATCTCCAGTGACGTAGGACTCAAATCTTGGATGTCGCTAGGTCAGTGTGTAGTAATCAGCGTTGCGGACGTGACAAATCAGGGAGATTCTCCATGTCATGAAGACGTATGAGAAGAGAGGAGAACGGTGTCCAGTGTCAAAGAGGCTTTGAGGGTAGTACCCACCAAATGCCAGAGGGGTCGGACCGAGGGACAGTCGCAGATGATGTGGGACAGATGGCACCGGGTCTCCGGGCATCGGCAGCACTCTGCATTTGGAAGAAGATCCACCTTGTTTAGTTTTGCAGGGGTCCAGTACCAATTATGGATTACTTTGAAAAGGCAGAACTTTAGTTGGGCTTCCCGGATGCCCGTTTCTAGAGCCATCATTAGCTCTGTCCAATCCTCTTTGTCGAATTCTGTTTGGAGGCGCGTAGGAACCTGGCTCTATACATGCTATATCAAAATGACAGTGTGCACAGAGTCCAGTGGTTCCCCAAGAGGCTTGAGAGAGTCACTAACAGATAATACTTATGCTCTATTTGTGGTAGTGGGGTGGAGCAGTTAGGTTTATCAGAGGGTAGCGTTAAGCATTTGTTGTACACACACACAAGCAATAAGTGAAAACACATACTCTGAGCAGACGATATGGAGAGTTTACGTCACTAAACTCGGTTACACGAGCCTGGCACAAAATCCTAAACAGACAGGGATTGATTGGCCTTATTGTACTCCCCATATGTACCGTTGGAGTGGTGCACTTGGTTCGACCTGTGGCGCGATCAGAAATTGATACAGGCCATGAGCACCTTAGGTATTGGTACTATGGGGGAAACTGTTTGTGGAGGACATTCATGAAAAAATGGAACTCAATAGAGAATCAAACAACCAGGCCTACTGCGCTGCTTCGATATCAGTATCACAGGGTTAGACATGCTATGGCTGCACTGTTGGATGATGATATGCGCGAACCCCCGGATGTACAGGCTCTCTCTGTGGTGGTGTTGAACTGTAGTGTAGCCATTTTTAATGTAGCTTTCTGCGCGTTTGCTTAAAGTATTAGGCCTCTGTGCACTTTGCCCTAGATGCATTTTATTTAGCTTCGCACTGTTATTTTACAATAACCAGTTTCACGGTCTTGTTTTATTTTCTTCTATCACACTGTTTAGCTTACTTCAGCACTGAAGTTCTCAAACAATACATTCTTGCTCACTCTGTGCTTCAGTCAAGGATACAGTCTGGTACATTGCCGATAGACGTGGTAGAAGTTTAGTCTTTAGGGTTTGTAGAAAGTAGACATTCTTACGTAGGGACGTTTCTTAGAACACCGGCATGTTAGTTAGAAAAACACTTCCCAGTCCTGGTACACGTAAGAGGAAGATTCCGACCAGGAACCCACAACTAGATGCTGACTGCCCTGTTGCAGATGCTGATCCCAATCACAGGCCTTTGCTCAGGTATGAGGGTCGATGTCCTCCCGGGGGAATCTGAAAGGCAGGCTTAGAGCTTCACATGCTGTGCTCAAAATATAACTTAGAGAAAGAACGTAATCTAGTTGCGCTATGATAGCATTATTCTTATGTTTCACTCTCCTTGTTACTATTTCAATCCTACTGTGTTGTATGGTTCTGGTTATTGCGGGTCACGCCTTGTTATCTAAAATGCAGTAGTTTTATTAAACCAATCTATAAAACTCAAACTGCCTTTGTCATTTATATATGAGACCACACTGTGTATGAGGGAACTGGTTGTGACCTGAGTGACCACGACTTCCCTGTGAAGCACATGTCATGCGCTCAGCTGCTCAATTGCCTCTTCCTTTTGGGAGAGATAAAGCACTGCTAGTTAGCCGGAGCTCAACCCGGATTTGGGGTGACAAGGGCCCTTCGCCGTGGGTCAGACTTAGTCCCCCACACTGTGAACGATCTTGCCACCCAAAAATTCAGTAGTCTCATTAGGATAATGAGAGCCTACGCGACATGGCACCGCCAACAATTGGTCTGGCTCTAATTTTCGGGTCCACCAGTTTCTCTCGGTCTCATATACTATAATGATCCCCCAGATACTTTAACGAAGACGTCTGTGGCACTGAGGACTTCCACCACTGCGGTATAGGTAACCCTAATTATAGCGGATGGTTGTTCAAGCTTGAACCTTAAAAAAAAAAACCCAGTCTTGGTGTGCCTTCTCTGAACTCTTGCTGTTTTTCTAATGGCAAATCCCCAGGTAATACAAATATATCTTAATATGAGACAACCGCTCACAGCACATTTGCTTGCACATAGTCTTACGATCCAAGGTGCTCCAGTCACGTTTGTGGTGGCCGCCCACGCAGCCTATAGAACAGAACTTTTTTACTCCTGGGTCACATTTCCAGCAGTTGATGGGAATACAAATACATTTCACACATATACGGTTGCGAACGCGCCTGGCCAGAACAGGGCGTACGCATACCTGGAGATACCTCTATCTTATCAAGAACATAATAATTGGCTTGATGGCACCCTACCCCATACAATATTACCGGTAAGGTTAGGTCCACTGAGTAATGATGGTCCGACCTGGCCTTTACTGCCACATATACACCACATCCTGCGGTTGCAAATATGCCGGTTGCTGAAGTTCGTCGTTTATACACAGACTTAACAGCTGCATATTGACGCTTAGTACAATTTGTGATGCAGACACTAAATACAAACCCAGCACGTGCTGCTCCGGCACAACCACATGCAGTAACACCAGGTATAAACCCGGTGACTGTGCACTCTATTATGGGTAAAGTTCCAGCAAAACGGGAGGAGACTTCATTTTGGCTGGCACAGAAAATCAATACACTGGAGGCGGTATTTCCCCATATGGGACCTCAGGACAAACATAGAATATTAACTATGTGTTTACCATTTGGCATGGTTCCCACAGTGGAACATTGTAATACATGGGGCACGGTGTTTGCCGCGCTCTATACAACGGCAGACGGTACACCGACATTGGCCAACTTACCGGAAGTGATTAAACAGATTCAGGATGAATATGGGGCTGCCCCGGCATTAGATTTAGGAATGCAACTGATGGGCAACTTTGCCACGGTTTCTTCAATAATCCTAAGTAATCTTAAAGGGGAGGCAGTTGCACTTGCGTCTTCGTGACGTCCTGCAACTAGATCAGGAGCAGGAACTGCCAAAAATAATAGCGGGAACATATTCCAGTATCGGTTGAGATAGCCTAGGGGCTAGACCGCAAAAACCTCAGTTTCAGGGAAAAATTAGTAAAGAAAATGCTAAACAGCAACCTGAGGGTAATAAGAAGCGCTGGGAGAAAAAACACCTAAAAAAGAAAGGGGAGAATCTCCACGTACGGAGACCCCGCAGAATAGGTATAATCTCAGAAATAGGGATAATCTAAAAACGCCTGATAGATATCAATTCACTGATACACGCCAATCTCGTTCCTTTCAGGACTCATCGGAAAAGAGAAATGATAGAGGTGGGCGGTCAGAGCGGAGAACAGAGTACGTGAAACCAAGACAGGAATCACAACGCTCTTCGGAGGGTTCTGTCAAGAAGGAAGAGAAACCGATACAACAAAAACAACAGTTTAAAAAGAAAAAGGTGGCGGCAGTCTCAGTTAGACATGCCACTCAGGAAGAGAATTCTCTTGAAGAACAAGACATGGGCACTAGCACTGCTAGACAGCGCGGCAGAGGTCACAATAGTTCGCCGGAATCTTCTAGAGCACCTGGAGGTGAAAGCAACTGATGACTTCATACAAGTTGAAACAGCGGATAAGCGTGTCTCTGAACCCGATAGGGTGTATACAGTGACTTTAGAATTGGAAGGAGACATTGAACGCACTATACACGCAATCTTTTGGGATCGCGTAGTCAAGATATATGACATTTTGCTGTCTGAACAGGATTGGCCGCCTGATTTTGTCTGCATCTGCCCAGTAGGGGAGGAGGTTATTAAACCTTCGTTCTCGCCCCTTGTTCCAGGGGAACTCGCAGAGTCCTATTGCATCAAATGGGCTCTAGCACAAGCACCTGCCTTATACAGAAATCATGTAGGGTGGGATAGGGATTCTCCATATCATGTAATTACGACTAAAGGTGAACCTCAGCCACAACTGCAGTATCCCATAAAACATGAAGCAAGGGCACCGGTGAGGGAAATACTTACACAACTGGAATACCAGGGGGTGATTGAACCCTGTGTCTCACCGATGAATAATCCCTTATTCCCTGTAGCTAAACCGGACCATTCATATAGAATAGTCTTAGACTACAGACATTTGAACGGACATAGACGTACATACGCTATACAAAATTCACATAGCGCCGTACTGATGAACAACATTGTGCGGAAAAAATATTAAACGACTTTAGACATCTCAAATGAATTCTTCTGCCAGAATATAGCACCCGAAAGCAGGGATTTGACAAACTTCAGCACGTTAGGCTCCCAGAAAAAATTCTGTTGTTTGCCTCAGGGGTATAAGAACAGCCTGGGACTGTAATTTTACACAAGTTAGACCCTGAAGCATTGTCATATGTAGATGATATAAATCTCACGGATAACGAGTTGCTACAACATTTAAGACGAGTAGCCCGCATTGTTGTGGGGTTTGCCGACATTGGCTACAAATGTAACTTTCAAAAATCTAAAATTGCCTTCCTCAGCGTCATATTCTTGGGATGTCGAATGAAGGTAAGAGCCTAGCGCCCCAATTCTTAGAAAAGTGTGCACAATTGCAACCACCTAATACGATTAGGAAACTCCAGTCATTATTGGGCTTTCTAAATTTTGACAGAACGTACATTCCTGAATATGCTACACGCATTAAACCTTAATATGAATTAATCCGTCCTGATTTCTCAAGCAAATTCTGGACAATTGAACATACACATACTCTTCGGGAGTTACAAGCAGATCTTCTAGCGGCAAAACATTTACATACACAGGACAATAAGACGCATTTGGTCATCAGGGTGATAGCTGGGGCCATTGGGTTTACGTATGTCACATTTAATGAAGGTGAGACAGTCCCGATTGGATACAAGTCCCAATTGTATTCGGCTGCTGAACAACGATTTGCACCCACAGAGAAAATTCTCACTGCTGTACAGATGGCTGTTATCAAAGAACGACCTCTTGCCCAGGGTAAACGCATTGTCGTTTCCCCTATTCCGGCCCTGGAGGCTGTTACAAAAGCTAGCGTTCCCAACGCAAAAGCACTGCACCCGCGATGGATACAATGGGCTACGTCTTTAACAGCCACTGATGTAGATTACATTTTTGACCCAAAATTACAAACTCAAGAATTTCTGCAATATGAAGTTGAATATTCTGTTCTCGCTGACACGTTGCCTATTGATCAATATCAAGTAGTTATGTACACCGATGGCTCTGCGCAACCGGCGGTAGGAACAAAACACCAATATTCTGCTGCATGTGCGGTAGTGAGCGGCCATATGAAGGGGGGGAAATTCTGTCCCCAACATACTTATAGACAGACCTTAGGGGATTGTATGGCACAATTGGCTGAGCTGAAAGCTCTATTGATGGCATTAGAACATACAGATCCGACACAGTTCACACTGATCGTTTGTGATTCGTATTATTATGTCCAGTCTTTTAATGAATAATTACATTTCTGGCGCTTGAATGGGTTCAGAGATTCAAAAGGCAACACCATAAAACACAGACTACTGTGGGGGAAGGTAGCAGACCTGAAGGAGACACTACCCAAAGTCCATGTTGTACATACTCTTGGACACCAGCGCGTTGGAATACACGTTGCTGGGAATACTTTGGCTGATGAAGCAGCAAAGTCGGCAGTGGCGGTAGCCACTGTGGCTGCAGTGACTCGCTCGAGTTCCAAACCAGACACAGAGATTCTGGCTGCCATAAAAGCTACGGTTGATGGCACGCCCTATCCTAAAGGATTTCCTAATAAATACCAATACTTTATGGGAAGTATGCTAAACGCTGAGTTTAAAATACCTAGCGTAGGCGTACCCGACATCCCCAATAAAGTTGTAAGACCACAATTGATTAATGCAGCGCATGAGGGAGTGGCATCTGCACATGCTGGCGTGGCCGCCACAATTTCGCTATTACAGGCCCGTTACTGGTGGCCTGGTCTCTATAAAGAGACTAAGCAGTATGTCCTTTGGTGTGACATCTGTCAACAAATTAAAGTTTCAACAGCTAAGCGCCCGCCACAGACACCCCTCTTAATATCAAACAGACCATTACAATATGTGTACTTGGATCATTGCGGTCCACTAACACTGGATAGTGCATACAAATATACACTAGTCGCTGTTGATTCTTGCTCCAGATTTGTGAGGGGGTGGCCACAGCGCTCGGCTGACGCTCAAACTGTTATTAACGATTTGCGTGTCTTTGACGGCACATATGCAGTTGCAGCATTCCATTCGGACCAGGGCCCTGCTTTTGCCTCAAGGGCATTCAGGGACACCATGGCTTCGTTGGGGATCCAGCTCCAGTACTCGTCTCCATTTCATCCCGAGGGAAATTCTGTTGTGGAGCGATTAAACCGCTATTTAAAGCAATCCATAAAAGCAAGAGTCTTAGGTACGGGTTGTAGTTGGCTAACCCACCTGTATGGAGTTCAGAGAGCACTAAATAACCTGCCTAGAAGGTCCCTGGGGGGTCGTACTTCATATGGTTGCCTGTTCAGAACACAAATGTTTGTTCCGGATCTTGATGTTCCTGGTGTGGAGGCGGCAGAAACGCCTTTTGACATAAATGATCGTGTCACTGTTTTGCAGGAATTACAACAGTTCCGTCAAGATAACTCTTCTAAAACTGCTGCCGCCACAGGAATTAAGGATGTGCCAGTAACACCTACTGGTTGGATTCCCAGAGTTGGGGATCCTGTGCGTGAAAAGGTCGCAGTGAAAAAAGAATTTGGCCCTTCTTATCGAGCACCAGTCCCTGTGTTGGGGATACACGGAACGAGAACTGTTATTTTACCACCGTTGCCAGGTGCCAAAGAAAATTGCTTTGTTTCTATTGACAATGTCAAGTTACAACATGTGGCCGATTCTACACAGCCGACCAAGAGGAACGTCCAGTATTTCCCGAATCCCTCTCACTACTGGGGAAGATGGTCCGCTTCAAGTTATCTATACCAACACTGTTGCCTCTCCGAGCTTGGGGAGGGTGGATGATGATCTCGCATTAGTTCCACTGACAACAAATAACTTACAAACATTTGATCGAATCACTAGGACTACTGACGTGACGGATGGTGCTATCTACAGTGTACCACTGAGAGAAACACCAACTCCTCCATTGAATACAGCAACACCTTTTGCACTAACTGCCTCTGGGTACTTTGCCAACAACAATGATGGTCTATCGGACTCGTTCGCCTCTTCGACTACTGACCTGTCAGGTCCACATAAGCTGATGTGTTGGTTTAAAGATATGTATTTTGTTTTTCCTTTGAACTATCTGTGGCTCTTATTGACTATGTCAGCATTTTCTCTCTGGATAGGGTTTGTCATTACCTTATTTCTGTTGATACATGGTCATTTTCTTCCTGAGAGATCACCGGTTGAACAGGTGGAGGAGGTGTTGAAGCCACATTTTTCATCACATTGGGTTTGAAGAGACTTGTCCTTTCTGAAATTTTTTGCAGTGCCAATTCCGGATGGGATTGTGTGGGATAAAGTACTGTTTGATATATACGGCCCGACTGAGATAATTCAAATACCGTATGTCCTAAAGTTGATTCCATGATGACTGAATTACAATATTATACTGTCTATGAAAATTAAGATGTTTACCAGTTTAAAGACAATTATGGTGACATGTTTTGCTATAATTATTATGGGCACCATTTTATACACAAAGCAAGTAGTCCAAAAACGATATTTGACTATACGCAATGGGAACATTGCCCGACTCCCCCACAGGGGAGTTCCAAAACTTATTCTGACAAATTTACGTAGTTTTCTGGGCATCATCAAATGAATGCTAAGTCATATTATTTTAAGTTAACTCCGTCTAAAGATAAGCAAATGTTGTTGACTAATACGAAATTCATATACTCAGATTCTTTTGTTTCCAGACTGTCGATTGAAGGTTATGAATATTGGTCTAATAATGTTGATTTGAAAAGTGTTTGGGGAACAAAACATTGGCAGACAAAGGGTAGAGAAACATTGTTTAGAACATGTCTCATTCCCGTCCAAATGATTTTTTTTAAATGAAACAGTACAACAGACTAGCTGTTTGGGCTTAGCAACGATTAGAGAATTGAACATGCCTAGTATACCTGTCCCTGCAAAAATTAATAACTGGCAGAAATACATAAATGCCACTTTTAGTGAGCTTACAGACTGGGTCCAGAATGGTACATTTAATACTTCATTGACACGTCCTGGCAGGTGGTTATTGTGACCTATAGACACCAACAGGTGTCATCAACGTTTTGTCACCTCCTCTGGGGGGTTTCCGGATGAGTCGGGCAGACCCTCGCTATATAGCACCAGAACATGCTGAAATAATTACTACATATAGTGTGGGGCAATTGTGCCAACAATGGTTAAAATCATCCTTGCTAGATGCAGTCAAGACACATCTCACTCTCCTGTCTAATAACACTGACTTACAAGATTTTTTGTCAGGCCCGAAGACACCACGTAGGAAGCGTTTCTTGTACAAAGTATACAATGAAATATGGAAACTTTCCCAGCAGGAGGCTGCAGCCCGGTTAAGGCAGTTAGATCAGGAAAATTTTAAAAAGCCATTAGCTGTTGTGGATAATGGAATTCACACCTTGTCCGACCAAATATATATGATTAACAACATTGTTTCTTCTGCTATAGACATTATACGATCTGATATGTCTTCTTTATATCATGGACAAAGTCAGACCCGGTCCATTATGCAGTTGGGTTGGGCACTTCAGACATTGAAGGCGGGTCGCGTTCCGTGGCAGCACATCAGTGGCAGGTAGATTTTGTTTCCTTTAATTTAACGCGACAACAACAACTAATGGCTAAGAAGGAGGCGACTTATGTCATGCTCAACATTGAAAAATTAGAAAGATTGCCTTTTACCGTGGCCGAAATACCATCTGCAGAGTGGTTAATACACAGGGTTATTAATCTGCCTATTTCTACGTTACAATTCACTTCTTGTTTGAAACATGTTCCAGTAGGCAGATATGAGAAGTTGGGGGATAGTTCTATCCATGAGGTGTGGGAGCTTCCCTTCTTGTACAAATGTCTCAAAGGCATGAAAGAGGTCTTTCTTAGCGGTAGTGAATGCAAGACTTCAGTCAGCCATTCGATGATTTGTAAGCAGCTGTCCTTGCATGGGGCATGTAATGCCTCGGTTGCGAACTTGGCTTGCTATCTGAAGAGAGCTCCGGTCCCCTTGATTAAACGCACATTCCAGGTGCTTTCAAACGGCAGCTACGTCCTCCTCAATAGTGAACACTGTTGTGGCATGCGGGCCAGAATAGTTTACGTTGTTTCGGTCACTAAGGTCGTTACTTGCTGCAGGAGTGTGTTGTTTCCCCCACTAAATTAAGGGAGGTAGCAAATATCTAGCCTCACGTTGCTACTTCCAAGGTGAATTTCGACAAGTTAAGTAGACTAAAGGCTTTATTGTTTCAGAAGCATGTGGCCCTTACATCTGCACGCGAGACCTAGGCACTTCAGGTGGCAAGGTCATCAGCGGAAATACAGTCCCTGTTAAATACCAACTTTCTGAGCCACTTTGGGGAACTCGTGGGATGTATATTTAATGCGTCCAGCATGGCTGGATTAGCAAATTTTTTCAAAACCGTTGGTGTCGTTCACACCTTCTCTTCCATATTCGGTTTAATACCTTCGGCTATTCATTCAATTTTCGGAAGCATTTTTGGGGGATTTCCGATAACTTTGGCTTTATTAGCTGGCATTTTGCTGTTGCTTTTCCGCAATGGCTGTCTCGCCGCAACAAGGAAGAATGGGGCGCTCCCATCAGCGCATCTGTGTTGTGAATGCATGATGCAGCACTTTGGAGCAACACTCATGGAACATTTGGGGTGTGACTGGTCTCTGTCATTCAGACCGGTTGGATTGTGTGCAGCCCGTGTTTCGGTGCCGATTTGGAACATGCACTGGACGTCTGTCTCTCACAGCCACGCCCCCCAGTGGTTGATACTGAGCTGTTGATGTTCCCGATAAGGGCTCATTACCAGACATGCGCACTGCGGCTGCGTTTGCTTCGTGAGGCTGATTACGAGATACCCTTCCTGGAGGAAGTTGATATTAACTCGTTCACAGGCTCTGTATGGGATGTCGCCTTGGTTGACACTGGGGCTTTGGAACACACCTGCTCCTTGATAGTCTTTGGCGTGGATTTTCCGGTTTTGTCATCTGCCGAAGTGGAGAACCTCCTGCTTTCCATGATCACTGTTTAAATTGGATCTGGTCTCAATTAACACTGTTACATGAATTTGGCTCTTAGCCGCATGCTTATTTTTAAATTGAGGATTAATGTGCTTTGGTGTCCTCTTGACTTGTTGAAATTCCATAGGTTTTAATTATCTTTTAGCTTAGGGCATTTTTAGCTTCAGCTTAAACCACTTTCTACCGACAAGGGGAGGGTGTACTGTAGCCATTTGTAATGTAGCTTTCTGCGTGTTTGCTTAAAGTATTAGGCCTCTGTGCACTTTGCCCTAGATGCATTTTATTTAGCCTTGCACTGTTATTTTACAATAACCAGTTTCATGGTCTTGTTTTATTTTCTTCTATCACACTGTTTAGCTTACTTCAGCACTGAAGTTCTCAAACAATACATTCTTGCTCGCTCTGTGCTTCAGTCAAGGATACAGTCTAGTACATTGCCGATAGACGTGGTAGAATTTTAGTCTTTAGGGTTTGTAGAAAGTACACATTCTTACGTAGGGACGTTTCTTAGAACACTGGCGTGTTAGTTATCAAAATACTTCCCAGTCCTGGTACACGTAAGAGGGAGATTCCGACCAGGAACCGACAACTAGATGCTGACTGCCCTGTTGCAGATGCTGATCCCGATCACAGGCCTTTGCTCAGGTATGAGGGTCGATGTCCTCCCGGGGGAACCTGAAAGGCAGGCTTAGAGCTTCACATGCTGTGCTCAAAATATAACATAGAGAAAGAACGTAATCTAGTTGCACTATGATAGCATTATTCTTAAGTTTCACTCTCCTCGTTACTATTTCAATCCTACTGTGTTGTATGGTTCTGGTTATTGCAGCTCACGCCTTGTTATATAAAATGCAGTTGTTTTATTAAACCAATCTTTCAAACTCAAACTGCCTTTGTCATTTATATATGAGACCACACTGTGTATGAGGGAACTGGTTGTGACCTGAGTGACCACGACTTCCCTGGGAAGCACATGTCATGCGCTCGGCTGCCCAATTGTCTCTTCCTTTTGGGAGAGATAAAGCACTGCTAGTTAGCCGGAGCTCAACACGGATTTGGGGTGACAAGGGTCCTCCGCCTTGGGTCCGACTTAGTCCCCCACACTGTGAACGATCTTGCCGCCCAAAAACCAAGTAGTCTCATTAGGATAATGAGAGCCTACGCGACAGAACCTCAGCGATTGGTCTCCTGTTTATATACGCAAATACAGACGGCTCATGAGCTGCTGGCTCATGAGCTGGCAGCGGTGCGGCTGGAGTGGCAAAGAGAGCTAGAGGTACAGATAACAGATGATCAATGGCACTACTGCTGCTCTGTTACACGCACAATCTCTCTGAACGGCAGACATCGCCTCATTCATTTAAAATTCTTAACTAGAGTATACTACACCCCTCTTATACTCCATTGATATGAATTACGGGCGGAAGTGAGCTGTCCTAGGTGCGATGAGGAACTGGCTGGCTTCTTGCATATGTCCTGGGCCTGCAAAGGGGTGCAGGGCTTCTGGAGAGCAGTGTTTAGCGAGCTGGAAACAATAGTTGGACAGCGACTGGACCCTGAACCAATAATAGCACTTCTGGGAGGGGATAGACAGTTACGGAAGACATTCAGAAAGCTGTTAGCGACCGGGTTGCTGCTGGCGAAGAGATGCATCGCTATGCGATGGGTCCGCGGTCCGGTACCAACAGTGGCAGACAGGCATAGAGACATGGTATACTGTAATACACAAACAAATAATTATATTGAACTGCTCCCCCCCAACTAACAGGCCTGCGAAACATTGGGATAGCTATAAACAATATTTAATTGACAAAGAAACGGGTGAGTCAGAGGCGAGTGACTCTGTGTGATAGGAGGCTAAAGAGCTGGGAGTTGTGTGAGTGTGGCCAGGTACCTTGAGGTCACATGTAGGTGGAGGGCTCTGGGCCAGATCATGACAACCAGTGTCCGTGTTTTATGATTTTGTATTGTCTGTTAATATATACTGTACATGACTGCAATTGAATATCTGTAAGTGGAACTATTCAAAGCATAAATAGAAGTTTTAAAAAAAAACATAAGTGAAAACACACACTCAATGACTTAACTCCAGACCAATAGGTCTTCATACAGAAAAATATTCATTTGTTAATTTATTTCTAGAACCACAAGATTGATTTAGCAGGTAAGTGCATTAAATGAAAGGTATTTACACAGTAATACTTAGAACATTGAATGGAATCAACAATGTACATAGTTTTCTATAAAATGGCAAAAATCTATTTTAAAAGTGGACACTGCAATTTTTAACAGTTCCTGGGGGAGGTAAGGAAAGTACAGTTTTTGAGAAAAGTAAACTTACAGTTTCAATCTCCGGGGCATAGGTAGCCCACTGTTGGGAGTTCAAGTTAACCTCAAACACCCAGCGCCAGCAACACAGGGCCAGTTAGGTGCAGAGGTCAAACAGGAGCCAAAATAACGTGGGCCCCTATGGAGACAGGGGGTACTCCGGTTCCTGTCTGCTTTGCAGGTAAGTACCCACGTTGTCGGAGGGCAGGCCAGGGGGTTTGGAGGAGTATTGGAAGGGCCTCAAGTAGGCACAGAAATCACATCCTTAGCGGCACGGGGATGCCGGGTGCAGTGGCAAACAGGGCATCGGGTTCTCAATAGAACTCTATGGAGGGACCCGGTGGTCACTTAGAAGCTGCAGGCAGGGCACAGGGGAGCTTCTTGGGCAAGCCACCGACTGGGCAGGGAGGCGGGCCACCTGCTGGTCACTTCTATACCGGTGGTCGGTTTCTCTCGAGTCTGGGGGCTGCTGGTGCAGTCCTTCTCCAGGCATCTGATATCTTCGTCCCAGGCAGTCGCGGTAAGTGGGAATCCTCGGGATTCCCTTTGCAGGCGTTGTTGTGGAGAGGTCAGCCCAGGGAGGACATGTCGTCAGAATCGCCAGGAGGTCCTCTCTGGCTGGTTAGTCTCTCTGGACACGGACCGGGGGTGTCGGCTGCAGAGTAGTTTAGACTCACGCTTCTGGAGTGAGGTGGGAGTCCCTTTAAAGATGGTTTCTTTTTCTTCTTGTTGGACAGGTCCGCTGTCCACAGGAGTTTCTTGGTCCTCGGTGATGCACGCAGTCCTCAGGAGGCTTTTTAGGGGGTCGCTGATCCTGCAGAACGCGTAGCTTCTTCTTTTGCAGCTTTTTGAAGCAGGAGACGGGCCGGTCGTCAGAAATCTCAGGGTCTAAATACTGAATTTAGGGGTGTGTTTATGGTCAGGGGCAGTAGCCAATGGCTACTGTCCCGGAGGGTGGCTACACTTTCCTTGTGCCCACTCCCTCTGGGGAGGGGGGCACATCCCTATCCCTATTGGTCCTAATCCTCCAAAGCAAGATGGAAAATTTCTCATGGAGAGGGGGGCACCTAAGCTCTGTGCAACTTAGTGGTGGTCCTGGCTGAGGGGGGGGGGGGGGACGACTCCTTGTTTTTCTCATTATCCCTCTGGACTTGCCGCCAAAAGTGGGGGCTCGTATTGAGGGCAGGCATCTCCACTGGCTGGAGTGTCCAGGGGCATTGTAACACCAGACCTGAGCCTTTGAGGCTCACCACCAGGTGTTTACAGTTCCTGCAGGAGGAAGTCTGAGGCACCTCCACCCAGGACAGGCTTTGTTTCTGACCACAAAGGCACTCACCCCATGTGGTCAGAAACTCATCTGGAATTGGCAGGCTGGCATAGACCGGTCAGCCTTACAATACTAGTTGGGTTAACATACAGGGGGCATCTCTAAGATCCCCTCTGTGTGCATTTTCCAATAAATCCCACACTGGCATCAGTGTGGGTTCATTGTGCTGAGAAGTTTGATACCAAACTTCCCATTATTCGGTGTAGCCATTATGGGCTGTGGAGTTCGTAATGACAAACTCCCAGACCATATACTCAGTATGGCTACCCTGCACTTACAATGTCTAAGAATTGACTTTGACACCGTAGGGGCACAGTGCTAATGCAGCTATGCCCTCACCTGTGGTATATTGCACCCTGCCTTAGGGCTGTAAGGCGTGCTAGACGGGTTGACTTACCTAAGCCACAGGCAGTGGTTTGTGGGCATGGCACATTAGGGGAGTGCCATGTCGACTGTCTTTTCTCCCCACTAGTACACACAAGCCGCAAAGCAGTGTGCATGTACTGAGTGAGGGGTCCCTGAGGGTGGCATAATACATGCTGCCGCCCTTAGGGACCTTCCCTGGCCACAGGGCTCTTGGTACCAGGGGTACCTTTTACAAGGGACTTAACTGTGTGCCAGGGCTGTGCCAATTGTGGAAACAAAGGTACAGATTTAGAGAAAGAACACTGGTGCTGGGGCCTGGTTAGCAGGGCCCCAGCACACTTCCAATCAAAGCTGGCACCAACACTAGGGAAAACGTGGGGATGACCATACCAACAGTGGCATTTTCCTACAAGGCATGCCTGCCATTATAAGTGCAGTGCTTCAAGGAGAGGTTGTGAGTACAGATGTTGTGTAATAATATCATATATACCCGCCATCACGCACTTGGAGTAACCCCAGGATTTAAGATAGGATACAATAGGGCAAACCTGGAGGGTCCACAGCGAAGTCCCCATACTACGTCAGAGGCAGTGCTCAAGTTGTAGATACTGCCACTCTTGGTTGGGGCGGAGGCCGTATTCCTCTCTTAGGCGCTCAAACGGTCAATGATCTGGTCCAAAGTTTCAATGCCTGCTGTGCTCCAGTGCGTCCAGTGGAGGTTAAGTCCTCTAACCTTTAGACCTTCATTTCCCCAGAGAGCCTGAGAATGGAACAGGGGGTGTATGTCCAAGAGACGATGTGCCCTGTGCCAGGCTGCATGCATCGTCCTCAACATCAGGTTGATGGGGCGAGAGTGAGGGGTACAGGTATTATATAGACCGCTAAGTCCACCCCGATGTTAAAGTAGTAGTCACTCCGTTGCGACCCATTGTTGCGGGTCCGGTGTCCCAGGAAGCATATACGCTAACTGGGATAGGTAGGGGACTAGGGCATAGTGTTCTCCCGATGGGAGCCCCATGCCACCATAGGAGTGGCATGCCATGAGTTTCACGGGTGATGGACGGGGGCGGGAGGTACCCCACACAAAGGCCTTAACCGCAGCATCTATTGGTCTCAGAATCAATAGCGGCATTTGAATGGGAAGCATGCCTAACATATAAGTGAAGCGCGGCAATGTGACCATCCGTACTGCCTGTACCCTGCCCCACATGGAGAGCCCCAGGTGGGACCATTTCTCAAAGTCCAGCTTCATGCGTGTAATGAGTGGGTCCAAGTTGTCTGTCACCATATGTCACCATATAACACTCCTGATGCAGTGAGTAAGGGCCATATATCCTGCAATTCCGTGGTCTGTTCCGAGCGTAGGTCGGACGGGGGTGGTATCCATTGCCTGGTCTGAGAAGTCGTCCTGGTAATAACGTAGGTCCTCCGGATCATAGAAATCTCGTGACTTGCCATCTTTAGTGATCCACATCTGCGCTAGGTCAACCAAGCCATATTTCACCTCAAGTTGGCGGAGTTGGGGTCGAAGCGCCAAGAATGCTTCGTGGGGGTTGTTGGTCTCCTTCGAGCAGGCTGCAGTGATCCAGATCTCGTAACCCTCGGTCCTGTATGGGCCGGGGAAGTGGGCCGCTAAGAGGAGTTGCCAGGTGGGGGTCGAAGGTTAAAGCTGTGAGTGTTGGAAGGGTATTTTGCAAAAAGGCTTGAATGTCCGCTCCTTACTCTTGTTCCAGAAAAAACTGACATTGTCCCTGCGACTTCTGTCTTCCAAATATATGAGCTTACTGCGTAGGCATAGGATTTCTTGGTTTCGATAGGGCACAGTATTCAGGTGGTGTGATGCGTTGTTCCAGCCTCAGAACTAGGGTTTCAAAACCTGATATTTCCACTTGTATGGATTTCGTCTCTGACGCTAGTAAGGATATATTGGAGTCCATCCCTTTCTGTCTGTGACCTAGAGCCGAGATTTCTTGGAGTATACGTTCCATAGTGGTTTTCCTCTTTTGAACCATCACTTTGTCCATATACATAGAAAATTTTAAGCATTCCTTTAATCAACTTTTGTGTGTTTTATGTAATGCTCTAAGTGGCAAGGGTATGCCCAGACATGGGTCTTGTGCTCACTGTGCAAACAGAACTGAGCTATATGCGACTAAGTTGCCCTAATCAGGGTGAAACTAGTCTTAGGTTACTCGTCTTCTGGTTCAGGAGGGACACAGCTTGGCAGTTTGGGCTGGACTGTCCTAATAGGAGAAAGATCAACAATGATATGCACATTGCTGGTTCAAATTGAAGTGGCATGGTGAGCAAAAGCATGATTGGTTGGCAGACTATCCTGAGAGATTGCCAGTGGTTAAACAAATAACAAGCATTTCTCCCATCACCTTTCCTGCTTTTCACCTACATCATAAAACGTACATTAACCATACAAAATCATGAAGAACTGAATGGGTAAAACTACTGTGTCACCAAGAAAATATATTACATTACTGAGCACGCAGTTTAATTAGTGAGAAAAGTAATTTCAACTTTATAATAGTAACCATGTGTTTAGTAATAATCTTTTGTTCACATCAGCAAAATGTTTGTTAACAAAAAACAGACCTGCACTTCCTAAGACTTATAAAATGCTTCAAATTTCATTGTATCCTGTTCACGAACATTACAAATAGTGAAATAATATTTAAATAATTCTTAAAAATTAAACCATGGTCACAAAAATATTTCAATATGTTACCTATGTTATGAGGTAATATGTGACCACTATCTGCATCTTACGAAGAGTAAAAGGAAAATAACGTAAACAACTGAAATAATGCCAGTCTTTCATTTGCAAATGTGTGCGAAAATTACCAAACAAATTACAAAATGTATTAAAAAATATGCTGACATAACTATTTCCTAAACACATTTCTCCCCAAAAATGCAAAAAAAAACGAATACCAGTCATGTTTATTTTTAAAGGTAGAAATAAGTGTCAAACAATTAAAAGAAACAAGCATTTGCAATGCCAGTAGGTCAGGCTTAAGAATGCAAGTAGTTTTGTGACACTGGTGTATTTAGGCACCATACATGCCCTCTATCACTCATCCTTGCACTTATGCATTTATTCATCCATCCATTGACTCATTAGTGGTTAGTACTGCCTAGAGAGACGTAGTACCCTTTTAAGAAATGGAAGGGAACTGTAATAGGAGAAGAGTGAAAAATAAAGGACCAGCCAATCAGCCCTGACACTGAAGCACATTAATTCTCAGGCAGATGTACCCATGTGAGCAGACAATGGCGTCCTTTAGAAGGTGAGAAAGCCAATGAGTGATGTGGGCTGAACCATTACCCCACTGCAGTAAGCGATCATGGATGAAAGTAGACTGTAAATGGCTCACAAACAGATCAATTGAAGAACAAGGCTGCCCCAAAGGCCCTCTATGATATATATCTGGTACTTGTGCCCCCACCTATTCCCTAGTATATAGTACTTCGGTACCCAGGGCATTGGGGCACCAGGGGTTCCCAATGGGCTGCAGCATGTATTGTGCCACTCATAGGGGCTCATGCAAAATGTGTCTGCAGGCCTGTCCCTGCAGCCTGCGTGAAAAGGTGCATACACCCTTTCACTACAGGTCACTGCACTAGCCACTGTAAGTTACCTCTATGGTAGGCTCTCCTAGCCCAGAGGGCAGGGTGCAGGTACCTGTGTGGGAGGGCCCCACTGCATGAAGAGAGGTGCCCCTAAGAACTTCAGCTCCATTACACTGGACTTTGTAAGTGTGGGAGGCCATTTTACACGTTTACTGGACCTGTGTCCCGCTAAATAATGGTAACTTCGAACCTGGGCATGTTTGGTATCAAACATGTTGGAATCATACCCCAATACTGTTGCCAGTATTGGTCATGTGATTCCATGCACTCTGGGGGCTCCATAGAGGACCCCCCAGCATTGCCCTACCAGTCTTCTGGGGTTTTCCAAGCAGCCCGTGCTGCTGCCACCTCTCAGACAGCTTTCTGCCATTCTGCTGCTTGACCAGCTCAGGCAGAGGAAGGCAGAACAAAGGATTTCCTGTGGGAGAGGGAGATTACACCTTTTCCCTTGAAAATAGGTGTTACGTGGCTTGGGAGGAGGAGCCTCCCCAAGAAACTGGTTTGATGCCTTCCTTGCATAAACCGGTTTACACAAGTCCAAGGGCCCCCAGTCCCTGCTATGGAACAAAACTGGACAAAGGATCTAGGAGTGACCACTCCCCTGTCCATCACCACCTTAGGGGTGGTGCCCTGAGATCCTCCAGGTGGCTACCTGATTCTGTCATCTAGAATTCATTCAAGGTGGGCAGAGGGCCCTGGGTGCCTCTGCGTGGCCAGGTCAGGTAGGTGACGTCAGAGCCCCCTTTTGATGGGTGGTCACTCTGCTACGGGGACCAATCCCCCTTCCTGGGCTATTTAGGGTCTCTCTCTCGGGTGGGTGCTCCGATTCGACATGCAAGATTCCAGCAGGACTCCTCTGGATCATTTACTTCATCTTCTGGACACTGGGACTGCAACTGGACCCTCCGGGAACCGACAATCTGCAAATTCAGTGACGACTCTGCTCTGGAACACTGTTTCTCCAGATCCTTCCAGCAGCTGCAACATTTCCCCGGCTGTGCATCCTCTGAGGGCGATGAGTCTTCAGCCTGCACAAGAAGTAAGAAGAAATGTACCTTGGAGTGAAGGAGTCACTCCCCTGCATCTGCAGGCACCAACTGCAACGACGACCGGCTACGTAGATCTTCTCTCCTCCGGAGCTGCATAAATCCTGCATCACAGGTGGTGGTCTGGACTGGTCCCCTTGGTCTTCTCTACCAGCTGTCCAACTTGGGAGACGGTGAGCCCTTGCCTTTCATTACAGGACAGTACCCCCCTTTGCACTGCGAGTCTTGCAGCTACCAACGCTTGGTTGTTCCTCCACCAAGGGATCTTTAGGCTTCATGTAGCACAGGCCACAGCACTCACTCCTACAAAGCACAGTCTCCTCCTGCCTGTTGCTCCAGCGACGTGGGACTCCTGTTCAGGTGTGCAGAGTGGGTATTACTGCGACTCCTGTGCCTGCTGCCAGTGGGTTGCCTGTGTGGGCTGTCTCCTCTTCTTGTGACTCTCCCAGTTGCTGAGGGTCACCCCGAACTCCTCTCCTTGGGTCGAGTCACCCTGGACCTTGATGGTCCTCTTCAGCCTTGCAATCCTTCTTCTCCTACTCTTGCATTTGCCAAGGCTTGTTGGTGGTTTCCAGCACCACTGACCGACTGCCGACGTGGGGCATCATTTGCATCACTTCTAGGACTCTTCTTCAGCTCCTGTGCTGCACGGCTGACCCTCTTCATCCACAGTCGACCTGGTCCTGCATCCACAGAAGGGGTGGGTAGTGGTTCCTGCCACTACCGGACACTCCAACTCGAACTGGTCTTGGTCCCTTTCCTTTGCAGATCCTCTTCAGTCAGGATCCACCTTTGGGTTTTTTCAGTCTTGTTTGGGTCTTGCACAATCCTTTCCCAAAGGCCTCCTGTTGGTGTGGGGGAAAACCAAGTACTTACCTCTGATCTCCTAGTCGCCGGTGTCACCCGGTACCCATCCATTGGGGTTCCTCTCCCTTCTACTGATTCCACTTCCTTGGGTAAAGACTGCCTTTCACATTCCACATTTTTAGTATATAGTTTGGCCCTTCCCCGGGGCCCTCACTATTTGCTATTGCTTTTACCAATACCTACTGTTTTCTATGCTATTTACTGATTCCTAATGTGTATATAATAGTTTATTTTTGTAACACTGTGTGGTTCTTTCATGTGTGTAAGTGCTGTGTGGCTCTGGTGGTATTGCATACGTTTTGCATGTCTCTTAGAAAAGTCTTGGCTGCTCATCCACAGCTACCTCTAGAGAGCCAAGGCTTTCTAGACACTGCCTACACTTCACTGAACGGGGATACCTGGACATTGTATAAGGTAATAACACCATAGGTGCTGACCACACACCAGGCCAGCTTCCTCCATTCCTTACCTCAGAATAGATACCACAGCAATATCTACGCAGAGGCTGGACTGAGAACACAGACCACAAAGTCCTGCAGGACCACACAGGCAAAATTACTGTTAGGACTGGCCTTACACTGGGCTGCTGAGTCCCAAGAGGGCTATCAACACTTCCTAGTTGAAGTGTTGACAGCCAATCAGATCTTAGCAAGACATCAGGAGTGGTTTCAAATCCTTTGCGACCCTAGAATTAAATTTTTTCCCCTTCATTTCTCAAAACCCACTGAATGGATTTACACCAAAACAAATAAAGGATTTCCTTCTGGACCAGAACCTACCTTTCTGCCAAATTTGGTATAATTCTATCCAGTTATGTCTGCGCTATCCCTGTTCAAAATTCCTGTGGAAAAATGAATAGTGAAAAAGTGTTTTGGGACACCCCCCCCCCCTTTTCTCAGTCAACCCTCACTCCACCCAACCCCCTCTAGCCCCGGCAGATCACCCCAAAACATTACAGATAGCAGCTGACATGACTGGCAATTTTCTTGTAAAGTTTCATATAGTTTTATCAAGCAGCGCCAAAGATATATGCAAGTAAAAAAAGAAAAAAAAAAAAAAAAATGGTTTCCACTATATATATATATTTATATATATATGGAAAATGTCACTTACCCAGTGTACATCTGTTCGTGGCATGAGACGCTGCAGATTCACATGCTTTGCACATCCCGCCATCTAGTGTTGGGCTCGGAGTGTTACAAGTTGTTTTTCTTCGAAGAAGTCTTTGAGTCACAAGATCGATGGGACTCCTCCCCTTTCGGCTCCATTGCGCATGGGCATCGACTCCATCTTAGATTGTTTTCCCCGCAGAGGGTGAGGTAGGAGTTGTGTATTATAGTAATAGTGCCCATGCAATGGAGTAAATATGTATGTACATAATGTGGTTTTAAGCGATATATTCACAAATGTTTAAGATCAACTTCCAAACGGCTACAGGCTCCCGGGGAGGCGGGCGGGCGCATGTGAATCTGCAGCGTGTCATGCCACGAACAGATGTACACTGGGTAAGTGACATTTTCCGTTCGATGGCATGTGTAGCTGCAGATACACATGCTTTGGATAGACTAGTAAGCAGTTATCTCCCCAAAAGCGGTGGCTCAGCCTGTAGGAGTTGAAGTTGTTTGAAATAAAGTTCGTAGTACTGCTTGTCCTACTGTGGCTTGCTGTGTTAACACATCCACGCAGTAATGTTTGGTAAACGTATGAGGCGTAGACCATGTGGCTGCCTTACATATTTCAGTCATTGGAATGTTTCCTAGAAAGGCCATAGTAGCACCTTTCTTTCTAGTCGAGTGTGCCTTTGGTGTTATAGGCAGTTCTCTTTTTGCTTTGAGATAACAGGTTTGAATGCATTTAACTATCCATCAGGCAATGCCTTGTTTGGATATTGGATTCCCTGTATGAGGTTTTTGAAAAGCAACGAACAGTTTTGTTTTCCGAATTTGTTTTGTTCTATCAATGTAGTACATTAAAGCTCTTTTGATGTCTAATGTATGTAGTGCTCTTTCAGCTACAGAATCGTGTTCTGGAAAGAACACTGGTAGTTCTACTGTTTGATTTAAGTGGAACTGTGATATGACTTTTGGTAAGAACTTAGGATTTGTTCGTAAAACTACTTTAAGCTTGTGTATCTGAATAAAGGGTTCTTGTATGGTAAATGCCTGTATTTCACTTACTCTTCTTAGAGATGTGATGGCAATTAGAAATGCTACTTTCCATGTTAAATATTGTATCTCACATGAGTGCATGGGTTCAAACAGTGGACCCATGAGCCGTTTTAAGACAATGTTGAGGTTCCACGAAGGAACTGGTGATGTTCTTGGTGGGATAATTCTTTTTAAGCCCTCCATAAAAGCCTTTATGACTGGGATCCTAAAGAGTGAAGTTGAGTGCGTAATTTGCAGATAAGCTGAAATTCCGGTGAGATGTATTTTAATGGATGAAAAAGCTAGCTTTGACTTTTGTAAGTGCAGTAAGTAGCTTACTATATCCTTAGCAGATGCGTGTAAGGGTTGAATTTGATTACTATGGCAGTAATAAACAAATCGTTTCCATTTATTTGCATAGCAATGTCTTGTGGTTGGTTTTCTAGCTTGTTTTATGACCTCCATACATTCATGTGTAAGGTCTAGATGTCCGAATTCTAAGACTTCAGGAGCCAAATTGCTAGATTCAGCGATGCTGGATTTGGGTGTCTGATCTGTTGTTTGTGTTGAGTTAACAGATCTGGTCTGTTTGGCAGTTTGACATGAGGCACTACTGAGAGGTCTAGTAGTGTTGTGTACCAAGGTTGTCTTGCCCAAGTTGGTGCTATTAGTATAAGTTTGAGTTTGTTTTGACTCAATTTGTTTACCAGATATGGAAGGAGTGGGAGAGGGGGAAAAGCGTATGCAAATATCCCTGACCAACTCATCCATAACGCATTGCCCTGAGACTGATCCTGTGGGTATCTGGATGCGAAGTTTTGGCATTTCGCGTTTTCTTTCGTTCCAAATAGGTCTATTTGTGGTGTTCCCCATCTTTGGAAGTAATTGTTTAGTATTTGGGGGTGAATCTCCCATTCGTGGATCTGTTGCTGATCCAGAGAGAGATTGTCTGCTAACTGATTCTGAATTCCGGGAATAAACTGCGCTATTAGGCGAATGTGGTTGTGAATCGCACAATGCCATTTTCTCTGTGCCAGGAGACACAACTGTGTTGAGTGTGTTCCTCCCTGTTTGTTCAGATAATACATCGTTGTCTGTTTTGACAAGAATGTGTTTGTGGCTTATTATAGATTGAAATGCTTTCAACGCTAGAAATACTGCCAGTAGTTCTAAGTGATTTATGTGAAACTGTCTCTGCTGAGTGTTCCATTGTCCTTGGATGCTGTGTTGGTTGAGGTGTGCTCCCCACCCTATCATGGAGGCATCTGTCGTTAATACGTATTGAGGCACTGGGTCTTGAAAAGGCCGCCCTCGGTTTAAATTTATAGTGTTCCACCATTGAAGCGAGGTGTATGTTTGGCGGTCTATCAACACTAGATCTTGAAGTTGACCCTGTGCCTGTGATCATTGTGATGCTAGGCATTGTTGTAAGGGTCGCATGTGCAATCTTGCGTTTGGGACAATGGCTATGCAGGAGGACATCATGCCTAGTAGTTTCACCAACATCTTTACTTGTATCTTTTGTTTTGGGTACATGGCTTGTATTACATTGTGAAATGCCTGTACCCTTTGTGGGCTTGGAGTGGCAATCCCTTTTGTTGTGTTGATTGTCGCCCCTACGTATTGCTGTGTTTGACACGGCTGAAGGTGTGACTTGTTGTAGTTGAGTGAGAAACCTAGTTTGTGGAGGGTTTCTATGACATACTTTGTGTGTTGTGAACACCGTTCTTGCGTGTTGGTTTTGATTAACCAATCGTCTAGGTACGGGAACACATGTATTTGCTGCCTTCTGATATGAGCAGCTACTACTGCCAGGCATTTTGTAAAAACTCTTGGCGCAGTTGTTATCCCGAATGGCAACACTTTGAATTGGTAATGTACTCCTTGGAATACAAACCTTAAGTACTTTCTGTGTGAAGGATGTATCGGTATATGGCAGTATGCATCCTTTAGGTCTAGTGTTGTCATGTAGTCTTGTCGTTTGAGCAATGGGATCACGTCCTGCAGTGTCACCATGTGAAAGTGATCTGATTTAATGTAGATATTTAATGTCCTGAGATCTAATATAGGTCTTAGAGTTTTGTCTTTTTTGGGTATGAGAAAGTACAGCGAGTAAACTCCTGTTCCTCTCTGATGACTTGGTACCAGTTCTATTGCATCTTTTTGTCACAACGCTTGGACCTCCAGTTGTAGAAGATCTATGTGTTGTTTTGACATATTCTGTGTTTTCGGTGGGACATTTGGAGGGAATTGTAGAAATTCTATGCAATAACCATGTTGGATAATGGCTAGAACCCACGTGTCTGTTGTTATTTCCTACCATTGTTTGTAGAAGTTGGTTAGTCTCCCCCCCACTGGTGTTATGTGTTGGGGATTTGTGACAACAAAGTCACTGTTTGTTTTGTGAAGTTTTGGGGCTTTGGAACTTCCCTCTACTCTTTGGGAACTGTCCCCCTCTATATTGTCCTCGAAAACTTCCCCGCTGGTATTGGCTCTGATAAGTGGGCCTTGTTTGTGAGGTTGTGGGTTCTGTGCTTTGTCCTCGAAACCCCCCTCAAAACTGTGTTTTCCGAAATGTGCCTCTGCTCTGTGGGGAGTAGAGTGCGCCCATGGCTTTGGCTGTATCAGTGTCCTTTTTAAGTTTTTCCATAGCAGTGTCCACCTCCGGCCCAAACAACTGCTGTCTGTTAAATGGCATATTCAGCACGGCTTGTTGTATTTGCGGCTTGAATCCTGATGTACGCAGCCATGCATGTCTCCGTATTGTTACTGCTGTGTTTACAGTCCTAGCAGCTGTGTCTGCTGCATCCATTGCTGACCGTATCTGATTGTTTGAGATACTCTGTCCTTCTTCCACCACTTGTTGTGCTCTTTTTTGGAACTCCTTGGGCAAATGTTCTATAAAATGTTGCATTTCGTCCAATTGGCCCTATCATATCTGGCCAACAAAGCCTGTGAGTTGGCAATGCGCCACTGGTTGGCTGCTTGTGCCGCCACTCTTTTCCCCGCTTCTTCGAACTTACGACTCTCTTTGTCTGGAGGTGGTGCATCTCCTGAGGTGTGTGAATTCGCCCTCTTGCGAGCTGCCCCTACTACCACTGTGTCTGGTGTTAACTGTTGTGTGATGTACACAGGGTCTGTTGGTGGCGGTTTATATTTTTTCTCCACTCTTGGAGTAATGACTCTTCCTTTCACAGGCTCCTCACACACTTGTTTGGAGTGTTTTAGGATTCCAGGTAGCATGGGAAGGCTCTGGTACTGGCTGTGTGTGGACGACAGTGTATTAAATAGAAAGTCGGCTTCAACTGGTTCTGCATGCAGGCTGACATTATGAAACGCCGCTGCTCTTGACACCACCTGTGCGCAAGCGGTACTGTCCTCTGGTGGCGACGGTCTAGCTGGATAACAGTCGGGACTTATCTGACACTGGCGCATCAAAGATCCTACGCGTCTGGATCATCCTGACTCATCCCTGTATGAGTTGGGGATTGCATCATTGGTGGAGTGGCTACCAGTGATGCTTGTGGAGAGCGTTGTGGAGATGGTGGCAGGGTTACTTGTTTAGCCACCTTTGCCTGTGGCTGCTTGTCTTTCTCTTTGAAGGCAAGTTTTCGTTTCATCCGAATCGGAGGGAGAGTACTGATCTTCCCTTTTTCATTTTGGATGTGGAGCCTTCTTTGGGTGTAATCTGGCTCCATTGTCTCTTGTTCCTGTCCAAATCTATGTGTTTGCATTTGTGAGGACAGGCCTTGTTCCTCGGTGTAGGAACTTGTTTTCGGTTCTGAGGCCGGATGTTTCGGTATCGAAACCTTTTCGGCGGCTTTTTTCGGTTCCGACAACACTTTTTTGCTCTAAGGCGTACTGACTTCTCGGTGCCGACTTGTTTCGGTGCCGCTCTCTCGGTGCCGAGATTTCTCTGACCCGGTGTCTCGGGGTCGAGTCTGCTCTGTGCCGGTATCTCGACCGGAGTCGGATGACTTCGACACATGCATGCCCTTTTTCGGTGCCGATGCTCGGTCACCTATTTTTCGGGTTAAGCCATGGCCTGCCAGCGGTGGCGTCCCCTGGGCTTTACTGGTCTTTGCATGAGTTTTGTGTATCAACGTCTTACTCACGGTTTTCGGCGTCTGTTCAGGATCGACCTCTTCAGAGTCCGAATCCTCGATGGAGAAGGCTTCCTCTTCTTCCTCCATGTGTTTTTGTCCTGTCGGCATCGACGCCATCTGTAGTCTTCTTGCTCTTCGGTCCCTTAAGGTCTTTCTGGACCGAAACGCTTGACAGGGCTCACAGGTATCCTCTTTGTGTTCTGGAGACAAACACAAATTACGGACCAAATGCTGATCTGTATAAGGATACTTGTTGTGACATTCGGGGTAGAAGCGGAATGGGGTCCGTTCCATTAGCCTTGAAGACGCACGTGGTCGGGCCGACCAGGCCCCGCTGGGGAATCGAAAACCCCGAAGGGCCGCCGGAGGTCTTCAAAATTCAGTGTAGATCTGTTGTAACTAACCAGATACCGAACGCAAACAATACCGTTGAATTTTCAGAGATTTTCACCAACTTTCCGAACCGAAACGCAGAGCGAAAAGGAACACGTCCGAACCCGATGGCGGAAAGAAAACAGTCTAAGATGGGTCTTAGAGTTTTGTCTTTTTTGGGTATGAGAAAGTACAGGGAGTAAACACCCGTTCCTTTCGGATGATTTAGTACTAGTTCTATTGCATCTTTTTGCAACAACGCTTGGACCTCCAGCTGTAATAGATCCATGTGTTGTTTGGACATGTTGTGTGTTTTCGGTGGCACATTTGGAGGGAATTCTATGCAATAACCATGTTGGATAATGGCTAGGACCCACATGTCTGTTGTTATTTCCTCCCAGTTTTTGTAAAAATTTGTTAGTCTCCCCCCCACTGGTGTTGTGTTGGGGATTTGTGACACTGAAGTCACTGTTTATTTTGCATGGTTTTGGGACTTTGGAACTTTCCTCTAGTTTTAGGGAACTGTCACCCTCTGTATTGTCCTCAAAAACTTCCCCTCTGATACTGGCTCTGGTATGTGGGCCTTGTTTGTGAGGTTAAGGGTTCTGTGCTCTGTCCCCGAAACCCCCCTCTAAACTGTGTTTTTCGAAATGTGCCTCTGCCCTGTGGAGAGTAGAGTGCGCCCATGTCCTTGGCCGTATCTGTGTCCTTTTTAAGTTTCTCGATAGCAGTGTCCACTTCCGGCCCAAACAACTGCTGTCCGTTAAAAGGCATATTCAGCACCGCCTGTTGAATTTCTGGCTTGAATCCTGAGGTGCGTAGCCATGCGTGTCTGTGTATGGTGACCGCTGTACTTACAGTTCTTGCAGCTGTGTCTGCTGCATCCATTGCCAACCGTATCTGGTTATTAGAGATACTCTGGCCTTCTTCCACCACTTGTTGCGCGCGCTTTTGGAACTCTTTGGGTAGATGCTCTATGAAGTGTTGCATTTCGTCCCAATGAGCTCTATCGTATCTTGATAACAAGGCCTGTGAATTGGCAATGCGCCATTGGTTGGTTGCTTGAGCCGCAACCCTTTTCCCCGCTGCGTCGAACTTGCGACTTTCCTTGTCGGGTGGTGGTGCATCTCCCGAGGAGTGTGAGTTTGCCCTTTTGCGAGCTGCACTACTACCACTGAGTCCGGTGTTAATTGCTGTGTGGTGGTGATTTGTACTTTTTCTCCACCCTTGGAGTGATGGCCCTGCCTTCCACAGGATCTTGAAATACTTGTTTGGAGTGTTTCAACATTCCCGGTAACATAGGAAGACTCTGGTACTGACTATGTGTGGACGACAGAGTGCAGGGTGACATTGTGAAATGCGGCTGCTCTGGACACCACCTGTGTGTAAGCAGTACTGTCCTCCGGTGGTGATGGTCTCGCTGGGTAGCATTCGGACTGTTATCTGATACAGGTGCATCATAAAGATCCCATGCGTCAGGATCATCTTGGCTCATCCCTGTATGCTTTGGGGACTGCATCACTGGTGGAGTGACCATTGGTGATTGTTGTGGTGAGCTATGTGGTGATGGTGGCGGAGTTACTTGTCTTGTCACCTTTGCTTGTGGTTGTTTGTCTTTCTCTTGGAAAGTAAGTTTCCTTTTCATTCGAATTGGAGGGAGAGTTCTGATTTTCCCTGTTTCTTTTTTAATGTGGAGCATTCTCTGTGTAATCTGGCTCCCCTGCTTCTAGCTCTTGCCCAAATTTGTGTCCTTGCATTTGTGAGGACAGTCCCTGCTCCTCAGTGTAGGAACTTGGTTTCAGCTCAGAAGCCGGATGTTTCGGTATCGAAACTTTTTCAACCGTCTTTTTCGGCTCCGAAGACACTTTTTTGGCTTTCGGTGTTCCGATATCTCGGTGCCGATCTTTTTCGGTGCCAGTTTCTCGATGTCAAGCCTGTTCTGTGCCGGTATCCCGACCGGAGTCGGATGACTTCGACACCTGCGTGCCCTTTTTCGGTGCCGATGGCCGGTCACCTAATTTTCGGGTTAAGCCATGGCCTGTCGGCAGTGGCGTCCCTTGGGCTTTAATGTATTTTCCGTGAGTTTTGCCCAGGGGTGTTTTACTCACGGTTTTCGGCGTCTGTTCGGTTTCGGCCTCGTCCGAGTCCGAATCCGCGATGGAGAAGGTTTCTTCTTCCTCCAAGTCTTGGTGTCCTGCCGACGCCATTTGAAGTCTTCTTGCTCTATGGTCTCTTAGCGTTTTTCTCGACCGAAACGCTCGACAGGCCTCGCAGGTATCCTCTTTGTGTTCGGGAGACAAACACAAATTACAGACCAGATGCTGATCTGTGTAAGGATACTTGTTGTGGCATTCGGGGCAGAAGCGGAATGGGGTCCATTCCATTAGCCTGGAAGACGCACGTGGTCGGGCCGAACAGGCCCCGCCGGGGAATCGAAACCCCGAAGGGCCACCGGAGCTCTTCAAAAATTCGGTGTCGATCTGAGTTAACTAACCCGATACCGAACGCAAACAATACCATCTAATTTTCCGAGATTTTAATCTACTTTCCGAATCGAAACACGGAGCGAAGAGGAACACGTCCGAACCCGATGGCGGAAAGAAAACAATCTAAGATGGAGTCGACGCCCATGCGCAATGGAGCCGAAAGGGGAGGAGTCCCTCGATATCGTGACTCAAAAAGACTTCTTTGAAGAAAAACAACTTGTAACACTCCGAGCCCAACAATAGATGGCGGGATATGCACAGCATGTGTATCTTTCTTCCTCTTCGACGTCGAGTTGTTCTCTCGGTGTCCACGCCATTTGAAGTCTTCTCGCTCTTCGATCATGTAGGGTCTTTTTTGATCGAAACGCCCGACAGGCCTCACAAGTATCCTCCCTGTGTTCTGGTGATAAACACAGATTACAGACCAAGTGCTGGTCTGTATAGGGATACTTCGAGTGGCACTTCGGACAGAACCGGAAGGGTGTACGGTCCATTAATTTTCGGCGATGGATGCGGTCGAGCAGACCAGGCCCCGCTGAAGAGCGGAAGCCCCGAAGGGCCGCCGGAGCGTTCTACTGTTGGTGTCGATACTCTAACACTAAACCGGTACCGAGCACGAACAATACCGTCAAATTTTCGATATTTAGCTAACTTTCCCAATTCGAAATACGGAGCGAAGAGGAACACGTCCGAACCCGATGGCGGAAAGAAAACAATCTAAAATGGAGTCGTCGCCCATGCGCAGGGGAGCCGAAAGGGAGGAGTCACTCGATCCCGTGACTCGAAAAGACTTCTTCGAAGAAAAACAACTTGTAACACTCCGAGCCCAACACTAGATGGCAGGATAATGCACAGCATGTGTATCTGCAGCTACACATGCCACCGAAATATATATATATATATATATATATATATATATATATATATATATATATTTGTTTGTGGCATGTTCCGCTGCAGATTCACATGCTGTGCATATTTCTACAAATAGCTGTTAAGTTTTTCTGAATGGTATTGTTTTATCTATATAGTACACTAGTGCTCTTTTAATGTCTAATGTACGTAGAGCTCTTTCTGCCACAGAATCTGGCTGTGGGAAGAAGACTGGTAGTTCCACTGTTTGATTAATATGAAAAAGTGATATTACTTTAGGAAGAAATTTAGGATTAGTTTGTAGTACGACTATGTTTGTGTACTTGTATGAACGGTTCCTCAATAGTGAAAGCTTAAATTTCGCTAACTCTTCGCAATGATGTAATTGCGACTAGGAAGGCAACCTTCCATGTTAAGAATTGTATTTGACATGAGTGCATAGGTTCAAATGGTGGGCCCATAAGTCGCGTAAGCACTCTGTTTCAATTCCATGAAGGAACTGGAGGTGTTCTTATGGAATGATGCGTTTTAAGCCTTCCATGAAGGCTTTGATAACAGGAACTCTAAACAAAGAGCTGTGCTGTACATTTTGCAAATATGCGGAAATTGCAGTGAGATGTATTTTTATGGAAGAGAATGCTAAATTAGATTCTTGCAAATGAAGCAAATAGCATACAATATCTTATATTGATGCTGTAAGAGGGGCAATTTGTTTAGATTGACAGTAATATACAAATCTTTTCGATTTTTTCGCATAGCACTGTCTAGTAGTGGGTTTTCTTGCTTGCTTAATTACTTCCATACATTCGGATGGTAGTTGTAAATACCCAAATTCTATGCCTCAGGAGCCAAATCGCCAGATTGAGTGTGTTGGGATTTGGGTGCCTGATCTGCCCTTGGTTTTGTGTTGACAGGTCTTGTCTGTGTGGGAATTTGGAGTGTGGTACTACTGACAGGTCTAGTAGTTTTGTGTACCACAGTTGACGTGTCCACGTTGGTGCTATGAGTATCATATTGAGTGTGTTTTGACGCAATTTGTTGACTAGAAATGGAATGAGTGGGAGAGGGGGGAAAAGCGTAAGCAAATATCCCTGACCAATTGATCCATAGAGCATTGCCCTTGGATAGGGGATGTGGGTATCTGGATGCAAAGTTTTTGCAGTTTGCGTTTTCGCTGGTGGCGAACAGATCTCTGTCTGGTGTTCCCCATTATTGAAAGTATTTTTGAAGTTCTTGAAGGTGAATCTCCCACTAGTGTGTTTGTTGATGATTTCTGCTGAGAACATTTGCCAAATGGTTGTGTGTCCCTGGAATGTATTGTGCTACCAGGTGAATTTGGTTGTGTATTGCCCATTTCCAAATTGTTTGAGTAAGGAGGGAGAGTTGGGATTAATGTGTCCCTCCCTGTTTGTTTAGGTAATACAAGGTCGTCATGTTGTCTGTTTTGGTCAGGACATTCTTGTGAATGAGAAGAGGCTGAAAAGCTTTGAGTGCTAGGAAGACAGCTAACAACTCTAAATGATTTATGTGTGGCTGTTTGTGTTGCGCATCCCATTGTCCTTGGATGTTGTGATTGTTGAGGTGAGCTCCCCAGCCAATCATTGATGCATCTGTTGTAATTATTGTCTGGGGGTCTTGAAATGGCCGCCCTTTTGTTTAGATTTGTAAAATTCCACCACTGAAGAGACATGTATGTTTGGCCTTCTATCAACACTAGATCTTGAAGTTGACCCTGTGCTTGTGACCATTGTTGTGCAAGGCACTGTTGCAAGGGCCGCATGTTTAATCTTGCATGTGGAACAACTGCAATACATGATGCCATCATTCCTGACATTTTCATGACAAACTTGACAGTACTGTTGACCAGTCTGTATCTGTGCAATTATATTTTGGAATGCTTGTATTCTCTGCGTATTTGGACTTGCAAGTGCTTTTTGAGTATTTAGTATTGCCCCTAAATACTGTTGTATTTGCACAGGCTGTAGTTGCGACTTTTTGTAATTTATTGAGAACCCTAGCGTGTGCAGGGTTTGTATTATGTAATGCGCATGGTTTTGACACTGTGTATCACTGTTTGACTTTATCAGCCAATCGTCTAGATATGGAAAGACATGTATATGTTGTCTTCTTAGGTAGGCTGCGACTACCACTAGGCTCTTTGTGAATACCCTTGGAGCTGTTATTCCAAAGGGTAACACCTTGAACTGATAAGTGCTTTCCTTGAAAGACAAACGTGAGATATTTTCTATGCGCTGGATGGATGGGTATATGAAAATACGCATCTTTGAGGTCTAATGTTGCCATGAAATCGTGTTTTTGAAGTAGTGGGATAACATCCTGGAGAGTTACCATGTGAAAGTGTTCTGACAGAATGTAAAGATTGAGGGTCCTGAGATTTAATATTGGCATCAGGGTGTCTTCCTTTTTGGGAATGAGGAAATACAGTGAGTAAACTCACGTCCCTACTTTATTTTGTGGCATGTGTTCTATTGCTTGTTTGAGTAATAGAGATTGGACTTCTTTCTGTAACAGAGTAAAATGCTCTGTGGATAGTTTGTGTTGTTTTGGTGGAATGTTTGATGAAGATTGTATCAATTCTAGGCAATAGCGATTGCAGATAATTAATAATACCCAGTCGTCCGTGGTAATGTTTAGCCAATTGGTGTGGAACTTTTGCAGTCTTCCTCCCACAGGGGAGGTGTGGATTGGAAGGGAATGGAAAAAGTCACTGTTTACTTTGTTGCGAGGCTTGTTTAGGTGTTTGATATTTCACTCTGCCTCTGGGGTACTGGCCTCTATATGTGCTTTTAAAACCACCTTGTTGGTATTGAGGTTGGTAGGCAGGCTTTAGCTGTGATGTGGATGCCTCCGCAGTTTGAGCCCTAATTCCACCTCTAAACTGGGGTTTGAGAAAGGATCCCCTGTATTGTGTGGTGTATAGTGCACCCATCGCTTTTGCGGTGTCTGAATCCTTATGCATTTTTTCTATTGCAGTGTCGACCTCTGGGCCGAAAAGCTGTGTTTTGTTGAATGGCATATTCAACACTGCCTGTTGGATTTCGGGTTTGAATCCTGAGGACCTAAGCCATGCATGCCTCCTGATTGTTACAGCAGTGTTGATGCTTCTGGCTGCTGTATCTGCTGAGTCTAGGGCAGACCTAATCTGATTGTTGGTGATGGCTTCCCCTTCCTCCACTCTCTGCTGTGCCCTCTTTTGCTATTCCTTGGGGAGATGCTGAATTATATCCTTTATCTCGTCCCAATGGGCCCTGTCATATCTAGCCAACAACGCCTGTGAGTTGGCTATTCTCCATTGGTTGGCTGCCTGAGATGCCACCCTCTTCCCTGCAGCATCAAACTTCCTACTCTCTTTGTCTGGTGGGGGTGCATCACCTGACAACTGTGAGTTTGCCCTCTTCCTGGCAGCGCTTAGCACTACTGAGTCTGGAGGGAGTTGCTGAGTAATATAGACAGGGTCAGAAGGAGGTGGCTTGTATTTCTTTTCTACTCTAGGAGTAATTATTCTTGCTTTTACAGGCTCGCTAAATATTTTATCAGCATGCTTGAGCATGCCGGGGAGCATAGGGAGCGACTGGTATGTTGCATGCGTGGATGAGAGTGTATTAAACAAAAAATTGTCCTCCAATGGTTCAGTGTGCATGGTGACACTATGGTATGCTGCCGCCCTAGCTAGCACTTGATTGGAGCCTGTACTATCCTCTGGTGGTGAAGGCTTAGAGGGATAGCAATCAGGGTTATTGTCAGGAATGGGGTCTGGGTCATAAAGATCCCATGGTTCCACATTGTCTTGCTGCGAGTCAAATGAATGTGATGGTGACTGCACTGGTGTAGGACTGGTAGGAGAAGAGATATGCAGGTGTGGAGAGTGAGGAGGAGAAAAATGAGGAGGTGGAGGTCTTTCCTTTGTTTTTGGCACTTTAGCTGGAGGCTGTGTAGTGTCCAATTCCTCCTGAAAGGCGAATTTCCTCTTAGGTTTTAGAGGAGGTGCTGTTAAAATTCTGCCAGTTTCTTTATGGATATGAATCCTGGCTTGCCTTTCATTCATTACGTCCATTATTAGATGTATTTGGGAGTCCTCCTCAGTAGTTTTATGGCTTTCTTTAAGTGTTTTTGTCCATGCTCCTCAGTATAACCAGCTCTTTTCGGCTCCGAAGCTGGCCTTTTCGGTATCGAAAAAGATGGCTTTGTGGATGGTCTCGGCTCCAAAAAAGATTTTCGAAATTTGGACTCAGAAGAGAGCTGTTTACTCGAGTTGGAGACAGAGCTTCAGCTGGACTCCGATAGTTTCGGAGGAGTGGCCTTTTTGGTGCCGAACTGGTGGTTTGTTCACCGGGTGTCTTCTTTCGGGTCAAGCCATGGCCTTCAGGCAGTGGCGTCCCCAAGGCCTTATGTTGTGGCTTAGATGGTACAGGGGCAGGCGTACTCACGTGCTGTCCTGCCGTGACCGGTCTGTCCTCCTCGGAATCCTGGTCGGAGTCGGATCCTCGAACAGAGACTGCAGTCTACATGATCTCTTCCTCTTCGACGTCGAGATGTTCGGAGCTTTTTGACACCATCTCGAGCCTTGGTCCTCTTCTGTCCCGAAGTGTCTTTTTTGACCAGAAGGATCTGCAGGCCTTGCAATTTAATTCCCGATGGTCCGGGTAAAGGCAGAGATTACAGACAAGGTGTTGGACTGTATAAGGGAATTTAGATTGGCACTGCGGACAGAATCGGAATGGAGTCCGATCCATGAGGCTTCCACGCAGTCGGCCCGACCAGGCCCGAGTTGGGTGCGCGCGCCCTGAAGGGTGAGTAGAGATATCTGGTCCGACGGTACAGAGGTGTCGATAGAAGGTGTTACGCGATTGAAAGAATACCGACGAGAAATTAAGCGTTTCCAAGGTTTTCCGAATCGAACTATCGGAGCGAAAGGAAACACGTCCAAACACGACGGCGGGAAGAAAATCTAACATGGAGTTGATGCCCATACGCAATGGAGCCGAAGAGGAGGAGTCACTTGATCCCGTGATTCGAAAACACTTCTTCGAAGAAAAACAACTTGTAACACTCCGAGCCCCACACTAGATGGCAGAAGTATGCACAGCATGTGTATCTGCAGCTAGACATGCCATCGAACATATATATATATATATATATATATATATATATATATATATATATATATATATATATATATATATATATATATATCATATATATTCAAGTCTATGAAAAGGCCTACAAACAGATGAACACGAGCACTCAAGGATCTTCGTGAGCAAGGCTTAGTGCTGAAATGCAGTGCAGGGGCTGGATTTCTTGAATAAACTTAATTGAAGATTCTTCAGTGTGTGTGTTCGTCTGTTTGCAGGTATTTTCATATACCTAAATTTGGATTTCGGTAGCCACACCCATTTACACGACCCACTCCTGCTGAGGTGGCTTTTTTTTTGCTGCTTTTTTTTTGCTATGATATACATATATATCCCAGAAGACTGTCGCAGGACAGTCACCCACGCCTTAGTCACGAGAAAGCTTGACTACAAGCAATCCCCTCTATGCCGGCACCTCGACTAGGAACATCAAAAAACTTCAACTCATTCAGAACGCTGCCGCCAGACTCATTCTGGACCTCCCTCGCCAAGAACACATCTCCCAACACCGGAGGACCCTCCACTGGCCACCGGTCGAGATGCGAATCACCTTCAAGCTTCTCACCCACACGTAGAAGGCCATACACAATGCAGGACCAGCCTACCTGAACTACTGTGTCTCCTTCCACACCCCGCCAGATCCCTTCGCTCCACCCAGATGGCCCTGGCCACTGTCCCTCACATCCTCAAACCCACCGCCGGAGGACGATCTTACCTACACTGCAGCAAAACGCTGGAACAACCTTCCTAAACCCCCTTTTTTCGTGGCCACTGGATGACGAATCACTCCAAAACGTTCCATGTACAAACTGGGCAAGAAAGAGAAACTTTGAGTAACGTTTTGTGGAGATTTATCAAACACACACACACAAACACACACAAACACTACACATGGGCAATAGCCATTGTGTAGTCATGTTTGAGACAGTGTTTAACTTGCTTATTACTTTGGGTGGATGAACACGGAATTTGGTAATTAACTTACTCCGTGAGCTAAGGTTTGGCATGTCACGTTTCGTGAAGACCCATCCATGAGAAAAAAAAATAAGATTTAGGGCAGAGCCGTGGAAAAAAAAAAAGTTATTGGCCTTTTAACTCCTATTGGAAATTATGCTCAACAATATAGCCAAAACTGATGAATACAGTTTACACCAAACGTGGCATGTAAGCAGAATTTCACTCAGAAAGCATGCTTTTTATCGGTTTGGTGTAAATACCCTCAGTATTTTTTTATTTTATTTTTTCTTTAGTTATTAGCATTTAAAAAGGTGCAGAGGTCGATATAAGGGGTTAACACTTTTGTACATCTCTGCCATTTAAACTCATAAATCATAACACACATATCCTGTCAATCACATTTTGAATTTGTTTACTCAATTCGATTTCCTGAATTAAGGCGTAAAACCATTTTCTTCAGCCTTCCTGAACCATGCGAGTCAGCAATGTGTTGCAATTTTAGCACTATGAAGAAAAATCCTCACTGTCATGGAGGACCAATCCCAAACGTGACCGGGTAGATGTCAGAGATAACTAAACGTGTAGAAAATATAAGGCAATCCTGAGAGAAAATAATGTTTTTGACAATGAATTGGGGCTGACAGGCGAGCTTACCAGCGGCCATATTAGGTGCAGGATCTGATTGCCATTTCTGTGCCTGATATAGGAGCCACTAATGAGTTTCAGGCACTGAAATTTTATTAAAAAAATCAATAACAGACACAAGCGAGCATGAGGTTAGGTACAGGTCATCTTCAGCCCATCTGCCATTAAGCAGGACACACTGCAGTTTGGGCATAGGGCGTGGCCACAGGCCAGGCACCGCTCTCAACCACCGCAACGCATAGCCGATCACAGGGCTTGGCCACTAAAGCTGTAAGCAGTGCGTGTGTGGGAGGAACTGAACAAAAAAAAAAAGTAAAAAACATTTCTAGCTCAAACTCATAAACCCACTGAAATTCACGATTACTATATAACTTAACAGTTGAATCCCATAAACAAAACAACCATTTGCCAATGGCACACCTACACAAAAACAGTAAACTGGAGAACAATATAGTGCACAACCGTGGATGTCTTTTTTTGTTTGTTTTGCTTTGGCAGGACTGTCTCTATAAAAAGAGCTAGTGCAACTGGCAAAGGGAGGGCATGATCGGATGCTTCCCTAAAGAGCAATGCCAGTTTCCCACCTAAATGGGCTGCAACTTATTTAGCTACACCACACACCTTTGTCTTCGTTTAAAAAAAGTCTATGCAAGATTGTCTTAAATCCTTCTTAAGTGGACACTGTTTCAAACGTTTGTTTTTTTGTAAAGAAAGTTGATGAAATTCACAGTTAAAATAACTCTGATAGGTTGTCATAATTGTGGTTGAAAAATGCCTTGTCTGAAGAAAAAAGGCGCTTACTGTACATATATTGATAACAAGCCCTGAGCTTTGACTGGCCTATTCAGTGGCTTTAGAGCTTTCAATTCAATATGCGGGTGTAGGTAGTGTTTTCTAGTGAGTGCAACACTGTGATGAAAGGAGAACAGTGAAAGCGTGGCATCTCAGTGCTGAAATGCAATGCATAATCATTATCAAGTATCATTTTCTTTCCAATCATCACTTCTTATACATCACTGGAATCCCATTTTCTAATAACTGGTGTTAAAATGTAGAAAGAGCTAGGTGAGAACGCATCATAATTAACCCTTAATGTAATTACAATAACATGCATTACTTCTATTTCAGGTGACAATTTGTCCGTGGCCTCAGATTTAGGATATAATCTTCGAGTAAAGTGTTTTTATTCTTATTAGAGGTGAACCTATTGCCATTTAATTTTCTACCATTAATTTTAGGTGACACCACAAAGTGATGTTTAGCTTTATCGCAATTTTTGTGTAGCCTTCTGTCTGTAGCGTTTGTGGATAGGACTAGAATACATGCATGCATGTCCACCTGTTCGCAGATTTTCATACAACTGTTTAGAGCCAATTTCCTACTAAATCGTTTGGTTTGTGCTTGCAAGCTAAATAAGCGTTAGCAATGCCAATAGGTCTCATCCATGAGAGCTACTGGATTTATCATTTTCCTTTAGCCATGTTGTACAGCAGCGCAGCACAGCTCACTCTTTTTCTGTTACAGAGTATCTCTTTGCAACCTGTAAGGTCTGTTGTTCCAAATGTAAGTGTATGTGGTATCTGTTAAAGTTTTAATCAAAGGCAATAACTGAAAGGCAATAAATATTTATTCTTCCATTGAGATCCAAGGATATCCATGAAACTATATCCCATTGAAGAGGATGGAATGTCTGAAGCTTCTGCTGCTTTGCCATGGAGTCATTTAGGAGGCAGACTGCTCAGATTCGCCCACCTAACACAGGATATGAAGTTCAGGTGAAGCATCCAGAATATTACCTGCATGCCTTTCAAGTAAAATGCCTTTCTTTGATGAAATAAAGACAAACCAATTTGAACAGTTGGCACGCTTCATCAGGATTATAAACAACCTTACGTTTTCTGACTTCTGGCCAAGTATTTTGGGACCACAGAAAGAGCTGTAAAAAGATTATCAAGATCAAAGCCTCTTGTTCAGGCAGTCAATGAGCCAGAGACTCACAAGACACCAGCTCAAGTGCTCCAAAAGCAAAATGGGCTCTGCTTAATGGTCTAAAGCAGCACTTTAAGCGGTGGAGTCGCATAACAATGTTGGGCAAGGTCCTAAGTGGGCAAGCCGCTAGTCAACAGGTTTTGACTGAATTAAAGGCTCACTAAATAGCTCCAAAAATACATTGCAGGGGTCTTTTTTGTAGTATTGCTGGCCCAGCCCCTACATATCTCTGGTATAGATACAATACCTACGAATTTGCTCCTTTCAGTCCTTGGAAATTTTCAACACGAGCCATAAGTGATAATAAAGAAGCTTCTGGGGCACAAGTACCTATAAACTTGTTTACTGTATCATCGCTCTAGGTATTTAACATTACAAACATGTTTTGCAAAATTAAAAGTACTGTTTAATTATTATACTGTACAGAAAAGTAGAGGGTAATGGTAGGAGGAAAAACATTCTGGGTAACACATCCCTTATAAATAAACCTTCTTAAAGCGCAGTTAACTACAAAATATGTGCATTAAAAGATGAAGTCCAATTAAATTGTATTCTGACTCTTACCACGCAACTGTGACGTTTCCTCCTTCTGCTTATCTTCCCATTTCCGATTCTGAAGCTCAAAACTGGATTGCAGAGTAATAATTTCACTTTCATATTCTGCAGCAGTTTTGCGCCAGTGTTCAAGCTCTGCTCGCACTACAGCAAGCTCTCTCTGAAGTTCCACAAGCTCTCCATTACGTTCAGAAGCAGTTTGCTCAACCAATCGCTGAAGGAGAGCTATCTCTTCTTGAGCGTTTGTCAGATCATCCCTGGTATTTGAGATCTCACTCTCTTTTTCCTCGCGAAGAACTTCAATATCATCCTGCAATCTGTGCAACTGACCTGAAAAACAGTCCACAATAACTATGCATTACTTAATTCAAGTGGTAAAAAGATGCAAGAAAGGAAAAACAGATTAAGTTCTAAATAAATGTACTTTATACAACAGTTCTCTTCCCTCTTCACCCCAGCTATGCAAATGGGCAACATGCGAAAACCTGTTCTCATACAACTAGGCAGTCTGGTTACAATTAATCAACTGAGATAATAAAGAATATAAAGTAAATATATCCCACTGACTTACTAAATGTAAAAAGGAATAGCCTATATTACTTGAGAGTCCGTTACTCTGCTCATATCAATCAAACAGAAACCAATAATTTGCACGAAAAGTTGAAAGAGTTAGAAACATATATACGGCTGATAAAGACTTATAGTGATGTAAGTAAAAAAAAATCAGACCGGGTTGAAATTGTATATTTAATAATTGGCTAAGAAGTTTTTTAATTTAAAGCAAGCTTAAGATGGTTTAAGTAACACATAGGGTCTTCCGATCATGGTTTTGAGGAAGAAGACCCGGAGAAAACATTCAGCACACTTTAGCAAGTCAAGGAAGTCTGTAGGAATCTGGACCATGATGGGTCTGTGATACACCTGTTGATAATGGTGGTAAGATGAACATTAGTAAGATGGGTACATTTCACAATGCTTCTCTTTTCCACTTCAAGGGAATTGCTATATTTAACATTGTGCTTAAGATAAATATCCAACTGCTCTGCGACATCATTTGGACCTTTGTATGTATTCTCTTCTAATACAATTTCCATGATGTACTCCTGCAGTTTTCTATCTTGATGCTCCTCCGAGCAGTCATTTTCCTACATTAAAGGTGCATGTTCTAGTGGGATTTGCCCGTTACTAAAACAAAGTAAAGTATCCATTGATTACTTGGTTGTGAAGGATTGTATCAAAACTTGCCGGTTGACGTGAATGCCATTGACAAATCATCTCCTATTAACGCAGTTGTCTGCAATTCTTGGCAGATCTTATTAACGGGAAGAGTCCAATAATTGAACAGGAAGTATGAGCTAGCCAGTGAAAAATCTGCTACTAGACAGTCTCTACCAGAAAGAGCAATACCGAAGATAAGCAACTTATTCCTCTGAAAGAGACTTCTAGCCACGTATTCTTCACATTTTGAATATATACCAAAGCAGTACCTATATGGAGGCAGTTCTGTGAATGGATTCAAACCACAAAGTCCTGCAAAATGTAAAACCCAATTGTCCAGACAATAGTGCTTCGTCAACATATGGAACGAAGCCCACTTAATCACCCAGCAGATGTCTAGGACAGGGACTCCACTTGCTAAAGCAATGATAACAGTTTTGGTTCTGGTAGAGAGCCCAGTCCTGGTAGAGAGCCCAGTCCTTTCAGAGGCCGCTTTATACCCAATGTGTGGCAGATCTTAATACAGAGCATGATGCAGCATGATACAGTTCTTTTCTGCAAAGCCTTGGCGTTTTTTAACTCCTGTGAACCCCACAAAGAACTGGTCTTCCACATGGTCTGCTTTGGTATGATCTAGGTAGTAGCTCAGTGCTCTCTTGGAATCCTAGCAATGGAGTCTGCTCTTCTGTAGAGGGGTTAGGAGGAGCATAGAATGCCTGCAGAACGAGAGTCTGACCTACATGGAACTGCTTCACAACTTTATGCAGAAAGGATTCCAGAGTCTGCAGAACCAGTTCGTCTGGGAAAAAAGTGGTGTATGGTGAATTAACATATCAAGTCAAAGCTCACATACACACAGTACTGAGAGGATGGCAACGAGTACCACATTATTGATGAAAAGGAGTCGTAATCAGCAGGTGTGAAGCAGCTCGAAAGGAGTGCGCATCAAAAAAGTGAGGCTCACATTAAGGCCCATTGGGACATCACACAAGGAGAAGGAGGGTACATATGTTAGAGTCCTTTCTTAAATGCATTACAACCGGTGACTGGTGGTTTGTATCCCTTGAGCAAACATGGGGTAGTCAATTTTAAAGTGGCTGGTGTTAAAGAACAGGTTACTTATCTTCAGAAATGCATTATCTGGTAGAGACAGGACTAGCCGCAGATTCCTTAATTTAGCAAGCCCCAAGGCGTGAGTCTGGACCCAGAAAGGTTTTTCCTATAGCACATCTGCACATCGGAAAAAGGGCATGGCGCGACTCAATCTTGATATCTTTCACCAAATGTGATGTCAGCGGAGTCCATTTAACACCCTCGCCAATATCAGTTTCTTCCATGACTATTTTCTGTGCTCAAAATATGGAGTGACATTTAGAAACTGCCTACTGAAACAGTGTGCTAGCACAAGAGACACCCCTATGTCAAATAATCCACTAATTCTAATTTCAAGGTGTTGATTTCCATAACAAAATCTTCTGGGATCAGGAAGGGTGGGAGGGTCGTTAAGCAATCTGCGGCTACATCCTGTGTTTAACTGATAATACGTTACCAAAGGTAATTAACTTGCTCATCTGATAGAGACTTCTAGCTACAGATTCCTTAGATAATTTTCCCCAAGTGCCTGGGGGAGAATTGTAAGGTAAGGAATCTGAGGCTAAATCTTGTCTCAACCAGATAATGCGTTACCAATGCTAAATAACTTGTTATTTAATCCTGATCTCCTCTGACAGTTTACTTGCCACTGTTCTAATTTCCTCCCCATTAACTCTGCTCTAAGCTCTAACAAGGGAGCTTTGATCCAAAGTATAACAGTAAAACTGGTGTCACTCCCTATCCTAGGCAACTCCTAATGCATCCCTTCTGAATCACAGCTCTAACCAGTAAAGTGTGTTGATTGAGTGTACTGCCCAAAGCAGCTTATGGCTGCCTTGGGAAATTAGAGTGTGATAGCCTTGACCCTCCAAGAAATCTGGGTCTTGGAGCCCTGGATGATTTTGTTTTGGGGAAGAATGAAATTACTGCATACTACTACAGGGAGTGCAGAATTATTAGGCAAGTTGTATTTTTGAGGATTAATTTTATTATTGAACAACAACCATGTTCTCAATGAACCCAAAAAACTCATTAATATCAAAGCTGAATATTTTTGGAAGTAGTTTTTAGTTTGTTTTTAGTTTTAGCTATGTTAGGGGGATATCTGTGTGTGCAGGTGACTATTACTGTGCATAATTATTAGGCAACTTAACAAAAAAAAATATATACCCATTTCAATTATTTATTATTACCAGTGAAACCAATATAACATCTCAACATTCACAAATATACATTTCTGACATTCAAAAACAAAACAAAAACAAATCAGTGACCAATATAGCCACCTTTCTTTGCAAGGACACTCAAAAGCCTGCCATCCATGGATTCTGTCAGTGTTTTGATCTGTTCACCATCAACATTGCGTGCAGCAGCAACCACAGCCTCCCAGACACTGTTCAGAGAGGTGTACTGTTTTCCCTCCTTGTAAATCTCACATTTGATGATGGACCACAGGTTCTCAATGGGGTTCAGATCAGGTGAACAAGGAGGCCATGTCATTAGATTTCCTTCTTTTATACCCTTTCTTGCCAGCCACGCTGTGGAGTACTTGGACGCGTGTGATGGAGCATTGTCCTGCATGAAAATCATGTTTTTCTTGAAGGATGCAGACTTCTTCCTGTACCACTGCTTGAAGAAGGTGTCTTCCAGGAACTGGCAGTAGGACTGGGAGTTGAGCTTGACTCCATCCTCAACCCGAAAAGGCCCCACAAGCTCATCTTTGATGATACCAGCCCAAACCAGTACTCCACCTCCACCTTGCTGGCGTCTGAGTCGGACTGGAGCTCTCTGCCCTTTACCAATCCAGCCACGGGCCCATCCATCTGGCCCATCAAGACTCACTCTCATTTCATCAGTCCATAAAACCTTAGGAAAATCAGTCTTGAGATATTTCTTGGCCCAGTCTTGACATTTCAGCTTGTGTGTCTTGTTCAGTGGTGGTCGTCTTTCAGCCTTTCTTACCTTGGCCATGTCTCTGAGTATTGCACACCTTGTGCTTTTGGGCACTCCAGTGATGTTGCAGCTCTGAAATAGGGCCAAACTGGTGGCAAGTGGCATCGTGGCAGCTGCACACTTGACTTTTCTCAGTTCATGGGCAGTTAATTTGCGCCTTGGTTTTTCCACACGCTTCTTGCGACCCTGTTGACTATTTTGAATGAAACGCTTGATTGTTCGATGATCACGCTTCAGAAGCTTTGCAATTTTAAGAGTGCTGCATCCCTCTACAAGATATCTCACTATTTTTGACTTTTCTGAGCCTGTCAAGTCCTTCTTTTGACCCATTTTGCCAAAGGAAAGGAAGTTGCTTAATAATTATGCACACCTGATATAGGGTGTTGATGTCATTAGACCACACCCCTTCTCATTACAGAGATGAACATCACCTAATATGCTTAATTGGTAGTAGGCTTTCGAGCCTATACAGCTTGGAGTAAGACAACATGCATAAAGAGGATGATGTGGTCAAAATACTCATTTGCCTAATAATTCTGCACTCCCTGTACATGGCTAGTTGCAATGTCTCAGACTTGCTTCCTCTGCACTTTCCCTACTCTGTTCACTCTTACCCTTGCAGTTATTACTCATAAAATGCTTTTATTGTCAATTTAAAGTTGAAACCTGCCAACTAGTAACTGCCCTCCTATACAAATGATTTGAAGTGCCTTAGTAGAAGGGGTATTACTTGGTGGTATTTGTTGGCCACTGCAGTTCATATCTCCCCAGGGAGAGCAACGCCTTTACCGTCTTTCTTTAATTTGGAACTCTGGTCTAGGGGCCCTCGGTAAACTCAATCAAGTACTCCGTAATTTGTTTTCTGAAAGCAGAGAAATGAATGTTTTTGATCAAAAAGTGAGTCTCCATTCAGAGCAAACCCCATGCATGTTTAATTAAGTACTTGCATAATGAGGAATAACGGACAAGGTGGTAGGGGCTTTTTAACACCGATGGTCCTAGGGCTTGCTCTACTATGGCACTGAAAACTGGGTGACAAGTACACACTGTCCAAACTTGATCTCAGGATAGTGAGGCAAGCAGTTAAAAGATTTTCAGGTAATTAGTGTGAGGTGTAAATGAAAAACCTAACAGTTGTGCAACAGAGGCAATAAAATGCTGCCCAGCCCAGTGCTTTAATCACACATCAATGAGAAATACTGCACAAAATGAGATATATCAGCTACAGAGTCCAAGGTCAGATACTACTGGATTATAATCAGCTACTCAGAAAATAAAGTGAGATTAAGACATAGGTGCAAGCTTACTATGGCTTGTTTTGTAGCATCCTTTATTGATCAACAACCCACAGGTCAGACTGGTTTTGTCTCAGTACTTAAGAGTTCTCTTAGGGTTACTTTCTTCAACAGAACTCAGCCATACACCTATTTATCAGTAGAAGTAGAAAGTCCATGTTCAATGTATTGGATTGCGCTTTACATGCTGCGGTGGCATTCTGGTTTCGAGTCTGAGGCCTGCTGGAAAGGGCAGCACAGGAGGTTCCCCTGACGGTGCTCGAGCAGCATGGGTAGGTAGCCTGCCTCCTTTCCCTTGGCAGTAGTTGAGGACACCAGAGTTTCAGTAGAAGGCAGCTGGGGGCTACCAACTGCCTCCCCAGCCCCACACCACCATCAAACCTGTCAAAACCCACTTTTGTGAAATTTGGTCCTACATCTTGTCAGCTCCCAGCATTCAGCACAAGAATGTCTTCTGCTGCAACATCGTGGTCAAAGCTGCTCTTGCCCTATCAGCCTGCTGGCAGTCACACTACTTCGATGCAATAGATTACAGGAAATCCGAGACCTCCATGTCGAAATATGGGTCATCACAGGTCAAACTCCCTCTATGCAGTGTGGTCTTCAGGGCTGTAACATGGTCCAGGTACAGTTGTCTTTCTGCAGTACCAGATGCACCTTCCCTTCTCTCAGCAGACTAGGCAGGATCCAACAAATCACCACCACAGCAGACACCCTTAAACCAAGTTGTGACCTAGGTGCAATGCAATAATGTTCTACAACATCTCAATAGGCATTCCTATTGATTTCATCACTGAATCTTTCCAAATCACCCTTCTAAATAGCTACTTTTTTGTACAAGGACACCTTTTATTCACACAAGCAGGGAGCCTCCATGCATGCTTGTTTTGCCCCAAATGTTGTCATTCTTTATGTGCATAAACTTGAAAAGACCACTAGTCTTACAGAGGATAATCCATGTTGCAATCAGATTGGTCTCTGGAAGCGGTAGATTGCTGGTATACCTTTGTTTAGGCATGGGGATATGAACTCTTCACATTTCTTTGTTCATTGTCTCAATACCACAAAAGAAGATCTCAAAATCACTTTTGATGCCAAGAATAACAATTTACCCTTTCTTGACCTGACCCAACAATCCCAGGAGGAGAAAATAGGTACCTCACTATGCAGGAGGCCTTCAGAAAGAAATACACTCCTACTTTGTACAAGGAATCACCTACCCTATAGGCTTGCAGAATGGATTACCCTATGAACAATTCCTCTGTATTCAGAGGAACTCAGGCAGAGAAAAGATTACTTCTTAGAGGCAGCTATACTAGCATGCAAATTGTTGACGAGGGGCTACCACAGCGCCTGGTTTTAGGAGCCCTTAAACGTGCTTGGTATTGCCCTAGGGAGATTATGTTAGTCTCAAGAGCTAGTGAACAGAACAGACTGTTACCACTTCTATCCAACATTTTGTCCATCCAGTGATAATCAGTAAAGTGATAAAGAAGAACTGGGTAATTTTACAATCCCTAGCCCCCTTCCAAGAACCTCCTTTGCCCTCCTACAAAAGAGGCAATAATCTAGCAGACCATCCAGTACACGCCATAACATAGGCACAAAAACCAGGAACAATCAGTCGATCATGACATGGGTTTTTCACCATTCGTGGGTCACTTCAAAAACAAGAATTGTTCTGCTTGCCCTTTAGCACACTTTACCCAGGTCTTCAGGGAGGGCGACCATGTTTATTTACTTAAACAATTAAGTAGCTGTCATACTTCAAATGTAATCTATGGTGATCTGTTGCCCATGTGATTTAATTTACATCGGCCAAACAGTACAAATGGTGAAAACACGCGTAATTCAACACAAGAGTTGAATTAGATGTAAGGTCAAGAATGCCCCCTTGGTCTCTTACTTTGTTTCTTTGAACTACACTGAAAGATTTTACATGGCAAGCCATTGATCAACCAACCCTGCCACTACGGGGGGCTGACTCAACTACTCCAACAGTGTGAATGGCGTTGGAACAAATTTAATAATTCTCTTAGATGGGCTAAACATCCTGGAGGAATGGAACAGTATGGTGACCCTATAAGTTCTTCTCTGTGATAGGTTTCCTTTCAGTTGCAATACCAACCGTTTTTGGAGGTTACATGGCATGGATTGTCGAACCCAGGAGTATATGTGATTTTGTACCCTTCAGGCACCCTTCCTGGATTTGGGTGCCTACTTCGACATTTTCGTCATACTGGAACAGTGTGCTTTTTCTGTGTCTTTGGGGTCTAAACCTTGTGGGCCATGTGGATGAGAAATGTTGGCTACGAACCCCCAATCGATTTGCATGTGGTGCCTCGATGATCACCATGACGCTGAAGAGTGCATCTCCTGTCGTCAACTTCGACCGAAGGCTCTGCTGGAGCGCCCAATGAAGCTTCTGGCGCCACAGATGTCAGTCACCCCGGTCTACCCATCGAACAAGGTCTCCTTCTTGGACTGAAGTCCATTTGTGGGGCTGTTCAAGGAGACATTCTCATTGACGTCATTCTCCATTGACGTCAAGAGCTAAGTCTTGACAAAAGCAGTTAAAGTGACCCAAGTTGCCGACTTCACCACATGTGACATCCCACCATTCCTCAGTCGGAGTCTACCCAGTGTCTCCCTCCCTTTCCAGGATATGGGCAACTCTGGACAACATCAGTGAATATTACACTTCCCTTCACGCTATCTTTGGTGAATCTCCTTTCTCTAAAGCGACTGTGGGTCCAAGGAGGTGTGAGGTGTCTTGACTGTCCACACCAGTGGGTTCGCTCTTGGTTTTAGTTAGGTCTTCAGCATCAGTTGATGCCGCCATTACAACGGTGGTGCATGGCACTTCAGGGTTCGCACTTTCGGGCCAGTGTCCGATCAGTCAACTCCGGCAACTCTGCTGGCAGCGCCAATCGAAGACAAATCCCTCTATCTGTCTGAGGTCGAAATCAACATCAAGGAATCGCCTTCTCAACATCGGGAACTGCACCTCTCATGCCGTTTATCCCTGATCTTCCTCCACACAAGACCCCTCATGTTTATCCTGCTGAGGGAGATGGTGGAGAGGCGTTAGAGGAGTAGGAACTTGATTGAGATGACAGCTGGTTAACTGACCTAGCTGCTGCTAGTGGCTTGGATTCGTCTCCAGCCTGTGGCCTACCTTCATCCCCTGGACTTTCTATGGAGGCGAGCTCCTCTTTTGCAGACACGCTGAAAAAGGTTGCAGTAGTTTTGGATCTGACTCTTCCTTCAGTGGAATTAGCTTCAGACCCCTTACTTGATGTCCTCCATCAAAACCAAACAGGGGTTGAACAAGTGCATCCTTACAGCAAAGCCCTATATGATGTTTTGTTAGGGCTAAGCCTGATACAGCGGCCCCTGTTAACCAGGCTATATCTCATAGGCACAGACCTTCCCCTGGTGATCCAGCTTGTCTAAGAAGACATCTTTCTCATCTTAGTTTGGTGGGACAGGCGGCTTTGGCCCCCAATGATATGGAGTCTCTCCTACATGTCCCATCTGATACAGTGTCTAGGAATCTGTAGCAGGCATAGTTTTTCCTCTACAAGTTCTTCTCTAAGCTAAGTGAATACAACTTGTGTTCTAGAACATTTCTCTCATTATTTACGGGATTCATTAGTGAAAATCTTGCCTACGCTTCTGGAAGAAATCAGAAGCACTTTTACTCCTATGATTCAAGATGGCCAGCAAGCAGCTAAACTAATCATTCGCTGTGGCATGGATACCACTGACTGTGGGTCGAGCTCTTCTTCCTTAGTTGTGCTACCTCGCAGTGCCTGGTTCTATATTTCAGGGTTTTCAGCGCCAGTCCAAACCACACTGCTTTTATATGCTGTTTGATGTGCCTATTTATTTGATGCACAGGCTGATTCTTCTGTAAGGCATTTTCATGACAGTAGGGGTGAAGCAGCGAATCAGCTTTGTTCCTCTCTACCTTTTGGCCTGGTATATTACTACTGTATGGTTAGTAAGGTGTTTTTGTTCTTATGTATTCCACAGAAGAGCCATGCTTTGGCAAAGCTGTGAGGCTTTTTTAATCTGCTACAACTTAATTGTGGCACGCAGTGAGTGTTCATGCTTTTGGCATATGCTCTTTTACTTTGAATTGTTATTGGGGTGTATTGTGCCCTGGAACTCTACAAGCCTGATGTTCAAGGCACACCACTGTCATTACTTGGTGTAAAGTGAAGACCTTCCACTTCAAGTTTGTCAAGAACAGCCCACTTGAGGGTTATCACTTTTTAATACTCCTGATATAAAGGTGATATTGACTACCTTACTTAAAGAAAAGCTTTTGCCTAAGAGTTGTTATCTTAATGGTATAAACCATACTCTAAGTGGAGTATTTGAGTAGTGCTGTGTATGCTGGTGAGCAGTTATATATATATATATATACATATATATATATATATATATATGCACAGTCAGCCTTAACTGGTGGGCTATTACACCTTCATTTGTGGGTACACATTACATTTCTTGGCAGAGTCAGTTTTTCTCACTTGTGAGCGTATGGAATTACACTAGTATACGGAGCTTGTCATAATAATAGCTTCTTAGGAGTGTCAGTATATTGTTATTCTTAAGAGGCTTCTTTAAAAGGATTCTTCCGCACTAAGGGTGTCTGTTAGCCAAGTCCTTTTTTGTACAGTCAAATATGGTAGTATACGGTGTACATTTACTTTTACCTATGATATGATAGTATCCGTTTTCTTCTTTTGGTAGATTGGATACTTTAGAAACCAGAAAGCATCTTCTTGGGGACTTTAAGACTCTCCTTACTTGGTCTTAAAGGTTTTATATTAGATAGCCATTACAGTTTGGTGGATTTTCTGCACTTTGGTGTAGACATTGGTATGATACTGACATGTTCTTTGAAGATTTTTATTTTCCTTTCCTGGCATTTCAGTTTATTATGGGTATTCACTAGGACATATATTTGTAGATTATATTCTGTATATTGTATAGACTAATTCATATTATTGACTCTTTAAGAGTTGCTCTACGCTTGGTCATTTGCACTAACGACTTCCTTCTTTTCGAAAGAGTTTCACCCTATTCAGGGATACTACTTCTTCTCCATGAAGATATTTATATCTGATGCGCTTGAAGAGGTTAGGTTATATATTAATACCTCATTTATCTACAACTATTTTCACTGTTTTTTTGACTAGTTACTGTAGGTTGGGTTCACACTTTAAGAAGTGTTTGGCATAAGAAGGAATATACAAAATTGGACAGATTCCTTTTATTTCAGAATCTTGAAAAATGACAGTTTTAACGTAATTTACACCTTTTTTAGTTAATCTATGGATGAGTCACAGTCATTATAAGAATCACATACTCAGCTTGGTTTTTACCACTATCAAGGTCACCTTTTTCATACTTGCTGTTTTATTCAGCCCTTTAAAATATATATATATATATATATATATATATATATATATATATATATATATATATATATATATATATACATACACAAACACCCACACACTTTGTTGGTTACTCCATAGGCGTTTGTTATAGTCCTATGTCAGTAAGTGTATAGAGAGAGAGGGAAAATCTTGAAGATGTTTTTATCATCTATAGCTACTTTTCCTGGGAAAAGCATATTTATATGTCCATGGTTGCTATTGTTGTCTTCAAATTCTTTTTAAAGAGGGCAATTGTATGTTTTCTCTGCAAGAGATAAAAATTCTACGTATGTCTTATAGTGCAGGTCTGGTATGGTAGACCTTTACATGGTAAGGCGTATTTGTTCAATGGCATGTTATTTTGCTCTGTATTTCAAAAGAGATACAGAGCAAAATAACATGCCATTGAACAATACTCTGTAATTTTAGACTACATATAAGAAAAATAGATTATCTTCACTAGTTCATTTGGAGATACTGTCCAACGGTCATGGGTAGTGTTTCTTCCCCATGTTTTATTTTTCTCTTTGATAACACTGCTGTGATCCTTTCCACAGCTTTGATGGGGTGTTTGTGCATGGGTTTGGATCCCATTGAGGGAGTAAATTGCTTAATTTTCATTTTGTTAGTTCGCCTCTAACACCGATTGGTCATATTAACATGAACTTTCTGTATTCCATGTTTTTGAATGTTTATAACTCCTTATACATGGTTCCTCCTATTTTATGTCGTGAAGTATGTTAGGTCTCACCTACATTTTTATGAATGCACCGTCTTTTTCAATTCATCTAGACCAGTTTTGTTCTAAGAACATATTTTCTATTGGTAGCAATCATGGGTGATTCTATCCTCATGCTATTAACGTTTTTATAACTTATTACTGTAGTTCTTTACACAGTTCTTGTACTAACGAGGATGTCTTTACTCAGACATTCTTATGAACGCATGATGTATTTCTCTTGTACTAGACCAGTTTTTGTCTGGTTAGAGACTTTCAATTTTGTCGGGTGGCTTCTGACACACATTTGACTTTCTAACACGGATGCGCTTATTCCCATGTTTTCTACGGCTTAAAGTTTTATTTACCTGCAGGTCCTTCCACAGGGTTTGATGTCATAGAGTAGATTCTTATTCACCTTAATTATTATGATTGTCCGATCTTCTTCTCTTGTTCTAGACCTGTTTTATGATACTTAAGGAGACTTTATTGGGAGGTCTCCGTTTGCATTTGCTCCTCCGGGTTACAATGACTTTGGTATTTTTGGTATCTGATTCAAAAGTAAGGAATCTGTGGCTAGATGTCTCTATCAGATGAATATGTTGCTTACCTTTGATTACGCATTATCTGGTAGAGATAGGATATAGCAGCAAACTCCTGAACGGCCCTCCCGTCCTCCCAGGTCTGATAATTGAGTCCTCTTTGGTCTCAGAAGATTTTGTTATGGAAATACCTTGAATTAAGAATTCAGTGATCATTTGGCACAGGGGTGTCTTCTGAGTTAGCACACTGTTTCAATAGGTAGTTTCTATATGTGGCTCTACGTTTTCAGACTTGAAATTAGTCACAGAAGAAAATTACGTCAGTGAGGGGGTTATATGGACTCCACTGCCATCACATCCAGGGGACAACGTAGATTCAGAGTTGCGCGATGCCCTCTTCTGACACAAAAACGTGCTATGGGAAAAAAGTGACTGGATCAAGGCTTGTGCTGGGAAGGATTCTAAAGTAATGAATCTAAGACTAGATGTTGCTACCACATGTTAACTTAAGGAGACATACATAAAAGCAATCATGAAAGGCTCGTAGGTCAGAGGAGACCTGGGCTAAGACTGAACAAATTAAGAATCATTTAATACCCAGATCCAGTGCCATGCATGGATGCACCAAACTGGTGCCCATGCTGTGTACGACACAATCTGTGGTGAATAGACCAGCTCTGAAGACTTATTTCACTGCTCTTCTGTGTCTTCAATAGTCTCAGCAAAGACGTTTGAAATTTAATAGGGAAGGCCAGAGGGCATATGTGTACCATCCTTAGCAAACAGTGTTCAGTCAGTGTAAGACTGCGCTGGCAAAATACACTTTTCTCAAAAGCCCCTCTCTGGAGGCACATTAGGTAATTAATTTGGATTCACTCTACAAGTAGATTTCTGCCTAACAAAGCTCTCAGGATTTTGGTGCTAGGCCAGAAAGGTGGGATCACCAGGGGTGGGACTATGGCAACGAGTTACGGGATCATTTACAGGTAGGGTTAAACGAACAAGTTACTTACCTTCGGTAAGACCTTGTCTGTAAGAGACAGGGACTAGATGCACATTCTTACAATTCTTCCTCAGGTGCCAGACTGGATATGGAAAGGTTTCCCAGCAGTACCTCTGAGCGCCACAATAGGGAGTTGTGCGACTCCATAGTGAAGTCATCCACTGAATGTGATGCTGAGAGTACATATAATCCACTGTCCAATGAGCTGAAGTCAGTTTCTACTATGACTGTTTTCATGCCAAAAATGCGGCGCAACTATAGAAACTGCCTTTGGAAACAGTGTGTCAAAAAAGAGACATCTTTGTGTCAATTAATTACAAACTCCCAATGAAGGAATCTTAATGCCAAGAAAAGGAGCTGCATGATGCTGTTGGCGCCATCCGTGCCATAAGGGATACTGCAGTCGCCTATTGTAGGCGCCAACTTGGTGCGCAGACATCAGATACTGTATTGCAACTTTCCATGCTAGGTGTTAAAACTAAGGCCCTGGACGGAAGTCTCGGTAGCCCTCGAATTCTGTCCACAGAGCGGGGATGATGGGAGCGTCAGTAAAGAATCTGCTGCTAGATTTCTGTCCAGATAAGGTGTTACCAAAGGTATTGTTTATCTGATAGAGACAACTAGCCCCAGATTCCTTACCTTAGAATTAGATATCAAAACAATACCATTCCTGGATGGGGTGTGTGGACAAATTTCAGTCAAGGAAGTTTTCAGGGCCGAATGGGCAAAAAGCCAGTTACAAAAGACCTGACTGTCCAGACGGTAATGTTAGGTAAACATGTGCGGGGAAGCCCACCTTGCTGCCTGGCAGACATCCAGAACCAGAAATCCACATTCTAATGCAGTGGTTGCAGATCTGACTGGCAGAATGAGCCGGAAAGCCCTAGAGGGTTGCTTCTTGGCAGATGTTAATGGAAATCACAAAAGATCCTACTAAAAGTCAATGATTAGAACAAGCTGGTATAAAAAAGAAGAAAAGAGCCAGGTATTTTCAAGAATTAGGGTGAGTAAGGACATGTGCCACACCATAAGAACTGCGGGAAGAACCACAGGTCATAAAAGCATTGAAAAGCATGTGAGAGCATTACCATGGCAGTGGGACAAAAATGTGTTGAGGATCTAGGAAGATCTTTATACACAGGATGATCCACCTGGACGTCCAGCTTCTGCAACATTTCCCTGGCTGTGCATCCTCTGAGGACGGCAAGTCGTCAGCCTGCGTGAAAAATACGAAGGAATCTCCCTTCGAGTGAAGGAGTCACTACCCTGCATGGGCAGGTACCTGCTGCAACGACGACCGGCTGTGTAGATCTCCTCTCATCCTGAGCTGTGTGGATCCTACATCACAGGTGGTGGTCCGGAGTAGACCTCTTGGTCCTCCCTGCCAGCTGTCCGACTTTGGTGGAGGTAAGCCCTTGCCTTCCCACGCAGGACAGTACCCCTGTGCACGGTGCCTCTTGCAGCTGCCAAGGCTTGTTTGCATCTCTTCCAAGGGATCTTCAGGCTATGTGTAGCTCTAGCCCCAAGCACTCCTGCAACACAGCCCTATGCATGGTTGTCCTGCGGCATGGGACCCTTCATCAGTCGTGCTGCGTGGGCTCCACGGCGAGGACTGCGTGGGATGTCGCCTGCATCCTTCAGGAACTTTTCACAGACTCCAGAGCTGCAGTGCTGACCTTTGCATCACGGTCGACCAACTCCTGCATCCACAGCTGAGTGGGTAGTAGCTCCTACTCGTCCTGGACACTTCTGGACTTGGTCCCCTTTTTCCACAGGTCTTCCTCTTCAGGAATCCACTGCTGGGTACTTGCAGTCTTGTTTGGGTGTTGCATTTTCATCTTTTCCTTCCTTTTGGGTAGTTTGGGGAAAATCCACTAACTTACTCATATTCTTCTGGTCGTTAGGGGGCACTGTGGTACTTACCTTTTGAGTTTTCTAGTACCCCCCAGCTCCCCTCTACACATTCCACTCACCTAGGTGCGGGTCCTGTGTTCGTATTCCATTTTTTTTTAGGTTATGGTTTGGCTTCCTCCTAGGGTCACTATTGTCTAATTGCATTTGCATTCTTTTCTATCACTCTCTATGCATATTGCTGATTACTAGTGTATATAATTGGTGTGTTACTTACTTCCTATTGGAGGGTTGCCGCTCTAGTACTTTTTGTTATTGTTTCAATAAAATCTTTATTTTTATAACACTGAGTGTCTTCTTTCAAGTGTGTAAGTGCTGTATGACTACAGTGGTATTGCATGAGCTTTGCACGTCTCCTAGATAAGCCTTGGCAGCTCATTCACAGCTACCGCTAGAGAGCCTGGCTTCTAGACACTTCCTACACTACACTAATAGGGGATACCTGTATCACGTATAAAGTGTAAGTACCTTAGGTACACACCACACACCAGGCAAGCTTCCTACACTAGCTCACTGAGATCTCAGTTAGGTTGATACCACTGATTGTGGAGGCACTACTGAAGGGCCCTCCTTTGCCAGCTTGCATGGGTGACCAACAGAATGCAGGAAGCAATTACACCGAGCAGGTACTAGACCTTCATGACTGGAACTGTCACTCCATTCTGAAACATCAGAATCATAGCCTGAATGTCTTGAATTCTATGAGGAGGAGGAGGGTAGGCATGATTCACTGTGGTGTCCAATACTGCCCCTATAAATAGGGTGCGATAAAGGGCTTGGGCACATTTATGGAAAAGATCAGGATGTACAACAACTGAGTTGTCAACTGCAAGTGATGTAGTACTGACTCTGGAGACTTGGTTTTGATCAGCCAATCGTCTAGGTAAGTCTGAATTTCACATTCCCTGCACAGCTTAAAGCCCAGCTTCCTTGGAGGACACATCTTTTACCACAGCAAAGTAGCTACTTTGAAGATTAAACTGTTGAAGAAAGTCTACAGTGTATCTTGAGAGCTCCCAGAAAAACGTTACGCATTGAAGGTGTGGAAAAAAGGGAACAGACGTCAGACAGAGTCGCATGTAGAACCATGACGTTAGGACGTCCTCGCCGACGTGGAAAGCTATGAAGGAAAGTTTCAGTTGAAAGCTGGCACATTGGGATATTCTAAAAAGGTGACAAATCTACAGGTGGATGCATCCATCAGTAAAAAGATCATATAGTGCTTCACTATATGGTAGCACAGGCTCTATTCCCGTTTGTCCCTAGTGAAGCACTGTTACCCTTTGATAAGCCTACTGCTCAGCCTGTCTCCTGACTGAAAGAATAGTGACGCATCCGACAGGGACCAGCGACCTCTGAAGCCTCAAAGGACTGCCCTGAAACCCGAAGGACCAAGAAACTCCCGAGAGCAGCAGCAGTCTTCACCCACAGCAACATCTTTGCAACAAAGAGGCAACTTTTAAAGAACTCACTCTTCTTGCCGGAAGCGTGAGACTTCAACGTCTGCACCCGACGCCCCCGGCTCGAGCTACGGAGAAAAGAAACACTACTGGGAGGACTCCCAGGCAACTACGACCTCGTGAGTAACACGAGACGACCCCCCTGGACCCTCACAGCGACACATGCAGAGAGATTCCAGAGGCTCCCCTAACCGCAACTGCCTGTAACAAGGAACCCGCACTGCACCCACAGCCCCCAGGACCAGAAGGAACCGAACTGAAGTGCAGGAGTGACCATCAGGCGACTCTCTGCCTAGCCCAGTTGGTGACTGGCCCGAGAACCCCCCCCCCGTGCCCTGCCTGCACTGCTAGAGTGACCCCCAGGTCCCTCCACTGATTCCTATACAAAACCCGACGCCTGCTTTGCACACTGCACCTGGCCGCCCCTGTACCACTGAGGGTGTGTTTTGTATGCCTACTTGTGCCCCCCCCAGTGCTCTACAAAACCCCCCTCATCTGCCCTCCGACAATGCAGGAGCACCCCTGTTCTTCATAGGCGCCTATGTGTTTGCGGCCCTCCTTTGATCTCTGCACCTGACCGGCCCTGTGTTGCTGGTGCAGTAACTTTTGGGGTTGCCTTGAACCCCCAACAGTGCGCTGCCTATGCCCAGGAACTTGAACTTGTAAGTGTCTTACTAACCATTACTTACCTCCCCCAGGAACTGTTGATTTTTGCAGTGTCCACTTTTAAAATAGCTTATTGCCATTTTAACTAAAACTGTGTATTTTACTGCTCTAATTCAAAGTTCCTAACTTACCTATGTGGAATACCTTGCATTTTATGTATTTACTTCAAATCTTGAACTTGTGGTTCTAAAAATAAATTAAGAAAATATATTTTTCTATATAAAAACTATTGGCCTAGAGTTAAATCTTTGAGTGTGTGTACAACAAATGCTTAACACTACCCTCTGATAAGCCTACTGCTCGACCACACTACCACAAAATACAGCATTAGAGTTATCTAAATGTGCCACTATCTTACCTCTAAGGGGAACTCTTGGACTCTGTGTACACTATCTCTCACTTTGAGATAGTATATACAGAGCCAACTTCCTGCAGCATCTAAGAATGGATCCAGAGGGCCTATCTTACAAAGAGGGCGATAACATGGGCAAGGAGTCAGGTATGATACCTCTCTCCTCCTTGGGACTCAAAAGTGCACCAGAGGGAGGTAGGGACCCAAAGATGGCATGGAGGGAATTATAATAATCCAGCATCTGGGCCAGAGTTGCCATGGCTCTAGGGACGCAGGGAGGCACGGGGTAGACTTAAGCACAGACTCCTTGGCTGGAGGCTGGAAGAGGGCGTCAGGAATGAAGGACTTACTTGACATTGGTGGATGCCGTGACTTATACCACCTGCGTTTTGAAGTCTTCTCCTTCGATGTCAAGAGTGACGTATGCTCGCCGGAACAGCTCCAGGAATGGACTTGCGATCACTCCTGCGACCTAGAACAAGACAGGCGACACAGGGCCTCCGCCAGACACACGCTAGGATCTTCATACGCCATTCCCCTAACGCATTCAGGTGAAGGGGACACCACGAGCCACACTCCTTGGAGTTGTGGTGTTCCCCAAGGCACCACTTACAAACAGTATGAGGGTCTGTGGTGGACATCTGCCAGCCAAGGGACCCACAAAGTTTGAATCCCAAGGACATGGGGAAAAAAGGGTGCACACTGTTCCTTAGACAAGAAATTGTCGAGATAGGCCAAAATGGCATGAGGAACCATTCCAGATTTGCGTTGTAAGTGTGGAGAAGATGGAACTGATGTCACTTGTTGGAGAGGGGATTATATTGACTTCGTCAACATCACATCTAGTGGATGACGTCGCTACTGACACCCTCTTCCGATGCATTGAGGTACTGCTGGGAAACATTTCCGGATCCATTCTGGCACCTGGGGGAGAATTCTAAGGTAAGGAATCAGCGGCTAGAGGTCTCTATCAGATACAGTGTACAGCAGCGTACTAAAGTTTCCCTCTGCCTTTACCAAGGGCTCTAAGGTAGACAGCCAGACTATAATCTCTCTACTAAAAGATATGCCTTGGATTATACTGTAAGTAGCTGCAAGTCAAGAGCTTCTTTTGCTCTGAGGACTACTTCTATGAAGTAGGCACTCCGGTGAGGAGCACAGCTGTGAGGGGAAATGTCAAATGCACAGTTTTTTATGCAGATGTAGGTAAAGCCCAGCATCAGTTTAGTGAGGGTGCAATAAGCTATCTGCCTCCTCTTGTCATGTGGGACATTTTTAAGCCACTGAGCAGTGTCAAAATAAAACTGGAACGAGGCTTAGCAGCCTTCTTAAGTACTGAGGATGAGTCTTAGTGCTGTACTTTGTTAAGGAGCTGATATAGGTGTTGAGGACAGATCGGGTGCTAGCGCCATGATGGTCCACGCATATAAAGCCTCTGGTGCCAGACTGAAGGCATGGGCTGACGTCAACACTTGGGGATCAACTAGACCCAAACCCATGGGCAGAATTCCAAAAGGGGGCCCTGAAGCTTTATGGTGCCTAAAGACGCATCAGATGGTGCTGGACAAAATCCTGAACAAGTGCATCATAGCCACCCTAAATGAGTCTATTTGCTGGGGTTGACAACAGCCAAGAGTGCTTGGGGCATGGTGGGACCTTCAACAGCATATGCTTGGAGGCAGATGAAGGCAGCAGAGCAGAGTTATTTGAATGCTGATTGCGCAACTTCTCCCTGGAACAGGAGTAGCAAAACGTGAACGAGTCCCACTTCTACTTCTTGTGCCATCACTTTTCACCTTCGTCTTCAACTTACTAGAAGACTCAACAAACCTCACGTTTTATATTCAGTCATATATAGCTTTAGCTGTATGCAGAGCCATGTCTAGACTCTAGCCGCCACAGGTAGACATTGCAGTTGCAGAATGATTTGAAACCTCTGTACAAATCTGAGAAATAGAGCACCAAGCATGGATACACACTGAAATGCATGGAAATTAACAACTGACATCAGTGAGAAGGGGCATTATCTTTGCAATTACAGTTGTCACTTCTGGAGGTGATGTGAGGTAACCACAGAGTACAATGGCACCCACTGACATACCTACTCTACCCATCCATTTCACAATGACGAGTGGCCCAAATTTAAGAGGTGAATCTGATCCAAGGTCCAAAGTTCACAAACTCCGCTCATCTTCAGCTGTTGAATGGCAGCGTACACAGCATCCAAAGCAGAAAGAGTGCCAACATGGGTGATGCATTTGCCATCTTATATTATTCATATTTCTTTTTGCAAAGACATTTAGGAAAATCCTGAACCAATTCTTCCATTATATTCCACTGAAGTGCAGTGACTCACCAAGATCTGTGAAACAGCAATGTGTCAACTAATTGGGAGCTCTTGTGGTCAAGTTTATGGTCAGCACTGTTAATGTGCCTGCTTTCTTTATTTGCAGGTGTCCCATCAGACACCCAAGGAATAATTGAATGTTTGCACACAGTATGAATGTGCTTAGGTATGCATGTAGGTATATCCTTAGTAGAAGCCTCTGTCGGTATGGCTCAAAATGTCCATGAATGTAAAGTTCATCTGTGGGGCATCTTTACATTTTCTCTCTATACAAGGGGGCTGCTTTCAATGGGTGGGCCAAACTTGCTAAGTAGCATACCATAAAAAACACTGACTGGTACTGAATGATCTTCTCAATTCTTGAGTTTCATTGAGGAAGACTGCCTCTTACACTTTCAGAATGGCCACAACATAGTGCAAAGCTGCTCACAGGATAACAGCTGGGTAAACCTATCTTTCTTCTGGATTGGAAGGCCTTCTGTGGTAGAATCGACATGAGTCTTTCTAGATGTTCTCTTTATTGTGCCACTTCTTGAATGACCACCTTTTCTAGACTAATAGATAGATACATTTAAAATTAAACATTATAGGACTGTTTCTATGCAAGAGGTGTCAATACTGTATATGAAAGAGGCCTGACTAAAATATACCTTCTTTCTGTAATCATAAGAGTAGTTCTTTCATAAACCTGTATTCAGAGCTGAGGCATTTCAGGCTTGGACTTCTTCTGTGTTGTCTTTGGAGTAAGGAGACACACATTTAAGATCATCCCGATTTTGATATAGAGCTTCATTTCAAAGTCAATGCTCTTTTTATGAGCTGGCTTGACATTGCAGCAGTCACCAGAAAATTATGTGAGGACCATCAGGACAGTGCTTTTTCCTCCGCCCAAATGTTGGGAGCCAGGAGTACATGTTTTAATTAGACAGAAGTTGTGTACTTCCACAAAAAAGTGCTTGCCGCCACACAGCTGAGATCATTTTGTTTATTTATCCAGCTGCCTGAGCGTGCACTTTCTTGGACACACATATGCAATCGTTATGCTATTAACGCAGTTTAGATAAATAGATAATTTATTGTGTTACTTCTGGCAGCAGCACAAACAGGAGGAGGAAGTCATTAACGTAGACAGATTTTTAGATATGGCTTGAGAGTGCATTCATAAGCCATACCTATAGGCATTGCCAATGCTTGTTTTTTTAAGTTAATGCATCTGTCTTGGATAAAAGGGTGACTTAGATGTCGAACCTTTGTACGAAATATATATCTTTGCTTTAGGATAGCGGTTCCCAACCTGTGGTCTGTGGCTCCTGACGTGCATGTTTTTAGATGTATTATTTCCTATGTGCAGCAGTTTTAAAAGCACTGCAAAGTTCCTTGTACATCCAGCAGCATTCGGGCAAAAATTAAAGCGTCAAGGTAACTGGTGATTAATGTACCTGCTGGAAAGGGATGAGAGTTTTGTCTAGTGGTAGTTTTGACTCTAAGATAAAACAGAAGGCTAATATGCCTGCTGCAAATAACGTGTATCATGAAAAGAACAGTATTTTATGTGCATAGCACAGTGGGTTACTGCTGTTGTCACAGACATTCTTTTGTTACTGTGGAGTTCATAAGTTACAATCATAATCAAACACAGTGAGCTATAAACTGCCATTAAAGAGCTGCATGCAAACTGCATGGCACAAATTAGAAAGTTAGGTTTTTCCAGTTTTTCATTTTCCTTATGCTGCTAAAAAAGGTATGCTTACGAAGAAATACATTTTTATTATTTAAGTCAACGCTAACCACTGTGCTGTGTTCTAAATCCTGAGTTTGTGCTTCTCAAGACCAAGCACTCTTAGAAAATGCCAACTAGTGTGGATGACATGTGAATCCTACACCTTGTAGTACCCTGTAAAGTGCTCTGACACCCTACACTGGTATGAAAGGTTCTATAAAGCAAATGAATTACATGTGACCGAGAGACTATGAAGAGATGAGTGGCCCTTATATTTTGCTTCCTTTCCCCACCACATATTTCTGAAAAAGCTTTCTCAGATCTTATGCACCTAAAAAATTAAAACAGAAATCGTTTGAGAAATGTAGACTCTGCCTTGAGGGTTAAACTTTCCTAAATAAAACCAAACATTGAAAGGTTAGTCGTCTAGGTGCAGCGCCAACCTTCCCATTAAAACTTTTCAATTGTTGCATTCTTTTTCAATATAAATTAATTATATCTTTAGTAATTCTAGTATTTGTTTGGTGTGTACTTGTTTGTGTATTTTTTTTGCAAATTACTGTTTTAATGTTTAAAATGTAAATTGTACAAATTGCTTGGGGTCCCTGGCTTTTAGTAATGATTAAGTGGGGGTCCTCAGGAGTTTAAAGCTTGAGAACCACTGCTTTAGGACATGAGCACAAATATTGACATGGTAAATGTAGGAAAGTGCCCCTCTTGGCCTGGTTACCCCTACACTTTTTGTCTGATATTGATGCAGACTTGACTGAAAGTGTGCTGGGATCCGGTTAACCAGGCCCCAGAACCAGTGTTCTTTCCCTTACCTGTACCCTGTTTCCACAAACGGCACACCCATGACAACACAGCTAAGTACCTTGTAAAAGGTGCCAGTGGTACCAAGGCACTGTGACCAGATAGGGTCCCTATGGGCTGCAACATGTATTGTGCCGTACAGTTGACATGGTATCTTGGGGTGCCATGCACACCAACCACTGCCTGTGGCAAAGGTAAGTCACCCCTCTAGCAGGCCTTACAGCTCTAAGGCAGGGTGCACTATACCACATGTGAAGGCATAGTTGCATGAGCAATATGCCCCTACAGTGTCAAAGTCCATTCATAGACATTGTAAGAGCAGTATGGTCATATTAAGTACATAGGTTGGGAGCTTGTCGTTGACGGCTTCACTGAAAGCTGGGAGGTATGGCATCAACTCTCTAAGCACAATAAACCCACACTGATGCCAGCATTGGATTTATTGAACAATGCACCCAGAGGGCATCTTAGAGATGCCCCCGTACCCTACCTAACCCTTTTAGTGTAAGGCTGACCAGCCTGTGCCAGCCTGCCACTAAAAGACAAGTTTCTGACCCCATGGGGTGATTGCCTTTGTGCCCTCTGGAGTCGGAAACAAAGCTTGCTCTGGGTGGAGATGATTCACACCTCTCCCCCTTCAGCAGGAACTGTAACACTTGAAGTAAGACTCAAAGGTTCAGGCCACCTGTTACAGTGCCCCAGGGAACTCCAGCTAGTGGAGATGCCCGCCTCCTGGACGAAGCCCCACTTTTGGTGGCAAGTCTGATAGGATACTTAGGAAAAACAGGGAGGAGTGACCACACCAGGTAGGACCACCCCTAAGGTGTCCAGAGCTGAAGTAACCCCCTCCTTGCAGAATCCTCCATCTTGGTTTGGCGGACAGGGACCAATAGGGTTAGGAATGTACCCTCCTCCCCAAAGGGAGTGGGCACAGGAAGGGTTAGCCACCCTCAGGGACAGTAGCCATTGGCTACTGCCCTCAGACCCCTATAATGCTCCTAAATCTATTATTTAGGGACACCCCTAAACCTAGCTCACCAGATTCCTGGCGACCTCAAGAAGAAAAGAAGCAAGAAGGACAGCTAAGCCCACCCCAGCAGAGAAGACTCCAGACACCAACAGACCTGGCCCAAACTCTACCAGCCTTTTGAAGCCCTGCTACAAAAAGGTGATGCATCCTGCAGGACCAGCAACCTCTCCAAACCCCCAGAGGACTGCCTGCCCACCAGAGGACCAAGAACTCACGAGGACAGCAGCCCTGCCCACAAGAAACTCCAAGAAGGACTTCAAACTGTCTTGGATGCGCAAATACTGCCCACTCTGCACCCAATGCCCACAGCCCGTGTCCTGGTGGCCCACCAGTCCAGAGCAGGTCCCCAGGCGATTCTGACCTTGTGTCTACCTTGGGTTGATCCCCTCCTGGCTAACACGACGCCTGCAGCCTATATCTGGAGGACCCCCCTGACTGTGAGAGAAAGCTCCCTTCCCCACCTGCAACCCCTAGCCTTGGGGAATCCGACCACCTGTCAAACAACGTTCAGCAGGCTGCCCCCCTCCGCCTGTGGTTTCCCGGAACCCTCCTCCTGAATCCAGCCTGCAGCATTTTTGTGACCCCCGGGGTTCCCCTATTGAAAATCAGTGGGAGTCTGGGAGCCCGATGTTGAGTTTGCACCCTGCATCCAGCCACCCCTGTGCTGCTGAGGGTGTGTGTTTGGTCATGACCTGTGCCCCCCCTCAAGCTCACACTTGAACTGTAAGTCGAGTACTTACCTCAAAACTGCACTAACCCTCCACCCTGGATCCCTCAGGACTGTTCTGAAAATTGCACAGTTAATTTTTTAAATTGAAAGTTGTTACTTGCCTGTAAACTGTTTTATATGCTAGTCTTAAAGTACATTTGATACATGATTACAACTGTATTTACCTGCAACGAGAATCTTTTGGTTCTAGAAATAAAGTACCAAATTATATTTTTCCAATATAAATACATTGGCCTGGAGTTAGTCATGGAGTGTGTGCCTCATTTCTTGACTGTATGTACTACAAATGTTTTGCACTACCCTCTGATAAGCCTAACCCGCGTAACCACGCTACCAAAAAAGAGAGCTTTAGTATGATCTACTTTAGCCTCTGTTAAGCCTTTGGGGAACCCCTGGACTCTGTGCACACTGTATCTAATTTTGATATAGTATAGACAGAGCCAGCTTCCTACATGTTCTGCAAGTCATCCTTATTAGGGCATCTACAGCCTGCAGAATGGGTTTCAGTAGCTGTGTAGCAGCATAATCCACTTAAGAACACTGCATCTGAAACAGCTCTGTGGAGACTGGCACTGGTTCTCTTCATTCACATCTATAATAATGGATGGTTCATCACAGAGCTCTTCAACACACCCTTTGGTGTCTACCTCTAAGGATTTATTAAAAGCTATTTAAAGTGACTTAGTAAATTCCTCTCTTTTAAAACATGTCTACACACAAGTCCAGTGTTTCTAGTTTCTCAATGTCATGCTCTCATGGACTGAAATGCCAAGCATTAGCAACATTTAGTCATTGTGCTCCCTGGGCAAACTCCAATTGCATAAGCTGTGCATAGTATAAGGTCTTACATTGAGGATAAATCTTTAAAAAAAGATATTATCCATCACCTACCCAGCCTAGACCAGACTCTGGCATGTTATATGATTAAATACAACACATAGACCAGATGCACTTTGGCACACTGACAAAATCGAACTACCTGCCTATGAAAAACAATTTCAAGGCTTAAGGAGAAAATACCTCTTTTTCCTGAAAAAGTCCCAATGAACATTTCATCACGGCCCAGTAGAGGCTGAAATGTACTGCGCCGAATGACCTAAGTAGGCGCTCTGATGCAACACAAGCAATTATAAAAAATAAAAAAAAGAAGGAAGTACTCAATTTCCAAAGAGCTCACAAAACCACATGCCATCATTTCTTCCCCATACATTCATTGACAAACTTTAAAGCCTTTGCACACATACACAACAGTTGACTTCGATCTTGTCCTTTGTCATGTATACTGGGCACAAACGCAATGTAACATTTTATATTATGCGTAATTGTATGGTATTTCCTTTGCATGTTTTGTCATACAATGTTTGCATACTTTTTGGTGATGTCAGCACAACACTCTATAAAGATTTTGTAAGATGCAAATAAATATTTTATTCAAGATATGTTATCAGAGCACATATATAAAGAAAATCAAAGATTAATTAATGTATCCATACAGTAAAAAAGTAGAAAACTTTTTGGATACTTTTAAACTATTGACCTATCTCCTAGAAGTATCACTCTGCCATACCCTCTACTAGTTTCACCTGTTCATCTGACCCACTGGACTCCTGATGTCTCTAAATAATGGGGTACCGAGGAACAGCTAGAACCCCCTGGGGGTTAATCAACAGCTATCTGAGCCTGTCTCTGGGTTCTAATCACATGCTGGGGATATCTTTAGCCACTCTGCATATAACTACTGTTAAGGGTTCCTAAGCTGTGCCATGCAAAATAGAAAGAAGAAATATCTAGTTTCCAGAGACTATGTAGAAGCAGGAACTTGTAAACAGAAGACAAAGTAGAGAAAAACGGATTTATGCATTAGTTGCTGGAAGAGAGTATGCTTCAAAGCTGTGAAACAGAACACAGATTAAGCCATGTTCTAGTGGTAGCATATTTTTACGGTCTGATGCTACCCAAAAATATAGAAGTTCTCATTACTGTATGGTATAACAATGTGCTCAGCGGAGGTGAAAATTAATAACCACAACAAATTACACACCCTTTCAAATCCATTTATTAGGAAGCGGTGAAAGTGTAACAACATTTAGTTTGTTGAACAAAGGCTGATACAGCCAGAACATGCATTCACATTTGAAAATCGTTTCTTAACTTTAAGAGACATTCTGTACTTTTGAAGGAAGAAAGTTATACCATTAGTTAGGTCATACCTTGAAGAAGTTGTATTTTCTTATTTGAGTCCTCAACTTGCTGCCTGAATGCCTTTCTTTCTTCTTCCAACAGTGCTAACAATAAAAGTAACCAAATCAGAATTAGACTTAATTCTGCTTGATGAAATTATCATAAGAAATCATTTTATTCTTATTATTAGCTTATTTTAAGATACTTGGCCCAATAAGATAGTCGTGTTCAGAATATCCTAAACAAATACTGTGACTGAATACCTGTCAGGAACAGCCAGGTTTCTTTTCTAAGCTTTCACAGTGTTTGAGAGGATATTTTACAAGAGGCCAGACCTAGAAACAGTGATGTTTTTCTGCCAAACATTTACCTAATTTTGGTTATTCAAGGACGCTTTCATGTTGCGTTGAAAGGATAATTTATAACCTCTTGAAGTTCATATTTTCAGAAATATTAAAGAGGAAGGCTAGGACCCCAGCATTTTTAAAAATGTTTCCGAGGGCATAGGTACTAGTGAAAGGCGAGGCACTGAAACAGCATCTGGGCAAACTGACCATTCTTGAAGCCACTCAAATACATTTGCAGCACCATTCAACACCACTTCTGTAACTAAGCAGACATCAAAGGCCTTTAAGAGACGGATGGTTGATAAAGTAGCTGAAAAAGGATCATAGCATCCATTATAATCAATATCACCAAAGGTAATTAACCTTTTTTTCTAACGGATGCTATTCCATATGCATAATCTTTATATTAATCTTGCCAGTACAACTGATATAGAGGAGCCTTGGATGAGTAAGATTAAGAAAAGAAACTACCTATAACATGAGTACAGTGAATGCCTACATAGACACCCATTTCAAACAGTTATATATCGGAAAAAGAGAGAATGTGCATTTTTTCAGATATACAGACCTGTTTGCAGCCTCATAGTTATATCTATATAGGACACTAACCACTCAGAGAATTTTCTTACCTTATTACAGCCACACATTTGAAAGCACGTTATTTTTTTTGATAAACAAGTTTTATTGTTTTGAGAAAAATAATAAATAATAATAAACCAGCAACAATGAACAAAAACAGTGATATGTCAGGCAGAGCGCAATTACAGTTCCATATAACATTGTATACGAGGTTAAGGACATTAGTGATTATCAAGCAGATAGATACCATACGGGAAGTCAAAGTTTAGAACTGTGGGATTTGTCCATTGCCTTGTTTCCAGTACTGCCGTCTTGGCCAGGTTCCCATCTTCTATTATAGTAGCAAGTCTACCCATCTCCCCCATATCTTTTCAAATTTCCGGGGACACCCTCTAGAATCATAGACCACCTTTTCTTGGGTCGCACACCAGTCTACCCCTTTCTTCCATTTATGGAGTTTTGGGCCCTCGGGGGAGATCCATGTTGCTGCTATGTCCCTTTTAGCTATCAACAGGGCTGTGGCTACCAGTGCTCGGTGAGCCCGTGTTCCTCTCATGCCCTCCATTACGCCCAGCAGGACTAATTTGGCAGTTCTTTGTATTTCACCATTTAGGACTTTCTCCAGCACTCGAAACACTGATTCCCAATAGGACTGAATCACTTGACATGACCAGACCATGTGGAAAAAATCTGCAGGTTCAAGCAAGCATCTTGGGCATTGGGCCGAGGGTCGTAGACCTGCGCGATATATCCTAGCAGGAGATAAGTACGCACTATGCAGGTAATAGAATTGCACTGTGCGGAGCTTGGCCAACACTACTAAGGACCTGGGTGCCATCAGTGCTTCCCTCCATTCTGTATCTTCTATGGCTCCCACCCATGCTTCCCATCTGGGTCTAATGAGGTTCACGTCTCCAGGGGCATTGTTAACTAACATTTTATAGATTTGGGAAACCCCTTTCCCTCCCAGGTTTCCCATGAGTAGTTTGGCTTCTAGCGGGTTAGATTCTGGTAGAGAACTTGCCGTCTGTATGTGGGTTTTTAAAGCATGCCTGAGTTGGAGATATCGGAAGAATTGTGTTGGGGCTAGTTGAAAATCCCTCCTTAGGTCTTGAAAAGATTTCATGGAGTCCCCTGCCCACACGTCACCAACCAGGGAGATGCCCACCAGATCCCATTCCCGGAATCCCTCTAGAGATGCAGTTGCGCTTAACCATTTCCCTCTCCATAGTGGTGTTTGGTGTGTAACGGTGGTATTCCAGTGGGTGTATCTCAGGGCAGCCCGTCATGTCTGGAAAATCACTTTGGTAACTTCTCCCATCTCTCGGGGCAGGGGATTCCCGTACATGATGTCTAGAAGGCGGGGAAACCCTAGGGTCTCCAATTCTACTCGGTAGGCTGGGTCTCCCCATCCCCCAATAAACCAGTCGTGTATCACTATTAATTGGGAGACTAAGTAGTAAAGGTAGGGGTCTGAGGCACCCAGGCCTCCATCATAAATCCCTCTTCGGCAGTGGTGGGCCCCTACGCGGTGTCTGGTACCCCTCCAGAAGAACAACCCTGTAGCTCTTTCAAGGGCCTTGAACCATGAGCGGGGGATGGGTAGGGGGAAGTTTTGAAAGGTGTAGAGGAGCCTCGGCAAAATCATCATCTTGTATAAAGCTACTCGGCCCATTATGTTTAGTGGTAGAGTTTGCCATTTCTGGAGATCCGTTTTTATGCGTGACAGTAAGGGGGTCAATTTTTTTGCCCAGGTCAGTTCTGGCAGCAGTGATACCCAGATGCCCAGATATTTAAAGCTTAGTCGACGCAATGATATATGTTCCTGCCAGTCAAAACAATCTCGTGAGTGTGCCAACGGAATTAGTATGGATTTAGCAGGGTTCATTTTCAGACCTGAAGCCGCTTCATAGCGTTCCAGTAGTCTGAGGCATCTCGGGCCTGTTACACTAGGTTCCTCCATGTATAGCAAGATATCGTCTGCATAGAGCACTATTCTGTCTTCCTGGGAGTGCTTCCATCTCCAGCCGCTATATATTGGGTCGGATCTCACCATCTGCGCCAGAGGCTCAATGGCTAAGGTGAATAAAAGGGGGGATAGAGGACAACCCTGTCGTGTGACCCTGTGAATCTCTAATGTTGACGACAGAGAACTGTTAACCTGCACCCGGGCGGTGGGGTTGGTGTATAGTGCCTGAACCAAGCGGCAGAATCTAGGGCCCAGGCCCGCGCGTCGGAGTACCAACCGGAGAAAACCCCAATCAACAGAATCGAAGGCTTTTTCAAAGTCAATGAGTAAAAGGGCAAGGTCTCGGGTCAAACGGCCACGTTCAGCTAATGCTATGTGCAACCGGCGGATGCAATGCAGAGTGCTGCGAGTGGCCATAAAGCCGCATTGATCTGGGTTTATAAGTAGAGGAAGGATCTTTTTAAGACGGGTGGCAAGGATGGTTGCAATTTTTTTTATCTCTGTATTGATTAGTGAAATTGGCCTGTAGTCGGCACAGAGTAGTGAGGGGGGTTGAGTCTTAGGTAGCACCACAATGGTAGCTGTATCTAGTTCTCTGGGGAAGACACCACTGTTGTCCACCTCTGCGAAGAGGTTCAACAGGTGTGGTATTAACTCCACTCTAAAGACCTTGTAGTATTCTGCGGTGAGTCCGTCGGGTCCCGGTGTTTTCCCCGCGCCCAGGGCCGAAATGGCCATCTGGATTTCTTCTGTGTCGACAGATTCGTCTAAGGCCTTTGCTTCTGTCTCGGACAACCGCAGGAGGGGAGTTTCGTCTAGTAACTGTCTGGCTACATTTATATTGACCCATCCCGACACTTGATAAAGAGTTTGGTAATATGTGGCAAAGGCATTTGCAATTTCTGTGTGTTGAACGACAGTGTTTCCCTCGCCATCCCGAATTTCGGGGACTATCCTGGAGGCTTGGTGGTGAGATACCAGCCAATGTAGCATTTTACCGGTCTTGTCTCCCCAGCCGTAGATTTTTGCAGTACTAGCTCTCCATATGTATTTAGCCGATTCTAGGGATTGGTCTCTTATTTCCTCTCGGAGCAAGCTTATTTGTCTTGTCATTTTATCTGTCGGGATTACATCATTCTTACTTTCCAGGGCCACGACTCTTAGCTCCAACTTTTCAATGTGTTGGGTTCGAGTACGTTCTTGGATCCGTATCAGGTGTTTGGCCTTTCCTCTTAGCACCGCCTTACCCGCCGCCCACAAAGTACCTGTGGATGACACCGACCTTTCGTTCAGCTTAAAATATTCTTTTATCTCCTCACGCAACTGTTCCACATAACCTTGGTCTTGGAGGTACCATGCATTTAGTCGCCACATTGGACGAATCTGGGATTGAGTGTGACCTATACTGAATCGGAGTGGAGCATGGTCAGAGATTCCCCTCGGCAGTAGTTCAATATGGGAGAGAGCTGCGCAGTCAGTGCCCGGAAGAAGGACCAGGTCTATCCTGGATTGTGAACCGTGAGCGGCTGACGTGTGGGTAAACTGACGCCGTCTTGGGTGCCATATTCGCCAGGCATCACAGAGCCCCGTCGCCGAGAGCCACCCCCTGAGCCCTGTTGCCATTGTGTGTCTATGCGTGGAGATTGGGCCTGTCACATCCATTGTTGGGTCTGGGGTGGAGTTAAAGTCCCCTCCTATCATTGTGAGCCCTTGTGGTAGATTTAGAAGCAGTTGGGAGAGATCATCTAGAGTTTTCCGAACCAAAGTGGGGGGGACATAGGTGCTGACCATATTGATCGTATTCCCTTCAATTTTCCCTGTAATAGCTATGAATCGCCCATGTTGATCTCTTCGTGTTTGAATATTTGTCATGGGGAAGGATCTATGAAGAAGAATAGCCACTCCCCTAGAGCCACGGGTGAACCTGGCGTGATAAATTCTGTCAAAACCCCTACGAGCTAGGAAGGGAAATTTGTCTCCCTGAAGATGAGTTTCTTGTAACAGAAGCACATCTGGCCTGTGTCTATGTACGTACGTGAGTACGGCGGTGCGTTTTATTTTATCTAGGAGCCCGTTGACGTTCCATGAGATAACCTGTGTTTGGCTCATGGGGGGTGTGTATTTAAAAGGTGTTCATCATATTCGCTTGGGCCTATCTCCAGTGGACCCCGAAATATGGGAGAGCCCTCGCCTAGTCTCTGGCTTTGTGGAGTGTGTGTTTTCCCATGGTCAGTTGAGTCCTTATGGGTTTTTCTCTGTCTGCTAGACCTAAAAATTAAACGTGTTGGTGACCTAAACGCGGCACCGGTGGCCTGTACAACTCGGCCTGAACTCCCTGGCCCCCCAACTCCCTCCCCACCCCATACTTCCCCCCAGAAGCATCTGTCGCCCATATAACCACTTCCCGTGTAGAACTGGTGAGGTGTACTCTAAACTGATGAGGTAGCGGTAACTGTAGTGATGGTGGACCCCTCCACTTTCGGATTGATTCAAAAAATGTGATACTACTAATAATAAGATTGTCTTGATTTCTGTGCCCCGCTAGTCCGTTAAAGACTCCTCTCCAAGTGTCTCTCAGCACCAGCGGCTTCACAGCACCGGGCTGTGCGACAAGTCTGAGTCCTCCAGGGGCCCAGGCCCGGTCCGCCTCTCGCCCACAGAAACTTGGCTATTTCCGGCGCCCCTAGGGCTGTGGTCAGTACGTAGATCTCGCTGTTCTGCCCGGTGGGATCCGGGCGGTGATTTTGCAGGGGACCCCGTCGGTGCCCCACGTCGCCGAGATCTTGTGCGGCGACGTCGGTCCAGCCGCCGTCCCCCGGGCTGGCCCGGCCCCGGATCCCAGGAGGGGCGCACGCCTCCCCCGGAGAGGCCCAGGGGGATCTCCTCTGTCAGCCAAGTCCAGGCAGCAGTCGGACGGTCAAAGAATTGGGTTTGGTTGTGATATACCACACGGAGTCGCGCTGGGAACAGGAGTCGATATTGGATATCCATGGCTTTCAATTTTTGTTTCACCTCCGTGAATGAGCGGCGTTGTTGTTGAACTACTCGCGTGTAGTCCGGGAACAGAAGGACCTTAGCACCGTTGCAGGTGTGGTCTCCTTTTGTACGTGCCTCTTGTAGAATCACGTCCCTGTCTTTGAAGTTAAAGAGGCGTAGAATCACTGACCTGGGTGAGGCACCCGGCGGGGGTTTAACTTGTAGGGCCCTGTGGGCTCGTTCAACAGCGAACCATGGTGTGAGACGGTCGGCGGGGATCCAGGAGTGGAGCCAGTCCTCTAGATATTGGACAAGAGATGTTTCTGCTGTGTTCTCAGGAAGGCCCACCAGGCGAAGGTTGTTTCGTCTTGACCTGTTCTCAGCGTCTTCGGCTCTCCTATGCAACTCTGAGGTACGAGCTGTCAGCGTGGAGACCTGGGCCTTGAGGGCGGCCACATCGTCCTCTACCGTGGAGATCCTAGATTCGGCCTCTGTGATACGAGCAGTGGCATTGCGGAGGTCTTGTCTGACCAGGGCCACGTCCACTCTAACTTCCCCAATTTTAGATTCAACGGCTGCCTGGGAAGCCTGGATTGCCTGGAGTATTGTTGCTAAGTCCCCGGATGCCACCTGATGTTCGTTGCCTCCACCCGGGGTCCGGTCCTCCGACCGAGGCCCGGCGGCACCCGTGGTGAACTGGTCCATGCGGGTCTGGGCCGTCGTTTGTCGCGCTGGTCTGTCTTTGCCCATGTTGAGTCCGGTGTGGCCCCGGTTTGAGGTTTCAATATCTGGGTGCGCGGGGGTTTTTTGTGGGGTTCCTCCGTGAAATTTAGCAGGTTCTAAGGCTGTCTCTCTAAGGGGGCTCCGACTTTTGCCGACCCGTTGTCTCTGGCCCCGGCCCTGGCCCCAATCGTTCCCGGGATGTCAGACCCAGGTTCTCGGGCGTGCCGAAGAGAAGGTGGAGGAGGCGGTCTCAGCTGTCCCCCTTCAGCAGCCACTAGGCCCAAAGCATTCCCAGGCAGTAGGCTAGGCCCCGATCTTCCTCTCTGGGCCCAGTTTATGTGTCACTGCCTCCCGATGTTCCGGCCTCGTATACCGCCGGTCGGGCTAGCGGGGGATCCTCTGTTCGCCCCTCAACGGGCCTTTCCCACCGATGTCATTCCTCAAAAGCGGGAAGGGGAGAGAAGAAAGATTTTGGTTCAGTGGTCTGATGACATTCTCTGGCCTCGGCACAGTTCCGGGCGGCAGGTAGGGGCGAGCGTGTGCCGGCGTCCTCAGCGGCTTTGGCCTGAATTATTGCTGGCCGGCCGGCCGGCCCGAGACTCACCGTTTGTCTCTCGACGGGTTCCCCCCTAGATGTCACGTCCCACAGGAGAAAGGGAGGGGGGACGAAGGAGGGCTCCGGTCTCCACGGCGTTCCTCCAGGTTGCTAGGGCTACCCCCGGAGGGGCTGCACGCCCGACCGGGTCCCAGGGCGTATCAGGTGGTGCGTCCACAGCGCCCATCCAGGCGGGGGAGAAGCCCCCCGAGGAGCACCGGCTCACCTCCGATCCAGCTGTAGGGGGGGGGGGGGGAAGGGTCTAGCGCCCCCAAGCCACGGGGGTCGCCCCAGATGATGCGGGCCCCCGGCCCCAACCACAGGCTCGTCACCGATCCGCGGCGAGCAGTCACCGCCGCTCGTCTCCTCCCCTGAAGGCCCAGGAACGCGGCCTCAGCAGTCCTCCGCCATTTTGGGTCCCTCCGGCCTGGGTCCCACGGCTCGCAAAAATCGGCCCGCAAAGCCCCTCGACCTCACAGGGGGAGCGGCGACAGTGTTTCAAAAAGGCCACAGGGCCAAGAGGGTCATCCGATGGGGCTGGATGGTGCGTCAGTTAGAGGCGGATGATGGAGGGGTCCGGAGCACTACAGAAGTGCGTCCGCCATCTTGACGCCTCGGCCACGCCCCCTTGAAAGCACGTTAATAGCCTATACCAAGGGTTGTCCACAAATAAATAGGGAGCTAGTGATAGATCATGTGCACACTAGAAGTAGCTCTGAAGGGTAAAGCCAAACCCAGTACTTTATCCATAGGATATGTAGTTATTAAAGAACCTTAAGAGTGTCAGCCATCCAAACCAATGGCAGTGCCATATGATAATATTTGAACACACTTGTTTCAGCCTGTAAGGTCTGCCATATTGTCATCCGTCTCCACTCTCAATCTAGCAGTCACAGGAGACTGACCACATTGTAAGCTTCGTTCTAGCATTCATGCTATATGAAAATAATAGAAAAGAAAAGAAGAGTGGCAGCAGTAGCTAGAGAAGTATCTAGCGTGGTCTCACTGAAGTGTGGGACTGAAGGAGCCAGAGTGAAAATGTGCGAGTTGGGTGCAGGATCAGCACAGGAGCTAAGGCAAGCACAGTTTGGGCCACTAGTGCAAACATCTGTGTATAAGCATATATGCATGTGTGCATATTCATGCAAATCTGTCTCTGATATTGTGCCCACCCAAACAAACATTATCGAATACAGCCCACCCCTCACCACAAAGGGGTCATGTCATCCCTGGCACTTTTGTATCTCTTCATGAAGTAATAGTGGAAATAGTATAATAGTTGTCATCTTTGATATTTTGGCCATTACTGTTCTAGTTGTGGCAGGCTGACAGCCCTCACTGATATATAAGGGAATACTATTCTAATTCTAGTAATTCTAAACATAATGGTGGCTACCCCTCAAATAATAATGGGCATGACTGACATACTGTGGGCATCCTGGTTATTATGTTTCCCAGTCTTGGCACAATGGCGGCTATGGCATAATAGTGAGCATTAATGGCACGCTAAAATCATCCATGGTGTTATGGTGAGCATATTCAGCATTTACATGTGATAATGTTGCAATTGTTTATAACTTTGTTGAGAGATCCCAGGCTATCTGTAGATTATGTATCAGTTTTGTGCTACCATCAAAAATAAATAAAAAGATAATTAAACATATAATCTATGATATGTGGGTTGTGAAACCTCTAGATGGTGCCAGAAGCAGCAGATCATGTGCATGGCCTTGGGAAACAAAAAACAATGTCAGTTCAATGCCATATTTCTTGAAACAGTTTACTTAACTTCGGTAATGGCTTATTTGGAAGAGAATCTCTAGCCGCAGATTCTTTAGCTTAGTAAATTCCCCAGGTGTCACACTGGATCAGGAGTTTTGAGCAGTACCACTATGCGCTGGTAGGTGGAGTCTTCCGGCTCAGTGTCTAAACCACCCACGCCAGAAGTGACATATGCAAATCTCTGTAACTCAGGTTTTTTTTTCCCCCCACAACTTTTCATGCCTGAAGCATGGAGCCACAAGGAATTGGTTGACCCTTACATTATAAACAGTTCAGAGTGTGGATGCCGGGAGGGCCAGTAAGAAATCTGCAGCCAGAGAGAGTCTTTACAAGATAAAGCACTACCGTAGATTTAGTAACTTGTTCATCTGAGAGACTTCTAGCTGCAGATTCGTTACGTTAGAATAGATACACAAGAAATACCTCCCAGAGATTGATCTGCAAACCGGATTTTAAACCAAAAAGTCCTGCAGGACTGAACAGAAAGTGCCATGTTGAGTTTGGAGTCCAGGATGAGTCCAAGGATGCGGGCCTGGTTCGTGGGGTGGCTTCCAAGGGTGGAGGGTCACCAGGAGCCGTTCCACACATCGGGTTGAGGGCCCATGATGAGTAATTCAGTTTTGTCTGCATTGAGTTGTAGGCAGCTGCTTTTGTTGTGTCTGGCTGTGTTGGGTTTGTTGGATAGGGAGAGGATGAGTTGGGTGTCGTCAGCGTAGGAGACTATGTTGAGTCCGCAGTTTTTCACGATGGCGGCTAGTGGGGCCATGTAGATGTTAAACAGCATGGGGGTGGGTGAGAATCCCAGGGGAATTCCACAGGTGGTAGGTGTGGGCTCCAAGAGGAAAGGGGGAAGACTTACTCTGAGTTCTGCTGGAGAGGTAAGATCGGATCCAGCCAAGGGCTTTGTCTCTGATGCCGACCTTGTGAAGTCTGAGTATCAGGGTGTGGTGGGAGACCGCGTCGAAAGCTGCTGAGAGGTCGAGTAGGATGAGAGGCGCAGCCTCTCCCTTGTCCAGCAGGGAGCGGATGTCATCTGTTACGGCAAGGAGGGCTGTCTCAGTGCTGTGTTTTTTCTGAAGCCAGATTGGGAGTCGTTGAGAATGTTGTGGTCTTCGATGGAGGTGGCGAGTCGGCTGTTGATGGCTTTCTCGATTACTTTGCTGGAAAAGGGAGCAGGGAGATGGGCCTGTAATTCTTCAGGTCGGTGGGGTCTGCCAAGGGTTTCTTGAGACGAGGGTTGATCTCGGCGTGTTTTCAGCCATCAGGAAAGGAGGTGTCTGCTAGAGAGCGGTTGATGGTGAGGCAGAGCTTGGGGGGTGATCGTTTCAGCGGCTCTGTTGAAGATGTGGTGGGGGCATGGGGTCCATAGGGGCCCGGAGTGTATGGTCCTCATTGTCTTTAGTGTATCATCGGTGGTGAGGGGGGTCCAGTTGGTGATCGCAGGTTTTTTTGGTGTCGGGTTCCGGTGGAGCTGGTTCTGCACGTAGGTTGCCCTCGCTGAAGTGGTCGTAGAAGGTTTTGATTTTGTGGTGGAAGTATGTGTTGAGTTTGTTGCAGAGATCTTGTGAGGGTGGGATGTCCGTTGCTTTGCTGTTGGGTGAACTCCTCGATGATGCTGAAGAGTTCATTGCTGTTGTATGCACGTGAGGAGATTCTTTCTAGTACTGATTTCTTTCTGGTGCTTTTGGTGAGATAGTGGTGGCGGCTCTGAAGTTGATCTGGGCTTCTAAAGATTTGGTGTTTCTCCAGATTTTCTTGAAGCGTCGACATGTGCGTCTGGATTCTCGGACTTCTGCGGTGAACCAGCTGGCTTTCTTGGCGTAGGTGCTGCTGCTCTTTTTGAGAGGGGTATGGTGATGGCGCAGTCGGCGATCCATTTGTGCAAGGTGCGGACTGCGATGTTCGGGTTGTCGTCGTGTGCGATGGGGGGATTGAGGGCAGTGTTGGGGTCTTGTAGGTTGTCAAGGGGGAAGTTGACGTCTCCCAGCAGGGTGTAGTTGGAGGCTGCAATGGCTTGCATGGTGAAACGGTCTGTGATGGAGTCGGAGAAAGGTGCGCGGGGCCCAGATGGCCAGTAGATGAGGGTTCCCCTGAGGGTGGACGTTGGACCTGTCTGAAGTTTGAAGTGAAGGTGTTCCATCAGGCTTGTGGGGTCTTCAAAGTGTGTACTCAGTTGGATGTTAGACTTGTGGATGATGGTGATTCCCCCTTTGGGTCTTGGTGGTAATGTAGGGAGCAGTTGAGGCAGCGGAAGGGTCCATGGGTGTTGGTCGGTGATGAGGGCTTGCAGTTGTTGCGTCCTGGGTTGAGTGCGTGGAGTGCTGCTGGCATGTAGAGGTGGCAGGTCCAGGGGTCCTATCGCTGGTTGCGGTCAGGTGCAGACGGGCTTGCCTTTGGCGCACCATTAAGTAGGGAGAGGGGGCGGAGAGGACAGCTGGGAGGCGGGAGACGGAAAAACAGTGCGAAGAGCGGGGGTGGGGCGACGGAAGCGAGAAAGAGAGAAAAATTGGAAGAGAAGAAAACGTAAAATGAGAGTAAAAAAAAAAACAGGAATCCGATAGAAAAAGCACAGAAAGCGCAAGTAGAAAAGCACAAAGGGAGAAGACAGAGAAAAAGAGGCCAAGGCTCGGCGGGCAGCCTAGCAGAAGAGCAAAGCTCTCCCACTAGGCACCAGGGATGAGATGCAGACAGGAGCCTGCGGATGGAGGAGGGCCTCAAACTTCTGACAAGGGTTAGGGTTCGACAGACACGGGCTGAACTTACTGGAGGAGCTACACAGATGTAGAGCAGTACACTGACCAAGGAGGGTGTGCAAAGTGTGTCTGTAGTCCTTTGACCCTCCTAGCCGATGTTATGGCCACTAGGAAAGCTGTCTTGATAGCAAATGGAGTGGGCAGTTCTGCAGAAAAGCTGAAGACCAGGTTTCAAATCCCACTGTGGCATGATGTTCTGGGAGCAAAACATATTGGAGACCTTTGGGGTAATTGGTGACAACGAGTACTTGAACAAGGAAGGTTGGTCTGCCAACCACAAAAATGCCAAAATGGCTGCGAAGCAACTTTTAACTGTGTCCAAAGCAGAGCCCTGCTGACCCACAGATAGCACCAATAATAGGACTTGAGAGAGGAATGTAGGGAGAGAGAGTCAATATCCTTGGATGGACACTATGTCACAAATTTTCCCTAACAGCAGGTGTATACCGTCTTATTGAGGGATGCCTGTCTGCCAGAGTAACATCATATACCGCGGGAGGAAGGATGAAACGTGTCAACGGTTGCTGCTTAATCTTCAAGTATGTAGACAAAGGGTGTGCAGCCTCGTGTTCAGAACCTTCCCCTTCTATTGCTGGAACAGAATATCTTTCAGAAGAGGCAGTTTGACCGGAGGGAGAATGCTTACATCAATAGCCTGGAAGAGCAGACTCTCCGTGTCCAACTGGAGCTACAAAAAGGACTTGGGCCCGGTAGTTTGTGATCTTTTTTAGAACTCTAGGCAGGAGTGGTATATCGGAAAGGCTTACAGGAGGCTAGAGCTCCACTTGAGACAAAATGCACCTCTGAGCTAGAGCCCTCTTAGACACTGCAGCATGCAGAACTGCTGACATTGTGTGTTCTTGACTGTAATGAACAGGTCTAATCAAGGGTCTCCCGGTTCTTGAAGGAGACCTTGCACCGCCTATGCTATTCATGATCCGGTAGATATCGACGGCTGAGTTTGTCCGCCGTAGCATTCACAAAGTCTGCCGGGTCTTGAAGTACCAGGGAAAAAGCCCTGCAGTTCCAGTCATATCCAGACACTGAGCGCCTCGACAAAGCGTCCACAACCCCACCATGCCCCGTTTTTTGCAGAGCCACATATTAGGAGACTTATCCGTGAACACCTGCACCAGTGCCAATTAGATTACCCGAAGCACAAGCAGGTTGATGTGCAGCCTGGACTCCGTCAAAGATCAGAGACCAACTGGACACCCTATGGGTAGTCCCAGCTTAAGGTCACTCCTTGTTGTGGGGCCTGGTCCGGGGGCGGGCATCTCCGCTAGCTGGTGTGCCCTGAGGCACTGTACAAGAGGCCTGAGCGTTTGAGGCTCACGCCAAGTGTTACAGTTCCTGCAGAGGGGAGGAGTGAAGCATCTCCACCCACAGCAGGCTTTGTTCCTGACCCAAGAAAGCACAAAGGTTCTCACCCCATGGGGGTCAGAAACTTGTGTTAGTGGTAGGGTGGCACAGACTGGTCAGCCCTACACTAAACGGTGGGGTAAAATACAGAGGGAAATCTTCAAGATGCCCTCTGTGTGCATTGTACAATAAATCCAACACTGGCATTAGAGTGGGTTTATTGTGCTGAGAAGTTTCATACAAAACTTCCCAGCCTTCAGTGAAGCCATCATGGAGCTGTGGAGATTGTTACGACAAACTCCGAGCCCATGTACTTAATATGGGCAGACTGCACTTACAATCTCTAAGAATAGACATAGACACTGTAGGGGCCAATTGCTCATGCAGCTATGCCCTTACCTGTGGTATTAGACATCCTGCCTTAGGGCTGTAAGGTCTGCTAGAGGGGTGACTTACCTATGTCACAGGCGGTGGTTTGTGGGCAGGGCACCCCGACTTTGTCTTTTTCTCCCCACCAGCACATACAATCTGCATTGGCAGTGTGTAGGTGTTTGGTGAAGGGTCCCTTAAGGTGGCACCATAAATGCTGCAGCCCTTAGGGACCCTCCCTGGTCACAGAACCCTTGGTACCACTGGTACCGTTTACAAGGAACTTAGCTGTGCGCTAGGGATGTGTCAATTGTGGAAACAACTGGACAGTTTAGGTAAAGAAAACTGGTGCTGGGGCCTGGTTAGCAGGATTCCAGCACACTGTCAGCCAAGTTAGCATCAATACCAGGCAGAAATTGGGTGGGGGTAACCATGCCAAGAGGCCCAATTAGCACAACAAAACAAAAGTCCTATACCGCAGGAGCTGCAGAGTGGTAGCTGAACATGGAGTTGAAGAGTGCTGGAGGCTGGGACTTCTTGGAGCTTGAAAATCTGCTGCAGGAAGATTCAACAAGCCTTGGTAAGAGCCACAGTTGCAGTGCACAGGGGTTCCGTTCCTGTGGCTGCAGCAAGGACACACTGTTTCCCAATTTGGTCAGAAGACAAGATGGACTCGGAGAGGGCCACAGATCACCACCTGTGGTGCAGAGCCTTTCAATGTTCGTAGGACAGCAGGATCCACCAGATGGTCGTTGTTGTTTTAAGGTGCCTGCGGATACAAGGGAGTGACTCCTTCACTCCAAAGGAGATTCCTTCTTGCATGCAAACGGAGTCCTTGTGACCCTAGAGGATGCACAGCCACTGATGATGCAGTAATCTTGCAGGAACTGGAGAAACAATGTTGCAATGGGAGCCTTCCCAGAGTCTTGTTTCAGTTCCAAAAGCAGATCAGCAGCAGTTCTGGAGGTCAGGAGCAGAAGACGTCTTGCAGAGAATTCCTTGTAGAGTCTTGCTCCAGGAATCTGAGGACCCACCCTGGGGGGAGACCTTAAGTAACCCTAAAAGGGGGTTGGTCACTGTTAGACCTGACAGCCTTAGGGTAGTCACCCCTAACTTTTTGCCTGCCTCCCTCCGCTTTTTGGACACTGTTTTTGCTGGTTTATAGACTCTGCGCACTTTACCTCTGCTAACCAGGGCTAAAGTGCATATGCTCCCTCCCCTAAAACATGGTAACCTGGAATCATACCTGATTGGACTATTAGTTTACCTATAAGTCCCTAGTAAGGTGCACTCTATGTGCATAGGGCTGGTAAATTAAATGCTACTAGTGGGCCAGCAGCACTGGTTGTGCCACCCACTTAAGTAGCCCCTTCTCCTTGTCTCAGGCTTGCCATTGCAAGGCCTGTGTGTGCAGTCTCACTGCCACATCGACTTGGCATTTAAAAGTTCTTGCCAAGCCTAGAACTCCCCTTTTTCTACATATAGGACACCCTTAATGTGTGCCCTAGGTAACCCCTAGGGCAGGGTGCTGTGTAGGTAAAAGGCAGGACATGTGCCTGTGTAGTTATATGTCCTGGTAGTGTAAAACTCCTAAATTCATTTTCACACTACTGTGAGGCCTGCTCCCTTCATAGGCTAACATTGGGGCTGCCCTCATACACTGTTGAAGTGGCAGCTGCTGATCTGAAAGGAGCAGGAAGGTCATATTTAGTATGGCCAGAATGGTAATACAAAGTCCTACTGACTGGTGAAGTCGGATTTAATATTACTATTCTAGAAATGCCACTTTTAGAAAGTGAGCATTTCTTTGCACTTAAATCCTTCTGTGCCTTACAATCCACGTCTGGCTGGGCTTGGTTGACAGCTCCTTGTGCATTCACTCAGACACACCCCAAACACAGGGTACTCAGCCACACTTGCATACATCTGCATTTTGAATGGGTCTTCCTGGGCTGGGAGGGTGGAGGGCCTGCTCTCACACAAAGGACTGCCACACCCCCTACTGGGACCCTGGCAGACAGGATGGAACTGAAAGGGGACCTGGTGCACTTCTTAGCCACCCTTTGAAATCTCCCCCACTTCAAAGGCACATTTGGGTATAATATAGGGCCTCTGCCCTACCTCATCAGACACTTGCTGGAGAAGAAACCTGAACCAGAACCTACATCCTGCCAAGAAGAACTGCCTGGCTGCTCAAAGGACTCACCTGCCTGCTTTCTACAAAGGACTGCTGCCTTGCTGTTGCCCTGCTGCCTTGCTGAACTCTTGTCTGGCTGTGAAAGTGCTCTCCAAGGGCTTGGATAGAGCTTGCCTCCTGTTCCTTGAAGTCTCAGGACCAAAAAGACTTCCCTCTTTTACTTGGACGCTCCGTGCGCTGCAAATTTCGACGCACAGCTTGTTTTGCGGCGAGAAAAACGCCGCACTCCGACGCTGATCGACGCGATGCTCTTGGGACGATCGAAGATCCGACGCACGGCCTCGCAAGGACAACGCCGCCCGACCTCTAGAGGAGAAATCGATGCGACGCCTGCCGTGAGATCGTAATTTCAACGTGCAGCCCCGCAGATCGAAGTCTAGAGAAGAAATCGACGCGACGCCTGCCGTGAGATCGTAATTTCGACGCGCAGCCCCGCAGACCGACGCGCAGCCGGAGAACAACCAGGAAAATACATGCACAGACCCGGGACATCTGGTAATCCCCGCGATCCACAGAAAGAGACTGTCCGCGCGCCGGAAAACGACGCCGACTTCCCCGCGTGGAAAATAACGACGCAAGTCCGTGTGTGCTGGGGAGAAATCGACGCACACACCCTTGTTCCACGCACCTCTTCGCTTGTGGCCCTCTGAGGAGATTTTTCCACTCCCAACCAGGTACTTGTGCTTGAAAGAGACTTTGTTTATATTCTAAAGACTTAAGACACTTTATATCACCTCCCTGTGATATTTCTACAATTTTCTATTGCAACTTTATTTCTTTTTGACCTACAATTATCCTGATAAATATTATATATTTTTCTGTATTTTTGTGGTGTTATATGGTGGTATTGTATGATTTATTGCACAAATACTTTACACATTGCCTTCTGAGTTAAGCCTGACTGCTCGAGCCAAGCTACCAGAGGGTGGGCACAGGATAATCTTGGATAGTGTGTGACTTAACCTGACTAGAGTGAGGGCTTTTGCTTGGACAGAGGGTAACCTGACTGCCAACCAAAAACCCCATTTCTAACAGTCACTATCTGCGGTGACCCACCTATCAGAGGGGGTCAGGGACTTCATCTATGTGGCCTAACCAGTCAGATGCTACCAGGGTCCTCTGCACTTCTTGTTTCCAAGATGGCAGAATCAACTGCCTACCTGACAGAGCTCTGTGAACCTCCCTAGGGGAGGAGTGGGACAGCGAGGAGGTCCCTCCCCTGTCTTTTGTGTGGTTTTGTGCCAGAGTGAGAACTGGGGTTCTTACACTGGTGCAAACCGGTTTATGCAAGGAGGGCACCAACTGTGCCCTTCAAAGCAGTCTGGTGGTGCTGAGAGGCCATCCCACCCCACCCTACCCCAGAGACACCAATTTCAATGGGAGAAGTGGTCACACCTCTACCCTACAGGAAATCATTTGTTCAGCCTTGCCCTGCTCAAGTTAGGCTCAGAAGCAGGAAGGCAGAACAGTGTCTAGGGGTCTGCAGCAGGCTGGCTGGCAGGCAAACCCTGCAGGGCTGTACAGGCAGATCTGGGGAATCCTCTAAGCAAGCCCCAGAGTACATGGTATCCTGCAACTAACACTGGACTCGGGGTAGTTGCATGATTCCAACATGTTCGATACCAAATATGCCTAGATTTGGTGAAGCCATTATGTAATTGGACTACTCGTGTTGACCAGTGCTCACTACATACCTTAAGATGACTTATAGGGGCACCTCTGCTTATGCAGGGGTGCCCTCACACTTAGGAACATGCAACCTGCCCTTGGACTGAAAGGCTTACCAGAGGGGTGACTTACAGTGTCCAAGTGCAGTGACTGCAATATAAGGCAAGCCTTTCATTTAAAGTGACAGACGCATCCACTATTTCACACAGGCTGAATGGCAGGCCTGCAGACACAGTTTGCATGGGTTTCCATGGGTGGCACAATACATGCTGCAGCCCATGGGAGAACCCTGGTGTACCTATGTCCTGGGTACCTAAATACCATATACTAGGGACTTACATGGGTGCACCAGTATACCAATTGTGGGGTGTAAAAGTTACCAAACAACCACATTTAGAGGAGAGAGCACAGACACTGGGGGTCCCGATTAGCAGGATCCCAATGTACTACAGTCTAAGCACACTGACACCAGGCAAAAAGTGGGGGCAACTATGCTACTTTCCTACAAGAATTACCTTTATATGAAGCTCAAGAAGAAATTGACAGCTAGGAAGCTGTCACTGACCAGCCGTAAGTGGAGTACTACCACTTTCACTCCACGTAATAGAGAATAATAATAAAAGTAACCTTGAAACATCAGGCATGAAACCTCCTGCATAGGGTTCAAGGATAATATCCCAATTCTTTATACTTAACAATTTAAGGGAAAATAACACCTGTCGAAAGCAAGAACAACCACTGAGTGCCACCATTAGGTGGAACAGACACAGAACAGAAAAAATCTCATGACACTGGGAAAGCATGGCTTATCTGCTAGTATAAGAGGAATTAACTAGCCCAAAGGATAGAGAGGAACCCATTAATTTTCTGTTCCACCCCTACTATCTCGAAAACTCCTTAAAGTGTAGTCAGCTTGGGCACCAAATAAACGGGCACCATCAAAAAGCATGCCAATTAATGTGGCTTGAACTGCCTCTGAAAATCCAGAGGTGCATAACTAGGTACGGCAACGTAGTGCCACTGAAAGGCCATGGCCCGACCCACAGAGTCGCTAGTATCCATACCATAGCAAATGATTAGTGTAACTGCCTGCGGGTAATCTTGAATCACAGGGGCAAGAGTGTCCCTGATATCATCCGGTAGCGTAGGCAAGATGATTGCCAACGAGTCCCATAATGAATTTGAAAACCGTCCCAGAACGCAAGATGTATTTCACTGAATGTAAGGAAGAACTTGGGGAGGAAAAAATATGCCTTCCACAAACATCCAGAGTCCTGGAATCTCTATAAGATGGGACATGTGGTACAGCATCAGTATCATGGGAGGCTAAAGCAGCCTATACCACCAAACTACAGTGTGTAGGAGGTCTAATTAAACAAGCCAGATCACCTGGGGCTGGTTGGTGCCTATGAGATACAGCCCGATCAACAGGGGCCCCTGTATCAGGCTGAGCCCAGGCCCCCAACAAAACATCATGTAGGGTATAGGAATCTGGGCTGGTGCGTGGTGAGCACCTATGGTGTTATCATCTTATACCAAGTCCAGGAATCACATATTAGTGAAGTGTAGGCAGTGTCTAGGAAGCAAGGGCTCTCTATGTGGAGAAGCAGCCAAGACTTATCGAGGAGACATGCAAAGCTTATGCAATATCTCTATAATCGCACAACACTATAACACATGAAAGAACCACATAGTGTTACAAAGATAAAGGTACTTTATTATGGTAACACAAATGCTAGAATACTAATAGGCAATCCCCCAACTGGAGGTAAGTAAACACACTATTATATACACATTAGCAATCAGTAAAGGGTATAGAAAGCAACAGGCATTAGCAAAAGCAATAGAAAATAGTGAAGGCTCCAGGGGAGGGCAAAACCATATACTAAGAAAGTGAAATGCAAGATACAGTCCCCCACCCGCGGATGTGGAATTTTTAGAGGGGAGCTGGAGGAACTAGGAAACCCAAGAGATGAGTACCAGAGTGACGTCCAGCAACCAGGAAAACAGAGGTAAGTACCTGGTTTTCTCCTAACCCAACAGGAGGACTTTGAAAAAAGAATTGTGCAAGACCCAGAAGAAGAATGGAAGAACCCAAAGATGAATTCTGGTAGAAGAGGACCTGCAAAGGAAGGGGACCAAGTCCAGTTTGGGATGAAGTGTCCCATGGTGGCAGGAGCCTCTACCCAACCTTCTGTGGATGCAGGAACAGGTCGACGAGGGACAAAGAAGACCAGCGGTGCAGCACAGGAGCTGAAGAGGAGTCCCTGAAGTGATGCAGATGGTGTCCCACATCGGCTGTCGGGTTCCAGTGGGTCAGTTGTGCTGAACAAGCCTTGGCAAACGCAACAGAGGAAGAAGACGAGTTGCAAGGCTGAAGAGGACCAGTAAGGTCCAGGGGACTTAACCCAAGGATGGGAGTCTGAGGTGACCCTCAGCAGTCGGCAGAGTCACAAGAAGAGGAGGCAGCCCCCACAGGCAGGAGGCACAGAGGTCGCAGTAAGGCCCATTCAGCACACCTGAAGATGAGTCCCATGTCGCTGGAGCAGCAGAGAAGACACTGTATTTGGCAGGGAGTAGTGCTGGGGGCCGGGGCTACATGAAGCCTGAAGATCCCTTGGAGGAGGTGCAAACAGGCCTTGGTAGCAGCAAGAGTCACAGTGCACAGAGGTACCGTCCTGCAAGGAGAGGCAAGGGATTACCGTCTCCCAAGTTGGATAGCTGGCAGAGAGGTCCAAGGGCACCACTCCAGACCACAACCTGTGATGCCGGATCCACGCAGTTCGCCAGAAGAGCAGATCCACGCAGCCAGTCATCACTGCAGTTGATGCCTGTAGATGCAGGGAAGTGACTCCTTCACTCCAAGGGAAATTCCTTCTTACTTCTTGTGCAGGCTGAAGACTCGCCGAACTGAGAGGATGCACAACCGGGAAAATGTTGCAGTTGCTGGAAGGAGCAGGAGAAACAATGTTGCAGAGCGGATTGTCCCTAAAGTTGCAGATTGTTGGTTCCTTGAGGATCCAGTTGCAGTTCCAATGGTCAGAAGATTAAGTAAACGATGCAGAGGAGTCCAGCTGGAATCTTGGCCGTAGAATCTTAGGACCTGCCCAAGCGGGAGCCTCTACATAGCCCAGAAGGGGGGGGGATTGGTCACCTATCAGGAGGGGGCTGTGATGTCACCTGCCTGACCTGGCCACTCAGATCCTCCCAAGGGCCTCTACCCAGCTTGGATTCAAGATGGTAGAATCAAGTGGTAGAACCTGGAGGAGCTCTGGGCACCACCCCTGTGGCGGTGATGGACAGGGGAGTGGTCACTCCCCTTTCTTTTGTCCAGTTTCTCGCCAGAGCAGGGACCCGGAGTCTATGGACTGCAGCAAACTGGTTTATGCATGGAGGGCACCAAATGTGCCCTTTAAAGCATACCGGTGGCTTGGGGAGGCTACACCTCCCAAGCCTTATAACACCTATTTCCAAGGGGAGAGAGTCTTGCCTCCCACTCCCACAGGAAATCCTTTGTTCTGCCTTCCCCTGCTTGAGCAGGTTAAGCAGCAGGGGGGGGGCAGAAACCTTTCTGGAGGGTGGCCGCTACGCGGGCTCCTTGCAAAACCCAGGAAGACTGGTAGGAGCAATACAGGGGGTCCTCTAAGGAGCCCCCAGAGTGCATGGAATCATACAATCAATACTAGCAACCGTATTGGGGTATGATTCTGACATGTTTGACACCAAACATGCCCAGGTTCTGAGTTACCATTATGTAGCTGGACACGGGTAGTGAGTGACCTGTGTCCAGTACACATGTAAAACAGCATCCCCACACTTGCTAAGTCCAAGGAAATGGAGCTGGAGTTCGTAGGGGCACCTCTGCTCATGCAGGGATATCCTCACACACACAGGTGTTTGCACCCTGCCCTGGGCTAGGAGGGCCTGCCATATGGGTGACTTACAGTGACCTGGAGCAGTGACATGTAGTGAATGGGAACATGCATCTTTTCACGCAGGCTGCAAAGAAAGTTCTGCAGACACATTTTACATGGGCCCCCATGGGTAGCATAATACATGCTGCAGCCCATGGGTGGCATAATACATGCTGCAGCCCATGGCGGTCCACTGGTGCCCCAATGCCCTGGTTATCATATACTAGGGACTTACACAGGGCACCAGTACGCAACTGTATACAAAGTCAGGAACAGCCAAGTTTAGAGTGAGAGTGCACAGTCACTGGGGTGCTGGTTAGCAGGATCCCAGTGAACACAGTCAAAACATACTGCCAGCATACAAAAAATAGGGTACTTTCCTACAATGCTCATGCAGCTATGTCATCACCTGTGCTCTAGTGCACCCCGCCTTAGGGCTGTAAGGCCGGTTAGAGGGGTGACTTACCTATGCCACAGGCAATGTTTGGTAGGTATGGCACCCAGAGAGGGATGCCATGTCGACTTTGCCTTTTTCTCTCCTCCTGCAGTGGCAGTAGTAGTGTGCATGTATTTGGTGCCAGCCTGCCACTTCCAGGCGTGTTTATGACCACATGGGGTGAGAGCCTTTGTGCTCTCTGTGGCCAGAAACGAAGTCTGCACTGGGTGGAGGTGCTTCACACCTACCCCCTGCAGGACCTATAACACCTGGCAGTGAGCCTCAAAGGCTCAGGCCTCTTGTTACAGTTAGTGGAGATGCCCGCCCTCGGACAAAGCTCCACTTTTGGCGGCAAGTCCAGCAGGAAAATTAGGGAAAACAAGGAGGAGTGATCACTTCTGCTGTGACCACCCCTAATGCGTCCACAGCTGAAGTGACCCCCTCCTTGCAAAATCCTCCATCTTGGTTTGTAGGACAGAGACCAATAGGGTTAGGTCATTGTCCTCCTCCCCAAAGGGACTGGACACTGGAAGGGTGTAGTCACCCTCAGGGACAGTACTCATTGGCCACTGCCCTCTCACTCCTATAACGACCCTAAATCCAGGATTTAAGGGCTCCCCTGAACCTAGCTAACAGATTCCTGGCGACCTCAAGAAGAAAGAAGGACTGCTAAGCTGACCCCCCCAGCAGAGAAGACTGAAAAGACCAACCAAAAGACGATGCATCCTGCAGGACAAGCAGCCGCTTAAAACCCTCAAGAGGACTGCCTGCACCCAAGGACCATGATCTCCTGTGGACTGCAGCCCTGTCCAGAAAGAAACACCAGCAAAGGACTCCAGAACCGCCCTGGATCGCAATTCCTGCTCACTCTGCACCCGACGCCCATGGCCCATGTCCAGGTGGCCCAACTGACTACAGCTGGTCCCCAAGCAATTCTGATCTACTGTCCACCCTGGGTTGATCCCTCCTGTCCCAACACGACAATGTCTGCAGCCTAAATCCAGAGGACTCCTCTGACCGAAAAAAGGTACCCCTTGCACCGACAGCCCACTGGCCTTGGGGAACCCGACCTTTGGTGCAGCAACGTCTAGAAGGCGACCCTCCTCCTTGACCAGCCTTTGATTTTCCGGAACCGAACCCCTGGACTGCACCTGCAGCATCTTTGTGACCCCTGGAGCCCCCCTATAGGAAAGCATTGGGAGCCCGACGCTGTGTTTGCACCCAGCTGCCCCTGCGCCACTCAGGGTGTGTGTTTGGTGCTGACCTGTGTCCCCCACCTTGCTCCTCTAAACTCTCCAGGTCTGCCCTTGGAATACACGGGTACTTACCTGCAAGAAGGCCTGATTCCGAGTGCTCCCGGTCTCCATAAGAGCCCATGTTAAATCAACCTCAACTTTGACCTCTGCACCTGGCCGGCCCTGTGTTGCTGGTGGTCAGTGTTAACTTGAACCCACAACCTGTGGACATCCTAACACCCGAAGACTGGAACTGTAAGTCTTGTACTTACCTCGAAAATGTGCTAACTTTTCTTTTCCCCAGAACTGTTTCTGAAAATTGCACTGTCAACTGTTAAAACAGATATTTACTATTTATTCAAAAACCATATAATTTGCCAAACTGAAACAAAGTGGTATTGCTAAATATGTTGCATACTAACTTGAATCGTGTGGTTCTAGAAATAAAGTACCAAAATATATTTTTTGCTATATAAAAGCCATTGACCTGGAGTTAGTCATTGAGTGTGTGCTTCCTTTATAGCCTGTGGGTACAACAAATGCCTTGCACTACCCTCTGATAAGCATAACTGCTCAACCACACTACCACAAAAGAGAGCATTAGCATTATCTACTTTAGCCTCTCTGTTAAGCCTCTGGGGAACCCCTGGACTCTGTGCACACTACATTTCATTTTAATATAATATATACAGATCCAGCTTCCTACACACCCACTCAGTGAAAGAAAAAAATGCATCAATTTCTAGGTGTTTTTTCTTTTTAATTTTGCAAATGAAAATCTGGATGCATCAGCCGAGTGCTCTCATAATGAGCACTCAAATCTGACTAATATGACGTGTCTGTGGCTCTTTATCCCAGTTCTTTCTATGATCACAATTTTCTATTTTTATAGGTTGGTAAGATGGCACTCGACTATTTTATAATGAATGTGATTTTATTATGTTTGGCTGGTGCAGAAGAAGTGCTTCTTGTGAACTTCCCTTCCTACTAAGGATTGCAGAGCATTAGGCAGGCAGACTGATATTTTCAGGTGGCATACTTACTGTGTTAACTGTTTTTCTGTTTAAGAATTGGGGTGGCAGATCGTTTTCCCAAATTTTGAGAAGTGCTGACAAGCTTTTAGCTACCTCATTAGTCTTGTCTATGCTTACAACAGCACTGTGCATCCCTTTGTGTGACCAAGGCAGAAAGTGGATACAACAGGTCTCACCTTTAGGACTTTTTGGATGCTCTTGGCACCACACTGACTGGTCCTTAAAAATGGTCAACATTCTCTAGGTAAAAGCTGCATTGTCTTGACGTTGTTGCATAGTAATTGTGAGTCAACTAGAGAGAGTCCAAAAGAGGGCTGCACAGACCCAATACCACTCAGGAAGAAAGGTGAACAAGTTACTTACTGTTGGTAATGCTCTTTCCGGTAGAGACTATCTAACTGCAAATTCCTCACGTTTTGAATTTTCCACAGGAACCAGGATCTGGATTTTATTTTTAGCAATACCTCAGTGCGCAAGTAGGTGGCACTGTGCGGATCTGTACGGACACTGTTCTGCTGTGGCAATGATGTGTGGAGCCTTTATTAGGCTCCACTCCCGCACGCTGACGTCAGTTGCTTTTAAGGCTTTTCTAACGCATCCCCAGAAGCAGAACCTCAACACCAAATTTACTTTGACCAGTGTGCTGGTTCCTAGACCTGGATTTTATTAATAGGTGGAGCCCAGTTCAACGAGTAGTGAGGATGGGAGAATCAGTGAGAAATATGCAGTTAGTCGCTACCAGAAAGAGCGTTACTGAAGTTACTGATTGCTCTGATAGACACTTCTAGCCCCAGATACCTCGCCTTTTTGAACAGATAATTAAAGCAATCTCCATTAGAAGGTGGGTCTGTAAACTGGCTCAAACTAAAAAGCCCTATATGACCAAGTGGGTAAAATGGCCCTCTTGGTGAACCTGACTGACCAGTCAGTACTGCTTTGTGAATTCATGGAACAATGCACACAGACACCTGCCAAATGTCCAGCACAGGAATGCTACGTGCCAATACAGTAGCAGAATCTTTGGCCCTGGTGGAACGAGTTTGTAGACCTTCTGGAGGCTGCTTAGTTTGTAGCGGATCTTAATGCAGAGTACGCTACAATGGGAGATAATTCCAACCTACACAGCTTTATCTTTTCTTGCCCCAGTGAACCCCACAAGGTGCTGAAATTTCACTCTAAGTTCTTTGGTATGATCGATGTAAACGTTCAGTGCTGTTTTGGAGTCCAAACGATGGAGTCTCTCCTTCGCCTAAGAGAGACAGCATAGAATGCCAGCAGGGTAATAGTTTGACCTACGTGGAATGGTGTCACAACTTTAGGCAAGAAGGATGCTCACATCCGCAGAACCAGTTTGTCTGGGAAAACAATTGTTTACAGCGGATTGACACAAAAAGCCTGCAGCTCATCCACAACTTATGGTAATGAGTAACACTGTCTTGATGGTAAGACACCACAAAGGACAGCTGTGAAGTGGCTCAGAGGGAGTACACATGAAATATGTGAGGACCAAGTTGAGGTCCCACTGTGACATGACAAAAGGAGAGGGAGGAAACACGTGCTGGAAAATATTCATACAACATCACAACCGGTGACCTTGAAATATCTCGCTCTTAGTCTGAATGTCCTGGCCTAACATTTCCAGGGCTAAGGAAGGAAACAGAACAGAGTCTAGAATTGCTTCTATTAAGGAGAGCATCTGAGGAGTCAGGTGTGACTTCTGCACATTGATAGTAAGGTCTAAACATGACAGAAGGTGCGCCATATTTTGGAGGTAAGTGACAGCTGCCTGGCGCCAACCCAGTTCCAAAAGCCAGGTGTCAAGGAAGGAGGAAGACAGACTCACTAAAGGTGTGCTGCTACCACCGTCATTATTTATATTAACACCCAAGGTGTGCTGGTGAGACCAACGGGGAGCAAAGCAAATTGAAAAAGCCGCAAGTAGTGCCAATGGGCTTTCGGGCAATGACATTTGCTCCCTGCAGGTATAATGCCACCATACAGTCATCAGGGTTGGGGGAGCCAAGACCTAGGCCAGTGTGAGCATCTTGAATTCTTCCTTAGGGAGGTGTTGAACAGGTACAGGTCTAAAATAGTCAAAGGCAGCCATCTTTCTTTCGCATCAGGAAGTAGCAGGAATAACCTCCACGTCCTAATTTTGATGCAGGCACACTCTGAATAGCCCCTTTGGCCAATAGGCACTTCCTGCTGTAAGATAGACAGTCGTTCTGGGGATGGTGGATGATGAGGTGGAGTGTGGTGGTAATGAAGGGCAAGGTGTACCTCTTTCGGGCTATCTACACGACCCACCAGTCCAATGTTATGGTCTGCCAACCTGGCACGAATCATCAGATCCAGCCTCCATCAGGGTGGCTGTATTGCACTGAGGGCACGCTAAGGTGGGATTGGTAGGTGGGCATTCAGGGGGGCAGTGGACTGGGTAGCTCACCGGCCTTGACTGGGGCAATGGACTCCGTACCCTCAGCCATGGCCACAATTGTGCTGGGGCAATTTGCTGAGGCTGAACCGGCTGACAGTATGGGGTTCCTCTGCCGAAGCCGTAAAAGGAATGATACAGATGATAAAGCTGGAGAGGCAGGGCAGATAAGCCTCGGGGAGCATGGTGCACCACTGCTCTCCTTGAATAGCTCCAGAGAGGAATCTGCCTTCTCTCCCAAAGAGAAGTGCGCCAAAGGGTATGACTGCTTTCTGCATGAAAAAACAATTGATTGTAGACGGGTGCAGTGCCGAATAACAACGCTGGTGCCAATGGTTCATCTGATGGAACCGGTGGGGTCCAAGTCAAAGTGATCTTAGCTAAATCACGACCATCCTGCATGGCCTGGGTTAGGACAAGTTGGATGGCTACAGGACATCTGGAAAGACATGAACCACTGCATACCTAAGAGTGTGGGAATAGCAGCAAAGCTATCAAGTGGTATTCACGAACCTAAGAGCGAAACTGGTGGAAGAAAATACCCTCTTCCCAAATGACTGCACCCATTTGGATTCCATATCAGGAGAGTTGTCTGAAAGATATTCTGGTTCATCCACCTCCCAGATGCGTACACCATCAAGCTTTCAGGGGAGGGGTACTAAGATAACAATCTAGGTCATAATTTGGTAACTGACTGGTGGCCAGAGCAAGGTATGGCTGTGGCATCTAAGTGTATATCTGTGAGAGAATCACTGAAGGGCAAGAGGGTTTCACAGTAGGTGTATTCGCTGAGATGTTTGTCTCAGCTGGAGCACTTCTGTCAGGACACTGGTTTTGACCTCCAAGGTGGAAAGCCAGAGGTCAAGAACTTTGGATGCCCTAGGCATGACCACTCCGTAAGGAGTACTTTCCTTAATGGCAGGCCATTGGGGAGGAGAGGCGGTAGGGAACAGGAGTCCCAACTCAGGAGGCGTGAAGGAGTGGCACGGCACTGATGTCTTGAAGGTCATCTTACCAATTGTCCTAGTAGTATGGCTGTCCTGTCTTGTCACCCTGATCATGGCTGTCCAAATTCATATGAAATAAGGAATACAACGTGTTTTTACTTGAGCAGGTGGTAAGGTACGGTTGAGGGGTGGAAGGGGGAATAGCACCCCAACAGAAATTCAGAGTGACCTCGTCTGGCTCATAGCAGCATTAACTCTGTGTCAGAGCCCCGTGGGCACCTTGTCCTCTGGTGCCTATGGATTCGGCATCGGCATCAAGCGTGGAATGTGGTGCCAGAAGCGCATATGCTGCAGGAGCCGAGGAGGCACAGTGGTGGATTAAACTTTGGTACAGGACATATCCACAAGCAGTATCCCAGAAGGAGGGCTTCTTTGTTCCTTGGGGACAGGTAAGGAACTAAAGAATCTGAGCATGGCCTCACAGAACTCTTTGATCTCACAGAAACTCTGTTTGTGTCTGGGCAATTTGCGGGATGGGCTCTGAGGTCTACTGACTTTGGGAGCAAGATGGAGAGACATTGAAGAAAGGAACTGACATCAGTACATAGGAGCCGTGCCTATATAGGCTATGTACGTCATCTCCTGAGTAGGCTGGCGTCAGTGCAAGGCCTCATGTCGCCACCTACTGGCTCGCAGAGGTACTGCTGAAAGTTTCCGGATCCAGTCTGATGGTTGATGAATAATCAAACTGTGGAAAATCTGTGGGCAGAAGTCTCTATCAGACGTTTAATGCATAGTCACATTCAAAAGCTGTTCCATAATCAGGTACAGTGTTGGTCTGCCTGTGTATGTACTTCCAAACCCACACACTGGGTGGTGGTAGAGGTAGGCAATAGTCACTCAACACTGCAGACTGAAAGATTACGGAGAATGGCCTGGGTACACATACTTGTGTATGGAAACCTCCAGAATACTCAATGGAGTAGAGAAGATGACCCAAGAAAATTTACCACACTATTACCGTTACACTTTAGTTAAGTCTCAGCTCAACAGAGACTATGATCCTACCTGGTGGCCAACCAGCCTTCCAGAAAAATCAAACCATGGGACTCAACGTATATATAAGTGCATATGCGCTGCTATAACTAAGGTAAAGGATAGAGGTACTCCTATGCCACACTAAAGCAGAGAAGATAAACAAGGTAACACACCCACATTTGTGAAAAAAGGTCCGGACCAGTAGTGAGAGCTGGTTGGAAGGGTCGTACAGACAGAGCAACTTGCAATAATGCCTGCAATAATATTATCTATAAAAGAGATTAATTACATCCATACCTACTAGAAAGGAAAATATGTGGTGGCAGCTGATGTTTCACTGATGCAACCTGGATTGAGGCAAGGCCAAAATGGGCAGAAAAAAATGTGGAAGGGTAACTTAGGGACCAATACTTTACTTTTAAAACACAAGTAGTCCGGTTCTAGCATTTCTGCTAAAGGTATTGTGGCCAAGATACTCTGAAAAGAAGCCGTGATCAGTGTTATTCCTTAAGTCGGAGATTACCCTGTGCTGTGTGCATTACATGTCCAGCTTCTATAATAAATGTACGTATGAAAGTATTCACCCAGACTGCAAAACAGACTACAGTATATGATGACCACCGGTCTACACCCATATAGGATTTTTTTTAAGTTGCACAATCCGAATAACCAACCTCTGGCGTTTACACAAGGTTTTGACCATGTGCCAAAGACTCGAGGGATCGCTCGGATTTGAGTTGTATGTTACTTGTGCTAGGAAAAAATAATGTTGGTTCGGTATTTGTTTAATATGCTAGGTTGATATTCTAACAGCCAGTGGCTCCTGTCAGTCAATGGGGTTCTGTTATACTCATTCCCAAAAGTAAAAGGCACCTGTTGGAAAGTGGATTATTTGGGTGCAGGTAAGTACCTACACTTAGCAATAGGCCACTAACCCCCACTAGGTTCAATCAGGTCTCAATAAATGAACCCCAGCTCAACCCTTGGTAGCTTGGCATCGAGCGACAAGGCTTAACGTAGGAGACAAAGTGTGAAAGCATTCACGTATCACAAAACAGTAATTAAATAAGACACAGGAAACAGTTTAAAAATCCAAACCCAATTCAATAGGAATGAAAATGTCACTTACCCAGTGTACATCTGTTCGTGGCATCAGTCGCAGTAGATTCGCATGTTCTGCAATAGCTCGCCATCTGGTGTTGGGCCGGAGTGTTACAAGTTGTTTTTCTTCGAAGAAGTCTTTCGAGTCACGGGACCGAGTGACTCCTCCTTTTGTCTCCATTGCGCATGGGCGTCGACTCCATCCTCGATTGTTTTTCCCCGCAGAGGGTGAGGTAGGAGTTGAATTGTAGTAATAGTGCCCATGCAATGGAGTGACTAAGTATGCACTTATTTAAGGTTGAGATGATACATATATAAATAATTGAAGGTAACTTCCAAACTGCTACAGGCTCCCGGGGAGGCGGGTGGGCACATGCGAATCTACTGCGACTGATGCCACGAACAGATGTACACTGGGTAAGTGACATTTTCAGTTCGATGGCATCTGTCGCTGTAGATACGCATGTTCTGCAATAGACTAGTAAGCAGTTATTTCCCCAAAAGCGGTGGATCAGCCTGTAGGAGTGGAAGTAGTCTGAAATAATGTCCTTAATACAGCTTGACCTACTGTGGCTTGTTGTGCGGATAACACGTCTACACAGTAGTGCTTGGTGAATGTGTGAGGCGTAGACCATGTGGCTGCCTTACATATTTCTTGCATTGGGATGTTTCCTAGAAAGGCCATGGTAGCACCTTTTTTTCTGGTTGAGTGTGCCCTTGGTGTAATGGGCAGCTGTCGTTTAGCTTTAAGGTAGCAGATTTGGATGTATTTAACTATCCATCTGGCTATACCTTGTTTTGAAATTGGGTTTCCTGCATGAGGTTTTTGAAATGCAATAAAGAGTTGTTTAGTCTTTCTGATGTTCTTTGTTCTGTCAATGTAATACATTAATGCTCTTTTGACATCTAATGTATGTAGTGCCCTTTCAGCTACGGTATCTGGCTGTGGAAAGAACACCGGAAGTTCCACTGTTTGATTTAGATGGAACGGTGAAATAACCTTTGGCAAAAATTTAGGATTGGTCCTTAGGACGACTTTATTTTTGTGTAGTTGTATAAAAGGTTCCTGTATAGTAAACGCCTGAATCTCGCTTACTCTTCTCAGGGAAGTAATGGCGATGAGAAATGCCACCTTCCAGGTTAGGAACTGTATGTCGCAGGAGTGCATGGGTTCAAAAGGTGGACCCATAAGTCTAGTTAGGACAACATTTAGGTTCCATGAAGGAACAGGTAGTGTTCTTGGTGGTATAATTCTCCTAAGGCCCTCCATGAATGCTTTAATGACTGGTATTTTATATAGGGAAGTTGAATAGGTAGTCTGCAGGTATGCAGATATTGCTGCAAGGTGAATCTTAATGGAAGAGAAAGCTAGGTTAGATTTTTGTAAGTGAAGCAAGTAACCCACTACATGTTCTGGAGTTGTGTGTAATGGTTGTATTTGATTAATATGGCAGTAGCAAACAAACCTCTTCCATTTACTTGCATAGCAGTGCCTGGTGGATGGCCTTCTTGCTTGTTTTATGACTTCCATACATTCTTGGGTAAGTTGTAAGTGCCCGAATTCTAGGATTTCAGGAGCCAGATTGCTAGATTCAGCGATGCTGGATCTGGGTGTCTGATCTTTTGGTTGTGCTGTGTCAACAGATCTGGCCTGTTGGGCAATTTGATGCAGGGTACCACTGATAGGTCTAGCAGCGTTGTGTACCAGGGTTGCCTTGCCCAAGTTGGTGCTATCAATATGAGTTTGAGTTTGCTTTGACTGAGTTTGTTTACCAGGTAAGGAAGGAGAGGGAGAGGAGGAAAAGCGTAAGCAAATATCCCTGACCAGTTCATCCATAGGGCATTGCCTTGGGATTGTTTGTGTGGGTATCTGGATGCGAAGTTTTGGCATTTTGCGTTCTCCCTTGTCGCAAACAAGTCTATCTGAGGTGTTCCCCAGAGTTTGAAATAAGTGTTCAGTATTTGGGGGTGAATTTCCCATTCGTGGACCTGTTGGTGATCTCGAGAGAGATTGTCTGCGAGTTGATTTTGTATCCCTGGTATAAACTGTGCAATTAGGCGAATTTGGTTGTGAATTGCCCAATGCCAAATTTTTTGTGCTAACATGCTTAACTGCGTGGAGTGCGTCCCTCCCTGCTTGTTTAGATAATACATTGTTGTCATGTTGTCTGTTTTGACGAGAATGTATTTGTGAACTATTATTGGTTGGAAAGCTTTTAGTGCTTGAAAAACTGCAAGAAGTTCTAGGTGATTGATATGCAGTTTTGTTTGATGTACGTTCCATTGTCCTTGTATGCTGTGTTGATCGAGGTGTGCTCCCCACCCTGTCATGGAAGCATCTGTTGTTATTACGTATTGTGGCACTGGGTCTTGAAAAGGCCGCCCCTTGTTTAAATTTATGTTGTTCCACCACAGAAGCGAGAGGTAAGTTTGGCGGTCTATTAACACCAGATCTAGAAGGTGACCCTGTGCTTGAGACCACTGTGATGCTAGGCATTGTTGTAAGGGCCTCATGTGCAGTCTTGCGTTTGGGACAATGGCTATGCATGATGACATCATGCCTAGGAGTTGTAATACCATCTTTGCTTGTATCTTTTGTGTTGGATACATGCGTTGTATGATGGTGTTGAAATTTTGAATTCTTTGTGGACTTGGAGTGGCTACTCCCTTTGATGTGTCTATTATGGCTCCCAGGTATTGTTGTACCTTGCGTGGCCGAATCTTGGATTTTGTGAAATTGACGGTGAACCCTAGTTTGAAGAGGGTTTGTATGATATGATTTGTGTGATTTGAGCACTCTATTAACGAATGGGCCTTGATTAGCCAGTCGTCTAGATATGGGAACACATGTATTTGCTGCCTTCTGATGTGTGCAGCGACTACCGCTAGACATTTGGTAAAGACTCTTGGTGCGGTTGTTAATCCGAAAGGCAGTACCTTGAATTGGTAATGTATTCCTTTGAATACAAACCTTAGGTATTTCCTGTGCGATGGGTGAATTGGTATATGGAAATAAGCATCCTTGAGGTCTAAAGTTGCCATGTAGTCGTGCAGCTTTAGCAATGGCAATACTTCTTGTAGTGTGACCATGTGGAAGTGGTCTGATTTGATGAAAGTGTTGACTACTCTGAGGTCTAGGATTGGTCTCAGTGTTTTGTCCTTCTTTGGTATCAGAAAGTACAGTGAGTAAACTCCTGTGTTTATTTGTGTGTTTGGCACTAATTCGATTGCATTCTTTTGCAATAGTGCCTGCACTTCTATCTCTAGGAGATTGGAATGGTGTGTTGTTAAATTTTGTGCTTTTGGTGGTATGTTTGGAGGGAACTGTAGAAATTCTATGCAGTAACCATGTTGGATAATTGCTAGAACCCAAGTGTCTGTAGTGATTTTCTCCCATGCTCTGTAATAATGACCTATTCGTCCCCCCACTGGTGTTGTGTGGAGGGGGTGAGTGACATGTGAGTCACTGTTTAGTAGTAGGGGTTTTGGGGCTTTGGAATCTTCCTCTATTTCTAGGGAATTGCCCTCCTCTATATTGTCCCCGAAAACCTCCTCTATACTGTCCTTGGTAACTGGACGGTGTGGCTTGTGAGGTGCTGGCTTGTGTGCTTTGACCCCGAAACCCCCCTCGAAAGGGCGGTTTACGGAATGAGCTGTAATTCCCTCTGCTCTGCGGGGAGTAGAGTGCGCCCATGGCTTTGGCAGTGTCCGTATCTTTTTTGAGTTTCTCAATCGCTGTGTCCACTTCTGGACCGAACAGTTCTTTTTCATTAAAAGGCATATTGAGAACTGCTTGTTGAATCTCTGGTTTAAATCCAGACGTTCGGAGCCATGCATGCCTTCTGATAGTTACAGATGTATTAATTGTCCGTGCAGCTGTATCTGCAGCGTCCATGGAGGAGCGGATCTGGTTGTTGGAGATGGCCTGTCCCTCCTCAACCACTTGTTTTGCCCTATTTTGGAAGTCTTTGGGCAGATGTTCAATGAGATGTTGCATCTCGTCCCAGTGGGCTCTGTCATAGCGCGCAAGTAGTGCCTGGGAGTTCGCGATGCGCCACTGGTTTGCAGCTTGTGCTGCGACTCTTTTACCAGCTGCATCAAACTTGCGGCTTTCTTTATCTGGGGGTGGTGCATCTCCAGATGTGTGAGAGTTGGCCCTTTTCCTAGCTGCTCCTACAACAACAGAGTCTGGTGGCAGCTGTGTTGTGATGAAAGCCGGGTCTGTAGGAGGCGGCTTATACTTTTTTTCCACCCTTGGTGTGATTGCCCTACTTTTGACCGGGTCCTTAAATATGTCTTTTGCGTGCCGGAGCATACCAGGGAGCATAGGCAGGCTTTGGTAGGAGCTGTGGGTGGAGGAGAGTGTGTTGAACAGGAAATCATCCTCGACCTGTTCTGAGTGGAGGCTTACGTTGTGAAATTGTGCTGCTCTAGCCACCACCTGAGAGTACGCGGTGCTGTCTTCTGGTGGAGATGGTTTTGTAGGGTATGCCTCTGGGCTGTTATCTGACACTGGGGCGTCGTATAGGTCCCATGCGTCCTGGTCTTGGTCACCCTGGCTCATGGTGGTGTGAGCTGGGGAGTGTGATGGCGTTTGTGCTGGTGAAACGTTAATCACGGGCGGAGGAGAGGGTGGTGGTGTAACTCTTTTCACCACTTTTGGTTGTGGTGCTTGTTCCGTCTGGAACTCCAACCTTCTCTTTCTCCTAATGGGGGGAAGGGTGCTTATTTTTCCTGTCCCCTGCTGAATGAAGATACGCTTTTGCGTATGGTCCGCATCCGTTGCTTGTAGCTCTTCCTCAAACCTATGCTTCTGCATTTGGGAGGTTAGCGAGTGCTCTTCTGTATAAGAGCCTGAAGCTGGGTCGCTTGCAGTTTGTTTCGGCGTCGAAACTGTGTCTGCGTGTTTTTTCGGCTCCGAGGTGACTTTTTTCCTTTTCGGGGCCGAAACCTCTCGGCGTCGATCTGTTTCGGTGCCGCTGTCTCGGCGTCGAGCCGTGTCCACACCGGCATCTCGGTGTCGAGGCTTGTCTCCAGCACTTTCTCGGTCCCGAGAAGGCTGCGTGCCGGTGTCTCGACCGGAGTCGGACGATCTCGGCACTGTTTTGGCCTTTTTCGGTGCCGACGGTCGGTCACCGAATTTATGGGTGGAGCCATGGCCTGGTGGCAGTGGCGTCCCCTGGGCCTTGTAAATGTTTCTTTGTGTGGTTTTCGACGTCTTACTCACGGTTTGTGTATCGTCGAATCCTTCGGAGTCTGAGTCTTGGATCGAGAAGGTACCTTCCTCTTCCTGTTCCTCGAACTCCCGTCGGGCTGTCGGTGCGGACGCCATTTGAAGTCTTCTGGCTCGACGGTCTCGGAGTGTTTTTCTGGACCGGAACGCACGACAGGCCTCGCAGGTGTCTTCGCTGTGCTCAGGTGACAGGCACAGGTTGCAGACCAAGTGTTGGTCTGTGTAGGGGTATTTATTGTGGCATTTGGGGCAGAAACGGAACGGGGTCCGTTCCATCGGCGTTCTTCAGCACGCGGTCGGGCCGACCAGGCCCCGACGGAGGATCGCAAAATTACCCCGAAGGGCACCGGAGCTCTTCGATCTTCGATGCGGTGTTGAATGTAGGTATGCCGATCCCGAACGCAACAATACCGACGAAAATCTTCCGAAATTAACTATTTTTTCTGTTCCGAAACTCGGAGCGACAGGAACACGTCCGAACCCGATGGCGGAAAAAAAACAATCGAGGATGGAGTCGACGCCCATGCGCAATGGAGACAAAAGGAGGAGTCACTCGGTCCCGTGACTCGAAAGACTTCTTCGAAGAAAAACAACTTGTAACACTCCGGCCCAACACCAGATGGCGAGCTATTGCAGAACATGCGTATCTACAGCGACAGATGCCATCGAACATATAGTTATCTTTCATTTGACACCAAAACGAATACAATCGGATAAGGCAAACCGGAGGTATGCATTTTTAAAGAATTTGTGTTTTTTAGCGCATAGAAACTAATAGCGCCAATCTGGTAATCTGGTCGCACCTCGACCCAGGAAAAGTCAAACTTTGAGGCCGACCGTGATGGAGTCCTGCCCAGCTACAGCAAGCGGGAGGCCTTGGTCAAAAGTTTATCTTTGGACTTAGTTGTTTTCTTGAAAATTTTCTTTGGCGGGACGAAGCTGCCAGTCCGATCTGACCTCCTGGAGCCCTTCCTCGGATACGCTTCGCAGGAGACCTCAGTGAAGGTTTCCTTGTTCGGACTTTGATTTTTCAAGATGAAAATCCTTTGACCACGACAAACCTGAATCTTGATCCGATGTCCCTTGAGCCCTCTACGGATACACTGCGCGGGAGGTCCCGGTCAACTTTCTACGTTCTGACTTAAACACTTTTTCTGAGATTTTATTCAGGAGGACGAACCTGTAAGTCTGGCTGTCACAGTTGAGGCAAGCAGGCTAGACTCACTGCGGCAGGTCGGTCCCTCTATGGAGCTTTTTTTTTTTTTTTTTTTTAAGTTCACCAATCTTCTCCAAACTTCTGGACCTTCTTCCAGAAGGTCTTTTAAGGTCCTTCAGGAGTTCACCACTCATCCCAAGGTTCCAGAAGCTCCGAGTTGCTCCTTGAGGGTGCGGACTCCAACTCTCAGACTGCACCTGGCTCAAACTCCAAAATGGCCACTGGACAGTGGTTAGCTGGTAATTTTCCTCAGGATTTGATGCAGGGACTCTGGTTAGCTATTTTTCACCTGTAGCAAACAGGAAGTTCCATCCTTGAACCAGTTGAAGCCAGGCAAAGTCCTCCTTGTGGCGATGCCCAAGTGTGCAGCTGGTGCACTCCCTCAGAGTGCAGTGTCCGGGTGCCGGTCAGGGGTCCAGCAGGGCAGTCCTCCTTCTGATGTTCCTCCTTGTATGGATCAGAGGTGTGGGTGCAGCTCTGCCATATTTATCCTTGTTCCTGGGTGAAACACATGGGGATCCTGGGTATCGAATCACAGGCAGTTGCCTCCCCCCTGTGATGACCACTTCCTAAAAAGTGGAGAAACATTCTTCGAAAGTCTGACAAGGCTGAAAGGAGGTTAGATCTGGCTGAGCCCACCCACTGGTGTGGCTTAAATCTTAAACACACCCCTCTCCTAATCTAATCAAGAGGGCACCTAATTATCTGGAGTTGCAGGATGTGAAGGAGGTGCTGGGCTCCTCCAAATGTACTTCCCTGCCTTTGAAGACCAGTTTGGCCATCCTCTTCCTGCTTCCCCATCTGCTGGGGCAGATCTCCTCCTCCTCCTCCTCCCGGCACATCCTGCGTGTTCAGCCCAGGCCACTTCACACCTCATCAAGGCAACCTGGCCAGGCTGCCAGAGGCTGGACAATCTGAGAAGGCCACTACAGAGCTGAAGTTTGCAACTTTCAGGTAGAGTTTTAAAACTCTTTACCTGAGCTAGTTATATTAAATCCAACAATTGTAAATTGTAGGATTCATTATAACAATTAATTTGATACCGAACTCAAGCTGACACTTAAGGGGACTTTATAAATTAAAATAAAGTCTCCCCGTTTTAGCCTCAAGACACCATTCGCTACAGTGAAGGAAAAACGAATTTGGCTATTTTACATCACCAGGGGTTATAAAACTATTTTTATAAGGTCCCTGCTTATGGTTACATGGCACCCAAACCTAGTGGCACACAGCGCACACCAAGGGTGACATATGTAAAAATAAGGTAGTTTAAGCCTTAGGAAGTACTTTTAATTCCAAAGTCGAATTTGCATAGAACTTTAGTTTAAAAGCAGCCAGCAAGGCCTGCCTTTAAAATGACACTGGGCACCTCAGCAGTGCACCTATGGGTGCAACACCTATGCTGTGGTCCCTAAACCTACATGCCCTACCATATACTAGGGACTTATAGGTAGGTTGATACTGCCAATTTTAATTGGCCTAATTTGCATATCCACTTTACACAGAGCACTGGCCTTGGGACTGGTAAGCAGTACCCAGGGCCAGCCAAGAGTCAGTAACCACCAGTATCTGTCCAAAAGGTTTGGGGGTGACCAAGGTAAAAAGGAGGACTTTCCTACAGCACCAGGTAATGAAATTAATTGAACAGGCAACTGACTTTAGGAAGTGGCATCACAATATGCTCATTACATGTTCTTTTGTATGACATCCACAATAAATGGGCCACAGATTGTTCAACATGGTTAGCTTATTTGCTTATACTTCTGCTCCAGATAGTAAACTGGTATAACTCAGTCAACTTCCAATACTACAATAGGTACATGATAAGAAAAAGGCAGGATTTCTGACATCTGTATTTGGTCCCATTACTCATTTGTGGATTGTTCGAAAACACTGGGCCAAATTTTCGATTCCAGTATGTTTGGCTCTGAATACGGTAGTTGTCCATCTAAAATTCCAGTATGTGCTCCAAAACTGTACATTCACAACAATGACACACTTTGTCCAACAAAATAAGGGAATGTTAGGCAATTATATTTGGGTACTGGTCCACAAGAGAACCTGATACCAATACACATTCACTGTTGATCTGGTTATGACTGATCTACTTGGAAATTACTAGATGATTCAAGTGACTGCAATACATGTTTTGTGCTTTGAATCAGAGGGAACTTTACAAATATTTACAATTGGTGGGCCCAGAACAGACTGAATGATATCATAGTTCTTGGATTTGGAAGCACCAGGTATGCAGTACTCTAGGATGAATTAGCAGGCTCAAAGAAATTGGGTACCATGCTTAAACAGATGGATCTTTAAGAAGGATTTGAACGTTTGTTGGAGACAACTATGACAACAGATTAAGTTGGTCTGAAAAAAAATACACAGGACTCCAATGGAAAATTCCACCAGCAAATCTATTACCTTATGGATTAAAGACCTGTTTGGTCTATATGCAGAGCAACTAAGATTGATTCAGTTTAATTATTTACGTCACCTGCATACTTTATTAGAGACAAACTGAAGGGGCATTTATTTTCCTCACTGTATGTTGTAAGGTGATCCAAGGACACTACTGTGAGGTCTGAGACAATTTAGAGGTGCTGGCCAGTAAACCAGAACTGGATCCCATTTTGGATACGATCAAGACCTTTACTTGGCCAGAGGTGTCGTAACATCATTACATCTGTTCATGTCATAGCCACAGGTGACAATGCTGAACATTAGCAGGAAGCTCCAGTGGTCCACGAGTGGCTGTGTGGCAATATAATGCCAGTGCCTACTCGCAAAAACAAAGATACTAGGAATACGGCATGGGCACTTTGATTTCCTAACACAGACTAATGATATGGTCTCACAATATGCTTAAGTTGCGGTGACCCTTATTTAAGCAAAATATGAGTAAAGTTATCTGCTGGACTAAAAACAGGTGGCCAAACCATGCAAGAGAGAAGAGTGCAGCCCCGAGTCATGCTGTGAATTTATATTCATAGCAAAGTGTGGGGGAAACCAAAACCTTTTGTTAAGTAATGAATTTTTCAGAAAAATACCAATACAGTGTTTTATAAAAAGAAAAACACCTATATTCACCTATTTGATATACACTTATCATGGGCTAAAGGGAAATGTACTTACTGATCAATATGGATTTTACTGTGTATGCTATTAAGTCAGGAAGATTCCTTGAGGGAAACGCAGGGACTTTCCTTAACCAATGCTTAGCTCATTTTTACAAAATCTTTAGAACGATTAAAGCCTACAGTAGGATGACAGTTAACTTAAAAAAAAAAAAAAAAAAAAAATAGGTTTTAGCTAAAACAATAGGCAATTTTACCCCCACAAGAATGACGGAGATTATTGCTTTCTGGCAAGACCATTATTTGGATAACAATTAACCTTATGACAAAGGAAATCAATATAGTACATCAACAAGTAATTATTTCATCAATAATACTCATACTCAACTCACCTGCTTGTACTATTTGCTTTACCTTCACTAAAGGCAACAATTACCTGTGAGTGTCCTACACATGATTTTACTTTCTGTTGTGCCTGTTTACATACGATATTAGTTTTAATCTCACCTTGAAGTTCAGCACATTTCTGTTTACTAGTTCTGGCCAGATCCTGGGCTTCAAACAAGTCTTTATGCAACTTCTGAATATCGTGTTTTGTCTCATTATTTTCTGACTGTACATTCTGCAACTCATCTGATTAAAAAAGAAATCAATACTTTTCTTTAAACTTTGTGCTGGTACACTTTGGTAGTAATATTAATACGAGGTGTACTTGATATCATGCAAGTATTAGCCAATGGTTCCACCGTGGAAACACAGGGTAGTAAAATATGATTAATAGAAAAATAAATCAAAGTGACTTCCAATGCATGCTTTGACAAATTTAGTGTGAGGTGTAAAATGAAGCATGCAAATTATAATGAGCCAGTACAATATAATGATTACTTGAACATATTGTTTTCAACAACTGTGGCTCACGAGTACCGAAAGTAAGGGCTAGTAGTCAGTAAGCAATCTTAGTTTCATTACAAAAGAAAAGAAATGACAGTCACATTCACTCTAGTCTAAAAACTACTGCCTATGGCTGGCCGAACACTAATCTTAAGCGTTTTTGTTGACACTCAAAAACTGTCACCCGAATTCCAATTCATTATTTTTAGGTTGTGCATAGGCCACTTTAGAGCCGATAAACAATGCTGACGCTGGGTACAAACATCCTTTGTGCATCATCCTACCTCAAGAGCAAGGCAAAAAGCCGCAGCTCATTCACCCTAGACCTCCCAGGTCACGGCTAGCAAAAACAAGACGACGACTGTGGTAAGAGCAAGGTGTGTCCTTTAACATACATGCTGGAGAAAGTTTAAAATAGACTATGTAACCAATGACAGTACAGAAGAAATTTGTAGAAAGAAAAAGATCTTTTTGAAAGAAGACTGAGGTTTTGCGAACTTTCAAGTATTTTTGTAGCCCACCTCATCACCATCTCAGGAAGGTAAAGGGGGATCGGAGATCGAAATCCTCTTTATAGTTCAGTTTCAAAGCTAAAATCCTCTCATGTATGAAATCCAAAGTTTTCTGTGGCAGCCTCATCATACTAGAACTCCCTCCAGCCTGATCTGGGAACTCAACCCTCTCTCCTCACCTTCAGAAAACTTGTCAAGGCCCACCTATTAGGTTCATATCTGTTTCTATTTATATCTAATGTGGTAATTCAGCTCAAGAGTAACCCCTTATCTGATAATTTACTGTTAAATGCAACAACCCTATCATTTCCCTGCACAATTTTTGTTCGTTATAAAATTGGCTACTAATTAGTAAGAATCTGTGTTCTATCAAGGGCACTAATACCAGTTTGAGACAGTACAGCTCTAGACACCGAGGAAAAACAAAAGTGCATTATTTTACGATAAATCTATATAAAGCACTAAAAAGAGAATCCACATCCACTGGTCATTGTAGACTGTAATGGAATTAGATTTCCAAGCAGTATCTTCACATATTGTCTGGTAGATAAGCATTCCCAATGGATTTTGGTAACCTATGCAACATAAGTCCTGTTCTCTCCTCCATTAAAACCTTGCAAGAGTTTAATCATATTTCAGTGTAAAAAAAAAAAAGAATTCTACTCAAAAGACATCAAAACCAATATAGAGCACAGACCGGTAAAGCAAATGTACCTTATGAGTATGTAGGTTTCTCATGCAAGTAAACCAAAGTTCTTTTTACAATAGCATGTAGGTTGTGAAAAAAGGATGCTTACAAGAGGGATAAGAGAGCTAGCACTGACCTTTGAAAAGATGCTAAAATTATGTCAATTTAATGACTTATAACAAATTTAAAAAAATTGGTAAAATTCTTAAGTAGATACTTGCAATAAATGTGTTTCACCTGAGAGTTACTAATGCATTATTCTATTGTGAGAAAAAAGATAGGCCTGATTATGCCTTGAAAGAAGATTTGGGGATAAAGGAAGCACAGATTTTAGATGAGGCATATCAGGTTCTTTATAAATAAAGCACCAATACCTGAGCGAAGTTACGGTCAGTTCTAAATTTTGACACCAATTTATGTGAAACTATGTGCTTACTATAGTGTCCAGTGCAAGAATACTTGATGTTAAAGTAGAAAGATGGGGCCGCCAAATTAAATCGGTAAAATTACTTATTGTTTAATTACCATTTTTCTTTTCGTTTTGTCCTCTGAAAATGTATTCACATCTTCGAAATTTTCTTTTTGAAATAAAATTTCTGAACAACCGAAAAGTCTCCCATGAATTGCTTCAATTTTAAAGATGGTGTAACAAAAACTTGTTTCACAAGATTACTCACCTCTTCATGGGTGTGGATCAACATAAAATAATTTTACTAATAAGTCTGCAAATACTGATGTCATCTTGGGTAAACATTTCACCAGTACTTCTTTATGTTTACAACACTGAGCAAGTATCATATGAGAACATTTTTTAGGATTCCAAACAGTAAAATTGTTGTAATACTGGCACACCCTTTGAAATAAGCACAGTGGAAGTTCTGCGTAAAAGCCAGTGTGTTAATATGAGCACATATCATATACATGGGTATAACTTAAAAAAAAACAGGTCAAACTATTTATAACAGTTCAATAATTGTGAACAATTAAGATATCTGCAATGACACAAGGAATCCTCTCAAAGCATTGATCCACAGTATTAAAATGAGTAGAGCATTATTATTATTATTTTTAAAACCTGCTATTTTCTTATCTGCTGAATTAAAAGGATGCACACTGTTTTCGAAGTAGCCAGTTCAAAAATCTAGGCACCGAGTTGAATATTTTGTCATTGGCTCAAAGTAAGATGATCCTGTTAACTTGTTCTCTATTTATATCATTATTTATTTAAATGTCAATTATCTTTGCAGAAAGAAATCAGTGGGGTGATCACAGCCTTTGAAACCCTGGTGTACTACCATCTGGGTAGAGAAATTCATATGAGGTATTTATTACAACTATATTAAATTGTACCCATTTACAAAACTATACTGTAGAGCTTTCGTCAAATAAAGGCTTAAAGGTGTCAGCTAGTTAGCATGTTAGCAAAAAACAGACCCATTCTTTCTGTGGAGTTACACCAGAGGGAATCGTAGACTCGGTTTTAAAACACTGATGTATGTCAGACTTTGAAGTTGAAAATGAAGGTCAAAGTGAGTCAATTAGGAAATAACCAGCCATTATGTTGGTAGTTATATTAAGTATAACTCAACCTGAACAAGAGAGTATAAAATAAAACAATTCTTACACTGAGCCCTCTATCTAATAATTAAAAAGGAGATATAGTGGGTGCATTTCTTAAATATCATATGTAGAAAAAATGTGATTCTGGATAAAAGGCCGAAAGTAAAATATAAATTCTTGATATGTTGAATGTGGTAGAACAATAAAGTCTAGCACTAATGAGAAAGGTGATATTTAAAGAGATTTGCATGTTTGTTGGTGTGTGAATATCATTTAAAGAATTAATCTGGAGGTTCAACAGCAGCACACCAGTATAATTGCCTACCAACACTAATAGATTGTTACAGTTGAATCTGGATAATGTTGGAAATGAAATTCAGACATCTGAACTGATTGCTGATTTTCAACCTATTAGGCAAAAGTGGGAGGGTGTTTATGTTAGAAGTTCCGGTAACAATATATGGTAAATAATCAAATTTATTTTTGTACCTACTGTAGCATTTGAACTCTGATTCCTCTGACTACAAAACTGTAATTGGACAACTGTACAGATAGCTCTTGAATTACCTCTAGGCTATTTGACTAACCATGTTATTTAAAGGTCTTCAGAAGTAAAACTGTAGAGAATAATTCAGTGCAAACTGAAGAAAAGGAGGTTGTGAATTTCTGTGCACTCATGAATTTATTCTGAACACGTAGTGCAGCAAATCACAATTTTTAAACACCCACAATATATTGTTTATAATGAACCTATGCTTTTCTCTTTTATATTGAGGTACCTTTTAAGAGTTTTTTTTTATTTTTAATAATACCCTACTTATTTGAATATAGAGATTCAATGCTTCAAGAGAATTCCCGGGCCGTTACAGGTGTTTAAATATTTCTAAATGACAGAATTGTAATTATAAACAGAGTGACATGCTTTCATGCATTCACATGCATATGATATGGGGTTCTAATTCACACGGTCTTGAAGGCACAATTTCCCACTAAGCTAATTTCAAAGGGTATCCCACTATTAAAACAATTTGCGTTACAATTAGTGTGAGAAATTAGGGCTGACTGCAGAGGCCCCCTGACACTTTGTCCCAATTCTTCACATTGTGCTGGTGTTTTCCTGACTCAGACTGTACTCTTGGTACTGCTAACCAGCCCCAGGGCCTGCGCTCTGTGTAAAATGAGTATGCAAATTAAGCTAATTATAACTGGCTATGTCAACCTACCGATAGGTCCCTAGTATGTGGTAGAGCAATATAGGTTTAGGGAGCCCAGCAAAGATGCACTGCTGAGATGCCCAGGGTCATTTTAAAGGCAGGCCTGTCTTGCTGGCTCCTTTTAAATTAAAGTTATGTGCAAATTCGACTTTGGAATTAAAAGTACTTCCAAAGTCTTAAACAACCTTATTTTTACATAAAAGTCACCCCTAAGGTGTGCCCTATGTGCCCCTAGGGTTGGGTGGCATGTAACTATAAGCAGGTTCCTCATAAAATTGTTTTATAAGTTCTGGTGAGCTAAAATAGCCAAATTTGTTTTTCCCTCAATGTAGTGAATGGCCTCCATAGGCTAAAATGGGAAACTATTTTAACAAAGTCCTCTTAAGTATCAGATACCTTGAGTTTGGTATCAAATTGATTCTTATAATAAATCCCAAAACTTACAATTGTTGGATTCAACATAACTAGTTCAAGTAAAGAGTTTTAAAACTCCACCTGAAAGTTGCAAACTTCAGCGCTGTAGTGCCCTTTTCTGACTGGTCAGGCTGCTTTGATGAGGTGTGAAGTAGCCTGGACTGGACACAAAGGATGTGCCTGGCGGAGGAGATCTGCCTCAGCAGAAGGGGAAACAGGATGGAAGGAAGAGCAGCCAAATTGGTCTTCAAAGGCAAGGAAGGACATTTAGAGCGGTTCAGGACCACCTTCACATCCTGCAACCACAGACGATAAGGTGCCCTCTTGATTAGATTGAGAGAGGGCAGGAGAGGGGTGTGTTTAGGATTTTTAGCCACATCAGCAGGTGGGCTCAGCCAGATCTAAACTCCAAAAATCACTTTCAGCCATGTTGGGTTGTTGAAGAATGTTGCTCCCTGGGTTTGATTTTTGCAACACTGACCAGGAAGTGGTCATCAAAGGGGGAAGGAGCCTGCCTGTGATTGGATTCCCAGGACCCCCTGCTTTCCACCCAGGAGTAAGGATAAATATGGCAGAGCCGCACCCACACCTCAGATACCTACAAGGAAGAACATCAGAAGAAGGACTGCCCTGCTGGACCATTGACCTGCACCTGGACACTGTACTCTGAAGACTACACCAGCTGCATACTTGGGCTTCATCACAAGAAGGACTTTGCCTGGCTTGAACTGGTTCCAGAAGGGACTCCCTGCTTGCCATAAAATGGCTAACCAGAGCCCCCTGCAACAAATCCTGAAGAAACGGACCAGCTGACCACTGTCCAGTGGTAATTTTGGAGTTTGAGCATGGAGCATTCTGGGAGGTGGAGTCCTAACCCTCAAGGAGCAACTCAGAGCTTCTGGAACCTTGGAGTGAGCGGTGAAATCCAAAAGGATCTTCAAAGACCTTCTGGAAGAAGATCCAGAGGTTAGGACTAGATTGGAGAACTTTTGGAAAATAGCTCTATAAAGGGACTGACCCGCCGTCGAGAGCCTAGCCGGCTTACCTCGACCGCGACCTGGCCTGACTTGCAGGTTCATCCTGTTGAAAAGCTCCGGAGCCCCAGATTTCCAGAATTTCACTGGGGGCTCCTTGAAAGGCAATCCGACGATGTTGACTTGAAATCTGCTTGCTTTGGAGGGTCATCCAACGTGGGAGAGAAAAAGTTCCAAAAAGTGACTAAGTCCAAAGGTAAAAAGTTGACCAGGACTTCCTGCGCAGCGTATCTGGAAGGGCTCCAGGGACATCAGATCAAGATTCAGTTTTGGCCCGGGCGAAGACTTTCGCCCCGAAAAATCACTTAAGTCCGAAGGTTGAAATCTTCACCGAGGTCTCTGTGACGCGTATCTCAACAAGGCTCCAGTGGGGTCGGATTGGATTTGTGACTTCGTCCCGCTGAAGAAAATCTTCAAGAAAACGACTAAGTCCGAAGGTAAACTTTTGACGGACGCATCCCGCTTGCTGTTGACAAGCAGGGCTCTCTTGCTGTCTGCCTCAAACTTAGACTTTGCCCCGGTCGAGGTGCGACCAGATTGGCGCTTTTTGTTTTTGCACTAGAATTTTTTTTTTTTTTTTAATTCGCATCTCCGGTTCCCCATATCCGATTTTATTTGTTTTGGTGTCAAATTAAAGCAAAACATATTTCCTATTTTTATTAATTGGTTTTGGATTTTTAAACTGTTTCCTGCGTTTTACTTAATTACTGTTTTGTGATACTTGACTGTTTACACACTTTGTCTACTAAGTTAAGCCTCGTCACTCTTTGCCAAGCTACCAAGGGTTGAGCCGGGGTTAATTTATTGAGACCTAACTGAACCTTGTGGGGGTTAGTGGCCAAGTGTAGGTACTTACCTGCCCTTACGAATAATCCACTTTCCAACATTTTTGGTGCGCAGTGGTGGGATCCAGTACTTGAGTGTTAAGTATCACACTACAGTTTTAAGTAAAGGAAATTAAAAATCCTTTAAATTGCCCTAATGCAAAAATTGTTTTTTAATTTGGACTAATTTCAATTATTGCATTTTTGTGATTTTTCTAAATTCTTGATTACAATTTTTGCAAAAAGTATTTGACCCAAAACTAGGTAGGCAACAACGGAGGTTGATTTGGCTAGCCTACTCAGATGACAGCAGTCCAGTTTAGGGGGTTGGGTACTGAGAGGGTGTTGCCAGCAGCTACTAACATTTTTGTTTAAATCCCTGGCAGCCTGGGGTGAGACCCAAGAAGTAGGCACAGAGGAAGCGCCAGGGGAGGAAGAAGTAGGGGACGATGCCAGCTCCAACCACTCAGGTGAGGGAGGATACCTGAGACTTGGTGAGGATGAGGAATACCGGTCCTCAATAAACACAGTTACAGGGGACATACCAAAAGCTAGTTGGGGGAAGGGGTTCCATTCAGAAGGAGAGAACCTGTCCCTTAGAGGAAGAGAGCTGGAGGCCCAGCTAGCATATATAGCTTTGGAGGCAGAGAAGCTTGCCCGGGAAAAGAGAAAGTGGGCTAGGGAAGAGATGGTGGCAGTGACCGAGAAGCTGAGAAGTCCATGGGTGAAGAGTTTTGTCTCCCTGACTACCAAAGGGGGTGGTTCGTGTCTATGTAGACTGGGATAACATAGATAAATGGCTGGGAGTCTTTGAGATGAGGAGTTAAGCCTCAATGCTGGGGTTCACTCCTATGGGAGTTGGTCCCCAGCTCTGGGAAGGATAGGCTTCTGACCTTAAATGGGGAGGAGGCAGATTCATACCCTAGTATGAAGAGGTGCTTAACTAAATAGTTTGGTCTGACCCCAGAACAATATGGGATTAAGTTTAGGGACACCCAGAAGACAGTTACCCAGTCCTGAGTTGATTTTGTGGACATCTCAGTTAAGGCACTAGAGGGCTGGACACAGAGCAACAAGGTAAGTACCATTGAGGGGCTTTGTAATTTGATTATGAGGGAGCACCTTCTGACTAATTGTGCCCAAGAGAAGCTCTACCAGTATCTAGTTGACTCTAAGTTGACCAACCCCAGAGAGCTGGGCGAGGCGGCAGATGACTGTTTAAGATCTAGGGTTAACCAAAAACCTCTAGGGGTGACCAGAATAAGGGAGAAAATGGTTTTTCTAAGGGCAAGAACCAAGGGAAAGATTATAAAAAGCCTAAAGAGTCCTCACAAGAGTCCCCAAAACCTTCTCAGGGTAGGTGAGCCTGCGTCATGCCACTTTTAAGGGGAAGCGGTACCAGCAGAAGAATTATGATCCTGTTAAAGCAGGAAAGTTTCAGGAGGTTGCTAAGGCTGGCAACTGTTTTGAGTCTCAACCTGGACACCAAAGAGGGGATGCTATCTGCTTCAAGAAGCCCCCCACCGGTGGGCAGTCCCATGGGATTGCTAGTGTAGGTATGGGGGTTAAGGTTGGCCCAGGGCTGGGATCAGGGTAAATCAGAGGTCACCTTAGTGTCCATGGGTGGGAGAACATTGCAGCTATGGCCACCTTACCTCCTAGCGTGGAGAGGTATAGGCAGAGGCCTAAAGTCAATGGGACTGAGGTGGAAGCTCTGAGAGACACAGGAGCCAGTGTGACCATGGTCACAGAAAAGCTGGTTTCTCCAGAGCAGGTTTGACCTGGTGTCTTCCACCAAGTAACTTTTACAGACAGCAGAACCAAATACCATCCCATGGCCATGGTGAGCCTGGAATGGGGAGGTGTGACTGGCCCTAAGAAGGTAGAAGTAGCTCTTGCTCTCTCAATAGAATGTCTGCTGGGAAATGATCTGGAAGCATCTGAATGGTCAGACGTGGAAAGAGGGGTCAATGCACAGATGATGGACCTCCATAGATGGATGTGTGCTGTTACAAGGTCATAGGCAGCACAACAGGGAAGTGCTGGACACTTGGCCCTAGAACAATGGGCCAAGCCTCCAACAAGAAGAGAAAGGGCACTGGGACTGGCTTGCCAGCCCCACCAAGTACAGAGATTCAGGAGTAATCCAAACCAGAGGGGGAGGATCTGACCTCTGAGGGAGGACGCCTTCCCATGCAAGCTCTGCCTGAGGTGGGTCCACCAGTGGTGAATTGTGCCAGGGACAAAGAGTGTCCCACTCTTGAGGGCCTGAGGCAGACTGCTGCCAGGCAAGAACAAGGGGATACCTGTGGGACCCACAAGGTTTATTGGGAGGATGGAGTTTTCTACACAGAGGCAAAGGACCCCAAACCAGGGGCAACCAGGAGAGTGGTGGTGGTCCCCCTGAAGTATAAAGAGTTCCTCCTGACAATAAGCCATTACAATCCCTTAGCTGGACATCTAGGGCAGAACAAGACCTGAAACAGGATAGTTAACTATTTCTATTGGCCCCACATGTCAGAGAAAGTCAAGGAGTTTTGCAGCTCCTGTGTCACCTGCCAGGCCAGTGCCAAGGCAGGGGGCAAGCCAAAGGCTCCCTTGATACCACTGCCAGTGATTGGGACTCCCTTTGAGAGGGTGGGGATTGACATTGTTGGTCCCCTAGACCCACCAACTGCCTCAGGTAACGGGTACATTTTGGTGGTTGTGGACCATGCCACCAGGTACCTTGAGGCAATACCCCTCAGAACAGTCACTGCTCCCACAATGGCTAGGGCCCTACTTGGTGAGTACTGAGATTGAGTGAGATTCTCATAATAGGTGGTCTCAGATATGGACACACATTTTATGTAAAACTATCTGAAAGCAATATGGGATGAGTGTGGTGTTACATATAAATTCACCACCCTCTATAATCGCCAGACCAATGGTATGGTAGAAAGATTTAACAAGACTCTGAAGGGCATAATTATGGGTTTTTCTGACAAACTCAGGAGGGGATGGGATGTTCTCCTCCCATGCCTGTTTGCATACAGGGAGGTGCCACAAAAGAGGTTAGATTCAGCCCCTTTGAGTTACTGTTTGGGCATCCTGTAAGAGGCCCATTGTGCTTGGTGAGAGTCTCTTGGGAGAAGCCTCTCAAAGAGATCAAGTAGAATGTGCTAGATTATGTGCTGGGCCTGCGGTCACGCATGGTTGAGTATATAAAGAAGGCAAGCTGCAAACTGGAGGCCAGCCAAAAGCTCATGAAGCTCTGGCATGACCAGAAGACTAGCATGTCGGAGTATCACCCAGGTCAGCTGGTGTGGGTTTTGGAGGCTTTGGCTCCCAGGGCACTTCAGGCCAAATGGACTGGGTCCTATCCAATTTTGGAAAAGAAGGGTGAGGTCACCTACCTGGTAGACCTTGGCACCCCCAGGAATCCTCATAGGATCCTGCATGTAAACAGACTAAAACCCCACTAGGATAGGGCAGACATGACCATGTTTATGGTTACTGATGAAGGGAAGGAGGATGGGAGTGGATCCCTGCCAGACCTCATTTCCACAAATGTACAGGATTGGTCAGTGGAGGAAGTGGTACTCTCCCAAGTTGACAGCCCGCAGCAAAAATACTGCAGACAGGTTTTGGAACAGTTTGCTGATCTGTTTTGACCCATGGAGTCACCAATTTGTGCGCCCATGATATTGACAATGGTGACAGCTTACCTGTCAAGAACAAGCTGTAGAGGCAGTCTGACCAGGTCAAGGCCAACATCAAAGCTGAGGTGGCTAAGATGTTGGATGTCAAGGTAACTGAGCCCTCTGATAGCCCTTGGGCCAGTCCAGTGGTACTGGTACCCAATCCCCAAGGTGGGAAAAAGGAATTAAGATTATGTGTAGGCTACAGAGGTCTAAATGCAGTCATCAAGACTGATGCGCACCCCATCCCTAGAGCTGATGAGCTCATAGATAGGATGGGGCCTGCCAAGTTTCTGAGTACATCTGACCTGACCTCAGGATACTGGAGATTGCCTTAAGTGCAGGAGCTAAAGAAAGGTCAACATTTCCCCACTCCAGAGGGCTACTTTCAGTTCAAATTGATGCCCTTTGGCCTGAAAAATGCTCTTGCCATCTTCCAACAGTTGGTGAACAAAGTCCTGTCTGGGTTGGAATCTTTCAGTGCAGCTTATCTGAACAATATAGTTGTATTCAGTTTCACATGGAGGGACCCCATCTGGTCCACTTGAAGGAAGTGCTTCAGACCCTGCTCCAAGCAGGCCTGACTATCAAGGCAAGCAAGTGCCAGATAGAGCAGAGTTCAGTGGTGTACCTGGGCCACCTTGTTGGTAGAGAACATGTACAGTGTCTCCAGCCCAAGATCCAGACCATCCTGGATTGGGAGGCTCCTAAAACCCAGATTCAGGTCCGGGCCTTTCTTAGCCTGACTGGGTACTACAGGAGGTTTGTTGAGAATTATGGGACCATAGTGGCTCCTTTGACAGAACTCACCTCAAAGAAACAGCCCAAGAAAGTCATTTGGACCCCAGAGTGTCAAAAAGCCTTTGACACTCTGAAACAGGCTATGTGTTCAGCACCCATGTTACTGGCCCCTGACTATATCAAAGAGTTTATAATGCAAACAGATGCTTCAGAGGAAGGGATTGGTGCAGTGTTAGCACAAGTTAATGAAGAGGGCCAGGATCAGCCAGTTTCCTTCATCAGCAGGAGACTACTCCCCAGAGAGAAAAGATGGAGTGCCATTGAGAAGGAGGCCTTTGCAGTGGTCTGGTCCCTGAAGAAGTTGTGGCCATACCTCTTTGGCACTCACTTCCGTGTTCAAACTGATCACAGACCTCTCAGATGGTTAATGCAGATGAGTATGGAGAACCCAAAACTGTTAAGGTGGGCCATTTCCCTACAGGGGATGGACTTCACAGTGGAATATAGACCTGTGACTGCCCATGCCAACGCAGATGGCCTTTCCAGATTTTTCCACTAAGCGGATGAGTACTAACAGGGTGTAGGTTAGTCCCCATCACGTTTCATCAGTGGGTCGGGGGGGGGGGGGGGGGGGGGGGGAGTGAGAGGGAGCAGTGTAGGAAAATCCTCCTTCTTGCCCTGGTCACCCCATAACTCTTTGGAGACAGATACTGGTGGTTACTTACTCTTGGCTGTGCCCGCGGTACTGCTTACCGGTCCCAGGGCAAGTGCTCTGTGTAAAGTGGATATGCAAATTAGGCTAATTATAATCGGCAGTATCAATCTACCTATACGTCCCTAGTATATGGTAGGGCATGTAGGGTTATGGAACCCCAACATAGGTAGTGCGCCCATAGATGCCCTTCTGAAGTGCACAGTGTCATTTTACAGGTAGCCCTGCCTTGCTGGCTGCTTTTAAACTAAAATAATATACAAATTTGACTTTGTGATTAAAATACTTTCAAAGTCTTAAACTACCTTATTTCTACATATAGGTCACCCCTAAGGAGGTGTGCCCTATGTGCCCCTAGAATTGGGGGCCATGTAACTATAAGCAAGGACCTTAAAAAAATCGTTTTATAAGCCCTGGCGCGGTAAAAACAGACAAATTTGTTTTTCCCTCACTGTTGTGACTGGCCTTCATAGGCTAAAATGGAGAGACTTTATTTGAATTAATAAAGTTCCCTTAAGTGTCAGACACACGGAGTTTGGTATCAAATTGGTTGTTAGAATAAATCCCACAACTTACAATTGTTGGATTTAATATAACTAGTTCAGGTAAAGAGTTTTAAAACTCTACCTGAAAGTTGCCAACTTCAGCTCTGTAGTGCTCTTCTCTGATTAGCCAGCCTGGCCAGGCTGCATTGATGAGGTGTGAAGTGGTCTGGGCTGAACACAAAGGATGTGCCAGGAGGAGCAGCTCTGCCTCAGCAGAAGGTGAATCAGGAAGGGGGGGGAGAGCAGCCAACCTGGTCTTCAAAGGCAATAAGGAGGACATTTAGAGAAGTTCAGCACCTCCCTCACATCCTGCAACCCCAGACAATTAGGTGCCCTCTTGATTAGATCAGGAGAGTGGTGTGTTTAGGATTCTGAGCCACAACAGTAGGCGAGCTCAGCCAGATCTCACCTCCAAAAATCACTTTCAGCCATGTTGGATTTTTGAAGAATGTTGCTCCCTGGGATTGATTTGACACACTTCCCAGGAAGTGGTCATCAAAGAGGGAAGTAGCCTGCCTGTGATTGGATATCCGGCACCCCCCTGTTTTCCACCCTGGAGCAAGGATAAATATGGCAGAGCTGCACCCACAACCCAGATCCCTACAAGGAAGAAAATCAGATAAAGAAAGACTGCCCTGCTGGACCCCTGACGCGCACCTGGACACTGCACTCTGAAGGACTGCACCAGCTGCACACTTGGGCTTCACCAGTAAAAGGACTCTGCCTGTCTTCTACTACTTCAAGAAGGGAGTCCCTGTTTGCTACAGGTACAATGAATCTGCCCAGAGTCCCCTGCATCAAGTCCTGCAAGCAGAGCCCAGCTGCCCAGTGTCCAGTGGCCATTTGAGGATTCTGACCAGCTGCATTCTGGGAATTGTAGTCCCAACTCCCAAGGAGAAACTCAGAGCATCTAGAACCTTGGATCTAGTTGTGGACACTTCAAGGACCCAAAAAGGGCCTCTGGAAGAAGATCGAGAAGTTTGGAGATGTTTGGAGCAATTGCAGAAGTTGAAGAGGTGCACTGTGGTAGTTGTAGTCCCAGACTCCGGGAGGCAAACCAGAGCCCCTGAACCCTTGGCTGGTGCTCTGGAACACTTTCCTGAATCAAGAAACACTTATGAAAATAGGTGTTACCTCGTGGGTGGCCTGCACTCTGGACTTTGTCCCTCTCTACTGTGACCTTCTTTAACCCTTGGAGCGCTAGTTGCTTCTATGCACTAGAAAACATTAATCCTTTAACAATTCTTATCTCCAGTTACCCTTATCTGATTTTAATCATTTTGGAGTAATTTTAAAGATATAAACTAGTTTTATAAATTGGTGTTGGATTTATTTTGTGTTTTACTTATTTACTGTCTTGTGAGTCTTAAATGCTTTACACACTTGTCTCCTAAGTTAAGCCGTGTTGCTCATTGCCAAGCTACCAAGGGTTGAGCTGAGTTTAATTTATTGAGACCTAACTGGATGTAAGTGGGGGTTGGTGGCCTATTGCTAGGTGTACGTAGTTACCTGCCCCTACCAATAAAAAAAACTTTCCAACAATATACATATTAATCAGAAAATGAAAGGAGAGATTAACCCAAATGCTTGGCATTGTTGTGCAACATGTGATCAGCCAAAATGCTGTCATTTGTAGTGGAAGAGAGCCAGTGGCTGAAGTGGCCTTGCCCCATACTTTATGCAATGTTGGACAAAAGCAAAATAGGAATGACAATTTAATAGGCCTATGGATGGAAGAGGGTTGTCTCTAAGACCCTCCATGTGTGTATACACAGAAATATTTTATTTATGATTTTTTTGGTGCATGACGCTTGCAAGATAACTAAAACTACTGTATCTAGTCAAGAATTCAAAAAGCGCTAGATACTCAATATTCCTTCTGGCATGCATGCGACTCCAGTCTCAACGTTGTGTGCCACCAACAAGTACTGGCAATCTAACAGTGCTGTTAAGGATTTCAAGATCCAGTCTGACACCTTATGGCAGATTCAGGGAAGCAACCCAGAGCAGACAACATCAATTTGGACCAAAGGTTTAACTTGTGTGATCATCATATCCTTTGATGACACTGAAAGATGAAAGTCAACAGGGTTTGTAATTCACCCACCTATCTTGCCCAGGCCAATACTAAAAAGGCAGTTTCTCACATCAAAAAGGTAAGGGGGACAAGAATTTAAACCTCAGTGCACTCTGTAGAGTCAGAATCACTTTGAAGTTATGCTGGAGTACCTGGTAGGGGGATAGGAGATTTATTCTGTAATTCTTCAAAGAACCTAAGCCTAAACAGAGCTAGACAATCAGGAGGAATGTCAGCAAACAACTACCCACATTCAAACCTCTCTCAGCTAGGAACACTGCAAACTGCCCTTTTCTTGCTACTCACTCCATTCCAGGCACAGTACTACCTTCGCAGCAACCCTTTTAATAAGGGGACTGACAAGGAACCCATAAGGAAGTCCAGAGTCAACTTGTCTCCAATGGACTAGGACCAGCTCTCTCAAGAGCAGAACAACTGCCACGTCGGGGTGCTGATTTTCCAAACAAAAGTCTTTCACCTGCCCTCACCTGTGTAGGAAAATTGTTTTCATGCCACTCTCATGCGCCTCAAACCTAATTCATAGTTTAGGGAAGATTCTGCTCAATCAGTTGACTTTCACATTCAGACTTCCCAGCAGATGAGCCATTAACAACTGAATTGCATTATATATGCCCCTGTATCTGAGATTTAGCTTCTATTACTTCACAATACCTATGACCAGACACCTCTTGTTTTTCTACACACAACAACCTGGTGATGTTGTTTGCCAACACCTGTACATCGTGCCCACCGATCTTGAAAGAACGGGGTTAAAAATCTGATGTATAGCACAAATATCCAAGGAATTTATATGAATTTGATATTCAAAGCATTAATATCCAACTCACCCCGGTGAGCACCCATCCTAGAAGGGAAGCATCCAGAAGCATCCAACTGCGTTGTCATCCAAGACAACAGTGCCAAAAGAGACTCTCATACAAAAATGTTTTTTGGGGATGCCCATAACTAAACTGTCTAAATCAGGGGATGTGAAATATGATGCAGATCCTTGAGGTGGTTTGAAAATATATCAATTGCTGTTGAAGAACCCACTGCAGATGCCTTTTTAAAAAACAACAACAAAAAAAACAACATGCATACACAGCACCAGAAAGAAGCAAAAAGTCACTGGTTCCTAAAGGTGCAGGAACGAGATGGCTGCTTGGGATACCGGTCATGTGTAAAAAAGGGATTTTGGGCCTGAATTTGTAGAATTTTTATTTTACTAGGGAGGACTTATACTGCTCCCCAAATCCACAAAAGGGAAACTGTCAATTCTAGGCGTTGTCATACCAACTCCAAGAAAATGCCTCTACCAATTAGTCACCTATTTAAGGAGGGAGATGTACTGATTAGCAAAGCACAGAGTAATGTCACCGTCATAACCTTGATGAACACGCTGGGGACATATAGATGTTCTCCCCAATGACTTCACAGGAAGTAAATTATGCCCCTACTGGGGTATATGGTAGAGATACATATGTCGTTGGGAGCAGGGCATCTCTTTCAGGGCAATTGTGCTATGGTACATGCAAGGAGTTGAAGCGCCATTACAAAATATACCCTTCCTTGTTGCACTGAAAATGGTAACTATTTATATCGACTTGAAAAAGTATTATATCTACAACATATTTACCTTTTACATGCGATATTTTATTCAGAGGTTCATTCAAGTCCTGTTCATCCATTTGACCGTCTAGAACATAACGTAAATGGTTAACATGTGCAACATAATAAATGGAGGAGAGAGCAGAGTGTAATGGTCTTCAAGCTGTCAACTTTAGAGCACTTAATAAAGTTTTGCACTGTTGAAATCCTGGCCCACAGATTCTTCAGTTAACATGAACACTTTAATTATAGTTAATTACATTTCACAAAGACACTTACAGAGGACACCATTTCTAAGACTGTAACAGAGAATCAAATGGACACAATGGTTCCATAAAATGTTTGAATCCATTTGTGTGGGTTTAAGCTGAAAGTAAGCCATAGACAGAGCTGAGAATGTTAAAAAAAAATGCCTCATATGTTAGGAAAGCTTGATAAGTGCAAAACAAGTCTAATTGGTATGGTTCATTTGCCATCTCCAGCTACTGCCTCAATAGCTGTAAAATTCCTTTGTGAAAAAACACTTCAAAGGTTGAGGCTAGATAATCATGACAATATTATTTGAAGAGGAAGTAAGCTCCTTCAAGTTTTCTCAGGGCAGCAGTGTGCATGGAGGTCAGTGGAATGCAAAAATTACTGTTCTAACTCCAGTCTTAAAATATTTGGGGAAAGAGCAACTTTCCCCAAAATATTCCAGAAGACTTATTTAGCATTCCTACCCCAGTCCTGGAATACTCTGGGAAAAGATATCCACTCCTCTATTTAAGAAATGGCTGGAAAGCAGTAATTTTGAGTGGCAGAAACTGCTGCCCTGAGTGTGCAGCTCAGAGAAAAACATTAGGGATACCAGCAAGTAACCCACTACAACTTACCTCTTCTTTCTTAGGCAACGCCAACTTAAAAGAACTGTTTCTTGGGGAGTTTGAACAGTCATGGGCACAGTTGTTCAGGATTGCATCTACTAGCATCCTGTCAATGTGCACAGCAGTCTCTCTACGGATTGCTGCGTAAATCAAAGTAAGGCAAATGTAATCTACTCTATAACAATCTATTCTTAACATGTGGTGATTCACATACTCTATATACTGTTGCCACCTGGAGTTGGCCGGAATGTTTGAAAGTTGTTTTTCTTTGGAGATATTATTTCATGTCTTTCAGCTGCACTGCGACTCCTCCTTTAGTTGGCAAGGCACATGGGCACCAATTGTATGTTAGATTGTTTCCCGCACAGCGAGCGAGTGTGGTATGGAAAGGTGAGTAATGAAAGTATCATGGACATGTGCGTTGGAAAAGGAAGTTATTCAGTAAAGACAAGATTTCTGAGCAGTCATACACTTCCAATGAGGAGGGTGGGGGCTTGTGAATCCACAGCAGCACTACACACTATGAATTGATGCTTATGGAGTAAGTAACATTTTCCGTTCACAGTTTGTGGTGCTGTACCAACACATGCTCTGCATTGACTGTATAGCAGCAGCTTTTTAGGTAGCTAGCGTGTGGATGATGCCGATGTCTGAAATAGTGTATCAGGGACCATTTGGACAACTATTACCTGTTGCCTGGCTAAAATACCCACAAAATAATTGTTTAGTGATTGTATGTGGCTTTGTCAAGTAGCTGCATGCACATGTCAGCTAACGGAATATTGTCTGAAAAACCTAGGGTAACTACCTCCTTGTTTGTAGAGTGTGCCCCCGGGTTAAGAGGGAGAGCTCTTTTAGCCTTATCACAGCAAGTTTGGATGCCTTTTACCATCCACCTGCTTTGGAGTTGGGCCGTTCCTCATGTGGTTTAGCAAAGGCTAAGTACAACTTTTCAATTTTGTGAAAGGGCTTGATCTTGTTAATGTAGTACCTGAGAGTCTGTATGCCGTCTAGAGTGCGAAGGGCTCTTTCTGCTTCCAAGTCTGGCTGAGGGAAAAAGATTGTCAGCTCTATGGTGTGACTGAGGTGAAATGGGGAAACCACTGTGGGAAGGAATTTTGGATTTGGGTCTGAATAACACTATCTTTATGAACCTGAATTAAGGGTTTTTGTAGTGTGAGGGCTTGTAGCTCACTAAAATGTGTAAGGTGTTACGGCCACAAGAAAGCTTCCTTCCTGGAACTGTTCTGGTGAGGGCAAGATGCAATAGCTCAAAAGGGTTTCCCATGAGTCTTGTGAGAAGTATACCTAGGTTCTAGAGGAGTGCGCAGCGGACTCTGGGAGGATTATTCTTCAAACCATCCATGAAGGCTTTAAATACTGGTAGGAGGAAAAGGAGGAGTGTTTCTTGTTTTTCATGTAAACCGCTATGGCTGCTAATTAGAGCAGTACAGAAGTGTAGGTGCTGCTCGACTTTTGCAGGTGAAGAAAGTAACATAAAATATCCTAGACCGTAGTGTTAAGTTATGGGAGAGACCACTGGCTGGGAGAAAACTCTTGAGTGCCGTCCGGTGCTCTCCCCTTTTGGCGTTTTGCCTATTTGGTATGCTCCTGACATAGGAGCTGGGTAATAAAAGGGGCCGGAGGTTTGGCAACAAATGCCAGTAACCACTAATAAGTAGTCCTGTCATTTATACCAGGTCGTCACTCGACATCTGTGTGTCACCAAGGCACACAACACATAGGTTTTACAGGATCCATGTGTTTTGAGATTCCAAAAATTGACACATTTCCACTTTGCTGCACAGCTGACTCATATAGTAGGCCTGCAAGACTTTTGTAAGTTGTCCATACATTCTTGTGGAAGACATAGGTAACCCAACCCTAGTACTTCAGGTGTCAAATCACTAGTGTAACTACTCTGGGGTCTGGATGCCGCATCTGACTTCTGGTGAGAAGGTCTGTCGTATTGAGGAGCTTCCCATGGGGGCTGACATCTCGATGAGTGCTGAGTACCAGACCTGTCTGGCCCAGGTGGGGCCTACAAGGATGAGGGTTAGAGAGTTTTAAAACATCTTCTGGACTACAAATAGAAGGACCGCAAGAGGCAGAAAAGCTTAAGCAAAGATGCCTGAAACGTTCCTCTGTAGTGCACTGCCCATAGACTGTGGTTCTGGTTACCTGGAAGCAAAGATTGGGCATTTTACATTTTCAAGGGAGATGAATAGTTAGTTCTGTCTGTAGAGTGCCTCAGCACTGAAAGTAATATCAATGGACTTTCAGACGGAATTCCAACTTGTGCTGAGCAGGATGACCAGGTTGCTGTCCACCAGAGAAAGTATTCTGCCATGAGATGAATGTGGCGGCTGAGTGCCCAATGATATCTCCTTTAGGCCAGGGGGAGAGAATGAGTACCACCCTGTTTCTAGACATAGTGCATGGCTGTCATGCTGTCTGCTTGGATTAGTACTGTCACTGCTCTACCACTGCTGAGAGCAATGGGTACTGGTATATAGCAACACTAGATTTCCTCTTGATAATCTTCTTGTGACTACTGAGCCAAGAGGTACTGTTATAGCTGGCACACTTGGAGCCAGGCATGGAGTACTATGGTGATTAAGGAAGCCATCATGCCCAGTACATGCATAAAAGTTCGGACTAAGAGTTGACTGAAAAAGAATTAAGAGATGCTGTAAGATCAACACCTTCTGGGGCCAGAGTTTAGTACCACCCCTAGAAAGGGCTGTACTTGAAGGGATTGTAGATGTGATTTTGTGAGATTTATTGCGAACTTAAGGTGGTGCAAGAGTGAGATGGTAGCCAGGGTTTCGAGTAAGCACTGGTGATTGATTGCCTGCGCTCTTGAACAGCCAATCATCGAGCGATGGGAATAAGTGGATGCTGCCCCTTCTTCAGGTGAATGGCTCAGTGGCAAAACCAAAGGGGAGTACCTTGACATTATAATGATAGCCACCTCTATGAAGCAGAAATAGCACCGGTGGGCGGGATGGATGTGGAAGCAGGCGCCCTTAAGGTCTAACTCAGTCATGCAATCGCCCTGATGAAGCAAAGGGATGACATCCTGCTGTGTTTCAATACGGAAGTGTTGGAAAGAATGTAGTGATTCAGGGGCCTGAAGTAAAGGATGGGCCTGAGGGAGCCGTCCTTATTGGGGTTGAGGAAGTAAAGTGAGTAAAGCCCTTGCCCCGCCATAGGGGGGCACTGGCTCTATAGTCACTTTTAGGAGAAGCACTTGTACCTCTTCCGGCAGAAGGGTGAGATGGCTCAGGGTGTAACAGGAGAGTGGGATGCTGTGAGGTGGTGTGAAGTTCTAGGCAGTAGCCGTTGTGATTCAGCAGGGAAGAAACCCTCAGTCTCCCTCAACAGATGTTGTATGATCAGGGTTGAAAAGGGTAATCAATTTCCCCTTTCCAGGTCCTTCTTTGCCGAGGCCTGTGTTACTGTTGCCCCAATTTGCACCTATGGTGTATCCTCATGCAGTCTGCGGATGCTAACCGAGCTACAGCTTCTTGTATGAGGGGTAGGTTCTTGTGAAGCCACTTTGGAGCATGCCCTGTAGTGCTGTCTCCGAAAGGAGCCCTTAAGTGATAGAGTTTAAAGAGTAACCATGGCTTCTGTGGGGACGTATCCCTTTTGTTTTTTTCCCTAACATCTGATAAACCTATGGCCAAAAGATGAACTGCGATTGCAGGACAGGTTGAGAAAATGTTGCTGGACTTCTGGCTTAAAGCTTGAGATACGGAGCCAGCCATGTTGCCTGAGGAAGATATTGGTATTCTCTGTTTGAACTCGTATGAGAGATACTAGACTAGCTCTTGCATCTTTGCCCCACTGAGCCATGTCGTATAGAGAGAGAAAGAAGGCTGATAGAAAGAGCTATCCTCTAATGGGTAGTTGCTCCTACTGGCACCCTCTTACTGGCAGCATCCGGCCTTTCCTCTCTTGAGTGGAAGACCACTTGTATGCTGCATGGACAACGAGAGAGTCTTGTATTACATGACTCCCTGATGTAGGACATGTCATTGGGAAAAGACTTATACTTTTCAACACGAAGTGTTAACACCCTGGCGTGGACAAGTTCCTCAAAGGAACTGGGGCTGATTTACTGAATAAGTTCAATACAGCAGCCAACTAATTTGGTGAATATAACATTTGATTTGCCTAATATTCACGCAATCGTAAATAACGCATTTAGATGGAAGGAATGATTTTTTTAACCCAGTACTTAGGTTCTGAAAATACATCAAGATGTATCGAAAGATTGGTTTGAAATGTGGATATGATAGCACTATTGAAGATAATGTGGGATACATGGCTTGAAAGATGGCTGCCAAGTAAGTATATGATGTCACATGATTTATTTCACAGACGAGAGTATTTAAGGGGTTTCAACATGGCGCCTCACTTTCACGCCATGTAACACAAGGAAGGAACACTCTCCAATGCTTTGTTCTCTGTCTGTTAAGTAGCCGCATGGCCCATTTTAGTTGAGCACCGTTGGTTGCACTTTTCCTTCGAGTTTTTCATTACGGTTGTGCTTGTTTAATAAAGGCCTGAAACAATTCAAGAGTGGCCGTGGTTATCGACTTTTCAAGACACACTGGCTATTGCTTTATATGCGCCTTTGTGACATCTTATTTTATTTAGAATGAGTACTCTATTTGGTGCATTTGTTCTCTATCGGAGGGCATGAAATGATCTCACGGAGGCTAGCACTGTAACGCTCATATTAATGGGGAAAAGAAATCACATTTTCTTACTTGTCTTTAAGATCACAGCGGTTAGGGGGCACTATGATGTATTGCTTGGTGTATATCATATTAGATACTATATTATGAACTGCTGTGAAGTAATTGTTGATTTATAATTTCATGCAAGATTTTGTGAATATACACAATGATATTTTGGAAGCAGTTTACTCAAACCTGAACATAAGAGAAGGAGTTTCTAAACACGTTTAAGGTTTATATTTTCTGAGCCTAGCACAGATTGGTGAGCACGTAGTATTGGGTTTGATGGTTTATAAATTACTTTGTATGTCACTTTCGTTTAGTTTATACAAGTCTATTTTGTTTTTGACACTGTGTAAGGTTCTAAGTGGGATGCAATCTATTCACTCATATTGGAGATGTTAATGCAGTTTGTGAAGAATAATTAAGGTCACGCTTTTGGCACCTATTGGTGGGTGGAGGTATGTAATGGTCTTTTATTTATACCAGAAACAGAGCTATTTCTTTTTTACATTTTTTTTTTTTTAACCCTGATGAAGTCAAAGGCCATTATGATGGAACACATATTGGCTGTTGTGAGTCTATTTGCCTTTATGCGATGCATACAAAGCTTTACCTCTGTGCCTGAATTGACATAAAGAAACATGGACTCAAGGAAGTACTCATGGATCCGTTAATGTATGTATGTATGTATGTATGTATATATATGGGCATTTATAAAGCGCGTTCCGGCCTTGGCATCGAAGCGCTAAGAGGACATAAAGGAGAAAAAGATGACTGAAGGCCAATAGCCCTATCGCGGAAACAACCAGGTTTTCACCCTCTTCCTAAACATCGAGAAGTTCTGTTCTTTCCGGATATCAAGCGGTAAACCATTCCAATATCTGGCAGCCGCCACTGTGAACGCTTTATCTCCCCACCTAACTCTGCGCGTCCTACAGACCTGGATCAGAAACGACTTCTCTGATCTTAAGGCGCGTCCTGGCCGATACCACCTGAGTCTGTCCACCAAATGTTCTGCACCATCCCCATGTAGTGCTTTAAAGGTAATGCAGAGAGATTTAAAAATAATCCTCCTGCCCACCAGAAGCCAGTGAAGGCGCTTAAGGCTAAGGGACGCCGACGATAAACGTGGAAGTGCCAGAATCATGCGAGCTGCATTATTCTGAATCAATTGCAGTTTCTTCAAAGTGCACTCATCAATATCCAACAACAATGAGTTGCAATAGTCTACTCTTGACATGATCAGTGCCAACATAACCGTGATTCTTTCCTCCTGCTTCAGGAACGGTAACATTTTCCTCAGGATTTTCAAGGTCCAATAGCAAGACTTCACTAAGGCATTAACCTGTGGTTTAAAGCTTAATGCTTCATCAAAAATCACTCCTAGATTTCTAGTTGCTCCGCACGGGCTAGGTAGTTGCCCGCAGTCATCTGGCCACCATCGCGGACCCCACAGATCCTTACTACAACCATACAGGACAATCTCCGTCTTGTTGGTATTGAGCTTGAACCAATTCTGTCTCATCCACTGATTAATATCCTTCATGCAGCTATTAAACTGCTCTGCCACTTCCTCCCCATTACTCCTAGATACTGGAATAATAATCTGGGTGTCATCAGCATAGGAGGATGGTGAAAAGCCATATGATCGGATAAGTCTTGCCAGGGGGGCCACATAGACATGAAAAAGCGTAGGACTCAGCGCCGAGCCCTTGGGTAGCCCACATGGCAAGTGGAAGGCCGGAGCTTTAAAACCTTCCCAGCTAACAATATTAGATCTGTCCCTTAAGAAGGACTCCAGGATTCTAAGCGCGGCATGTCTTATTCCAACATTATGAAGGCGAGATACCAAGATATCAGGTGAAATGGTATTGAATGCCGCAGAGAGATCCAATAGTACAATAACAGAGCCCTGACCCTCATCCAGAAACTTCCGGATGGATAAAAGAAAAAAAGAAACAATATAAACGTTTTTGGACACTTTGTGAGCTCAGGACATGCTATGTACAGTTTTTAACCTTTTGCCATTGGGTTAATTTAAGGTTGTGTTGTGGCCAGCTCTTGCCCTGGAGCACCAATTTGTGGTTTTGGTTTGACTTCCCTGATATATTGAGGAGAGCACTTTTGTGCCTGGCTACCATCTTTTTGATTGCTGATTTTAGCATGGATTGTAAAATGGGGAGGAACAGTACAGTTCTCTTCCAAATGAACAGCATCTCCACCAAAGGAAATTGCCTTCCTCATAGAAAACAGACATGGCCACCTTTTAAAAGCAGCCACCAGTTCAAATCAGCTTGTGGGGGCCATGGTGTCATCTGAAGTGATGCCCTTACAGGATAATGATCCAAGTCTGGATCCCCCAGGAGATTGTACTCAGTCATCCCACAGGTCATTTGTAGTCACCTGTGGGGACTGGTTAAAATGGTGCTTCATAGGGGTCAGCAGGGCAGAGGGTGCTAACTTCCCCATAAAAGGAGTGGGAAATCTCTTTGGGGAGTGTGGAGGCAAGGGAGTAAGTGACACAGGAGGACATGGTGGGGGGGGAGGATGTGAATGTGATGGTGGTAGAGGAGGAGGAACCGGAACATATGGTAGAGCGCCTGTGGCTCGCCCTTGCATTTTTATGCCTGGATGCTGGTGGAGATCCAAAACTAACAGTTCCTTAAATGTTATAGTCCTTTTCCAAGGCAAAGTCTCCAGGGATGTTGGAGGGAGGCTTTATGGACATTTTCCTCGTTTGCAGAGGATGAAGTTTCATCTTTGCCTTGCATTTAAGTCCTCCTACAGTCTCTCTATGACATGTTGCACCGAGCCATCGTAACCCACCGTTGATGGAATCCTCTGCACTGATGGTTGTTTTGACGCTGATGACTGCTTTAGGTTCAACAGCGGCCTTGGGACTTAAGTTGGCCTCAGTGACGGAATTGAAAGTGTCTTGGACTTCAAACATTCTCTTATGTTTATAAAGGAACTTAGGCTTGACATTCAAACAGGGTCAATGGCTACAGTTTGAAGTGGTGTCAGCTCTGAAGCCTTTGTAGTTGCTGACGAAACCCCGAAGCCTGTGTAGAGAGTGGTAGGTGGGCTCCGACCTCAATCCCCTCTGGTGCGCTGGGGGAATCAAAGGGTGCACTGCTTCTTCATCAGGCCTCAAAGGAGGCATGGAATACGTGTTGGTGCAAACGATACTTACAGCCCGTGTGCAAGTCGGAGGTCACTGAGGTAAGGAGAAGCTCCTGATCGGAGTCTGAGGAAAAGACCACCTGTGGACTAGGCGATCGGTGATGGAATGGAATGCCCAAAGAGTCAGCGTCCTCATCTTTCTGGACACAGAGCAGGGCCTGTTCTGTTCTCTCTCAACAATACCAATCTTCTTCATGTAAGGTACGACAGCTATGGCACACAGTTCTGTCAGGGAGAGACAGATGTTACAAACCTTGCGCAGATCAGACCACATATATTTGGGTGTAGCACCGGGGACAGTATTGGAATGGAATCCATTTAATTACCAGTGCATTCTTTATGGAGAAATTGTCAAAGATGAAGGGTGCATGGTATCGAAGAGGACCAAAGGCCTTAACAGTCAGGAGTTGACAGATAAGACAGTCTTGGAAGGTTGTTGGCGAGAAGAATGCAGACTACAAAAGCTTTTCTGGCAGACCACAATCGAATTGCACCCTATGGGCTCATGCAGAAGCAAGCATAACAACTCCAAACTTGGTACCCTGGCAGTACACAACCGAACGGACCGGCAAAAAAAACCTAACACCGAGTTTGTGCCCATGCGCATGTCTCAACTTAGGAAACAGCTCAGAGTGAATCTCATGACCTGAAAAACTTGCTTTGAAGAAAAATAATGTAAGTGTCTTAGTCCAACACCAGATGGCTTAAGTGTGCTGAGCATGTGTTTCTACAGCAACACATGCTACGATCATTAAGTTCCTTTTCTGCCTGGCCTGGATAAAGTGGTTAAATTGTAATCCAATTACTTAATGATAGCTTTTTATGGATTTTTAGGTCAAAGCTTACCAGACAGCGCAGCCGTCTACATATGCTAAAGACATCCTGGGAAGTTTTATAAAGTCGACTTGGGGATGCATTTGGCCCGTCGCTTGCCATTGGCTATGCAGTTTGTAACTCACGTTTTCTTGCTTCCCGTTTGCTGGCTTTGTTTGTTTTAGGCTGCCCAGGTTCAGTTCACCCCACCCAAAGAGAAAGCCATGTTCACTGAATACTTCAGGAACAGGCCTTTAAATCATGTTCTTGTCTGTCACGTGTGCTGGGCATTCAAAGTCCAAGGTCAATGTCAAGCTGTGGTTTGCTGGAAGCCTGGTTCTTTTGTTTTGCTTTCTGCTGACTTCAAAGTGACAGCTGTTATAGGAAAGATGAATGCAGCCTTTCACCATTGAGCCGGCTTGTGCCCTTTCCCAAATTTGATTTTAGATGTAGCCATCGAAAAAGTATCTGATTATTCATCTGCACAAAACATTTGCACTTTTTTTTGCAAAATTCTTCTTCTTTGAGTACATTTAATTTGGGAAACTGCCTTTTTAGTAACAAAGTACTAAACCACATTTCAGTCTCAGCGTCAACCTAACGGTGATCTTGGGCAATTTACACTGTTTATAGCTCATTCACTGTCAAGCACATAAGATCCTGACATCATTGAACTCTGATGTGCAAAGCATTTCCTTTATTTATGACATATGCAGCAACTTGCTTAGGAGAGCTGGATGAGTTTAAAGTCACTTTTTATGAAAGCTTTTGTGCTTATCTACAAAATAATGATGTATTCAGTCTGCTATTGTGACTTTTTACAGTGGTGGGCTTTCACTCAGTCTATGGCAATCATGGCAAATGCGGCGGATAGCAAGGCCATCACAGAGCACTGGTCGAGAGCAGCACTGAAGCTGAGGAAGAGGCAGAGAGTTACAGAGAGGATTCCCCTCCAGGGAAAAGGAGGCAGCAGCAACACACATGGAGGGACCATGTAGTTCACTACACAGGTGGTGGGCGTGTGATAGAGACAGAGGGAAGCGTTTCAGGTCTCTACAGCAGAAGATCCCTAGGACCAGACTTCAGGGCTGAGAGGAGCTGGAGCAACAGGGTTAAGGAGGCAGAGGGTTATTGTGGGAGTGGGGGCAGGCACCAGTAGCACTTAGCACAACTATTCTGTTAAGTGCCTGAAAAAAAGGAATAGGTACTCCCAGAGGAGTACCTATAAATGTCTAAGGTGTCTCCACAAGGTATTAAGAAATCACGTTTACCCATAACACCAGCAATAGATAGTAAAGTAAAGCTAGTTATTGAGGAAAATATCCATTATGATGGTATTCCAACATCAACATTGAAAATAGGTAACTTGGATAGAATCAGTTTAGGGAATGAAAGGTCTCCAAAACTGAGTTAATCAACAACAATTGTAAATAATCACCCTCTCACTGAGCTTCTTTAAACTGTTGCCGAAGATAGTAACTATTGGTGACCCACCAAGAAAGAGAGGGCTGGAAAGCTCTGGAAAGAATTTGGATCAGTTACATGAGGTTGAAAATATGGGAGATTATCCTAGGCCACGGGAAATTGCAATGGTCCGGGGAGTATCAGGTCTTAGAGGAGATTTGGGGGCGTGTCAAATGAGTGTCTTAAGGCTCTGTGGAACAGCAAGCTTTAACTGTTGAGGGTCAGCCCCAGACACCCATTGGCATGTTAGTCAACAAACATTTTCAAGCCCTCCTATACTGTCGGAGTAGATGGTATAGCCACCACAAAGAAGTCTTTCATTGCTCCAGGGGAATCCATGATACTTGCCCTCACCTCAGAAATTAAAAACAGGTTTACTATCCCATAAAAAAAATTAAAAAAAATCGGAGAGAAATACAAGGGGCGTGCAAGAGTCTCTGAAAAAAGTTAGACTCTCTGGCAGCCAGGACCTTGGTCGTGGAGGATACAGTAAAAGAGCTAAAAGAATCAGTGGAGAAGAATAAGGAAGAAATCTGCCTATTGAGGCTGAGTAAATGGACTGTCAGGAGAAGCTAGAGGCTTTGCAGAATAATTCCAGAAGAAACAACTTAAGAATACTAAATGTACAGGATGGAGCGGAAGGGGACAACCTAAAAGCTTATGCAGTAAATGTGATTAAGGCTGGGGTCCAAATAGATGACAAATAATGTCTTGCACTGATGCATAATACTGTCTAGTTGTAGGTTTATGTGTCTCTCTAAAATGTCCATACATTCAGAAGGAAGTTGTAAATATCCTAACTCTGACTTCAGGAGCTATATTGAAAGATGGAGTGTTTTGGGGTATCGATGTCTGATTTGATGTTGATTTTGAATCGGAAGGTCTGGTCTGTTGGGAAGTTTCTGACGGGCAACCACAGACAGATCCAATAGTGTTGTGTACCAAGGTTGACGTGCCCATGTGGGGGTTACAAGGATCTTGGTGAGTGATGTCGGTCTCAGTTTGCGAACCAGAAATGGAATGAGTGGGAGAGGCGGAAAACCATAAGCAAATATCCCTGACCAATTCATCCATAGAGCATTGCCCTTGGACTGAGGGTGTGGGTATCTGGATGCAAAGGTTTGTCATTTTGAATTTTTGACGGTGGCAAAGAGATCTATTTCTTGTGTTCCCCAGAGGTGAAAGTATTGATGAAGTATTTGTGGGTGAAGTTCACATTTTTGGACTTGCTGCTGCATCCTGCTTAGGAGGTCTGCAAACGGATTGCCCATTCCAGGGAGATATTCTGCCAGTAAGTGAATGTGATTGTGAATTACCCACTTCCAAATTGTCTGTGCTAGAAGAGACCATTGAGATGAGTGTGTCCCCCCTGTTTCTGCAGATAATACATAGTTGTCATGTTGTCTGTAAGGACTAGCACCACTTTGTGGGAGAGTTGCGGCAGAAATGCTTTGAGCACTAGAAAGACTGCTAGTAACTCCAAGCAGTTGATGTGATAATTTTGTTGAATGGGATCCCATCTGCCTTGTATTGTGAGGTTGTTGAAGTGAGCTCCCCAAGCTATCTGTCATGCATCTGTAGTGAGAGTGATCTGAGACACAGGGTCTTGAAAGGGCAGACTTTCTGAAAGGTTGGTGAGATTCCACCATTGCAGAGAGCAGCGAGTCTGGTGGCCCGCCAACACTGGATCCTGAAGATGACCCTGTGACTGAGACCACTGACGAGAAAAAAACACTGCTCTAATGGACGCGTGTGTAGTCTGGCATGAGGAATGATGGCAATGCAGGAAGCCATCATCCCTAATAGTTGCATCACTAGTCTGACTGTGAAAGAATGGATCTCCTGTAATTGAGACAGAAGAGTTTGGAAAGCTTGAATCCGTGCTGGGTTTGGCTATGAGAACTCTGAGTGAGTATTCAGAATTGCTCCCAGATAAGGCTGTATCTGTGAGGGTTAAAGATGGGATTTGAGAAAGTTGATTGTCTATCCCAGAGTGAGTAGAAGGTTTACTGTGTACAGAGTATGTTTCTGACATTGTTGGATGTTATTAGCTTTGATGAGCCAATCATCCAAGTATGGGAAAACATGAATATGTTGTCTTCTGAGGAATGAAGCAACTACCGCTAAGGATTTTGTGAATACCCTGGGAGTGGTTGTTACCCCGAATGGTAGAACCTTGAGTTGATAGTGTTTTCCTGCAATGACAAAACAGAGATATTTGCAATGTGCTGGATGTATGGGAATGTTTAAATAAGCATCTATGAGATCTAATGCTGTCATGTCATCTTTTTGCTGTGATAGGGGAATAACATCTTGCAGAGTGACCATGTGAAAATGCTCTGAATGTATGTGTAGGTTGAGAGATCTGAGGTCCAGAACTGGTCTTAAAGAACAGTCCTTCTTTGGTATAACAAAGATAGGGAATATACTCTTAACCCTTGCTGTGATAGGGGGAACAGGTTCTATAGCCCCTTTGAGAAGAAGGGATTGTATTTCTTCCTTTAAGAGAGTGAGATGGGCGTGTGAAAGTTAATGAGTGCGAGAGGGAATATTTGGTGGAATGGAAATGAGTTCTAGACAGTAACCATGTTGGATAAAGGACAGAACCCATTGATCTGTGGTGATATTGGACCAGTGGGGATAGAAATTAAGTAGTCTTCCCCTCCTGAAGAAGTGTGTGCTGGTGGAATTTGTAGCCAGTCACTGTTGTGTGTTTGAGGCAGAATCTCTAGAGGGTGACGCCTTCCCTCTACCTCTATTGTTGGTATCTCTAAAAGAACCTCTATTGTAAAAGCGTGTGCCTTGTTTTGTTTGGGAGTAGGAAGGTTCAGTAGAAGTTGTCTTGAAGCCTTCCCTAAATTGTGGGCAACCAAAAGTACCCCATTGTGGTATAGTGAATAAGGCCACCATGGCCTTTGCTGTCTCTGAGTCTTTTTTCAGTTTCTCTATAGTGGTGTCAACCTGTTGCCCAAATAAATGTTCCTTGTCAAAAGGCATATTAAGTACTGCCTGTTGTATTTCAGGCCTAAACCCAGAGCATCTTAACCAAGCATATCTTCTAATAATAATGCTAGAATGAATGGCCTTTGCAACTGTATCAGCAGCATCAGTGGCGCACTTGATGGCATTATTGGATATAGTTTGACCCTCTGAAACTATCTCCTGTCCACTTTTATGGTGTTCTCCTGGGAGATACTAGAGAATGTCTTCCATCTCATCGCAGTGGGCCCTATTATATCATGCTAAAAGAGCTTGGGAATTTATGATACGCCAATGATTGGCTGGATGTGCCGCTACCAGTTTACCTGATATGACAGGCTCTTTAAAAATGTCTGTAGCATGTCTAAGCATGCCTGGTAGCATGGGAAGAAAGTGACCTTCCTGGTGGGTGGAAGTTAGTGTGTCAAAGAGAAAATCTTTCTCAATTGGGTTAGAATGCAGTTGGACATTATGATAGGCAGCTGTCCGTGCTATGACCTGCTTATAGGATGTTGGGCCTTCAGGAGGAGGAGGTTGTGCAGGATATAAATCAGGGTCATTTGGGAGTATGGGATCTATAACATAAGAATCCCAAGAGTCTATATCCTATGGAATGTCTTCCATGTCATCTCCCTGAGGTGTTGGTGAACCTTGTGAAGAAAACTGTGAATCCACAATAGGTGGAGAAGATTGTGGAGGAGTAAGAGGAAGTACGGGAGATGGTGGAGGAGAAGGCTAGGTTGTACTGGAGCCTTGTCTTTGGAAAGCTTCTTAGGTGGAGGAGCTGTGTCCAAAGCTTTCTGGAAAGTAAGTTTCCTCTTAACTGAAACTGGAAGAGAAACAATAATTTGTCCTGTTCCTTTTTGGATATGAAGCTGGCGCTGACAAGCATCCATTGCTTCAAGGATAGGCTCCACTGTTAAGTCTGAGGAAAGACTTGAGTCTTTTAAAGGAGGGATTTTCGATTCGGAAACTTTTGGAGCCTTTTGTCAAATAGACTCCGAAACAGAAGTAGATGGTTTCTTGGTCGGAGTCGAAACACTCTGATCGAGGATTTGACTCGATCCCGAGGCTGAATGAGGTGGCGAGCCAGAGGTCAATGCCAAAGACATTTCATTCTTGGCTATTTTTGGTGCTGAACCCGAAGGTGGGGCATCCGAATGTAATTTACAGATCCTACCATGGCCCAAAGGCAGAGGTGGACCGACGACCATCTTATGTGGCTTCTTTAAAGTCTTTACATAGGGGCTTGGGGTAGAACTCACAGGTTGCGCAGAGGTAAGAGGATGTCTTTCGATGTCAGATAGAACATCCAAGTCCAAATCTCCTATGGGAAAAGCCTCTTCTTGGTGGATCGCCTCCTGCGCATGCTCTTCCCCGAAAATATCAGGGGTGTCGTCTGGCATCTTTGACAACATCTCCAACCAATGTGCTCTACGGTCTCATAGGGTCTTCTTGGAGCAGAAAGACCGACAGGTGTTGCAGGTTTCTACCCTGCGGTCAGCAGACAAGTGGAGGTTACACTCCTGGTGATGATCGGTGTGTGGGAATTTCAAATGGCATTGAGGGCAAACTCAAAATGGAGTGCGTGCCATTAGCCCTGCATTTCTCAACATCACGTGGAGTAATAGGCCCGAGACGGGAGCTGGGGCCTCGAAGGGTGCTGAATTCGACCCAGACGTAGAAATTTGATTCAAATGCGTTAGTGAATACGCACTAGAAATACAATACTGTCGCTGAAAGAAAGACGGAAAGAAGAGATACGAATAGACCACGCCGAAGTACACCGAAGAGAGGAATGCATGCCCGAATCAGACAGCAGAGAGAAAAAGTTGCAGACTTATGCAAAGCATGTGTATCTACAGCCACACATGCCATCAAACCAGATTTTCTTTTTTTTTTTACAATCGTTCACACATGGGTTCGAATGGTAGAGGTAAAATAGCACCTATATAAATACTTTCATGTAATATAAATGGTTAACCTACAAAAAGGGAGGCAAGAAAGGTTACTACGGTATTTAACGGACTCTCCAGCATATATCATCCTGGAAGAAACTCATTTGATCAGGGAAGAGTGTACAGATCTTTTTAAGACTAAAAAATGGGTTCAATAGATGGTATGCTCTCACCAGAACTCTAGAACTAAGGGGGAGGCTATTTTCGTAAAAATCATTGATAGTATCGCAGATAAAATAGACAGATGGATTATCTCTAAGCTACAAGCTTAGGATCACAATCCCACTCTCGTGGGTTACTAACTTCCAGATATCAGTAATAATTAACCGCCTACGATAGTGTTTTTGAAATTACTAGATTTTACTTTTCCAGTTATAATAGCTGGAAATTTTAATAACATAATGGATAACAGGTTAGATAGATCTTCCAAAAGTAGAGCAATTGTTTCCCCCTATAATGAAATCATAAAGGATAGAAGAAACTCAAGAGATCAAACGTGGTACCATACATGTCAGATCACTCTGAAGTGTGACTGGAGTTTAAAGCTATTTTTAAGTCCGAGTTAAGAAGATGGACTCTAGATTATACATTATTGATAGACCAAGAGACGGTGAATGTTCTCTGTTTAGGTGCAAAGGATTTGTTCCGATTTAATATAGGCATTGCTCTGCTAAATATAGTATGGGACTCGTTTGAGGTATTTTTGAGGGGGAAGATTACTAGCATGCCACACTTTAGGAGGAGTATTTATAAAAAGGAGGTCAACACACTAGAGTCTGCATTGTGGAACTTGGAGGAATAATTGTTAGCACAATGATCGGATTCCTAATGAAGTATGGAGAGAATTGTGTTAAGTTCCTTGCTTTGAATATTAAATGGGAGCAAGTTAGGAAAACAATCTGAGAAAATGAAGTACAACCAGATTAAGCTAGATGAGCAGTAATAATACTGGAAAAGCCTTTGTCAGTTTTTTCGAAGATGTATACACAGAAGACCTGGTGATAACTGAGGAGAGGGTGAAGGAGTGGGGTAGGTGGAGAGGTGCCAGGTAAACTAAGTAAGGATAACAGGACTCACCGTAATAGTAATACTAGCCAGAGTGAAATCAGGCAGCCAATTAGCTCCAGTAAAACTGAGAAGGCAACAGGCTCAATGGTCTGCCAGTGGAATTATACAATGCTCTAGGTGATAAAATATTACCAGTAATAACAAGCTTAGTCTGTGAGGTTTCTCAATGCCCTCCTTGTGGAATGACACCATTGTTATCTTAATTCTTAAGCCAGGTAAACATGTTAGCTGTGAGTCTTACAGACCAATATCACTCAATTGTTATTATAAAATTGCTGCTAAAGTTTTAGCCTAGAGGTTGAACGTGGTAATAGGAGAGTTGTTACATGATGATCAAAAGGGTTTCCTAAGAGGATGATCTTTGATAAGCTAACTTATTGTCTCATTGGCTCGAACCATCTTGCTGTCTCCTGTAAGATTCCGTTGGCAGTTGTGACTTTGGATGCTACAAAAGCATTTGACAAAGTCAACTGCCGAACAATGTTATGGCACTAAATTGGGAGAACGCTTTTGTAGAGTCTTGCAATTGATTTACCAAAACACTCTGCTAGAATACTAGTAAATGGAAGTCTTACCTCAGCCTTAAAATATCTAGGGACAAGAGGCAAGGATGCCTGTTTCTCCTTCATTTTTTTAGTTATATATCGCGCCTTTTGCACACAAACTTTAAAAGGAGTCCCCATTCCTCCTTTTGGGGGGGGGGGGGAAGAAGGTGGAAGAAGGTCCGAAGGTGAAATAAGCAGGGTGTTTAACACTACCAGATATGCAGTATCACACCAAGGCATTTCAAATAAGAATTGTAGAATGCTGCTCAATAGTCCAGAGAGTTTGGAAACTAGCACTTTATATGTTAAAATATATTAGAGAAGGTATTTTACAAGAAAGAAAATATGAAAGGGCTGCAATCAATGGCTGTACTTTTGTTTTGAATAAGAAAGACTACAAGGCTTATTTAGTACATTAAGTATGCATCTATTTAGGATTCACTGGGTGCAGCAGTGTGTGTCAAGGACAAGCTGTCACTTCCTATAAAAATGTCAGGAATCTACAGCTGGGGCCAACTCATACAGTATGGGATCTCCTATCATGAGATTAACTCTCCGACAGTGGTGGGGAATATATCAAGATTTAAGTATTTACAGCTAAAAAAAAAAAAACTGGTCCCAGAGTTTGAACTATAAGTTGGGGAAAACTAATCAACTGGAAGGTCTCCTAATGTGAGCAACATCAAGGAAGAAGGACGTTTAAAGATGGTATTGGTTGCTGATGGATATTGCAGATGGTTATTTTAAACTACCAGAGGAGCTTTGGGGGATGAAACTTGCCGAAGATACAGTTAAAATAATAATTATAGCAAGTATTAATGAGCACTTTTTACAGTATCGTTAAACCGCTTGTTTAAGGAGAAACCACCTCTTATCCCTTCAAAGAGCATATTGGACTCCCTATAGGATATCGAAGATGGAGAAAGAGGGCACACGCCCAAATGTATGAAATGGGGACTAGAGAAGGCAATCAATATCTACATGTTCATGGAATGCACCAGGATGCAGTACTTCTCGGAAAATGTGGTTAAGTTTATAATGAATGTCCTTAGAATAAATATCAAGGTAATCCTTTTCCTAATTATCTGGAGGGCCCTGTAAAGTTAAATAAGTATGGGACCAAGTTGCTATTTTACTTGACTCTTTTGCCATGAAGGGAAATCTGTAGAAAGTGCATAGCTGGAGTACCCCACCAGACCTGCACTGGATGGCTCAATACTGAAATACACACACTGAAAATGGACTCTACAGCTACTGCTGATAAGAGGTATACGTTTTGGCAACTGCTGATGAAATGGTTGGAACGGAGCAATTTTGATAGGAAAGCTGTAGGAAATCTGGTTCGGTGACATCACACCTTTTGTCCTATGATTACACTCATCCTAGCTTTTGCCTTGCCTGTATACCGATGTATGCCGAAGAGAGCTAAATACCTCTCTGGTGAGGCAACACAATAAAGTAAGGGAATAAGATCGGAATATCGGGGTATAAAGCTTGAGGTGAATGAGGACAAAAAAAGATGGAGGGCAGGTACATGTTATGGAACATTTTGCTACAAGGAAACTGCATGCCTCGTCACAGCCTCAAAGGTGTCTATCCAGTTATTCTAGATTGTAGGTCACTCCGAAAGTTCCTGCAGTTTGTCTGGAATGAGGAGGTACATAAGTATAAGGCAATATCTGCAGGATTTTTGTTTGTGCCATTGTGGTTCACAAAACTGATGGAACCAGTGGCTGAATGCTTGAAAACAAGAGTGATTAGTCAGATAATCTACCTGCAAAACATGATTTTCTTATCCCATGAAACTGGATTTTACAGAACCAGATTAACTTATTTGTGGGTCTGCTGAAAAGTCTGGGATTTGCCATCAACAAATCCAAATCAGATATAAGTGACAGTGAATTTGAATTCATGAGATTCACAGATTATTTGGTAATATCAACAAACATGAATAAAGCCATCAAAACGAAAGCCCAAAAAATTGTAAATGAAGAAAGCACTGCTAACACAACGTCTATGCATAGATGGGATGTTGATCTTCAATCATGCCATTTTGCCAGGCCCCTTACACTATACACTGCAAACTTTATAAATTCTTGACCAACACAAGCAATTAACTTACACAGGCGTAATGAAATTGTCAAATGAGGTTTGTCAGGAGAACATTTGAGGCTGAGTCATGTGGAGGCCTGAAATGACGGGGACAAATTACTTTCCTCAGTTACTCCCGCAACTGGATGTAGGAGTTTATTTTATCCCAAAAAATCATGATGATCTGAAGACTACGGAGGGAGGATGATTTGTACCTTGGAAGAAACAACTACTACAAATTTTCTTCCACTGAGACAAGATTGAGAAGCAAAGGCAGAAGATGCTTCCGACAGTAAGAGGGTAGAATACCGATTTATGCTTTTCCCCTGCTCTGGTTCATGTCAAGGTTAATGGTAGAAATCAGAGCACAGAAAGCACATTTGAATTTGGTGAGCCATTACCAAGGTCACAAGTTTTGTTTCCAGTTTTTCCTGTACTATCTCTGGGTCTTCCAATTTCTCTACCCCGAAATCTGAGGTTTTCATGGGGAAAAGGCAGGTTCCAAGCCTTTCAGAAAGGGCTCCATATTACATTTTTTTATCATGTATTGACATTACCAACAAGAATAAGTTGAAGAGGATAGCTATTTTGATCTGTTAAGATGGGTCTCATTCCCATGAATACAGGCCTGATCTGTATCTTAAAGGTCCTATACCAGCTGGAAAAAGAGGAGCTTGTTTGTAGGAGAGTAAATTTGTCAGCCCTTTCCAGAAGCCATTTCCCCATTCCCAGTTCAGCAGGAGAAAGACTATTAAAAAGGTGTCAAACTGAAGAACCTTCAGAACTCACTGGTGTGGGATGTCAACAATATTTGTTCTTTTGACAAGTTATGCTACTTTGACTTGTATCTTGCACTGGGTGCCAGATGCCAGAGCTCTGGATTTTAATGGCAGGATGTTTCACCCAGATTGGGTTAATTACCATATACATTGCCAGGAAAACAAGTCCAGCACTAGTCCAATTTAAAATCGTAATTATCCAGGCAATGCTTAGATATGTAATGTTAAATGTTTGAAATAACACTGAGCTGTAACAATAATTTTGACTGATGGGAGCTGTCAGGAATGCATGGTTTTCCTGTGGAGTCAGATGTCTAGCTTTTGTTTGCCTCCCACAAAGCAAAAATCTGTTTCTTTTGGAAACCCTAGTACCAGAGGAGGCATATTAGCTTGGAAGTGTGTGGACATCTCCCCATAAAGAGCAGATTGCCGTACTAATTTTCATATCATATTCTTTTAACCCTGGTAATTTGTATGTCTACATCCTGTATTTTTGCTCAGTATCCAGAGGGAGATTTCAAATGTTGTAGCTGGCTGGAGATCACACTAACCTACTTAACAGGGCAGGACCAACAATTACATAGGTATCTAGGCACATCAGTAATAACCACAAACAATTGATACCCATCATAATTATTTCATTAGCATCCCAAAATCCATGGCTATGCTAGTTCATCTTTAATACAAAATTAATAAATAGAATCAATATTATCACACTTTCCATATTTTAAATACATATAACATAATAATTTCACAAACCTAGCCAATTAGACCACTCATTCATACTCTTATGTAAAACACGATAGAAGTTCAACTGAATGTGAAGCCTACTCTTCAGATCAGTGCCACTTTCCAGATATGTATCTTTTCACTTTCCCTTAGAGCCACACTAATCAAAATACTATCCAACCTCTTACATAGAACATTTTGATACCAAGTTGGTTAACATAATCAATAAACCATTGTGTGCCCCAGCAGTGAGGATGTGGAGGGTGGTTTAAACGCCATGGTGTGCAGTTGCCTGATAGTCATGGGCTACTAGGATAGACAAAGGCATCCTTTGGAATAAACAGAGAGGGCAGAGTTAAAGAAACCTGAAGTATGTGTATTTGATTTCGTGCCCTTCTCCAAAAAACAAAAGAAGACACCAAACAAGTTTGAGATTTAGCTTTGGTACTGGTGAAGAGAAATGCAGCAATTGCCATGAAGTCTGTCAATGTCCCAGATGTTGCCTGGTGGAGGAAGCTTGTGGCTTGGGTGGGCAGGCCTGCAGAGTAATATTTAGTACAGAAAAGGAAGACAGAAGTGCATCTAATCTATGGTTAAAACCCCTGCATGAATTTAAAATTAGGGCAACCAGTAAAAGGCCACCTTAAATTCTCTTACCATGGTCAGGAAGCGTGAATTTTCCACATCAGGCTTCATGCCTGGTCCAAGAAAAACCCATATTTACGAGATACCAAATTCTACTCAGGGCATGTGGCCAACTAGGGATGATGCCATACTGGTGTTCACCGCTGCTGGCTCTTCTAGAAGTTCAACAGGTTTACTAAACGTTGGCTTACCAAACTGCTTTTGTACAGCTGAGAAAGAAACTGTGCTTCTTGAGGGACTGCAATTAATTGCAGAATTCATAGGAACACAAGTAGTGCTGGAGTAGGGACCATAAACTCACAAAAGATTTATTGTTTTAGGATACCTTGTTGCCCCTTTAGCTTTCTTTCCAGAAACCAAATATGGGCCAGGATAGTCAGAAGTGAATGTTTTTTTGATGCTGAGTGCACAAGGATTAGTATCTCATGTCTTACTGTATTTTGTAATATGTTGTGTTTGTGGAACCACCCATAGTTACCGAAAATAATAAAAATAGTAAAAAAAAACATGGGTGGAGCCCACCTTGTCGGAGGTGCTAAAGCGTCCAAGTCCTGACTGTGCAGCAAAACCAGCCTGTACGAAGACTTGTCTTTCCCATGTTGAAGATCTTGTGTCTTTGGTGTTAAACAAGCGTAATCTTTTTTTCAAGGCTTCCCATTGCACACAAAACATTCTAGCTTAGGCAGCAGACGGTTTAATTTGTTATGAGATCATTAAGGCAATAACTATCCAAACCTGAGTGATGATTTGATATGATGGAATCTAACATTTCTTGTGTTAAATTTAGGAAAATACTGATGTTGGAAATTTTTATATGGGATGCATACATTATTGTTGGGAGTTTTTTGTTTAACAGTAACAGCTTTATTCTAGAAAGGGAACAAACATACAATAGGTGTTTCAGATAAAAACGTACTAAAAGGAAAGCTGGATGTTTGTCTGCTTTGCTGCAAAGAAACAGGACAAAACAGAATCCACTGGGATGTTATGGCAAGAGCCCATTTTTTTTAAGGTTGTTTTATCAACTGCTCCTATGGATGTGTTATTTCATGTGTAAACATTGAAGCCTTCTGTACTGCACAACTGTATAGTCATCATTCCTAAGTTTGAAATTAGAGCAAGCCTTAAATCTATTGAATGTCCCCCAAGGTTATGAGTACAAGTCATTCAAACAGCAACCATAAGCGGGATTTTTAGTATTAATACCGACACTGTATTTACTTTTAAGCACTCCAGACAACAGCCATTAAGCTAGCTACACAGTCCAACGTCTGTTGTGTGCCACTTTAACTTGGTAATTGCTCTGGAGGGCTAGCTCCTATCTAACCTTTCATATTTATCTTAAGTTAGACAGGTGTAGCAGTTAAGTACAGTTCACCTCAGGTTCACCAACGAGAAAAAAAAAGCTTGGAATGCAAACTGTACATAGATTATGGGACCTTACCATCGAAGCATTGGTATTTTTGCTCTTCTTGTATAATCCCCTCAGGTCTGGCTTTTGGAAAATCATGTGCCCTCCCGCCACTTCAATCAAAACTGGCCATAAATACCATATTACACTGGTTAACATGTACATAATACAAAGATGTGACTTGAGTATTACAGGTGACTTCCTACTACACCAACCTGTAGTGTCGTCACTGCTTTTTTCTTTGCTTGGACTGAGGGTATCCGATAAATCAGCTTCCTTGGCTTCTGTATGACTTTCTAAAACAGAAGTAACAGAACATTAACTACAACATAACTCATGCTTGGACTTGCATATCTCTCCTTGTGCCTCAAAACAAAGTTAAGGACCACAGTGAAAGAATTAACTTTATTTCCAAGAAGTTCACAGAGGAACGAGGAAGGCAGATGCAAACATTACAATCTAAGGTGCATCACTTGGAAACCCTTATTAGCACTGACTTTATTAAGTTCAGATATAAGGAAATTATATATATGTCAACAGCATATGCAAATGTTTGAGGGTTGGAATACATTAATTCCTTAAACACAAAACTTTCATTCCCCTAGAACTTTAAAATCCCTACATCCCTTCTCCCAGGGCAGCTCTTATATTTCTGCCCGATCAAATGTCTGATATCCTCAATATGGATTTACAAAGATCATGGGTTGGTCACACCTTGTGGATGCGCTTTTAAACTCATATTGAGCAAAACAGATTCAGGGCTTTTATGCATAACACCGTTGCATGCATCAGGATTCCTGACATTATTAAGTTAGCAGAAGTCTCCAGGTTGCCTCAAATCGAACGAGTTCCCTTACAGTGGTCATCAACCTTTGCAACATTAATATATTTCACAGTTGAGTATGCCACTGTACTACTCTTTGTACAGCAAGTTTCAACTGCCAATTTTGCAGTTGCAAGACACAGCTAAATAAGGGGTTGATTCAACCTCAACATGTGTCTACTACATGTGTATGTGTATTTGGGAAGGCACTCCCAACATGGGTCTTCTATCCCAGTATATCCTTAATCACCCACACAACCTGCATCCAGAAAAATTTTCACTTGTGGCATTCACACCAAATATGAAATGCGTCTCCTCTCAAGCTGCTGCCTCTCCAACAATCTGGACCGGCATTCAGAAAGGTACAATGCAGTCTGTCTGGTGTGTAGTACCCGCCAAATATCAGTTTGTAATTAACCTCCTTGTTACTAAAACATATTGCACTTTTGTGGACATCACTGCATAAATCCTTCTACTCCTTGGCTGTGATGTTTTTGCGTAGGGAACGACGATCCCATTGTAGAGACACACTTAGTTTCCTCTAGAAGGTTTATATTGTTTTGATATGACACCCTTGGAAGAGGTAACAGTTACTTTGTTTCCACTAGAAGGTTTAGGTTGTTTGATATACCACTGGAGGAGACAATAGTTGCAAACAGTTTTTCAATAGCATTTTTCCCCACTGCCTTGCTAACATACTAGTTAGGAGCATTGCCCAGTGGGGAACAGTATAATCATTCCATCTCACAAATTCCAAAAACATTTTAGCACTGTGTAAAGACATAATGCCCCCTCTATGGAACCAATCCAAAATAAGCCTGCATTCCCCTTCCTTCCACTGCTCAAAAGGCACAGCCAGTGTGAAGTCAGAGTTGAAATGAAATACGGTAAAAGGGAATGAGAAAGCAGCAAATCCCTGTTTCCATGATATATAATCCTAGACTGTTAGCTTTATTTGGACCAGGGTTCAAGAAGAAACAGTTATGGGACATCACTACCTCTCCAGCCATATCACATTCCATTGTGACCTACCCATCTCTGCTCCCTCCATACACAGCCAAATTTTATCCGACTGAGATTTGGACCAATCATATCCCCATTGTCAGTTGTGACGCCTGGTAATATGTTTTGAAATCTGGTAACCCAGAAATTCCAGGTTCTTACTAATCAAGTTTGGTTTGATGTCCTAGGACCTTTCCATACAAAGCAATTAACAAATTGAGCCTCAAAAATATATGGTAGATTTTTACTAACAAGAACTGGAATAGGGATAGCGCCAGAGGGAAAACAATGTATTTTCAAGAGCAGAGACCTTGCTTTCAGACTAATTATTGATTTTAACGAACGGTCCTGTTTGGCAGCCTTTTTACCATTGGAAATGTAGAGCAGCTGACCAACTTCTTTAGTTTTATGTTTTGAAAATGAAATCTGTCATCTACTTTGTGTTGTGTGGCAGTGCTTCCTGGACTGACTTAGGTATGACATGATGCATTACATGCAGCATTTATTGTGCTTCCCACATCTGTGTGTGTAAATTGTCCACATCAACTCAACATTGCACAAATATATTAATGTAGAGAATATATGCAATCTTCTTCAAACTTTGTGAAATTCACTTTATTTGACTAGCCGTGAGGAATTTGTCTCTGAAGTTGAACAAAAGGTGTTCTCTGGAAAAATGCGGATAAAAATGTTATGAAGAAATGGGGTGTATTATATAGTGTGGAGGGGCAATCTCATACACTTACTCTCAGCTCAGTCCTGAGTAGCTGTGGCACTAAGCAGCAAACGTTACAGAGGAACACGTTTAAAGCATTTAAACAGCACCAAAACAACTGAAGAAGAAATCAACATGACATTCAAGAAATCCAACACCAATGTTAAAAAATAGCCTGTATTTTTATAATAATTTAGATACTAGAAACAAAAAGATCCACCTGAGGGTTCCAGAGAGATAGATTTAACAAGCAATAATAGCGCGGTTTCACTCAACCATGAACAAGCCATTACAAAAATCTAAAAATTAGACTCTCAGAAACGTTTTAAAAGAAAAGTTAGGTAAGAGTCAATACAGTCGATTAGAAGACCTGGGGGCAACCAATTCCGGCAGGGAGCTAGTCAGGGTGACCCAAAAGGTCCTCCCCAGAAGAAGCAGTCCTTCAGCAGTTCGAGGCACTTTATCCATTTTGCAATGGGTTCCCATGGAGTGGTCCTGATGCAAGGGATGAAAGAATGCTGAAGATGCTCTAGAAGTACTGTGGATGGGACGTGATCAAGTGGTCTTATTGCAGGGATTCCTCAGTCAACGAAAATAATGGGGTCCTGTTTGTAGGGTTAATGTCCCACGGGGTCCTCTTACATCTGACCGAAGTCCAGTTTCCACAGGCCTACCAGTCGCCCATTGTCGCAGTCACAGGCTGTTGGAAATGGCCCTCTCTACAGACATTTTGCACTCCTACTCCTGTCCTTCTGAATTTTTGCTTCGGTGGCCTTACCATTAGCCTTAGGACTCCGTGCACTTTACCACTGCTAACCAGTGCTAAACTGCTTGTGCTCACTCCCTTAAAAATGGTTTGATTGGTATGCACCTGATTGGTATATTTAATTCACATTTAAGTCCCTTGTAGAGTGGTATACTATATACCCAGGGCCTATAAATTAAATGCTGCCATTGGGCCTGCCACACAAATTGTGCCACCCACTTAAGTAGCACTTAAAATGCAGCCTGAAGGGAGTGTCCCACTGCCATGTCGATTTGACATTTAAAACCCCTTGCCAAACCTTAAACTCCCTTTTTCCCCTTCTACTGTATATGTCACCCCAAAGGTGGCCCTAGGTGGCCCATACGACAGGGTGCTGTGTAATTAAAAGGTAGGGCATGCACGTTTTAAGATTTACATGTCCTAGTAGAGAAAAGGGAATAGTTTCGTACCTGTAACTCCAGTTCTCTTGTCGGGGTATTTCCATGATAGTCATAAGCACTGAATAGTTCTGCACACCTGTGGGGACCCCCGGAGCACTGTTCTGAAATTGTCTTCCTAAGTGTAGACGTTAGCCTTTCTTCAGGAAAGCCTGCAAAGTCACTTAAGAATGTCAGTATGCAGCCTAGAGGAGAGGCTACAAAGGACAAATTCTTCATTCTACTTGGTTGAAAATGGAAATACCCTTATGAGAGAACTGGAGTTACAGGTAAACTATTCCTTCTCTCGTAGGGGATTTCCATGTATAGTAATAAGTGCTGAATAGATTAGCAAGCCCGTCCACCTAAGAGCAGTGGAGTAGACAGAACTACTAGAGTGATATTAAATCATGCAAAGAGATTTCTAAGAGAAGCCTGTCCTACTTGAGCATCTGTACAAGCATTAGAATGAAGGCAGTAGTGCTTAGTAAAGGTGTGGACAGCCCTCCATGTAGCCGCCTTGCAAATATCTGTCAACTGAATGTTTCTCATTAATGCAGCCGTGGCTGCCTTGCCCCTAGTGGAATGTGCCTTAGGTCTGCCATCAAGGGACTTATTGGCTAGCTGGTAACAGAGCAAAATGCATGAGACAATCCATCTGGACAAGGATTGCTTGGAGGTGGCAAGGCCTGTTCGAACTGGGCCATAGTTAATGAACAGCTTTTGTGACTTGCAAAATGATTTAGTTTTGTCTAAATAAAATTTTAGAACCCGCTTCACATCCAGAGAATGAAGCATTCTCTCAGCAGAAGACGATGGGTTTTGAAAGAAAGTTGTAAAGAGATAGGGGGTCATTCTGACCCCCGCGGGCGGCGGGAGCCGCCATATGGCCGCTCCGCGGTCAAAAGACCGCGGAGGCCATTCTGGCTTTCCTGCTGGGCTGGCGGGCGACCGCCAGAAGGCTGCCGCCAGCCCAGCAGGAAACCCCTCCCCACGAGGAAGCCGGCTCCGAATGGAGCCGGCGGAGTGGGTATGTGCGACTTCGCGTATTTCAGTGTCTGCAAAGCAGACACTGAAATACAAAGTGGGGCCCTCTTACGGGGGCCCCTGCAGTGCCCATGCCATTGGCATGGGCACTGCAGGGGCCCCCAGGGGCCCCACGACACCCCTCACCACCATCCTGTTCCTGGCGGTCGGAGCCGCCAGGAACAGGATGGCAGTGAGGGGGTCGGAATCCCCCATGGCAGCGGAAAACCGGCGGGAGACCGCCGGTTTTCCTCTTCTGACCGCGGGGCACCACCAGCCTGTTGGCGGTGCTCCCACATCCCCGGCGTGGTTTACATTAAAGTCAGAAATAACTTTAGGTAGGCATTTTGGATGTGTTCTCATTACCACCTTGAAGGAATGGAAAACTGTACATGGTCCCTGAGCGCAAAGGGCCTGGATCTCACTAACCTTGCGAGCTGAAGTAATTGCTACAAGGAAGGAAGTTTTCCAAGTAAGATGTTGGAGAGACGCCTTGTGTATGGGCTCAAAGGGATTTTGCATCAGACGTTAAAGAACTATATTAAGCTCCCATGGAGAAGGATGTCTAGTAGGAGGAACAATCTTTAACCCCTCTAGGAAGTCTTTAATGACTGGAAGTTTAAAGAAAGAGGTTTGTGAAGTACTTTTCCTGTATGCATTCAGAGCTGCCAGGTGTACTTTGATGGATGAGAATTGTAAGCCAAATTTTGCTAGGTGCAATAGATATGGAAGAAAAAGATCTTCGCATGTCGTTGGATTTAAGCTCTTGTCCAGACACCAAATGCAGAACCTTTTCTACTTTAAGGCATATGCATATCTGGTAGAAGGTCGTTTTGCCTCTCTTAGAACATCCATGCAGTCTTCAGGAAGGTTAAGGTGACCATACTGTACTAGCTCAGGAGCCTTGCTGCCAAATTCAACGATAAGAGTTTGCGATGTCACATCTGGCCTTCTAATTTCGTGAGAAGGTCTGGGCAGCATGGCAATCTGAGATGTGGATGGAGTGAATGGTGAAGAAGGTCCGGAAACTACCACTGCCGTGGCCATTCTGGAGCGATGAGTATCATCTTGGTTTTGTAGTGGGACAGTTTGATGAGGACTGCCGGAATGAGGGGAAGTGGCAGAAAAGCGTAAATAAATTTTCCTATCAGTCTATCCCTAGGGCATTCCTCAATGTCCCTGGATCGTAATACCTGGAGGCGATGCCTAGGCATTTTTTGGTGTTGGGAATGGATCTATAGAAGGGGTACCCCACATAGAGAAGATGCAGTGGACGAAGTTGTCGTGTAGAACCCACTCGTGGTTTTCGTCTATCGCTCTGCTGAGAGCATCTGCCTGAACAGTTTCTATGCCAGGAAGGTGAGTTGCTGTTATTGTTAAGTTTCTGGCCTGAAGCCAGTGCCAGATGGTTTGAGCCTCCAGAGATAGTCCTGGATCTGGTGCCCGCTGCTTGTTCAAGTAATACATGGTGGCCGTATTGTCTGTTTGAAAAAGCAGAGTATTCGTGGTGAATGCAGGAAGGAAGGCTTTGAGCACGTGATGGACTGCCCGCAGCTCTGAGATTGATGTGATACGAGCTCTCCTTCCAAGACCAGAAGCCTTGAATCTGCAGATGATCCATATGGGCACCCCATCCGAGTAACAATGCGTCCATGACTATCGTATGCGTGGGAACCTGTTGGTGAAATGGCATTCCTTTCAGGAGATTGCTCAGAGAACACCGCCACTTGAGGGATTGTGTTGTATGTGGAGAGAGAGTAATCCTGTCGTCCCAATTGCCCATCAGCTGATTCCATTGGTTTTCCAGGCACACTTGCAAAGGCCACATTTGGAGACGAGCATTAGGAGTGAGGTAGATGCAAGACGCCATCGATCCCAGGAGAGACAAGACTATTCTTGCTGTGGACTGAGGAGATCTCTCGAGAACTTGACATTTTCGGTGGATCGATGAACGTCGCTCCTCTGAAGGAAACACCTTTGCTTGAATAGTGTTGATTGTGGCGCCTAAGTAGTGCAACCTCTGGACAGGTGATGGTGTTGACTTGGTGAGGTTGACCTGAAGGCCAAGTCGTTGTAGTTGGTAGGTCCAACTGAAATGCGGTTGGGCCTCTGGAGATGTGAATGCCTTTATGAACCAATCGTTAGGTAGGGATAGACAAAGACACAATGTCTTCTTAGATGGGCTGCCACCACCGCCATGCATCTGGGGAACGTCCTGGGTGCCGATTTGAGGCCGAAATGTAGCACTGCATATTGGTAATGGTCTTGTCCGACAAGAAATCTTAGGAACTTCCGATGTTTTCTGGCAACCGGGAACGAGGAAGTAAGCTTTTTTCAATATCTATGGAACAAAGCCAAATGCCCTGGTGAAGCTGGGGGTAGATCGGTTGCAAAGGTAGCATTTTGAATTCTTCCTTCCAAATTCATTTGTTGGCTATTCTTAGATCGAGAATGGGTCTGAACTCGTGCTCGTCCTTTTTTGGCATAAGGAAATACCGCAAGTAGATTCCTTTTCCCCGCTAATCTGTGGGAACTGGTTCTATCGCCTTCTTTTGTAGGGTTTTGACCTCTACCGTGAGAGCGTCGAAGTGGAATTTGGAAGGCTTTGTGGAATAGAAGACGGAGGATTGGTAAACCTGAGACAATAGCCATTCTGCACAATATTCAACACCCAGGCATCTAATGTTATGTATTGCCACTCTTCTGGGTAACCGAAGAGGGGGAAGTAAGGATTCAGGGTTTAGACGCAGATGTTTGACGTCCTACTTAGGCAGTTTGTGGAGTGGACTCACCCTGTGTCTGTTTGCATGGAGTTGGAAACAGACTCTGGTGCCGAGATCTAGATGGCACCCATTGAGGAGTTTGGAGTCTTTGGGAGAAAAACCTGCGGTGGTAGGGACGGAAAGACTTCCGTTGCTCTCTCGGTTTTTCAATGCCTACAGCCTTAAGAGTGTCTAGTTCTACTCTCATTCTAGACATCTCATCATCCGCCTGAGATCCAAACAGAGTAGAACCTGTAAATGGGAGGTTCTGTATTCTGTGCTGCGCTTCTGGTTTGAGAGAAGTAAGACGTGGCCACGAATGCCTTCTCAGGGATATCCCATGACAATATCCATGCGCCGCTAAAATAGAAGAATCGGCTGTTTCGCTTATAATCTGTTTGGAGACCATGGCACCTTCGTAAATAATTTCAAGGAATTCTTCCTTCTTATCCTTGGGAAGGTGATGAGTCCCAAAGAGCGCGATCATATCTGCCCTAAAGGGCCGTGGCACCAACTGTCTTAATGGAAATGGGCGATGTTGAACAAACTTTGCGGCCTGCCGCATCTATCTTTCTACTCTCCTTGTCTGGTGGAGAGAAGGATGAAGGAGAAGTCAAATGTAGCTTCTTGGCAGCGACAATAACTACTGAATCCAGTGTTGGGTCTGCTCTTAGGAATAAAGGATTCTGTTCTGGAGGGTGATATTTCTTCTGGAGTCTAGAAGGTGCAGTTTTGCCGATGGCTGGTGTCAAGAATAAGTCCATCACCGGTTCAAGCAGACCTGGGACCAGTGGAATGGGTTTTGCAGGAGACTGTTAGTGCAGGGTTTCAAAGATAACTGATGTTGTCAGTATAGGTACTGCCATAGGGATTTTTGGTAGCACCCCAGACAAGGACCTGCTGAACCACCTGAAAAGTATTTACGTCGTCAATCAGTGAGATTCGTGGCGAAGGAGAGTCAGACAGAGTAGATGATGAGAAATGCCGACAATGCGAGCAAGATGTTGACCTGAGGCAGGACGATGACGGTGTCTAGATGTAGAGGAGTGTCTGGAAGACTGATGATGCGAACATCTTGAGGATCCTGCAGGAGTCGTAAGGGCCGTTTCCAAAGTCAGTATCGGAGGAGGCACCACAGGAGTCGTTGGAACTGGAGAAAGCAGCGAAGGAATTGTCGTATGTGGAGGAGGAGATGGCTGAGGAGAAGATGGTAGTATCACGAGAGAGGCAGAGGATTCAGGGGTGGAGTAAATCCTCCTTCTATTCCTTGGAGACCTCCTCGACGTACGACGTAGACGTGTTCCTCTCAACATCGATCCTTCATGATGTCGGGTATCCCTCGACAGTGATCCCTCTTGACGTTGGGTGTCCCTCGACATCGATCTTCCATGCCATGTCGACGGCAACCTCGGGAGAGAGGCACTCCTCGACGTCGGATGACCATGTCGTCTCAATGGCATGTAATCTCTTGACGTCGCCGAGTGACGCGACGGCGAGCGGTGTTGCTTCCTCGCCAGCGAGCTTGTTCTCGACAGCGAACATGTCGGCGCTGTTACTTGTCTTGGCATCGATTTTCTCGACGCCGACCAGGACCTGCTTCGTTTTTTACCAGAGCTGCGTTTAGAAGCGGTCACGGACAACAAAGTAAAAGCCCTGGTGGAAAACTGACTTTCCCCTCGCTCCAAGGTCCTACTGGTAGACCGCTTTCTCCATCTGCTGTCCTCTTTGGCCTGGAGGCGAATGTTCTCCCTGTCACACAGGGTGCAGTGCGTTTGAGAAGTTTTTGCATATCTCACAGGTATTTTGTATATGTGAACCTGGAAGGCCTTCTTTCTGCCACAGCGAGGGCACTTGTCAAAAAGTGAACACATTTTGGATGGAAAAATGGCCTACATTTCGGTTAGAATTTTACACACAAAAAAAAAAAAAGACAGAAAATACTCAAGCAAGTTGAAAAATGTTGAGTAAAAGTAATAAAAATAATTTGATCAGAAATTTTTGTGAAAAACCTATAAATATGTGGGGCTCAATGCTTCAGGGTCCTGTCAGAAGGAGCCGGAAAAAAGGACTGAGGCAACTGCCTCTTGCTAAGCATGATGGGATATAGGAGGACCATCTGCTCTTAAAGGCACAGCTTCATTTTCATTTTGTATAATTGCAGCCTATGGGCTACACTGCCCTGCATTGCTTCATAAGGTAACATTGCAAAAATGTTTGTGAAAGATTTTTCTGCGAAATCTTTAGAATATCCATGCATTTGAATGTATATCTACGTTACAGTACCCTTTTTTCAAACAAGTAGGATGAAGAATTTGGCCTTTGTAACCTCTCCTCTAGGCTGCAGATTGACATTCTTAAGTGACTTTGTAGGCCTTCCTGAAGAAAGGCGAACATCTACACTTAAGAAGACAATTTCAGAACAGTGCTCTGGGGGCCCCGCAGCCCTGCGGAACAATTCAGCCCTTATGACTATACATGGAAATCCCCTACGAGAGAACTCCCAAATACGTTTTTCACTACTGAGTCCTACCCCTCCCATTGGATAAAATTGGGGATTCTTTATTATATTTAATAAGATGTAATTTCTAAATCCAGAATTGGTAGATATCTCACATTTGGTTATCTATAAACCTGTAACGAGAAACTTTCTAATAGAAATAGTCAAATTTATCATTAAAAGTTGCTACTTTTAGAAAGTTTGCATTTTCCTTCCCTTAAGCCCTCTGTGTCTGCAGCCTGCCTTAGGTCACATGACTGGATGTAATTGACAGTTGAGAATTTGTGAATTCACCCCAGTCATTCATTCAATAGTGGGATTATCAGGCCCTGAATGGCCTTTCCACTGCAGGGGTTGAGTTGAGCACAGCCCCACTTCCACCTGAAAAGGCTGTGCTCTGCCACCACACAATAGGCTTAATGACCCTGTATTGTTAGTGCAATCAGCTAGGAGCCAGGGAAGTCAGGAAAATCCTAGAACTTCAAAGAATCCTTATGGAAGCTTCACACACTTTCTAGGAGCAGGACACCAGGGTATACAAATAGGGTTCCCAAACCCACTCCTCAGTTCACTACTGACATGTGGAAGGACTCTGAGGACTGCCTGCTGCTGTGCCCTGCAGGCCACTCTCCCAACTGCTGCTGTACCTGAAAGGACTGCTTTGCTGCCTGGAGCCTGCCTTGCAACTTCAGAGGTCCGCTGTGCTGTAAAGCTCTGCATCTTCACCTGCACCCAGGACTTCAGAAGTGACCGTAGGGACTAGTTTTGCTGGCCTCCTGTTCAGAGCTACAGGGACACAACAGGGTCCCCATCATCTTGAACCTGCACCTGGACTCAGCCTGAGTGAGTCATGAACCCCCAAGGCGTTTCCATCTACTCCTGGACCCTTGGTTGTGGTGCTGGATGTGCCTAGATGGTAATTTTCTAAGACTAAGGACTTGCTACTTTGAACCTTAAATTTAACAATTCTTAACTCTGGTTCTACTAATTGGATTTTGATGGTTGTGTGTAAAATAATTTATTACAATTTATTCTATTTTTCTAAGTTTGGTTTGGGATTTTTATTGTGCTGTGTTTTCACTGAGATACTGTTTGTGTACTTCATAAATACTTAATACATTGCCTCTAAGTTTAGCCTGAGTGCTTTTTGTCAAGCTACCCAGGGTTAAACACATATTAAATTGGTGACTTTTTGTGATTCTCCCTGCATGGGATTGTGGCTGTTGCTTAACCAGGGCACACACACCAGTTAACCAACCCAATTTCTCACACGGTGCATTCCTTCCTGGTTCAATAACTCACCTTCTGAGGGTCCCAGCAAATTTCAGACACCACTCACAGACTCAGCCAACTCTCTATGTCAGGTCTTAGTCCTTGGTGCTGCACGGTGGCGGAGGTGTTACAGGTCTTTCCCCAGCAGGGCTTCTTCAGCTGTTGTGTCCATGTGCTGCTAAAAGGAGGCCAGTCAACTAGCCCTTGGGCTCATTTGGCTTGACTTGGCTCTGGAGGAATCTCCTCTTTGAGCAGGACAGAACAGGCGCAGTCCCTCTGTTCACTAGCTACCAGGTCCAGCAGGTGCAGTCTCCGAAGGTGCAGTCCTTCTTCCAAGCGGTTGAGGTCTGAGGTATGGGTGCCCCCTTTAAGCAGGTCAGGTTGTGGTTGGTAGCCAATGGGCTACCAGGTTCAATCCCAGCTGGTGACCACTTCCTGTGGAGAGTGGCATCTGGCTGTCCCAGGATGCACCATTCTACCCACTTCCAAAATGGCAAGACCCCCCCCTCCCCTGGTGTACAAACCTCACCAGCCCACCCCCATGCTATGGCTAACTTAAGGCTACAAGCTCCTGAGGAACCTGGTTTGTGAACTGGGTTATCCTATCTGCCTCCCATGCCATCCTATGTACCTCACCAATAGGGCAGCCCTCTCCCCCCTGTGCTACACATCTGCCCTTCAAAGGCAGCGTTACCTTTTGTGGCTAACACCGAAGTGGCTTCCACAAGGAGCGGGGTGACAGCTCCCTGGCCTGCAATCCCTCCTTGTTTTCCTAAAAGCTGTCAGCACGTCTCTCCAAGACATACACACATGTCCAAGGGAAGTGGTGGCTTCATCATAGCTTTCAATGGCAAAGTTGGGCGAGCTGTGCACGACTGCTCTACCAGTCCGCAGTGGAAGACTGGGGGACTTACTTTCCTTGGGGGACCTCCAGGGTGGTGCACTCAATGCTGCCTGCCCAGTGGCACCCCTCTAACACACATGCCCTGGGTACCATTTACTAGGGATTTACTGGTAAGTTAGTCAATGCCAATTGGGTACAGCCAATTAGACAAACTTTAGGGTCAGGGCACTGGCACTGAGGCCGTGTTAACAGGCCTCAGTGCACTTAGCAGTCGAACAACTTGGGGGACCCCATACAAAAAAGGCATTTCCTTACAAATGTGAAAATAAAGGTTTGATAAAAATGATTCAACAAAGGACTACGAGATTTGTTTTGATGGACTATTCATTGTGCAACTTTTAGATGTGTGGTATTTTAAAGGTGCACGCCACTTATTTAATCTTTGAATTTTCTACAATGAGTATCTACTGTTTATTTGAGGACAATTGGTGGGAGAAGGGAAGAGGCTGTAACCTTGGGTTCGTGCAGATGTATGATAGATTCTCTTCTGAAACAATCTACAGTGTGTTATTTGAGTGTGCATTACGCTGCTTTTCTGTAAATTATTTGATCACTCCTGGAGATGTTAACCGAAATGTTTGCAGGTGTAGAATGCTTTAGAGAGGTCTTTCTGAAATTGATTTGTGGTGCTAGCTGTAAAACAAAGTCAGCCAGGCTGTCCAGAATGTCTACTGGGTGAAGGCCACATTGGCACTGTATGATTTCACAGCCCATTGGGGGATGGTAAGAGGTATGTAGGGGGTGGTAAGTGGTATGTGAAGGGTGTAGGGAGTGTTTTGGATTGTGGAAGATATTCAGTTTTTTCATTATCAAAATAAGACAGCATCTGTTAGGGTTCTCATTGTATTAGATATCTGCAAAGATGTTTTTGTGGCATCCGCAGCACTGTATGGTCCTCAAGTCTCTCAGCAGGCCAATGACTGCATCCAGCGGCCAAGGCTTTCTCCAAAGATTTCGCTAAATCTCGCTCCCAGCTCAGGTTAACTCCAGGAAAAATGACTGCAATTGCTGGGCCCTCTTCATGTTAGTGAGCTTTGAGATCATTCCTTCTGACAGGCAGCCTCTTAGAGCATCAGTCTGCTATGTCAGAGTGCTACTATCAAATGCCTGAGGTCTCCTGACATCTTGAGAAAGTCAGGGACATCATCAAGCCTTCAGCAGTAGTCAGTTTTTATTAGCTTTGTCAATAGTGTGTTTGCCCCATGTGTCTCACAAATCCCACTGCTCAAATTATATGTACATTGTTTAAGCAATAAGATTCAGAAAATCGTGCCTATGGAAGCAGTTTTTTTAAACCTATAGTACTGCTATAATTTTCGTCCACTGGAGTGCCCACCATCTGTATTAGTGACTTATTGTTTGGGCCTCTCAGCCCTTACTCCCTTTCCTCCCTCCCATGTGTGCCATCTGAGGCATCCAAACTGCAGTTGCCTGTACCCTTTCTCATCTCAGCAATCTTTGTGGGGAACTCCCATGGTGGCCAGTTAGGAGAGTGTAATAACCTTCACAAAATCGCTGTTTCAATGTCTTTAATCTTATCGTAAATACATACAGACCCCCAGAGGAAACGCGTCAGTTTTTTCCGACGCTCCGGCACCGTTTTCTCCCCTGCGTTCCCCGGTTGCCCCAGCAACCATCGTGTGCTCGAGTCCTCTAAGACTCGAGCGTCAGCTCACACTACTTATTACATTGAGTTTTTTTTTTTTTTTTAACTATATAATTACTTTTACAAACAACTAAAAACAACTCCACATAATTATTCAACTGTACAGATTTGCATTGAGCAAACTCTCACTTAAAGCATATTATGAATATAACTCCTTACACAAACAACTATGACTAACTTAACATGTTTACAGAACAAAATTAATTTTCATTTAACATTTTCTTCACATAAAGCAATCTTACGGATAACTATATTTTTTTTAGCCACGTTCAAACACAAAATCATCACACTCTGAGTTTCCAAGGAACTCTCCTTAAACGTAGACTCTTATGCGTTGACGGTACCTGCAATACCGGTTGCTGGAGAGCATTAGAATCCTGTGCCCCTGAATTAGTCCTTAACCCATGGTCAACACTGCACTCTTCCACCCCATTCTGAAGTTTAACAACCTTTGACATGTTCCACCATTTGTTTCTGTCAACCTTAACTGCATTCCCTTTCACCAACTTCACTCTCACCGGGTCAGAGAATTTCGGATCCCCTTTTTTGACAAAAGTAGGCAGCTTTATAGACACCCAATCTCCTGTTGATAAACCAATTCTCTTAACACCTTTCCGTTTGTCAAAATGCATTTTTTGTACAACCTGTTTTTCTTTAACATTCTGTTGGACAACTTTCACACACTCTTCCAATCGCATACTCTTGAAAACTCTAGACATCCACCCCGGAAATACTTGCATACAAGCCTTTCTTCCCCTTAAAGCTTCAAAAGGGGACACTCCAGTGGTGGAGTGTGGTGTTGTTCTATAAAACCATAGCATTGCCTGGACAGATGTAGTCACCACACATTTGTTTCTCAGTGACCACCTAATGCAGTCACCCAGTACACGATTAAAACGTTCCACCAAACCATTTGTTTGGGGTTGATAAAGTGAACACTTCAAATGTTTAATTGATCCTTCATCCAAAAACACTTTGAATTCGTCAGACAAAAATTGTACACCATTGTCTGTAATTATTTCTTCGGGAAAACCTTCACTCATGAAAACCTCTCTCAAAAACATAACCAACGATCTAGCATTAGGATCCTGAACAAACTTCACGTATGGCCATTTTGAGTAATAGTCAACTACCACGTACGCATACCTGATACTGCAACTCAAAGCATGAAATGGTCCCACCAAATCCACACCCAACTTCTTCCAAGGACCAGTAGGACAATCAATTGGAATCATGGGAGGGGTACATGTCCTAAATGACTTATCCCTATTATAGCATATGGTGCAATTCTTCACCAAACTGTCAATTTCACTATCCATACATGGCCACCAAAAACGCTCACGCACTCTTTTCTTGGTCATTGTTGCACCTAAATACCCCTTCATGAGCTTTTTCCTTGATTCTGGATCTTAAATCTTCTGGTGGAATTAATTTGTCGTTCCTCAGCAGTATATTGTCTTCAATAGTCAACTCGTCAGCAACTTTCCAAAATGGTTGAACACCATACGTCAATCCCCTTTCATGAGGCCACCCTTCTTTGACATTCTTGATTACCTCACACAAAAGTTTGTCTGCATATAATTTCTCCTTCCATACATTTTCTGAACATACACAGACTTGTTCAATTTTCACAGCAGCAATCAAGCAACTCTCATCTGTCCAATTATCATCATCCCCTTCAACAATTTGAGCTGGAAACCATGATAGATAGTCTGCTCTGACATTCTTTCCTCCTTGAATATGGATGACTTCAAAATCATACTGTATCAATCTTGCCGTAAACCTCGCAATTCTCGGTGTACCAGTTTTATTATTTGTGCCATTGAGAATCGACACCAGAGGTTTATGATCTGTCTTCAATATGAAATGTCTGCTCCAAATATAGTCTCTGAATTTCTCAACCGCCCACACACAAGCCAACAATTCCTTTTCAATAACAGAAAAATGAGTTTCCGGTTCCCTTAACGCTCTGGATGCAAACCCAATTGTGTTCTCTTCATCATTCTTCAACTGCGTTAAAACCGCTCCAACCCCTACATTACTTGCATCTACAGTTAAACAACATTGAACCTCTTGATCAAAAGGCTTCAGTACCTTAGCACTAACTAATATCTTCTATATTTCTTCGAATGCCCTATCACACTCAGTGTCCCAAACAAAGCATACTTCACTTTTCAAAAGATTGGATATCGGCCTAACTATGCTAGCAAAGTTTGATACGAATCGAGAGTAAAATTCACACATTCCTAAAAATGACTTCACTCCTTCTTTGTCCTTCGGGGGTGGAGCCTTATTGATGGCCTCTATCAATCCAGGTTTTGGTAAAATTCCCTCCTCCAAAATAGCATGACCTAAATATTCTACTGATGGTTTCATAAACAAACACTTCTCTCTTTTTAGAACAATTCCACAAGATGAAAACATATCCAACACCTGTCTCAACACTTGGTTATGTTCACGTTGAGTACCTGCATAAATCAGCACATCATCCTGAAACACTAATACATTCGGCACATCTTTCAATATCGAACACATAATCCTTTGAAAGACTGAAGCTGCCGAGGCGAACCCAAACGGCATGCGACAGTACTGGAACGTCCCAATAGGCGACACAAATGCTGTCAAATGTCTTGATTCTGGATCTAACTCAACCTGATGATAAGCACTAGCAAGATCAAGTTTAGTAAATATCTTTGCATCCTTAACCGTAGACAACAATTCACTTATTTTTGGTAATGGATGCGTGTCCACCCAAATCTCTTTGTTCAATGCTCTCAAGTCCACACACACTCAAATCTCCATTTTTTTTTTTTTTGTAACCACTAAAGGGGAGGTCCATAGAGAAGACTCAACTGGCTCAATAATCCCTTTGTCACGTAAGCCAAGAAGTTCTTTTTCCAGTTACTCTCTGATGCTAAAAGGTACACTCCTAAGTTTATGTTTGACTGGTATGGCATTGTTCGTAACCTTGATTTTGTGCTTGAATCCTTTTATCTTTCCTAAGTCTCCTGAAAAAACCTCGGGATATTCATTTAACGTCTCTTCAACATCATTAACATCCCTAATCACGGTTACCTGATCTTTGGTACCAGGTCGCAAAACCATGCCATAAAGTCCTTGATGAAACCAACCCAAGATATTTAAACCTTTCACTGCAACGTAAATTTTTCCTTGTATCTTTCTTCCCTTGAACTCCATAATATCCTCAAAATATCCTTGGAGATCTATTCTCCTCCCTTCGTAAGAAACAGGAGCTCTATCTGGAGGTAACAAAGTACGATCTTTCCAATTCTGCCTAAACAACTCTTGTGTTATCATTGTGATTCTCACACCCAAATCCACTAACAGCCGTAAATGTTTACTTCCTACTCTAATGAGGACATACGGATCAATGCAGCTCCCAGCATCATCACTCTTCATCACCTTGTCATCAATCACTAACACCATATCTTGAACTTCTCCAATCAAATTTTCAACCAACCCTTCCTCATTCTCCACCACTGACATTACTGTGTTGTTTCTTGAACGTTCACTCTGACACACTTTCGCAAAATGGCCAATTTTTCCACAATTCCTACATTGAAGATTTAAAGCCGGACACGCTCTGGTCCCTTTCACATGTAGGGCATATTTGCATCTAAAGCAAATATTTTTTTGTCTAAAAAATACACTCGAATTATTGTCTCTACTATTCTTGTATCCTTGGTTAGAAAGTTGCAAGTTCATTGTTTTGTCCAATCTTCCTTTGTCCATTTTAGTTCGAACCACACCAATTCTGTCCCGACTATCCAAAGATTTCTCTATTTCTTTAGTCGATTTTATTGATGATTCGATGCTCTTGGCAATTTTGATAGATTCAGCTAGTGTTGGATTGTCCAACGATAACAATTTCTGCTTAATTGATCTGTCCAAGCCTTGACAAATGAACTGATCCCTGATCAACTGATCACTCAGTACACCAAACTGGCAGTCAGCTGCCAACAACCTCAGCGCAGAAATGTACGTATCCACATCTTCATCATTTTGCTGAACCCTCTTGAAAAACTTGTGTCTAGACACTACTAAACTTGGTGGAGAATCGAACCTGTTACTCATTTTCTTCACTGCAGATTTGTAATCATCCAACTCCTCTTCGTCATTTGATATATCCGGTAAATGTTTGAAGATAGCTCGACCTTCAAACCCAATAGAATGTAACAGTATGCATTTTTTACGCTCAGGTCTAAATCTCGCCACTCCTATTGCCCCCAAATAAGTTTCAAAAGCATCAAACCAATGCCTCCAGGCAATTTGTGGTTCACCTGGACTTTCCAAAAACGGGGGTGGAGGATTAACAGCCTGCATAGCGCATAGTGGCGAATCCAATACAACGCAATAGACCAAACTATTTTTAGTATATTTACTACAGGTAGTAACTTCCAATGATGTTTATGTTCTTCCTTGTCCTTTAAAACTTAGTAAATCTTTAAAATGCAACACAGTCTTTAAAATACTCATTCAAAATGACTGCTGCATATGCCCATTTGTAATAGCAAGATAGCTTGTCTAGCACAACACTCCAACAGAGCTATTTCCTGTTAAACCTCATTAATCACGCCTCCTGCTGAAGAGAACACCTCACACCAGTAGCTCAGAGTCTGCTCCACACGTCGTTGGTTAATTGACTCCAACTCGAGCCTCAACTAACTGCAGCAGTGTCTGGAATGGGTTTGTCTCCGAGGGTCTCCTCGTCGCCAAAAAGAAGGTATGTAATAACCTTCACGAAATCGCTGTTTCAAGGTCTTTAATCTTCATGTAAATACATACAGACCCCCAGAGGAAATGCGTCAGTTTTTTCCAACGCTCCGGCACCGTTTTCTCCAATGCTCCGGCACCGTTTTCCGCCCCGCGTTCCCCGGTTGCCCCAGCAACCATCGTGTGCTCCAGCGCCCGAGTCCTCTAAGACTCGAGCGTCAGCTCACACTACTTATTACAGAGAGCCCTTGTATCAGACGTTACAGTCGGTCCCCTCCCTGTGTTCTCAAAGCCCAATAGCTTTTTGTCTGCCTCATCTTTTCCCAGATGCCATGTTGGAGTATACTTCAGTGGGTGTGGGACTGCAAAAGCATGCCTCAATTCAATTTTCTAGGGGACAATGGAGGGGTTTGTGTTGGAGTGTGTGTGGGGAGGTGCCGGTAGGCAAACACCCGTCAATTTAACTCCTTGTTTTGGGAACCCCTTTAACAACATGTCATCTTATTTCATTGAAACAAATAATGATTGGCATATTAATTACGAAAACACAAGGTAAAACGATTTACTGACAAACTGGTACAAATAAATGGTAGCCACCTGCAAACTTTGAAATGAGTTTATTACTGCATTGATCAAACAAAGCATTATTCTGTAAAAAGTAAACCTTGAGCATGCCTAGACTGATATTTCAAGTTATGTAAAGAGGTTGTGTTAATATTGAATGAGGTTGAACGTAAACAAGTATATCTTTCACAAACCTGAATAATGCATCCAATAAACCTAAATTATGTCTCGGCTGTAGTCTATTCTACAGCACAGGCTATATCTGTATTGAAGTAGTGAAACTATCAAAGTTGAGGCCAAGTGGCTGGATTTCCAACAGTGTGATCTGCTATGACCACAGCAGTTCCAGTAGACTGAACATAAATTAACAAGATTTGATTTACAGCACACACAAGTTAATTAACTTACTTTGATCAATAGGAAAAAAAAATCATTGTCAGGTCACAAAATTACACAACTTATTGAGTATTAACAAGAAAAATAATGTGCACATGAATCTCACGGTTAACATATTCCTTATGGAATGCACCAATTACACTCAAATTCATCTGAACTATGAGGAAGGCCTATTCTAGCAAGGAAACAGCATACAACAGTAAAGTTAGCTGACAGAACAATAGCATCTATAAATTATAATTGCATAACCACTTACTAACCCAGGCGTCTTAACTAGGAGATCAGATTAATTTTAATAACCTACCAGCCAGGCACAATTTCTTCTGATTCTTAAGAACTGCCTACATAATTGATTTTCTTTCAAACTCCTGGGATGATGGCTGGTATACTTAAGAGTTTGTCATCTCAAAACAATAAATACCCGATGTTTGCAAAAAGAGTTGTTCAGACTTGGGTGTTCTACAATATTTTTCAATTATGAATTGCATTGCTTAAGGGAATTGTCGAATGGTTAAATTTCAACCAGTGAACGCTTAACATACCGGATGGAACCGCATATATTGTTGTAAAACAAAAAAAAGGCACAAAGTTTTAGATCTGTCTTGGATTTAGGAACTGCTCTCAAATCTGCAATAAAAACCAAAGGCATCAGTTACTGATTTCTTTGGTTTGCATAGTACTACAGCTGATCCTTGAAGTGGGTGTCACCTAGACCAGCTCTGTCTACCAGACGAAGTTTAGTAACGTGCATTCAAAAACAACTGTCTCAAGTTTCATCTGAAAACTCCAATGATTAGATGGACTCCCAATACAAGAAGCAGGGGAATTCCAAGCCTTAGAAACAAGACAGCAAACATCAACCAGTTCATAGTTTTTGGAGCAGTGCACTGAAAAGTAAACAAGTGGAAGGTTCAAGAGTCCTCCCTTGACGGTAAGGAAAAAGATGCTTCCCAATAAAAGCAGGTTCCACATTTTAACAAGCATGATGTGCTAAACCACAGCTCTAAAAACAAAGTGTTTCCTAACACACAGCTAAACTAAGGTTCTAAAGGTGAGATGATGTATATTTGTATTTAGACCAAGAATAAATATGGCATATGAATTTTGAATATCTTGCAGATTTCAGAGTGAGGTACAATTGCATCCAAAAACAAGGAATTACAATTGTCAGCTGCTGGTGACAAAATGCAGGACTAACTGTTGTGAGATGAGGGTAGCTAACGAAAGAATTTACTTAGCACAATGAGCAAGGGGACACTGAACCAGTTAATATGCTCTTTAAAAATCAGATGCATATCAAATACTACATCAAAATGTATGCTAAAGTAAAAAAGCTGAGATTAAAAGGCCGCCAAGGGATTGATCATGTTGAAGAGATGTTCCCAAAGACTAATATCACCTTTCTGTTGGAATAAAGAGCAGATAATTAGAATCTATCCAGGTGGCAATGTAACCAAGACAGTCCTTAAAGCATGACTGATACTGTGCTTCATTCCTACTGAGCCTAAGGACCAACTGAGTATCACTTCCATAAGCATAGAAGCTCAGTCTATATTTTCAAACATGTGAGTGATCCCACATAGATATTAAAGAACACTGTTTTGAGGGCTGACCCCTTTAGACTTTCAATTACACAAAATAATAAGTAGACATTTTTTTTCCCCTTCTGCATGAAAGGAACCAATCCAATCCAAGGCATGGTTCCTCTTGACCACCTGCCCCTTCAAGCCATGTCAGAGTGAAATGCAATGTAAAGATCAAGAAAGATGACAATGACCGCACCACCTTCGTTCAAAATGGAACTGGTGCCCTAAGCAAAAGCAACCAGAACTACCTTACATAAATGGTGAGGCCCAGAACACACTTCAATGTGATCTGTCACTCAATTAATTCATTAAAAGTCAGGAACTCATCACACTGTTACCTTAGAAGCAACAGGAAAAGCAACATTAATTAGCAAAAAGAAAAACTCCAAACCTTTCTGGTGGATACATAACCTTCCCTAAGGTTCTTCAAAATAAAAATTATCATTCCAGAAATCAGACTGGTCCAGCCAAAGGTTTCTTCAGCAAAATAACTCCAGCATCACCAGGCAGTACCATGTAGCTCCAGATGTAACTTCACCAGTGTTATGACAGACTACATTCTGCATCAACCAACGAGTTGGCATCGATTCCTAAACTTTTTCTGAACCCCATTTAGACTTGTGGATAGGAACCGAGAAAACAATGACAGTGACACATGTAGCACATAACATGTTTGCATAGCATGGAATCCTAATCACACTACTAACTCTGGAGGGGAAGAGGAAGGGTGGTGAGGAATCTGCAGGAAGACAATGTATCCACCAGAAATATCATTATGAAGTAAGGAACTTTTTCTTATGACGGATACATCTTCCTGCACGTTCTTCACCCTATAAAAGGTAAAAAGAGATTGCTAAAGCAAAACCTCACTGGAAAGTAAGGCGAAGTTGTGCTGTTTATCAAAGCTAGACAACAAGCAGAAAAAAACAATAGCCGTTGCAAGCAGTATTGTGTTCAGGTGAACGCTAGAATGATTACTCAAATGGAGTATTTCCAGTAGACAGTGAGGTGTAGGGATGGATTTACTTGCACAAAACCAGAGAAAGTCAGCAGTTGTAGTTATTTCAAGTAATTTGCAGCCTAAGGTAATTATAACTCACACCTTGCCATGCACAGTTTTTTTTTTTCTCCAATAATTTGACTTCTAATGTTTCATTGATATTTTTATTGGTGTTATAAAAGTGGTCATGAGTGCTGTGATATCTGGGGTAATTAGCAGTGCTGGCGAGAGCGCAAGTTATAATTACCTTAGGCCGCCAGTAAATTCAGAACCGAACTGTAACGTCCCTGTATCCTTTCTTTTTTCAGTGAATTTCTGTGCTTTCTTAGATTCTATTTCCTAACTATAATGTCCCTGTAGCCTTTTTTTTTTTCCAGTGAATTTCCTTGGGTTTTACTTAACGTAAAGTAATTTTTATTACTATACGTTAATCCAACCACCGCCGGGCACAGCCTACAGCCATGAGTGGCAAGGGTTGGCCCATAAGGCTTGGCCTGCGGCCAGGCCCTGTGGCCATCCCTCTATAACCATCCAATCCTGTGGCCAAACCAGTGCTGCATATGGCATTTGGTCGTGTGCGACAGTTGGCCGCAGGGCCTGTTTCTGGGGGTGTGAGAACAGGTGTGTGAGGGTGTCTCTAAGTATAAGAGTGGGTGTGAATGTCTGTGTGTGAGTGAGTGAGAGGGTCTATGTGGATGTGAGAGTGGCTGTGAAAGTGTCTGGTTGTGAGAGTAGGCGTAAGAGGGTGGGAGTGTGTCTGTGAGTGAGTGGGTCTGTGAGTTGGTGCATGAGTTTGAGTGGGTCCGTGAGCGGGAATGTGAGTGGGTCTGTGAAAACCCTCACCTACCAGGGTTACCCCTTTGCAGAATGCTTCATTAATGGGTCCAACTTGTTCTGCTATGGAACGGGACGTGCTACGCCCGACAGACTATGTGGGAGCACTTGTTGTAACTTTGACTGATGATGATTAGTGAATAGAAGGGAGGCGGCATACCAAAATTAAAAATACCTGTCTCCTAGGAGAAACTATGTTTTAATACTTATTCCTGTGGCAGAATGATTTAAAAAAAGGGTGAAAGGATTGGGTTACGCTATGAACCTGCCTTTCAAAATGAGGTCTACATGTTTCAAGTCTACCCTTAGGCTTTTTATCAGGACCAGTAGCAGCTCCCTAGTGGTGGGGTGGGGGGGGGTGGCGGGGGGGGTTGGGGGTGGGTGTGTTTGTGTGTGTGTCTGCACATAAATACTGTGCTTTTCAAATCGTAATATCTTCAAACGTCGAATACACTTGTGATACAAAAAGAAATATGAGGGTGATCGCACTCAGTGACGTCTGATCAAAACATTCAAAATATTTTACAAAACAAAATGCAACACATTAATAGTGTAGACACATACATTACAAATAATGGTCATGGTATCATGAATCCTGCCATTTGAAAAAGTGGCCCAAGCTCACTATTCCAAAGCTCTACCCCTGAATCTGCTTTGCTCCTGATTGGGGTCCAAATGTTGGGTGTAGTCGAGACACAGTGTAATTAAACACTGAGAAATATGCGTGTCTGCAGTCCGAATCCTTGTAGGCATTTCTGCAAAAAAAACTAGACCGCTCAATTAACAAAATGGCAGCTGGTTTTGGAACACACTGGGATCGCCCTACAGGGCACTTCCTGGTCTTAGGTAGTTACCCCAATGCCTGCATGAAAAACCAGCGGTATCCTGAAGTTGCAGTCAGAATTTATTTAAAGACTGCTTCCATACGGGGGAAATGGTTAACAGTGCTCTTTGCCCAAAGAAAGTGCCTCCTGAGAAAACTATTGATAATTGTATCGCCCCTGGTGTGCGGGTGATCCACCTCCTCTTTGAACGGATGTGGATGTAACTTCCAGGGCAATGGCCCCCTGATTAATAGGAAAACAATCAAAACAAAATGCAGTAAAGGCAATTGATGGTAAAATGGGGTCCACATAGCAGCGGTGGCATAGTGGTGATTATGTACTCTCTATATATGGGAACCAAATAACATGTTGGAGATGGGTATTGTAGGCATCCCACACTGAGTCCAGGAAACCCTTAGTGATAGTGAATAGGTGCCCAGATAGCAAAAGCTCTCTAGGGGATCGCTGAGGCGAGCATCTGAAGCTTATACAGGAGGAATGTAAAGCACTTGCAATACCACAGTAGCCAGACAGTAACTCACTCACAAGAAAGAACCACACAAGTGTTGCAAAAATAAAGGATACTTTATTACAGCACTACTGCTAGACTAACATTGGTATATCTCCCTTTGGAGACACCTAAACACAATATGTACACAAGATAACCATCAGAAATAGCATAAAAAGACACACGGCTCTATGGGAGGGCCAACCATACACTAAAAATGTGAAAAATGCAATAGTGACCACCAACCTAGGTGAGCGTGGTAATTAGCTGGGGGGAGATAGTAACACTAGAGGTAAGTACTGTAAGTATCCTCAGCAACCAGGTGCAAGGTAGTTACCTCTCAGCTGTCCCATAGGCTAACACAGAGAGTCGTGGTTGGAGTTCATGGGATTCAGGACCCTTCCCAGTGACCCAGAGCAGACAAGAGGAAGGTTGAAGAGGATCCCCACCCCAGGATACCCAGAAGACAGAGTACCTACACCAGGGGACATGGATGCAGAGGGGAGTAGGGACTCTCTGTGAAGTCAGTGGATGCCTCAGATTGTCTAGCTGCTGTCACAACCCGTGGACCAGGTAGGTGGAACCCAGCGACCAATTCCGAATGTGGAGGACTTGCAAAGAAAGGGGACAAAGTCCAGCACCCTTGGAGGTGCCCAGGTGGTGCAGTTTGCAATGCCCACCCTCCTGAAGATGAAGTTCCTGCAAGTCGGTGGAAGAAGAAGTCCAGTTGCGGGGCCCAGGAGCTGCAGAAGATCCTAAGAGTCACCTATGAGCTGTCCCTAGACAGTCACCAGATTGCAGGAGGGTCGGTTACTGGCCAGGTAACCAACAAGCACTGACAAATGCAAGCAGGAGCTGCAGAAGGATCTGCAAAGTTTTTGGGACCAGCAACGTCCAGGAGACTATCCTTGAGGGGGTCACGGATGCCATAAGCACGTAGGGAGGAAATCCTTTCTTCTGCCTCTCGGCCTGAGCCTGGGTCACCAGCAGGAGCGCAGAAGAGTATCTGGGGTCAGCAACAGCGTGAGATGGCAGCTTGACCACATAAGGCACAAAGGCAGAACTGGGGGATCATCTAAGGAACCCCCAGAGTCCTTGGTATAATGCAACTAACACTGGAATCAGCACAGTTGTATGATTCAAATATGTTTGATACCAAACATGCCTAGGTTTGGAGAAGTCATTATGTAGTTGGACCACTCGGGTTGACCAGTGTCCACTACAGACCTTAAGATGGCTTCCTCACTCTTACAGAGTCAAGGAATTGGCCTTGGGTCTATAGTGGCATCCTGCCCAGGCAGGGGTACCCTCACACTTACAGACATGCACCCTGGCCTTGGGCTTGAGGGCCTACCAGAGGGTTGACTTATAACGTCTAAGTGCAGTGACTAGGTTTGGTGGTGAAAGGGTGCAATGGCAGGAATGCAGACATAGTTTGCATGGGCTCCCATGGGTGGCACAATACATGCTACAGCCCACTGGTGTACCAATGCCCTGGGTACCCAAGTACTATATACTAGGAACTTACATGGGGGCACCAGTATGCCAGTTGTGGGTGTAAACGCAAACAAATTTAGAGGAGAGAGCACTGTCACTGGGGTCCAGGTTAGCAGGATCCCAGCAAACTACAGTCTAAACACACTGACATCAAGCAAAAAGTGGGGGTAACTATGCTAGAAGGATGGCCTTTCCTACAGGTATCTTAATATATAATTTATTTATGAGGGTCATCTGTTAGAGGGTGACCCTGTGGTGTACACATATGCAGTATGAAAGGGACCCCCACATGCGTGGGATTCCCTAGTAAATATTGTCAAAAGAGGGTGCGCATACAGGAGTTCCCAATACCATCAGTTTTTTCATGGATTTACTTGACTGCACAGAATATCGTTATTTAACCTGTTCTTGTTTGTTTCTAATTTGCAAATCCAGCATTGTTCCTTGTTGAACAACCTCGGTTCACAGTCCTGCTCATCCTTTAGGTAACATTGTTTGACAGCTGTCTGGATTTGACAGCTCTCGCTTGCTCTGAGCGGAGAGTTTGCTCCGACTTGGCAGAAGCTGTCAAAGCTCCCATCAAGTCAGAGCAAACAGATATGTCCCAAGGTTGGGCACCACAGGGCAGAGGGTCCGCAACTGACCCCCTACATCATTTTACATCAGCTCAGAGGAGGTGGTGGTCCCTGGAGTTGTGAGGTGGCCACACTGGCCTCCACGCTTAAATTTCACAATTTGTCCTGGGGAGATTGTGATCCCTGGAACTAATAGAAACCCTATGAGCGGTGACCTGTGAACTCCCTCTTTTTTCAATCCCCCAATGTCCCTGGGAACTTGCCTACCCAGGGGAAGAAAAAAAAAAAAAAAAAAGGCAGGAGACTGTCCTTTTATAAAAAAAATAAAAAAATGTCGGATCTAATTGCTTTTACATTTAAAAAACAGTATGCTTTTTAGCCCTGCCTAGTCTAAGGCTAGGGGCTCAGGGAGACCCCACCCAGGCCATTTTCTTTTTCTTTCTTTTTTTTTGTGCCGAGTCCCAAGATGGCTGTCAACACTTCCTTTTTGAAGTGCTGGCAACCAATCAGATATCAGCATGGGGACAGTAGGATTTGCGTAACTAGATATCTATATGTTTTAATCTTGAATTACTCCAAAAATACTCACCAAATTTACACCAGATCAAGAAAAGCAGGCTTTTTGAACCAAGTGCTAGCTTTATGCCACATTTGATATAATTCAGTCCAGCGGTTCGGGCTCTAGTCGTGTTCAAAATCTCTATGAGAAAATGCTTTTTAGCCCTCCTCCCCCCCCCCCATCCTCTCTCAGCCTGCGCTTCACGGATCATCACAACATTTTGAGGACAGCACCTGAATCCAATGAAGTATATGTTTTGAAAATGTTGTAAAGATGTATCAAGCGGCGCCAAAGTTATTGGCAAAACAAAAAAAAGTTATTCTTATGGAAAGCAGGTCCTAACTATAATAACCTACTGGCGACCGCCAGTAGGTTATTTGTATGTATACTTTTTAAACATCAATATCCCAGTAAACAGAAAGATGATGGTATATCTTAACCTAGACTCTTTTTGGAATACAGTCACCAACATCAGGCACTTAAAGACATTTAAGTGGAATATTTCACAGCAAGATCAACATATTAAAACAACAAATGGCCAGCATTTTCAGATCACAAGTCAGCTCATTTGGAGCTGTGCTAAGAGTCTATTTGTGAATAAAGAGGAGACATCATGGCAGACAAAAAAAAAAAAAAAAAAAAAAAAAAAAGGAGTTTGGGTTTCTACGGTTGTGGTCACTGTAAAGCTTGTAAATATGCAAACTTATGAGACATTTGAGGGAAGAAGGTGTCCTATCACAGAGAAAATCACTTGTGAAACCGATTGTGTTATATATATATTATTCAGTGTGGCTGTCAAAATATATATGTGGGAAGTACTATTTATAAATTGAAGATCAGATTTTTGCAACATCTCAGAGAAATTAAAAATCAAGATTGATCCTGCCCATTAGCAAAACATTTATGGGATGTCCATGATGGCGATTGTAGTACTTTGATGCTTAATGGATTCAAACAAATCAAGTTAGATTATAGGATGGGAGATAGAAAATTAGAACTAAGAATGGAATCTAAAACGATCATAATGCCTCAGTGAAGCCATGGGGACACAATTTGGATGCAGAACTACATGTGCATTTGTAGAGCATGGAATGATGACATACATTTATAATTAGGGGATATTAGAAAAACATTTGTAGTGTGCATGTTACCATTTGAAAGACCTGCCCTACCTATATATTTGTTACAACATATGAAGCATGCAAGATGTCCATGTGTTAATATGACAGTGAACTACAGTTATGGGAAGGCAGAATCAGTTGTGATCATTGATGCTTGCAGCAATTTATATTTTTTGTATGTGGTGTTCTAACTGCACTATTTGGGTTTGTTCACATAATGGTGGTATTTATGAGTCCGACGTCTGGTATGACCATCTATTGCTACTCTTGAAAGAAAAACATTGGAAAAAGTCTATATAATAGGATTATTGCATATAGAGAGATAATTGACACAGCACTTTACATGCATGTGCACTTCATATAATATGTGGTTGATGATGTTCAACAGGCTATGTAACCATTCTGTCACATCTTTTACATATTTTTGATACATCACTAAGAGATTTTATCTCAGTAACATATACCAAATCCTACTCTTTCAGGTCTTGTCCTTTTTGAATAAATATAAGAATATGGCTGTTTATGCACTTTACAAACATTGCAGTTTGCACAGCACTTTGTTTATGGAATATTGACATAGACCGTTGATGATTGATCAAATGCACATGAGATCATAGGTGTATTTAAGAACATATGCTTATAGTACGTATGGTATACATCATTCCAGTTATGGAATATAGAAATAAGCTTTCTGATAATGATTCATACAATGTATAATTAGAGGGCTGAATTTCCCAAGTTGGACGTTAGGATGGGTCTATGGATTACTTATTCTCATATAGGACTATGCAATATTATGATCCAAATACATATGCAATCTTATTTATAACATATATAATATAGTTGCACATGAAGAGTTTATTTTACAATCTATATGCATATGCAATGTAATACAGGTACATGTGGAGCTTATCTATTTTGCACAGCCTAGAGTTTGCACAGCATTTGTCACTTTAAGTATGGTATGTGAATACAAGTCATACATCGCGATCCCAGGGGGAGGGACACTCATCTAGATATTAGTATTTTATCATTGTTTTTAATAATGTCTATAAAAAATCATGATTTGCAAATGTATGCCGCTCTCTTTATAAATGGAATACATAATATGGATCACATTTATTGACAACTCTTAAGGACAATCTGTCTGACTGCTGTTTAACGCAATTCAATATATTATTTTAGATTATGTATATAAATATGTATTTATCACCTCTCTGGAATTTGACATTCAGACCAGCAATCTCAAATTGGGCAATACAAGTTGATATTTTTCACTATTTTCGATAGAAGAACCAATATGTTCCTTTGTTTTGATTAATATGTACAATTCAAAATGAAAAACATTTCATGATTAATATTTATACAATTGAAATAGTAGGATGGTGAATACTATCAAGCTATGTGGAACCACGGCACTGTGAATTTCTTAATTTGACACATTCCATGATGGCGGAACTGATATTACCAACAGGGTAGTTGTAACAAAAGACGTAGGACTACTGATGTATTTGAGGCAGTTGTGCACAACTGGTGGAGTGTCCAGTAGAAGCAGTTTGCTGAAACGAGTTGACACTCTGTTCTGAGGTAGCATGTCAATAACAACAGACTGACAAAAGAAACGTCACATCACATATTGTGGATTTGAGCGGAGTGATAAGTGGTATGATAGATAGATAGATATATATATATTTTTTTTCCTACTGCTACTTCTAGCAAAAGCTTCAACCAAATTAGAACAGACAGGAATAATTTAATAAAAAGCTGCACCATGAGCACCCTGGGGGCGTCAGTATTCTTGACTGAAGGTTTTATAAGAAGTTGCAGTAGAATTTAGGCAGAGTGCTAACTTTGCGTACACCCAAAACACTCTCCGTTCAGGTGGATGGTGACGTCCAGCAACCGAAGAGGAGTGAAAAAATAAATATTATATATATATATATATATATATATATATATATATATATATATATACACACAGGGAGTGCAGAATTATTAGGCAAATGAGTATTTTGACCACATCATCCTCTTTATGCATGTTGTCTTACTCCAAGCTGTATAGGCTCGAAAGCCTACTACCAATGAAGCATATTAGGTGATGTGCATCTCTGTAATGAGAAGGGGTGTGGTCTAATGACATCAACACCCTATATCAGGTGTGCATAATTATTAGGCAACTTCCTTTCCTTTGGCAAAATGGGTCAAAAGAAGGACTTGACAGGCTCAGAAAAGTCAAAAATAGTGAGATATCTTGCAGAGGGATGCAGCACTCTTAAAATTGCAAAGCTTCTGAAGCGTGATCATCGAACAATCAAGCGTTTCATTCAAAATAGTCAACAGGGTCGCAAGAAGCGTGTGGAAAAACCAAGGCGCAAAATAACTGCCCATGAACTGAGAAAAGTCAAGCGTGCAGCTGCCACGATGCCACTTGCCACCAGTTTGGCCATATTTCAGAGCTGCAACATCACTGGAGTGCCCAAAAGCACAAGGTGTGCAATACTCAGAGACATGGCCAAGGTAAGAAAGGCTGAAAGACGACCACCACTGAACAAGACACACAAGCTGAAACGTCAAGACTGGGCCAAGAAATATCTCAAGACTGATTTTTCTAAGGTTTTATGGACTGATGAAATGAGAGTGAGTCTTGATGGGCCAGATGGATGGGCCCGTGGCTGGATTGGTAAAGGGCAGAGAGCTCCAGTCCGACTCAGACGCCAGCAAGGTGGAGGTGGAGTACTGGTTTGGGCTGGTATCATCAAAGATGAGCTTGTGGGGCCTTTTCGGGTTGAGGATGGAGTCAAGCTCAACTCCCAGTCCTACTGCCAGTTCCTGGAAGACACCTTCTTCAAGCAGTGGTACAGGAAGAAGTCTGCATCCTTCAAGAAAAACATGATTTTCATGCAGGACAATGCTCCATCACACGCGTCCAAGTACTCCACAGCGTGGCTGGCAAGAAAGGGTATAAAAGAAGGAAATCTAATGACATGGCCTCCTTGTTCACCTGATCTGAACCCGATTGAGAACCTGTGGTCCATCATCAAATGTGAGATTTACAAGGAGGGAAAACAGTACACCTCTCTGAACAGTGTCTGGGAGGCTGTGGTTGCTGCTGCACGCAATGTTGATGGTGAACAGATCAAAACACTGACAGAATCCATGGATGGCAGGCTTTTGAGTGTCCTTGCAAAGAAAGGTGGCTATATTGGTCACTGATTTGTTTTTGTTTTGTTTTTGAATGTCAGAAATGTATATTTGTGAATGTTGAGATGTTATATTGGTTTCACTGGTAATAATAAATAATTGAAATGGGTATATATTTGTTTTTTGTTAAGTTGCCTAATAATTATGCACAGTAATAGTCACCTGCACACACAGATATCCCCCTAACATAGCTAAAACTAAAAACAAACTAAAAACTACTTCCAAAAATATTCAGCTTTGATATTAATGAGTTTTTTGGGTTCATTGAGAACATGGTTGTTGTTCAATAATAAAATTAATCCTCAAAAATACAACTTGCCTAATAATTCTGCACTCCCTGTATATATATATATATATAGAAAAGGAAAATGTCACTTACCCAGTGTACATCTGTTCGTGGCATGAGACGCTGCAGATTCACATGCTGTGCACATCCCGCCATCTGGTGTTGGGCTCGGAGTGTTACAAGTTGTTTTTCTTCGAAGAAGTCTTTTCGAGTCACGACATCGAGGGACTCCTCCCCTTTCGGCTCCATTGCGCATGGGCGTCGACTCCATCTTAGATTGTTTTCCCCGCAGAGGGTAAGGTAGGAGTTGTGTATTATAGTAATAGTGCCCATGCAATGGAGTAAATATTTATGTACATAATGTGGTTTAAAGCGATATATTTACAAATTTACAAATGTTCAAGATCAAATTCAAACGGCTACAGGCTCCCGGGGAGGCGGGCGGGCGCATGTGAATCTGCAGCGTCTCATGCCACGAACAGATGTACACTGGGTAAGTTACATTTTCCGTTCGATGGCATGTGTAGCTGCAGATACACATGCTTTGCATAGACTAGTAAGCAGTTATCTCCCCAAAAGCGGTGGCTCAGCCTGTAGGAGTTGAAGTTGTTTGAAACAAAGTTCGTAGTACTGCTTGTCCTACTGTGGCTTGTTGTGCTGTTAACACATCCACGCAGTAGTGCTTGGTAAACGTATGAGGCGTAGACCATGTGGCTGCCTTACATATTTCAGTCATTGGAATGTTTCCTAGAAAGGCCATGGTAGCACCTTTCTTTCTAGTTGAGTGTGCCCTTGGTGTAATAGGCAGTTCTCTTTTTGCTTTGAGATAACAGGTTTGAATGCATTTAACTATCCATCTAGCAATGCCTTGTTTGGAAATTGGATTTCCTGTATGAGGTTTTTGGAAAGCAACAAACAATTGTTTTGTTTTTCGAATTTGTTTTGTTCTGTCAATGTAGTACATTAACGCTATTTTGATGTCTAATGTATGTAGTGCTCTTTCAGCTACAGAATCTGGCTCTGGGAAGAACACTGGTAGTTCTACTGTTTGATTCAAGTGGAACGGTGATATGACTTTTGGTAAGAATTTAGGATTTGTTCGTAAAACTAATTTATGCTCGTGTATCTGAATAAATGGTTCTTGTATGGTAAATGCTTGTATCTCACTTACTCTTCTTAGAGATGTGATGGCAATTAGAAATGCAACTTTCCATGTTAAGTATTGCATCTCACATGAGTGCATGGGTTCAAAAGGTGGACCCATGAGTCGTGTTAAGACAATGTTGAGGTTCCACAAAGGAACTGGTGGTGTTCTTGGTGCTATAATTCTCTTTAGGCCTTCCATAAATGCTTTTAGGACTGGGATCCTAAATAATGAAGTTGAGTGCGTAATTTGAAGATAAGCTGAAATTGCGGTAAGATGTATTTTAATGGATGAAAAAGCTAGCTTTGACTTTTGCAAATGTAGTAAGTAGCTTACGATGTCTTTAGCAGATGCGTGTAATGGATGAATTTGATTAATATGGCAATAATATACAAATCTTTTCCACTTATTTGCATAGCAATGTCTTGTGGTTGGTTTCCTTGCTTGTTTTATGACCTCCATACATTCCTGTGTAAGGTCTAAGTGTCCGAATTCTAAGACTTCAGGAGCCAAATTGCTAGATTCAGTGATGCTGGATTTGGATGCCTGATCTGTTGTTTGTGTTGAGTTAACAGATCTGGTCCTGTTTGGAAGCTTGATATGAGGCACTACTGAGAGGTCTAGTAGTGTTGTGAACCAAGGTTGTCTTGCCCAGGTTGGTGCTATAAGTAGGAGTTTGATTTGATTCAATTTGTTTACTAGATACGGAAGGAGTGGGAGAGGGGGAAACGCGTATGCAAATATCCCTGACCAACTCATCCATAACGCATCGCCCTGAGATTGATCTTTTCGGTACCTGGATGCGAAGTTTTGGCATTTTGCGTTTTCTTTTGTTGCAAATAGGTCTATTTGTGGTGTTCCCCATCTTTGGAAGTAAGTGTTTAGTATTTGGGGGTGAATCTCCCATTCGTGGATCTGTTGGTGATCCCGAGAGAGATTGTCTGCTAACTGATTCTGAATCCCTGGAATAAACTGTGCTATTAGGCGAATGTGGTTGTGAATCGCCCAATGCCATATTCTCTGTGCCAGGAGACACAACTGTGTCGAGTGTGTTCCTCCCTGTTTGTTCAGGTAATACATCGTTGTCATGTTGTCTGTTTGGACAAGAATGTGTTTGTGGCTTATTATAGGTTGAAATGCTTTCAACGCTAGAAATACTGCCAGTAGTTCTAAGTGATTTATGTGAAACTGTCTCTGCTGAGTGTTCCATTGTCCTTGGATGCTGTGTTGGTTGAGGTGTGCTCCCCACCCTATCATGGAGGCATCTGTCGTTATTATGTATTGAGGCACTGGGTCTTGAAAAGTCCGCCCTTGGTTTAAATTTATAGTGTTCCACCATTGAAGTGAGGTGTATGTTTGGCGGTCTAGCAACACTAGATCTTGAAGTTGACCATGTGACCAATGTGATGCTAGGCACTGTTGTAAGGGTCGCATGTGCAATCTTGCGTTTGGGACAATGGCTATGCATGAGGACATCATGCCTAGTTGTTTCATCGCCATCTTTACTTGTATCTTTTGTTTTGGGTACATGGCTTGTATTACATTGTGAAATGCCTGTACCCTTTGTGGGCTTGGAGTGGCAATCCCTTTTGTTGTGTTGATTGTCACCCCTAAGTATTGCTGTGTTTGACACGGCTGAAGGTGTGTCTTGTTGTAGTTGAGTGAGAAACCTAGTTTGTGGAGGGTTTCTATGACATACTTTGTGTGTTGTGAACACCGTTCTTGCGTGTTGGTTTTGATTAACCAATCGTCTAGGTACGGGAACACATGTATTTGCTGCCTTCTGATATGAGCAGCTACTACTGCCAGGCATTTTGTAAAAACTCTTGGCGCAGTTGTTATCCCGAATGGCAACACTTTGAATTGGTAATGTACTCCTTGGAATACAAACCTTAGGTACTTTCTGTGTGAAGGATGTATCGGTATATGGAAGTAGGCATCCTTTAGGTCTAGTGTTGTCATGTAGTCTTGTTTGAGCAATGGGATTACGTCCTGCAGTGTCACCATGTGAAAGTGATCTGATTTGATGTAGATATTTAATGTCCTGAGATCTAGTATAGGTCTTAGAGTTTTGTCTTTTTTGGGTATGAGAAAGTACAGCGAGTAAACTCCTGTTCCTCTCTGATGGCTTGGTACCAGTTCTATTGCATCTTTTTGTAACAACCCTTGGACCTCCAGGTGTAGAAGATCTATGTGTTGTTTTGACATATTGTGTGTTTTCGGTGGGACATTTGGAGGGAATTGTAGAAATTCTATGCAATAACCATGTTGGATAATGGCTAGAACCCACGTGTCTGTTATTTCCTTCCATTGTCTGTAGAAGTTGGTTAGTCTCCCCCCCCACAGGTGTTATGTGTTGGGGATTTGTGACGCCAAAGTCACTGTTTGTTTTGTGAAGTTTTGGGGCTTTGGAACTTCCCTCTACTCTTTGGGAACTGTCCCCATCTATATTGTCCTCAAAAACTTCCCCGCTGGTATTGGCTCTGATAAGTGGGCCTTGTTTGTGAGGTTGTGGGTTCTGTGCTTTGTCCTCGAAACCCCCCTCGAAACTGTGTTTTCCAAAATGTGCCTCTGCTCTGTGGGGAGTAGAGTGCGCCCATGGCTTTGGCTGTATCAGTGTCCTTTTTAAGTTTTTCCATAGCAGTGTCCACCTCCGGCCCAAACAACTGCTGTCCGTTAAATGGCATATTCAGCACGGCTTGTTGTATTTCCGGCTTGAATCCTGATGTACGCAGACATGCATGTCTCCGTATTGTTACTGCTGTGTTTACAGTCCTAGCAGCTGTGTCTGCTGCATCCATTGATGACCGTATCTGATTGTTTGAGATACTCCGTCCTTCTTCCACCACTTGTTGTGCTCTTTTTTGGAACTCCTTGGGCAAATGTTCTATAAAAATGTTTCATTTTGTCCCAATGGGCCCTATCATACCTGGCCAACAAAGCCTGTGAGTTGGCAATGCACCACTGGTGGCTGCTTGTGCCGCCACTCTTTTCCCCGCCGAACTTACGACTCTCTTTGTCTGGAGGTGGTGCATCTCCTGAGGTGTGTGAATTCGCCCTCTTGCGAGCTGCCCCTACTACCACTGAGTCTGGTGTTAACTGTTGTGTGATGTACACAGGGTCTGTTGGTGTCGGTTTATATTTTTTCTCCACTCTTGGAGTAATGACTCTTCCTTTCACAGGCTCCTCAAACACTTGTTTGGAGTGTTTTAGCATTCCAGGTAGCATGGGAAGGCTCTGGTACTGGCTGTGTGTGGACGACAGTGTATTAAATAGAAAGTCGGCTTCAATTGGTTCTGCATGCAGGCTGACATTATGAAACGCCACTGCTCATGACACCACCTGTGCGTAAGCGGTACTATCCTCTGGTGGCGACGGTCTAGCTGGATAACAGTCGGGACTGTTATCTGACACTGGTGCATCATAAAGATCCCACGCGTCAGGATCATCCTGACTCATCCCTGTATGAGTTGGGGATTGCATCATTGGTGGAGTGGCTACCGGTGATGGTTGTGGAGAGCGTTGTGGAGATGGTGGTGGGGTTACTTGTTTAGCCACCTTTGCCTGTGGCTGCTTGTCTTTCTCTTGGAAGGCAAGTTTTCGTTTCATCTGAATCGGAGGGAGAGTACTGATCTTCCCTGTTTCCTTTTGGATGTGGAGCCTTCTTTGGGTGTAATCTGGCTCCATTGTCTCTAGTTCCTGTCCAAATCTATGTGTTTGCATTTGTGAGGACAGGCCTTGTTCCTCGGTGTAGGAACTTGTTTTCGGTTCCGAGGCCGGATGTTTCGGTATCGAAACCTTTTCGGCAGCTTTTTTTCGGTTCCGACGACACTTTTTTGCTCCTCGACGTACTGATTTCTTGGTGCCGACTTGTTTCGGTGCCGCTCTCTCAGTGCAGAGATTGCTCTGACCCGGTGTCGAGTCTGCTCTGTGCCGGTATCTCGACGGAGTCAGATTACTTCGACACATGCATCCCCTTTTTCGGTGCCGATGCTCGGTCACCTATTTTTCGGGTTAAGCCATGGCCTGCCGGCGGTGGCGTCCCCTGGGCTTTACTGGTCTTTGCGTGAGTTTTGTGTATCGACGTCTTACTCACGGTTTTCAGCGTCTGTTCAGGATCGACCTCTTCCGAGTCCGAATCCTCGATGGAGAAGGCTTCCTCTTCTTCCTCCATGTGTTTTTGTCCTGTCGGCACCAACGCCATCTGTAGTCTTCTTGCTCTTCGGTCCCTTAAGGTCTTTCTGGACCGAAACGCTCAACAGGCCTCACAGGTATCCTCTTTGTGTTCTGGAGACAAATACAAATTACAGACCAAATGCTGATCTGTATAAGGATACTTGTTGTGACATTCGGGGCAGAAGCGGAATGGGGTCCGTTCCATTAGCCTTGAAGACGCATGTGGTCGGGCCGACCAGGCCCCGCCCGGGAATCGAAAACCCCAAAGGGCCGCCGGAGCTCTTTAAAATTCAGTGTCGATCTGCTGTAACTAACCCGATACCGAACGCAAACAATACCATCGAATTTTCCGAGATTTTCACTAACTTTCCGAACCGAAACGCGGAGCGAAAAGGAACACGTCCGAACCCGATGGCGGAAAGAAAACAATCTAAGATGGAGTCGACGCCCATGCGCAATGGAGCCGAAATGGGAGGATTCCCTTGATCCCTTGATGGGCGTCGACTCCATCTTAGATTGTTTTCCCCGCAGAGGGAGAGGTAGGAGTTGTGTATATAGTAATAGTGCCCATGTAATGGAGTAAGTATGTATGTACATAATGTGACTAAAAGTATTATATTTACAAATTTACAAATGTACAAGTTTAATTTTAATCAACTTATAACGGTACAGGCTCCCGGGGAGGTGGGATGGCGCATGTGAATCTGCAGCGTCTCATGCCACGAACAGATGACATTTTCCGTTCGATGGCATGTGTAGCTACAGATACACATGCTGTGCATAGACTAGTAAGCAGTTATCTCCCCAAAAGCGGTGGTTTAGCCTGTAGGAGTTGAAGTTGTTTGAAATAATGTTCTTAGTACTGCTTGTCCTACAGTGGCTTGTTGTGTTGTTAACACATCCACGCAGTAATGTTTAGTGAATGTATGAGGCGTAGACCATGTGGCTGCCTTACAGATTTCTGTCATTGGTATATTTCCTAGAAAGGCCACTGTGGCACCTTTCTTTCTAGTGGAGTGTGCCTTTGGTGTAATAGGCAGTTCTCTCTTAGCTTTAACATAACAGGTTTAAATACATTTCACTATCCATCTGGCAATGCCTTGTTTGGATATTGGATTTCCTGTATGAGGTTTTTGGTAAGCTACAAACAATTGTTTTGTTTTGCGAAACTGTTTGGTTCTATCAATGTAGTACATTAGAGCTCTTTTTATGTCTAATGTATGTAATGCTCTTTCAGCTACAGAGTCTGGTTGTGGAAAAAACACTGGGAGTTCCACAGTTTGGTTTAAGTGGAACGGTGATGTAACTTTTGGCAAAAATGTGGGATTTGTGCGTAGAACCACTTTATGTTTGTGTATTTGTATAAAGGGTTCCTGTATGGTAAAGGCTTGTATTTCACTTACTCTTCTGAGAGATGTGATAGCTATTAGGAAGGCTACTTTCCAATTTAGGTATTGCATTTCACAAGAGTGCATGGGTTCGAATGGTGGACCCATGAGTCGCGTTAATACAATATTGAGGTTCCACGAAGGAACTGGTGGTGGTCTCGGTGGAATGATCCTTTTTAGACCCTCCATAAATGCTTTTATGACTGGGATTCTAAATAGTGAAGTTGAATGTGTAATTTGCAGATAAGCAGAAATTCCTGTGAGATGTATTTTAATGGATGAAAAAGCTAACTTAGATTTTTGTAAGTGTAGTAAGTAGCTTACAATGTGTTTTGCGGACGCGTGTAATGGTTGAATTTGATTATTATGACAGTAATAAACAAATCGTTTCCATTTATTTGCGTAGCAATGTCTTGTAGTAGGTTTTCTAGCCTGTTTGATGACCTTAATACATTCTTGTGTGAGGTGTAGATGTCCGAATTCTAAGACTTCAGTAGCCAGATTGCTAGATTGAGCGATGCTGGATTCGGGTGTCTGATCTGCTGTTTGTGTTGAGTTAACAGATCTGGTCTGTTTAGTAGTTTCATATGAGGCACTACTGACAGGTCTAGTAGTGGTGTGTACCAAGGTTGTCATGCCCAAGTTGGTGCTATTAGTATTAGTTTGAGTTTGTTTTGACTCAGTTTGTTTACTAGATACGGAATGAGTGGGAGAGGGGAAAAGCGTAAGCAAATATCCCTGACCAACTCATCCATAACGCATTGCCCTTGGAGTGAGGCTGTGGGTACCTGGATGCGAATTTTTGGCATTTTGCGTTTTCTTTTGTTGCGAATAGGTCTATTTGCGGTGTTCCCCAGTTTTGGAAGTAGGTTTGTAGTATCTGGGGATGAATCTCCCATTCGTGGATCTGTTGGTGATCTCGACTGAGATTGTCTGCCAACTGGTTTTGAAATCCTGGGATGTATTGCGCTATTAGGCGAATGTGATTGTGAATCGACCAATGCCAAATCTTCTGTGCTAAGAGACACAGTTGTGAGGAGTGTGTGCCTCCCTGTTTAAGTAATACATTGTTGCCATGTTGTCTGTTTTGACAAGAATGTGTTTGTGGGCTATTAGCGGTTGAAATGCTTTCAACGCTAGAAACACTGCTAGTAGTTCTAGATGATTTATGTGAAGTTGTTTCTGCTGAGTGTCCCATTGTCCTTGGATGCTGTGTTGGTTGAGGTGTGCTCCCCACCCTACTATGGAAGCATCTGTTGTGATCACGTATTGAGGCACTGGGTCCTGGAAAGGCCGCCCTTGATTTAAATTTATATGATTCCACCATTGTAGCGAGGTGTGTGTTTAGCGGTCTATCAACACTAGATCTTGTAGTTGACCCTGTGCTTGTGTCCATTGTGTTGCTAGGCACTGTTGCAAGGGCCGCATGAGTAATCTTGCGTTTGGGACAATGACTATGCATGAGGACATCATGCCTAGTAGTTTCATCACTAATTTTAGCTGATACTTCTGGTTTGGGTGCATGCTTTGTATTACGTTTTGGAATGCTTGTACCCTTTGTGGACTTGGAGTGGCAATCCCTTTTTTTGTGTTGATTGTTGCTCTTAAGTATTGTTGTATTTGACACGGCTGTAGGTGTGATTTTTGGTAGTTTAGTGAGAAACCTAGTTTGTGAAGGGTTTCTATGACGTATTTTGTGTGTTGAAATGAAAATGTCACTTACCCAGTGTACATCTGTTCGTGGCATCAGTCGCAGTAGATTCGCATGTTCTGCAATAGCTCGCCATCTGGTGTTGGGCCGGAGTGTTACAAGTTGTTTTTCTTCGAAGAAGTCTTTCGAGTCACGGGACCGAGTGACTCCTCCTTTTGTCTCCATTGCGCATGGGCGTCTACTCCATCTTCGATTGTTTTTCCCCGCAGAGGGTGAGGTAGGAGTTGAATTGTAGTAATAGTGCCCATGCAATGGAGTGACTAAGTATGCACTTATTTAAGGTTGAGATGATACATATATAAATAATTGAAGGTAACTTCCAAACTGCTACAGGCTCCCGGGGAGGCGGGTGGGCACATGCGAATCTACTGCGACTGATGCCACGAACAGATGTACACTGGGTAAGTGACATTTTCAGTTCGATGGCATCTGTCGCTGTAGATACGCATGTTCTGCAATAGACTAGTAAGCAGTTATTTCCCCAAAAGCGGTGGATCAGCCTGTAGGAGTGGAAGTAGTCTGAAATAATGTCCTTAATACAGCTTGACCTACTGTGGCTTGTTGTGCGGATAACACGTCTACACAGTAGTGCTTGGTGAATGTGTGAGGCGTAGACCATGTGGCTGCCTTACATATTTCTTGCATTGGGATGTTTCCTAGAAAGGCCATGGTAGCACCTTTCTTTCTGGTTGAGTGTGCCCTTGGTGTAATGGGCAGCTGTCGTTTAGATTTAAGGTAGCAGATTTGGATGCATTTAACTATCCATCTGGCTATACCTTGTTTTGAAATTGGGTTTCCTGCATGAGGTTTTTGAAATGCAATAAAGAGTTGTTTAGTCTTTCTGATGTTCTTTGTTCTGTCAATGTAATACATTAATGCTCTTTTGACATCTAATGTATGTAGTGCCCTTTCAGCTACGGTATCTGGCTGTGGAAAGAACACCGGAAGTTCCACTGTTTGATTTAGATGGAACGGTGAAATAACCTTTGGCAAAAATTTAGGATTGGTCCTTAGGACGACTTTATTTTTGTGTATTTGTATAAAAGGTTCCTGTATAGTAAACGCCTGAATCTCGCTTACTCTTCTCAGGGAAGTAATGGCGATGAGAAATGCCACCTTCCAGGTTAGGAACTGTATGTCGCAGGAGTGCATGGGTTCAAAAGGTGGACCCATAAGTCTAGTTAGGACAACATTTAGGTTCCATGAAGGAACAGGTAGTGTTCTTGGTGGTATAATTCTCCTAAGGCCCTCCATGAATGCTTTAATGACTGGTATTTTATATAGGGAAGTTGAATAGGTAGTCTGCAGGTATGCAGATATTGCTGCAAGGTGAATCTTAATGGAAGAGAAAGCTAGGTTAGATTTTTGTAAGTGAAGCAAGTAACCCACTACATGTTCTGGAGTTGTGTGTAATGGTTGTATTTGATTAATATGGCAGTAGCAAACAAACCTCTTCCATTTACTTGCATAGCAGTGCCTGGTGGATGGCCTTCTTGCTTGTTTTATGACTTCCATACATTCTTGGGTAAGTTGTAAGTGCCCGAATTCTAGGATTTCAGGAGCCAGATTGCTAGATTCAGCGATGCTGGATCTGGGTGTCTGATCTTTTGGTTGTGCTGTGTCAACAGATCTGGCCTGTTGGGCAATTTGATGCAGGGTACCACTGATAGGTCTAGCAGCGTTGTGTACCAGGGTTGCCTTGCCCAAGTTGGTGCTATTAATATGAGTTTGAGTTTGCTTTGACTGAGTTTGTTTACCAGGTAAGGAAGGAGAGGGAGAGGAGGAAAAGCGTAAGCAAATATCCCTGACCAGTTCATCCATAGGGCATTGCCTTGGGATTGTTTGTGTGGGTATCTGGATGCGAAGTTTTGGCATTTTGCGTTCTCCCTTGTCGCAAACAAGTCTATCTGAGGTGTTCCCCAGAGTTTGAAATAAGTGTTCAGTATTTGGGGGTGAATTTCCCATTCGTGGACCTGTTGGTGATCTCGAGAGAGATTGTCTGCGAGTTGATTTTGTATCCCTGGTATAAACTGTGCAATTAGGCGAATTTGGTTGTGAATTGCCCAATGCCAAATTTTTTGTGCTAACAGGCTTAACTGCGTGGAGTGCGTCCCTCCCTGCTTGTTTAGATAATACATTGTTGTCATGTTGTCTGTTTTGACGAGAATGTATTTGTGAACTATTATTGGTTGGAAAGCTTTTAGTGCTTGAAAAACTGCAAGAAGTTCTAGGTGATTGATATGCAGTTTTGTTTGATGTACGTTCCATTGTCCTTGTATGCTGTGTTGATCGAGGTGTGCTCCCCACCCTGTCATGGAAGCATCTGTTGTTATTACGTATTGTGGCACTGGGTCTTGGAAAGGCCGCCCCTTGTTTAAATTTATGTTGTTCCACCACAGAAGCGAGAGGTAAGTTTGGCGGTCTATTAACACCAGATCTAGAAGGTGACCCTGTGCTTGAGACCACTGTGATGCTAGGCATTGTTGTAAGGGCCTCATGTGCAGTCTTGCGTTTGGGACAATGGCTATGCATGATGACATCATGCCTAGGAGTTGTAATACCATCTTTGCTTGTATCTTTTGTGTTGGATACATGCGTTGTATGATGGTGTTGAAATTTTGAATTCTTTGTGGACTTGGAGTGGCTACTCCTTTTGATGTGTCTATTATGGCTCCCAGGTATTGTTGTACCTTGCGTGGCAGAATTTTGGATTTTGTGAAATTGACGGTGAACCCTAGTTTGAAGAGGGTTTGTATGATATGATTTGTGTGATTTGAGCACTCTATTAACGAATGGGCCTTGATTAGCCAGTCGTCTAGATATGGGAACACATGTATTTGCTGCCTTCTGATGTGTGCAGCGACTACCGCTAGACATTTGGTAAAGACTCTTGGTGCGGTTGTTAATCCGAAAGGCAGTACCTTGAATTGGTAATGTATTCCTTTGAATACAAACCTTAGGTATTTCCTGTGCGATGGGTGTATTGGTATATGGAAATAAGCATCCTTGAGGTCTAAAGTTGCCATGTAGTCGTGCAGCTTTAGCAATGGCAATACTTCTTGTAGTGTGACCATGTGGAAGTGGTCTGATTTGATGAAAGTGTTGACTACTCTGAGGTCTAGGATTGGTCTCAGTGTTTTGTCCTTCTTTGGTATCAGAAAGTACAGTGAGTAAACTCCTGTGTTTATTTGTGTGTTTGGCACTAATTCGATTGCATTCTTTTGCAATAGTGCCTGCACTTCTATCTCTAGGAGATTGGAATGGTGTGTTGTTAAATTTTGTGCTTTTGGTGGTATGTTTGGAGGGAACTGTAGAAATTCTATGCAGTAACCATGTTGGATAATTGCTAGAACCCAAGTGTCTGTAGTGATTTTCTCCCATGCTCTGTAAAAATGACCTATTCGTCCCCCCACTGGTGTTGTGTGGAGGGGGTGAGTGACATGTGAGTCACTGTTTAGTAGTAGGGGTTTTGGGGCTTTGGAATCTTCCTCTATTTCTAGGGAATTGCCCTCCTCTATATTGTCCCCGAAAACCTCCTCTATACTGTCCTTGGTAACTGGACGGTGTGGCTTGTGAGGTGCTGGCTTGTGTGCTTTGACCCCGAAACCCCCCTCGAAAGGGCGTTTTACGGAATGAGCTGTAATTCCCTCTGCTCTGCGGGGAGTAGAGTGCGCCCATGGCTTTGGCAGTGTCCGTATCTTTTTTGAGTTTCTCAATCGCTGTGTCCACTTCTGGACCGAACAGTTCTTTTTCATTAAAAGGCATATTGAGAACTGCTTGTTGAATCTCTGGTTTAAATCCAGACGTTCGGAGCCATGCATGCCTTCTGATAGTTACAGATGTATTAATTGTCCGTGCAGCTGTATCTGCAGCGTCCATGGAGGAGCGGATCTGGTTGTTGGAGATGGCCTGTCCCTCCTCAACCACTTGTTTTGCCCTATTTTGGAAGTCTTTGGGCAGATGTTCAATGAGATGTTGCATCTCGTCCCAGTGGGCTCTGTCATAGCGCGCAAGTAGTGCCTGGGAGTTCGCGATGCGCCACTGGTTTGCAGCTTGTGCTGCGACTCTCTTACCAGCTGCATCAAACTTGCGGCTTTCTTTATCTGGGGGTGGTGCATCTCCAGATGTGTGAGAGTTGGCCCTTTTCCTAGCTGCTCCTACAACAACAGAGTCTGGTGGCAGCTGTGTTGTGATGAAAGCCGGGTCCGTAGGAGGCGGCTTATACTTTTTTTCCACCCTTGGTGTGATTGCCCTACTTTTGACCGGGTCCTTAAATATGTCTTTTGCGTGCCGGAGCATACCAGGGAGCATAGGCAGGCTTTGGTAGGAGCTGTGGGTGGAGGAGAGTGTGTTGAACAAGAAATCATCCTCGACCTGTTCTGAGTGGAGGCTTACGTTGTGAAATTGTGCTGCTCTAGCCACCACCTGAGAGTACGCGGTGCTGTCTTCTGGTGGAGATGGTTTTGTAGGGTATGCCTCTGGGCTGTTATCTGACACTGGGGCGTCGTATAGGTCCCATGCGTCCTGGTCTTGGTCACCCTGGCTCATGGTGGTGTGAGCTGGGGAGTGTGATGGCGTTTGTGCTGGTGAAACGTTAATCACGGGCGGAGGAGAGGGTGGTGGTGTAACTCTTTTCACCACTTTTGGTTGTGGTGCTTGTTCCGTCTGGAACTCCAACCTTCTCTTTCTCCTAATGGGGGGAAGGGTGCTTATTTTTCCTGTCCCCTGCTGAATGAAGATACGCTTTTGCGTATGGTCCGCATCAGTTGCTTGTAGCTCTTCCTCAAACCTATGCTTCTGCATTTGGGAGGTTAGCGAGTGCTCTTCTGTATAAGAGCCTGAAGCTGGGTCGCTTGCAGTTTGTTTCGGCATCGAAACTTTGTCTGCGTGTTTTTTCGGCTCCGAGGTGACTTTTTTCCTTTTCGGGGCCGAAACCTCTCGGCGTCGATCTGTTTCGGTGCCGCTGTCTCGGCGTCGAGCCGTGTCCACACCGGCATCTCGGTGTCGAGGCTTGTCTCCAGCACTTTCTCGGTCCCGAGAAGGCTGCGTGCCGGTGTCTCGACCGGAGTCGGACGATCTCGGCACTGTTTGGGCCTTTTTCGGTGCCGACGGTCGGTCACCGATTTTATGGGTTGAGCCATGGCCTGGTGGCAGTGGCGTCCCCTGGGCCTTGTAAATGTTTCTTTGTGTGGTTTTCGACGTCTTACTCACGGTTTGTGTATCGTCGAATCCTTCGGAGTCTGAGTCTTGGATCGAGAAGGTACCTTCTTCTTCCTGTTCCTCGAACTCCCGTTGGGCTGTCGGTGCGGACGCCATTTGAAGTCTTCTGGCTCGACGGTCTCGGAGTGTTTTTCGGGACCGGAACGCACGACAGGCCTCGCAGGTGTCTTCGCTGTGCTCAGGTGACAGGCACAGGTTGCAGACCAAGTGTTGGTCTGTGTAGGGGTATTTATTGTGGCATTTGGGGCAGAAACGGAACGGGGTCCGTTCCATCGGCGTTCCTCAGCACGCGGTCGGGCCGACCAGGCCCCGACGGAGGATCGAAAAACTACCCCGAAGGGCACCGGAGCTCTTCGATCTTCGATGCGGTGTTGAATCTAACTACGCCGATCCCGAACGCAACAATACCGACGAAAATCTTCCGAAATTAACTATTTTTTCTGTTCCGAAACTCGGAGCGACAGGAACACGTCCGAACCCGATGGCGGAAAAAAAACAATCGAAGATGGAGTAGACGCCCATGCGCAATGGAGACAAAAGGAGGAGTCACTCGGTCCCGTGACTCGAAAGACTTCTTCGAAGAAAAACAACTTGTAACACTCCGGCCCAACACCAGATGGCGAGCTATTGCAGAACATGCGTATCTACAGCGACAGATGCCATCGAACACACTGTTCTTGAGTGTTGGTTTTGATTAACCAATCGTCCAGATACGGGAATACGTGTATGTGCTGTCTTCTGATATGTGCCGCTACTACTGCAAGGCATTTTGTAAATACCCTTGGTGCTGTTGTTATCCCGAATGGTAACACTTTGAACTGGTAATGTACTCCTTGGATTACAAACCTTAAGTATTTCCTGTGTGAAGGATGTATGGGTATAGGGAAGTACGCATCCTTGAGATCTAATGTCGTCATGTAGTCTTGTTGTTTGAGCAAGGGGATTACGTCTTGAAGTGTCACCATGTGAAAGTGATCTGATTTGATGTAAAGATTTAGGGGGTTATTACAACTTTGGAGGAGGTGTTAATCCGTCCCAAATGTGACGGATATACCACCAGCTGGGACGGATTAACACCTCCTCCAAAGTTGTAATAACCCCCTTAGTGTTCTGAGATCTAAGATGGGTCTTAGAGTTTTGTCCTTTTTGGGTATGAGAAAGTACAGGGAGTAAACCCCTGTTCCTTTCTGATGATTGGGTACTAGTTCTATTGCATCTTTTTGCAACAACGCTTGGACCTCTAGCTGTAATATATCCATGTGTTGTTTGGACATGTTGTGTGTTCTTGGAGGCACATTTGGTGGTAATTGTAGGAATTCTATGCAATAACCATGTTGGATGATGGCTAGGACCCACGAGTCTGTTGTTATTTCCTCCCAGTTTTGGTAAAAATCTGTTAGTCTCTCCCCCCCTCCCCTCCACTGGTGTTATGTGTTGGGGATTTGTGACACTGAAGTCACTGTTTGTTTTGAGGGGTCTTTGGAACTTCCCTCTAGTTTTAGGGAACTGTCCACCTCTGTATTGTCCCCGAAAGCCTCCTCTCTGATACTGGCTCTTCTATGTGGGCCTGGTTTGTGAGGTTGAGGGTTCTGTGGTTTGGCCCCGAAACCCCCCTCTAAATTGTGTCTTCCTAAATGTGCCTCTGCTATGTGGGGAGTAGAGCGCGCCCATGGCCTTGGCCGTATCTGTATCTTTTTTCAGCTTCTTGATAGCTGTGTCCACTTCCGGCCCAAACAACTGCTGTCCATTAAAAGGTATATTAAGCACAGCCTGTTGGATTTCGGGCTTCAATCCTGAGGTGCGTAGCCATGCGTGTCTCCGAATTGTGACAGCTGTATTTACAGTTCTTACAGCTGTGTCTGCTGCGTCCATTGCCGATCGTATCTGGTTATTCGAGATACTTTGGCCCTCTTCCACCACTTGTTGTGCACGCTTTTGGAATTCTTTGGGGAGATGTTCAATAAAGTGCTGCATTTCATCCCAGTGGGCTCTGTCATATCTTGACAGCAAAGCCTGTGAATTCGCAATGCGCCATTGATTGGCTGCTTGTGCTGCAACTCTTTTCCCCGCTGCATCGAACTCTCAACTTTCCTTGGCGGGTGGTGGTGCATCTCCAGAGGTGTGTGAATTCGCCCTTTTACGTGCTGCGCCTACTACTACTGAGTCAGGTGTCAGTTGCTGCGTGATGTACACAGGGTCTGTAGGGGGAGGCTTGTACTTTTTCTCTACCCTAGGTGTGATGGCCCTGCCTTTTACGGGCTCTTTAAATACTTGCTTTGCATGTTTCAACATTCCTGGTAGCACTGGAAGACTCTGGTACTGACTATGTGTTGACAAGAGAGTATTAAATAAAAAGTCATCTTCAATCGGTTCTGCGTGCAGTGTCACATTGTGAAAAGCAGCTGCTCTGGATACCACCTGTGTGTAAGCAGTACTGTCTTCAGGTGGTGATGGTCTTGCTGGGTAACAGTCAGGACTATTATCTGATACAGGCGCATCATAAAGATCCCATGCATCTGGGTCATCTTGGCTCATCCCTGTGTGCGTTGGAGACTGCATCATAGGTGGGGTAGCAATTGTTGATGGTAGCAGAGTTACTTGTTTTGCCACCTTTGCCTGTGGTTGTTTGTCTTTATCTTGGAAAGCAAGTTTCCTTTTCATCCTTATAGGAGGGAGAGTTCTTATCTTCCCTGTATCCTTTTGAATATGGAGCCTTCTCTGTGTATAATCTGGCTCCCCGGCTTCTAGCTCTTGTCCGAATTTATGGCCTTGCATTTGTGCTGAAAGGCCTTGTTCCTCGGTGTAGGAGCTTGTTTTCGGCTCCGAAGCCGGATGTTTCGGTACTGAAACCTTTTCAACCGTCTTTTTCGGCTCCGAAGCCACTTTTTTGTGTTTCGGTGTTCGGATCTCTCGGTGCCGACTCATCTCGGTGCCGGTATCTCGATGTCGAGATTGCTCGGGACCCGAGTCCCGGTGCCAAGAATGTTCTGTGCCGGTATCTCAACCGGAGTCGGATGACTTCGACACATGTGTTCCCTTTTTCGGTGCCGATGGACGGTCACCGATTTTACGGGTTAAGCCATGGCCTGCCGGCGGTGGCGTCCCCTGGGCCTTCATGATCTTGGTGTGAGTTTTGGCCGGGGCTGGTTTACTCACGGTTTTCGGCATCTGTTCTGTTTCGGGCTCGTCCGAGTAAGCAATGGAGAAAGTCTCTTCTTCCTCAATGTTGTGGTGTCCTGACGGCGCCGACGCCATTTGAAGCCTTCGTGCTCTCCGGTCCCGTAGCGTTTTTTTCGACCGAAACGCCCGACAGGCCTCGCAGGTATCCTCTTTGTGTTCTGGAGACAAACCCAAATTACAGACCAAATGTTGATCTGTATAAGGATACTTGTGGCATTCGGGGCAGAATCGGAATGGGGTCCGTTCCATTAGCCTTGAAGACGCACGCGGTCGGGCCGACGAGGCCCCGCCGGGGAATCGAAGCCCCGAAGGGCCATCGGAGCTTTTTCTTGATTCGGTGTCGATCTGCGTTAACTAACCCGATACAGAACGCAAACAATACTGTCGATTTTTCTGATATCTAACTAAGTTTCCGAACCGAAACACGGAGCGAAGAGGAACACGTCCGAACCCGATGGCGGAAAGAAGAAAATCTAAGATGGAGTCGACGCCCATGCGCAATGGAGCTGAAATGGGAGGAGTCCCTCGATCTCGTGACTCGAAAAGACTTCTTCGAAGAAAAACAACTTGTAACACTCAGAGCCCAACACTAGATGGCGGGATATGCACAGCATGTGTATCTGCTGCTACACATGCCATCGAACATATATATATATATATATATATCATAGACAGACAGATAATGGCAATAGACTTCAAATGTACGGTGGAGAGGGAGAAACCACTTATTTATTATGTTGGGGACATGTGGAATCTGTCAACATTTCACAATTTTCTGATATCAATTACAGAATTAGCATGTAACAAAAAAAAAACTGCCATACCTTTTTTTTATTGAAACTGATATGTTGTTATCAATTTTGACTAATAAATGGAAGCAACTCGCTTTGCATAAACTAAAGACTAATAAGAAGATAGAAGCGGCCTGGTTGGCAAAATGTAAAAGGTATCAAACAGTTTTCCTACTAGTGAAGGCATCAAAGTGGCTCCAATAAGAAAATAATCCTGAAGTTGCCCTAACATAACTTGTAATTGAAACAAACTTAATAAACATAAGTCTTTTGGTTTCAAGTGTTTTTGCCAACGCAGATTTATGAACAACTCTATAAACAGTGCTCACACTCTGATCAATGGAACAAAAAGGCTGGTCCCCAAAACTTTGCACAATTTAGAGAGAGAACATAGATTGACAAAGCTGAAGGAAGATGGGTAGTGTAATGGTAAAAGATCTCAGGAATTAAAAAAGGCTTGATGGTCTTTCGCTCAACAACAAGCATTCATGTTATGGTTTTCCCAATGTAGACTTTTTCCCCATTTTCCCTGTATCCAAGTTTGTTGGACTTTTTTGCTTATGCAGGGTCATCCCCAATCTTTTTGCCTCCTGCCTCCTATTTTTTCTGACCGTTTGCTGTTGTTTTTTTTAATTTTTTTTTTTTTTAACTCTGAGCACTTTACCACTGCTAACCAGTGATAAAGTGCATATGCTCTCTGTGTAAATTGTATTGGTAATTGGCTTATCCATGATTGGCAAATTTGATTTATTAGTAAGTCCCTAGTACAGTGCACTAGAGGTGCCCAGGGCCTGTAAATCAACTGCTACTAGTGGGCCTGCAGCACTAGTTGTGCCACCCACATAAGTAGCTCTGTAATCATGTCTCAGACCTGCTACTGTAGTGTCTGTGTGTGCAGTTTTAACTGTAAATTCGACTTGGCATGTGTACCCACTTGCCAGGCCTAATCCTTCCCTTTTCTTACATGTAAGGCACCCCTAAGGTGGGCCCTAGGTAGCCCCAAGGGCAAGGTGCAGTGTATGGTTAAGGTAGGACATATAGTAATGTGTTTTATATGTCCTGACAGTGAAATATTGCTAAATTCGTTTTTCACTGTTGCAAGGCCTGTCCCTCTCATAGGTTAACATGGGGGCTACCTCTAAATATGATTAAAGTGTAGATTCCCTTTGGGAGCGGATGGACATGTGGAGTTTGGGGTCTCTGAGCTCACAATTAAAAAATACATCTTTTAGTAAAGTTGATTTTAAGATTGTGCGTTTGAAAATGCCACTTTTAGAAAGTGAGCATTTTCTTCCTTATACCATTTCTGTGACTCTTCCTGTTTGTGGATTCCCTGTCTGGGTCAGTTTGACAGTTGGGCTGGTTGCACCTCACACTAGACAGTGACACAAAGGGAGCTGGGGTGTAGCCTGCATAGCCTGATGAGCCATCTGTGCTAGGAGGGAGGGGAGGAGTGGTCACTCACACCTGAAAGGGCTGTGCCTGCCCTCACACAATGCAGTCTCCAACTCCCTGGTGAGTGTCTGGGGCCTGGCCTGGCCAAGGCAGGATTTCACATTCCAAAGAGACTTTCCTTTGAAGTAGGCCTACTTCAAAGGAGAAATTGGGTATAAAAAGGGCACCCAAAACCACAGACTTTAGAAACACTTCTGGAACCAAGAGGAACCTCTGCCTGGAGAAGAACTCAATAGCTGAGGAAGAAGAGCTGCCCTGCCTGTGACTGTGCTTTGAGGAGCTATCCTGCAGTTGCTGCTTCTTCCAGAGTAAGAGGGCAAAGACTGGTCTTTGTGTGCCTTCCATCTTGAAAAGAAATCTCCAAGGGCTTTATCTAAAGCTTGCCTCCTGTTGTTTGAAGTCTCAGGGACAGCAAAGACTTCTCTCTGCCAGCACCTGGAGTCTCTGGAGAGTTCCTGGGACCCTGAAAGGAGAAGCTGGCAGCCTAAAGACAAGAAAATCCACGCACTGAGCACCGTGCGGGGACAAGATTGACACGAATTCGATCTGCGGCTGAAAAAACGACGCGCCGCCAGCTCCACAGCTGAGAAACTACGCTCGCAGGAAAAGCGACCAAAGAATCGACGCACAGGGCAGGAGAAACTACGCGCAGCATCGCTGGCGGAGGCTGGGAGATCACAACCTGTGCGGTGGGATTTTTGGATCATCGTGCGGCCGGATTTTTGACTCCAGTACCGCCGTGCGGAGTTATTTTTTATGCACACCCGCCCGTGCGGGGTTATTTTTGACGCGGACCAGGTACATTTTCACTCTAGCAGCGCTAGTGTGTGTTTAAAACTACTTAGACTCTTTTTGCATTTTTATTGATAACTTGTGTATGGTGGATTTTTGTCGTTTTGGTCTTGTTTTGTTTAGATAAATATTTCCTATTTTTCTAAACCTCTGTTGTGTCATATTGTAGTGTTTTCATTAAGTTACTGTGTGTGTTGGTACAAATACTTTACACCTAGCACTCTGAAGTTAAGCCTACTGCTCGGCCAAGCTACCAAGGGGGTAAGCAGGGGTTAGCTGAGGGTGATTCTCTTTTACCCTGACTAGAGTGAGGGTCCTTGCTTGAACAGGGGTTAACCTGACTGTCAACCAAAGACCCCATTTCTAACAAAGCTGACTCTCTCTAAGCATATACCTTATTCACCTGCAAAATTCACAAAATTAAATGTGAAGGTAGTATAGCCTATCGGATCTAGAAAAAATTAGAACAATATAGTCTTTATATCTTCCCACGGAGCAAGACATTGGTAAGAGTAATACCTACTGACACACAACGTGTTACTCATCACTTAAGGAAACAATCTCCACAATGTGCAACACCGCGCCCTGCAGCTGGCTGCTATAGTTCCTAAGCCTGTGAGTCTCTCACACTACTTCCCAGGCAGGCAGAAGGCTGTCTGGTGACAGGTGACCTCGTGAGGCCACTGGACAACCAGTCTCCAAATAGCAACTTTTTAAAAGTAGCATTTCTTTAACAGTGACATTACCCCTGACGCGGGCTTCAAGTCGAGTTTAATGACTATTAATTTGATACCTTACAGCACCCAGCATGTAGTCACATTCTGCTGAGTATTCAGCTGGTAACCCGGCGTTAGCCAATGGTGCTTCATGCATTTCCATAGCAAAACAACAATTTGGAGGTGTTGCTGCTAAGGCACGTATAAAAATACATGTCCTGCTTAATAATACACAGCTTTCTGCCTTCGAGCTCTATATTCCTTCCTTCGGAGAGGCTTGCATATACTGTTAAGGGAAGTAGTGGTTTTGACATTAGTTTGAATGGCAAAGTCTAACAAACATTGTGACCAATGCTCTTCTAGTCTGCAATGGCAGGACGGGAGCCATTTTGTATTTTGTTACACACAGTGTGGCACAATCAGTGCTGAAGCCCTGGAAGGAGATAATGCCTTACATACCCTGGGTACCATAAATTAGGGACTTGTAAGTAAATCAGTCCTTGGCAATTGAGGATAGCCAATTCGACATACATGTTGTAAGGGGTTAGGACACTGGGACGAGGTATGGTCAGCAAGCCTCAGTGCACTCTGTCGAAAAACCAGCAGCTAGTAGTCCAAAATGGGGGGTACAAATTAGGGGTAACCCACAAAAAGCCAGATTCCTTACATCAAATAATTAAATAATTTCCTCACTGGTGACACACAATTACCACCACCGCAGAAGGCACAGGCCATATTTTTATCCTGGCTATGTCCACAGACTCTCTAAACTCATACAGCCCATCCAAACTCATAAGCTAGTACGCTTCCAGTAAGCAGTGTAACACCACTCTCCGAAGAAACTATACCGCTAGACATACCCTAATCTAAACACACATTCTCATTTCAGCCTGGTTCTTCCTTTACCTCTACAGTGCTTCCCTTTCCCTTCAGTCATAGTGCCAATCTAGCTGCATTATTGTTTTTTAGCCTAATACCTTACCGCCATCCCCTTTCTGGGTGCCTTTTTCAAGTCTGACTGTGTCATCCTTTTCACATTATAGCATTTACATATAGTTAGGCAATAATAATTTTTAATTACATTAATACATTTTGTGAAAGGGGGCCATTAACAAAAACCCTTATCCAGTGCAACAAATTGGCACACTAATGTGTACTGTGACTCTGTTTTACTTTACTATTGGCTTTGTAATAGGTGTTGTGTGGTTAAAATCAATAAAATAAGCTTAAAAATAAACCTTATCCATTCCCTGACAAAATAAAGGGTTTCATCATGTTATATATTCTTTGCATGGAGTATCCTCCTGCAGATCTTTATAGATTTTAACAATTTCAGAAACTCAGACTGTAAGGAAATGCCTCGTTGGCATGGTTACCCCCTGACATTTTGCCTTTGCTGATGCCAAGTTATGATTTGAAAGTGTGCTGAGGCCTGCTAACCAGGCCCCAGCACCAGTGTTCTTTCCCTAAAACTGTACCTTTGTCTCCACAATTGGCACACCCTGGCATCCCGGTAAGTCCATTGTAACTGGTACCCCTGGTACCAAGGGCCCTGATGCCAGGGAAGGTCTCTAAGGGCTGCAGCATTTCTTATGCCACCCTGGGGACCCCTCACTCAGCACAGACACACTGCTTGCCAGCTTGTGTGTGCTGGTGGGGAGAAAATGACCAAGTCCACATGGCACTCCCCTCAGGGTGCCATGCCAACCTCACACTGCCTATGTCATAGATAAGTCCCCCCTCTAGCAGGCCTTACAGTCCTAAGGCAGGGTGCACTAAACCATAGGTGAGGGCATAGGTGCATGAGCACTATGCCCCTACAGTGTCTAAGCAAAACCTTAGACATTGTAAGTGCAGGGTACCCATAAGAGTATATGGTCTGGGAGTCTGTCATGCACGAACTCCACAGCACCATAATTGCTACACTGAAAACTGTGAAGTTTGGTATCACACTTCTCAGCACAATAAATGCACACTGATGCCAGTGTAAATTTTATTGTGAAATACACCCAGAGGGCATCTTAGAGATGCCCCCTGAAAACATACCCGACTTCCAGTGTGGGCTGACTAGTTTTGCCAGCCTGCCACACACCAGACATGTTGCTGGCCACATGGGGAGAGTGCCTTTGTCACTCTGCGGCCAGGAACAAAGCCTGTACTGGGTGGAGGTGCTTCTCACCTCCCCCTGCAGGCACTGTAACACCTGGCGGTGAGCCTCAAAGGCTCACCCCCTTTGTTACAGCGCCACAGGGCATCCCAGCTAGTGGAGATGCCCGCCCCCTCCGGCCACGGCCCCACTTTTAGCGGCAAGGCCGGAGGAGATAATGAGAAAAACAAGGAGGAGTCACTGGCCAGTCAGGACAACCCCTAAGGTGTCCTGAGCTGAGGTGACTCTGACTTTTAGAAATCCTCTATCTTGTAGATGGAGGATTCCCCCAATAGAATTAGGGATGTGCCCCCCTCCCCTCAGGGAGGAGGCACAAAGAGGGTGTAGCCACCCTCAGGACTAGTATCCATTGGCTACTAACCCCCCCAGACCTAAACACACCCCTAAATTGAGTAGTTAGGGGCCCCCAGAACCAAGCAAGAGAGACCGGCCTGTCTCCCCACTTCAAGAAAAACTGCAACAGCGACGCGTCCCCCAGGGTCCAGCGACTTCTGAAGCCTCAGAGGACTACCCTGCATCTAAAAGGACCAAGAACTCCCGAGGACAGCGGCCCTGTTCCACAAAGACTGGAACTTACAACAAAGAAACAACTTTTAAAGGACTCCACGTTTCCAGCCGGAAGCGTGAGACTTGCCACTCTGCACTCAACGCCCCCGGCTCGACCAGCGGAGAAACAACACTACAGGGAGGACTCCCCAGCGACTGCGAGCCCGTGAGTAGCCAGAGTTGACCACCCCTGTTCCCCCACAGCGACGCCTGCAGAGGGAATCCAGAGGCTCCCCCTGACCGCGACTGCCTGCTTCAAAGAACCCAACGCCTGGTAAAGACACTGCACCCGCAGCCCCCAGGACCTGAAGGATCTGACCTCCAGTGTAGAAGCGACCCCCAGGTGGCCCTCTCCCTTGCCCAGGTGGTGGCTACCCCGAGGAGCCCCCCCTTGCCTGCCTGCTTCGCTGAAGAGACCCCTGGGTCTCCCATTGGATTACATTGCAAACCTGACGCCTGTTTGTACTCTGCACCCGGCCGCCCCTGTGCCGCTGAGGGTGTACTTTCTGTGCTGACTTGTGTCCCCCCGGTGCCCTACAAAACCTCCCTGGTCTGCCCTCCGAAGTCGCGGGTACTTACCTGCTGGCAGACTGGAACCGGGGCACCCCCTTCTCCATTTAAGCCTATGCGTTTTGGGCACCACTTTGACCTCTGCACCTGACCGGCCCTGAGCTGCTGGTGTGGTAACTTTGGGGTTGACCTAAACCCCCAACGGTGGGCTACCTTGGACCCAACTTTGAACCCTGTAGGTGTTTTACTTACCCGCAAAACTAACCAATACTTACTTCCCCCAGGAACTGTTAAAAATTGCAGTGTCTAGTTTTAAAATAGCTTATTGCCATTTTTGCCAAAACTGTACATGATATTGTGTTGATTCAAAGTTCCTAAGATACGTGAGTGAAATACCTTTCATTTGAAGTATTACTTGTAAATCTTGAACCTGTGGTTCTTAAAATAAACTAAGATAATATATTTTTCTATATAAAAACCTATTGGCCTGGAATTGTCTTTGAGTGTCTATTCCTCATTTATTGCCTGTGTGTGTACAACAAATGCTTAACACTACCCTCTGATAAGCCTACTGCTCGACCACACTACCACAAAATAGAGCATTAGAATTATCTCTTTTTGCCACTATCTTACCTCTAAGGGGAACCCTTGGTCTCTGTGCATGCTATTTCTTACTTTGAAATAGTACATACAAAGCCAACTTCCTACGCAGACAGTCTGAGGTGAGGCGACCACATAAAACTGACAACAAGCAAGTTGTCATAATATAACCTTTAAAGTGCCATGACAAATTACTAACCCAAAATCTAGGTTTTTATGATACTGATAATGAGCCAAAAGGAACTAGTTCTCCAGAGTCACTGTTGCAAATGAAAATTAAGCACAGCTAAAAAGGGGTCACCAATTTGATGGATCCTTCCAGATTTCTGAATATATTCACAAAGGAGTATGAAGGGAAATTGAAGAAAGACAAATTACTTTGTCCTGTATTTTAAGGAACAGGTACTAGAGGCATTCCTAAGCAGCAATGTGCTTCCTTTATCTATATAAAAAAGCAAATATTATTTCACTACTAGAGGCCTTAACCACTGTTAATATTTAATGTAATCGAAGTGTGCATTTCTAAAGCACAAAACATAACACAAAAAGGTTTCTTTGCACTGTTGAAGCTTTTATGCGGTCTAAGGGCAATGCCAGGCAAAATACATCTAGTTGCAGAAGCAAAAGGAGCCACCCCTGTCACACAGAACAATCCCAGATGGAGTTCATTTTTAAGGGATACTGGCAATTTTGTCTACCATTTTGCTCTGATCATCCTGAATGATTTGCCACCCCAGGAGAATATGAAGAATCTTGAAATACTGAGAAGACATCAACCTGTGGGTTCATTTATATTGTATGAATTGTAATATGCTTGGTTGGTGTGGTAGATTCTCTGGATTAGGCACACTGCTATAAAATGTGTTTGTCTGCCATTAGTCAGTGAATCGCCAGAAATGAGCCCAAAACTATCCAATTTTGATCAGGCCAGAGGTCAGATGTGCTGTGGCATTTTGAATATAAAGTCGATTTACTTGGTCAGACCTAAACAGATAATATTACAACAGTGTATCGTGGCATAAACACATTGATTACCATAATCATATTGAGAAAAAGGGAGAAATGTTTTTACTCTCCCCAGCAGTTTTATTGGAAAAGCCAAGATTTAGAAACTGCTGATACCTGTTTATCCAGAAATAGCTTGCGGCCAGTTAAATCCAATGGGATCACTTCATGACACCTCACTAAGATGATGTGGGTTTGACGCGGCTGTCCTTTATTGCATTTGCAAAACACAACTCAACAGTAGTTCATATCAGAACTATTTCAACTCATCTCAAAGGGCTATTTTTGGGTCAGCATTACAGGATTCAAATCAATACATTTTAGGTGGTATTTCTGTTCATATCCCAAGTTGATTAACATGGTAACTGGAATGACTTTTCCTATTCCAAATTACCAGTATTCTCAGCAACAACAATTTGAGGGAAATGTGTGCAGAAATGAAAATGTCACTTACCCAGTGTACATCTGTTCGTGGCATTAGTCGCTGCAGATTCACATGTTTGGCACAGTCCGCTGCCTGGTGTTGGGCTCGGAGTATTACAAGTTGTTTTTCTTCGAAGAAGTCTTTTTGGTCACGGGACCGAAGGACTCCTCCCTCTTTGGCTCCATTGCGCATGGGCGTCGACTCCATCTTAGATTGTTTTCCCCGCAGAGGGTGAGGATGGAGTTGTTTGGTATAAATAGTGCCCATGCAATGGAGTGAATATGTATGTATGATAAGAGTTTCTAATAATTATTTACAAATGTTCAGATGTTGAAGGTTCATGATCTACTTCTAAACGGCTACAGGCTTCCCGGGGAGGTGGGAGGGTACATGTGAATCTGCAGCGACTAATGCCACGAACAGATGTACACTGGGTAAGTGACATTTTCAGTTCGATGGCATATGTTGCTGCAGATACACATGTTTGGCATAGACTATAAAGCAGTTACCTCCCCTAAAAGCGGTGGTTTAGCCTGTAGGAGTTGAAGTAGTTTGGAATAATGTTCTTAGTACAGCTTGGCCCACTGTAGCTTGTTGTGCATTTAGTACGTCTACACAGTAGTGTTTATTAAACGTATGAGGCGTAGACCAGGTTGCAGCCTTACATATTTCGCTCATAGGAATGTTTCCTAGAAAGGCCATTGTAGCACCTTTCTTTCTGGTTGAGTGTGCCTTTGGTGTAATAGGCAATTCTCTTTTGGCTTTAAGATAGCATGTTTGAATGCATCTGACTATCCATCTAGCAATGCCTTGTTTAGAGATTGGATTTCCTATGTGTGGTTTTTGAAAAGCTATGAACAGTTGTTTTGTTTTCCTGATTAGCTTTGTTCTGTCAATGTAATACATTAGTGCTCTTTTGATGTCTAATGTATGTAGTGCCCTTTCAGCCACAGAATTTGGTTGTGGGAAGAACACTGGCAATTCTACCGTTTGATTTAAATGGAATGGTGAGATTACTTTTGGCAGAAATTTTGGATTTGTTCTTAGAACTATTTTATTGTTGTGTATTTGAATAAATGGTTCTTGTATGGTAAATGCCTGTATTTCACTTACTCTTCTGAGGGATGTGATTGCAATGAGAAATGCGACCTTCCAGGTTAGATATTGCATTTCACAGGAATGCATGGGTTCGAAAGGGGGACCCATGAGTCTTGTTAAGACGATGATAAGGTTCCATGAAGGAACTGGTGGTGTTCTTGGTGGTATAATTCATTTTAGCCCTTCCATCAATGCTTTAATAACTGGTATTCTAAATAGAGACGATGAATGAGTAGTTTGTAGGTAAGCAGATATAGCTGCGAGGTGTATTTTTATAGATGAAAAAGCGAGATTTGCTTTTTGCAAATGTAGTAAGTATCCTACTATGTCTTTAGTAGAGGCATGTACTGGTTGTATTTGATTGGCATGGCAGTAGTAAACAAATCTTTTCCACTTAGATGCATAGCAGTGTCTAGTGGAAGGTTTTCTAGCTTGTTTTATGACCTCCATGCATTCTTGTGTGAGGTCCAAGTGTCCGAATTCTAGGATTTCAGGAGCCAAATTGCCAGATTCAATGATGCTGGGTTTGGATGTCTGATCTGTTGTTTGTGTTGTGTTAACAGATCTGGCCTGTTGGGTAGTTTGACATGCGGTACTAGTGAAAGGTCTAGTAGAGTTGTATACCAAGGTTGTCTTGCCCATGTGGGTGCTATCAGTATGAGTTTGAGTTGGTTTTGACTCAACTTGTTTACTAGATATGGAAGGAGAGGGAGAGGGGGAAAAGCGTACGCAAATATCCCTGACCAATTCATCCATAGAGCATTGCCTTGTGATTCGCGGTGTGGGTACCTGGATGCGAAGTTTTGGCATTTTGAGTTTTCTCTTGTTGCGAACAAATCTATCTGGGGTGTTCCCCAAATTTGAAAGTACTTGTTCAGAACTTGGGGGTGAATTTCCCATTCGTGGACTTGTTGGTGGTCTCGCGAAAGGTTGTCTGCTAGTTGGTTTTGTATTCCTGGAATAAATTGTGCTATTAGGCGAATGTTGTTGTGAATCGCCCACTGCCAAATTTTTTGTGTTAGGAGGCACAATTGTGTTGAGTGTGTTCCTCCTTGTTTGTTTAGATAATACATTGTTGTCATGTTGTCTGTTTTGACAAGAATGTATTTGTGTGTTATTATGGGTTGGAAGGCTTTTAACGCTAGAAATACTGCCAACAGTTCTAGGTAATTGATATGAAGTTTTGTTTCGTGTATATGCCATTGTCCTTGAATGCTGTGGTGATTGAGGTGTGCTCCCCACCCTGTCATGGAAGCATCTGTTGTTATAACGTATTGAGGCACTGGGTCCTGAAACGTCCGCCCTTTGTTTAAATTTTTGCTGTTCCACCATAGAAGCGAGAGGTATGTTTGGCGGTCTACCAACACCAGATTTTGAAGTTGACCCTGTGCCTGTGACCATTGTGATGCTAGACACTGTTGTAAGGGTCGCATGTGTAGTCTTGCGTTTGGGACAATGGCTATGCATGATGACATCATGCCTAGAAGTTTTAGCGCAAATTTTGCTTGTATCTTTTGGTTTGGAAACATAGCACTTATTAGCTTGTGGAATGCCTGCACTCTTTGTGGACTTGGAGTGGCAATTCCTTTTGATGTGTTGATGGTTGCTCCTAGATATTGTTGTGTTTGACACGGTTCTAGGTGTGATTTTGTGTAGTTGATGGAAAACCCCAGTTTGTGAAGGGTTTGTATGACAAAGGTGGTGTCGTTTGCGCATTTTTTTACTGTGTTGGTTTTGATTAGCCAGTCGTCTAGGTAAGGGAACACATGTATCTGTTGTCTCCTGATGTGTGCTGCTACTACTGCTAGACATTTTGTGAACACTCTTGGTGCAGTTGTTATTCCGAATGGCAACACCTTGAATTGGTAATGTATTCCTTTGAATACGAACCGTAGGTACTTTCTGTGAGAAGGGTGTATTGGTATATGAAAGTACGCATCCTTTAGGTCTAATGTGGTCATGTAATCTTGCTGTTTGAGCAGTGGAATGATGTCTTGTAGTGTGACCATGTGAAAATGGTCCGATATGATGTAGGTATTTAGTGTCCTGAGATCTAATATTGGTCTCAATGTTTCGTCTCTTTTTGGGATTAGAAAGTACAGGGAGTAAACTCCTGTGTTTTTTTGTTGTACTGGTACTAATTCTATTGCATCCTTTTGCAGTAGTGCTTGAACTTCTAGTCCTAAAAGTTCTAAATGATGTTGTGACATTTTGCGTGTTTTGGGGGGGATGTTTGGTGGGAAGTTGTGGAATTCTATGCAATAGCCATGTTGGATTATTGCTAATACCCAATTGTCTGTTGTAATCTGTTGCCAAGATTGGTAGAATTGGCTTAGTCTTCCCCCCACTGGTGTTGAGTGAAGGGGTTGCGTGACTTGAAAGTCACTGTTTAGGTGGAGGTGTTTTTGGAGTCTGGAATCTTCCCCTACTCCTTGGGAATTGACCCCCCCGATATCCCCTGAAACCACCCCTTTGGAAGGAACCCTGATATGGTGTGGTTCTTGATTGTTGGCTGGTGGTGTCTGTGGGTTGGCCACGAAACCCCCCTCTAAATGGAGTTTTTCTGAAAGAGCCTCTGCTCTGCGGGGAGTAGAGTGCGCCCATGGCTTTGGCCGTGTCTGTGTCCTTTTTAAGTTTTTCAATGGCTGTATCCACTTCCGAGCCAAACAGTTGTTTCTCGTTGAAGGGCATATTAAGGACAGCCTGCTGGATTTCAGGTTTGAAGCCTGAAGTGCGTAACCAAGCGTGTCTCCTTATGGTGACAGCAGTGTTGACTGTTCTTGCTGCAGTATCGGCTGCGTCTAGTGAAGAGCGGATTTGATTGTTTGAGATCGTTTGTCCCTCTTCCACTATTTGCTGCGCCCTTTTTTGGTATTCCTGGGGAAGATGGTCTACGAGAAGTTGCATCTCGTCCCAGTGTGCGCGGTCATATCTGGCCAGCAGCGCTTGTGAATTTGCGATGCGCCACTGGTTGGCTGCCTGTGACGCCACTCTTTTCCCTGCCGCGTCAAATTTTCGGCTTTCTTTGTCCGGAGGTGGGGCGTCGCCAGATGTATGTGAATTTGCTCTTTTGCGAGCTGCCCCTACTACCACAGAGTCGGGTGGTAACTGCGAAGTAATAAACACTGGGTCTGTGGGTGGTGGTTTGTATTTCTTATCCACCCTTGGGGTGATGGCTCTTGATTTTACGGGCTCCTCAAAAATTTGTTTCGCGTGCCGTAACATCCCTGGTAGCATTGGGAGACATTGATATTGGCTATGTGTAGCCGAGAGGGTGTTAAATAAGAAATCATCCTCTATAGGATCGGAATGCAGTTGGACATTGTGGAAGTCTGCAGCCCTAGCCACCAGTTGCGAGTATGAGGTACTGTCCTCTGGCGGTGACGGCTTTGTGGGGTATGACTCGGGATCATTGTCCGGCACTGGGGTGTCATACAGGTCCCAGGCGTCTTGATCCTGATCGTCATGACTTATGGTAGTTTGCGCTGGTGAGTGCATTTGTGGCGGTGTTTGTGCCGGCGATGCCTGTGGAGGAGAGGGCGGAGGCGTGACTTTTTTAACCACTTTGGCTTGTGGTTGTGTGTCATCCTTTGGAAGTCCGATCCTTCTTTTCCTCATGATTGGGGGAAGGGTTGATATCTTCCCTGTATCTTGCTGGATGCACAGTCTCTTTTGTGTGTAGTCCGATTCTACACTTTGGAGCTCTTGTCCAAATTTGTGCATTTGGCCACTTAGTCCTTGTTCCTCTGAGTAGGATGAAGGTGTGGTATTTTTCGGCGCCGAGAGAGAATCTTTTTTCGGTTTCGGCACCGACAGAATTTTTGTTCCTTTCGGCATGGATTCTCGGTGCCGATGTTTTTCGGTGCTGGTATCTTGTTTTTGTCTCTCGGAGCCGCTTTCTCGGCTCCGAGGTTGCTCCATGGCGGTCCCTCGACCGGAGTCGGGTGTCTTCGCTATGGGCGTGCCCTTTTTCGGCCCCTTCGACGGGTCGCCTGATTTATGGGTCGAGCCATGGCCTGTTGGCAGTGGCGTCCCCTGGGCTTTCGGTTTGTCGATGGATTTACTTTTCGGCGTCTTACTCACAGTTTGTTGCTGTTGTTCGACGTCGGAGTCTCTGGATTCTGATTCCGGAACCGAGAATGTTTCCTCTTCGTCGTCGAAACGTTGTTTTGTCGACGTGGACGCCATTTGGTGACGCCTGGCTCTTCGGTCCCGGAGTGTTTTTCTGGACCGGAAGGCTCGACAGGCTTCACAGGTATCCTCCTTGTGCTCGGGGGACAAGCACAAGTTACAGACCAAGTGCTGATCTGTATAAGGATACTTACTGTGACATTTTGGGCAGAAACGAAACGGGGTCCGTTCCATCGGCTTCGATGTCGCACGCGGTCGGGCCGACCAGGCCCCGATGGGGGATCGAAACTGCGCCAAAGTCTTCCGATGATCGGTGTCGATGTACCTAACTATCCCGATACCGAACGGAACAATACCGACGCTTTCTTCCGAGATTCTGACTAACTTTCCGAACCGAAACACGGAGCGAAAAGGAATACGTCCGAACCCGACAGCGGAAAAAAAACAATCTAAGATGGAGTCGACGCCCATGCGCAATGGAGCCAAAGAGGGAGGAGTCCTTCGGTCCCGTGACCAAAAAGACTTCTTCGAAGAAAAACAACTTGTAATACTCCGAGCCCAACACCAGGCAGCGGACTGTGCCAAACATGTGTATCTGCAGCAACATATGCCATCGAACATAAGTTTTCACATCAGATTACCCTCTGCTTGACAGAAGAGGGTCTTTCTGAGCTTACATCATGGGGAAGCACTTCTGGCTCAGCTGGGACAAAAGATGATGTTTATTCACATGTGAACATATTCTTGTGGTCTTTTGTTCTGGAGGTGTGCCATTTAAGAACAGCAGTTCACAATGAGTTGTAATACAGCTATGTGAATAGTAATGAATATAATTGTATGTGAATATATCATGAAGCTATTAAGTAATACAAGCAACAGTCACGGTGAAAATTCTAAATGTATTGTCACTCTCAGTCAGAAATCAAATAGTTTGGCAGTGAACTGGTGATTTCCCCACCACAGAAAGCTGGATTTCAGAGAACTAAGAGGGAAACTCCTGGAAGCATGCTGGACCCAAGAAAGGGCACATCCACTGACTGAGGTCTAGTAAAAGAAAATGCAGCTTCCCAGAACAGGCTAAATTGTGCAGACCGAATTGGGCACAGAAGTCTAAATCAAGCAGGACAAACAAGCCCAAACTGAACAGTTAAGTAAATAAGGTTGACAGCAGACACAAAACATTTGCTGAATGACCTGTGCAGAACTGAGATACATGACATATTGAGATATATGACGCAGGCTGGGCTAGGCATGAGCCGGGGACATAAGTTCAGCCAAACACAGACCCTCATACAAGGCAGGAACTAAAACACCTACACTAAGTTAGAACCAGTGAGGCCTCAGCTCAAAGGACTAAAAAGACAAGCAAGTACACCAAACCATGTGAGAACAGGCAGCCCAACAGTAAAACAGACAAGCCTTACCTAGCACCATCACAGAAGATGGCATTCATAGAAGAGGTACTAAACACACCACTTAAAAAGGTATTTGATTCTGAGAGGATTGCAGATATTATGGATATGCAGAATGAAAACAAAGAGGCACAAATGCACCAGAAGACATGGACAAGCAAGGCCCAATCAGATGCTTCCATGGCAGCTGAATTCCATTTTTGGTTTTAGCAGTTGTAGCATATTCACTTCTAAAAGCACCACTTACTGCAAGGACACATTTATGTTTTTCACATACACCAGTGCACAAACACAAGTATGTTCTCACATACACCGTTATTAAAAGTGACAACTCTACGCCAAAAGCTTTATATTTATCCTTTGCTAGCAGGGTTTACGTTTAGCATGGTAGCACAATCTCCCATTACGGTGCGTTGTAATAATTACTAACCGGGTACAGTAATATGTAGCAGTGGAGTGATCACTGAACCACTGCTATTGTAATGTATTTGATGATGTTGAAGCATGAAACCAGACCTGCTCAAGAGACCAACATATCCTGTAGACCTGGGCCCTCGAGCAACCATAAGAAAGGCAGAGATGCCCAAGTGCTGGCAATTAGAAGGACCCATGCCCCCTGCCCCCACCCAGCCACCAAAATGGAGAGAGGCACTCCCTTTGCAAACATGTGAATGGCCGAAGCAGACCTTTCCCCAAAGAATTAAATAACCATTAAATGGAAAGTCCAACAATGAAATCTATGCCTTCCCTAAAGGCCTGAGTGGCACAAATATGGATGATAACACATGGATATGGAAGAGTCCATGCACCAGGTTACTGCTCATCGAATCAAGGCCCAAATGAGGAAGCTGTTTGATGGCCCAAACAAGCTGTAAATCACCTCTGCAAAGGACCCACTCACATTTTCTGTGTAATCTTCCAAAGGCCACTGAAGTAATGGGCCAACAAACCTATGCCTATACAAGAACGGAGAGCCAGGACCTCCAGAAAAAATACCTTTTTTAAGGGGGGCTCTTATCATCATGCTGCCACTCTGCCATCTGTTGAGAACACACAGAAGAAAAAGAGGAGTCACAAAACCCATAAACCAAGAAAGGCTGTGCATGATTATCAGCCATAAGCACAGTACACAAGAAGACTGGCCCATCTGGAGCCAGACGATACTGACAAGTGATCAATTCATTGAGAGCGCAGACCAGCTTTCTTCAGACCTGAATAGTAGCCAGCAACAAAAACAGTGTCAAGATCTAAGTTGGGGAATGAATTGGGTCAGTGAAAGACCTACCCATGAACAAGAATGACTCCAAATGAGGACAAACACCCCTTCAAGCACAATGACCTTAATAGGTCACATGAAGAAGGACCTGACAGGGGGAAATGCATCCTCAGGATCTCTGAGGCCAGACCTGGAAGAACAGTAGCCATGTAGAAACAGAGAACCATCCCACAGAGATCTGGAAGAGTGAACAAGAAAAGAGGACAAGCAAAATGACCACAACAGAGCTTAACACAGCCGCAATGAAAACACACAAAAAACTGCAAATGGCAAAGAGAGAACTTTTCTACATAAGAGCATTTTGAATCTGAGTCCAAGAGCACATAAAAAAAGAGGTAACATTAGTGTCCCAGGTGGCGCTACATAGAGCTCAGTGATGTCACGTCCAGGAAGGTTTAAGTGTGGAGGCATGCCACCTACTGGCACAGGAGAGCTATTTCCAGTTTTAGATCCAGCATGGAGCTTCACAGAAGTCACAAGGGGAGGAATCTACAGGTAGACTTAGCCATCTTTTTAGAGGCATCAACTTTGCTTGTGTAGTCAATAAACACCAGGCTACATGGTCCAGCCACCATTCACAGTTTTCTATCTGGATAAACTGTTTTAGCTTACTTGTCCATCTTTCTTACTGAAAGTGATATCTTAAGGAAACTGCTCCCCACTTTCTAGTTAATTACAAATGTGTCACTTTAAACTGCAAGTGTGTATTTATGAGGATGACTGATAACTGTGATATAAAATTAATCCCACACTACAACAAGGAAGATCTCTACATAAAGTAGCTAATTGTGATGCGTTAGCGACTGCAACATATACAATGTCACCATGTTGTATATTAAAACAGAAAAAACACAACCCCTGCAAGGCCTGCAGCTTACCTTTCAAGTGTTTAGCTCCGTCTACTGCTCTGGTTACAGATCCATCGTCTATTAACTTGTCTGCCAAATAAAAGAACAAGTTACAATCAGGTGATCAGATGTAACAAGCATTGCCTTCACCAGCCTCCTATGTGCTCCTCATTCCATGACCATATTCATCGCTCTCACACCACCTCCACCTTCCCTACCCAGCAATGACTCACACAGTTATTACAGCAGTGCAGAACTGTTGGCTCTCTGACTATACGCTGCACTTACACATCAGAAATGTAAAGTATTATAATCTTTTTTTCTACAACACCCCTGTGTTAATGGAAAATATGTTGCTGTGTACTCTGGAAATGAATACATCTGTAAACGAGGGTCTGGGTCCACAGGGACTGTCTGAGTTAACAATTACACATTCGACAGAGCAATTTGATGCAAACATTTAATATATCACTGTTCCATTTACACAAATAGATTTCTTTTCCAGCAGATCTGTCGAACAATACATGCGACTTGTATTACCCACATTACAATTTTTGCAATTAGCACGTTGTCCTCTTTGATTAAACAAATGTATTAGCACGACTCAACTGCTAAATGCAACTTTAACTAGTTTATGAAAGTGTAAACAACACATGGTACTGAACCTTACAAACAATTCAGTTTCCAAAATGCTGGTGGCTGTTAATTCAATGTGGTAAATATGTTCAGGGTGTCGTAAACAGGGTGAGTCCTTTCCAGAAGTGGAGCTTCAACTGGGACACCTGCTACATTCATATATTTAAGTGCTTCCTGTTGATATTTAATTTCTGTGAAATGAGCATCATGGCTACAAAGGAAGCTTACCTGGTCATTTATGCAAATGAGTTCACAATTTATACAAAATGCCTATCCAACTGGAGCACTTTCTACTGGTTACTAAGTGCTACCACGTAGGTTAAATGTGCATCATGGGGTTGGGAGGCTGCACAACACCCCACCCCAGCCAATTTTGTCCCCGGGGCCCACTATAATTCCTTTGGAGGGCTAGGGGGGTCACGCAGCCCCCCTCACCGGGGCGATCTGGTCCCTGGGGACTTCATCGCCCATGCCTGGCATTCAATAAACGAAGGTGGGGGGCTGCACAGCCCCCTCCCTAGGCTGATCTCTGGCGGGCGGGGCCCTATCCCCGGGGTCTCGCTTCAATAAACAGAGGAGGGGGGTGCCACCTCTCTCCCCCAGCAGATCTCGGCCACGCCCTCCTCCATGGGCCAATTTTGTCCCTGGGGGCCCCATCCCCCTGGACCCGACCATCTCTACTGGGTGGCTTCTGAGGCACCCAGTAGGCAATGGGACTGCAGGGGTAGCCTCAAGGACACCCAGGGTCCCAGCCAGCTCCCTGCCTTCTGAGAGAGCCAGCATTGCTGTCACAGAGGAAGCTGCTGGGGGCGTGGCTTGGCCTTCCTGCTAATGGCTGCCACTCCGTGAGGCTCTGCAGCAGGGGATTTTATCCTGCCATTTCTCCCTCCAGGTTTGGCTGCCGGGCGCTGGCTTGGGCTCCCCTCGATGTGGGGGGACGAGGTGTGGCTTTGAGGGGGGCAGGGGGGTGCCTGGAGCGTGGGGGATTCCCTTGCGGGACCGGCAGCTGCAGCGTGGTGAGTCGGGCGGTGCTAGGCCTGGTGCCCGCCTCACTGCTGTACTGTGGAGACGGCCTGGATCTTGGCGCTCCCGCGGCTGGCTGATGCTGTTCGGCCCCTTTCTGCTCCCCACACTGGGGAGCCTGGGACGCTGCGGCTTGCATCTGGGGCCGAACTGGACCTTATCAGGTGGACGGCTCACAGGACTCGGTCAACGGCTGGATCGGCCTGTGGGCCCCACGGACACCACGGCTGGTGGCGCGGGTGGAGCACCTGGGCTTGCCAGGTGAAGTAGGCGCCTGGAGTTGCCCGGCTGCCGTGTTTGGCCCTGGGCACTGGGAAGCAGCTGAGCGTTGGCCCTGCTCATGCTCTGGTTTTTCGTTGGTGCTGCCCTTGAGCGTGACGATCGGTCTTGCGGCTTGGAGCATGAAGGTGGGCCTCGCATATTGTGGCCCCTGGCACTGTTGTCTGCTGTGGGGGATCCGAGACAATGTTTGGCTTTCCTGAACATCACACTTATGCCTTGGCAGCTGGGCCCTATCTGGCACGCTGAACTGGCTCTACTTGACGCTTGCCGGTGTTGGTGCAGGACACTTGGACTGGCAGGGCGGCGGGTGAGACTCTTTTGTCCAGTGTGACCACTTGGGCAGGCGACGCTTGCGGCGACCACCGGTGAGTGGTGGTGTCTGTGTCCAGACATGGGGAAGGCTGATCAGAAACAACCCAAGCTGACGTTCAAGGGCAAAAAGAAAAGTAGCCAGGCGAGTAGGTCGATGGATGACCTTCCTCAAGAAGAGGACATGCAATCATCCACTGTGAAGGCTATGTTCTCAGATCTTAAACATACCCTGGCCAGCACTGATGGGAAGCTGGACCACCTGACTGCACAGATTGATCACCTAAAGGCAAGGGTGGATGGACATGTCACCCGTCTTGACCATGTGGAGTCTCGGACGTCGGATTTGGAAGTCAACCGCCGGGAGGATGGAGAGAAGTTGTTGAGGATGGAACGCGTGTTAGAGCTCATTCGTAATAAAAACTAAGATCTTGAGGCCCGAGGCTGCCGCAAAAATGGTTGCATTTTGGGTCTACCTGAGTCGACAGCCATGGGACATATGGAAGACTATGTGGAGACTATGTTTCCCGGGCGAGCTCTCTCAGGTGCTGGTGGTGGAGCGGGTGCCTCGATCGCTTGGCCCCCAACCTCCTCCGGGGGCACCGGCACGGCTGGTCATTGTGCGTTTATTTAACTATCGAGACAGGGATGCCATATTTCGGCTGGCTCAGGAGCGGCGTCCAGTGATTTATAACAACAATAATGAGCTCAACATTTTTCTGGACTACACGCTTGGTGTACAGGCTGCGTGCCGGGCGTTTCTCCTGGTCAGGCGTACCCTAAGCCAGACGGATGCTAAGTTTTCTTTAATTTACCCTGCCAAGTTACGGGTGTTACACAAGGACAAGTTGCTTTTTTTTTTTACTGACCCAAAGCTGGTGGACAAGTATTTTAGGTCTATTCCCAAGAGGGCGCCTCCGGGTTGTGCCCTGGAGGAGGGGGCGGGCGATTCACTCCCTGATGGAAGTGATAACAACTAAACTCTAATTTGCTGCTGCCGATAGCTAAGGCCCCTCTGCTGTGGGCTGGGCCTAGACATCACTTTGTGATGAGCCGGTTCCTTGGTGGCTGGTGCTGGACTTTGAACGCTATCCTGATGCCCCTGCTCACACACCCCTACTGGGGCGGTTATCGGATGGCCAAATCAGACTTTTGTTGTTTTGCTGCAGGTTTTGAGTTTGGGTGGGAGGTGGGGGGGGGGGGCTCTACTGGGCAGGCCTGATAGGGGAGCCAGCGTGAGTAGGGGTTAGCTGTTTGGTTTCCTGAGGGGGTTGGTGTTATCTTTCTTCCTCCTTTCTCTTATTAGCAGCTGTTGCTTCCTGTAGGATGATCGGAGATGGCATACGCTTAGTGACTGTCAGGATGGTGACCACAGGTGCGCCTGCTGTTAGGTGCCTCACCTGGAATGTTAGGGGGCTGAATGATGGCCGCAAGATGAGACTTTTGTCAGTTTATGTGCAGCGCCATGCGGTTGATATCTGCATGTTGCAGGAAACACATCTGTCTGATGGAACGAAGGTGAGGACTGGCTGGATTGGTGAAAGTCACATGGTGACATACTTGGGATATGCGCAAAGCATCGTGATTCTGATACGGAAGGGACTGCTGTGGCGCACTGGAAGGGTGCTGTTAGATCCGTGTGGCCAACATGTCACTTTGAAGGGTACATTATAGGACAGCCCGTTCCGTCTCGTCTCCCTATATGGCCCCAATGTTGATGATCCTGGGTTCTTTGTGGAGGTCTGGCGCTTGATTAGCTCGCTGGGCACGGGTTCTCTACTGTGGGGTGGACACTTCAATGTGGTTCTGGATTCGGTGGCGGACAGGGAGAGTAAAGCCAGGCCTCAACATATAGCAGCGGCGAGGGATTTGGTGCATATTTTGGTGGAGGGTCCTCTGCTGAATTTATGGAGAGCCAATAGTGGCAAGGACAGGCAGGGAACATGCGTTAATCATGCGCACAGCAGCTGGTCTAGAATAGACCGCTGGTTAGGCACTAGGGAAGTGGGACTCTGGACATCTGTTGAGCATATGCCTCGTGCGCTGTCGGACCATTCACCGGTAATGCATGTGCCTGGGTGCCATGAGCGTGCATTTTCATGGCAGCTTCTTTTTGGGGCGCTGAGAGATTGTCTTTCGGGAAGAAATTCATACTGCTATTGTAGACTATTTCAACATACATCAAGGTTCGGTGTCCTCAGCGGGCACCCTCTGGGAGGCCTTCAACGTTGTCATTCGGGGAATCTGTCTTGCTAAAAAAAACATGGGGGGCCAAGGGCACTTCAAAGGGAACTGGCAGGATTAGAGGCACGCCTAGTTGATTTGTAAAGAGATTAGCATCTGCCTGGTCAGCGAGTCTTCTGGCTGAATTCTTGGAGGTGCTGTCTTGTTATGCAGAGGCAGCGCTGTGCGAGGTATGTTATTTGGGTAAAGAGGGGAAGGCACAGAGCTATGGTGAAGGCGAACAGGCTAGAAAGATGTTGGCAGCTATGCTCCGCAAGCCATGGGCCGGGAATTATTTAGTTGAACTCACTGACTCTGAGGGGACGCTTCGAATGGGTACAGCTCATGTCATGTCCGATTTTTACTTGGACCTGTATGCCGAACGGCCGGGAATGTATGCTTTAGATGCCGTTAATTATTTTGAGGAGATTAGTCTGCTTTGGCTAGAAGAGTCACACAGGCAATATCTTGATGTCCCCTTCTCGGTTGAAGATTTGGTTCAGGCTACACGTAGCCTACCTAGTGATAAGGCCCCAGGTCTGGATGGGCTGATGCCTACCTTTTATAAGGCCTATGCCGATATTCTGGTGCCGCGTCTTTTTGAGGTTTATGCTGAAGCTCTTGACGGTGGTGTCCTCCCGCCTTTGCTGCAAGAAGCTCTTATTGTGACGATTTTAAAACCCGGGAAGTATCCTAGCAGGTGTGACTCTTACCAGACTCTCTCGCTCATAAACACAGACACTAAGATTTTAGCGAAATTTATTGTGATGCGCCTGTAACCTCTGCTTCTGTCCCTGATATTCCCAGACCAATTGGTTTTTGTGTAAGGTCGCTCGACATCTTATAATCTCCGCACCTTCTTTGCGATTTCCCATATGCTCGGGCCTGAGGATCATGCAATGGCATTTTTTTGGACACCACGAATGCATCTGACTCGCTGGCCTGGTCGTATATGTTCGCTCTCTTGGCCAAGGTGGGTCTTAGCGCAAGATTCATTCAGCTGATTTGTCGGTTGTATTCCAAGTCGACTGCTTGCTTGAGGGTTTATGGGTCGCTTTCGGACTCTTTTCCGATTGCTAGGGGAACTCGTCAGGGTTGCCCTCTTTCACCGCTACTTTTTTGCGGTGGCTATGGAACCCATTGCTGCAAGTTTGCGCCAGCATCACAATCATAGGGGGTTGGCGTGTCGGCAGCGCCCTTTCCTAATCTCCCTCTATGCGGATGAAGTTGCACTATATGTCCGTGATCCGCAGCTCCATCTTGATATCCTGTGGATGAAGTGGTCCACTTTGGTCGGATTTCTGGGATTATGGTAAATTGGTCTAGATCGGTGGTGCTGTCCTTGACTGATGTTACTGTGCAGTGCTCCTCTAGTTACCCCCATGTGTTGAGCGGATGGGCCGGCGCGATATCTGGGTGTCTGGCTGAGCCGGAAGGTAGATGAGCTCTGGACGGCTAATTATTGTGCAGCTGTTGCGTGGCTGGAGGAAAAGGTAGCGGTTTGGCGTTCGCTGCTGCTTTTGCTGACCGGACGCATTGCGATAGCCAAGATGGTTGTACTGCCCAAGTTTTTGTACCTCTTTGTTAACCTGCCTCTTGTTCTTACCGCTAGTTTTCTGCGACGGCTCAGATCCCTGCTTGTGACCCTTGTATGGGCCGGGAAACAGCCCAGGATCCTATGGGAAACATTGATGCGGCCGTTTGAGCGGGGTGGCTTGGCGGCCCCAAACCTGGAACTTTATTATTACTGTGCACAGGCCCATTTTGTTTATTTCTGGCTGCACCCTTTTCGTTATTTACCGCATTTGTCTCCTGAATCTGATTCAGTGTGGCTGGACAGATTGGGTGGGGTGCTTGGCGGGCCACCTCGGCCTTGTCGACGTGGCATAGACACCAAGGCGTGCTCGGCATGGGCCTGGACTTGCTTGCTACAGCGGGCTGGGCTGCGAGACATCTTTGTGCCGTCGATGCCGGTGCAGGATATGGTGTGCCTGTCCCCATTGGAGGATGGCCAGCTATCTGAGTGACTCGAGGAGTTAGATATGACTAACCTTGGTTCCCGGCGGGAACGTTTGTCTCTTTGGAGACTGCACTGGGCGACCACAGTGAGTCTGCAATTCATTGCCTAATATTTTTCAGAATAAGGGCTTTGCTGCGGGAGCTGTACACCTGCTTCCCTGAGGAACCCCCTATTTGTCAGGCGCTGGAATTGCTATACAGGTCACGGTTTGCCCGCCGACTTATTACATGTCTATGTCCACAAAGTATGGCACCTTTTGATGAATCTAGGGCTTGAGCGCGCTGATAGGCGGAGTCAGCTGTGCCTATTTCAGAGGAGAAATGGAGTTATTGTTGAGCCCAGATTAGGGAACTCTCCCTAATTATAGGCTTCGCCTCATACATTTCAATTTTCTACAGCGTGTATACTATACACCCGACTGAAAACAATGGGTCTAAAGGTGGATGCTCGCTGTGAACGCTGTTCGGCATTGGAGGCAGGCGTTTTGCATCTGGCGTGGGCCTGCAGAGAGCTGCATGAATACTAGTCTGAGGTGTTGTGTGCGCTTGAAGAGATGACGGGCCTGGAGCTGCCGCGCACCCCTCATGTGGTACTTTGGGGATATCTATGGGAGTTCCCCCCTACTACCAGACGGTTGGTGGGATTGCTGTTGCTACTTGCAAAGCACAGGGTGGTGATGTGCTGGGGCCCGAGGCGGACACCCCGATGTGCGGACAGGATTAAAGATGCTGCATATTGTCAGGAACAGCTGGCAACATATTGGGAATTGATGTCGGAGGGCTCCTGCCCCGCGATATAGGGTTCCCCCTTGACGTCGTACCTGGCAGCCAGCACCCAGGGAGCTGATGAGCTTTTCATGCCTCCCCCCTAGCCCAATTTGCTGTGCTTGGCCTCCTCTGGAGGCGCTGGGATGACCTGGTCCCCTTTGCAGGACTGATTCGACGACAACGCTGCTTTTTCTCATTCCCCTCCCTCTCTGTTTTTCTTTAACTCTTTCTTTCTAGCTTGTTTCTTAGGTTCACATGCATTGATGGATGATAATGTTGTGGCAAAAGACTTTTATCCTGTTCCTTCTCCTATTGCCTGATTAAGGTTGTCAACTTCGCCAGGAGTCTTTGCAGTTTGTGCTGGCCATTTACTGTCTCTGCGTGGAACTTGCTTTGTTTGCTGGTTATTGTCTATTTACAAATGCAATAAATAAATTAAAAACATTAACAAAAATAAAGGAAGCTGATAAAGATGCAGCTGCATGGCAAACAGGGATATCTCAGGGGTCCCTCGTAGCCAGAAGATATGTAACACCACCTCCGGATGGAGAAGCCACTCGTGGTTGGCTGAAAAATGCCAGCTGATACTGTCTGCACGTCTGTTCAGAACTCCAGCAAGTGATTTGCTACAATGCAAATCCAATGGTCCTGAGCTCAGTACCAGAGTTGTAGAGCCTCTCTGCAGAGAAGACATACCTACACCTCCCTGTTTGTTTATGTACTACACTGCGGTAGTATTGTGTGTCAAGCCCTGCACTGACTGACCACAATGGAGGGCAGGAAGGCCTTGAGAGCCAGATGTATCACCCACAAGTCCAACCGATTGATGTTCCTCCGGAGACCAAATTCCCTTCATCTCCTGAGCCCACCGATGTGCTCTCCCCCACTGTCCCCCAGAGTGGAGGCATCCATTATCACTGTGGCCACCGGCAGTGAAGGACAAACAGCTTTCCATGTGATAGACTGCCATCCACACCCCACCATTAAATTTCTGTTGCAGTGTCTCTGGAGATTCTGACCAACTCTGAGATCTCTGTTGTGTTGATACCACTGATTGTGGAGGCACCCTTGACGAGGTCCCATGTGTCCTCGTGCATGGGTCACCAACAGAATGCAGGAAGAATTCAATCAGACCGAGCAGGCGTAAGACCTTCAGGACTGGACCACTGCTCCACTCTGAAACATTGGAATCATAGCCGGAATGTCTTGAATCCTCTGAGAAAGGTAGGCACGATTCACAAGACTTGGGCACATTTATGGAAAAGCCCAGGTTGTACAAATTAGTTATCAACTTCAAGTGATGCAGTACCAACTCTGGAGACTTGACTTTGAGCAGCCATTTGTCTGGTATTCCCCACCTTCCGAGATGTGCTGCTACCACTGCCTTCATCTTCATGAAGGCTCGAGGTGCAGAAATAAGACCAAATGGAAGGACCACAAACTGGTAATGTGATCCCATCGTGAAGTGGAGTAACTTCCTTGCGATTGCAAAATGGGGATGTCTAGGAAGTTGGCTCTGTATGTACTATTTCAAAGTAAGAAATAGCATGCACAGAGTCCAAGGGTTCCCCTAAGAGGTAAGATAGTGGCAAAAAGAGATAATTCTAATGCTCTATTTTGTGGTAGTTTGGTCGAGCAGTAGGCTTATCAGAGGGTAGTGTTAAGTATTTGTTGTACACACACAGGCAATAAATGAGTAACACACACTCAATGACAATTCCAGGCCAATAGGTTTTTGTATAGAAAAATATATTTTCTTAGTTTATTTTAAGAACCACAGGTTCAAGATTTACAAACAATACTTTAAATGAAAAGTATTTCACTTAGGAACTTTAGGAACTTTGAATTAGCAAAATAGCATGTACAGTTTTCACAAAAATGGCAATAAGCTATTTTAAAACTAGACAGTGCAATTTTCAACAGTTCCTGGGGGAGGTAAGTGTTTGTTAGTTTTGCAGGTAAGTAAACCACCTACAGGGTTCAAAGTTGGGTCCAAGGTAGCCCACCGTTGGAGGTTCAGGGCAACCCCAAATTTACCACACCAGCAGCTCAGGGCCGGTCAGGTGCAGAGGTCAAAGTGGTGCCCAAAACACATAGGCCTCAATGGAGAAGGGGGTGCCTCGGTTCCAGTCTGCCAGCAGGTAAGTACCTGCGTCCTTGCAGGGCACACCAGGGGGGTTTTGTAGGGCACCAGGGGGGGACACAAGTGAGCACAAAAAGTACACCCTCAGCGGCACGGGGCAGCCGGGTGTAGAGTGCAAACAGGCGTCGGATTTGCAATGGAGTTCAATGGGAGACCCAAGGGTCTCTTCAGCGAAGCAGGCAGGCAAGGGGGGGGGGGGGGGGGCTCCTCAGGGAGGCCACCACCTGGGCAAGGGAGAGGGCCACCTGGGGGTCGCTCCTGCACTGGAGGTCGGATCCTTCGGTCCTGGGGGGTGCGGGTGCAGTGTCGTTGGGTTCTTTGAAGCAAGCAGTCGCGGTCAGGGGGAGCCTCTGGATTCCCTCTGCAGGCGTCGCTGTGGGGGCTCAGGGGGGTCAACTGTGGCTACTCACGGGCTCGCAGTCACCGGGGAGTCCTCCCTGTAGTGTTGTTTCTCCACAAGTCGAGCCGGGGGCGTCGGGTGCAGTGTGTAAAGTCTCACGCTTCCGGCGGGAAATGTGTGTTCTTTCAAAGTTGCTTCTTTGTTGCAAAGATGCTTCTTTCTTGGAGCAGAGCCGCTGTCCTCTGGAGTTCTTGGTCCTTTTAGATGCAGGATAGTCCTCGGAGGCTTCAGAGGTCGCTGGACCCTGTGGAACGCGTCGCTGGAGCAGTTCTTTTAGAAGTGGGGAGACAGGCCGGTAGAGCTGGGGCCAAAGCAGTTGGTGTCTCCGTCTTCTCTGCAGGTTTTTCAGCTCAGCAGTCCTTCTTCGTCTTAGGTTGTAGGAATCCATCTTGCTGTGTTCTGGGATGCCCTAAACACTCGGTTTAGGGGGGTGTTTTAGGTCTGGGGGGTTAGTAGCCAATGGCTACTAGCCATGAGGGTGGCTACACCTTCTTTGTGCCTCCTCCCTGAGGGGAGGGGGGCACATCCCTAATTCTATTGAGGTAATCCTCCATCTGCAAGATGGAGGATTCCTAAAAGTTAGAGTCACCTCAGCTCAGGACACCTTAGGGGCTGTCCTGACTGGCCAGTGACTCCTCCTTGTTTTTCTCATTATCTCCTCCGGCCTTGCCGCCAAAAGTGGGGCCGTGGCCAGAGGGGGCGGGCAACTCCACTAGCTGGAGTGCCCTGGGGTGCTGTAACCAAGGGGGCGAGCCTTTGAGGCTCACCGCCAGGTGTTACAGTGCCTGCAGGGGGAGGTGAGAAGCACCTCCACCCAGTACAGGCTTTGTTACTAGCCACAGAGTGACAAAGGGACTCTCCCCATGTGGCCAGCAACATGTCTGGTGTATGGCAGGCTGCTAAAACTAGTCAGCCCACACTGGTAGTCGGTGAAGGTTTCAGGGGGCATCTCTAAGATGCCCTCTGGGGTGTATGTTACAATAAAATGTACACTGGCATCAGTGTGCATTTATTGTGCTGAGAAGTTTGATACCAAACTTCCCAGTTTTCAGTGTAGCCATTATGGTGCTGTGGAGTTCGTGTTTGACAGACTCCCAGACCATATACTCTTATGGCTACCCTGCACTTACAATGTCTAAGGTTTTGCTTAGACACTGTAGGGGCATAGTGCTCATGCACATATGTCCTCACCTATGGTATAGTGCACCCTGCCTTAGGGCTGTAAGGCCTGCTAGAGGGGTGACTTATCTACACCTATAGGCAGTGTGAGGTTGGCATGGCACCCTGAGGGGAGTGTCTTGTCGACTTAGTCATTTTATCCCCACCAGCACACACAAGCTGGCAAGCAGTGTGTCTGTGCTGAGTGAGGGGTCCCCAGGGTGGCATAAGATATGCTGCAGCCCTTACAGACCTTCCCTGGCATCAGGGCCCTTGGTACCAGGGGTACCAGTTACAAGGGACTTACCTGGATGCCAGGGTGTGCCAATTGTGGAAACAAAAGTACAGGTTAGGGAAAGAACACTGATGCTGGGGCCTGGTTAGCAGGCCTCAGCACACTTTCAAATCATAACTTGTCATCAGCAAAGGCAAAAAGTCAGGGGGTAACCATGCGAAGGAGGCATTTCCTTACAGGATGTGAAAATAAGCATCCTGCAAATCGATTGAAACCATCCAGCACAATAAGTACTTGTACAAGGGTCAGCATTTTGAATTTTTCCTACTTGAGGAACCAATTCAAAACCATGAGGTCTAGGATCAGACGTAAATGAACATCCATTTTGGGGAATGGGAAATATTGTGAGTAACATCCCTGACCCTGTTCCTGCTCATGAACCAACTCTACTGCACATTTTAGGAGAAGGGGTTGGACCTTATGTTGGAATAACAGAATATGTTCTTCTGAAGAAAAACTTTGTTGGGGAGAAAAAGGAGGAGAAAACTCCTGGAAAGGTAGGGCAAATGGAAAGTCTAACAAGGTTCTTTGCCTGTCAGGAGAAAAACCAAACACCCTTAACCAAGCATGCCTCGGGGAAACAACTAAGGTCCCCATTGCTCATGACAGAGTCAAAAGGGTTCAGACCTAACTAAATGACCTGGCATGCAGCAGCCTGCCCATCATTCAGAAGTTCAGCAAAATGGCCCAGGACATCGTCTGGCAATTTTGGAACCACCAGTTTAGCCAACTCCATCAAAACATTCAGGTTACGACCGAACATACATAACCTACATATTTTAAGGCCACACTGCATGAACAGAACACCTTCTTTGCTGACCGTTCCATCCTTTTTTACACTTATCAGCAGGATGATTAGGAAACAACCCATGAGTCAACCTTGAAGAACACAAGGCCTGCACAAGCAAAGTCTCAGGTGTAGGAAAGTACACTCTTTTTGGCATGGTTAGCCCCACTTTTTGCCTGCTGTCAGTGTGTTTTCACTGTGTTCACTGGGATCCTGCTAACCAGGACCCCAGTGACTGTGCTCTCTTCCTCTAAATTTGTTTGCCCAGAACTTAGCACACCCCACAATTGGCATACTGGTGCCCCCAATATAAGTCCCTAGTATATGGTACATGGGTGTGCCAATTGTGGAAACAATGGTACCATTCAGGGAAAGAACACTAGTTAGCAGGATCCCAGCACACAGTCAAGTTAGCATCAATACCAGGTAAAAACCGGGGGTAACCATGTCAAAAGGGACACTTTCCTACGCAACCCCCTCTCAACCAAGGGCATTGGGGCACCAGGGGTTCCCCATGGGCTGCAGCTTTCATTGTGCTACCTATGGGGGCCCATTCAAAATGTGTCTGCAGGCCTGCCACTGCAGCCGGCGTGAAAAGGTGCATGCTCTCTTTCACTACAGGTCACTGCACCATGTCACTGTAAGTCACCCCTATGGAAGGCCCTACTAGCCCAGACGGCATGGTGCAAGTACCTGTGTGAGGGCACCCCTGCATAAGCAGAGGTTCCCCTACGAACTCCAGCTCCATTTTCTTGGACTTCGTAAGTGCGGGGAAGCCATTTAACCTGTGTACTGGACACAGGTCACTACCTATATCTAGCTAAATAATGTAATCTGGGCATGTTGGAATCATGCCCAGATACAGTTGTCAGTATTGGTTGTATGGTTCCATGCACTCTGGGGGCTCCTTAGAGGACCCCAGCATTGCTCCTGACAGTCTTCTGGAGTTTTCCGGGCAGCCCACATTACTGCCACCCCTCAAACAGGTTTCTGCCCTCCTGCTGCTTGACCAGCTCAAGCAGAGAAAGGCAGAATAAAGGATTTCCTTTTGAAGACGGAAGCAACATCCTCTCCCTTTGGAAATAGGTGTTACATGGCTCCCGAACCCACTGGTATGTTTTGAAGGGGAACCCACAGTCCCTGCTCTGGCGCGAAACTTGACAATGGAAAGGGGAGTGACCACTCCCCTGCCAATCACCACCCCAGGGGTGGTGCCCAGATCTCCTCCAGATGGCCACTTGATGCTACCATCTCGAATCCAAGATGGGCAGAGGCCCCAGGAAACATCTGAGTGGCCAGGTCAGGCAGGTGACGTCACAGCCCCCTCCCGATAGATGACCACCATGTAGGTGACCGATCCCCCTTCCTGGGCTATTTAGGGTCTACCTCTCGGGTGGGTCCTCAGCTTCGATGTGCAAGAATCCAGCAGGATTCTTATGCATTATGGAGCTGTGGAGCTTGTAATGACAAACTCCAAGCCCATATACTTCGTATGGCCACACGACACCTAAAGTGTCTAAAAATGGACTTAAAACACTGTAGGGGCATATTAATCATATAGCTATGCCCTCACCTGTGGTATAGTGCACCACGTCTTAGGGCTGTAAGGCCTGCTAGAGGGGTTACATACCTATGCCACAGGCATCTAGGTTTGTGGGCATTGCACCCTGGAGTGGGTGCCATGTCGACTTTGCCTTTTTCTCCTCAGCAGCACACACAATGTGCAATGGCAGTGTGCATGTGCTTGGTGAGGGTTCCCTTAGGGTGGCACAATACATGCTGCAGCCTTTAGGAACTCTCACTAGCCACAGGGCCCTTGGTACCACTGGTACCTGTTAAAAGGGGTTTAGCTGTGTGCCGGGGTGTGCCAATTGTGGAAACAATGGTACCATTCAGGGAAAGAACACTAGTTAGCAGGATCCCAGCACACAGTCAAGTTAGCATCAATACCAGGTAAAAACCGGGGGTAACCATGTCAAAAGGGACACTTTCCTACGCAACCCCCTCTCAAATGAAAGAGGACAAGACTAACCTGTACCAAGAGAGTCTTCAATGTCTAAATGGAAAACCCTGCAGAGTCCATCAACATGGGCAGTCCCAGGTCTATGTTCCACTGTAAAGTTCATTCCCTGTAGGGACCACCTCAAAGGTTTAGGGCTTTCACCTTTCATTTGCATTAGCCATCTGAGAGGTGTGTGGTCAGTTTGAACTATGAAGTGAGCACCAAACAAGTATGGTCTCAACTTCTTCAGAGACAAAACCACTGCAAAGGCATCCCTCTCAATGGCACGCAAACTCTGTTCCCTAAAGAGTACCCTCCTGCTTATAAAAGCAACGGGTTGGTTATGGCCATCATCACTGGTCTGAGACAGGACTGCTCCTATCCATGTTCAGATGCATCTGTCTGCACAATGAACTGCTTAGCGTAGTCTGGTGCTTTGAGAACTGGGGCTGAGCACATTGCCTCCTTCAGTGTGCTGAAGGCCTTTGGACAACTAACTGTCCAGTTTTCTTTCTTGGGCATTTTCATGGAGGTCAGTTCTGTGAGCGGGGTCACAATGGATCAATATCCCTTTCCAAACCTCCTGGTAATAACCAGTCAAGCCATGGAATGCCCTGACTTTGGTCTGGGATTTTGGAGCTTCCCAGTCCATAATTGTCTGGATTTTGGGCTGTAAGGGTTGCACTTAGCTTCCACCTACAAGGTGGCCTAAGTGTAAAACAGTGGCCTGCCCTATTTGGCATTTGGATGCCTTGATAGTAAGGCCTGCAGATTGCAGAGCCTGCAACACCTTCCACAGGTGGACCAGGTGATCCTGCCAGAAGGAGCTAAAGACAGCAATATCATCTAGATATGCTGCACTGAAGGACACCAAGCAAGCCAGAACGAGATTACCCAACCTTTGGAAGGTTGCAGGGACATTCTTTAAACCAAAGGCAGGAACAATGAACTGATAATGCCCATTAGGTGAAGAGAATGCAGTATTTTCTTTTGCTCTATGTGTCATGCACATTTGCCAGTACCCTGCAGTACTAAGAAACTGCGCTACACCTAATTTGTCTCAGCTCATCAGCCCTTCGAATAATTTTTCTTGGAAATTTCGTGTCTGTAAATGACAGTGCGCTACCACATCATGCTTTAGTAATATATTTATTAAAAGTGAGTGTTTAAACAAACTGAGAAACACTCCTGCCCTGAAGGCAAAGCTATTAGTAAACTAAGAGGCAAGTCATGCATGGATTATGTGCATCCTATATGTGGGCTAGATTTATTATAAATGGAGCAAACATTCAGTGCATTTAATCAAACAAGAGTTTTTTTTTTTCTTTTTTTACAGCAGAAATGCTGAACTCACATATTTGAAGGTGCACTCATATGTGAGAATGAAGAAAAAGGAGACTGTAATATACAATATTTGCCTAGGGTGACACAATTTGAGTCCCGTTTCCTGGTCAAGTACATTACAGTTAGGTCGAGTAGATTATTCAAGCTACTCAACCTAGAGGTCTAGTAAAATGTTTATGATTTTTAGAGGCCTGTAGGGGGCCAGACAGAGAGAGTGGCAACATCTAAGCCACCCTGAGAAACTCAAGTAGCTCTTGTGTGAACCCGGATTTGCTCTGGGCACACTGTTGATCCCATCTGGAGACTGGCTATTCCAGTGCTATCTGGTGCAGTACTAGGGGGGATTCTTTTTGGGACAGGCAAAGTCTCCAGTTTGGTGTCCATGATGTTTACAGTTCAAACACCAAGCCTTTTTGGGATCAAAGTTTTCACACTTGTACCCAAGTGAAGATTGTGAAGAGGTTCAGGGCCCACCCTCTTACTCGGGTTTTTGGGTGACTTTAGAAGACTCTTTACTTTTATCCTTAGGTGTATCATCACCCTTCCCTTGGGGAGGCTTTGTACCCCCTTTCTTTTGTTCACCCCCGTGGAAGTCTTAGTTAGCCTAATCTTGACGCAATGCCTTCTTTTCCAAATCAGGTGGGGAAATTGGACCTTGGTCTACCACTACCAGATATTGATTCAATTTGTCACTGAACCAGTTATTTAAAAGATTTTCATTCACAAACTAATTATAAAGCCAATCACAGCCATGCCCTCCGCTGCCAGTTATCTAATCATCTAGTGTTTTCATTGAGTAGTCTACATCAACAACCCAGGATTGGCTTGAGGTTTTGTGAGCCACCCTGAACCTAATTCTATTCTCCTCAGTGGTGAATCCAAAGCCCTCAATCAGGGTAGCCTTCATGTAGTTATAGGATTCAGCATCTGCAACAGTGACTGTGAGGAACCTATCCCTACACTTACCAGTGAACAGTTCCCAAAGGAGAGCTCACCAGTGAGACTTTTTCAATCTTCTGGTTCCACAAGCCCTTCCAAAGGCTGTGAACCACTTGGTGATGTCATCACCTTCCTCATACTTAGGGACAATCCCTTTCGCGTTTTTAGGGGTGTCCGAATGCTCTGTCCCTAGTTATTAAGTTGCTGTCACCATTAATGAATGCTAATCCCACTTCTGATCTCTTCCTTTCTGTGGCCAGGAGCACTCTCTCCCCAAAGATAATCTTTTGTCCATCCTTGCTAAAAGGAGGTCCTCTTCATTGACTCTGCCCTTAATGTTCCCAGAGGAGCAGAGAGACCTTAACTCTCTCATCTCAAGATAGTGGAAAGGGGTGAGGTTGAGTTCGACAACCATGTCCTCTGAGCTGCTCATTTTGTTACTAAAGTTAGGGATTACTTTTAGGAACAAAAAAACGACTTCAAGCTACTTACCCCTCACTATGGCAACTTTTAAATATAAAATGAAATGCCAAGGGGGCTTAACCAAGTTCCTATCAGGACTTTAAACATTTTAGAAAAAATGACAATTAAAAAAAAATCTATTGAATTTAAAGGCAATTGTGGACCTTAGTTGTGGGATCCACCAATGTAGGAAGCTGGCTCTGTATATACTATACCAAAATGAAGTATAGTGTGCACAGACTCCAGGGGTTCCCCAGAGGCTAAAGTAGATAAAGCTAATGCTCTCTTTGGTGGTAGTGTGGTCAAGCAGGTAGGCTTATCAAAGAGTTGTGCAAAGCATTTGCTGTACAGTCAAGAAAAGAGGCACACACTCGATTACTAACTCCAGGCCAATGGTTGTTATATAGCAAAAATATATTTTGTTACTTAATTATAAGAACCAGAAGAACTCTATTGCAAATAAGTACAGTTGTCAATAGTTATCAAGCATATTAATCAAATGTATTTTGTTTGGTTTTTGTAAATGAAGCATTTTACAAGTAGCAATTTTCTATTTCAAAAGTTGACAGTGCAAACTTACAATTACAGTCTTTGGGATTCAGGATGTCCACAGGTCAAAGTTTAGGCTGACCCCAAAAGTGCACCACCAGTAACACAGGGCTGGCTGGGTGCAGAGGTCAAAGTTGGCATACGGTTTGTAATGGAATCCTATGAGGACTGGGGGTGATCGGTAGAAAACAGATTGCAGGTAAGTACCTGTGGTTCTAGGACACAGTTGTGGGGGGTTTAGGTCAGCACTAGTGGGGGGGGTCATATGATCACACCAAACACACACCTCAGCGACACAGAGGCAGCTGTGTGCAGGGTGCAAACACAGAGCTGGACAACCAATGCTTTTGAATGGGGGGGGGACCCCAGGGGTCACAAAATATGCTGCAGGCTGGGTCCAGGGGGTTGGTTCGGGAAACCAAAGGCTGAGCAGGAAGGAGAGGCGCCCGCTAGATGTTGCTGGACTGCCGTTTGAATTCCTCAAGGGGCTGCAGGTGCAGGGGTCTCCTTGTGCATTGGGTATCTTTGTCGGATTCGGTCGCGGTCACGGGGGTCCTCTGGCTTAAGGCTGCAGGCGTCATTGTGTTTGCCAGGAGGAGTCAACCCAGGGCGGACTCGAGGAGAGAATAGTCTGGGGACCATCCCTGGACCGGTGTGCCTCCTGGACTCAGTCTGTGGGCATCAGGTGCAGAGTGGGCGGGGCTTGCGGATCCGGGGTGGTTCTGGAGTCCTTTTTGGAGGTTTCCTCAGGACAGGGCCACTGTCTTTGGGAGTTCTTGGTCCGCTGTTGGGCAAGGAGTCCTTTGGGAGTTTGTAGCAGTCGCTAGTCCTGCAGGATGGGTCAGCTTTTTGGAGCAGGGGTCTTTGAAGCTGCAGACAGGCTGGTGGGGCTGCGGCCAAGTCAGCTGTCGTCTGGAGTCTTCACTACTGAGGTCGGCTTAGCTGTCCTCCTTTCTTTTGAGGTCGCCAGAAGTCTGGTGAGTGAGGTTCAGGGGAGAACCTAAATACTAGATTTAGGGGTGTTACACTTGTCAGAGGGCAGTAGCGAATGGCTCCTCTCTCAGAGGGTGGCTACACCCTTCCTGTGCCAACTCCATAATCCTATTGGTTCCTACCCTCCAAAACAGGATGGAGGATTCTGCAGGGAGGAGTCACTTCAGCTCTGAACACCTTAGAGGTGGTGCTAGCTGGAGAGGTCACTCCTCCCTGTTTTACCTAAATTTCCTACCGGACCTCAAAAGTGGGGCTTGGTCCGGGGCAGGCATCTCCACTAGCTGGGGTGCCCTGGGGCATGGTCACCAAAGGCCTGAACCTTTGAGGTTCACCGCCAAGTGTTACAGTTCGTGCACGGAGGAGGTGTGAAGCACCTCCACCAGTGCAGGCTTTGTTTCTGACCCCAGAGAGCAAAAAAGCTCTCACCCCATGGGGTCAGAAACCTGTCTATTAGTGGTAGGTTGGCACAGATTGATTAGCCACACTGCACTCACTATGTCTAAGAATGGACTTAGACACTGTAGGGACACAGTGCTAATGCAGCTATGCCCTCACCTATGGTATAGTGCACTCTGCATCAGGGCTGTAAGGCCTGCTAGAGGGGTGACTTACCTATGCCAAAGGCAGTGGTTTGTGGGCATGGCCCTCTGAGGAGAGTGCCATGTCGACTTTGTGACCTCTCTGAGGCCAGAAACAAAGCCTGCTCTGGGTGGAGGCGTTTCACACCTCCCTGCTGTAGAAACTAACACTTGGCAATGAGCCTCAAAGGCTCAGGCCTCCTGTCACAGTGCCCCAAGGCACTCCAAGTAGAGGAGATGCCCAACTCCCCCTGGACAAAGCCCTACTTTTGGAGGGAAAAGTAGGTAAAACAGATAGCAATGACGACTCCAACTAGGACCACTCCTAAGGTGTCCAGAGCTAAAGAGACCCCCTCTATGCAGAATTCTCCCTCTTAGTTTGAATTAGAGGGACCATTAGGGTTAGGAATGCGTCCCCCCAGCCCCCCAAAGGGTGTAGTAACCCTAAGGGATAGTAGCCCCTGGCTACTGCCCCCTGTAACACCCCTAAATCCAGCTCACAAGATTCCTGAAAACCTCAAGAAGACAACCAGGCTGCTAAGCTGACCCCCAGCAGAGACGACTGCAGAAACCAAAAGATTCAGCCCCAGCCCTACCAGCCTGTCTCCAGCTTGTGAAGCCCCTGACACAAAAAGGCAATGCACCCTGCAGGACCAGTGACCTCTTCAAACCCCAAGAGGACTGCCTGCCCACCAGAGGGCCAAGATCTCCCGAGGACAGTGGCCCAGTCCACAAAGAAATTCCAGCAAAGGACTCCAGAACTGCTCCAGATCCGTGAACCCTGCCCACTATGCACCAGATGCCCACGGTCCGTGCCCAGGTGTCCGACTGGTCTAGAGGAGGTGCCCAGGTGATTCCAACCTAGTGTCCACCCTGGGTTGACCCCTCCTGACCAACATAACGTTGCCTGCAGACTAAATCCAGAGGACCCCCTGCCTGTGAAGGGTCAGGATTAAGATACCCAACGTCAAAAGGTGCCCTGCGCACCTGCAGCCCCCTGGCCTTGGGGAACCCGACCTCAGGTGCAGCAAAGTGCAGCAGGCAGCCCTCCTCTCTGTCCAGCCTTTGGTTTCCCTGAACTGACCTCCTGGACCCAGCCTGCAGTCTACTTGTGACCCCTGGGGGTCCGCTACTGAAATGCAATGGGAGCCCAGCGCTGAGTTTGCACCCTGCACCCTGCACCCTGCCACCCTGTGCCACTGAGCGTGTATGTTTGGTGCTGACCTGTTCCCCCCCGAAAACACCCCAGATCTGCCCTCCGATGACGCGGGTACTTACCTGCTGGCAGATCTAATTCCGAGTGACCCCAGTATCCATAGGAGCCCATTTTTAATCTTGCAGCAGCTTTTAACTCTGCACCCGGCCAGCCCCATGTTATGGTGGTGGGTGTTTGAGGTTAACTTGAACCCAACCCTGTGGACATCCTAGCCCCCGGAGGCTGGAACTGTAAGTCTTGTACTTACCTTGAAACTGTACTGAATTTTCTTGCACCCTAGAACTGTGTTTGAAAATTGCACAGTGTTAACTTTTATAACAGATTTTTGCTATTTATTTAAAAATGTTTAACTTGCCAAATTGAAACAAAGTGGTGTTGATACATATGCTTGCTACTTACTTGTAAATGTACTTACCAGCAACCAGAATCTTGTGGTTCTAGAAATAAAGTAATAAAATATATTTTTGCTACATAAAAACCATTGGTCTGGAGTTAGTCATTGAGTGTGTGCTTCATTTATTGCCTGTGTGTGTACAACAAATGCTTTGTACTACCCTCTAATATGCCTAACTGCTCGACCACATAGTACCACAGAAGAGGGCATCAGTATTACATACTCTAGCCTCTGTTAAGCCTCTGGGGAACCCCTGGACTCTGTACACACCATATCTCATTTTGATATAGTATATACAGATCCAGTTTCCTACAACAGGGACATGGAAATATGCGTCTTGGAGATTGAGGGCTGTCAAATAGTTCCCTTGATTGAGTTTTGAAGTATGTCCTGCAGCGTTAGCATGCAGAAAGACTGCTTTCTGAGACAGATGTTCAGGTTTCTCACATCTAGAAATTTTAGTTGTTCCCTTAACTTTCTGCGGACCAGGAAGAAACAGGGAATAGAAATCTTTTACTTTTTGTGCTGCAGGGACTCTCTCGATAGCCCCTTTTCTGAGCATGCTTCTGAACTCCAACTTGAGAAGACAACAGATTTTTTGGAATTGATGCGTGAGGCGGCATTGGAGGTGGCGTTTGGATGAACTCTAGCATATGGCCAAACTGAACCAGGACCGAAACCCACTGGTCTGTTGTTATTTCTTACCAGCGTTGGAAGTGGTTGGATATTTTTCTACCTAGGCTTGATGGAGAAATAAGAAGAGCAGCTGGAGGCTGTAACTGGTCATTGATGCTGACCTGTGTCCTTTCCTTGGCGTCCAGATTTTCCCCTGGGCTGGGGTCTATTATAGGCAGCTCGTGGCGATTGTTGCTGCCGATACTGGGGCCAAAACTGGTGTGAGGTTAAGGTGTAAGAGGGTAACAATACTGCTGGTAAGCACCCCTGTATAATGGAAAACCTCTTCTCCGAGCACCCCAAAAGGGCACTTTTCTGTTCTGGAGAGTCGCCAGTGATGTAGCCATGTCTGTCTTTATGGCTTGGAGGGCATCATCAATATGCTTGCCAAAGAGGGCTTTCCCATCGTAAGGCAAATCCAGGATTTCATTTTGGACCTCTGGTATACGGAGGTGGCTTAAAGCAAGCCTGGTCTCCTTAGTATTGCTGCTCCATTCAACTGTCGAAAAGCAGCAGCAGCAATACCCATGGCACAATCAATAACTTCCGCCGATGCATATTCACCATCTTGCAGGATCTCCTTAGCTTCTGTCTTAGCATCCTCTGGAAGCTTGTCTAATAATCGTGATATCGGACCACATTTGGCAATTGTATCGCAGAATAACAGCCAAAGAGTTTGCTGCCCTCACAGTAAGAGTGGACATGGACAAAAACAGCATGCCTATGTTGTCAACCCTCCTACCTTCCTAGTCCAGAGGTGCTGAAATTAGTGCTGATGAATTTCTGTATCTGTGCTACTCTGCCTGGGTGATCACTGAATCAGTTTAGGATGTCCAAAGAAGTATACAGGAGCATCCACTGGAGCCTTATATTTGCTAGCCAGGCACAGTAGTACTGCTGCAACAGTAGCTAGGTTATTCATCACTTTGATGTCCTCTTCCTACATATAATTGGTAATGGGAATAGCCCAAAACTTTTTTCAAAATGGCTCTTTGAAGTCATAGACAAAGCAGTCCATTTGCTTAGTTGGCATGGGCAGCTAAAATTGCTTTGCTGCTCTTTCCAGCAAAATATGGAATCCTCCGGATTCCCCTGCAGGAGAATCCAACAGGGGTGTTGACGGAGATGATGGGGTCGGCAATAGATAACAATCCCATTCTGAGTGAGCCTCCCAGAGTTCACCTTCTTCCCTGTCATCATCAGAAGATCTGGAATCTTGAAGAGTTTTTTTGTGGAGACTGTCTTGCTGAAGTAGATATTAATAGTGTTGTCGGAGCTTGTGGGGTGGAGGGCTCTACCGAAGAAGGTTTCTCTGGCAGCAAAGTGTTTGCAGTGGTAGGCAATGTTGCTGGAAAACGCCTTCTGTAGTTAGACAACATAAACTGAAGATCTGATACCAAAGAAGAGGTAAGGCATTCTACTTCCTCTTTATATTGTTGATGGTATTGTTCTTGAAGAGTGTAACATTCTTATAATATTCGTCCTCATCGTAGTCATCTTCCTGACACTTGATGTGTAACTCAGATGGGATGTGAGCCACACCAAAGTGACCACCATCATCAGAATCATAGTCATCTAACAGATGTGCAGGAATTGATGGTAACACCCTGCTTGGAGACGACTGAGCAGGTGTCAGATGCTTAGATTTTGTCTCTAACTTTTCAGAAGATGTTCCTGTCGTCAAGGAGGATGTTGTGGACAGGGGCTTGTTTGTTGATGCCACTGAAAGTGTGGTCAACAATGGAATGGCAGACGTCTTTGTCAACAGAAGTACTGCCATCGACAAGGGTGTCTTCGTCAACGGAAGCCTTGTCCAGGATAATGAGATGGATGTTATCTTTGGCGTTGGCGGTTTAGGTGATTGACACACTGACGAGGAGGTTGTCGTTGAGAACATAGATGCTGTTGTCCATGTACAAAGGGTAGTGGTTGTAGACATTGCTGACACCGCAGTGAAAGACTGTTTTAGTAGGTGGTGTTGCTTTTCTCATCGACAGAGCTGATGAAGGTTTTTCTGAAGTGTCTGACCTGTGCTGGTGGTGTTGGAGGCTTATATAATGCCTTTAAAGGTATTTGTGAGGATAAAAGATGATGGCCTTTTCTTCTTTTGTTTTAAAGAAGCCTCAACTTCATGTGTTGACCTGGATGGGCTACGTCTTCTGTGGGAACCTTGAGAGGACTTTCTTAATGATTTTTTAGGTGGCTCCAGAAATGATTTACAGGGATTTCCTGATCATGGTGGCACGTGAAGATTCACAGAGCAGCCAAATAGCCCATCACTGTAGCTACTGCCAGAACCTATGTGCAAGAGGACACACACAGCAGGATGCTGGAAAGACTTAAAGGGATCTATGCATTCCAACTTGCATCACTACACAATTTTGTCCCAATGACCTGCCTAAATAGATTTCCTAGTGGGCTTCCTGGCAGTTGGGATGAGTCTTTTTCCCCCCAGAAAGCAAAAGGACATGAGCTGGCACTGCTCAATCTCCTGGCGTGCAGCTGCAGTGTTTATGAAACAGGATGGAGGAAACAACTTTCCTACTGCAAAAGAAGGTTCACTATATTTGGGAAGAAGATGTGGCCAAATACTAAGTTTGAACCTATCATCAAACAATTCTTACTAAGTTTGGGGGTTTGAGAATTAGCTGTGCTCAGTCCTACTACAAATTCCTGCAGGACCTCCAACAGAAGCAGAATCAGTGGAAAGACACTAAGACCAGATGAATGTGAAGGTGGCAGTCAGGAAACCATTCAAAGGGAAGGGAAGTTTATGGTGCAAACCCAAGGCAACTTCTTATCCTGGGCATGGCAAGGAAATCACCATGTGGCCAACCCAAACTGGAGAAGATCACCTGTCACTTTGGGGAGTAGTTTTCATTCATGATCCTCCAGCAGGGGAGGCAGCGGAGCATCCAATCTCATTTGAGAGAAGCTGCATAAAGATCGCCTAATGAGAACATATCCAGTTGTTGAGCTCACAGCCACATGTAAATCACTTTTTAACACAGGGTCTACATCCCCGACACCACTCTGTCAGTTGATATAATATATGGTAGTGGTGAGGTCTGACAAATCTGAATATGGTTCCAAAGTATGGATTGGAGAAGTGCCTTCATGGCAAGATGAACCACCTGATGCTCCAACAACGTTTATGTGCAGACGCTGCTCCAACTGAACGGTAGGGCAGGTGAGGTGCAGCAGAATCCAAGAGATAATGTAGTGGACCTGCTCTCCTTGAACCACTTCTTATGGAGTCTGCCTAGTACCCAAACAGGCGAGTCCCATCAAATGTTATGTCCAAGATGGGACTGGTCATTGTCTGAAAAAAACTGTAGACAATAACCAAGTGTGCTGGCGACTGACAACACTGGTGCCAATGGCTCATCAGATGGAACAGAGCAAGAATTGGCCAATGCACCAAACAAAGTCCCCGTAATGGCTTCATTAAATAGTAAGAGGTTCTCAGGATTTGTGAAGAACCTCCGTACCTACAATAATCTTGACATCCAAGGTGGGAGACCTGGAGCCAAGGTCTTCAGCCACTCTGTGAACAACCATGATGTAGGAAGCACTTTCCCCTGCACCAGGGCATGGGGGGGGGGGTTACTGGACTAAGGGGAGGTATCAAGGCCACTAGCATCCTGTAGGCCATCATACAAATTCTTCTCATGGTAAGGTTGGCCAATCTCATTACTTGCATCATAACTGCTATCCCAATCCATGCTGAGCAGGGAATGCAGGGTGTGCATTTGTTGTTGTGGAGGCTGATTAAATATAGCAAATGGAGTCTCAACAGCAGCCAGGCTCAACTTTGATCAAGGTTGAACTGCCACAGACTTGACATCAAAGAGGACAATTGGGGCCTCATCTTCCGACATTGACACACCTGAAACTGGCATGGACCATGGCACTAGATGCACAATTAGAGGAGGCCTTGTGATGGGGGTCAGAAGGTTAGCTAGTGCAGAGAGAAACCCACCATCGGTAAACCAGGTGGCTAACCTCTTGGCTCTGCTAGTCAGCAGGTGTCCAGAATGAGTCAGTGAGCGTCTGAAGAGTCAAGAGTATGGCCTTGCAGAACTCTTATCTGCTTATGAGCAGCACACAACCCTCAAAACTAGGGTTGTGGTGGAATGAGTTGCAGGATCAGCACTCAAGTCAAATGACTCTTTGAGCGAGCTCAAGCTGTATGGGGCACCACCACACCTTCTCAAAGGAGTGTGAATGCAAGGGGCAGAGTCCTGCTTAGATTTCTTGTGTTGTTTTTATTCAATTTCCTCAAAGATTTGGAGCAAGAGGAAGACCGACCCCTGGAACGACTCCAGTTACTTCTGGATCTTGGGTGGGATGGAGACCCAAGTTTCTCCTTAGTCTTGGTGCTTGGAAGTGTAGAGTTTTGCCTCTTGGTCTAGTATGGCTTCGGGCTCATCAACACATTTGATTTGTGGCTAGACCAAGGCACCACAGGCAAATTTGGTAAGGGTATGTCACAGAAATTAATTTGGGATAGTCATCACAGGGCTTGAAACCTGTTTTGCTAGGTGACGTGGTCCTTGTGCAGTGTAAAACATTTTGTTTTATGTGATAAGGGTCACAACGAGACAAGACGTAGCTCTGGTCCATGTCTGTTGGCGCGGAAAGAAAGGAACTCACATCAGTGCACTGGAATAGAGCCTATATTGGGTCTGCACGTCATTTTCTAGAGTGGAAAGGCATCAGTGTACAGTCAAAATTTGCCACCTGCAGGCATGCAGAGGAACTGCTGACATTTTTCCAGATTCAGACTGATATCTGGGAAATATTCAAAATACAAGGAAGCTATGACTAGAAGTCTTTATCAGAAAGAAAAGCTATCATAGAATTTGCTTTGCATGTTTCCTCTTTCTGGGGACTAATAGCAAAAATATAAGAGATGGAATAACAATGACAGGCACACATTCTCCTAAGAAATGTATTTAAGCTTCCACCCTTGCAACTATTTACAAAGCGGTTATTTTAGTTTATCTTCAAGTCAATAAAAGCATCTTTTGTCTTGCTGACTACCTGTTCGTAGCCCATTAGCAAATACCAAAAGCTGTACATTCAATATGGTATTCAACAAGTGATAGTTCTTTTTTTTTTTTTTCTTTTTTTTTTTTTACAACGGCCACACCTTAATGTACAGACCTATTTAGAATAATATGCAATATTCAGGCCAAAGGTTGTCTGCCTTGTAATGAACAGTGATCATTAAACATTTCCATAGTCACTGCTGCCCCTGCAAAGTGAAGCATATGTTCTATTAGTACTGAATAAAAGGAATAGATTAGAGTAACCTTTGAATTGCAACCAGACTACCACAGGTAAAACCTACTGTAATTTTCTTCCACACTATCCTATGATCCATACAAAGCAAAATAATGAGAAAATCATATTTCCCACATGTGCTTGCAGAGCAAAGAACAGGTTAAAAATACATTCCAACATTTTTATCTGCACATCCAAGAAACAAATGTTATTCTACAATACCCTTTCTGATTGCGGCTCATGTTGTTTACCCACTGACATAGCTTCTGTCTGCTATTTTTGAGTGGAGTACACACAGTGGAACCCATGTTTATCTTCAATAAAAAACAAATGCAGGCTAGACAAAATTGGCAGAATTTTAGGAGATTGTTCTTTCAAGATTTTCCCACAAACAAAACGAAATCAGGAGTAATATCTTCATGGTGCTCACCTGAACTACAACTAGAAGATGGTCATATAGTTGGAGATGGAGCCATATAGTTGGAGATGAAGCCTATAATACACTCAAAAGAACCCAGCATGGAGCACTTTATCTTCTGTTCTGTTATTTCTAAAGGACCAACCAGCATTTAATTGTCAAGCAATCTTTTTCAGGGTTACTCTAAAACATTATGCAGCCAAAGCCCACTGGGGATTACATTTTAGCGAATGATGGCTGACTTAATGGCACTGACAGAGTAAGGGATCACAGAAATCAAGTACAGTGAGCACCGATAACCTGGGATTATCATTACAAAACCTCTAGTGTTAGTCAGATAGTTTCTCCACTCTTCTTAACTTCTAGCTCCTACTGTGTTACAATGTCCAGAGCCCTGCTCCCTCCATGTTCACTTCCACGCCTCAATCCTTATTTTCTAATCCACATTTGTAAGGGGCATTGGTCTTCTCTAAAGTGGCCAAAAAGGTGACACTGCAGCAGTACGTAGAATAAGTAAGTAAAAGGCATCTTATATGCATGCGAACAATGGAAAATGAAGTTACTGTTACTTTTTCACTACATGAGTTGATTAAATACAGACAGATAAAGCAGGAAGCAGAAATTGTGTTTTCCTTTGTGTCTTGGTGGATAACCAATAAATCAGTATAGAAATATTGTAATTTTCTTCAGGTACGGCATGAATGTCAGGCTTGTTTAAGACCAAACATACCAGATGAACCAAAATAACGTTTTTCCAGTGTTAACGCTATTAAAAAAAAAAAAAACATGAAATTTAAGGTATATCGAAATAAATTATGTATCTCACACAATACTATTTGTGTCTATGTCTTCTAGAGTGTGCTATGGTGTTTTAAAGACAGCTGTTGTCAAAGGAAATAAACCGCTCTTAAAACCTTACAAATGGCAAAACTTTAGTTAGATGCGGCTCAACTGCAAGACCTGAACGAGTATGAGTTTTCTCCTCAGATAACTCAAAAATACACCCTCACATTATGAACTTGATGATAAAACAATGAACCAACGAAGTTAGGTGGAGTCTCTTTAATCTGCTCCACCTTCCACACTGGGGTAAAAGATACCCCGGCTCAAGTTTGTTAGTGGTGAGTGTAATTTCACAGCCAGATTTCCTGGGAACATGCCTGCCTGCCTGGTAGCAGTTTATTATCCCTCTGCCTCTCTGCAATAGGAGACCATGGAGGAAAAATACATTGTATTGGCAAAGGCTGGTGACACAGTAGGTTGCTAGGCACCATGCCTGGCACAGAACTGATGCAGACCAGTAGTAAGTATTCTCCCATAAAGAAGCAGAGGACAATGAGCACCTTTCTTTCAACCATTCACCCACAAAAAATGTGGTGCCAAAGGAATGGCAGCCATGGAAGACCACATGAAGAAAGGCATCTACAAATGTTAAAGGATGTTAATGACATGATTATAGACATGCACTTGAAGGCAGGAAAAGTGAAGGCTAAGACAATGAGACCCAAATCCAGATTTGAACTAATGTGATCAAGAGTAGGGTGGTCTATCAGCAGTACAGAAAGTGGAAAATCGTTCTGTTAAGGCACAAACGTGTACGGCGTAACAACAGGAGACCAATACAAACAGAATAGAGTTTTAGTGCTGTTCATCAACTTTGATTGTGCACCTAGAGGATAAGGTGAAAAAGACTTGTAACCTTAAAGGCGGCTTATAGTTTGAGAATAGTCAGCTGGCCTGTTAGGGGAGTGTACAGGATCTCAAGGAACACATGGAAGATGTCTCACTGAAGATAAGAAACTACGTAGTATAGAACAGCCACTAAACCTAGAAATCAGTGATGCCACTCAAGAAAAATGAAGAAGAGGGACTGGATACAGTTCTTTTGATTCTGAAGAAGTATTCTATGGAAGTGATGCTTAAAATATGCAGCCATGAAAAAGGAAGGTTTTTCACCAGTATTAAAATGCCTTATGCTCATGGACTTTAGCTTAACTATGACAAAGACAAGAGTGCCTTAAAAATAGGAAAGATACTCATTGATCAAGAGGAGCAACACCTGGTGACAGGCAGCAGGACATCCCTATCCATGCAGGAGAGAGCTGTCACTGACTACCTGAAAATACTACAGAATAGACAGCCCATTAAAGAAAACCATAGCTAGTGTTTGGTGGAATGACAAGCTTTATGTATATCTTTTTCCAGATGGGCATGGCATGGGCACGATCAAGTGGTTGCTTTGTTCCACTTATTGGCCAGCCTCCATCCTAACTGAATGGAGTACTCAAATTCAAATGAATTAATTTTAAGTCTGCTTTCCTAATCAAACATTTATAACGCAAATGCAATGAATCAAGCACATAAAGTTAATATGGTTTAAACACTACAACCAGTTTCCTTCCAAAACAATTACAATAAAAAAAAATATATACAATTAGATGAAACAAAAATAAAAGAAAATGTTATTCCACAATGGCAATCTTACTTTTCACTGGTTCAAAATATGACGTGTAAAAGAGCATTCCAAAAACATCTTCAACGATGTCTTCATTATTTACCACTTAAGCATGTAATTTCTAAGCATGGTTATTCAGTTGGGTCACTGTTAATCCCAATTGATGATACAAAATGTACAGCTTACAGAAGAAGAAAAGGGTGAGTTGATTATCACAGGTTTCCACCTTGCAACTTCCAGATCAAAGCAGATGTCAGTGGGGTGAGTTTACCTCACTAAGCTGTCTACCTAGTCTTGCCATGATTTTGCTACCTGGTGCAAATCAGATTTTTCACTATAAAATAGGACACTAGACAGAGTGTTTACTATACTCAGAACAAGAACTCAAAGAAAAACAATGTATGTTGCGCACTTGTGTGCCACAGAACACAACAAAACAAATAATGTCACTTAAACAGTGCTAATGCAGACAAGTCACAGTAGTTAATTAAAAAGAAGCCAGTGTTATGACTTCTCTGTACTCACTCTGGCACTCAATGAACTGATGAATGTAAGTGCAGTCCCCGCCACTCTTTAAAAGAAAGTTATCTAACAGAGAAAGAAATGCCTTTAAGTGTCTGTGTTAACACTGGCCTCTTTTTAAATCAATAAAGGAACAGTAAAACCTGGAGATACCTACATAATTATTTAAAGGATAAAATTTAAAGATGAACAAACGGTAATTTACCATCAAATATCTAACAAACACCATTCTCCAGTTGCTTTCGGAGAGTATCTTTATGATCAAATAAAATCTTTACTATTTTTTTAATAATAGTTTGAAGGTGTGGCTGTTCACACTAACGTACTGTAAAATAATGCAACATAACAATCCCTACAGACAAGATAGATACTGAACGCGCTCAGTTTTCTGAACTGTACACCCACATTCACAAAGCAACCTACTTCAAATCTTAAGAGTTCATTTGCCTGTGGAGACATGTTGAAAAGCATGTGACTAAATAATAAGTACTTCATGTTATAATGAGATTCTTGCATTTTGCAATGAAACAGAACAGCAGTTAAAATAGTCTAAAAGTGCAGGTAAAGCCCTATTACTAAAGCACACACTAATACTATATTTTTCCTACAGTTCAGAAGAAAAAAAGACAGGCACTTGTTATTTTTCAAAATTACACGTTTTAATTGCAAGGTACCCCACTTAAATATGTAAACTACTAATTGCGATTTATAGGCCTAAGTGTAGAATTTCCAAAAAACGAGGTGAATAATCTAAGTGCTCTTAATGAATAATTATCCTAATTAAAAAAATAGGACACTGAGGATGGAAGACATAAAAGATACAAGGTTTGATTATGAACAGATTAGGTGGTGCGGCAATGTGTGTTCAGTAACCACTGCTTTATCGTACAGACAGATGAATATGATTTGGTGAAAGAAGAGCCATTAACATTATCATTTCACTAAATTTTATTCAGAAATTGTTGCAAGGTGCCCGCAGCAATACAAGATCACTTAATCAACCTAAAACCAAAATTAACATTTCTCTCATCTTCACTGTCTTGTTTATTGAGTTGTCTGTATCCTCCGTCACATTACAAAATACATTCTTCCCAGCCTTAAACTATGGCAAAAAGGCATTCCAGGGCAAGTTATCAATCGGATTAAATATGGGCCAATGTAATTTGTTCAGGCACCCATTTGTTTCTCCAATTTGTGCCATCCCAAACACAGATTCCAATTTAGCATGCTAAACCAGCTCCAGGACAGTGAATTAGTTAAACCTCAATGCTGAACTAGGAATAAATGTGCTAGGCAAGTCTCTTTAAAATCACTTCTATGTGAAAAGGTGTAGGCCAAAACTGATTGACTCTAGCTATTTAAAAAAAAATGCCCTAGATAACCTAAGAATTGAGCCCACTTAGGAGTCAAGCTCTGTCCTATAACCATTATAACCATTTGAAAAGGGAGGTAAAACCATCCTTTAATCATAATCTTTTAATGTTTAATAGCCGTAAACTTTTTAGCTGAGTAGGGAGTTGATATATAAAACCAAGGTTCCAAAGGTACCAACATTTTGTATTAGGAAAGGATATAAAAAGTACTGACTGAGATTCAGTCTATTTGATTTTAGTGAGGCTGGCCAGATCTGGAAAATTGCAACAACTAATCAGCTATGTATTGTGTGTAACAACAAATCAAACAATTTTTGTCATCTTCTTTGTATATGCCCAGCCCAAAAACAAAGAAGACCAACGCACCTTTCTGCAACCTGAATTTCGCAGATTAGATTTGAGAATATGTATATAGGCTATTGAAATGTGTTTTTACTGCAACAAGTTGCTTTGTCAGGCTTTGAAAAGTTTGTTGGCCACACAAAATACATTTTTGGCAGCGTTGGTTGATACAGACAACTAATATATTTACGTTTCTACTGCTCAACCACGTTTTAGGGAATGAGATTTGGCATGGGCCTTGGTCTCATGTTTTAATGATGTCACATTGATACATCCTTCAAAGCAGGATTTAAGTCCCTTGGGGGTAATACATTGATTTCAGCTGCAATTTACATTTTTTCATTCAGATGTCTAATAGTTGCATTTTGAAAACACATCCACTGTTGTCTTTAATTACAGAGTTTTCTAATTATTGCCCTATTCTGTAAATGGTTTTAATGGACAAGTTACTCACCTTCGGTAACAAATTATCTGGTAGACACATATGTTTCCTGCAGATTCCTACACCTTAGAGTTTTCCCCAGGCGTCAGACTGGATCCAGAGCTTTTTTATTGAGCAGTACCTTTGCATGCTGTCATGTGGCATCGTGGTTGCCATGATGACGTTGCTGTTGTATACAGGCGCCACCCAGGCGTATTGATCTCAGTTTCTTTTCACGATTTTCCATGCCAGACGCACAGAGCCATGAAGAACACTGATTCTGGTGCATCAGAACTCAAACCCTGGAAGAGAAGTCCCTGTCCCTAGAGATCAGTTTGCAGAGCAGGGGAGGATGGGTGGGTCATTAAGGAATATGCAACTAGAATATGTCTCTACTCGATAATTTGTTACTAAAGGTAAGTAACTTGTTCATCTGCTAGAAACTATTAGTTGCAGGCTCATTACCTTAGAATAGATAGCCAAGCAATACCATTCCTGAAGGCAGGTCTGTGAACTAAGATCATACTTGGAAGTCCTGCAGGACCGAACGGCCACAGTAGCCAATCCTCAGGACCTGATTGTCCAGGCAGTTGTGTTTAGTGAACGTGTGCAGTGATGCCCACATTGCTGCCTGGCAGATATCCAGGACTGGAACTCTGCGTGCTAACGCAGTGGTTGCAGCTGTTACTCTGATAAAGCAAGCACGCAAACCCTCAGTGGGTTGCCTCATAGCCAAAGCATAGCACATTTTGATGCAGAGGACAACCCATCTAGAGATGGTTCTCTTCTGCACCGCCAGTCCTTTCTTCACATCCATATAACCAAAAAAGAGTTGATCGTCCACCCGGAAATCTTTGGTACGATTAAGGTAGAACAATGCCAACACCCTTTTTGGGTCCAGATGGCCCAGGTAGGAAGCACCACTTTGTCAAGAAAGAGCTTTCAGCTCACTCACTCTACATGCAGAGGTGATGGCTACAAGTAAGGCTGTTTTTTTAAGTGAGAAGCTGAAAAGGGCAATTATGAAGAGGCTCAAAAAAGGCACACAAGGAAAGTAAGTACCAGGTTAAAAACCCACTGGGGCATTATGAATGGGGTAGGTGGAAACATGTGGGTAAGACCTCTGAGGAATCGTGCACCAATGGAAGATTTAAACAAGGAGGGTTGATCAGGTAGTCAGAGGAAAGCAGAGATGGCAGACAGATAACTCTTAAGGGTGCCCTAAGCAGACCCCTGATGCACAAGAGAAACAAAAGAACCTCATACAATGTTGCAGAACTGGGATCTTTTGCAGTTCCCTCAGAGATCTGAACTGTGTCTGTGAGATTTCTCTGATGCTGTGCCCATTAGAACTTAAGGTCCAACTGCAGGGCCTTCATATGCCATCTGGCATATTTGACTAACAGGATGCAGGAGGCCATGAGGCCCGACAGCCTCAGTGTCTGTCTCATCAAAATCCAGGATAGAGGCCAAAACATCAAAATCATAACCTGAATATCCCGGACTCGCTGCTCCAGTCTCCTTGTTCTAGGAAGACATTTTGAACTTCCCCTTTTTGAAAAAGAGATAGACGTCCCGCAAATCTAGAACAGGGTGAAGACCCTTGTTCTTTTTGGGTATCAGAAAGTAACGGGAATAACGAACACTGCCAACTTCTGACATCAGGACCCTTTCTATGGCTCCCTTGGCCAAGAGAGCTGTAACTTTCTTGCGGAGCAAGACTAAGTGATCCTCCTTCAGCCGTTCTTGTACGGAGAGAGGGAAAGACTGGAAGGGGAGGGAATAGCCCTTCTGTATGACCTGCAAGACCCATTTGTCCGATGTTATGGACCGCCAGTGAGGGAGACAAAATTGAATCCTCCCTCCAACTGGTCTTGCAGAATCACACTAGGAGGATTTGGGCAACGTGGAAAAGGGGGGCTGGGTGGTGGACGACTTTGGGTCAGACCGTCTGAGTCTGAAGGTACCGCAACCTCTTACCAGCACAGGATGCTGACCTGACGGAGGATGGTGGCTGGTCTGTGGATGGTGTAGTACGCCACCTCTTCCGAAGCCTCAAAGAGGCGAAAGGCAGACTCTTGGCGAGAGTTGGCAGAGAGGTCCAAGAACTTGGTTGAAACTCAGGCGTCCTTGAAGCACTCCAGCACCGAGTCAGGCCTTTTCACCAAATAGGCGGCACCCTTTGAAGGGCATGTCCATAAGGTTTGCCTGGACATCCCCCATAAAGCCAGATGTACGGAGCCAGGTGTGGCGACGAAGGGCCACCGTCGACAAAATCGCTCTACCCAGCGAGTCAGTCGAGTCCACGCCACACTTAATAGTTAACTTAGCTGCATCCGTCCAGGCTTTGACTGCTTGCGAGAGAGTGTCCCACACGCCCTATTTCGACTTGAGGCAGCACCTGCGCCTCCGTATTGCATAAAGTATGTGAAAAATGGCCCAATAGGCATGAGGTGTTTCCTGACCTCAATGCCAGGCTGGAGGAAGAAAACATCTTCCCAAGCTGGTCGAGCCTCTTGCATTCCCTATCCGGGGAGCGGAAGGGAATGCGCCATAGGAAGTGAAGGCTTCGACTACCAGGCTCTCCGGGGTGAGGTGTTGTGTGCGGAAACTAAGATCACCCAGAGCGGGGCAATGGTGGTGACCAACTGTCCTATTTACAGGAGCCCCTGTGCTGGGTTTTGACCACATTGCAGGACATCTGTGAGTGCTTTATAAAGAGTAATATTAGTTCCAATGTGGAAACCCCAAGCTGAAGGACCTCAGTCAGGAGATTAGTCCTGACCTCAGCTGCCCTACGCACCACCATAGCATACAATGCTCCCTCCTCAGTAGCCACCGTAGGACGTGAGAGCATGCCAGTATCTGGAGAGGAGTCCAGCCCACCTGGCCTCTCCTAATTCCTCATACCAGTCAATGTGCTCCAATTGAGATTCGAGGGTCCTGAGACCCCTCCCATTACTCACCAATGCCTGGCTGATCATAGAAAGACTCTGGCACCTGTTGGTGTTGTCCGGCTGCAGATCATCAGATATTAGAGAGGGTCTCGTGCCACTGGTGGGTGCTGGTGGCACTGGGAGTGATGCTGGAGGAGGCCCACTGTGTGGATTTGTTGTCGTTCCGGATCAGATATCGGATCCAAGAGACCCCATCGGGTCCAAGGCCTAAGCGGCAGACGCAAAACCTGATGAGGCCCCTGCTGATCCCGCGGGGCCATATGGAGCACCGGCAGGGTCAGTCCGCTCAAATATGAGACGCATGGCCTCGTAAAACGTCCATTCCTGCTTCGGGAAAGGGAGGCTCGAAGTCAGCCCTGGCAACGGCTCCGCATACCCTGCCTGGAACATCAACGTTCCCGACTTGCCTCATTGGCCAACGGGCAAGTTGAAGTCGAAGTTCTCTTGGACTTCTTCCACTGCCTCTTACCCAAGTGCCCGGAGGACCTCGAGTGGGACGAAGAGGACTTAGGGCTCCTGGAGCGGTCCCGCAACCACCTCCTAAACTGGGACCTCCAATGAGTCGTGCCAGCAAACGTCGACTGCCAGGCCACTATGAGCTTTAGGTACCTCTCCCTCAAAGCTTTCGGAGCCATGGCCTGGCAGTCGGAGCACGACTTCGAGTCATAGTCTCGGTCTAAACACCAGAGACTTACCTTATGGGGGTCCGTCATCGACATGGCGCAGTGGCAAGCACCACACGGCTTAAACCCAGTCTTCCTAGATGTCATCCTTCTCACCACAACAAAAATCTTCAACCAAATGTCGAAAAAAAGCCTTTAAAAAGAACAGAGCCTAGCGCGATTCCAGATCTGCGCATTAACCCGCAGTGAAGTAAAAGAACTGACGTAAGCGCGCTTGGGTGATGCCTTTGTAGGCGACCGTCACATCACAGACGGCTCCAATGACTACGCCAACACATGAATCCGAACGACGCCACCTGAAGGCACGTGCAACGGTATTACTCAGCAAAAGTTCAGGATTCCAAGCTGATGCCTGGAAATTCTAAGGTAGATAATATGCAGCTAGAAGTCTCTATCAGATAGCACTTTGTTTAGATTTGGGAACGAGAACGGCTTACAGGCAAGTAACACTTGTCATTTTAAAAAGTTGACAAGGTGCAATTTTCAGAACAGTCCTGGGGGATGGAGGGGAATGTGTAGTTTTGAGGTAAGTACTCGACTTACAGCTCATGTTTCCGGGGGTTAGGATGTCCACTGGTTGGGGTTCAGGATGACCCCAAACTTACACCACCAGCAACACTGGGCAGGCCGGGTGCAGAGGTCAAAGTTGAAGTTAGATTTATAATGGGATACTATGGAGACTGGGGGCACTCTGAAACAGAGGGAGGGGGATACTCCTAACCCTATTGGTCCATGTCCTCCAAACCAAGATGGAAGATTCTGCAGGGAGGGGTCACTTCAGCTCTGGACACCTTACGTGTGGTCCTAGCTGCAGTGGTCACTCCTCCCTCTTTTACCTAATTTTCCTGCGAGACTTGTTGACACAAATGTGGCTTTGTCCAGTGGCAGGCATCTCCTCTAGCTGGAGTGCCTTGGGGCACTGTAATAGGAGGCCTGAGCCTTTGAGGCTCACTGCCAAGTGTTACAGTTCCTGCAGGGGGGCGGTGTGAAGCACCTCCACCCAGAGCAGGCTTTGTTTCTGGCCTCAGAAAGCACAAAGGTTCTAACCCCATGAGGGCAGAAGAACGAGTTACTTACCTTCGGTAACGACTTTTCTGGTGGATACATTAGCTACCTGTGGATTCCTCACCTAATGAATACTCCCATGGCGCCAGCATTCGACGGAAATCTTCTTCCTAGTCTCTGCACGTCGACGAGGATGTCACTCTAGCCCACGCGACGCCGTCTGACGTCATACAGGCAATAAGAGGTCCTCGACGACGTGCCGACGTCAGTACCAACATTTTTTACGTGCATGAGAACAACAACCCAATGCCATGAAAGAGCAAGGCAACATCCCATAACCGTGTAAAATACACAATATTGCAATGAATAGCTGTAAATTTAATATAACGAACAAATATATGCAAATCATGTATGTACACAAAGAATTATATACATATATATATATATATATATATATATATACAGATAAATATATACAAGTATCCATATATACAACATCTATTGCAACCTTGAAGACCAAGAGGAGCGCACTCAAGGATTACTTGGTAAGACCAGAAAGGCAACGGGGAGGCGGGTGGGACTGTGAGGAATCCACAGGTAGCTAATGTATCCACCAGAAAAGTCGTTACCGAAGGTAAGTAACTCGTTCTTCTGATGGATACAACTACCTGTGGATTCCTCACCTAATGAATAGAGTCCCAAAGCAGTACCACGCCCGGTGGCGGGTGCCTAAATGGTCAGACCAAGAAATCCTGCACCACTGACCGTGCAAAATGGCCGTCCCTTCTGACCTCAGAGTCTAAACAGTAATGTTTCGCAAAAGTGTGAAGGGACGACCAAGTTGCGGCCTTGCAGATGTCAACCACAGGAACACCTCTGGCCAAGGCCGAAGTGGCCGACTTAGCTCTGGTGGAATGAGCTCTAATGCCCTCAGGAGGGTCCTTCTTTGCCAAAGAGTAACAGATTTTAATGCAAAGAACCACCCACCTGGAGAGTGTTCTCTTGTGGACTGCCTTTCCTCTCCTCTTGCCCACGTACCCGATGAACAGCTGATCCTCCAGCCTGAAATCCTTTGTTCTATCAATAAAGAAGCTCAACGCCCTCTTTGGGTCCAGACGGTGCAGTCTTTCTTCCTCTTTAGAAGGATGAGGCGGAGGATAGAACGTGGACAAAGTAATTGTCTGAGCCAAATGGAAGGGTGAAACAACCTTCGGGAGGAAAGCAGCCTTGGTCCTCAACACCACCTTATCCCCATAAAAAGTTGTATAAGGGGGCTTTACCGATAAGGCCTGCAACTCACTCACTCTCCTTGCAGATGTTATAGCTACCAGAAAAACTGTTTTTATAACCAAATACCTTAAGGGGCAAGAATGCATAGGCTCGAAAGGGGACCCCATAAGGAAAGTCAGAACCAAGGACAAATCCCATTGCGGCATAACAAATGGTTTTGGAGGATATTTATTTAGAAGACCTTTCAAGAATCTGATAACAATAGGGGATTTAAAAAACGATGGTTGGTCTGGAAGACAAATGAAGGCTGACAAGGCCGACAAATAACCCTTAATGGTAGCCACTGCACAACCTTTCTGCGCTAGAGACAGAGCAAAAGACAAAACGTCCGATAGATGAGCATGTAAGGGATCAATCTGCTCCTTGAGGGCCTTTGGATTCATGTGCTGGCATGAATCGCAAGTCGAGACGTCGTGGTCGGAGCTTAAACACCAAAGGCAGTCGGAGTGAGGATCCATAACTGACATCTTGCCCCCACACTCACGACAAGGCTTAAAACCCGACTTTCTCTGCGACATTATTACTGCAGCGAAGGACTACGCAGCAAAAAATACACTGTAACCACGAACGTAACAGTTGCTCCCTCGAAGATAACCGTTTCGAATGCACGGAAAAAAGGGAACTGACGTCGGCACGTCGTCGAGGACCTCTTATTGCCTGTATGACGTCAGACGGCGTAGCGTGGGCTAGAGTGACGTCCTCATCGACGTGCAGAGACTAGGAAGAAGATTTCCGTCGAATGCTGGCGCCATGGGAGTATTCATTAGGTGAGGAATCCACAGGTAGTTGTATCCATCAGAAACCTGTCTTATTAACAGGCTGGCACAGACGAGTCACTCTTACACTAAATGGTTGGTTAAAATATAGGGGGTATCTCTAAGGTGCTATCTGGGTGCATTGTACATTAAATCCACCACTGTCATCAGTGGGGGTTTATTGTTTTGAGACGTTTGATACCAAACTTCCCAGTCTTCAGTGAAGCCATCATGGAGCTGTGGAGTTTGTAATGAAACTCCTAGCCCATGTACTTAATATGGCCACACTGCACTTACAGTGTCCAATAATGGACTTAGACGCTGTAGGGGCATATTGCTCATGAAGCTATGCCATCACCTGTGGTGTAGTGCACCCTGCCTTAGGGCTGCAAGGCCTGCTAGAGGGGTGACTTACCTACGCCCTAAAAGGGGTGCCATGTTGACTTTACCTTTTTCTCCCCACCAGCAAACACAATCTGCAATGGCTGTGTGCATGTGTTTGGTGAGGGTTCCCTAGGGGTGGCACAATACATGCTTCAGCCAAGAGCAATCCTCCCTGTGTACAGACCCCCTGGTACCACACAAGGGAGTTAGCTGTGTGTCAGGGGTGTGATTTTTGTGGGAACAATGGTCCAGGTTTAGGCAAAGAACACTGGTCCTGGGGCCTGGTTAGCAGGATCCCAGCACAATCTCCATCAAGTCAGCATCAATACAGGGAGTGCAGAATTATTAGGCAAATGAGTATTTTGACCACATCATCCTCTTTATGCATGTTGTCTTACTCCAAGCTGTATAGGCTCGAAAGCCTACTACCAATTAAGCATATTAGGTGATGTGCATCTCTGTAATGAGAAGGGGTGTGGTCTAATGACATCAACACCCTATATCAGGTGTGCATAATTATTAGGCAACTTCCTTTCCTTTGGCAAAATGGGTCAAAAGAAGGACTTGACAGGCTCAGAAAAGTCAAAAATAGTGAGATATCTTGCAGAGGGATGCAGCACTCTTAAAATTGCAAAGCTTCTGAAGCGTGATCATCGAACAATCAAGCGTTTCATTCAAAATAGTCAACAGGGTCGCAAGAAGCGTGTGGAAAAACCAAGGCGCAAAATAACTGCCCATGAACTGAGATAAGTCAAGCGTGCAGCTGCCACGATGCCACTTGCCACCAGTTTGGCCATATTTCAGAGCTGCAACATCACTGGAGTGCCCAAAAGCACAAGGTGTGCAATACTCAGAGACATGGCCAAGGTAAGAAAGGCTGAAAGACGACCACCACTGAACAAGACACACAAGCTGAAACGTCAAGACTGGGCCAAGAAATATCTCAATACTGATTTTTCTAAGGTTTTATGGACTGATGAAATGAGAGTGAGTCTTGATGGGCCAGATGGATGGGCCCGTGGCTGGATTGGTAAAGGGCAGAGAGCTCCAGTCCGACTCAGACGCCAGCAAGGTGGAGGTGGAGTACTGGTTTGGGCTGGTATCATCAAAGATGAGCTTGTGGGGCCTTTTCGGGTTGAGGATGGAGTCAAGCTCAACTCCCAGTCCTACTGCCAGTTCCTGGAAGACACCTTCTTCAAGCAGTGGTACAGGAAGAAGTCTGCATCCTTCAAGAAAAACATGATTTTCATGCAGGACAATGCTCCATCACACGCGTCCAAGTACTCCACAGCGTGGCTGGCAAGAAAGGGTATAAAAGAAGGAAATCTAATGACATGGCCTCCTTGTTCACCTGATCTGAACCCCATTGAGAACCTGTGGTCCATCATCAAATGTGAGATTTACAAGGAGGGAAAACAGTACACCTCTCTGAACAGTGTCTGGGAGGCTGTGGTTGCTGCTGCACGCAATGTTGATGGTGAACAGATCAAAACACTGACAGAATCCATGGATGGCAGGCTTTTGAGTGTCCTTGCAAAGAAAGGTGGCTATATTGGTCACTGATTTGTTTTTGTTTTGTTTTTGAATGTCAGAAATGTATATTTGTGAATGTTGAGATGTTATATTGGTTTCACTGATAATGATAAATAATTGAAATGGATATATATATTTTTTTGTTAAGTTGCCTAATAATTATGCACAGTGATAGTCACCTGCACACACAGATATCCCCCGAACATGGCTAAAACTAAAAACAAACTAAAAACTACTTCCAAAAATATTCAGTTTTGATATTAATGAGTTTTTTGGGTTCATTGAGAACATGGTTGTTGTTCAATAATAAAATTAATCCTCAAAAATACAACTTGCCTAATAATTCTGCACTCCCTGTATCAGGCAAAACGTAGGGAGGTAACCATGCCAAAAAGGGCACATTCCTACACTCACCCATGAGTAAACTAAGAAAGGTGGAGCCTCCTTTGTGTCTCGCATAGCTGACTGCCTTCAATCCTATGCTATGGTGGAGGTGAGTGAGCGTCTTTTGAGGAGGGCCCTGGGCTGAGATGGATCGATGTGCGGCACTGGAGCAATACCAGTTACTGGAGCTGCATATCTTGCAATGGCTGACTGGAATGATCAGACAAGGTCAGAGTGCGGAGGCTGCAATTTTAGGGTCAGGCTGCTAATGTTCGGCTCCTGCAGACTGGCTTTAAGCAGTTCTCATCAGTGATGAATGCAATGACAGTATGTAAATGAAAACAGGGAGGAAGAGCTGCCACAATAGTAAGTGAATGAAAGCCACAGAAAAGAGAAATTGCTGGGACTAAGATCAGCACTGCATTCCACAGTGATCCAATCTGAGGGGCTAATGTAGTTTCGCCATATTGGGGCCAGTATTCAGCAAAAATTCAGAAAGGACTGCTAAACTGAGAAACACTTAAGGCAGATTATTTGACTCCCTCTAGCAGTCAGAATCAAGGCTCTCCTACGAGAGAGCAAATGCAAAGTGGCAATTTCCAAGGTAAAATGGTACAAAAAGGAATGTTTACTGGTTGTCTTGAGCAACACAAAAAGATGATGGAGGGAATGCTGAAACATTTCTAACACCCCCCATTCTAAGTTCTAGGTTTAATCCATCATTCTTTTTCCATGCCATCCCAGTTTGGAACCAGCCATATGAAATCAGTCTTGGCCCAGTTACCCATGGGAACAGTCCAGCCCAAATTGTCAGGCCAGGTCTCCCTGGAGCAGAAACAAGCATCCTGGGACCAGTTTCTGGCTATCACCTTTCCTCAGCCAGGTTAGCTTAAATCCAGTAGCACAGTGAGCACGGGACCCACGTTTGGTCATACCCTTCCCACTTAGGGCGACTTTAGCAACACAAAAGGATGGTGGATGGAGTGCTGAAACCATGGGGGTGTTTGTAAGTTTCAGCACTCCTTAAGTGGAAAGGATATAGAAATATACATATACATATATCCTACTGGCGGTCGTCAGTAGGTAGTTATAGTTAGCACCTGGTTTCCATAGAAAAATCATTTTTTGATTTGGCTAGATCTTTGGCACTGCATGACAAATTGTCCCCAAATTTCCCCCCAAAAAGGTGCCGTCTGTGGTCTTGTTGTGCATGGAAAGTTTCAGGGTGATCCTTCAAAGTTACAGACACATAATGTCACTGGAAACATTACTTCCACATCCTTTATGCCGCTGTTGTGTGTGTATATATATATATATATATATGTATGTGTGTATATATATATATATATATATATGTATGTGTGTATATATATATATATATATGTATATATATATATATATATATGTATATATATATATATATATATATATAGATAGATAGATAGATAGATAGATAGATAGATAGATAGATAGATAGATAGAAAATGTCACTTTTCCAGTGTACATCTGTTTGTGGCATGTAGTGCTGCAGATTCATATGCTATGCATTAGTCTGCCATCTAGTACTAGGCTCGGAGTGTTACAAGTTTTTTTTTCTTCAAAGAAGTCTTTTCGGAGTCACGGGATCGAGTGACCCCTTTTCTCAGTCATACTGCCCATGGACATTGACTCCGTTGTTAGATTGTTTTCCGCAAAAAGGTGTAGGGAGGCGTGATAGAGTGTAATAATATAAATGTTGTATAGAAATAGTAAGTAAAATAGATGTTCATGCAAATGTAAATGTATATACATATGTACAAATTAGAAAAACTGCAACGACTACAGGCTTCCGGGGAGGGTGCATGTGAATCTGCAGCACTCCATGCCACAAACAGATATACACTGGGTAAGTGGCATTTTCCGTTCGATGGCATGTGTAGCTGCAGATACGCATGCTATGCATAGACTACAAAGCAGTTACTCTCCCCCAAGAAATGCGGTGGCTAGCCTGTAGGAGTTGGAGTTGTTTGAAATAGTGTTCTTAAGACATCTTGACCAACATTAATCTACACAGTAATGCTCTGTAAATGTATAGACCATGTGGCACCTTTACATATGTCTGCCGTTAGTATTTTTCCTAAAAATGCCATAGATGCATCTTTTGTCCTAGTGGAATGTGATTTAGGTGTGATTAAAAGTTGTCTTTTTGCCTTAATGTAACTTGTTTGTATACCTTTAACAATCCATCTTGCTAATCCTTGTTTAGAGTTAGGATTCCCTTTATGTGGTTGATGAAAAGCAACGAAAAGATGTTTTGTTTTTCTGAATTATTTTGTTGTGTCCACATAGTAAATTAGAGCTCTTTCTGCAATTGAATCTGGCTGTGGGAGGAAGACTGGCAATTCCACTGTTTGGTTTATGTGAAAAGCGGATACAACTTTTGGCAGACATTTTGGATTAGTTCTAAGTACAACCTTATGTTTGTGTAAAAAGGTTCTTCAAGAGTGAATGCTTGTATTTCACTAACGCTCCGTAATGAAGTAATGGCCACTAGGAAAGCAACTTTCCAGGTTAAGAATTGAATCTCACAGGAATGCCTGGGTTCAAAAGGTGGGCCCATTAGTCTTCGGAGTACAATATTGAGATTCCAAGCAGGAACAGGTGGTGTTCTAGGTAGAATAATATGTTTTAGTCCTTCTATGAAGGCTTTTATAACTGGTACTCTAAACAGTGCGGTATGTTGTATATTCTGCAAATATGCTGATATGGCAGTAAGATTCATTTTAATAGATGAGAAAGCTAAATTGGAGTTCTGTAAATGAAGTAGGCAGCATACAATATCTTGTATGATGCTGTAAGTGGGTCACTATTTTTAGACTGACAGTAAAAAACAAATTGTTTCCATTTGTTAGCATAGCATTGCCTAGTTGTAAGCTTGCGTGCTTGTTTGAGAACTTCCATGCATTCTAATGGAAGTTGTAAGTATCCAAAATCTATGACTTCAGGAGCCAAATCACTAAGTAGAGAGCACTGGGATTTGGATGTCTGATTTGTCCTTTGCTTTGTATTAACAAATCTGGTCTGTTTGGAAGTTTGTAGTTAGGTACTGTAGGCAGTTGGCTCTGTATATACTACTTAAAAGTAAGAAATAGTGTGCACAGAGTCCAAGGGTTTCCCTTAGAGGTAAGATTGTGGCAAAAAGAGATAATTCTAATGCTCTATTTTGTGGTAGTGTGGTCGGGCAGTAGGCTTATCAGAGGGTAGTGTTACGCATTTGTTGTACACACAGGCAATAAATGAGGTACACACTCAAAGACAAATTCCAGGCCAATAGGTTTTTATATAGAAAAATATATTTTCTTAGTTTATTTTAAGAACCACAGGTTCAAGATGTACAAATAATACTTCAAATGAAAGGTATTTCACTCAGGTATTCTAGGAACTTTGAATTATCATAATAGCATGTACAGTTTTGACAAAAATGGTAATAAGCTATTTTAAAACTGGACACAGTGTAAAAATCAACAGTTCCTGGGGGAGGTAAGTAAATGTTAAGTTCACAGGCAAGTAAATCACTTACAAGGTTCAAAGTTGGATCCAAGGTAGCCCAACGTTGGGGGTTCAAGACAACCCCAAAGTTACCACACCAGCAGCTCAGGGCCGGTCAGGTGCAGAGGTCAAAGTGGTGCCCAGAACACATAAGCTTCAATGGAAATAGGGGTGCCCCGGTTAAGTACCTGCGACTTCGGAGGGAAGACCAGGGGGGCTTTGTAGGGCACCGGGGGGGGGGGCACAAGCAGGCACAGAAAGTACACCCTCAGCGGCACAGGGGCGGCCGGGTGCAGAGTGCAAACAGGCATTGTGTTTTCAATAGGAATCTATGGGGGACCCGGGGGTCTCTTCAACGATGCAGGCAGGCACAGGGGGGCTCCTCGGGGTAGCCACCACCTGGGCTAGGCATAGGGTCGCCTGGGGGTTGCTCCTGCACTGCAGTTCGGTTCCTTCAGGTCCTGGGGGCTGCAGGTGCAGTGTGGTTTCCAGGCGTCTGGTTCCTTGAAGCAGGCAGTCGCGGTCAGGGGGAGCCTCTGGATTTCCTCTGCAGGCGTCGCTGTGGGGGCTCAGGGGGGGGGCTCAACTCTGGCAACTCACAGGCTCGCAGTCGCCAGGGAGTCCTCTCTGTAGTGGTTAGTTTTCCACAGGTCGAGCCAGGGGCGTCGGGTGCAGAGTGGAAAGTCTCACGCTCAAGCGGGAAACATGTGGTCTTTAAAAGTTGCTTCTTTGTTTGCAAAAGTTGCAGTTTCTTGAACAGGGCCGCTGTTCTCGGGAGCTTCTTGGTCCTTTAGATGCAGGGTAGTCCTCTGAGGCTTCAGAGCTCGCTGGACCCTGTTGGATGCGTCGCTGTTGCAGTTTTCTTCGAAGTAGGGAAACAGGCCGGTGGGGCTGGGGCCAAATCAGTTGTCGTCTGTCTTCTCTGCAGGGCTTCAGGTCAGCAGTCCTTCTTCTTCTTTAGGTTGCAGGAATCTATCTTCCTCGGTTCTGGGAGCCCCTAAATACTCAATTTAGGGGTGTGTTTAGGTCTGGGAGGGCAGTAGCCAATGGCTACTGGCCTTGAGGGTGGCTACACCCTCTTTGTGCCTCCTCCCTCCGGGGAGGGGGGTACATCCCTAATCCTATTGGGGGAATTCTCCATCTACAAGATGGAGGTTTTCTAAAAGTAAGAGTCACCTCAGCTTAGGACACCTTAGGGGCTGTCCTGACTGGGGGGTGACTCCTCCTTGTTTTTCTCATTATCTTCTCCAGCCTTGCCGCCAAAAGTGGGGGCAGTGGCCGGAGGGGCGGGCATCTCCACTAGCTGGGATGCCCTGTGGCTCTTTAATAAAGTGGGTGAGCCTTTGAGGCTCACCGCCAGGTGATACAGATCCTGCAGGAGGAGGTGAGAAGCACCTCCACCCAGTACAGGCTTTGTTCCTGGCAACAGAGTGACAAAGGCACTCTCCCCCCATGTGGCCAGCAACATGTCTGGTGTGTGGCAGGATGGCAAAAACTAGTCAGCCCACAATGGAGTCGGGTATGTTTTCAGGGGGCATCTCTAAGGTGCCCTCTGGGTGTATTTTTACAATAAAGTGCACACTGGCATCAGTGTGCATTTATTGTGCTGAGAAGTTTGATACCAAACTTCACAGTTTTCAGTGTAGCCATTATGGTGCTGTGAAGTTCGTGTTTGACAGACTTCCCAGACCATATACTCTTATGGCTACCCTGCACTTACAATGTCTAAGGTTTTGCTTAGACACTGTAGGGGCATAGTGCTCATGCACCTATGCCCTCACCTGTGGTATAGTGCACCCTGCCCTAGGGCTGTAAGGCCTGCTAGAGGGGTGACCTATCTATGCCATAGGCAGTGTGAGGTTGGCATGGCACTCTGAGGGAATGCCATGTCGACTTAGTCATTTTCCCCCCACCAGCACACACAAGCTGGCAAGCAGTGTGTCTGTGCTGAGTGAGAGGACCCCAAGGTGGCATAAGACATGCTGCAGCCCTTAGAGACCTTCCCTGGCATCAGGGCCCTTGGTACCAGGGGTACCAGTTACAAGGGACTTACCTGGGTGCCAGGGTTGTGCCAATTGTGGAGACAAAGGTACAGTTTAGGGAAAGAACACTGGTGCTGGGGCCTGGTTAGCAGGGTCCCAGCAGACTTTCAAATCATAACTTGACATCAGCAAAGGCAAAAAGTCAGGGGGTAACCATGCCAAGGAGGCATTTCCTTACAGTATTCTTTTGTGAGACCCAGCTCGCTGAACTGCAACAAACAGACTGTTGTTAAGTCCTGAGCTGACTGACTAGCGGGTGCTGTAGGAAGCTGGCTCTGTATATACTATATCAAAATGAAATATAGTCTACACAGAGTTCAGGGGTTTCCCAAGAGGCTTGACAGAGGCAATAATAGATAATACTAATGCTCAATTTGTGGTAGTGTGTTCTCGAGCAGTTAGGATTATCAGAGGGTAGTATTAAGCATTTGTTGTACACACACAAGCATTAAGTGCAAAGACACTCAATGACTTAACTCCAGTCCAATAGGTTTTTATATAGAAAAATATATTTTGTTTATTTCTAGAACCACATGATTCATTTAGCAAGTAAGTACATTAAATGAGAGGTACTTTGCATAGAAATACTTCGAACATTGAATGGAATCAACAATGTACAGTTTTCTTTAAAAGGGCAAAACGCTATTTTAAAGGTGGACACTGGAGTTTTCAAACTAGTCAGCCCACACTGGAAGTCGGGTATGTTTTCAGGGGGCATCTCTAAAATGCCCTCTGGGTGTATTTTTACAATAAAGTGCACACTGGCATCAGTTGCATTTATTGTGCTGAGAAGTTTGATACCAAACTTCCCAGTTTTCAGTGTAGCCATTATGGTGCTGTGGAGTTCGTGTATGACAGACTCCCAGACCATATACTCTTATGGCTACCCTGCACTTACAATGTCTAAGGTTTTGCTTAGATCCTGTAGGGGCATAGTGCTCATGCACATATGCCCTCACCTGTGGTATAGTGCACCCTGCCTTAGGGCTGTAAGGCCTGCTAGAGGGGTGACTTACCTATGCCACAGGCAGTGTGAAGTTGGCATGGCACTCTGAGGGGAGTGCCATGTCGACTTAGTCATTTTCCCCCCATCAGCACACACAAGCTGGCAAGCAGGGTGTATGTGCTGAGTGAGGGGTCCCTAGGGTGGCATAAGACATGCTGCAGCCCTTAGATACCTTCCCTGGCATAAGGGCCCTTGGTACCAGGGGTACCAGTTACAAGGGACTTACCTGGGTGCCAGGGTTGTTCCAATTCTGTAGACAAAGGTACAGTTTAGGGAAAGAACACTGGTGCAAGGGCCTGGTTAGCAGGGTCCCAGCACACTTTCAAATCATAACTTGGCATCAGCAAAGGCAAAAAGTCAGGGGGTAACCATGCCAAGTAGGCATTTCCTTACAGGTACTACTGACCGGTCTAGGAGTGTTGTGTACCAATGTTGTCGTGGCCACGTTGGGGCTACGAGTTTCATGGTGAGAGAGGTCTGACTCAGTTTGTTGACCAGAAATGGAAGTAGTGGGAGAGGGGGAAAAGTGTAAGCAAATATCCCTGACCAGTTGATCCATACAGCATTGCCCTTGGACAGAGGGTGTGGGTGTATGGATGCTAAGTTTTGGCATTTTGCGTTTCACTTGTTGCGAATAGGTCTATTTCTGGTGTTCCCCACTTTTGAAAGTATTGATGAAGTACTTGAGAGTAAATTTCTCATTCGTGTATCTGTTGGTGTGTTCTGCTTAGGAGATCCGCTAGCTGATTGTGTATTCCTGGGATGTATTCTGCTAGTAGATCAATATGATTGTGAATTGCCCATTTCCATATTGTTTGTGCTAGAAGGGACAGTTGAGATGAATGTGTCCCGCCTTGTTTCTTTACGTAATACATGGTCGTCATATTGTCGGTTTTTATCAAGACAGTCTTGTGTTTGAGAAGCGGTTAAAACGCTTTTAGGGCAAGGAACACAGCTAATAGTTCTAAGTGGTTTATGTGATTAACTTAGTTGCTTCGAATCCCATTCCCCTTGAATGGTAAGGTTGTTGAGATGAGCTCCCCAACCTATCATTGATGCATCTGTTATTGTGGTCTGAGGCACAGGGTTTTGAAATGACCGCCCCTTCATTAAATTGTTGAGATTCCACCATTAAATGGACTTGTGCGTTTGGCGGTATAACACCACCAGATCTTGCTATGGACCCTGTGCTTGAGACCATTGCTGTGAGAGGCACTGTTGTAGGGTTCTCATGTTTAGTCTTGCATGCTGTACTATTGCTATGCAGGATGCCATCATTCCCAATAGTTTCATGATAAATCTTACAGTGTATTGTTGATTTGGCTGCATTTGTGGTATGAGATTTTGGAAAGCCTGTATCCTTTGTGGATTTGGATAGGCGGAGGCTTTTTGCGTATTGAGAATAGCACCTAGGTAAAGTGGCTGTAGATGGGATTTTTGGTAGTTGAGAGTGAACCCTAGTGTATCTAGGGTCTCTATTGTGTATTGAGTGTGTTGTTGACATCGTATAAAATTGCTTGATTTTATTAGCCAATTGTCTAGATAAGGAAAGACATGTATGTGTTGTCTTCTTAGGTAAGCTGCTACTACAGCGGGGAATTTTGTAACTACTCTTGGAGCTGTTGCTATGCTGAATGGCAGAACTTTAAATTGGTAATGCTTTCCTGCTATTACAAATCTGAGATATTTTCTGTGAGCTGGATGGATGGGTATATGAAAATGCACATCCTTGAGATCTAATGTCATCATGTCCTCTTGTTTTTGTAGTAGTGGAATGACATCCTGCAGAGTTACCATGTGAAAGTGTTCTGACAGGATATATAGATTTAGGGATCTGAGGTCTAGGATGGGTCTGAGAGTGCCATCCTTTTTGGGAATGAGGAAGTATAGTGAGTATACTCCTGTTCCTTGTTGAGAATGTGGGATCAATTCTTTTGCCTGTTTTAGTAGTAGCGACTGTACCTCTTGTTGTAATAGAACATTGTGCTCTGGGGACAACTTGTGATAATGTGGAGGAATATTTGGAGGGGTAGAAATCAATTCTAGGCAATAGCCATTGCGGATAATTGACAATACCCATTGGTCTGTGGTGATATTTTGCCATTGGAAGTGGAATTGCTGAAGTCTGCCCCCCACAGGAGATGTGTGGGGTTGAGGGATGGTTAATAAGTCACTGTTTAGATGGGGTAGTGGCTTGTTTTGAGGTCTGGAATTTGCCTCTGGTTCTAAAGTGTTGGCCTCGATAAGAACCTCTAAATCCCCCTCTCTGTTGTTGCCCTTGTTTTGCCTGGGAGGTAGAAGCCTCTGTGGATTGGATTGTGGCTTGAATCCTCTAAATTGTTGCCCACAAAAGGAGCCTCTGTAAGGTATTGTATCTAAGGCTCCCATTGCTTTGGCAATGTCTGAGTCCTTCCTGAGTTTTTCCATCGCAGTGTCAACCTCAGGACCAAACAGGTGTTTTTTATTGAAAGGCATATTCAGCACTGCCTGCTGTATTTCTGGCTTGATTCCAGAGGAACGTAGCCATGCATGTCTGCATATGGTGACAGGAGTATTCACGAATCTAGCTGCTGTATCTGCATCATCAAGGGCAGACTGTATTTGGTTGTTACTTATGGCCTGGCCCTTCTCAACAATCTGTTCTGCTCTTTTTTGGTGTTCTTTTGACTGGTGTTGTAGGAGTTCCTGCATCTCGTCCCAGTGGGCTCTATCAGACCTTGCTAGCAAGGCTTGCGAGTTTGCAATTCGCCATTGGTTAGCAGCTTGTGTCGCTACCCTCTTGCCAGCAGCATCAAATTTCCTACTCTCTGTCAGGGGGAGGAGCATCCCATGATGACTTGCTATTCGCTCTATCTGGCTGCACTCACAACCACTGAGTCCGGAGATACTTGGTGGGTAATGTAAGCAAGGTCTATAGGTGCAGGCTTATATTTTTTGTCAATGCGTGGTGTTAAAACCCTAGCTTTGACCAGCTCACTGAATATCTCATCCGCATGCTTAATCATGCCAGGTAGCATTGGGAGGCACAGATATCGTGAGTGTGTGTGGAGGATAAGTTGTTAAAAAGAAAATCCTCTTCTACGCTGCTGCTCTAGAAATAACCTGCGTGTATGCAGTAGTGTCTTCTTGTGGAGAAGGTTTGGAAGGGTATAAGTCCGGGTCATTGGCGGGAATAGGATCCGGATCATAGAGATCCCAAGGATCACTGCATCACCATAAGAATATTGTGAATGAGTTGGTAAAGGCAAAGGTGGTGGGCTAGTGGGTGGCGAAAAAGAAAGTTGTGGTGAATGAGGGGGAGAAGTATGGATAGGTAATGGCTTCTCTTTCCGTTTAAAAATCTTTGCTGGTGGTGGAGCAGTATCTAAATGTTCTTGAAGGGCCAACTTTCTCTTGGTCTGTAGAGGAGGTGCAGTAATTATTCTGCCAGTCTCTTTATGGATATGAATCCTCAACTGTCTCTCATCCATGATTTCAAGGATGGGTTGAATCTCTGTGTCCTCAAACATAATCAGATGGTCTATCTGACTGTTCGTGAAGTGATTTTGAGCTCTGCTTAAGATGGCTCGAAAGTCCTTGTTCTGAATAAGAAGACTTTTTGGGTTCTGAAGCAGGACGTCGAGGCTTCGACTCCTAAGAGTGGGGACGCCGCCTCGGTTCTAAAGTTGAGCTTTTGGTGGACTTGCCCGACTCTGGTATCGACGGAGGAGTGGCCTTTTTCGGCACCAAACCCGAAGGTCGGGCAACGAGAATCTTCTTTCGGTTTGAACCATGGCTCTTTGGCAGCGGTGCACCCAAGGCCTTTGAGGACTTTTTATGAGTGGACGTAGAGGCAGTCGTATTCACGTGGTGACCAGCAGTGATGAGTCTATCTTCCTCCGAGTCTTCTTCGGAGTCTGTGTCTCTGATGGAAACTGCCGTCTGCGCCGGTTCTTCCTCTATGGTGTCGATGTGTTCGGTACTCTTCAACGCCATTTCCAGTCTCCTGTCCCTCCGATCAAGCAGGGTCTTTTTGGATCAAAACGATGGACAGGCCTCGCAATCCTCTTCTCTGTGATTGGGGGAAAGACACAGATTACATACAGGTGTTGGTCTGTGTATGGAAATTTTGCGTGCCATCGGGGCCAAAATCGAAATGGAGTCTGATCCATCATGCTTTGACATGGTAGGCCCGAGTCAGGCGCACACATCCAGAAGGGTAAAAATGTGTTTTCCGCTGTACTATCGCTTCAAGAATAGGTGGAAACGCGATCAAAACAATACCGAGGGTCAGAAAAGTTATCTGAAGTTTCCGATTCGAAATTTCGGAGTGAGAGTAAACATTTCCTAACGCTACAGACGAAACAAAACAATCTAGCAACGGAGTCAATGCCCATGCGCAGTATGACCAAGAGGAGGAGCCACTTGATCCTGTGACTCCGAAAAGACTTCTTCAAAGAAAAACTTGGAACACTCCGAGCCCAACACTAGATGGCGGAATAATGCATAACAAGTGTATCTGCAGCAACACATGGTATTGTAAATGTGTGTGTGTATGTGTATATATATGGAAAATGTCACTTACCCAGTGTACATCTGTTCGTGGCATGTTCCGCTGCAGATTCACATGCTATGCATATTCTGCCATCTAGTGTTGGGCTTGGAGTGTTACAAGTTGTTTTTCTTCGAAGAAGTGTTTTCGAGTCACAGGAGGTGTGATCTGGGAAGAGATGGAGAAAGTCACTGTTTTGTCTGTGAGGCTTGTTTGGTTGGCTATTTTCCCCTACCTTTGGGGAATTGGCCTCAATAATTTCCTCTAAACCCACCTCGTTGGTATTGAGGCTGGTAGGTTGACTTGGATTGTGAGGTGGCTGCCTCAGGTGTTTGCGCTCTAAAACCACCACTGTATTGTGGTTTCCAAAAGGATCCTCTGTATTGCGTGGCAAACAGAGCACCCATGGCTTTAGCGGTGTCTGGGTCTTTTTTCATCTTTTCAATGGCCGTATCAACTTCAGGGCCAAAAAGCTGTTTTTCATTGAACAGTATATTAAGGACAGCCTGTTGAATTTCAGGCTTAAACCCTGAAGACCGAAGCCATGCATGTCTCCAAATAGTAAGAGGAGTATTGGTTGTCCTAGCTGCTGTGTCTGTGGAGTCTAGGGCTGATCTAATTTGGTTCTTAGTAATAGCCTGCCCTTCCTCGACTATTTGTTGTGCCCTTTTTTGTTGATTTTTGGGGAGATGTTGGATGATATCTTTCATCTCATCCCAGTGGGCTCTATCATACCTAGCCAATTGCGCTTGGGAGTTGGTTATCCTCCACTGATAGGCTGCTTGTGATGCTACTCTTTTGCCAGCAGCATCAAATTTCCTGGTCTCCTTGTCCGGTGGTGATGCATCACCAGATGACAGAGTTGGCCTTCTTCCTAGCTGCACTTACAACTACAGAATCAGTAGGCAGTTGTGGTATGAATGCTGGAACAGAGGGAAGTGGTTTATACTTTTTCTCCACTCTGGGAGTAATTATCCTGGCTTTGACTGGCTCTGGAAATATTTGATGTGCGTACTTTAACATGCCTGGAAGCATGGGAAGGGACTGGTAGGTAGTATGTGTGGAGGACAATGTATTGAAGAGAAAATCATCCTCAAAGGGCTCGGTGTGCATGGCGACATTGTGGTATGATGCCGCCCAAGCCAGAACCTGAGTGTATCCAGTGCTATCTTCCAGTGGTGATGGTTTGGAAGGATAGCAGTCTGGGCTGTTATCCGGAGTGGGATCTGGATCATAGAGATCCCATAGATCCACATTGTCCTGTTGTGAATCTAAAGAATGTACAGGCGACTGTGCAGGTGTAGAAGTAGTAGATGAAGAGACAAGCAAGTGAGGAGAAGGAGGAGGAGACTGAGGAGGTGAAAATGGTGGATGTGGAGATCTTTGTTTAGGTCTTGGCACTTGAGCCGGTGGCTGAGCAGTGTCCAATTGTTCTTGAAAGGCCAGCTTCCTCTTAGGCTTCAGAGGAGATGCAGTTATGATCTTGCCAGTGTCTTTGTGAATGTGAATTCTGGCCTGCCTTTCATCAATGTCCTCCAGCTGTGTGTGTTCCTCCAAAAAGTTATGGCTTCATTTAAGTGGTTTCGAAAGTCCATGCTGCTCTATGTAACTTGGTCTTTTCGGCTCCCAAGCCGGTTTTCTCGGGATCGAAAGGCCGGGAGTGGATGTTGGCCTCAGCTCCAAAAGCGATTTTCGAGGCTTCGACTCGAACGGTCGGTGTCTGCCTGTTTCAGAGCCAGTGCTTCGGCTTGAGTCTGAAAGCTTCGGTGGCATGGCCTTTTTCTGTGCCGAAGTTGTTGCTTGCTCACCAAAGGTCCTTTTGTGGGTCGAGCCATGGCCTTTTGGTAGTGGCGTTCCTGAGGCCTTATGTTTGGGCTTGGTTGGGACAGGGGCAGGTGTACTCACGTGCTGTACTGCCGTGACCGGTCTGTCCTCTTCGGACTCCTGCTCGGAATCGGACCCTCGGACAGAGACTGCGGTGTGCATGATCTCGTCTTCCTCTACGTCGAGACGTTCGGTGCTTATCGACGCCATTTCCAACCTTTGTGCTCTTCTGTCTCGTAGAGTCTTCTTCGAACGGAAGGATCTGCAGGCCTCACAACTATCCTCTCGATGGACTGGAGAGAGAGAGAGAGATTGCAGACAAGATGTTGGTCTGTATGTGGAAATTTAGCGTAGCACCAAGGACAGAAGCGAAATGGGGTCCGGGCCATGAGGCTTCCACGGGGTCGGCTTGTCCAGGCCCGAATTGGGCGCGGGTGCCCCGAAGGGCGAGTAAGGAAGTTAGATTTGACGGTACCGAAGTGTCGATGAGAGATGATATGCGATCGAAACAATACCGGCGAGAATTAGAGTTTTAGAACTTTTCCGACTCGAACTACCGGAGCGAAAAGAAACGTGTCCAAACCCGATGGTGGAAAGAAAACAATCTAACATGGAGTCGATGTCCATGTGCAATGGAGCTGAAGAGGAGTCACTCGAAAACACTTCTTTGAAGAAAAACAACTTGTAACACTAGATGGCAGAATATGCACAGCGTGTGTATCTGCAGCTACACATGCCATCGAACATATATCTATATATATATATATATATGTTTGTGTAGGAAGTTGGCTCTGTATATACTATTTCAAAGTAAGAAAGGGTTCCCCTTAGAGGTAAGATAGTGGCAAAAGTAGATAATTCTAATGCTCTATTTTGTGGTAGTGGGGTCGAGCAGTAGGCTTATCAGAAGGTAGTGTTAAGCATTTGTTGTACACACACACAGGCAATAAATGAGGAACACGCACTCAAAGACTTACTCCAGGCCAATAGGTTTTGATATTGAAAAATATATTTTCTTAGTTTACTTTAAGAACCGCAGGTTCAAGATTTACAGTTAATACTTTAAATGCAAGGTACTTCACTTGGATACTTTAGGAACTTTGAATGAAAACAATATCATGTACAGTCTTTGTGAAAATGGCAATAAGCTATTTTCAAAGTGGACACAGTGCAAAAATCAACAGTTCCTGGGGGAGGTAAGTAAAGGTTAGATTAGGAGGTAAGTCAAACACTTACAAGTCTCAGTCCTGGGGCCTAGGCAGCCCACCGTTGGGGGGTTCAAGGCAACCCCAAAGTTACCACACCAGCATCTCAAGGCCGGTCAGGTGCAGAGGTCAAAGAGGTGCCCAAAACACACAGGTACCTATGGAGAACAGAGGTGCTCTGGTTCCAGTCTGCCAGCAGGTAAGTACATGTGTCCTCGGGGGCAGATCAGGGGGGGGTTTGTAGAGCACCAGGGGGGACAGGCACACAAAGTACACCCTTAGCGGCACATGGGCGGCCGGGGGCAGTGAGCAAAGGAGGCGTCGGGATTCAGGTAGGAATCAATGTAGGGACCCGGGGGTTACTCTAGCGATGCAGGCAGGCACGGGGGGGCTTCTCGGGACAGCCACCACCTGGACTAGGTAGAGGGTCGCCTGGGGGTCACTCCTGCTTTAAAGTTCGGTTCCTTCAGGTCCTGGGGGCTGCTGGTGCAGTGTTGGTTCCAGGCGTTGGGTCCCTTGTTACAGGCAATCGCGGTCAGGGGGAACGTCTGGATTCTCTCTGCAAGCGTCGCTGTGGGGGCTCGTCTCTGGTTACTCACAGGCTCGCAGTCGCCGGGGAGTCCTCCCTGAGGTGTTTGTTTTCTGCAGGTAGAGCCAGGGGAGTCGGGTGCAGAGTGTGAAGTCTCACGCTTCCGGCAGGAAACGTGCAGTCTTTGAAAGTTGCAAAGAAGTAACTGGTTTTGAACAGGGCCGCTGTTCACGGGTGTTTCTTGGTCCTGTGGTCAAGGGCAGTCCTCTGAGGCTTCAGAGGTCGGTGGTCCCTGTCGGATGCACCGCTGGAGCAGGTTTTTGAAGTTGGAGACAGGCCGGTAGGGCAAGGGCAAAATCAGTGGTCTTCCTCCTTCTCTGCAGGCTTGTAGGTCAGCAGTCCTCCTTTCTTCAGGTTGTAGGAATCTGATTTCCTGGGTTCAGGGTCACCCCTAAATACTCAATTTAGGGGGGTGTTTAGGTCTGGGGGGCAGTAGCCAATGGCCACTTTAGCCGATGGCTGATCAGTGTCCAAATGTCCATGAAAGGACAGTTTCCTCTTTGTTCTTAGAGGAGGTGCAGTGAGGATTTTGCCAGAGTCTTTATGAATTTGTATTCTGACCTGTTTCTCGTCAAAATCCTCCATTTGTATCAGTTCTTCTGCAAATTTATGGCTTTCTTTTAATTGCTTTGAAAGTCCATGCTCCTCGGTGTATGTGTGCTTTTTCGGCTCAAAAGCCGGCTTCTTCGGGATCGAAAGGCCTGAAGTACTTGTTGGCCTCAGCTCCGAGGGTGACTTTCGGGGCTTCGACTCAATGGGTCGGTGCTTTATAATTTCGGAGCCTGCGCTTCGGCTCATGTCCAAAGGCTTTGTTGTTGTTGTGGTCTTTCTCGGTGCCAAAGATGTTGCTTGGTCACCAGTAATTTTCTTATGGGTGGAGCCATGGCCTTCTGGCAGTGGCATCCCCGAGGCCTTGTATTTGGGCTTGGATTGGGTCGGGGCAAGTGTACTCACGTGCTGGCCCGCTGTTATCGGTCGGTCGATGTCAGACTCGTGCTCGGAATCGGACCCCCGAACGGAGACGGCGGTGTGGATCATCTCCTCCTCTTCTGCGTCGAGACGTTCAGTGCTTCTGGACACCATTTCTAACCTTCGCGCTCTTTGGTCTCTCACATTTTTTTTCGAGCAGAAGGATCTGCAGGCCTCGCAAATATCCTCTAGATGATCTGGAGATTGACACAGGTTACAAACTAGATGTTGATCTGTGTAAGGATACTTGGCGTGGCACCAAGGGCAGAATCTAAACGGGTCTGGTCCATGAGGTTTCAACAAGACTTTTGGTCGGGCTGACCAGGCCCAAGTTGGGCGCAGGTGCCCCGAAGGGCAACTAGAGATCTGTATCCGCAGGTACCGAGGTGTCAATGATACATGGTACCAGATCGAAAACAATACCGACGAATTTAGAGAGTTTGTAATATTTTTCCAACTTGAACAACCGGAGTGAAAAGAAACACGCCCGAACCCGATAGCGGAAAGTAAACAATCTAAGATGGAATTGATCCCCATGCGCAATGGAGCCGAAAAGGAGGAGTCACTCGGTCCCGTGACTCAAAAAGACTTCTTTGAAGAAAAACAACTTGTAACACTCCGAGCCCAACATTAGATGGCAGGACCTGTGCATAGCATGTGTATCTGCAGCTACACATGCCATCGAACATACATATATATATATATATATATATATATATATATATATATAGTCACTTACCCAGTGTACATCTGTTCGTGGCATGAGACGCTGCAGATTCACATGCTGTGTATTATCCTGCCATCTAGTGTTGGGCTCAGAGTGTTACAAGTTGTTTTTCTTCGAAGAAGTCTTCGAGTCACGAGACCGAGGGACTCCTCCCTTTCGTCTCCATTGCGCATGGGCGTCGACTCCATCTTAGATTGTTTTCCCCGCAGAGGGTGAGGTAGGAGTTGTGTATATAGTAAGGGTGCCCATGCAATGAAGTGAGTACGTATGTACATAATGTGTATAAAAATAGTATATATTTACAAATGTACAAGTTTCATCAACTTATAATGGCTACAGGCTCCCGGGGAGGCGGGAGGGCGCATGTGAATCTGCAGCGTCTCATGCCACGAACAGATGTACACTGGGTAAGTGACATTTTCCGTTCGATGGCATGTGTAGCTGCAGATACACATGCTGTGCATAGACTAGTAAGCAGTTATCTCCCCAAAAGTGGTGGCTTAGCCTGTAGGAGTTGAAGTTGTCTGAAATAATGTTCGTAGTACAGCCTGACCTACTGTGGCTTGTTGTGTTAACACATCTACACAGTAATGTTTTGTGAATGTATGAGGCGTAGACCATGTGGCTGCCTTACAGATTTCTGTCATAGGTATATTTCCTAGAAAGGCCATTGTGGCGCCTTTCTTCCTAGTGGAGTGCGCCTTTGGCGTAATAGGTAGATCTCTTTTTGCTTTAATATAGCAGGTCTGAATACATTTCACTATCCATCTGGCAATGCCTTGTTTGGATATTGGATTTCCTGCATGAGGTTTTTGGAAGGCTACAAACAATTGTTTTGTTTTGCGAAATTGTTTAGTTCTATCAATGTAATACATTAGTGCTCTTTTAATGTCTAACGTATGTAAGGCTCTTTCGGCTACTGAGTCTGGTTGTGGAAAAAAGACTGGGAGTTCCACTGTTTGGTTTAGGTGGAACGGTAATATAACTTTTGGTAAGAATTTGGGATTTGTACGGAGAACCACTTTATATTTATGTATTTGTATAAAGGGTTCTTGTATAGTAAATGCTTGTATTTCACTTACTCTTCTAAGAGATGTGATAGCTATTAGGAAGGCTACTTTCCAGGTTAAGTACTGCATCTCACAGGAGTGCATGGGTTCAAATGGTGGACCCATGAGTCGTGTTAATACAATATTGAGGTTCCACAAGGGGACTGGTGGTGTTCTCGGGGGTATGATTCTTTTAAAACCCTCCATAAATGCTTTGATGACTGGGATTTTGAAAAGTGATGTTGAATGTGTAATCTGCAGATAGGCAGATCTTGCTGTGAGATGTATTTTGATAGAAGAAAAAGCTGGTTTAGATTTTTATAAGTGTAATAAATAGCTTACAATGTTTTTTGCGGAAGCATGTAGTGGTTGAATTTGATTATTATGGCAGTAATAAACAAATCTTTTCCATTTGTTTGCGTAACAATGTCGTGTAGTAGGTTTTCTAGCTTGCTTAATGACCTCCATACATTCTTGCGTAAGGTCTAAATGTCCAAATTCTAAGACTTCAGGAGACAGATTGCTAGATTGAGCGATGCTGGATTCGGGTGTCTGATTTGCTGTTTGTGTTGAGTTAACAGATCTGGTCTGTTTGGTAGTTTGATATGAGGTACTACTGACAGGTCTAGTAGTGTTGTGTACCACGGTTGGCGAGCCCAGGATGGTGCTATTAATATTAGTTTGAGTTTATTTTGACTCAATTTGTTTACCAGATAAGGAAGGAGTGGGAGAGGGGGGAAAAGCGTAAGCAAATATCCCTGACCAACTCATCCATAACGCATTGCCCTTGGACTGAGGGTGTGGATACCTGGACGCAAAGTTTTTGGCATTTTGCGTTTTCTTTTGTTGCGAATAGGTCTATTTCTGGTGTTCCCCAGCGTAGAAAGTAAGTTTGTAGTATCTGGGGATGAACTTCCCATTCGTGTGTTTGTTGGTGATCTCGACTGAGATTGTCGGCTAACTGGTTTTGAATCCCTGGGATGTACTGTGCTATTAGGCGAATGTGATTTTGAATCGCCCAATGCCAAATCTTTGGTGCTAAGAGACACAGTTGTGATGAGTGTGTCCCTCCCTGTTTGTTTAGGTAATACATTGTTGTCATGTTGTCTGTTTTGACAAGAATGTGTTTGTGGGCTATTAGTGGTTGAAATGCTTTCAATGCTAGAAACACTGCTAACAGCTCTAAATGATTTATATGTAGTTGCCTTTGTTGAACGTCCCATTGTCCCTGTATACTGTGCTGGTTGAGGTGTGCTCCCCACCCTATCATGGAAGCATCTGTTGTGATCACGTATTGAGGCACTGGGTCTTGGAATGGCACCCTTGCTTTAAATTTATAGGATTCCACCATTGAAGCGAGGAGTGTGTTTGGCGGTCTATCAACACTAGATCTTGAAGTTGACCCTGTGCTTGTGTCCATTGTGTTGCTAGGCATTGTTGTAAGGGACGCATGTGTAGTCTTGCGTTTGGGACAATGGCTATGCATGAAGACATCGTGCCTAGGAGGTTCATTACAAACCTCACTTGATAGTGTTGGTTTGGGTGCATGTTTAGTATTATATTTTGGAAGGCTTGTACCCTTTGTGGACTTGGAGTGGCAATCCCTTTTTGTGTGTTGATTGTTGCTCCTAAGTATTGTTGTATTTGACACGGTTGTAGATGTGATTTTTGGTAGTTTATAGAGAACCCTAGTTTGTGAAGGGTTTCTATGACTTATTTTGTGTGTAGAAGACACTGTTGCTGAGTGCAGGTTTTTATTAACCAATCGTCTAAGTAAGGGAATACATGCATGTGCCGTCTCCTGATGTGAGGAGCTACTACTGCAAGGCATTTTGTGAATACCCTTGGGGCTGTTATGCTGAACAGTAACACTTTCAATGGAGAAGGGGGTGCCCCGGTTCCAGTCTGCCAGCAGGTAAGTACCCGCGTCTTCGGAGGGCAGACCAGGGGGGTTCTGTAGGGCACCGGGTGGGGGGGGTGGGAGGGAATGGGGGGGGGGGGGGGGGGGGGGGGGGAGTCAGCACAAAAAGTACACCCTCAGCCGCACGGGGGCGGCCGGGTGCAGTGTGCAAACAGGCGTCGAGTTTGCAATGTAATTCAATGGGAGACCAAGGGGTCTCTTCAGCGATGCAGGCAGGCAAGGGGGGGGGGGGGGGGGGGTGCTCCTCAGGGTAGCCACCACCGGGGCAAGGGAGAGGGCCACCTGGGGGTCGCTCCTGCACTGGAGGTCGGATCCTTCAGGTCCTGGGGGCTGCGGGTGCAGTGTCCTTACCAGGTGTCGGGTCTTTGAAGCAGGCAGTCGCGGTCGGGGGGAGCCTCTGGATTCCCTCTGCAGGCGTCGCTGTGGGGGCTCAACTCTGGCTACTCACAGGCTCGCAGTTGCCGGGGAGTCCTCCCTGTAGTGTTTGTTCTCCACAAGTCGAGCCGGGGGCGTCGTGTGCAGAGTGCAAAGTCTCACGCTTCCGGCGGGAAACGTGTGTTGTTTCAAAGTTGCTTCTTTGTTGCAAAGTTGCAGTCTTTGTGGAGCAGAGTCACTGTCCTTGGGAGTTCTTGGTCCTTTTAGAAGCAGGGTAGTTCTCTGAGGCTTCAGAGGTCGCTGGACCCTGTGGAACGCGTCGCTGGAGCAGTTTCTTTAGAAGTGGGGAGACAGGCCGGTAGAGCTGGGGCCAAAGCAGTTGGTGTCTCTGTCTTCTCTGCAGGTTTTTCAGCTCAGCAGTCCATCTTAGGTTGCAGGAATCTATCTTGCTGTGTTCTGGGAGCCCCTAAATACTCAATTTAGGGGTGTGTTTAGGTCTAGGGGGTTAGTAGCCAATGGCTACTAGCCCTGAGGGTGGCTACACCCTCTTTCTGCCTACTCCCTGAGGGGAGGGGGGCACATCCTTATTCCTATTGGGGGAATCCTCCATCTGCAAGATGGAGAATTTCTAAAAGTCAGAGTCACCTCAGCTCAGGACACCTTAGGGGCTGTCCTGACTGGCCAGTGACTGCTCCTTGTTTTTCTCATTATCTCCTCCGGCCTTGCCGCCAAAAGTGGGGCCGTGGCCGGAGGAGGCGGGCAACTCCACTAGCTGGAGTGCCCTGGGGTGCTGTAACAAAGGGGGTGAGCCTTTGAGGCTCACCGCCAGGTGTTACAGTTCCTGCAGGGGGAGGTGAGAAGCACCTCCACCCAGTACAGGCTTTGTTACTAGCCACAGAGTGACAAAGGCACTCTCCCCATGTGGCCAGCAACATGTCTGGTGTGTGGCAGGCTGCTAAAACTAGTCAGCCTACACTGGTAGTCGGTTAATGTTTCAGGGGGCATCTTTAAGATGCCCTCTGGGGTGTATTTTACAATAAAATGTACACTGGCATCAGTGTGCATTTATTGTGCTGAGAAGTTTGATACCAAACTTCACAGTTTTCAGTGTAGCAATTATGGTGCTGTGGAGTTCGTGCATGACAGACTCCCAGACCATATACTCTTATGGCTACCCTGCACTTACAATGTCTAAGGTTTTGCTTAGACACTGTAGGGGCATAGTGCTCATGCACTTATGCACTCACCTATGGTATAGTGCACCCTGCCTTAGGGCTGTAAGGCCTGCTAGAGGGCTGACTTATCTATACCTATAGGCAGTGTGAGGTTGGCATGGCACCCTGAGGGGAGTGCCATGTCGACTTAGTCATTTTATCCCCACCAGCACAAACAATCTGGGAAGCAGTGTGTCTGTGCTGAGTGAGGGGTCCCCAGGGTGGCATAAGACATTCTGCAGCCCTTAGAGACCTTCCCTGGCATCAGGGCCCTTGGTACCAGGGGTACCAGTTACAAGGGACTTACCTGGATGCCAGGGTGTGCCAATTGTGGAAACAAAAGTACAGGTTAGGGAAAGAACACTGGTGCTGGGGACTGGTGGTTGCAGGCCTCAGCACACGTTCAAATTATAACTTGGCATCAGCAAAGGCAAAAAGTCAGGGGGTAACCATGCCAAGGAGGCATTTCCTTACAGTTGGGTACTAGTTCTATTGCTTCTTTTTGTAACAATGCTTGGACTTCCAGTTGTAATAGATCTAAGTGTTGTTTGGACATGTTGTGTGCTCTTGGAGGCACATCTGGTGGCAAATGTAGGAATTCTATGCAATAACCATGTTGGATAATGGCTAGGACCCACGCGTCCGTAGTTATGTGTTCCCAGTTGTGGTAATAATCTGTGAGTCTCCCCCCCCCACTGGTGTGTGGTGGGGGTTTGTAACGTTGAAGTCACTGTTTGGTTTGTGGGGTTTTTGGGCTCTGGAATTTCCCTCTTGTTTTAGGGAACTGTCCACCCCTATATTGTCCTCGAAAACCTCCTCTCTGATATTGGCCCTGATATGTGGGTCTGACTTGTGAGGTGGAAGGCTCTGTGGTTTGGGCCCGAAACCCCCCTCTAAAGTGCAGCTTCCTAAAAGTGCCTCTGCTCTGTGGGGAGTAGAGCGCGCCCATGGCTTTGGCTGTGTCCGTGTCTTTCTTCAGTTTTTCTATCGCTGTATCCACCTCCGGCCCAAACAATTGTTGTTCGTTGAAAGGCATATTCAGCACAGCCTGCTGGATTTCTGGCTTAAATCCGGAGGTCCGTAGCCACGCGTGTCTCCGAATGGTTACCGCCGTGTTTACTGTCCTGGCTGCCGTGTCTGCTGAGTCCATAGCCAACCTTATTTGGTTGTTGGAGATAGTTTGGCCCTCCTCGACAACCTGTTGGGCACGTTTCTGGAACTCTTTGGGAAGGTGTTGATTGAGATGTTGCATTTCATCCCAATGTGCCCTGTCGTATTTTGCTAGTAGAGCTTGAGAATTGGCAATTCACCATTGATTGGCTGCCTGTGCTGCCACCCTCTTGCCTGCTGCATCGAATTTCCGACTTTCTTTGTCAGGTGGTGGTGCGTCTCCAGAAGTTTGTGAGTTTGCCCTTTTCCGGGCTGCTCCTACTACCACCGAATCAGGAGTTAACTGTTGTGTGATGTACACAGGGTCAGTAGGGGGAGGCTTATATTTCTTCTCCACCCTAGGTGTGATGGCTCTGCCTTTGACTGGGTCCTGAAACACCTGTTTAGCGTGTTTTAACATGCCTGGCAGCATTGGCAAGCTTTGGTATTGGCTGTGCGTAGGTGACAGGGTGTTGAACAAGAAGTCATCTTCTATGGGCTCTGAATGCAATGCTACATTATGAAATGTAGCTGCCCTGGAAACCACCTGCATGTAAGCAGTACTGTCCTCAGGTGGTGAAGGTCTTGCCGGGTAGCAATCAGGACTATTGTCAGAGACCGGTGCATCATACAAATCCCATGCACCCTGGTCATCTTGGCTCATCCCTGTGTGCGTTGGTGACTGCATCACTGGGGGTGTTGCTACCGGGGACAGATGTGGCGACTGTGTTGGCGACTGTTGTGGCGAAAACTGTGGTGGTGTTTTTTCTTTTGCCACTTTCGCTTTTGGCTGCATTTCCGCCTCTTGGAATGCAAGCTTCTGCTTCATCTTTATTGGAGGAAGAGTTCTGGTTTTCCCCGTGTCTTTTTGTATATGGAGCCTCCTCTGGGTATGGTCTGGCTCTCCTATGCCCAGTTCTTGTTCAAATCTGTTACCTTGCAATTGTGTGGAAAGGTCTTGTTCCTCTGCATAGGAGCTTTGTTTCGGCTCCGAGGCTGCATGTTTCGGCACCGAAATCTTTTCTACAGTCGTTTTTGGCTCTGAGGAAACCTTTGACTCTTGGGGTGCCGAACTCTTGGTGCCGAGTCTGTTCGGAGCCGGTATTTCGGTGCAGAGTCTGTTCAGAGCCGGTATCTCGACCGGAGTCGGATGTCTTCGGCTGCTGGGAGGCCTTTTTCGGTGCCAATGTTTGGTCACCGTGTTTTCGGGTTAAGCCATGGCCTGTTGGCGGTGGCGTCCCCTTGGCCATTATTTTTGAGTGAGTTTTTGCCGGGGCTGGTTTACTCACGGTTTGCTGCATCTTCGGCTGCTCACTCTCGGACTCGTCCGAGTCCGAATCTCGAATGGAGAATCTCTCCTCTTCTTCGACGTCGGTGTGCCCGGCCGGTGTCGACGCCATCTGAAGTCTTCGAGCTCTTCGATCCCGCAGTGTTTGCTTGGATCGAAATGCCAGACAGGCCTCGCAAGTATCCTCTTTGTGTTCAGGGGACAAACACAGATTACAGACCAAGTGTTGGTCTGTATACGGATACTTTGCGTGGCAGTTGGGGCAGAAGCGGAAGGGGGTCCAGTCCATGAGGTTTGAAGATGGACGCGGTCGGGTCGACCAGGCCATGCTGAGGAGTGGAAGCCCCGAAGGGCCGCTGGAGCTCTTCTTTCTTCGGTGTCTATGTGCTAGCACTAACCCATTACCGAGAGCAAACAATACCGTCGCATTTTCTGATGGATAACTATCTTTTCCGAACCGAAATACAGAGCGAAGAGGAACACGTCCCAACCTGATGGCGGAAAGAAAACAATTTAAGATGGAGTCGACGCCCATGCGCAATGGAGCCGAAAGGGAGGAGTCCCTCGGTCTCGTGACTCGAAAAGACTTCTTCGAAAAAAAAAAACTTGTAACACTCTGAGCCCAACACTAGATGGCAGGATAAAGCACAGCATGTGTATCTGCAGCTACATATTATATATATATATATATATATATATATATATATATATATATATATATATATATACACACACACACATATATATATATTATATATATATATATATATATATGGAAAATGTCACTTACCCAGTGTACATCTGTTCGTGGCATTAGTCGCTGCAGATTCACATGCTGTGCACATCCCGCCATCTGGTGTTGGGCTCGGAGTGTTACAAGTTGTTTTTCTTCGAAGAAGTCTTTTCGAGTCACGAGACCGAGGGACTCCTCCCATTTCGACTCCACTGCGCATGGGCGTCGACTCCCTCTTAGATTGTTTTCCCCGCAGAGGGTGAGGTAGGAGTTGTGTATGCTAGTAATAGTGCCCATGCAATGGAGTGAATACGTATGTACATACTGAAGTTTAAAGTAATATATGTACAAATTTACAAATGTTCAAGATCAACTTTTAAACGGCTACAGGCTCCTGGGGAGGCGGGTGGGCGCATGTGAATCTGCAGCGACTAATGCCACGAACAGATGTACACTGGGTAAGTGACATTTTCCGTTCGATGGCATGTGTAGCTGCAGATACACATGCTGTGCATAGACTAGTAAGCAGTTATCTCCCCAAAAGCGGTGGTTCAGCCTGTAGGAGTTGAAGTTGTTTGAAATAATGTTCGTAGTACAGCTTGACCTACTGTGGCCTGTTGTACAGTTAACACATCTACACAGTAGTGTTTGGTAAATGTATGAGGCGTAGACCATGTTGCTGCCTTACATATTTCGTTCATTGGAATATTTCCTAGAAAGGCCATGGTAGCACCTTTCTTTCTGGTTGAGTGTGCCTTTGGTGTAATAGGCAGCTCTCTCTTTGCTTTAAGATAGCAGGTTTGAATACACTTAACTATCCATCTAGCAATGCCTTGTTTAGAAATTGGATTCCCTGTATGAGGTTTTTGGAAAGCAATAAATAGTTGTTTTGTTTTTCGAAATAGTCTTGTTCTGTCAATGTAGTACATTAGCGCTCTTTTGATGTCTAATGTATGCAGTGCTCTTTCAGCTACAGAATCTGGCTGTGGGAAGAACACTGGTAATTCTACCGTTTGATTCAAGTGGAACGGTGAGATCACTTTTGGTAAAAATTTTGGATTTGTCCGTAGAACTACTTTATGCTTGTGTATTTGAATAAATGGTTCTTGTATGGTAAATGCTTGAATTTCACTCACTCTTCTTAGAGATGTGATGGCAATCAAAAATGCAACTTTCCATGTTAAGTATTGCATTTCACAAGAGTGCATGGGCTCAAAAGGTGGACCCATGAGTCGTGTTAAGACAATGTTGAGGTTCCATGAAGGAACTGGTGGTGTTCGTGGTGGTATAATTCTCTTTAGGCCTTCCATAAATGCTTTTATGACTGGTATCCTAAATAATGAAGTTGAGTGCGTAATTTGCTGGTAGGCTGAAATTGCGATAAGATGTACCTTTATTGAAGAGAAAGCTAGCTTTGACTTTTGCAATTGTAGTAAGTATCCTACTATATCTTTGGCAGATGCGTGTAAGGGTTGAATTTGATTATTATGGCAGTAATAAACAAATCTTTTCCACTTATTTGCATAGCAGTGTCTAGTGGTAGGTTTCCTAGCTTGTCTTATGACCTCCATACATTCTTGTGTGAGGTCCAAGTGTCCGAATTCTAGGATTTCAGGAGCCAAATTGCTAGATTCAGCGATGCTGGATTTGGATGTCTGATCTGTTGTTTGTGTTGTGTTAACAGATCTGGTCTGTTTGGTAGTTTGACATGAGGTACTACTGAGAGGTCTAGTAGTGTTGTGTACCAAGGTTGTCTTGCCCATGTCGGTGCTATTAGTATGAGTTTGAGTTTGTTTTGACTCAATTTGTTTACTAGATATGAAAGGAGTGGGAGAGGGGGAAAAGCGTAAGCAAATATCCCTGACCAGCTCATCCATAACGCATTGCCCTGAGACTGATCTTGTGGGTACCTGGATGCGAAGTTTTGGCATTTTGAGTTTTCCTTTGTTGCAAATAGATCTATTTGTGGTGTTCCCCACATTTGGAAGTAAGTGTTTAGTATTTGGGGGTGAATCTCCCATTCGTGGATCTGTTGGTGATCCCGAGAGAGATTGTCTGCTAACTGGTTCTGAATTCCTAGAATAAATTGTGCTATTAGGCGAATGTGGTTGTGAATCGCCCAATGCCATATTTTCTGTGTTAGGGGAGACAACTGTGTCGAGTGTGTCCCTCCCTGTTTGTTTAGGTAATACATTGTTGTCATGTTGTCTGTTTTGACAAGAATGTGTTTGTGGCTTATTATGGGTTGAAATGCTTTGAGCGCTAGAAATACCGCTAACAGTTCTAAGTGATTTATGTGAAACTGTTTTTGCTGTATGTCCCATTGTCCTTGGATGCTGTGTTGATTGAGGTGTGCTCCCCACCCTATCATGGAAGCATCTGTTGTTATTACGTATTGTGGCACTGGGTCTTGGAAAGGCCGACCTTGGTTTAAATTTATACTGTTCCACCATTGAAGCAAGATGTATGTTTGGGGGTCTATCAACACCAGATCTAGAAGCTGACCCTGTGCTTGTGACCATTGTGATGCTAGGCACTGTTGTAAGGGCCGCATGTGCAACCTTGCGTTTGGGACAATGGCTATGCATGAAGACATCATGCCTAGTAGTTTCATCACCAGTTTGACTTTTAGTTTTTGTTTTGGATACATGGTCTGTATTACATTGTGAAATGTGTGAACTCTTTGTGGACTTGGAGTGGCAATCCCTTTTGCTGTGTTGATTGTTGCTCCTAAGTATTGCTGTGTTTGACACGGCAGAAGGTGTGACTTTGTGTAGTTGATTGAGAAACCTAGTTTGTGGAGGATTTCTATGACATATCTTGTGTGTTGTGAACACCGTCTTAGCGTGTTGGTTTTGATTAACCAATCGTCTAGGTACGGGAACACATGTATTTGCTGCCTTCTGATATATGCAGCTACTACTGGTAGGCATTTTGTAAAAACTCTTGGTGCAGTTGTTATTCCGAATGGCAACACTTTGAATTGGTAATGTATCCCTTGGAATACAAACCTTAGGTACTTTCTGTGTGAAGGATGTATTGGTATATGGAAATATGCATCCTTTAGGTCTAGTGTTGTCATGTAGTCTTGTTGTTTGAGCAGTGGGATTACGTCTTGTAATGTAACCATATGAAAGTGATCTGATTTGATGTAGGTATTTAATGTTCTGAGATCTAGTATAGGTCTCAGACTCTTGTCTTTTTTGGGTATCAGAAAGTACAGGGAGTAAACTCCTGTGTTTATTTGTTGTTTTGGTACTAATTCTATTGCTTCTTTCTGTAGCAATGCCTGAATTTCTAGTCCTAGAATATCTATATGTTGTTTTGACATATTGTGTGTTTCCTTGTTTGGAGGAGTTTTGGGACTTTGGAACTTTCCTCTATTCCTTTGAAATTGTCCCCCTCTATAATGTCCCCGAAAACCTCCCCGCTGATACTGACTCTGATAAGTGGGCTTTGTTTGTGAGGTTGTGGCTTCTGTGGTTTGCCCTTGAAACCCCCCTCGAAATTGTGTCTTTCAAAATGTGCCTCTGCTCTGTGGGGAGTAGAGTGCGCCCATGGCTTTGGCCGTGTCAGTGTCTTTCTTAAGTTTTTCGATCGCAGTGTCCACCTCCGGCCCAAACAACTGCTGTCCGTTGAATGGCATATTCAGCACAGCTTGCTGTATCTCTGGTTTAAATCCTGATGTACGCAGCCATGCATGTCTCCTTATTGTTACTGCTGTGTTGACAGTTCTAGCAGCTGTGTCTGCAGCATCCATTGCTGACCGTATCTGATTATTGGAGATACTCTGTCCTTCTTCTACTACTTGCTACGCTCTTTTTTGGAACTCCTTGGGTAAATGTTCAATAAAGTGTTGCATCTCATCCCAATGGGCCCTATCATATCTGGCTAACAAAGCTTGCGAATTTGCAATACGCCACTGGTTTGCTGCCTGTGCCGCCACCCTTTTGCCTGCAGCATCGAATTTTCGACTTTCTTTATCTGGAGGTGGTGCATCTCCTGAAGTATGAGAGTTGGCTCTTTTGCGCACTGCTCCCACTACAACAGAGTCTGGTGTTAGCTGTTGTGTAATGTACACTGGGTCTGTTGGTGGCGGTTTATATTTTTTATCTACTCTTGGAGTAATGGCTCTCCCTTTAACAGGCTCCTCAAACACTTGTTTGGAGTGTTTTAGCATTCCGGGTAGCATCGGAAGACTCTGATATTGGCTGTGTGTGGACGACAGTGTATTAAAAAGAAAGTCGTCTTCAATGGGCTCTGAATGAAGGCTGACATTATGAAATGCCGCTGCTCTTGACACCACCTGTGCGTAGCCTGTACTATCCTCTGGTGGCGATGGTTTGGCTGGATAGCATTCTGGACTATTATCTGACACTGGTGCGTCATAAAGGTCCCATGCGTCAGGGTCATCTTGACTCATTCCTGTATGAGTTGGGGATTGCATCATTGGTGGAGTGGCTACCGGTGATGGTTGCAGAGAGTGATGTGGGGATGGTGGCGGTGTTACTTGTTTAGCCACCTTTGCGTGTGGCTGTTTGTCCTTGTCTTGGAAGGCAAGCTTGCGTTTCATTTTGACTGGAGGAAGAGTGCTGATCTTCCCTGTAACTTTTTGAATAAAGAGCCATCTTTGTGTGTGATCTGGCTCTATTGTCTCTAATTCCTGTCCAAATCTATGTGTCTTCATTTGTGTGGACAGTCCTTGTTCCTCAGTGTAGGAACTGGTTTTCGGTTCCGAACCTTTTCGGCTTCTTTTTTCGGCTCCGACGAAACCTTCTTTACTTTCGGCGTCGTGCTCTCTCGGTGCCGACCCGTTTTGGTGCCGCTGTCTCGGTGCCGAATCTTCTCTGAGCCACTATCTCGGGCCCGAGATTGCTGTGTGCCGGTATCTCGACGGGAGTCGGATGACTTCGACACCAGCTCGCCCTTTTTCGGTGCCAATGAACGGTCACCTATTTTTCGGGTTAAGCCATGGCCTGTTGCCGGTGGCGTCCCCTGTTCTTTAGCGGTTTTCTCGTGAGTTCTTGGTTTCGACGACTTACTCACGGTTTTCGGCGTTTCCTCGGGATCGATCTCCTCAGAGTCCGAATCCTGGGTGGAGAATGTTTCTTCCTCCTCCTAGAAACGCTCTTGTCCTGTCGGCGCCGACGCCATTTGCAGTCTTCTTGCTCTTTGGTCCCTGAGTGTCTTCCTGGACCGAAACGCTCGACAGGCCTCACAAGTATCCTCCTTGTGTTCTGGTGACAAACACAAGTTACAGACCAGATGTTGATCTGTATATGGATACTTGTTATGGCATTTTGGACAGAAGCGGAATGGGGTCCGTTCCATCAGCCTTAAAGAGACACGTGGCCGGGCCGACCAGGCCCCGACGGGGATGGAAAAAAAACCCAAAGGGCCACCGGAGCTCTTCTTAATTCGGTGTCGATCTGTTGTAACTAACCCGATACCGAACGCAAACAATAGCGACGATTTTTCCGAGATTCTAACTAACTTTCCGACCCGAAACACGGAGCGAAAAGGAACACGTCCGAACCCGATGGCGGAAAAAAAACAATCTAAGATGGAGTCGACGCCCATGCGCAATGGAGTCGAAATGGGAGGAGTCCCTCGGTCTCGTGACTCGAAAAGACTTCTTCGAAGAAAAACAACTTGTAACACTCCGAGCCCAACACCAGATGGCGGGATGTGCACAGCATGTGTATCTGCAGCTACACATGCCATCGAACATATATATATATGTATATATACACACACACACACACACACAAACACAAACCACTTAACACATTTTCCTGAACTTACCTGCAAAACCTTTACCACACATATACCTTTACCATTCATGCCTTTAGAACGAAATTTGTTGTAAAGACATGCATGGTAAAGGTATATTCATAGTGAAGGCATGCATGGTATAGGCATGCGTAGTAAAGGCATATTCATAATGGCATTGTTTTAAATGCATTTCGTGGTAAATACATCATTGTAAACGATGTTTCCTATTTCCGTTCGGTGCCAGGGAGAACTATAGTAATGTGTGCTTTTTTTTTTTCTAGACCTAATACAATCCTGCCTCAATTAATTTTTTTCTTCAGATTGACGAACACCCAGCAGCTTCCTGAACAATGAAATCTTGCAAACACCATGAAAAAAAAGAAAACAAAATGGTTACTTTCTAGTAGGAGTAAGTTTTGCAGCTTGAGTTTTATGGTTTCACAGTCTGTGCATTATCCAGCCATCTAGAGGTCAATTCCCAAACACCATTTGGTGCTAGGTCCGTCCCCTGTGTGCCGCCAGATGGCATCCCAGAAGTTGCTGTGTGTGGTAGCCATCTTCAGGTTTTTATCCATCATTCTTGACCTTCCTTTTTCCTTTCCCTTTTTTTCAGACAATCTTTCTGTAAGACTTCCTTCCAACCTGTTTGTCCTCTTTCCCATTTCTGGGGAAGAGGGTGGGTTGCATGTGAATCCACAAAACTCTTCCTACCGGTAAGTAACAATTTCGTTTTGCAGCATGAATCCTTTTCTGGATTCACATTCTGTGCATTAGATTATGTAGCAGAAACCCCTTTCTTGGGTTGGGTGGGTGAAAGGAGGATGAACTTGCAAACTGGTGCTGCAGTACTTTTTATCCCACCTGTGCTTCCTTGTTCGTTTGTATGTCTACACAATGTCTGGTGAAAGTGCATGGAGATGCCTAGGTTGTTGCTGCGCAGATAGTGTCTATGGGCACATTTGCTAGGAATGCTAGAGTTGCTGAATGCGCTTTAGGGCATGAACACAAAGTCTTCCCCGCTGTTGAGCAGCATGTTTGTATTGTTTCCACAATCCATTGTGCAATTGTTCTTTTTATACGTGGGTGAGCCCTTGATGGATTTTGCGTATGAGATAAATAATTTGTTTCCCTTGAAAAACGGTTTGGGCTCTTGTAAATAGTACATTAAGGTTCTTCTTATGTCAAGGGTACGGGGGTTCTTTCTAGTGGTGTTTGTGGGTTCTTAAACACCAGTAACTGAATGCTTTGAATGATGTGAAAATTGCTCACTGCTTTGGGCAGGAATTGAGGGTTTGTTCTGAGAACCACTTTGGCCTTATGTATTTGCATGTATGGTTCCTGTATTGTCAATGCTTGACGTTCCCTCACTCTCCATAGTGATGTATTTGCTTTTAGGAAGGCCCTGTGTATAGGCTCAAATGGTTAGGTCATCAATTGTGCCAGTACTGTAATTAGGCTCCACTTAAGTAATGGATCCTTCCTTGGGGGGTGTGATTCTCTTGAAATCCTCCAGGAATCTTTTAACCACTGGTGAGGTGAAAAACCTTTTAAATAATGCTCCTCTGCTCTAATCTACAATAGCTGCAAAACAAACCTTGATTCATGAACAGAACATCCCATTATCCAACAGATGGGTAAGGTAGATTAATACTACTACTTGTTTTGGTATTGTTTCTATCACATTGTTTCTTTGTGCACCAATGGCGATACCTTCTCCATTTTGCTGTACAGGATTGTCTCATGGTGTGCTTTCTTGCCTCCTTTAGTATTTCCATGGTTTTAGGTGGCAAATTTAGATGTTTAAATTCTATGCATTCAGGCGACAAGCTGCTAGATTGTGTGTTGCTGATTCTGGGTGTAATATTTTCCCTTTCTGCATTGTAAGGAGGTCTTGTTCATCCTGATCATCTGTCCTTTGGACAGCTCCAGTAGGTTTCAGAATGAGGTCTGTATGGCCCATTGTGGGACTACCAGGATGAGATCTGTCCCTGGTTGTCTGGCTTTCTCCACTACCCTTGAGATTACAGGAATAATTGAACGATGTAGGTAAATCTCCCTGATCAGTTTAGTGACATGCATTCCCTTATGACTGGTGGTGTTGAAATCTGGAGGCAACGAATTGGCATTCCTTGTTCTCTGCTGCTGTAAACAGATTGAGTATTGATATGCCCTAGTACCTGAAAAAAAAATCTAGGTTTTTTGTTTTATTTCCGATTCATGTGGATTACTTTCCGGTCTGCTCATCTGTCTGCCTCTGTGTTCTTCTTCCCCGGTAGGTGGGTTGTCTAAGTTTATTTTCTGTGGTATCACCCATGGCTATATCTCTTAGGCTGGAGGTTTGTCCTTTACCCCTCCTACCACAAAAGGGCTGTCTTGCAGGGTGTTGACTCTGGTGATAGGTGGCTTGCTGGGTAAACTGTTGTGAGCCACTTTGGTTTTGGTTTTGCTGCTGTTGCCCTTCTGTAAAGTATCCTCTTCCTGTGGGCATGCTGAGTGTATTTCTTTCCCTCCTGAAAGTACGTCTGTACTGTAGGGCACCCATTGCTTTTGCGGATTCATTATCCATTTTGATCTGTTGTAAGGACTCATCTACTGTCTTGCTAAATAGTGCTTCCCCAGTAAATAGCTTATTGATAATAGAGGATTGGACTTCTGATTTCAAGTCTGAGATCCTGAGGCAGGCATGCCTCCTTAGGGTTGTGTCTGGGCACATCTGACTGTTGGCCGTGTAGGCTGTACCCAATGCTGATTTTAAGCAAGTATTGGCAATGTTTTTCCCCTCTTGTATAATCACTTTGGATTTCTTTTTATCTCCCCCTGAAAGCTTTTTCATGAGTTCTCCCATTTCGGCCCCTGGCTGGTGGCCATATCTGTTAAGGACAGCACTGGAATTTCCAATCCATAGTTTCTGGAGGTGGACCTGTGTTAGTGTGTGCATTACTACTTCTTGTGGCAGTTGTGACAATGATGAAGTCTGCCATTGTGCTAACCTGGATGTACTCAGGGTCCTCTGATGATGGCTATTTGTTCTCTACAGTGGGGGTAACACCTTTTGGTGTAGCTGATTCCATGAAGGCCTCCTTGGCCTGGTCCAGTACGCTAAGCAGCATTGGGAGATATAGATTCCCCTTACATGATGGCATAATGGTGTCCAGGAGAAACATGAGTCTCCCTTTTCCTCCTCTAATGGGACCACAAACGTTTCTGCTGCCCTTTTTACCAGAAAGGTGTAAAGCATGATGTCATCAGGTGGAGATGGTTTAGAGGGATAGTTGTCAACCTCCTCTTCTGGACTCTGTGTCGAGGTCATCCCACTCGTCCCCAAAGCCTTGTGCTTCCTTCTCCCCTTCAGGGTCATAGAATTCTTCCTCAGCCTCTTCCTCGTGAGGTTCTGGTGTCGCCGGGGCTTCTAATGCTGCTTTCCTCATCTTCGACCTCGGTGGTCGTGGTAGACTTACTTGGAATTCTGAATTCTTTCAGTGCCTTGTCAAACTGCTTCTTGTGTTAGAGGAGCACCACCATTTCTGTTTCCTGCCTTTGTTTTTTTCTTTCCGCCTCTAAAGCTCTTGACGTCTAGCATTGAGGATGTTCTATTCTTGGGCGTCAGGAGTTCTTTCTCCGAAGGTCTTGGTGTTTTCTTCTGGGTCTATCGACTGTGGTGATTTTGACGGTCTGCCTTCATCGGTATTCCTAGGCTGGGAACTGTGGGCCTCTTGTTCGCAGCTGGCTTTCGATTGTCATTTTCTTAGACTTCGAGGTGGCCTTGTGCGGTTTCTTAGTGAAGATCTTAAGTCTTCAAACCATTCAGCAGTTGTCTAACCTTTTCATGTCTTTTTTTCTACATTTCTCGCAGCCTTCCTCGCAGAATGCCTTTTCTCAATGTCCCCCTCTAGGATTTCTATGTCCGATCCTCCCTGGGATGATTCAGCACCTTTGACATCATCATCGTCGCTGGAAAGGCCCAGATCCTTCAGAAACGTCTCTGGCTGCTGGACATGGCTACTTGGTGTTCTTCTCTCTGTTTTTTTTGCGAATCCAGAGTCTCTTCGGTACAAAGGCGGTGCAGGCCTTGAAGTCCTCGTCGTCTTTCAAAAGGCAGAGTATGCAAACTTTATGGGAGTGGCACTGCGCAAACTTATGGTAGCAGTTTGAACAGAATTTAAAGGGGGTGTTTTCCATGACACCTACCTTGCCTCATTTTCAAACCACTTGTCAATTCCGATGAGATCCCCCATCAGGGTCTAAAAGTGAAGGGATTTTCTTTCATCGTCCGTCTCGGTGATTTGATGACTTCTTCAAAATTTTCTCCAGACTTTTTCAACGTTCTCCTAAAATTCTTTGGAGTTCCTCCTTTTGCGCCTCCTTTTTCTTCCAGACCCAATGGTGGAAAAAAGAATCTGAAGATGGCTGCTACACACAGGAACTTTCACGGTGCCGTCTGCCATCATACAGTACGGACTTAGCACCAAATGGTGATCCACTCCCTAGGGGCAAAAAAAGGGAGGCGTGGACACAAACAATTCCAGACCCAACCACTAGATGGCAACATAATGCACAGCATGTGAATCCAGAAAAGGATTCATGCTGAAAAACAAGAATTTACAAAAAGGCTGTTGGATAACGCCAGACCTACTGCTACCATGCAATTGACCAGGTCATATGTACATCTTTTGATTTCGTTTTTTTCACCTTTTGTATGAATTGTTAAACAAACCTGAATACAAATAAAAGCCTTAGAATTGAATGTATCCTCTAAGTCACTTTCAGCATGACAGCTAACCTTCTGTGTAAGTTATATGGACACTGCGCAAAAGGTAACAACTTGAATTTCAGCACTTTAGTACATGCTACAAAGCAAAACAAGATATGAGAGGATAATCTCCCTTTTGAGACCTGTCATGTACTTTAGTATTAGAAGATAATTCAAAAGTCATTCAAACTCATTGTAATACGAAAACGTATCATTAAGCTTTAATAGTGAATTACATGTAGCTAGTGCTGTCAAAATACACTTGCAGACAATGGGTACCACTAACAAACATCACCCTCAGCCTCCTGGTCATGAACTGTAGGTATGCTAATAAGCAGGTGGTCTTCTACTGAGCACTCTGGGTTGTCTTCAATTTCCTGCTGAGACTCTCGTCATGGCTTTATGTACAATTACATTACCAATGTAAAAGAAAATTATATTTTTATTATGCTGTGTGATGTGAAGCAGGTTCTGAAGCAAAACTGCACAGCACTGCTCTTGAACAGCCTTCATTGGACCACTTGAGCTGTTTGTTTCCTTAGGATAATAACTGCAGCTTACTAAAATGGAGTCTTGAAAATGCTTTACTTGTGCTGGTGTGTAAACCTGGAAAGGAATGGCTATTCTTTACCAGCAGCAAAAGACATGACTTTTGCTATTTAAAACACCTTTGCAACATAACTGCAATATTAATGTAGCAGTTTGCTTAAAAAAAAAAAAATTTGATTTCATATTTCTACATGATGTATAAACATCACAATATACATTACATACCTTTGTCTGTGCTGCCATTTATTTTAGGTAAGAAGTCATCAACTTGGATCCCTAGGAAAAAATATTTGCAGACATGAGATTTATTTCCACCGTAACAGTTACTGAATTGAAACTTGTGTCACAACTAGCATATTCTGAGCTCTTTGGTGAGTTAAATTAAATACCATTAAAATTCCCCCAATGCATGGCTTATGACCTGCCTCAAGATGATACAGATTACATCACAATTTGATCAAAGAGATCTCTGGTACCATCACAGATCTCAACACTTTACATCAAAGCCACTTTGGCAGTACACAGAAACCTCTGGGGGTATCATCCACCACCCTACCCTACATAGTGACTGGCGATGTGACATGTTAAGTCATCTCACTGACTGACATCATTGTGAGATACATGGCATGATATTTTCCTCCCAAATAAAACTGATTCTCTTCACAAACAAATCACACACACACACACACACACACACACACACACACACACACACACACACACACACACACACACACACACACACACACACACACACACACACACACACACACACACACACACACACACACACACACACACACACACACACACACACACACACACACAAGTAGTCAAACTATATCAGTGCAGCAAAGACCAGCAAATACAACTGGATAAACATTGCAAGCTTAAAGACACCTTTTGCCATTAGGGTCCCATATATCCCCTTTAAGTCGATTGACAATCTCAGCAAAATGAAGACAGGGTGAGCAGGGATGCCCTATGTAAATAATTTCACAGAAACAAACTCAACCCAAAAAAGTTTCCTGGCTTCCACAATGACACATATACCCTGTCAAGATCTGCAGCAGGATTCTGAAGTTGCCAGCAGTTGTAAAGTTCATAGGCTTGCACCCACTAGACGGAGACTGAAGCTTATCTCTTTTAGTAAAGTCTGCAATCCCATGGGGCACACTTCTATTAAGAACTGGGCCAGTGGGATTTTGTCGGCTAAGGATTTAAGTGTGCACAGAATAATTCCCTTGTAAAGGCCAGAAGCCTAACTTCCTTTTCAATTGCCAAAGCAGGCATGATGCTGAAAGTACAAAGCAAAGATAGGACACAGCTTATTTCTGCTACTTTAAAGTAGACAGCGGCCTAGTTCCTTTTAGCGTTTGAAACTGGTAGGGTAATCTGCAACTAAGCACTGCCTGGTTCAGTAGCCAGGAGAACAGACAAACTTCACATTAGATTACCAGTTTAGTATCAACACCCGCTCCTCAACCCACTCTGAGTGAGAAGGCCAAATCAGAAAACATTTCAACCCATCATTTACCTGCTCACTGTCAACCTGGTGTGTTTGTGCCATAAAGTAATCAAGTGATTGGAGAGGTGGCTGTGGTGTAGACTGTTCTTGAATTGTGACAGTGTCCTGTAAATAGGTGAGCCTTCAACTCTTTTCTAAACTGGAGCATTACAGCAGCAACCCTGATGGACACCATAACAATGTTGTAGAAACTGGGTGCATTGGGACCTAAAGGTGAACAGATGCAAGGAGGCACTCAGCACATGCTAAAACACTTGAGAATATTCATGGGGAACGGAAACAGTGCAGGTGGCAAAGCACAAAAACGGAAAATCTCACACACACACAGCTACCCAACCCAGCATCAAGCTCATCTGAACACCTCTAATCAGAACTGTTATGCCTCGATTGACTAAATTATGTTCTACTTACCTTATGGTTACTTCGTCATCTTTGTATGCTTTGAGTTATGTGTAAAGCATATTAATGCCTCATGTGAAGGAGCACTAAAAAACTGAAACTAATGAAGAAATGATGCTGACAAAAGCAGGAAATGTAATGTATTTCCCCTGCATTACGTTTTCCTTCACAACTGAATCCAGATTATAAACAACCATGTTTCTTATTTGGCCATAGGCAATCCAGATTTCTCCTTAGAAGATAAAGCACAAAAAAGGCTTAGGAATACGCTCATCCCTTTCTTCTAGAAAATAAAAAAGAACAAATCTCCACCGTGGTGACCGACAATGGCCACAACAGCTTGAAGAGCAGGAAGTGATGATGGAAACCTACTACTGCAAAATATGCTGGTCTTGTGCTCATGATTCAAATACAACGTGTTAAAGCAGTAGCAATACAAGTCAACACGCATCCTTGAAAATTGGAAACAGTCTACATATTTTTAAGACACGAACCATGTATTGTTTTTGCCTGGAAGTCTAGTCGTATCCATGACAGGCTGATCAAGAATTAGACAACCTTTAAACAATTAGGGAAAAGGAAATAGTGGTATGCAGTTTTCAAACATACTTTATAACATTTGAATTCCCACAGCAAACGTTTAGGCCACACTCCAAGTCTCCAGCCCAAGAGGAGGATATAGGCAACCATGTGTTGGAGGACTGAAGGGTGACTGATTGTGTTGAGGTTAAAGGAGTTCTCACTGCCATTTCTAGAGCAAGATATCCAGTCGCATAAAGTAAGGTAAATTCAACTGGAGAAACAATCTGGTGAACATAGCTGTGTGTGTTTCTGTAGCAACTTAGAAAAATACGCTAGAGGTGATCTTTCAAGCATGAGTCTGAAACAGTTGCAGCTTAATACTTTTTAAGGTGCTGAGAAGGATGCGCTTTGGAAGGATACATCCACAACATAGTATAGTAATTCAAAAATCGAGCAAAATTTCAGCAAAAATCAAGTCAACGATGGGAGGCTGAAGTTGTACTTAAGAGGCAAGCACTTGTGTGGGGAACATTACAATGAAGAGGACTTTTCTTTATATTTAATAGAAGAACTAATTACAAATCTGCAACCTATTGCGCCGCTGATAAAGGATATCAAACACACGCAGCAGACCAGAATTATATTTGCATTTAAACTTTGAAAAAAGTGGTTTAAGATTTTTGTAAATAAGCATTTGAAAATACAAGGAAAGGGCACATGGGAGAGGGAGAAGGCTAAGATGGAAGCCTTTGATTTGGTGGGTCAATAAAATAGTTATATTAGTTGGCTCCAAATGTAAGAAACATTTAGGGAAAAAAAAAAAGACTACAAAGTTATTACTATTGGAAACGAGTAAAATGAAAGCGCAGTCTCATTTACCTTCAGTAAAAGTGGCAGTGATAAAGTCAGTACAACACGATCCTTAGTATGACAAAGGCATTTCTCACAAATATGAGGTCTGCTACACTTAAGAACAGGAGCAGTGAGAAAGGTCTTCAGTACAATTACTTTTTATTCCAGTCTGGACTCTGCATTCTTCTCTTTTTTGGACTGCTGTTCCATTTGGCATGTAGCCATTTACAACAGATATTATGTCTCCTGCAAAATATTTTATTTAAATGTCTTCTTTTTAAGCTTAGCAGCTTTTTGTGCTATGTGAATTTCAGTTAACTTATTTCTGGTGGTTTCAGAAGCAGAAATGGGAGTTCAGGTGCCATTCATGTCATAACCACACACACAGACACACACAGACACACACAGACACACGCGCGCACACACAGTCTCTGTTTGCGTTATTTGTGAAAACGTTCTTATATTTTTGGGTTGTCAATTAATAAATAAATATTGGATGGAACAAAATCTGTTAGTTTCCATGTTACGTCCAGAAGCAAGGCCCTAAATGAGAGCCTCGTCAGAATGTAGGTCAGCCTTAACCTATGGCAAAAATGAGAAGGGTGGCACATCAACATTTTCGTCAACAGTCTATTTATTGCCACAAATACACACGGTTAACACACAAAAAATCTTGTTCACTTGACAGCTGTTACCTATGGTGGAAGTTATCCAGCATATAGTGATGCACAGGAAGGCCATTCTCTGTTCAAAAGTTCAAAAACTGGTTACGGCAGGGGACAGAGTTCACTAGGCACCCTAAACAAGAAAGTGCTTAATACTTGGGCTAGATTTCAGTTTAATACTAGAAAGATAATTTTTCTTGGTTAAAACCGACTTGTAATGATTTCAAGATAACAAATGAGAACCAACGCTCTATCATTCATTCCCCTTTCTCATCCCAGCCATACCTGGATCTCTGACCCAAAAGATGGTACACTTTCTGGGGCTGAGAGTACTTTTCCTTAATCAATACCACAATTTTTACAGGTCTGTACTAAGAACCTGTGTCTCACAGAGGGCCACGCACCATTCCCAGGGTGCCTCCAAGTACAGCATTTGTAAAGCTCGTGTCTTGGTCACGTTAAATTTTCAAATCCTTAGCACAGAAACGCAAATATATGTAGTATATGTGTATGCAAGGTGTTTTGTAAAGTGCACTTTTACTTCAAAGGTTTACTGGCACAGAGAACATAAGGGGGAAAAGAAAAACTGGGACGCTGAGCAGGAAAGAAAACAAATTAGGAAGCTTAAATAAGTGGAAAGAGTCAAGGTTACAAATGGTAATAAAAATTATGCAATTTGCACTCGAAAACCAACTTCCCCTAGGCCATGCATCACCTTTTACATTACCACAGTTGATAATCAGAGAATCTGTGATGGTGGATATAGTGTACCCCATTTTCTTAGAAATAGCCTGCTTAATGGACAAAAGCATTTCACAGACTAACAAAGCATTTCTTCTCTATCTCCCCTCAACCTTACCTCTGACATTCACCGAAACAGAACACTTGTGAAGGGTGTTAGGATTTTGGTACGGGTAATCTAGTCTATGAGGAACTGTGCCCCTTACAACTACATGTCTATTAGCAGCGTTCATGTCTTCTGCCAATGATGTTGTGGAGGTGCATTGCTTAAGATGCTAATATAGAGTTATTTTTAGTCTACTTCCATCTCTTCAGCACGAGTCAACCCTCTGCTTTTATTGCCACTACTCTTTACTGAACATTGATCCCTCCCCCTCCCCACCCCCCAAAAAGGCATCTAGAATCATCATCTCTAGCTTCCAATAGGATCTTAAAAATGGTAGATACTAAGTGTTGGTCTTCATCTACTTTATGTAGCTGTTTTTCTAAAGAAGTCTGTTCTCTCGTTTCTTCTCGGTGTCCCCCTACACCCTCTGCCTGACTCAACCAAGGGCCTTTTTCTTTCTAAATCTAAAGTGTTTGAACATCCTCTACAAGAACATGTCCCTAAGCTTCATGCACAGCACCCATGTTCACCACCAGAAAGCTTATATATTCAGAACCTGAATGAACTATGGATTTTCCAACAGCAGGGTAAATGACAACAGCAAACTAGTGATATGTTTCTTTCTGATAAGTCCCAACTAACTGGGTGGGATGCATACTGTTGTGGCCCTATCCCTTTTGGCTAACCTAAGACACGCAATTAAGAGTCCTAGGATTATTAAGAAATATTAACAGTGGTGCTCTGTATCGCTTTTAACCCATTCTGTAAAGAACCATAACTAAGTAGTATGAAGTGAATTCTGGACTGTCCAGCACTCTTTCCTTTTGATGCTGGAACACCCAACAAATGCTGATTCAGATTTGATTTTCCGTCCACTGATGAAGTTTGAACATTGCCTTTGTAGCTGGTCAATAAATCGTTGGGCCAGGACTAAAGATGGTACTTGAATTAATATGAGAATTCTGGATAGGACCGCCATTTTTACAGACACCAATTGCCTCACCAAGGTTATGGATGAATTATGCTACCTAAGTTGGCAAAAGACTCCTTTTGACAAAGTAAAGGGGCAGTTTACTTAAAATATGATACCGCACAAGCTGGACTCATGTTTAGCCCAAGATATTATATGGATGCACAAATCTGTTGGGAGGGAAGCTACATATGCAGCTCCTCGTTATGTCATGTGTGATTGTAACATTCGAGGCTCCTGACTTGCACACTGCACTTGAGGCCCATAACAGCTTGAAATAATTGCGTCCCTGGCATAGTTTTCATTTTTCAGACTGGAAAGTGCAATCTAAATATTATCAGCAAACACTGACAATTTAAAAACAATCTTCCATAAACGAACTCTCTGTGTCTTCCTACCATCTCCAAGGTGTTGCGCCAATGGCTCAAAGTACAAGACAAAGGTGAGTGGGAACATTAGGCAGCCTTCTCTCATCCCCATCCATCATCGGAATTTGAGATGGATCCACGTAGATTTCAACATCATGTTTAGAAAGTCAACACTAAAACCTCTTACCTTCAAAGTCGCCCCAAGGAATACCCAATCCACTCAGTTGAATGCCTTCTATATGTCCAAAGATAGGAGCATTCCCTTCCTTCATATTCAGAATCCTAATGAGAATGTGAGCCATTTTCTTAGTACTATTCTCAATCTGCGTTTTGCAGATGAAGCCAGTCTGATCTGGATAAATTTGATAGGGCTTAACATCCTAAAGCTGTAAGAGCTTCACACCTGTATTTAGCAATGAGATTGGCGTATACAAACCCCAATTTTCCAGGTTCTTCCCGGGCTTGGAAATAACAGAAAGTTGAGCCGCCTATGATATGGCGGATGTGACACTGGCCAACGACATGAAATCATTGTACAGCCTGGTAACTTCACGTTTGAACCACTTGATTGGGATGAACTTGGGTTTACTCACGGGGGGATCGGGTATGGTCTGTTCCCGCCTTGGACATTTTGCCTATTAAAAGGTCGTCGGAAGTTGCTGTCCAAGCAAAGTCTTTCACTATTGAATTTGGGCTCAGAGCACTCAATGGCAGGACAAAATCTGATACAAAGGGCTGCCACACTTATAACAAGGTCAACTACACTAGCAGAATTGATTATTGTTTAGTTGCTATAAGATTGTGACCTTTAGTTATCGATATGATGGTTATTGAGAGAACTGAGAGCGATCATAACCCACTCTCATTCCATATGTTTGCTCTGTGTAATCAAATGTTTACGATCAACACCCCAGCCATATCACCTGTAGGAATCGCTTTGCCCAATGACAAACGCCACCTACACTGGATTAAGGTAACTGCCCTGCCAGATATCATTAACGTTGCCAATGGTGCTCAGAAGACCTCATTGATGCGTTTAGAGGTTCCGCAATTTCTAATGAGCAAATAAGTTTAACTCATACCTTGTGCTTTGAGGGTATTGCGGTCCATTTTACAGCAGGCATTGACTCTGGTGGTGGAAGGACATTGCTGGCTCAATAATGAATGTCGGTCATCGAATAAGAGCTTAATCCAAGCCATTAAATCCAAGGATGTAGATGCTATTCGTTCAGCTAGGAAGTCTTATAAATTAGCTGTTTGTAAAGCTAAACGTGGGCAAGATGACAAGTGGTGGGATTCACTTAATGATGCTTCACGCGAGAGGAACTGTAACAAATTGTGGTCCCTGGTGCTTTGCCCTGACAATAGTGTATTGAATATTACAACGAATATTGCTCCAGTGGAGTGGGTAGACCACTTTAGCCAAATGTACTCTCCTGATCATTTTAGTATGGTATCCGAACATAAGGACCTTTGTCCCATTAGCGACCCAATCTTTAGCCCTCCATTGACACAATTGTTCACCCTCGCGGACGTAGGGCACTCATTAGGTACTCTAAAGTGTGGGAGGGGGACTGGTCCAGACGGTGTCCCAGCGGACCCATTTCTAACTGATATTGAAGTATGGTCAAGATATATTACTATCATATCAAACGCAATAGCGACAGGGGCACCAATCCGTTAATCATGGAAAGCTGCCATTGTAGTTCCAATTTGCAATGCAACGGGTCTTGCGTTAGCTCATGTTAGAGCTGATCGCGTTGTAAACTCCTAACCCAACTTTTCACCTATCGGCAAAAGTGCATTTATGTAGGTAACCCAAAAAAGTGCAATTAACTGTGTAAAGCGCTCGACTTCTGCCAAGCGAAATCGTGCTATCAAAATAGAGAAAAAAAGTAGTCCACGAGCCGCACAGAAAACAGCGAGCCTCGCATGTTTTCTGTACTTGGTCGATGCGCTCGAGAAGGGCTAGCCACTGGAAAAGGCATGACGTATGCATGCCTTCGACTAATGAAAGCAAGCAGATTTTAATAGGCAAGCACACGAACCAATGAAAAACACTGAGGTGACTGACAGGGCTCCGAGCCCTTTTCTAATACCTAAAGCGTCTCGCTGTGATACGCATGCGCGAGCGCATGCAACGCAGGCTCGACCCTAAAAAGGGAGATAGAGCCCTACCTTGTAATTATAGGCCAATTAGCCTACTAGACTGTGTGCAGTAAGTTTTTTGCCACTGTCTTTTGGGCAAGATCCAAGTTTGGATATCTGAGTGTGATATACTTAGTCCACTACGGGCTGGCTTTCATAAGAAAACATCCACTACCAAACAAGCCTTCAGGTTCTTGCTTTTATACTGGAAGACAATTTTTATTAGCAAGGGGAATCTGTATGTTGCCTTTGTTGATCTGAAATCAACGTCTGACCTAGTGCCTCGCAATAAGCTGTGTGAAGATCTTTCTGGGATGGCAATCCCTGTGCACATTCTGGCACTGTTAATACAGCTTCATGAGGGCAACTATGCACATGTTAGGTGGGGTGACAAGGTAGTGGATCCTGCCTCACCCAGTTAGCGCTTCGATGCCTTCGGGCCGGAACGCGCTTTATAAATACTCAATACATACATACAAGGGGCAGCTCACTGACAAAATTGAGGTGCCAAGGGGAGTACGTCAAGGGTGTGTACGGGATCTGGAAAGCAATACTTCCAAAACCAAATTGATTATGTTCAATCCTCATAGACCCTTCAAAAGGAAGTTTATGCTTCTAGGCACTCCACTTGAAAAGGTAAACACATTTAGCTACCTGGGTTTAATGTTAACAGAGAAAACTTCTTGGAAGTCACATATTGCAAAGCAGGTGTTGAAACTAAAGCAAACTTCAGGGGTTTTAATTAGGGATTTTAATCTTTCATACACCTAGCCTATCCGCCTTGCACTTCAGATTCATGAAGCTCTAGGGTTGTGAGCTCGGCTATCTAGGGGATCAAAGTATGATCTTGTGTAGCCATTTTAGTTACAGCTCCATGCACGTTATTTTAGCATACTAGGCCTGCAACTGTGCACTTTAACCTAGATATATCTTATTCAGCTTTGTTTATTATTCTTACAATAGCCGGCGACTGCGAGTCCGTGAGTAGCCAGAGTTTACCCCCCTGAGCCCCCACAGCGACGCCTGCAGAGGAAATCCAGAGGCTCCCCCTGACTGCGACTGCCTGCTTCAAGGAACCAGACGCCTGGAAACCACACTGCACCCACAGCCCCCAGGACCTGAAGGAACCGAACTCCAGTGCAGGAGCGACCCCCAGGCGACCCCCTGCCTAGCCCAGGTGGTGGCTACCCCGAGGAGCCCCCGTGCCTGCCTGCATCGTTGAAGAGACCCCCGGGTCTCCCCATTGATTTCTATTGAAAACCCGACACCTGTTTGCACTCTGCACCCCGCCGCCCCTGTGCCGCTGATGGTGTACTTTCTGTGCCTGCTTGTGTGTCCCCCGGTGCCCTACAAACCCCCCCTGGTCTGTCCTCTGAAGTCGCAGGTACTTACCTGCTAGCAGACTGGAACCGGGGCACCCCTATTTCCATTGAAGCCTATGGTGGTCATTATGACCCTGGTGGTATTATAACCGCAGGGCCAAAACGACGGGAGCACCGCCAACAGGCTGGCGGTGCCTCCCGGCGTATTTTGACCGCAGCGGTAGCGCCGCGGTCGCACCGCCGGGCCCGGCAGTTTACCGCCACAATGGCCCCGGCGGATGTAATCCGCCAGGGCAGCGCTGCAAGCAGCGCTGCCCTGGGGATTATGACATCCCTACCGCCAGCCTGTTTCTGGCGGTTTGCACCGCCAGGAAGAGGCTGGCGGTAAGGGGTGTCCTGGGGCCCCTGGGGGCCCCTGCACTGCCCATGCCATTGGCATGGGCAGTGCAGGGGCCCCCTAACAGGGACCCGGGCAGCTTTTCACTGTCTGCATAGCAGACAGTGAAAAGCGCGACGGGTGCAACTGCACCCGTCGCACGGCCGCAACACCGCCGGCTCAATTAGGAGCCGGCTCCTATGTTGCGGCCTCATCCCTGCTGGGCCGGCCCAGCGGGGATGTCGTGATGGGGGCGGCGGGAGTGCGGCTGCATTGGCGGCCGCACGGCGGTTACCGCCGCCCGCCAATGCCGTAATGACCCCCTATGTGTTTTGGGCACCACTTTGACCTCTGCACCTGACCGGCCCTGAGCTGCTGGTGTGGTAACTTTGGGGTTGCCTTGAACCCCCAACAGTGGGCTACCTTGGACCCAACTTTGAACCCTGTAAGTGTTTTACTTGCCTGTGAACTTAACATTTACTTACCTCCCCCAGGAACTGTTGATGTTTGCACTGTGTCCACTTTTAAAATAGCTTATCGCCATTTTTGCCAAAACTGTACATGCTATTGTGATAATTCAAAGTTCCTAAGATACCTGAGTGAAATACCTTTCATTTAAAGTATAGTTTGTAAATCTTGAACCTGTGGTTCTTAAAAGAAACTAAGAAATGAAAATGTCACTTACCCAGTGTACATCTGTTCGTGGCATCAGTCGCTGTAGATTCGCATGTTTTGCAATAGCTCGCCATCTGGTGTTGGGCCGGAGTGTTACAAGTTGTTTTTCTTCGAAGAAGTCTTTCGAGTCACGGGACCGAGTGACTCCTCCTTTTGTCTCCATTGTGCATGGGCGTCGACTCAATCTTCGATTGTTTTTCCCCGCAGAGGGTGAGGTAGGAGTTGAATTGTAGTAATAGTGCCCATGCAATGGAGTGACTAAGTATGTACCTATTTAAGGTTGAGATGATACATATACAAATAGTTGAAGGTAACTTCCAAACTGCTACAGGCTCCCGGGGAGGCGGGTGGGCACATGCGAATCTACAGCGACTGATGCCACGAACAGATGTACACTGGGTAAGTGACATTTTCAGTTCGATGGCATCTGTCGCTGTAGATACGCATGTTTTGCATAGACTAGTAAGCAGTTATCTCCCCAAAAGCGGTGGCTCAGCCTGTAGGAGTGGAAGTAGTTTGAAATAATGTTCTTAATACGGCTTGACCTACTGTGGCTTGTTGTGCGGATAACACATCTACACAGTAGTGCTTGGTGAATGTGTGAGGCGTAGACCATGTGGCTGCCTTACATATTTCTTGCATTGGGATGTTTCCTAGAAAGGCCATGGTAGCACCCTTCTTTCTGGTTGAGTGTGCCCTTGGTGTAATGGGCAGCTGTCGTTTAGCTTTAAGGTAGCAGATTTGGATGCATTTAACTATCCATCTGGCTATACCTTGTTTTGATATTGGGTTTCCTGCATGAGGTTTTTGAAATGCAATAAATAGTTGTTTAGTCTTTCTGATGTTCTTTGTTCTGTCAATGTAATACATTAATGCTCTTTTGACATCTAATGTATGTAGTGCCCTTTCAGCTACGGTATCTGGCTGTGGAAAGAACACTGGAAGTTCCACTGTTTGATTTAGATGGAACGGTGAAATAACCTTTGGCAAAAATTTAGGATTGGTCCTTAGGACGACCTTATTCTTGTGTAGTTGTATAAAAGGTTCTTGTATTGTAAGCGCCTGAATCTCGCTTACTCTTCTTAGGGAAGTAATGGCGATGAGAAATGCAACCTTCCAGGTTAGGAACTGTATTTCGCAGGAGTGCATGGGTTCAAAAGGTGGACCCATAAGTCTAGTTAGGACAACATTTAGGTTCCATGAAGGAACAGGTGGTGTTCTTGGTGGTATAATTCTCCTAAGGCCCTCCATGAATGCTTTAATGACTGGTATCTTATATAGGGAAGTTGAATAGGTAGTCTGCAGGTATGCAGATATTGCTGCAAGGTGTATTTTAATGGAAGAGAAAGCCAGGTTAGATTTTTGTAAGTGAAGCAAGTAGCCCACTACATGTTCTGGAGTTGTGTGTAAAGGTTGTATTTGATTAATATGGCAGTAGCAAACAAACCTCTTCCATTTACTTGCATAGCAGTGCCTGGTGGATGGCCTTCTGGCTTGCTTTATGACTTCCATACATTCTTGGGTAAGTTGTAAGTGCCCGAATTCTAGGACCTCAGGAGCCAGATTGCTAGATTCAGCGATGCTGGATCTGGGTGTCTGATCTTTTGGTTGTGTTGTGTCAACAGATCTGGCCTGTTGGGCAATTTGATGTAGGGTACTACTGATAGGTCTAGCAGCGTTGTGTACCAGGGTTGCCTTGCCCAAGTTGGTGCTATCAATATGAGTTTGAGTTTGTTTTGACTGAGTTTGTTTACCAGGTAAGGAAGGAGAGGGAGAGGAGGAAAAGCGTAAGCAAATATCCCTGACCAGTTCATCCATAGGGCATTGCCTAGGGACTGTTTGTGTGGGTATCTGGATGCGAAGTTTTGGCATTTTGCGTTCTCCTTTGTCGCAAACAAGTCTATTTGAGGTGTTCCCCAGAGTTTGAAATAGGTGTTCAGAATTTGGGGGTGAATTTCCCATTCGTGGACCTGTTGGTGATCTCGAGAGAGGTTGTCTGCGAGTTGATTTTGGATCCCTGGTATAAATTGTGCTATTAGGCGAATTTGGTTGTGAATTGCCCAACGCCAAATTTTTTGTGCTAGCAGGCTTAACTGCGTGGAGTGTGTCCCCCCTTGCTTGTTTAGATAATACATTGTTGTCATGTTGTCTGTCTTGACGAGAATGTATTTGTGAACTATTATTGGTTGGAAAGCTTTTAGTGCTTGAAAAACTGCTAGTAGTTCTAGGTGATTTATATGCAGTTTTGTTTGATGTACGTTCCATTGTCCTTGTATGCTGTGTTGATCGAGGTGTGCTCCCCACCCTGTCATGGAAGCATCTGTTGTTATTACGTATTGTGGCACTGGGTCTTGGAAAGGCCGCCCCTTGTTTAAATTTATGTTGTTCCACCACAGAAGCGAGAGGTAAGTTTGGCGGTCTATTAACACCAGATCTAGAAGGTGACCCTGTGCTTGAGACCACTGTGATGCTAGGCACTGTTGTAAGGGCCTCATGTGCAGTCTTGCGTTTGGGACAATGGCTATGCATGAAGACATCATGCCTAGGAGTTGTAATATCATCTTTGCTTGTATCTTTTGTGTTGGATACATGCGTTGTATGATGGTGTTGAAATTTTGAATTCTTTGGGGACTTGGAGTGGCTACTCCTTTTGTTGTGTCTATTATGGCTCCTAGGTATTGTTTACCTTGCACGGCAGAATGTTGGATTTCGTGAAGTTGACGGTGAACCCTAGTTTGAAGAGGGTTTGTATGATCTGATTTGTGTGAATTGAGCACTCTATTAACGAATGGGCCTTGATTAGCCAGTCGTCTAGATATGGGAACACATGTATTTGCTGCCTTCTGATGTGTGCAGCGACTACCGCTAGACATTTGGTAAAGACTCTTGGTGCGGTTGTTAATCCGAAAGGCAGTACCTTGAATTGGTAATGTATCCCTTTGAATACAAACCTTAGGTATTTCCTGTGCGATGGGTGTATTGGTATATGGAAATACGCGTCCTTGAGGTCTAAAGTTGACATGTAGTCGTGTAGTTTTAGCAATGGTAAAACTTCTTGTAGTGTGACCATGTGAAAGTGGTCTGATTTGATGAATGTGTTCACTATTCTGAGGTCTAGGATTGGTCTCAGTGTTTTGTCCTTCTTTGGTATCAGAAAGTACAGTGAGTAAACTCCTGTGTTTATTTGTGTGTTTGGCACTAATTCGATTGCATTCTTTTGCAATAGTGCCTGCACTTCTATCTCCAGGAGATTGGAATGATGTTTTGTCAAATTTTGTGCTTTTGGTGGTATGTTTGGAGGGAATTGTAGAAATTCTATGCAATAACCATGTTGGATAATTGCTAGAACCCAAGTGTCTGTAGTGATTTCCTCCCATGCTTTGTAATAATGACTTATTCTTCCCCCCACTGGTGTTGTGTGGAGGGGGTGAGTGACATGTGAGTCACTGCTTAGTAGTAGGGGTTTTGGGGCTTTGAAATTTTCCTCTATTCCTAGGGAATTGCCCTCCTCTATATTGTCCCCGAAAACCTCCTCTGTACTGTCCCTGGACGGTGTTGCCTGTGAGGTGCTGGCTTGTGTGCTTTGACCCCGAAACCCCCCTCTAAAGGGTGTTTTACGGAATGTGCTGTAATTTCCTCTGCTCTGCGGGGAGTAGAGTGCGCCCATGGCTTTAGCAGTGTCCGTGTCTTTTTTGAGTTTCTCAAACGCTGTGTCCACATCTGGACCGAACAGTTCTTTTTCGTTAAAAGGCATATTGAGAACTGCTTGCTGAATCTCTGGTTTAAATCCAGACGTTCGGAGCCACGCATGCCTTCTGATAGTTACAGATGTATTATTTGTCCGTGCAGCTGTATCTGCAGCGTCCATGGAGGAGCGGATTTGGTTGTTGGAAATGGTCTGTCCCTCCTCAACCACTTGTTTTGCCCTATTTTGTAGGTCCTTGGGCAGATGGTCAATGAGATGTTGCATCTCATCCCAATGGGCTCTGTCATAGCGCGCAAGTAGTGCCTGGGAGTTAGCGATGCGCCACTGGTTTGCAGCTTGTGCTGCGACTCTTACCAGCTGCATCGAACTTGCGGCTTTCTTTATCTGGGGGTGGTGCATCTCCAGATGTGTGGGAGTTGGCCCTTTTCCTAGCTGCTCCTACAACGACAGAGTCTGGTGGCAGCTGTGTAGTGATGAAAGCCGGGTCTGTAGGAGGCGCCTTATACTTTTTTTCCACTCTTGGTGTGATTGCCCTACTTTTGACCGGCTCCTTAAAGATTTCTTTTGCGTGCCGGAGCATACCAGGGAGCATAGGCAGGCTTTGGTAGGAGCTGTGGGTGGAGGAGAGTGTGTTGAATAAAAAGTCATCCTTGACCTGTTCTGAGTGGAGGCTTACATTGTGAAATTGTGCTGCTCTAGCCACCACTTGAGAATACGCAGTGCTGTCCTCTGGTGGAGATGGCTTCGTAGGGTATGCCTCCGGACTGTTATCTGACACTGGGGCGTCGTATAAGTCCCATGCGTCTTGATCTTGGTCACCCTGGCTCATGGTGGTGTGAGCTGGGGAATGTGATGGAGTTTGTGCTGGTGAGACGTTAATCACAGGTGGAGGAGAGGGTGGTGGGGTAACTTTTTTCACCACTTTTGTTTGTGGTGTTTGTTCAGTTTGGAACTCCAATCTTCTCTTTCTTCTAATAGGGGGAAGGGTGCTTATTTTTCCTGTCCCCTGCTGTATGAAAATACGCTTTTGCGTATGGTCTACATCCGTTGAGTGTAGTTCTTCCTCAAACCTATGCTTTTGCATTTGGGAGGTTAGCGAGTGCTCTTCTGTATAAGAGCCTGAAACTGGGTCGGTTGCAGTTTGTTTCGGCACCGAAACCCTGTCTGCATCTTTTTTCGGCTCCGAGGTGACTTTTTTCTTTTTCGGGGCCGAAACCTCTCGGCGTCGATCTTCTTCGGTGCCGCTGTCTCGGCGTCGAGCCGTGTCTACACCGGTATCTCGGTGTCGATGCTTGTCTCCAGCACTTTCTCGGTCCCGAGAAGGCTGCGTGCCGGTGTCTCGACCGGAGTCGGACGATCTCGGCACTGTATGGGCCTTTTTCGGTGCGGACGGTCAGTCACCAAATTTATGGGTCGAGCCATGGCCTGATGGCAGTGGCGTCCCCTGGGCCTTGTAAATCTTCTTTTGAGTGGTTTTCGACGTCCTACTCACGGTTTGTGTATCGTCGAATCCTTCGGAGTCCGATTCTTGGATCGAAAAGGATCCCTCCTCTTCTTGTTCCTCGAACTCCCGGTGGGCTGTCGGCGCGGACGCCATCTGAAGTCTTCTGGCTCGACGGTCTCGGAGAGTTTTTCAGGACCGGAACGCACGACAGGCCTCGCAGGTGTCTTCGCTGTGCTCAGGTGACAGGCACAGGTTGCAGACCAAGTGTTGGTCTGTATAGGGGTATTTATTGTGGCATTTGGGACAGAAACGGAACGGGGTCCGTTCCATCGGCGTTCTTCTGCACGCGGTCGGGCCGACCAGGCCCCGACAGGGGATCGAAAAAATTACCCCGAAGGGCACCGGAGCTCTTCGATCTTAGACGCGGTGTTGAATCTAACTACGCCGACCCCGAACGCAACAATACCGACGAAAATCTTCTGAAATTAGCTATTTTTCCGTTCCGAAACTCGGAGCGACAGGAACACGTCCGAACCCGATGGCGGAAAAAAAACAATCGAAGATGGAGTCGACGCCCATGCGCAATGGAGACAAAAGGAGGAGTCACTCGGTCCCGTGACTCGAAAGACTTCTTCGAAGAAAAACAACTTGTAACACTCCGGCCCAACACCAGATGGCGAGCTATTGCAAAACATGCGTATCTACAGTGACAGATGCTATCGAACATATATTTTTCTATATAAAAACCTATTGGCCTGGAATTGTCTTTGAGAGTGTGTTCCTCATTTATTGCTTGTGTGTGTACAACAAATGCTTAACACTACCCTCTGATAAGCCTACTGCTCGACCACACTACCACAAAATAGAGCATTAGAATTATCTCTTTTTGCCACTACTTTACCTCTAAGGGGAACCCTTGGACTCTGTGCACACTATTTCTTACTTTGAAATAGTGTATACAGAGCCAACTTCCTACAACGTGATACAAGTTTTGACTCCTACACTCACAGAAAACACACATCCTTATGTAGGGACATTTTCTCAGAACATCAGCTCTTTTATTATAAAAACACTTCCCTGTCCCTTACGCGTTAGAGGAAGATTCCAGCCAGAGAACCACGACTGCATGCTAATTGCTGAATGCTTCGCTACAGCTGCTTCTGCAAACTTCAGGCCTTTGCTCAGGTATGGAAATTGATGTCATTCCAGGGAAACCTGAAGGGCAGAATTAGAGCTTAATATGCTGCGCTCTATTATAGCCTAGGTAGGAATTAGTCAATTGACTCTAGTGACAATATATAGTGTTATTTCTATGCTTAATTCTCCTTGTCACAATTTTAATCTTGTCATGCTGTATCGTCCTGGTTATTGCAGCACATGCTTTGCTATCTAAGATGCAGTTGCTTCATTAAAATCTTATTGAAACATGTACTGCTTCTGTTTGTCACTGTGTATGTGAGACTAATGTAACTGAGAGAAACGGATAAGACATGAGTGACCACGGTTTCCCTGAGAAATCAATTATGTCATGCGCTCGGCTGCCCAATCATCCCTGCCCTTGGGTTGAGATGAGGCACTGCTAGTTAGCCGGAGCAAAATCCGGACTGGGAGCGACAGGGGTCACCTGCAGTGGGTCAGACTCAGTATCCCACACCGCAGGAGATTCTATCGCTCAAAATCCAGTAGTCTCATTAAGATAATGAGAGCCTAAGCAACAATGGGGCTATGCCAAAGCTCAAGAACTACCAACTCCTGAAAATAATTTTTAAAGAAATCTTTTTTCTCTCCCGTCAAGCACTCCGCTATTTCCTCTTTACTGCATCTTCCTAATTGCCTGTGTTTGATTGAGACATGTTGTTCATGTGAGAAAGGGATAATCTCCATTTAACCACCACACTCCCCGAGATGTCACACTCTTAAGTCCATGCGTAAAGGCTGCCACAAATCACCTTCTACTGTTTGGGTTTTTGGGGCGGTGCTGCTTGTGAGCCGGGAGGGTTGGGACGACAGTTGTGACTTCTTGTAGGATTAGCATAGTCGCTTACAAACATAAGAACGGTCGTCCTTAAACCAGCAGTCTTGCCTAGAGCAAGAGTCAAACTACGACACTACCACTCGCATGAAATGGCTTGCTCCTGCATGCAGACTGCTGGGAGTTCGCAGAGCCCTTGCTGCTCTCCGAATTCTCAGATCAGACACCCGCATGACATTGGTCATTGCTGTTGCCAAGTTCCTTGGGGCAAGTTGGGTTCTTAGAGCAAATTTTATATCTGTATGATGGGTTTTAGCAACTATGTATCAAAATTGCACAGGAAGAGCATTTAGGTTTTATTCTTTTACTATGTACTGTAATTATGTATTAGATATATTTATTGATGTATTTATTGTGTCTTTGTTATGTGCTTCTATGGCCCTTGTGGACGAAATACATTTTTTTTATGATGATGTACGGCGTGGCAAGGACACCACGAAAGGTCAAAAAAGAAGAATTCCAAAAATATGGTGCCAAGCCATCCTATCCGGGCCTTTCTTAATAGATATTATTAACTGCCCTAATAATTCACTTTAAAGCTGCCTGGGAATCCTCGCGACACCCATTAGATACTTTGACATTTTCAACTACTGTATGCTTGACTGCATATTGCTGCCAATATGAAAGCCAGAAACTGTTGCAGCTAGTGGACCTGCTGAACGGATTTGAAAAAACCTTAAATTGCCCATGCATTCAAGTATTTGTTTTAAGTGACATTTTGGTACTTACAGTGCTACATTCACAAAGGAAAAATGAATCCTACAAGTAGCGGAGTGAAAAAACAGGACTGAATGTTAAAAATATAAAATTGCAGCATACTTTGCCTAACATTGCTTTTGTCATCGAGCTAAGGGAAAGACACAGAAAACAGTGGTTTACACAGTGTGACCTTTAGCTGCTGTTCTCTCATTCCAGACAGCGTTTGGTTGGATTAAGCAAGAGATGGGGAGAAGTAGTCCATTTTGACTTCATTGGTTCCTGAGTTATGGCAGAAAAATTATTTAACTCAGGGTTGAGGCCTTGAAACAGTATGGGGACAGAAGTGATTGCACCTATGAAGAGTGAAACTGGGTTACAAGGCGAGCATTATGGTAATCCACTCCTGACCTCCGCGCCATCCCTTTAGCTGGACAACAGAAACTCATCAGACCTAAATCAGCCTCTAAATTCAGTCTCCCAACCTATGCTGCTGATCTCATGTTGTCCTGTCTCTGCTAACTCATCCCATTAGCGTGGGCAGCTTTTAGGCCTCTCAATTGAAAATGTAAATGGGCCAGTGACATGGGTTCAAACTGTTTCTGCTGCCCAGCTATCACTGAGAAATAGATCAAAGTAATCCCTGGGGACCTTTAAACTCTTCATACACAGCAGATATGAGAGAAAGTAATTAATACCTCTCCTGTTTGCTGCCTTCTTTTATTTGTTCCAGCTATCGTGCTGGGACAAATTAAATAAGGTTGAGGCAGCAAGATTTAAATTTTGTGGGTGCTTTAGTAAAAAGTATGGATTGTTTTTGTACATAAAGGCTGATTTTCCTTTTTTTTTGGCAAAACACAATAATGCATTATCCTGTAGGGTCTAGATAGATTGTAATCCTTGTGACAGATGAAACTATTAAAAGACTGGGTAGTGGCCAGACAAAAATGCCTCCTGCAATCATAGTACCTCTCTCCAGTCCCAATTTTCTCCTTAATAAAATGCATCAATATACCTTTGAATTACAAAATTGCATGCATAACCCACCACCCTCACCATGTTGCTTCTCCCCTACCCTTTAAAAGAAACTCATCTGCTGAGCATGTCCTCTACCGAGATTTGTTCAGTGTGAGGGGGTTAGTTTTCTTTAGATGCAGGACTGCTTCCTTCTGATCTTAAACCATGGTTTTCTCATTTGATTTGGCAGTTCTAATCTTCCTGACTGCCTTCTTCCATCTATCACTGGAGGATGGTGGGTTCTTGCATTGTTGGTTCCGACTGATAATTCAGGTCATTCAACCTTTAAGTACTTCTCCCAGAGATAGATCAGCTTGCAGTGGTATACCCATTTCTAGGGTACCTTATTTGCTTTGATACTCCTAAAGTCTACAGCTGTATGCAGGGTCTTTACAGAGATCTTGGTACAGGTCAATTCTGAGCCCTTCAAAAGTAAGTCCTCTCATTTCTTAAATATAGGCACAATGTTTTCCTTCAGTTGGATATAGTGCCCTCAAGTTAACCTATGAGGAGGTTAATCTTCGTCAGCTGGAGGAGCTGTGTTGTGTGCTCTATCTGATGTTAGAATCTTCCAGCTCTAAGAGGAATCAAACAAGTGTTCTCAAACAAGTTACATACTTTCAATAATGCCTTGTCTGGTAAAGGCTATCTAGCCACAGATTCCTTACATCAGACTATCCCCCAGGCTGGATCTTGAAAAATCTTGAGCAGTACCTCTACGTGCGGTGGGAGGCACCACACTCCTCCATGTTGGCATTGCAGGCACCAGGTGATGCGCGCTGCACCTATATAGATGCCACCCCAGTGTCCAGACATCAATTTCTTTATGTGATTTTTTCCAAGCCAGAAGCACAGAGCCACATCAGAAGGCTAACTGACCAGTGAGTGGATACTAAGGGCATACAAGGACGTTTAGGTAGAGGAACCAGTTCACAGAACGGGAGGGAAGGAAGGTTAGTAAAGAATCTGCAGTTAGATAAACTCTCTACAAGAAGTAGAGAATCTTTTCATCTGATAGCCACAGAGTCCTTATCTTCAAATAGTTACCAATGCAATAACTCCCCACAAGTGAAGACCACAAGTCCTGGAGGTCTGAGCTGGCAAAGTGCCTGTCATGATAGACCTGGCTGTCAAGGAAGTGGTGTTTAGTAAATGTTTGCAGGGATGCCCACATAGTTGCCTAACAGATATCTAGGACAAGAAATCCACCAACTAACACAGAAGCAGCAGCTTTGACTCTGGTGAAATGAGCCCGCAAACCCTCTTGTGGTTGCTTCTTGGGTAACGTGTAGAAGATTTTTATGCAGAATTCTGCTTTTTCACACCAGTGAACCCAAAAGAGCTGAACGTCCACCCGTTGGTCTTTGGTATGAACAATACAGAATGATAACGCTCTTTTTGGATCCAAGCTGCAGAGTTCCTCATCCTCCTTGTAGGAGTGAGGAGAAGCAAAGAAGGTTGGTACAATGAGGCTATGGAAAGGTGTCACGACATTCAGCAGAAAAGAGGCACATTGTCTGAGAAGCAGTTTGTCTGGGAAGAAGCTGTTGTATGGAAGGTGAACACAAGGTCTGTTGCTCGCTGAACCTCCTGGAGAAGTCTTAGATAGCAGCTATGTATGAGTTCAAAAGGAGAACACATCAAATAGGGTAAAACTAAATTAGAAACCTCGTTTCAGGAACAAAAGTGGAGAGTGACTCAAATGGGAAGGATTGACCCAGCAATCGCAAGAAAGCAGAGATGGCCAAAAGATAAACCCTTAAGTGTGCCAAGAGTCAGGCTAAGGACAAAACTATCAGCAACAATACAAACCAGGGTGCACAAAGTGGATCAACTTGTTTTTCAGCACACCAAGCTACAACCTTGTCCAAACGGCAGACATACAGTTTGTGTTGATGGACACCTAGCCGCCAACATGACCTCACATACTTACAGGAGGGAGACTGAAGACTCCCAACTGCCACCATTGAAACCCCATGCATGAAAGCAGAGCATGTACAGGTTTGGGTGCAGGACCCAGCCCTGTTGTGGGGTAGGAGATCATCCCAAACGGGAACCAATGTTCAATCAATCAATCACTTGTTGAGCGTGCTACTCACCTGCTAGGGCCTCAAGGCGAAGGATCTGCTGCCAGCTGTGGTACAATGGATGCAGGGCACGGTGGCGAGGTTGGCAGAGCGGAGCTGGCGGGTGGGTACGTGGAAGCTGAGACGTACGTTGAGGTAGGCAGGGCCTGTGTCATGGAGAGCCTTGTGAGCGTGGATGTTCAGATACTGTACACTCCATGCCCAATGTGAAGCCAGTAGGATGACTTGGGCCTGGTGTGTCCTGATCTTTTTCAGAACTCTGCCGAAAAAGATTTTTCAGCAAAAAACCACAAATTAGTTCAGAGTCATTCTCAAGACAAAATGAGTATCTGACCGAGCACCAACTTCGGAACTCCAACGCACAGAAGTGATGACATTGCACATTCTCTGCAGTGGCAAATAGAACGAAAGGAAAATGTTACAAACCCAGTAAGTATATGTTTGTGCCACTGTAGTGCTGCAGATTAACATGCTCTGCACATTGCTGCCATCTAGTTTGGGCTCCAGAGAGGTTCAAGTTATTTTTCTTCGAAGAAGTGTTTTAAAGTCATGTAATTGAGTGACTGCTCCACTCTGATACTGTGCACTGGCATCAACTCCTTTGTTTGACTGTTTTCCCGCAGGCGGGTGAGAGAATAAGTGTAGTATAAGTATAGAGAAAGATGTTCATGCAGATTTGACTACATAGGTACAAATATATACCAAAATAATGTAACTGGAATGGCCACAGGTGTCTGGTGAAGAGGAGAGCGCATGTGAATCTACAGCAATACAATGCCACGAACTGCTGTTTACTGTGTAACATTTTATAATCAATCAATCAGTGTTGGTTAAGCGTAATTACTCATCCATGAGTGTCTCAAGGCACTGGGGAACGGGGGTGCAGCATCCATCAGTGCGGTGGTTCTTCAAATAGCCACGTCTTCGGATAGCCATGTCTTCAGCTCTTTCCTGAAGTTGAGGAGGGGTGTAGTCTGTCTGAGATGGGGCGGTATGACGTTCCAGGCTGTGGTGGCGAGGTAGGAGAAAGAGCATCACCCTGTTCTTGTTTCCCTGATGCGGGGTACTTCGGCGAGAGAGAGCTGGGCTGAGCATAGGGTTTTGTGGGGTGCGTGGAAACCGAGTCGCCTGTTCAGGTAGGCTGGTCCGGTGTCGCGGAGGGCTTTGTGTGTGCGGGTGAGGATCTTGAAGGTGATTCTTTTCTCTATAGAGAGCCAGTGTAGTGTGTGCAGGTGCTGGGAGATGTGACAGTGTTGAAGTAGGTCGAGGACCAGTCTGACAGGGGCGTTCTGGATGTTCTGCAGTTTGCGGGTGGGTTTCTTGTTGATTCCAGCATAGAGCGCATTGCCGTAGTCCAGTCTGCTGGTAATAAGAGCGTGTGTGACGGTCTTTCTGTGTTCGAGGGGGATCCATTTGAATGTCTTGCGGAGGATGCAGAGCAGGTGGATGCGACTGAGTTTGGAGTCCAGGATGATTCAGAGGTTGCGGGCTTGGTTCGTGGGGGTGGAGGGGCTTCCGAGGGTGGGGGGCCACCAGGAGTCATTCCACGTGTCGGGTTGAGGGCCCATAATGAGTACTTTAGTTTTGTCTGCGTTGAGTTGTAGGCAGCTGCTTTTCATCCAGTTGGCGACTGCTCTCATGCCTTTGCAGAAATTGTATATGGCTGTGTTGGGTTCGTTGGTAAGGGAGAGGATGAGTTGGGTGTCGTCAGTGTAGGAGACAATGTTGAGTCCATAGTTTGACGATGACGGCTAGAGGGGCCATGTAGATGTTAAACAGCGTGGGGATCAGGGAGGATCCCTGGGGAACTCCGCAGGTTGTAGGTGTGGGGTCCGAGAGGCAGGGGGGAAATCTTACCCGTTGAGTTCTGCCGGAGAAGAAAGATCAGATCCAGTCGAAGGCCTTGTCTCTGATGCCGGCCTCATGAAGTCTGTATATCAGGGTGTGGTGAGAGACTGTGTCGAAGGCCGGCAAGAGGTCGAGCAGGATGAGGGCCGCAGTCTCTTCCTTGTCCAGCAGGGAACGGATGTTGTCCGTAGCAGCTAGGAGGGCTGTTTCAGTGCTGTGTTTTTTTCTGAAACCAGATTGGGAGGCGTCGAGGATGTTGTGGTCTTTGATGAAAGTGGCGAGTTGGCTGTTGATGGCATTCTCGATGACTTTCGCTGGAAAAGAGAATAGGGAGATGGGCCTGTAGTTCCTGAGGTCGGTGGGGTCCGCAGAGGGTTTCTTGAGGAGAGGGTTGATCTCGGTGTGTTTCTAGTCATCGAGGAAGGAGGCATCAGCTAGGGAGCAGTTGAAGGTGAGGCAGAGTTTGAGGGTGATGGTTTCTGCGTCTCTATTGAAGATGTGGTGGGGTAATGGGTCCTTGGGGGACCCGGAGTGTATGATCCTCATTGTCTTAAGTGTATCTTTGGTGGTGAGGGGGTCCAGTTGGTGATTGTTGTTTTTTTGGTGTCTGGTTCCAGTGGAGGGGGTTCTGCATGTAGGTTGTCCTCGCTGATGTTGTCGTAGATGGTCTTGATTTTGTGGTGGAAGTAAGTGTTGAGTTTGTTGCAGAGATCTTGCGAGGGTGGGTTGTCCGTTGCTTCGCTGTTGGGTTGGGCGAACTCCTTGATGATGCTTTAGAGTTCCTTGCTGTTGTGTGAGGAGATTCTTTTTTGTATTGCTTTCTTTCTGGTGCTTTTGATGAGATGGTGGTGGCGGCTCTGAAGTGGATTTGTGCTTCTGTAGATTTAGTGTTTCCCCAGATTTCCTTGAGGCTTTGACATGTGCGTCTGGATTTTCTGAGTTCTGCGGTGAACCAGCAAGCTTATTTGGCCTGGGTGCTGTTCTTTTTGAGGGGGGTTATGGAGTTGGCGCAGTTGGCAATCCATTTGTGAAAGTGAGGGCTGCGATGTTCGTGTTGTTGTGTGTGTGTGTGTGTGGGGGGGGGGGGTTGGCGAGGGGGGCAGAGAGCTGGTCGTCGGTGATTCTTGCCCAGCTTCTACGAGATGGTTGGTGTTGGGGTCTGAGGACGGTGGGTGTGTTGAAGGTGAAATGGATGCAGCGATGGTCTGTCCATAGAAATTCGGAGGTGTGGCTGAAGGTGCCGGAAGTTCCTGTTGTGAAAATTGCGTTGAGGCTGTGTCCTGCTGAATGCGTTGGTTCCGTCACGATCTGTCAGGGCCCTATGTTGTGGAGGTTGTCTAGGAGGGATGCAGTGTTGAGGATGTTATAGGTTGTCTAGGTGGAAGTTGACGTCTCCCAGCAGGGTGTAGTTGGAGGCTGCGATGGCTTGCACAGTGATACTGTTGTGATGGAGTCAGAGAAAGGTGCGCAGGGCCCAGGTGGGCGGTAGTTGAGGGTTCCATTGAGGGTGGACATTGGACTGGATGGCTGGGGTGGTCTTTCCCAGTGATCTTGTATCCTTAGGGAATGGGAATGGCAGTGTCCGGGCCAGAGGTGGTGTTGGTCCAGGTTTCGGTGGGTAATGCTTAGTCCGGGGTGGTGCTGCCAAGGAGGTCCCAGATTTCGGTAGCGTGTTTGTGGAGGGAGCAGACATTGAGGAGGATGCATTTCAGGATCTTCTGTTCGGGTGTTGTTGTCGCGGGTGGGTTGTGCTGGGTCAAAGGTCTTGGTGGGGGTGTAGGATTGACAGCAGCGGAGGCAGCTGAAGGGTCTGTGTGTGTCGGCCAGTGATGAGGGCTTGTAGTTGTTGCTGTATCTTGGGTTGAGTGCATGGAGTGCGGCTGGCATGTAGAGGTGGCAGTGGGAGGTCCAATGGTCCTGGGCTCTGGTCGCTGTCAGCAGCACCAGGGAGAGTGAAAGTTGGGAAAAAACATGAAAGAGAGAATGCAAGAAAAATAGGAAAATGAGAGTAAAAAGCACAGAAAAAGAGGAATAAGATAGAAACAAAACACAGAAAGCGAAAGGGCACAATACAGGAAGCAGAAAAGCACGAAAGAGAGAAGACAGAGAAAAAGAGGCCGAGGGCCGGTGGGCAGCCTAGCAGAAGAGAAACTCTCCCACTAAACACCAGGGATGAGGTGCAGGAAGGAGCCTGTGGGTGGAGGAGGGCCTCGAACTTCTGACCGGGGTCAGAGTTCAACAGACACGGGCTGCACTTACTGGAGGAGTTACAGAGGCAGAGCAGTTCACTGACCAGGTCATGGCGCATGGGGCTGCAGATACACATGCCCTGCATAGACTGCAAAGCAGTCCCTCCATAAAAGCGGTGGCTAGCCTGTGGGAGTTACAATTGACTGGAAAAGTGTTTGTAGCACAGCTTGACCTATGTTGGCTTGCTCACGTGCTAGTACATCCACACAGTAATGTTTTGTGAATGTGTGTGGTGTAGACCATGAAGATGCCTTACAAATGCCAGCTATATTGATATTTCCAAGGAAAGCCATAGTGGCACCTTTTTACCTAGTAGAATGTGCTCTAGAAGTAACAGGTAACGGTCTCTTTGGTTTAGCATACACTTAAATATCCATCTAGCTATGCCGTTTTTGGATATTGGACTGCCTTTGTGAGGTTGTGAAAAGGCTACAAATATGTGTTTAGTTTTCCTAAACTCTTAAAATCTAGAGTGTGGTGAGTTCTTTATGCAACAGAGTCAGGATGTCGAAAGAAGACTGGTAGGTCAATGGATTGGTTTATATGGGATTGTGAAACCACTTTAGGAAGAAACTTCGGGTTGAGCAAAGAACCTCCTTTGGTTCTATGAATTTGAAGAAAGGTTCTTCCAAGGTTGAGGCCTGGAGCTCACTGACATGCCTGAGTGATATGATGGTAACTAAAAAAGCTACCTTTCAAGAAAGGTATTGACGAGGACATGAATGAAGTGGCTCAAAATGAGGGCCCATGAGCCTCGTAAGCACAATATTGGGACTCCAGGATGGTGCAGGAGGCACCCTGGGTGCAATGACCCTTTTAAGATCTTCCATGAAAACTTTAATGGCTGGGAATCTGAATGAAGAACTATGTTTCTATTCTGAAGATATGCAGCTATAGCTGAGAGATGTAGGTGAATGGATGGTTAAGCTAAATTAGCTTTTTGTAAAAGGAGCAGATAAAAATCATGGTATGAACAGTAGATTTGATGGGGTCAATACATTTGGGTGAGCAAAAACAAACAAAACATTTACATTTTTATGCACAATATGCTCCAGTTGTGGGTCTACGAGCTTCCCTGAGAATGTCCATACATTCCGTAGGCAATGATAAGTAACCAAACTCTGTGACTACAGGAGTTATATCACAAGGCTGGATGACTTGGGGTCTGGATGTCTCACCTGTTCTTGATTTTGGGGGAGAAGGTCCGGCCCGTTGGGAAGCTTCTTGTGGGAAACTACTGATAGGTCCAAAAGTGTGGTGAACCATGGCTGACGCGCACATGTGGGAGCTACAAGGATCATGGTGAGAGACGTTTGCCTGGTCCCGTGAACCAGAAATGAATTGAGAGGGAGAGGTGAAAAAGCACAAGCACATATCCCTGACCAGTTTATCCATAGAGCATTGCCCTTGGATAGAAGGTGTTGATACCTGGAGGCAAAGCTTTGACATTTTGCGTTTTATGCTGTGGCAAAAAGGTCTATCTGAGGAGTTGCCCCACTTTGCGAAGTAAGTTTGAAAGACTTGTGGGTGGAGTTCCCAGTCGTGGATTTGTTTGCTGCATCCGTGGTCATTGTCCATACCTAGGAGACTCTCTACACCAGATGACTGTGGTGGTGAAGAGCCCACTTACACATTGTCTGAGAGTGTTGTGATAGTTTGGACGATCGTGCCCCTGGCCCTCATTTCTGTAGATAATACATGGCTGTCATGTTGTCAGTGCTGACTAAGGCAACCCTTCTGAGATAGGTGATGAAGAAATGCTTTCAGGGCTAGAAACACTGCCTGAAGCTCAAGATAACGGATAACTAGGGATTGGTGACTGAGATCCCAGAGGCCCTGTACTGTGAAGTCTAGACAGTGAGCACCTCAACCCATCAGTGATGCATCTGTGGTCAGCATGACCTGAGGCACAGGGTCCAGGAAAGGCTACCCTCTTTCAACAGGTTGGTGGTATTCCACCATGGTAGAAAGCGGTGAGAATGGCAGTCTAACAATAGATCTTCAAGGTGACCCTGTGACTGAGATTACTGACAAGACAGACACTGCTGTATGGGACACATGTGGAGTCTGGCATGGGGAATGATGGCAATGCAGGACGCCATCATTCCTAACAGGCGCATAATAGTCCTGACAGTGTATGTGCGATTCTCCTGAAACTGGGGGAGAACAGACTGAAAACTCTGAACGCAGGACTGGTTGGGGTTTGCTAACCCCCAACTCTAGACTGAGAATAGCTCCTAAATAAGGCTGTATCTGAAGGTGTTGGAGGTGGGATTTGGAAAAGCTGAGTGTGAAGCCCGGAGTGTGAATGAGATCCACTGTCACCTGGGTGTGATACTGGCACTATCATAAAGTACTGGCTTTGATGAGCCGGTCATCTAGGTAAGGGAACATGCAGATGTTCTGTCTTCTGAGGTGAGCAGCAACTACTGCTAAAAACTTTGTGAAGACCCCGGGAGCGGTAGTGACCCCAAAAGGCAAAACTTTGAATTGATAATGTTTGCCTGTAATTTTTGGTGCACAGAATGGATGGAAATATCACAGTAAGCATCCTTTAGGTTTAGATCTGTCATAAAGTCCCCTTGTTGCAGAAGCAGAATAACACCTTGAAGAGTAACCACGTGAAAGTGTTCTGACAAGATGTATTGGTTTAGCTGTCTGAGGTTGAGAATAGGTCCGAGAGTCATCCTTTTTGAAAATGAGGAAGTATAGAGAATTTGCTCCTGATCTCTGGTCTTTTAAGGGAACAGGCTTGATGGCCCTTTTGAGAAGAAAGGAGTGGACCTCCCGTTTGTGTGGCGTCCATGACACAATGGATAGAATTATTTGAGATTGTTTGCCCCTCAGAAACAATTTGCTGCCCTCTCTATTGCAGTGTTCATCTGGGAGATATTGGAGGCGCTCCTCCATTTCATCCCAGTGAGCCTGGTCATATCTAGCCAGTAACACCTGTGAAATGGCGATATGCCAATTGTTAGCTGCCTGCATTGCCACTCTTTTGCCAGGAGCATCAATGTTCTTACTCTCCTTCCCAGGATGAGGAAAGTCACCTGTGGCCTGGCTATTAGCACATTTTCGTGCAGTGGTGGTTACAATATACTCAGGGGGGGACCTAACTTATAATGGGTCTATGGGAGCAGGCTTATATTTTTTGTCGACTCTAGGGGTGATAACACTATAGCAGACTGGCTCCTTGAAAATTTCGCCAGCATCACATAGTATGCCAGGGAGCATCGGGAGAAACTGGATATCCCTGTGAGTAGATGCGAGCGTATCAAAAACGAAGTCTTGTTCGATAGGGTTCCTGTGTAGTTCCACATTATGAAAATGCAGCTGCTCTTGCAACTACTTCCTGATAAAAAGTAGTGCCCACTGGTGGTGAGGGGCATGCAGGATATAAGTCAGGGTCACTGGACAGGATGGGGTCAGGGTATTAAGTGTCCCAGGGATCCAGGTTATGCTGTGTCCCGCCCAAATCTTTCCCAACATACAAAGGGGATCTTTGAGGTGTATAATTTCCTGCAGCAGGCGAGGCAGGAGAATGAGGAGAGGAGAAAGGTGGATGAGAAGAAGGGGGTGGAGGAGGAGGAGAAGGCGGACTGGAGGAGGCAGAGAAGGCCTGCTTGATGGGCTGGTGGACTTTTCCTAGCTTCTTTTCTTTCTTGAAAAGACACCTTCCTCTTTAGCAGTACAGGAGACGAAGCAATAATGCGCCCTGTACCCTTCTGAATATGTAGGCTGCGCTGACAAGACTCCATTGTCTCTAGGTTAGGCTCCACAAGAGAAGGTGTAGCCAAAGACTGACTGGAGTCTCTTTGCTCTGAGGTTTTCGAGTTTGGATTTCGGCACTGAAGTTGACGGTCGGGTCGTAGCCGAAGTTCAGACCGATATGTAAACTATGTCTTGGGCCATGGTGCCAGAGGGAGAAGCCTAGGACGATGGCTTCATCTTGGCTTTTTTCAGTGCTGAGCCAGTGGACGGAGCAGCCAAGACGGATTTTGGGATACAGCCATGGCCTGGCGGCAGTGGTAGACCAGGGACCTCTAAAAGGGGCTTTTTCACTGTCTAGGAGTGGGAAGAAGGGGCCACGATACTCACAGATTGTGCAGATGTTACCTCGTGGCTTTCCATGCCCGAATATACATTGGAGTCTGAGGAGTCCTGGATATAGAAGGCCTCATCCTGTTTTTTCAGTTCCTCCTGGGTGTGTTACTCCCCAAAGAGGTCTGGATTCTTGTGAGGCATTTTCCAGTTGACACGTCATTCGGTCCTGAAGCGCTTTCTTCAACCAGAGAGATCTGCAGGCATCACAGGTAGCCTCCTGATAAACAGGGGGAGAGGCACAGGTTACACACCAGATGTTTTTCAGTGTGTGGAACTTTAGCATGGCACCGAGGACAGAAACGAAACAGAATGTATTCTTTCAGCCTGGTATAGTGTTCCGTGGCCCATGGTGAGGTAGGCCAGAGAACGGCTAAAACACCCCAGAAGGAGCACAGTGGCTGCCTGGACTGATGAGTCCAAACAAGTGTTTACACAGGAATGCGCGAGTGAAAACAATACCGTTGAAGAAGAGACACAAAAAGATTTCAAACCAGAGAGTCAACATATGGAGCAAAGGCACATGTCCGAACCTAACGGCGGAGAGAGAACAATCTAACAAAGGAGTCGATGCCCATGCGCACTATCACCGAGAGGAGTCACTCCATTCCGTGACTCGAAATACTTCTTCGAAGAAAAACAACTTGCACCACACTCCTGCCCCAGATTTTCCTGATCCAGTCTGATGATTAGGGATTATTCCAAGGCAGTGGTTCCCAACCTGTGGTCCGCAGACCCCCAGGGGTTTGTGACACATTCCCAGGGGGTCCGCAGGCATAGGCTGGGAGAAAGCCGCTTCTCCAGCTGGGGCCTCCATGCATGCGTGTTTTCATATTTATTACTTCCTTTGTTGAGCAGTTTTAAACGCACTGCAAAGCTCCTTGTACTGCAAAAATAAAAGCGTCAAGCTAACTCAAGTGATTAATGTATCTGCTGGAGAGATAGGAGTTTTCTGTAGTGGCAGTTTTGACTCAAAGGTAGCACAGATGGTTTATATGCCTGCTGCAAAGAATGTGTATCATGCAAGGAACAGTATTTTATGTGCATGGCACAGTGGGTTACTGCTTTTGTCACAGAGGTTCTTTTGTTACTATGCAGTTCATAATCGTAATCTAGCACAGTGAGCTCTGAACTGCCATTAAATAGATGCATGCAAACCTCATGGCACAAATTAGAAAGTTGTTTTTTTCCTAGTCTTTAATTTTCCTTATGCTGCTAAAAAAGGTTTGCTTGTGTAGAAATGCATGCTTATTGCTAACGCAGTGCTTAATGTATGCTTGTTGTTTCCGGTGTTGAGCACAGGCACTTATTTTTGATGGCCGGGGCTTATTCTTCTGCTTCATGTATTTGCTGCGAGCAAAAGACACACATGGGAAAAACGGAGGAAGGAAAAAATGAAAAAGCATCACAAAAGGAGAAAGTAGAAAGCTGCTAGAGTGAGCTGAAGTGGCAGTGAGAGGATTGATATGGATTGAAGAGTCCTGAGATGGCTTCAGGATTATGCTGCCTCAGTATTCCGTGTACCCACATTTAATTGCAGCAGCCGCGTGTTTAAGAGGAGGGCTTTGGGCACTGGCACGTTTTTATGTACACATTAGGCACTGTGCTGTGTTCTGAATCCTAAGTTTGTGCTTCTCTGGACCAAGCACTCTTAGAAAATGCCTACCAGTGTGGATGTTATGTGAATCCTACACCTTGTAGTCCCCTGTAAAGTGCCCTGATACCCTATAGCAGTGGTTCCCAACCTGTAGTCCGCAGACCCCCAGGGGTTGGTGATATATTCCCAGGGGGTCCGCAGGCCTGGGCTGGGAGGAAGGCGCTTCTCCAGCTGAGGCTTCCGTGCGTGCTTTCATATTTATTACTTCCTTTGTTGAGCAGTTTTAACCACACTGCAAAGCTCCTTGTACTGCAAAAATAAAAGCGTCAAGCTAACTCAAGTGATTAATGTATCTGCTGGAGAGAGATGGGAGTTTTGTGCAGTGGCAGTTTTGACTCAAAGGTAGCGCAGAGGGTTAATATGCCTGCTGCAAAGAATGTGTATCATGCAAAGAACAGTATTTTATGAGCATGGCACAGTGGGTTACTGCTTTTATCACAGAGATTCATTTGTTACTATGCAGTTCATAATCGTAATCTAGCACGGTGAGCTGTGAACTGCCATTAAATAGCTGCATGCAAACCTCATGGCACAAATTAGAAAGTTGTTTTGTTCCTAGTCTTTCATTTTCCTTATGCTGCTAAAAAAAGGTTTGCTTGTGTAGAAATACATTCTACTGAGATGGCTTTAGGATTATGCTGCCTCAGTATTCCATGTACCCACATTTAATTGCAGCAGCCGTGTGTTTAAGAGGTGGGCTCTGGGCACCAGCACGTTTTTATTTACAAATTAAGCACTGTGCTAACGTCATCGCTAATCACTGTGCTGTGTTCTGAATCCTAAGTTTGTACTTCTCCAGGCCAAGCAGTCTTAGAAAATGCCTACCAGCGTGGATGACATGTGAATCCTACACATTGTAGTCCCCTGTAAAGTGCCCGGACACCCTACAGTGGTATGAGAGGTGCTAAAAAACAAATTAAGTACATGTGACAGAGAGGCTAAGGAGAGATGTGTGGCTCTCATGGTTTACTTCCTTTCCCCTTCACTTATTTATGTGAAAAAGCTTTCTCAGATCTTGCATACCTAAAAAATAAAAACAGAAATCACTCTGGAAATGTAGAATCTGACCTAAGGATTCACCTTCCCTAAATAAAACCAAACATTGAAAAGGTAGTTGCCGAGATGCAGCACCAACCTTCCCAATAAAATGTTTCGATTTTTGCATATTTTTTCAATATAAAATCATTTTATCTTTAGTAATTTGAGTATTTGTTTGGTGTGTACTTGTTATATTTTTCGTGAATTACTATTTTAATGTTTGAAAACTCAATCTACAAATTGCTGGAGGTCCCCAGCTTCCAGTAATGATTCATTGGGGTCCTCAGGAGTCAAAAGGTTGGGAACCACTGTTCTAAGGGAAGGAATCTGGGGCTAAAAGTCACTATCAGATATATTCTCCAATTCTATTTAACTTCAATCACACACAACCCTCCTAATATTTACAATTCTTTACCTGCAGCAGTTCTCAGAGGAGACCACTGTGTGCCACAGGAGCTCTTGCTTCACTGGCCTGTAATCAGCAGATTCGGTTTGAGGGAAAAAAACAATACCCACGTCGCTTCTAAACTTTCTGAAGGCTTTTTTGAGGTCTCAGTCATTTGTACTCTACGTTCTTGATCACTGCCTACATTAAGTATTTAATGATTTTGCTGCTGTCTTGTTCTTTACATTTGGTTGAGAAGGTTGGGCAGGTCAACATTTGTTATATACAGACGAGTCCCCCTTGGATTTAGATCCTGCCATGTTACAGAGAGGCTAACTGACTTGGTTTGACCTAGTTTATGCAGTGAAACAGGTAGCGAGAAAGGGTTTTCCGATAAAGTGAAAAAGTCCCTATGCATGTTGTGAAATACTCCGAGACCTCTGGTTCAGCACTGTACATGTTACAAGTGGAGGCTCTCGTCACGATCTGGTCCAGCAGACACTCGCCAAGCACAGGTTTCACTGGTTAAAGTCCGAGGGAAGCATAGGAGAGTCACCTTGTAGGAGGTTGTGTCATAAGTGAGGATGACGACAGGGAAGGTTCAAGTTGTGGTCTTTGGGATATCATATGCTTAAAGTGTGGTAAAGACCGGTATTTTTGCAATCTCCAGGACGTCCTGAAACATACAGAAAGTGAATCAGTACCGCATATGAGATTTTGATCAGAAAATCTAGAGGGATCCAAATCTCGCAGTGATGTATTGGAGGGAGTAGAGGGAGCTCATGGCAGCAAAGCCCCCAAACCTCTAAAAATCTCTTCAACTCCCAAAATGGAAATCAGGGTTGCTGGTGTGAAGAAGCAGCATTGTCACTATCCATATCTGCAGAAAGATGCACTTTGAGGTTCCTCTTGGATTCCTGCTACTTTCCTGTGCTCTTCAGCCGCATCAATGATAGGAACTAGTTGATGTCAATGGACATACCCTCTACAGCCTCAGGTATCTGGGTTGTGTGTGGGCTGCTCCAAGGTGCTGCTGATGTCTGATGCTCCTGGTACATCTCTTGTACATCCTGGTCTGGAATCCACAAGATAGCACAGAAAGACACTCATCTATCAGGCCGTTCCAAAGTGGCTCCCAGCCACCTGCGCTCCATTCTAGGTTCATCAAACTCATCAGGCAACCATTACCTGTCCCTCTGCCCCTATTTTGCAAAGGTTTTCAGCATAGGAGGAAGCTGGCCTGCTGTGTTGTGGACACCTATGGTGCTTGCACCTTATACCAGATCCAGTCAACCCTTCTTAGTTAGTGAACAGTGTCTAGGAAACTATGGCTCTCTAGTGGTAGCTGTGGTGAGCAGCCAAGACTTATCAAGTAGGTGTGTAAAGTACTTGCAATACCCCAGTGGTCACACAGCAACTTATCTCTCATGAAAGGAAACACACAGTGTTGCAAAAATAAAGGAACTTTACTACAGTAACACTGAACTAGATTACTTACAGGAAGTCCCCCAACTGGAGGTAAGTATACACTATATATACACACAGCAAGTATTAGGAATTAGCATAGAAAAACAATAAGCATTTACAAGAAATAGCAGAAAATAGCTAGGGCCCTATGGGGGACTAAAACATACACTAAAAGAGTGGAATGGGAAGTCAGGTCTCCCACACCCAAAGGCGTGAAGTACTTAGCAGGGAGCTGGGTGAATGTGGAACCCCAAGAGGTGAGTACCGAGATGACTCCCAGCGAGCAGGAGAGCGGAGATAAGTTGGACTAACCAGGGGACTTGGAAAATAAAGTTTGCAAGACCAGGGTCAGCTTAGTGGAACCCAACAGTGGATTCTGGAGAAAGAGGACCTGCAAGAGAAGGGGACAGAGTCCAGTCCACGCAGGAGCCACTGCCTACCCTTCTGTCTGTGAAGATCTGGGTCGACGCTGGAAAATAAAGGTCAGCTGTGGAGCCCAGGAGCTGCAGAGGAGTCCCTGAAGTCTTGCAGAAGCTGTCACATGTCAGTCGCCGGGTTGCAAATGGGTCAATGGTCAGGAGGACCACAAACAAGCCTTAGCAAGTGCAAATCTGGACAGAAGAGGATTTGCCGAGCTAAAGAGGACCAGCAAGGTCTATGGAACTTGACCTTTGGGGCAGGTGGGCAGTCCGGGCTGACCCTTAGCAGTTGGGAGAGCCAGCACAAGCAGTTATAACCCCACAGGCAACCCACTGGCAGCAGGTATATTAAGTTGCATTTAGGCCCAGTCAGTACACCTGGAGAGGAGTCCCACATCGCTCAAGATGCAGAGAAGAGACTGTTCCTGCAAGGAGGGAGTGCTGGAGGCTGGGGCTACTTGGAGCCTGAAGATCCCTCGGAACAGGAGTCAACAAGCCTTGGTTGCTGCAAAAGTCGCTGTGCACAGGGATTCTGTATGCAAGGAGAGGCAAGAGCTCACCATCTCCCAGGTTGGATAGAAGGCAGAGAGGACCAAGAGCACCACTCAGAAACACCACCTGATTAGGAGGAGGATCCATGCAGTTCTGGCAGAGAGTATATCCCAGCAGTTGGACGTCATTGCCTTAGGTGCCTGCCGATGAAGGGGAGGGACTCCTTCACTCCAAGGGAGATTCCTTCCTTGGTGCAGCAGAAGTCTTGTCGACCCCAGAGGATGCACAGCATGGAAATGTTGCAATTGCTGGAAGGAGCCAGAGAAACAATGTTGCAGAGCGATGTTGTCTCATGAGTTGCCGGCTTGTTTGGTTCCTGTGAAGTCCAGCAGCGGTTCCGGTGGCCAGGAGCGAGGAGGTTGATGCAGAGTAGTCCTGGTGGAGACTTGCACACTGACCCTGGGGACCCACCCACAAAGAAGTTCCTAAATAGCCCTAACAGTGGGCTTGGTCACTCTGCAGGGTGACCACCTATCAAAGGGCTCATTGACGTCCGTTACCTGTCCTGACCAACCAGATGCTCCCAGGGGCCTCTGCATATCTCGTTTTCAAGATGGCAGAATCGAGTGGCTACCTGGAGGAGCTCTGGGCACCACCCCTGAGCTGGTGATGGACAGAGGAGCGGTCACTCACCTTTCCTTTGTGTGGTTTTGTGCTAGAGCAGGGACTGAGGGGTTGGTGCAAACCTAATTATGCAAGAAGGGTACCAAATGTGCCCTTCAAAGCAAGCCAGTGGCGTGGGGAGGATACCCCTCCCCAGCCAAGTAACAGCTATTTCCAAGGGAGAGGGTGTTGCATACCCTGTCCCACAGAAAAACCTTTGTTCTGCCTTCCATGGCTGGAGCTGGGCAAGCAGCAGGAGGGCAGAAACTTGTCTAAGGGACTGCAGCAGCTTGGGCTGCTCACAAACCCTGGAAGACTAGTAGAAGAAATACTGGGGGGTCCTCTAAGAAGCCCCCATTGTGCATGGAATCATGCCACCAATACAGGCATCAGTATTGGGGTATGATTCTGACACGTTTGATACCAAACATGCCTAGGTTCAGAGTTACCATTATGTAGCTGGATCACTGTGTGGCCAGTACACAGGTATAATGGCTTCCCAGCACTTACGAAGTCCAGTGCAATAGAAATGGGGTTGGTAGGGCACCTCTGCTCATGCAGGGGTGCCCTAACACACATAAACCTGCACCCTGCCCTTTTGCCTGAAAGGGCTTACCAAAGGGGTGGCTTACAGTGGCCTGGTGAAGTGACAAGTAGTGAAAGGGTGCATGCACCTTTTTCACTCAGGATGAAATGGCACACCTGCAGACACAGGTTGCATGGGCTCTGATGAGTGGCATAATACATGCTGCAGCCTATCGGGGGGACCCCTGGTGTACCAATGCCCTGGGTACCAAAGTACCATAGACCAGGGACTTACACTAGTATAGCAATTGTGGGGTGTAAAGGGTTCCAAAGCAACCACATTTAGAGGAGGGGGGTACAATCACTAGGTTCCTGGTTAGCAGGGTCCCAGTGAAAACAGTCTAAGCACAATAACGGGCAAAAAGTGGGAATAACCATGCCAAAAAGTTTGCCTTCCCTACAAGGTCAATGGCAGCTCTGCTCAACGGTATAAACCCAGGGGGTTCAAATCCTCACCCAATAGTCCCTTTCATCTGGACCAAGTTTTCCCTTTCTTTATACAGTATTTTGGGAACATAGGTTCTGACCAGATGCCGAGAATAAATGCTAAAATGGAAATATCGGGACACAGTAAAGGAAGAGGATATAGTACTACTGCTTTTTCCTGGTCACAACCTATGTGAATGGCCCTTCTTAACTTTCTGAATAATCTCTTAATGTACCATTATGAGTGTTAATATAGTGATATAAATCAATGCTCTATGTCTAACTGTATTGAGACACTGAACCGAAAGCTCAGAAGTCACTTGGTTGGGTAGCAAGTCTTCTGGGAGTATGCTCTGCATAAATGTACATAAATGTGCAATAAACTATAAAACATATAAAAGATGGTTTAATTTAAGGTTACGTTATGTGTAGTATTGTAATGTAAAAGTGACTTCTTCAGTGAGGTCAATATGTTTCTCATCATTTGTCTAGTTCAAGGGTACCCATCCTGTGGTGTGGCGACCTCTGGGGGTCCGAAAAGCCTCCCCAGGGTGACTGCTGAGAAAATTAACTAATACTAACAGATTAAGGTGTGTGTGAGTTTGTGTGTGTATATATATATACATATATATACACACAATTGACATTATTAAAACATACTGTTAATGTCAAGGAAACTGAAATTGGAGGCTAACAATTAAATTAGTATCATCAACTTGATTTGTGGGAGCAGTGCAGGTGCAGTAAACAGAATATAGTGTGAATGATGTGTGGCTTAAATTAAATTTAGAAAAGCTCCAACCTTACTGTAGGAAGTTGGCTCTGTATATACTATTTCAAAGTAAGAAATAGTGTGCAAAGAGTCCAAGGGTTCCCCTTAGAGGTAAGATAGTGACAAAAGTAGATAATTATAATGCTCTATTTTGTGGTAGTGTAGTCGAGCAGTAGGCTTATCAGAGGGTAGTGTTAAGCATTTGTTGTACACACACAGGCAATAAATGAGGAACACAACCTCAAAGACTTACTCCAGGCCAATAGGTTTTTATATTGAAAAATATCTAGTCTTAGTTTATTTTAAGAACCACAGGTTCAACATTTACAACACTTACAAGTCTCAGTTCTGGGGCATAGGCAGCCCACCGTTGGGGGTTCAAGGCAACCCCAAAGTTAACACACCAGCAGCTCAGGGCCGGTCAGGTGCAGAGGTCAAAGAGGTGCCCAAAACACATAGGCACTAATGGAGAACAGGGGTGCTCCGGTTCCAGTCTGCCACCAGGTAAGTACCTGCGTCCTCGGGGGGCAGACCAGGGGGATTTTGTATAGCACTTTGGGGTGTGTGGGGGGGTGGACACAAGTAGGCACAAAAAACACACCCACAGTGGTACAGGGGTGGCCGGGTGCAGTGTGCAAAGCAGGCATCGGGTTTCAGGTAGGAAACAATGGAGGGACCTGGGGGTCACGCTAGCAGTGCAGGCAGGCAAAGGGGGGTGGGGGGGGCGGCTTCTCGGGACAGCCACCACCTGGGCTAGGCAGAGGGTCGCCGGTGGGTCACTCCTGCGTCGAAGTTCGGTTCCTTCAGGTCCTGGGGGCTGCGGGTGCAGTATTGGTTCCAGGCGTCGGTCCCTTGTTACAGGCAGTCGCGGTCAGGGGGAGCCTCTGGATTCCCTCTGCAGGCGTCGCTGTGGGGGTTCAGGGGGGGGTCATCTCTGGTCACTCACCGGCTCGCAGTCATCGGGGAGTCCTCCCTGAGGTGTTGGTTTTCTGGATCTCGAGCCGGGGGCGTCGGGTGCAGAATGGGAAGTCTCACGCTTCTGGCGGGAAACGTGAAGTCTTTGAAAGTTGCTTCTTTGTTGTAAAGAAGTAGCTGGTTTTAAACAGGGCCGCTGTTCACGGGAGTTTCTTGGTCCTTTAGTCCAGGGCAGTCCTCTGAGGCTTCAGAGGTCGTTGGCCCCTGTCGGTGCATCGCTGGAGCAGGTTTTCGAAGTTGGAGACAGGCCGGTAGGGCTGGGGCCAAAGCAGTTGTCGTCTTCTTCCTTCTCTGCAGGCTTGTAGGTAAGCAGTCCTTCTTGTTTCTTCAGGTTGCAGGAATCTGATTTCCTGGGATCTGGGGAGCTCCTAAATACTGAATTTAGTGGGGTGTTTAGGTCTGGGAGGGCAGTAGCCAATGGCTACTGTCCTTGAGGGTGGCTACACCCTCTTTGTGCCTTCTCCCTGTGGGGAGGAGGGACACATCCCTAATCCTATTGGGGGAATCCTCCAAACTCAAGATGGAGGATTTCTCAAGGCAGGGGTCACCTCAGCTCAGGACACCTTAGGGGCTGTCCTGACTGGTGGGTGACTCCTCCTTGTTTTTCTCATTATCTCCTCCAGCCTTGCCGCCAAAAGTGGCGGCAGTAGCTGGAGGGGCGGGCATCTCCACTAGCTGGGATGCCCTGGGGCGCTGTAACAAAAGGAGTGAGCCTTTGAGGCTCACCGCCAGGTGTTACAGTGCCTGCAGGGGAAGGTGAGAAGCACCTCCACCCAGTACAGGCTTTGTTACTAGCCACAGAGTGACAAAGGCACTCTCCCCATGTGGCCAGCAACATGTCTGGTGTGTGGAAGGCTGGCAGAAACTGGTCAGCCTACACTAGAAGTCGGGTAGGTATTCAGGGGGCATCTCTAAGATGCCCTCTGGGTGTATGTTGCAATAAATTGCACACTGGCATCAGTGTGCTTTTATTGTGCTGAGAAGTTTGATACCAAACTTCCCAGATTTCAGTGTAGCCATTATGGAACTGTGGAGTTCGTGTCTGACAAACTCCCAGACCATATAATCTTATTGCTACCCTGCACTTACAATTTCTAAGGTTTTGCTTTGACTCTGTAGGGGCATAGTGCTCATGCACATATGCCCTCCACTGTGGTATAGTGCACCCTGCCTTAGGGGTGTAAGGCCTGCTAGAGGGGTGACTTACCTATGCCACAGGCAGTGTGAGGTTGACATGGCACTCTGAGGGGAGTGCCATGTCGACTTAGTCATTTTCTCCCTACCAGCACACACAAGCTGTAAGGCAGTGTGCATGTGCTGAGTGAGGGGTCCCTAGGGTGGCATAAGGCATCCTGCAGCCCTTAGATATCCTCCCTGGCATCAGGGCCCTTGGTACCAGTTACAAGGGACTTACCCGAGTGCCAGGGTTGTGCCAATTGTGGAGACAAAGGTACAGTTTAGGGATAGAACACTGGTGCTGGGGCCTTGTTAGCAGGGCCCCAGCACACTTTCAAATCATACCGTAGCATCAGCAAAGGCAAAATGTTAGGGGGTAACCATGCCAAGGAGGCATTTCCTTACACTTACAATTATATTTTAATTTTTATTTGTTTACAAATTAAATTAAATGTTATAATTTGCTTATATGTTTGATGGAATGCTTGTTTTTGTAATTTCTGTGTACTGTTTTGTGGTTCAAATCATCTACAATGTTTGGGCCTGGGTCTCTGGCTTCCAGTAATGACAGTGGGGGGGGGGGGGGGGGTCCACGGGTTTCAGTAATGATAAAGTGGGGGTCCACAGAAGTCAAAAGGTTGGGAACCACTGGTCTAGGTTATCCTTATCCAATCAGACAGGTTTCTCTGCACTCAGACCAATTTCATAAAACAAAATGATGTTTTTAAATAATATTTTTTAATCAAAGAACATTGCTGAAATTGTGAATTAACTTACCCTGTAGAGCAGTAAGGCGTTCATTGGTGAAGTCATTGTCGGCTTGCAGAGCCTCTATTTTTGCCTGCAGTTCTTGCTCCTTTTTTTCCATTTCATCAAGTTTATGCTGCAATTCTTTTTTCTCAGTTTGCCCCTTCTGCTGGATTTCCTCTTGTCTTAATTCTGCTACCTGTTGAAAATGATGGAATATTACTTGCTTTTGCAGTAATAAAGCCACCCCATTTTTATTTAGCACATTTTGAAAATACAGAAAATAGGCAAGCGGCTCTCAGTACGAAGGTGTGTGATCCTCAATGTCAATATTTAAATTTGTTGTAGTTTACAGTCTCACTTCACTGTTGCCACAGTTTCAAACCCTACCACCAACTCTGGAGCAGAAATACGCACTAGCGAGAAGAAATTCTACTTTATCAGAGGAAACAATGTTTAGTGTTAAATGGTACAATGAATGAAAATCATAAACAACTGGCCAGTTACAATCCCAATTTAACCCACTGAGAAAAACAGTGTTAAAGTGACACTATAGTTAGGTGTTGAATGAGATAAGAACCAGCATTTAAAAACAAAAACAAAAAACACTGAAATATGCCAGTTGCAGTTTAGTGAACTATAAATGTGTACCCTTGTCATGCTTATGACCTTACATATTACAACACTCTTGACATTTTAAATGACACCATTTCCATTATCTGCACCTGCACAGTATGCTGTATGAGTCTAGGTCTTATACTAACAACTTGTTCTTTTAAAAGAGTGTTAGCTTATGGAGCAACATGAAGGTCAGTATCATGGGTGATATAATTTGAGATGTCAGTGATGTTTGCAAAGATGGCATTTGTGACGCCATCAATGATGCAATCAATGAAGACATTAAACATATCAATAATGTGATATGGGATGTCATAAGCAGTGCATAACAGGCAGTAGGTCATAGTTTGTTCACTACACTATTACAGACTAAGTTCTAAGTTTTTTTCATTTTTTAAATGTTAGTTCTCATCTCATTTCAACACTTTACTATAACATGACTTTAATCATTGTTTTTTTCAGTAAGTTTAAATTTTTTGTTTCGTTTTTACATAAGCTAAGATCTTACTACCATATCAACATTTAGCACCTTCAGTGAAGTTGTGTGTCTTTTGGTCATATTCAAAGCTGAGCATGTGTATGATTGGGATTTTGCATCCAACGCCTGGCCTCCTGTAAGGCTTTATGCCCAAACCCCCAATTGAAACCCAACTGTCAGCCACGGTCAGCCCTCAAACTCACTCCCTCAGCCCCTGTGGGCACCCAACAACCCCACATGTGCCTAACCTCACCTCCGGCCAGGCCCTGTATCCATTCTCGCCACAGGTGCCTAATCCGCTAATGGAACAAAGTGGGTTATTACTTAAGGGAAAGGATGTGAGCCTCTCTCAAGTAGTAAGTTCACAATCCTGTGTCTACTGGGAACCAAGTACTCTGCTGTATCAAATGAGTTTCTCAGACTAGTGAGGCAGAGCAGTAAAAGACAATCAGTGGGGATGGTGTAAGGGTAGTACCTAAATCCGCAGGTATGTAAAGGACACCACCTAATAAATCATTGTCCAGCCTGTGCTTTTACTTCTAAGAAAGGAAAAACAATTATGCACCAACTACTTAATACTAAGGATTAATGTACAAATATTTCCAAGTACGCAGGTGGAAATATTCATGGTGACAATCACCTAACTGTCCACCACCCTAGAGAGACCTGAAACGTAAGACTGATACCACTTACATATACTAGACAGAATAGAAGGGGATGTAGTTATCAAAAGGCAGGCCAACTGGCTTTGTCCGAGTGCCACCACATTCATAAATTCAGAAACCTATAACGGACTGATGCATCACCATTAAAATTTCTACAGATGGTACCACTTCACATTCACATACTTTATAACTTGCAATGGCTCACTGTTAACAAGGATTAAAACATTCTCATGGTCTTCATTAACAAACAAAGCATCATTATAAATTTTGTAGCTGTAAATAAAGCATTATAATTTCCATAAATTGTTGGCTGTACATCTTGGGCATGTATCTTTTATATTTACCTTGTGCAATTTATGTAGTACTAGGTAAGAGCTGTGGAATATATTGAATTGTATCAACTTGATTCTCACATTTCAGGAGACCTTTGGCAGCAACTCCGCTCCTGCTTTCCATTCTATGTTCTTTAATTGTCTATTGAAGTATACTTCTCATTATACCCTGAGTGTCATACAGTCAAGTCTTTGATCTATGATACAGTGGTACCCTGTAGTTATTGCTTTTCAAGTGCTGCTGTTTGTTTCTAAAGTATGGAATGTTATGTGAGTTGTTAGTTTCGAGTCTCCACTCTCCCATATTTGTCGAGTCATTTACCCATAGGTTAGAAATGGAGGTACTGGCAACAAGTTTTGTTGCATGTCATCAAAAGCCTTTAAAAAGCCATCTACTAAGATACTGCCCAACTTCCTACTTTGTGCCCGATTGTTTTGTTAATTAATATCTCTAGTTTTCGGAGTTTGGGATGTTCTCATAGAGGGAACTCAGTGCTGAGTCTGAGTACTCTTCTCAGAACACAGCACAAACATGAAGGTAAATGTTACTTAACCAGTAAGCATCTGTTCGAGATATGTAGTGCTGTAAATTCACATTCTTAGAATAATTCCATCTAGTGTTGGGCTCTGTAGTGTGTAAGATGTTTTTCTTCAAAGTAAGTCTTTGAGGTTGTTAAATTGGAATGGTCCAAGGTCGATTCACACAACGATACATTCACATATACGAACGAAATCACATCACCGTTATTAAATTAATCTGTCATGAACTCTCCGTCAACCCCAACTCAAAGGACGTGGTCAGGCAGGCTCTGAGGCCGAGGCCTGAGATTAATGCCTGACAGGTCAAAGGTGAGGCAGCTGGCAGACAAAAGTGCAAACAAGAAACCTAGATCACAGATAGATGCAGCAACACCACAATGTCCCCAGAAGGTTGGTCCCAATATAATACACATGGCCTGAGAAGAACGTGCATTCTCAAACACAAAAAAGTCATATGCCACCTGAAGTTAGGAACACACAGCCAATCAGAACACAGTAACACTCAGGCCCAACATCTGGACACATTACCGGCTGGTCCACATTGTGTCGAAGCAAGGTCGAGGCCTGCCTGCATTTGTTATCAGGACTCTGTTTATGACTCCGTGACTACTGTTCACATTTTTCACCTCAAAAGGAATGCTGTAATTGTTTTACTGTAACCAGAGAAACATATAAAACACCCTGGTGAACAAATTTAAGTAGAGGCAATCCTCAGATCCCAGTTCTGTAACTGTTCTCTGGGCAATAATGTTTAATTTAACAAACTGTTCTTGTTTTTCCAAACGCCTGTTGTCTTGGTTTTTTTTTCTCCACGGTAAATTCACATTCGAGCAACAAAGTCACAAAGCAGAGTGACTCCTCCTCTTGCTCCTAATATGCATTATCATCAACTCCATTGTTAGATTGCTTTTTCGCAAGGCAGGTGAGGCTGGAATGTGCAGTAGAGCAGTGTATAATGAGATGGCCATGCTGAAGGAATTTGTAATAACCTATAAAATAACTGCAACAACCACAGGTGTCCTGGGAGGAGGGTGGACCCAGGTGAATCTTCATCACTACAATCAACAAACAGAAGCTTACTGGGTAGCTAACATCTTTTGTTCAAGGCACGTGTGGCTGTAGATACACATGCTTACCATAGATAGAAAAGCAGTCCTCCTTTGTAAGCGGTGGCCAGCCTATGGGGTTGCAGTTATTTGGAAAGAACATGTGCAGGACTGCTTGGCCCGCATTGGCTTGTTGACGAGCCAGCACATCTACCCAGTAATGTTTTGGAAATGTGAGTGGTGTAGACCAAGTAGCTGCTTTACATGTCAGCTATAGATATATTTCATAAGGCCATTTAAGCTACTCTTTTGTGAGTGGAGTGATATTTTTCAGGATAAGAACTAGAGGGTGGAGGAGTGGAGGTAAAAGCTAGACTGGAGGTGTGTAAATGAAACAGATAACAGACAGTGTCTAACACAAGATTGTGAAGGATCAATTTGTTTGGAATGACAGTAGTGGACACTTTTGTTTCCACTTTGCAGCATAGTAAGCACAAGTAAAGGGCTTGCATGATTCTTTAAGGATGTCCATAAAGGGTTGAGGTAGGTTCAAATAAGCGAACTCTATGACTTCTGGAGCCAGATCACAAGATTGAAGTATCTGGAGTCTGAGTGTCTGATTTTTCCATGGCTCTGTGTGAGAAGGTCCTGCAAGTTCAGCAATACCTCATGGGGAACTACTGAGAGTTTTAGGAGTGTGGTGAACCACAGATGCGGTGTCCTTGTGGGAGCTACTAGCATGAGGATGAGAGATGTCTGCCCTAGTTTTCAAACCACAAATGGAAGCAGTGGGAGAGATGGAAAAGCATAGGCAAATATCGCTGACCAACTCATCCATAGTGCGTTGCTCCTGGACTGCAGGTGTGGGAACCTGGAGGCAAAGTTTGGCATTTTGTGTTTTCTGCTGTGGCAGAAAGGTATATTGTGGGTGCCCTCAACACTGGAAGTATGGGAGGAGGACTTGTGGGTCTGAAGTTCCAACTCATGGGACTTGTTGATGTCACCTGCTGAGGAGATCTGCAAAGTCATTGTCCGCTCCCAGGAGGGAGAATGTTGTATCGGAGAGCCCTTTTCTAAATGGGTTGGGCTATGTGAGAGAGAGCTGAGGGGACCTTGTGCCTCTGCTTTTGGAGACAGTACACAGCAGTCATGTTGTATGTTTTGATCAAGACTACCTTGCCATTTAGGTGGGGAAGGAAGTTAGAGTGCTAGATGAACAGCTAGCAACTCCAGTTATTTGATATGGAGATGTTTCGGGCTAAAAGTCCAGCATCCCTGGACAGTAACATCTTGTGGATGCACAACCCTGCCAGTGTGTAAGGCTTCTGTTGTTATGGTCTTCTGTGGAAATTGGTCCACGAAAGGCTGTACTTTTAGGAGATTGTTGGTGTTCCACCAATGCAAAGAGTGACAAGCTTGACGACCGACCAGCACTAGGTCTTCCAATCAATCCACCGCTTGAGACCACTGGCATGCTAAGCACTCTTGCAAAGGACACATGTTGAGTCTGCCATAAGGTACTATTGCTATTCATGAAGCCATCATACCAAGGGGGAGCATGACACTCCTCACGGTTAGTTGCTGATGAGGGTAATACAGAGCAATAAATGTCTGAAAGGACTGAATGCAGTGGCAATGGGGTAGGCCATCCCTCTTTGTGAATAAAGGTTAGCTCCTGGGTGGATTGTATCTGAAGAGACTGGAGGTGGGATTTGACTCCACTGATGGTAAATCATAGTTGATGAATTAATTTTATTGTGGCCTGAGTGTTTTGGAAGCACTGTGGATAAGTACCGCTTTTGATGAGCCGATCGTCTAAATATGAAAAAACTTTTGCTTTGCCTGTGCAGGTGGGCTACTACTGTGAGACATTTGGTGAAAACCCTGGGGGCTGTTGTGACTCTGAATGGGAGCACCTTGAATTGAAATGGCAGTTATTTATTACAAACCTGAGGTATAGGCGGTGTGCCAGGTGCCTAGGAATGTACAAATAGGCGTCCTTCAGGTCAAGTGCAGCCATGAAGTTTCCTTGTTGTAGTACTGGGATGACATCTTGAAGCATGACCATGTAAAAGTGCTCTGAGAGGATATACTGGTGTAGGTGTCTGACGTCCAAGACGGGTCTCAAGCATCTGTCCTTTTTAGGAATACAGAAGCAGACTGAACAGACTTCTGTGCCTTCCTGGTGTGTTGGTACTGAGTCTACGGCCCCTTTTTTCAGAAATGCCGAAACCTCCTCCTTAAGCAACCGTTGATGTTCTAGCAAGAGTTTGCGAGGTGGAATGTTTGCAGTTGTGGAAGTGAGCTCCAGAAAATAACAATTTTGGATAATATCCAACACCCACTGGTCAGAGGTGATGTTCCGCCAGGCAGGAAAGAACCTTTGTAGTCACCCCCAGACAGGTGTTGTGTGGTCATGGAGATGGTTGTTAAGTCAGGGTTTGGTGGAGGAGGCTGAGGGTTTGGTGAAGCCACACTTAACTGTGTCCCATAAATATTGCGCCTACAGGAGCCCCCGTAGTAATCCCAGGTGAGGTGGTATGTGGCTAGAGATGTTGGGGAGAGGTGGAGGGATCTGTGGGGGGGGGAGGTTTTGCCCCTCCACAATAGGGGGAGCAGTGAAAGGAGCCATGTTGTGATGATGCTTGCAACACTCCCATAGCTTTGGCTGTCTTTTTTTAATTTTTTTTTTTTTATTTCCTCGAGTACAGTGTATACTTGAGGGCCAAAGAGGTGTTCGCCATCAAAAAGAAGTGCAAGTATGCTTTGTTGCACTTCAGGTATAAGGCCTGAAACCCTAAACCAGGCGCGATATCTAATGAACAAAGTAGAGTCAATGCCTTCTGCTCCTGTGTCAGCTGCATCATGGGCACAGAGGATGAAAGTGTGCACAATTAATAAACTCTTCAAAGCGATCTCATGTGACCATTTTTATGTTCCTCAGGGAGAGGTTGGAGGAGCAGTTGCTCTGGTAGAATGAGCACCCAAGCCTTCAGGAGGTTGCTTTTTAGCCAAAGCGTAGCACAGTTTGATGCAAAGAAGCACCCATCAAGAGATGGGGCGCTTTTGCACTGCCTTCCCTTTCCTCGCACCCACATAGCCAACAAAGAGTTGATCGTCAACCCAGAAATCTTTGGTACGATTGAGGTAGAACGCCAATGCTCTTTTTGGGTCCAGACGGTGGAGTCTCTCCTCCTCATGGGAAGGATGTGGGGGTGCGTAGAAGGTAGGCAAAGTGATGGACTGGCCTGCAAGAAATGGTGTAACCACCTTAGGAAGGAAGGAAGCTCTAGTGCATAACACCACTTTGTCAGGGTGTACAGACAATTATGGAGGCTTTAAAGAAAAGGCCTGAAGCTCACTCACCCTGCCAGCAGAGGTGATAGCGACCAGAAAGACAGTTTTGAATGTGAGGAGCTGCAAGGGACTCAAAGGGGGTACACATCAAGTAAGTAAGTACAAGATTAAAATCCCACTGAGGAATGATGAACGGAGTGGGACGAAATAAGTGGGTGAGCCCTTTTAAGAACCTACTTACAATAGGAGATTTAAAGAGTGAGGGCTGATCAGGAAGCCTAAGAAAGGCGGAAATGGCAGACAAATACCCTTTAAGGGTGCCCAAAGCAGAGCCATGCTGGGCTAAAGAAAGAATGAACTGAAGAACCTCTGACAGAGGGGCAGAAAGGGGATCAACAGATTTGTTGGTACACCCTGCCACAAATTTATTCCAACGTCAGGTGTATTCAGTTTTAGTCGATGGACGCCTGGCTGCCAAGATAACATTACAGACTTTGGGTGGAAGGGCAAATGCCGTCACCTGTTGCCGCTCAATCTCAACGCATAAAGGCGGAGGTTGGACAGGTTTGGGTGGAGAACCGCCCCCTGCTGCTGCGACAGAAGGTCCACCCGAAGAGGCATTCTGAGTGGAAGATCGATGGACATGCTCAATAGCTCTGGATACCACACTCTTCAAAGCCCAGTCCGGAGCCACCAAGATAACTTGGGCCTGGTCGTACTTGATTTTCTTGAGAACTCTGGGCAGAAGAGGGATAGGCGGGAAGGCGTAAAGGAAGCCGGAGCTCCACTCAAGACTGAAAGCGTCTCAGAGTGAGTGCCACCTTGTAAACTCCAACGCGCAAAACATTTGACATTGTGCGTTCTCTGCGGAGGCGAACAGATCTAACCAAGGCTCTCCCTACTTGAAAAACAGACCTTGCGCCACCTCCGTATGGAGACGCCATTCGTGATCGACTGTGCGTTGGCGGCTGAGTTCATCTGCTCTGGCGTTGAGATCGCCCGCCAGATGTTGAACCATCAGGGTAATGCCCTGATGTTCCAGCCATATCTAGAAGCGTAGTGCTCCTGACAAAGGGTCCAGGACCTTACCCCACCTCGTTTGTTGGAGTACCACATGGCAGTAGTGTTGTCTGTGAACACCTGCACCACTTTCCCTTTGAGAGAGGAACGGAATGCTTTCAACGCAAGCCTGATCGCCCGGAGCGCCAGCATATTTATGTGGAGTCCCGACTCAGCCAGAGACCAGAGGCCTCTGATCACCGCCTGCCCCATGTGGCCGCCCCAACCCAGAAGTGACGCATCTGTCACTATAGAGAGATCTGGTTGGGGAAGGGAGAGGGATCTGCTGTTGACCCAATCGGGATTCGAAAGCCACCACTCCAGGACTTTCGCAGTCCCCTCCGAGATCTGGACCATGTCTGAGAGATTTCCCTGATGCTGCGCCCACTGGAACTTCAGGTCCCACTGCAGAGCCCGCATATGCCATCTGGCATGTGTTACTAGCAGGATGCATGAGGCCATGAGGCCAAGCAGTCTCAGAATCAGTCTCACCGAAACCCAAGACAGAGGCTGGAAGATCAGAATCATAGCCTGAATGTCTTGGACTCGCTTGTCAGGAGGATAAGCCCAAAATTGCACTGTGTCCAGAACAGCTCCAATGAAAGGGAGAGTCAGAGAGGGAGTCAGGTGTGACTTCGGCACGTTTATAGTGAACCCCAGCTGGTGCAGGAGGTTCGTCGTAGTCTGAAGGTGGGAGACAACTGTCTGGGGCTGAGACCTCTAACCTGCGCAGATGAGCTACAACCACCGCCATCACTTTCGTGAACACCCGAGGGATGCCGGTAGGGCAGAAAGGGAGCACAGTAAACTGAAAGTGCTCGTGACCTACCACGAATCATAGATAACATCTGTGGGCAGGCCGGACGGGGATGTGAAAATAAGCGTCCTGCAAGTCCAACGCTACCATCCAGTCTCCTGGGTCTAAGGCAGACAGAACCTGAGCCAGGGTGAGCATTTTGAATTTCTCCTTCTTAAGGAATAAGTTCATGTCCCAAAGATCTAGGATAGGCCCTTGTCCTTCTTTGGGATCAGAAAGTAGCGGGAATAACAACCACAACCTACTTCTGGCACAGGGACCCTTTCTATAGCTCCCTTGGCCAAGAGAGCCACAACTTGCTGGCGGAGAAGCACCAAATGACCTACCGGAAGATAATGGAAGGATGGTGGCATGCGTGGTGGTGCAGATTCGAAAGGGAGGGAGTAGCCCTTCCGAATGATCTGCAAAACCCACCCGTCCGTGGTGATATGTTCCAAGTGGGGCAGGTGATGGCAGATCCTGCCACCAACAGGGTGGCAGTGAGGGGACGGACTAGAAGGGTTTGGAGGCTGCAGCGGGGGCAGAGGTGGACTGGACAGACCTCTGGTTCCCTGTCCCACGGCCACGTGGTATTCCGCATCCACGCAAAGACTGTCCAGCATGCGTGGCACGGTGGCTGGGTAGAGGACGCAACAGGGTGCCCCTTCCGTGTCCACGAAAGGGATGAAAAGCAGACTGTGGTGGGAGTGTGGCGGAGGAAAGACCAAGGGACCAAGCCGTAGCCTGGGAATCCTTGAATCTCTCCAAGGCCGAGTCTGCTTTATCTCCGAAGAGATGAGTGCCATCAAAGGGCATGTCCATGAGTGACTGTTGGACATCCCCGAGAAGCCAGAAGTGCATAACCAGGCGTGGCGCCGTAAGGCCACTGTCGTCGCAACCGATCTGCCCAGAGAGTCGGTCGTATCCAGCCCACAAAGGATAGTGAACTTTGCCGCGTCTCTCCCATCTTTCACTGCTTGGTAGACGATAGCACGGGCCTCCTCCGGCATCTGCGCCAGGAGCTGCGCAACCGTATTCCACAGTGAATGGAAATAACGGTCCAAAAGACACGTGGTGTTCACAGACCGCAGTGGGAGGCTGGGGGAAAAAAACTACTTCTTACCAAACTGTTCCAGCCTTTTGGATTCCCTATCCAGGGGTGCGGAAGAGAATGCGCCAGAAGAAAAGAAAGCCTGGATTACAAGACTCTCAGGCGTAGGATGTTGGGACAGGAACTTTGGGTTGTTCGGTGCAGTCGTGGTCCGATGGCGGCGAGCGATAGTCCTGTTCACAGGAGCCCTTGTGTAGGGTTTGGACCATGTACCCAAAAGGACATCAGTGAGGGCCTCATTGAATTGGAGAAGGGGTTCCGAAGTAGAAGCCCCAGGCTGAAGCACCTCCGTCAGGAGATTAGACCTGACTTCCACAGTATGTAGCTCGAGGCCAAGGACCTCAGTCGCCCTCCTAACCACCGTACTTTAGGTAGCTCCCTCTGCCGTAGCCACGGTAGGAGGAGACAGCATGCCAGCATCTGAAGAAGTATCCAGACCACTGGCTTCGCCCAAGTCCTGTGCCCAGTCCATAGCAGTGTCATCCTGGTATTCATAAGGGTCCAGGGACCCCTCCAATTCCTCCCAATATTCGTACCCATAGGAAAATGGGTCTGAATCCGACCTCTGGCGAATAGGGCACACCAAAGCAGATGGCGACGTCGGCTGACGCCGCTCCGACTCCGAGTCGTCGGGGACAAGAATTGGGTCGACGTCAATAGTGGCCACTACCGACGTCCAGAGCGTTGATAATCGACCCGGCGCCAGGGAAGGTCTCCAAGGTGCAACGACGTCGGTGCGGATTCACGCACGGATCCGGAGACGACCTCAGTGGCCAGGGCCAAAGCCGACGGCGCAGAACCCGAAGGCCCCTTAGCCGAACCGCTTGGGCCCGAAGGTGCCGTATCGGGGTCGGCCCGCCCAAAGATGCGGCGCATGGCCTGATAAAACTCTAAGTTGGGCGGGGGTCGCTCCGGTTTCGGGGAAGCGCGGAGTCGACCCAGACCCAGGCCCTGAGGACGGAGGCCTAGTGCGTGGACGCTCGTCCCGCGTCAAGTCGGCCGAGCGACGGGGTGAAGTCGGCGAGCGATGGGACTTCTTCAAAACTTCTTCTTCTTACTTTGACCGAGGATTTCGAAGAAGACAAGAGGTGATGACTCCGCGACCGATCGAGACCTTCCTCTCGAGCGAGACCGGGACATACGCGGAGTTGAGCGCTGGCTCGCCATTAGCTTTAGGGACCGCTCGTGTCAAAGCTCTCGGGTGCATGGCCCGACACTCGGAGCACGACTTTGGGTCGTGGTCGGCTCGAGGCACCACAGACAAACGCGATGAGAATCCCTCACCGACATCGTCCGATGGCAGTCCTCACAAGGCTTGAACCCGGTCTTCGGGGTCATTTTGACACACCAAAGTCGTACCAAAAACTTCAACAAAATGGTCGAATTCGGCCAAAAAAAAAAGCCTAGGGTAGGTCTCTCCGGATCAGCGTGTGGCACGTAAAGAAAAGAACTGACGTCACTGCGTGAGGGCGGCGTCTATGTACTACTCCCAAAGTCATCACGGCGACCACGACGCCTACGGAGTCGACCGACGCCACCTACCGACGCGCAAGGGTATTGCTCGAAGAAAAATCTCCGGATCCAGTCGGACGCCTAGGGGAAAATTCTAAGGTAAGGAATCTGCAACTAGAAGTCTCTATCAGATCTTTCGGATATGCAACCCGGCCTACCTATGATGTCATGGAAGGTAGTGGTGTTGTCTGGGGGAGACGGCTTTGCAGGGGAAAGATCTGGCATGTGTCAGTAGGTGGGTCCATGTCATAAGATATTTATATATAAAAAATGTCACTTACCCAGTGTGCATCTGTTTGTGGCATGAGACGCTGCAGATTCACATGCTGTGCACTGTTCCTGCCATCTAGTGTTGGGCTCGGAGTGTTACAAGTTGTTTTTCTTCGAAGAAGTCTTTTCGAGTCACAGGACCGAGTGACTCCTCCCTTTCGGCTCCATTGCGCATGGGCGTTGACTCCATCTTAGATTGTTTTCCCCGCAAAGGGTGAGGTAGGATTTGTGAGTATACTAGAGGTGCCCATGCAATGGAGTAGTAATGTATGTACGTAGTGTGTATTAAAATAATATTTATTTACATATTTACAATTTTGATGCAACTAAAAACGGCTACAGGCTTCCGGGGAGGTGGGAGGGCGCACGTGAATCTGCAGCGTCTCATGCCACGAACAGATGTACACTGGGTAAGTGACATTTTCCGTTCAATGGCATATATAGCTGCAGATACACATGCCGTGCATAGACTACAAAGCAGTTATCTCCCCAAAAGCGGTGGTTAGCCTGTAGGAGTTGATGTTGTCTGAAATAATGTTCTTAATACAGCCTGTCCTACTGTGGCTTGTTGCGTTGCTAACACGTCTACACAGTAATGCTTAGTAAATGTATGAGGCGTAGACCAGGTGGCTGCCTTACAAATTTCTGTCATTGGTATATTTCCAAGAAAAGCCATTGCGGCGCCTTTCTTTCTAGTGGAATGTGCCCTTGGTGTAATGGGTAATTCTCTTTTTGCTTTAAGGTAACAGATTTGAATGTATTTAACTATCCATCTGGCAATGCCTTGTTTGGATATTGGGTTACCTGCGTGAGGTTTTTGGAAAGCTACGAACAATTGTTTTGTTTTACAAAATTGTTTCGTTCTGTCAATGTAATACATTAGTGCTCTTTTTATGTCTAATGTATGCAAGGCCCTTTCAGCTACTGAGTCTGGTTGTGGAAAGACGACTGGGAGTTCCACAGTTTGGTTTAGATAGAATGGTGATATGACCTTTGGTAAGAATTTTGGATTTGTACGGAGAACCACTTTATGTTTATGTATTTGTATAAAGGGTTCTTGAATAGTAAATGCTTGTATTTCACTCACTCTTCTAAGTGATGTGATGGCAATTAGAAAGCCTACTTTCCAAGTCAGAAATTGGATTTGACACAAATGCATGGGTTCGAATGGTGGGCCCATGAGTCGTGTTAATACAATATTAAGGTTCCACGAAGGTACTGGTGGTGTCCTTGGGGGTATGATTCTTTTTAGTCCTTCCATAAATGCTTTAATTACTGGGATTCTAAAAAGCGATGTTCTATGTGTAATCTGCAGATATTGCAGTGAGATGGATTTTAATGGAAGAGAAAGCTAGATTAGACTTTTGTAAGTGTAATAAATAACCTACAATGTCTTGTGTGGAGGCATTTAGTGGCATAATTTGATTAGTGTGACAGTAGCAAACAAATCTTTTCCATTTGTTTGCGTAACAATGTCTTGTTGTAGGTTTTCTCACTTGTTTAATGACCTCCATACACTCTTGTGAAAGGTTTAAATGTCTGAATTCTAAGACTTAAGGAGCCAGATTGCTAGATTGAGCGATGCTGGATTCGGGTGTCTGATCTGTTGTTTGTGTTGTGTTAACAGATCTGGTGTGTTTGGTAGTTTGATGTGGGGTACTACTGATAAGTCCAACAGTGTTGTGTACCACGGTTGGCGTGCCCAGGTTGGAGCTATGAGTATTAGTTTGAGTTTGTTTTGACTCAGTTTGTTGACCAGATAGGGAATGAGCGGGAGAGGCGGAAAAGCGTAAGCAAATATCCCTGACCAGCTGATCCATAGAGCATTGCCGTTGGACTGAGGGTGTGGGTACCTGGACACGAAGTTTTGGCATTTTGCGTTTTCTTTTGTTGCAAATAGGTCTATGTTTGGTGTTTCCCAGCGGCGGAAGTGATCCTGTAGGATCTGGGGATGTATTTCCCATTCGTGAGTTTGTTGTTGATCTCGACTGAGATTGTCGGCTAACTGATTCTGAATGCCTGGTATGTATTGTGCTATTAGGCGAATGTTGTTGTGAATTGCCCAATGCCAAATCTTTTGTGCTAAGAGACACAGTTGTGACGAGAGTCTTCCCCCCCCCCTGTTTGTTGAGATAATACATTGTTGTCATATTGTCTGTCTTGACAAGAATGTGTTTGTGGGCTATTAGTGGTTGACATGCTTTTAATGCTAGAAATACCGCTAGGAGTTCCAAGTGATTTATGTGAAGTAGTTTTTGTTGATTGTCCCATTGACCTTGTATGCTGTGATTGTTGAGGTGTGTTCCCCACCCAACCATGGAAGCATCTGTTGTGATAAAAGCGTGAGGCACTGGGTCTTGAAATGGCCACCCTTTGTTTAAATTTATAGGGTTCCACCATTGAAGCGAAGAGTGTGTTTGGCGGTCTATCAACACTTGATCTTGTAGCTGACCCTGTGCTTGCGTCCATTGTTTTGCTAGGCACTGTTGTAAGGGCTGCATGTGTAGTCTTGTGTTTGGGACAATGGCTATGCATGAGGACATCATGCCTAGTAGTTTCATTACAAACCTTACTGTGTAGTGTTGGTTTGGTTGTATGCTTGATCTTACATTTTGGAACGATTGGACTCTTTGTGGACTTGGAGTGGCAATTGCTCTTTGTGTGTTGAGTGTTGCTCCCAAGTATTGTTGTATTTGGGATGGTTGCAGATGTGATTTTCGGTAATTTATATAAAACCCTAGTTTGTGTAGAGTTTCTATGACGTATTGCGTGTGAAATTGACATTGTTGTTGAGTGTTGGCTTTTATTAGCCAGTCGTCCAAATATGGGAATAGGTGCATGAGCTGTCTCTTTATGTGAGCTGCTACTACTGCTAGGCATTTTGTAAATACCCTGGGGGCTGTTGTGATCCCGAACGGTAGCACTTTGAATTGATAATGTTTGCCTTGAATTACGAACCTTAGGTATTTCCTGTGAGAAGGATGGATGGGTATGTGGAAATACGCATCCTTGAGATCCATTGTTGTCATGTATTCCCCCTTTTTTAGTAAGGGAACTACATCATGAAGCGTTACCATGTGGAAATGGTCTGAGTTGATGAAGAGTGTAAGAAAATGGCTCCTTGTTGCAGTTACCCCCCACTTTTTGCCTGATACTGATGCTGACTTGACTGAGAAGTGTGCTGGGACCCTGCTAACCAGGCCCCAGCACCAGTGTTCTTTCACCTAAAATGTACCATTGTTTCCACAATTGGCACACCCCTGGCACACAGATAAGTCCCTTGTAAAACGTACCAGTGGTACCAAGGGTCCCGTGACCAGGGAAGGTCCCTAAGGGCTGCAGCATATGTTGTGCCACCCTAAGGGACCCCTCACCTAACACATGCACACTGCCATTGCAGATTGTGTGTGTTGGTGGGGAGAAAAAGGCAAAGCTGACATGGCATCCCCCTCAGGATGACATGCACACAAAATACTGCCTGTGGCATAGTTAAGTCACCCCTCTAGCAGGCCTTACAGCCCTAAGGCAGGGTGCACTGTCCCACAGGTGAGGGCATAGCTGCATGAGCAATATGCCCCTACAGTGTCTAAGTCTATTCTTAGACATTGTAAGTACAGTTGTGGCCATATTATGTACATGGTCTGGGAGTTTGTCAAAAACGAACTCCACAGCTCCATAATGGCTACACTCAATACTGGGAAGTTTGGTATCAAACTTCTCAGAATAATAAACCCACAATGATGCCAGTGTTGGATTTATTACTGTAGGAAGTTAGCTTTGCATGTACTATTTCAAAGTAAGAAATAGCATGCACAGAGTCCAAGGGTTCCCCTTAGAGGTAAGATAGTGGCAAAAAGAGAATTCTAATGCTCTATTTTGTGGTAGTGTGGTCGAGTAGTAGGCTTATCAGAGGGTAGTGTTAAGCATTTGTTGTACCTACACAGGCAATAAATGAGGAACACACACTCAAAGACAATTCCAGGCCAATAGGTTTTTATTAAGAAAAATATATTTTCTTAGTTTATTTTAAGAACCACAGGTTCAAGATTTACAAACAATACTTTAAGTGAAAGGTATTTCACTCAGGTATCTTAGGAACTTTGAATCAACACAATAGCATGTAAAGTTTTGGCAAAAATTGATATAAGCTATTTTAAAATTCAACAGTTCCTGGGGGAGGTAAGTATTTGTTAGTTTTTCAGGTAAGTAAAGCACTTACAGGGTTCAAAGTTGAGTCCAAGGTAGCCCACCATTGGGGGAAGGGCCACCCAAAGTTACCACACCAGCAGCTCAGGGCCACCACCTGGGCATGTTGCAAGTTTCAGTGTTTGTGGAACACGGCCGCTGTCCTCAGCAGTTCTTGGTCCTTTTAGATATAGGGTAGTCCTCTGAGGCTTCAGAGGTCGCTGGACCCTGGGGGACGCGTTGCTGTTGCAGTTTTTCTTGAAGTGGGGAGACAGGCCGGTAGGGCTGGGGCCAAAGCAGTTGGTGTCTCCGTCTTCTCGGCAGGGCTTCACAGCAGTCCTTCTTCGTCTTCAGGCTGCAGGAATCTATCTTCCTCGGTTCTGGGGGCCCCTAAATAATCAATTTAGGGGTGTGTTTAGGTCTGGGAGGTTAGTAGCCAATGGCTACTAGCCCTGAGGGTGGCTACACCCTCTTTGTGCCTGTAGGAAAGTACCATCTTGCCTGGCATGTTACCCCCATTTTTCACTGTATATATGTTGTTTTAGTTGTATGTGTCACTGGGACCCTGGTAACCCAGGGCCCCAGTGCTCATAAGTGTGCCTGAATGTGTTACCTGTGTAGTGACTAACTGTCTCACTGAGGCTCTGCTAATCAGAACCTCAGTGGTTATGCTCTCTCATTTCTTTCCAAATTGTCACCGACAGGCTAGTGACAATTTTTACCAATTTACATTGGCTTACTGGAACACCCTTATAATTCCCTAGTATATGGTACTGAGGTACCCAGGGTATTGGGGTTCCAGGAGATCCCTATGGGCTGCAGCATTTCTTTTGCCACCCATAGGGAGCTCTGACAATTCTTACACAGGCCTGCCACTGCAGCCTGAGTGAAATAACGTCCACGTTATTTCACAGCCATTTTACACTGCACTTAAGTAACTTATAAGTCACCTATATGTCTAACCTTTACCTGGTAAAGGTTAGGTGCAAAGTTACTTAGTGTGAGGGCACCCTGGCACTAGCCAAGGTGCCCCCACATTGTTCAGAGCCAATTCCCTGAACTTTGTGAGTGCGGGGACACCATTACACGCGTGCACTACATATAGGTCACTACCTATGTGTAGCTTCACCATGGTAACTCCGAATATGGCCATGTAACATGTCTATGATCATGGAATTGCCTCCTCTATGCCATCCTGGCATTGTTGGTACAATTCCATGATCCCAGTGGTCTGTAGCACAGACCCTGGTACTGCCAAACTGCCCTTCCTGGGGTTTCACTGCAGCTGCTGCCAACCCCTCAGACAGGCATCTGCCCTCCTGGGGTCCAGCCAGGCCTGGCCCAGGATGGCAGAACAAAGAACTTCCTCTGAGAGAGGGTGTGACACCCTCTCCCTTTGGAAAATGGTGTGAAGGCAGGGGAGGAGTAGCCTCCCCCAGCCTCTGGAAATGCTTTCTTGGGCACAGATGTGCCCAATTCTGCATAAGCCAGTCTACACCGGTTCAGGGACCCCTTAGCCCCTGCTCTGGCGCGAAACTGGACAGAGGAAAGGGGAGTGACCACTCCCCTGACCTGCACCTCCCCTGGGAGGTGTCCAGAGCTCCTCCAGTGTGCTCCAGACCTCTGCCATCTTGGAAACAGAGGTGCTGCTGGCACACTGGACTGCTCTGAGTGGCCAGTGCCACCAGGTGACGTCAGAGACTCCTGCTGATAGGCTCCTTCAGGTGTTAGTAGCCTATCCTCTCTCCTAGGTAGCCAAACCCTCTTTTCTGGCTATTTAGGGTCTCTGTCTCTGGGGAAACTTTAGATAACGAATGCAAGAGCTCATCCGAGTTCCTCTGCATCTCCCTCTTCACCTTCTGATAAGGAAACGACCGCTGACCGCGCTGGAAGCCTGCAAACCTGCAACATAGTAGCAAAGACGACTACTGCAACTCTGTAACGCTGATCCTGCCGCCTTCTCGACTGTTTTCCTGCTTGTGCATGCTGTGGGGGTAGCCTGCCTCCTCTCTGCACCAGAAGCTCCGAAGAAATCTCCCGTGGGTCGACGGAATCTTCCCCCTGCAACCGCAGGCACCAAAAAGCTGCATTACCGGTCCCTTGGGTCTCCTCTCAGCACGACGAGCGAGGTCCCTCGAATCCAGCGACTCTGTCCAAGTGACCCCCACAGTCCAGTGACTCTTCAGTCCAAGTTTGGTGGAGGTAAGTCCTTGCCTCACCTCGCTGGGCTGCATTGCTGGGAACCGCGACTTTGCAAGCTACTCCGGCCCCTGTGCACTTCCGGCGGAAATCCTTTGTGCACAGCCAAGCCTGGGTCCACGGCACTCTAACCTGCATTGCACGACTTTCTAAGTTGGTCTCCGGCGACGTGGGACTCCTTTGTGCAACTTCGGCGAGCACCGTTTCACGCATCCTCGTAGTGCCTGTTTCTGGCACTTCTCCGGGTGCTACCTGCTTCAGTGAGGGCTCTTTGTCTTGCTCGACGTCCCCTCTCTCTTCAGGTCCAATTTGCGACCTCCTGGTCCCTCCTGGGCCCCAGCAGCGTCCAAAAACGCCAAACGCACGATTTGCGTGTAGCAAGGCTTGTTGGCGTCCTTCCGGCGGGAAAACACTTCTGCACAACTCTCCAAGGCGAGAGGGATCCGTCCACCAAAGGGGAAGTCTCTAGCCCTTTTCGTTCCTGCAGAAACCTCAGCTTCTTCTGTCCAGTCGAAGCTTCTTTGCACCCGCAGCTGGCATTTCCTGGGCATCTGCCCATCTCCGACTTGCTTGTGACTTTTGGACTTGGTCCCCTTGTTCCACAGGTACCCTAGATTGGAAATCCACAGTTGTTGCATTGCTGGTTTGTGTCTTTCCTGCATTATTCCTCTAACACAACTACTTTGTCCTTAGGGGAACTTTAGTGCACTTTGCACTCACTTTTCAGGGTCTTGGGGAGGGTTATTTTTCTAACTCTCACTATTTTCTAATAGTCCCAGCGACCCTCTACAAGGTCACATAGGTTTGGGGTCCATTCGTGGTTCGCATTCCACTTTTGGAGTATATGGTTTGTGTTGCCCCTATCCCTATGTTTCCCCATTGCATCCTATTGTAACTATACATTGTTTGCACTGTTTTCTAAGACTATACTGCATATTTTTGCTATTGTGTATATATATCTTGTGTATATTTCCTATCCTCTCACTGAGGGTACACTCTAAGATACTTTGGCATATTGTCATAAAAATAAAGTACCTTTATTTTTAGTATAACTGTGTATTGTGTTTTCTTATGATATTGTGCATATGACACTAAGTGGTACTGTAGTAGCTTCACACGTCTCCTAGTTCAGCCTAAGCTGCTCTGCTAAGCTACCATTATCTATCAGCCTAAGCTGCTAGACACCCTATACACTAATAAGGGATAACTGGGCCTGGTGCAAGGTGCAAGTACCCCTTGGTACTCACTACAAGCCAGTCCAGCCTCCTACAGTGCCTCCTCCCTGAGGGGAGGGGGGCACATCCCTAATCCTACTGGGGGAATCCTCCATCTGCAAAATGGAGGATTTCTAAAAGTCAGAGTCACCTCAGCTCAGGACACCTTAGGGGTTGTCCTGACTGGCCAGTGACTCCTCCTTGTTTTTCTCATTATCTCCTTCGGCCTTGAAGCCAAAAGTGGGGCCGTGGCCGGAGGGGGCGGGCATCTCCACTAGCTGGGATGCCCTGTGGCGCTGTAACAAAGGGGTGAGCCTTTAGACTCACCGCCAGTGTTACAGTTCCTGCAGGGGGGGGTGAGAAGCACCTCCACCCAGTACAGGCTTTGGTACTAGCCACAGAGTGACAAAGGCACTCTCCCCATGTGGCCAGCAACATGTCTGGTGTGTGGCAGGCTGGAAAAACTAGTCAGCCCACACTGGAAGTCGGTATGTTTTCAGGGGGCATCTCTAAGATGCCCTCTGGGTGTATTTCACAATAAAATGTACACTGGCATCAGTGTGCATTTATTGTGCTGAGAAGTTTGATACCAAACTTCCCAGTTTTCAGTGTAGCCATTATGGTGCTGTGGAGTTTGTGTATGACAGACTCCTAGACCATATACTCTTATGGCTACCCTGCACTTACAATGTCTAAGGTTTTGCTTAGACACTGTAGGGGCATAGTGCTAATGCACCTATGCCCTCACCTGTGGTATAGTGCACCCTGCCTTAGGGCTGTAAGGCCTGCTAGAGGGGTGACTTATCTATGCCATAGGCAGTGTGAGGTTGGCATGGCACTCTGAAGGGAGTGCCATGTCGACTTAGTCATTTTCTCCCCACCAGCACACACAAGCTGGCAAGCAGTGTGTATGTGCTGAGTGAGGGGTCCCCAGGGTGGCATAAGACATGCTGCAGCCCTTAAGAGACCTTCCCTGGCATCAGGGCCCTTGGTACCAGGGGTACCAGTTACAAGGGACTTACCTGGATGCCAGGGTGTGCCAATTGTGGAGACAAAGGTACAGGTTGAGGAAAGAACACTGGTGATGGGGCCTGGTTAGCATACCTCAGCACACTTTCAAATCATAACTTGGCATCAGCAAAGGCAAAATGTCAGGGGGTAACCATGCCAAGGAGGCATTTCCTTACACAACCCCTCCCCCACCCCCACCCCCCCAAACAAACGAAAGAGGATGAGACTAACCTATCCCAAGAGAATCTTCATTTTCTAACTGGAAGAACCTGGAAAGGTCATCTGCACTGGCATGGGCAGTCCCAGGTCTGTGTTCCACTATAAAGTCTATTCCCTGAAGGAATTTTTCCCAGTTTTGGATTTTCACCTTTCATCTGCATTAGCCATCTGAGAGGTCTGTGGTCAGTTTGAACTACAAAGTGAGTACCAAAGAGGTATGGTCTCAGCTTCTTCAGGGACCAAACCACATCAAAGGCCTCCCTCTCAATGGCACTCCAACGCTGCTCCCTGGGGAGTAACCTCCTGCTAATGAAAGCAACAGGCTGGTCAAGGCCATCATCATTTGTTTGGGACAAAACTGCCCCTATCCCATGTTCAGAGGCATCAGTCTGCACATTGAACTGCTTGGAGTAATCTGGAGCTTTTAGAACTTGTGCTGTGCACATGGCTTGTTTCAGGGTGTCAAAGGCCTGTTGGCATTCTATGGTCCAGTTTACCTTCTTAGGCATTTTCTTGGAGGTAAGTTCTGTTAGGGGTGTCACTATTGATCCATATCCCTTCACAAACCTCCTGTAGTAGGCAGTCAAGCCAAGGAATGCCCTGACTTCAGTGTGGGTTTTTGGAGCCACCCAGTCCAAAATAGTCTGGATTTTGGGTTGGAGTGGCTGAACTTGGCCTCCACCTACAAGGTGTCCCAAGTAAACCACAGTTCCCTGCCCTATCTGACATTTGGATGCCTTGATAGAGAGGCCTGCTGCTTGCAGGGCCTTCAAAACCTTCTTCAGGTGGACCAGGTGATCCTGCCAGCTGGAGCTAAAGACAGCAATATCGTCAAGTTAAGCTGCACTAAAGGACTCCAAGCCAGCAAGGACTTGATTCACCAACCTTTGGAAGGTGGCAGGGGCATTCTTTAAGCCAAAGGGCATTACAGTAAACTGATAATGCCCATCAGCTGTGGATAATGCTGTCTTTTCTTTTGCTCCTGGTGCCATTTTGATTTGCCAGTACCCTGCTGTCAAGTCAAAGGTACTTAAGTATCTGGCAGCACCTAGTTTGTCAATTAATTCATCTGCCCTTGGAATGGGATGGGCATCTGTCTTGGTGACATAGTTAGGTCCTCTGTAGTCCACACACAACCTCATCTCTCTCTCTTACCATCATTGGTGTGATGTTTGGGGGACTAAAACCACTGGGCTAGCCCAGGGGCCGCCAGAGTGCTCAATGACTCCCAATTCCAGCATCTCGTGGACTTCCACTTTGATGCTTTCCTTAACTTGGTAAGACTGTCTGAAAATGTTGTTTTTGACAGGCATGCTGTCTCCTGTGTCCACATCATGGGTACACAGGTGTGTCTGACCAGGGGTTAGGGAAAAGAGCTCAGCAAACTGTTGTAAGACCTTCCTACAGTCAGATTGCTGTTGGCCAGAGAGGGTGTCTGAATAGATCACTCCATCTACTGAGCCATCTTTAGGGTCAGTGGAAAGGAGATCAGGGAGAGGTTCACTCTCAGCTTCCTGGTCCTCATCTGTCACCATCAACAGATTCACATCTGCCCTGTCATGAAAGAGTTTGAGGCGGTTCACATGGATCACCCTTTTGGGGGTCCTGATAGTGCCTAGGTCTACCAGGTAGGTGACCTGACTCTTTCTCTCTAGCACTGGGTAAGGGCCACTCCATCTGTCCTGAAGTGCCCTGGGAGCCACAGGCTCCAGAACCCAGACTTTCTGCCCTGGCTGAAACTCAACCAGAGCAGCCTTTTGGTCCTACCACATCTTCTGGAGTTGTTGGCTGGCCACAAGGTTTTTGCTTGCCTTTTCCATGTACTCTGCCATCCTGGAACGCAGGCCTAGTACATAGTCCACTATATCTTGTTCAGGCTCATGAAGAGGTCTCTCCCAGCCTTCTTTTACAAGAGCTAGTGGTCCCCTTACAGGACGGCCAAACAGAAGTTCATAGGGGGAAAAACCTAGACCCTCATGAGGCACCTCTCTGTAGGCGAAAAGCAGACATGGTAAGAGGACATCCCATCTCCTTTTGAGCTTTTCAGGAAGCCCCATGATCAGGCCTTTCAATGTCTTGTTGAATCTTTCCACAAGACCATTGGTTTGTGGGTGGTATGGTGTGGTGAATTTGTAAGTCACCCCACACTCATTCCACATGTGTTTCAGGTATGCTGACATGAAGTTGGTACCTCTATCAGACACCACCTCCTTAGGAAATCCCACTCTGGTAAAGATACCTATGAGTGCTTTAGCTACTGCAGGGGCAGTAGTGGACCTAAGGGGAATTGCTTCAGGGTACCTAGTGGCATGATCCACTACGATATACTGGTTCCCCGAGGCTGTGGGAGGTTCAAGTGGACCCACTATGTTCACACCCACTCTTTCAAAGGGGAACCCCACCACTGGAAGTGGAATGAGGGGGCCCTTTGGGTGTCCACCTGTCTTACCACTGGCTTGACAGGTGGCACAGGAGACACAAAACTCCTTTACCTTCTGGGACATGTTGGGCCAATAGAAATGGCTGACTAACCTCTCCCAAGTCTTGGTTTGTCCCAAATGCACAGCAAGTGGAATATCATGAGCTAAGGTCAAAATGAACTTCCTAAACTCCTGAGGCACTACTACTCTCCTAGTGGCACCAGGTTTGGGATCTCTTGCCTCAGTGTAGAGGAGTCCATCTTCCCAATAGACTCTGTGTGTTCCAGTGATTTTTCCTTTGGTCTCTTCATCAGCTTGTTGCCTAAGGCCTTCAAGAGAGGGACATATTTCTTGTCCCTTACACAACTGTTCCCTTGTGGGTCCCCCTGGGCCTAGGAGCTCAACCTGGTAAGGTTCTAACTCCATGGGCAGAGTTCCCTCAGAGGGCAGAACTTCTTCCTGGGAAGAGAGGTTCCCTTCATTTTGTTGTGTTGAAGCTGGTTCCCCAGTCTTCTTTCCTTTTCTCTTGGAGGGTTGGGCCATTATTCCAGGCTCCAACACCACTTTTTCACCCTGAGCTTTCCACTGTGCCCTTGTCTTGACACACACCAGTTCAGGGATACCCAGCATGGCTGCATGTGTTTTGAGTTCTACCTCAGCCCATGCTGAGGACTCCAGGTCATTTCCAAGCAAACAGTCTACTGGGATATTTGAGGAGACCACCACCTGTTTCAGGCCATTGACCCCTCCCCACTCTAAAGTTACCATAGCCATGGGATGTACTTTAGTCTGATTGTCAGCGTTGGTGACTGGATAAGTTTGTCCAGCCAGGTATTGTCCTGGGGAAACCAGTTTCTCTGTCACCATGGTGACACTGGCACCTGTATCCCTCAGGCCTTCTACACTACTCCCATTAATCAAGAGTTGCTGCCTGTATTTTTGCATATTAGGGGGCCAGGCATCCAATGTGGCTAAGTCCACCCCACCCTCAGAGACTAATGTAGCTTCAGTGTGAACCTTGATTTGCTCTGGGCATACTGTTGATCCCACCTGGAGACTGGCTATTCCAGTGCTAACTTGAGTAGAGTTTGAAGTGGAACCTTTCTTGGGACAGGCCTTGTCTCCATTTTGGTGTCCCTGCTTATTACAGCTACGACACCAGGCCTTTTTGGGATCAACGTTTTTACCCTTGTATCCAAAATTGGATTGTGAAGGGGCTTTGGACCCTACCTCCTGAGCAGGTTTTTGGGGCCCTGTAGAAGACTCTTTACTTTTACCCTTGAATGTCTCAACACTCATCCCCTGGGGCGTCTTTGTGACCCCTTTCTTTTGGTCACCCCCTGTGGAAGTCTTGGTCACCCTAGTCTTGACCCAATGGTCCGCCTTCTTTCCCAATTCTTGGGGAGAAATTGGTCCTAGGTCTACCAGATGCTGATGCAGTTTATCATTGAAACAATTACTTAAAAGGTGTTCTTTCATAAACAGATTGTACAGCCCATCATAATCATTTACACCACTGCCATTAATCCAACCATCCAGTGTTTTGACTGAGAAGTCAACAAAATCAACACAGGTCTGGCTCGAAGATTGTTGAGCCCCCCTGAACCTAATCCTGTACTCCTCAGTTGAGAATCCAAAGCCCTCAATCAGGGTAGCTTTCATGAGGTCATAGGATTCTGCATCTTTTCCAGAGAGTGTGAGGAGTCTATCCCTACATTTTCCAGTGAACATTTCCCAAAGGAGAGCACCCCAGTGAGATGTGTTTATTTTTCTGGTTGCACAAGGCCTCTCAAAAGCTGTGAACCATTTGGTGATGTCATCACCATCTTCATATTTAGTTACAATCCCTTTGGGGATTTTTAGCATGTCAGGATAATCTCTGACCCTATTTAAATTGCTGCCACCATTGATGGGACCTAAGCCCATCTCTTGTCTTTCCCTTTCTATGGCTAGGATCTGTCTTTCCAAAGCCAATCTTTTGGCCAACCTGGCTAACAGGAGGTCATCTTCATTAAGGCTGCCCTCAATGCTTCCAGAGTTGCTGGACTCTCCTGTTAGAGAAGCAGCATCTCTGACTATCACTTCTGGAGTCAGGGTTGTAGAAACCCTGGGCTCCCTAACTAGGAGTGGAGGTGGGAGTTCCTCCAATTCACTAGTGTCCCCTTCTGTGAGGCCATCATCAGAGGGGTTGTTTTGAGCAAACTCTGCTAAGAGCTCCTGAAGCTGTACTTTGGTAGGGTTTGAACCAGTTTTTATCTTTTTGATTCTGCAGAGAGACCTTAACTCTGACATCCTAAGATGCAGGTAAGGGGTGAGGTTGAGTTCCATCACTATCTCTTCTGTAGTAGACATTCTGTTTCTAAAAGTTAGAATACTTTTTAAGAATCTAAAACTATCTCTAGAACTTAATTCAAACTTTTACAAAACGTTTAAACTCTAAAAGAAGTGCTAACAGGGACTAACACAAGGCCCTAGCAGGACTTTCAAAAATTTAGAAAAATAGCTCAAATTTCAAAAATCAGTTTCTAATGACAATTTTTGGAATGTAGTCGTGTGATCAGGTATTGGCTGCGTAGTCCAGCAAATGCAAAGTCTTGTACCTCACCACTGATCCACCAATGTAGGAAGCTGGCCCTGCATGTACTATTCCCAAGTAAGAAATAGCATGCACAGAGTCCAAGGGTTCCACTTAGAGGTAAGATAGTGGCAAAAAGAGATAATTCTAATGCTCTATTTTGTGGTAGTGTGGTCGAGCAGTAGGCTTATCAGAGGGTAGTGTTAAGCATTTGTTGTACATACACAGGCAATAAATGAGGAACACACACTCAGAGACAATTCCAAGCCAATAGGTTTTTATATAGAAAAATAACTTTTCTTAGTTTATTTTAAGAACCACAGGTTCAAGATTTACAAACAATACTTTAAATGAAAGGTATTTCACTCAGGTATCTTAGGAACTTTGAATCAACACAATAGCATGTACAGTTTTGGCAAAAAGGGCAATAAGCTATTTTAAAATTGAACACACTGCAAAATTCAACAGTTCCTGGGGGAGGTAAGTATTTGTTAGTTTTTCAAGTAAGTAAAGCACTTACAGGGTTCAAAGTTGGGTCCAAGGTAGCCCACCGTTGGGGGTTCAGGGCAACTCCAAAGTTACCACACCAGCAGCTCAGGGCCGGTCAGGTGCAGAGGTCAAAGTGGTGCCCAAAACGCATAGGCTTCAATGAAGAAGGGGGTGCCCCGGTTCCAGTCTGCCGCAGGTAAGTACCCGCGACTTCGGAGGGCAGATCAGGGGGGTTTTGTAGGGCACCGGGGGGGGGGGGGGGAGAGACAAGTCAGCACAAAAAGTATACCCTCAGCGGCACAGGGGCAGCCGGGTTCAGAGTGCAAACAGGCGTCTGGTTTGCAATTGGTTTCAATGAGAGACCCAGGGGTCTTTTCAGCGAAGCAGGCAGGCAAGGGGGGGGTGGGGGGCTCCTCGGGGTAGCCACCACCTGGGCAAGGGAGAGGGCCACCTGTGGGTCACTCCTGCACTGGAGGTCGGATCCTTCAGGTCCTGGGGGCTGCGGGTGGAGTGGATTTCCCAGCCGTCGGGTTCTTTGAAGCAGGCAGTCGCAGTCAGGGGGAGCCTCTGGATCCCCTCTGCAGGTGTCGCTGTCGGGGCTCAGGGGGGGTCAACTCTGGCTACTCACGGGCTCGCAGTCGCCAGGGAGTCCTCCCTGTAGTGTTGGTTTTCCGCAGGTCGAGCCGGGCGCGTCGGCTGCAGAGTGGAAAGTCTCACGCTTCCGGGGGGAAACGTGTGGTCTTTAAAAGTTGCTTCTTTGTTTCAAGTTTCAGTCATGTGGAATAGGGCCGCTGTCCTCAGGAGTTCTTGGTCCTTTTAGATGCAGGGTAGTCCTCTGAGGCTTCAGAGGTCGCTGGACCCTGGGGGACGCGTCCCTGTTGCAGTTTTTCTTTAAGTGGGGCGACAGGTCGGTAGGGCTGGGGCCAAAGCAGTTGGTGTCTCAGCCTTCTCTGCAGGGCTTCAGGTCAGCAGCCCTTCTTTGTCTTCAGGTTGCACGAATCTATCTTCCTCGGTTCTGGGGGGCCCTAAATACTCAATTTAGGGGGGTGTTTAGGTCTGGGAGGTTAGTAGCCAATGGCTACTAGCCCGGAGGGTGGCTACCCCCTCTTTGTGCCTCCTCCCTGAGGGGAGGGGGGCACATCCCTAATCCTATTGGGGGAATCATCCATATGATTTGAAAGTGTGCTGGGACCCTGCTAACTAGGCCCCAGCACCAGTGTTCTTTCCCTAAACTGTACCTTTGTCTCCACAATTGGCACAACCCTGGCACTCAGGTAAGCCCCTTGTAACTGGTAACCCTGGTACCAAGGGCCCTGATGCCAGGGAAGGTATCTAAGGGCTGCAGCATGTCTTATGCCACCCTGGGGACCCCTCACTCAGCACATACACACTGCTTGGCAGATTGTGTGTGCTGGTGGGGAGAAAATGACTAAGTGGACATGGCACTCCCCTCAGAGTGCCATGCCAACCTCACACTGCCTGTGGCATAGATAAGTCACCCCTCTAGCAGGCCTTACAGCCCTAAGGCAGGTTGCACTATACCACAGGTGAGGGCATAGGTGCATTAGCACTATGCCCCTACAGGGTCTAAGCAAAACCTTAGACATTGTAAGTGCAGGGTAGCCATAAGAGTATATGATCTGGGAGTCTGTCAAACACGAACTCCACAGCACCATAATGGCTACACTGAAAACTGGGAAGTTTGGTATCAAACTTCTCAGCACAATAAATGCACACTGATGCCAGTGTGCAATGTATTGTAAAATACACCCAGCGGACATCCTAGAGATGCCCCTTGAAAACATGCCCGACCTCCAGTGTGGGCTGACTAGTTTTTGCCAACCTGCCACACACCAGACATGTTTCTGGCCACATGGGGAGAGTGCCTTTGTCATTCTGTGGCCAGGAACAAAGCCTGTACTGGGTGGAGGTGCTTCACACCTCTCCCTGCAGGAACTGGAAAACCTGGCGGTGAGCCTCAAAGGCTCATCCCCTTTGTTACAGCGCCACAGGGCATCCCAGCTAGTGGAGATGCCCGCCCCTCTGGCCACTGCCCCCACTTTTGGCAGCAAGGCTGGAGGAGATAATTAGAAAAATAAGGAGTCACCACCCACCAGTCAGGACAGCCCCTAAGGTGTCCTGAGCTGAGGTGACTCTTACTTTTAGAAATCTTCCACCTTGTGGATGGAGGATTCCCCCAATAGGATTAGGGATGTGCCCCCCTCCCCACAGGGAGGAGGCACAAAGAGGGTGTAGCCACCCTCAAGGACAGTAGCCATTGGCTACTGCCCTCCCAGACCTAAACACACCCCTAAATTCTGTATTTAGAGGCCCCCAGAACCTAGGAAACAAGATTCCTGCAACCTAAAGAAGAAGAAGGACTGCTGACCTGAAGCCCTGCATAGAAGACGGAGACGACAACGGCTTTGGCCCCAGCCCTACTGACCTGTCTCCCAACTTCGAAGAAAACTGCAACAGCGACGCATCCAACAGGGACCAGCGACCTCTGAAGCCTCAGAGGACTGCCCTGCAACCAAGGGCCAAGAAACTCCCGTAAACAGCGGCCCTGTTCAACAACCTGCAACTTTCTTGCAACAAAGAAACAACTTTAAAGACTTCACGTTTCCCACCGGAAGCGTGAGACTTTCCACTCTGCACCTGACGCCCCCGGCTCGACCTGTGGAAAACCAACACTTCAGGGAGGACTCCCCGGCGACTGCGAGCCCGTGAGTAGCCAGAGATGACCCCCCTGAGCCCCCACAGCGACACCTGCAGAGGAAATCCAGAGGCTCCCCCTGACCGCGACTGCCTGTAACAAGGGACTCGACGCCTGGAACCAACACTGCACCCGCAGCCCCCAGGACCTGAAGGAACCGAACTCCAGTGCAGGAGTGACCCCCAGATGACCCTCTGCCTAGCCCAGGTGGTGGCTACCCCGAGGAGCCCCCCTTGTGCCTGCCTGCAATGCTGAAGTGACCCCTGGGTCCCTCCATTACTTCCTATCTAAAACCAGACGCCTGTTTGCACTCTGCACCCGGCCGCCCCTGTGCCGCTGAGGGTGTACTTTCTGTGCCTGCTTGTGTTCCCCCCCCCCCGGTGCCCTACAAAACCCCCCTGGTCTGCCCCCCGAGGACGCGAGTACTTACCTGCTGGCAGACTGGCACCGGGGCACCCCTGTTCTCCATTGAAGCCTATACGTTTTGGGCACCTCTTTGACCTCTGCACCTGACCGGCCCTGAGCTGCTGGTGTGGTAACTTTGGGGTTGCCTTGAACCCCCAACGGTGGGCTACCTTGGACCCAACTTTGAGACTTGTAAGTGTTTTACTTACCTGCAAACTTAACCTTTACTTACCTCCCCCAGGAACTGTTGAATTTTGCAGTGTCCAATTTTAAAATAGCTTATTGCCATTTTTGCCAAAACTGTACATGCTATTGTGATGATTCAAAGTTCCTAAGATACCTGAGTGAAATACCTTTCATTTAAAGTATTGTTTGTAAATCTTGAACCTGTGGTTCTTAAAATAAACTAAGAAAATATATTTTTCAATATAAAAACCTATTGGCCTGGAGTAAGTCTTTGAGTGTGTGTGTTACTTATTTATTGCCTGTGTGTGTACAACAAATGCTTAACACTACCCTCTGATAAGCCTGCTGCTCGACCACACTACCACAAAATAGAGCATTAGAATTATCTCTTTTTGCCACTATCTTACCTCTAAGGGGAACCCTTGGACTCTGTGCTCACTATTTCTTACTTTGAAATAGTACATACAGAACCAACTTCCTACAATGCCAATGAAAGTTTACAAAAAAAATCTTTAACAAATTATGAACATGGTGACCACAACACCCATAAGCGCCATACACACATTGGGCCTGGAACCTGAAATCCGTACCAGGATTCATATGGTTACACATCGTGCTTCAATGTAACAAACACTCTTTAAAATAGAAGGGTCCAATCAAAATGTCTACAAAGCCAAGTGTAAATACCCTCAACCATGAGTGAACTGGAAGGAAAGTGCAACCACAACTAGAATGCAAAACGCTGAAAGATTTCTAACATGACAACAAGAATAAAACTTAACAGCATGTACGTCAAATGGAACTAGTCATTCAAGTCCTACAGTTAACACAGCATTTCCACCCCATCGTCCAGTATCATGGGTTATAAAGTATTAGCAAGTTTAATCCAAAATATCTCCCTCTGGAGTATTCTATTATTATTATTATTATCTATTATTGTTGTCAACTTTCGGCGAAAGAAGAACTACTTTCAAAACTTGGACCTAGAGATGAATGATGTTATGTTTTTTTTTTTTTTTTTTTTTTATTACAACGTTAAGTCACACTGGCTTGTTGTTGAGATTGTGTATATTATTTTGTGTACGTTAATCTGTATTTTAGTCTTAAATTCAGTTTTTCTAAACATAAGGACATTTTATTGATTATATACAATTCATACTGCCACAAGTAGCCTTTTGCGGACACATCATTGCATTTCCTGTGATCACATTACTGGAGTGTATACAATAATTACATCAGATAGTTCTACGAAATTCAGTGCATGGTAATTTTTCTTTGCTCTCAGAAATGATTTCCATGACGTTCTTGGATCTTTGATTTGCTATCATTTTTTTCCTATGAATAAACCTACAAAATCCCTTTCTAACTGCAGCTTTTACCATAACATTCTGGTGATTCTGTTAATTAAGTAATTAATGGGAGAAAAGTTAGCCAGAAAAGCAAACCTAGTTTTGTATTCGCTCATTACACTGACTTAGGTATGATGTTTTCTGGACATCCATATGTATTAAAGCGATCTCTGTATACCAATGCGCCATTCCATGACGGAGGAAATATGCGGAAGCCAAATAAATTGTGAGTAAGGCAAGTGTATTTTTAAAGAACCTTAATGGAACCATCAGAGTATAATCCATTGTTCCTTTCTATTACTTTCCTGAAAACATTAGTTGTTAATATGGCTTCACTAGTACTATCCGGTACACCCAGAAATGCAATTCTGGAGCTATGATGTGTTTGGTTCAATGCTTGTAATTCAGATCCGGAATTGGCTCCTTCAGTGTACTGAAGTACTCAAGGGGCCTTTTCACAAGACGTCAATGTTGTCAAAGTTTTGTAGGTATAATAGCAGACCTGTGTGTCAACTCACATTCTCATAGATGTAATCATTCTCAAATTTTACCATAGAAAGATTGGCATAACTGTGCGCCCTGTAAAGCCCATAGATGTACAAGAAAAAATATGATGTCCCACTGCAAATAAGTATGAATTAATGGGATGTGAAATCATTCCAGAAGAAAAACCTTATTTGCTCCAATTTCGCCTTTTTAGACTAAATCCTATTCTAAAGCTTCCACGCTCTTGGCAAGTGAAGTTAGGTGAATAGGGAATTACAATTAATAGTACACAATCAAGTTTGATGATCAGTTACCAACTTTATGGTTGCCAATTTGTTCAAGAAGTCAGAAGTCTATTACAAGTGAACTTTACTACACAATGGACTGAAGGAAATAATAAATATATACCCCAAATTTTGATGTATCAAACCAAAAGTCATTACATTAAGTCGAAAAGGTGGGTCCATGAGATACTTTTCCATCTTTGGTAACATAAAACCTAGATCTATGTGGTAAGGATTTGTTTTAAACTCTTCATTTCATAATCCATTCAAAATCCATGGCTTTGTTTAGGATTGTGTCACGAATGATTTGAAAAGTTGATGCTGGGTCCATGTCCAGTGCCTTATAGCTTGTGTCCTCACTGACATAACTGTAAATCTTTCTCCTGTGAAAGTCTTTCTTGTAGGAAAGTACCCACTTTTGGAATGGTTACCCCCACTTTTTGCCTGCTGTCAGTATGCTTCGACCGTTTTCACTGAGATCCTGCTAACCAGGATTCCAGCGATTGTGCTCTCTCCCTCTAAATTTGGTTGCCTAGGACTTTGCACACCCCACAAATGGCATACCGGAGCCCCATATAAGTATCTAATATATGGTACTTAGGTATCCAGGGCATTGGTGTACCAGGGGTTCCCATGGGTTCTAGCATGTATTGTGTCCCCCACGGGAGCCCATGAAAAATGTGTCTGCAGGCTGCCGTTGCAGCCTGTGTGAAAAGGTGCATGCACCTTTTCACTACATGTCACTGCACCAGGTCATTGTAAGTCACCCCTATAGTAGTCCCTCCTACCCCAGAGGGTAGGGTGCAAGTCCCTGTGTGTTTGAGGGCACCTCTGCATGGACAGATGTGCCCCTACGAACTCCAGTTCCACTGCACTTGACTTCATAAGTGCGAGGAAGCCATTTTACCCGTGTCCTGGACACAGGTCACTTCCTGTGTCCAGCTACATAATGCTAACTCCGAACCTGGGCATGTTTGGTATCAAACATGTCTGAATCATACCCCAATTCTGTTGCCAGTATTGGTTGTATGATGCCATGCACTCCGGGGGCTCATTAGAGGACCCCCGAAGGTCGAGGTACGACCAACGCCAGTTTGGACCCGGAAGCGGAACCTTGGGTGCCCCTTAGAGCCTAAGCTGAAGCCACCCCCATGGAACCCTAAGGGGCCCCTGCCAACCCCGTGGGGCACAAAGGTTTTCCAACAGGACTGCCCTGCACCAAAAAAGAGGCACATGACCTCATAAACTATTTCAGTTGGGCAACTCACAGAAAGTTAGGGAGGTGCAGAGCCGACCCAGAAGTAGGCTCAGTACAAGAAGGCTTAGAGCAAGGCTGCTCTTTTGTCCTGTGTTGTCCAACCGATGGTGTGAAGTTGAAGAGCAAAAACAACAAGTGATGGACGGAATGCTGAACATTGTCAAACATTCACCCCCAGTGAAGAGCGCCTGTGATTCTTTGACTTCTTCTTACCCGAATGTCCAGAAGATTTAGAATGGGACGAAGAGGAGTTCTGATGGTGGCTCTGCAAGTGGTATTGGGACCTTCCTCTCAACTGAGACGGGAAGCGAGGAGGAGCCGGGTGCCCAGCCGCGAGCAGCTTTAGAGACCACTCCCTCAAAGCCTTCAGATACATGGCCCAGCAATCAAAGCACAACTTCGGGTTGTGGTCACACTCCAACCAGCACAAACACACCAGGTGTGGATTCGTCAAAGTACTCATGCGTTGGAAGGAGTCACACAGCTTGAAGCCGGTCTTCTTGGACATCCTCGACGCACCAGAATAGTTCAAAAAAACTTTGACAAAAAGTTGAAAATCCAGTCAAAAAGCAATTGAGGGACGTTCTTCTCCAGATCTGTACGCAGGCTGGTGCAGAAAGAAGAGAACTGACATCAGCGCACTGGGGTGCTGCTTATGTATGACCAGAGACATCATATCCGGCGACACCACCACCAATGCCGGCTGCAGAGGGGGAAAGCTGCATATTCCTTAACTTAGAAGTCTCTATCGGATATCAATTTTTAGAATGACAATCTTCACAATCTGGACAATGATAAGTATTTACAAAATAGTATGGACAGATATATATTTCCCTCTACGATCTCTAGGTCTCAATGGATACACCTGGATTCCCAGGCATTGAAAAGAGTGAAGTCCCCATATCTCTTTAGCAACTCAGGGAGTTGTAGCATTTCTTACTGGGTCTGCGGCCTCATCAAGGATGGATAAGATTGTTTACTTTTAGACCAGATATGCAGCTTAACCATTCTAGTTGTTTCACTATTGGCCTCAAGTCTGCCCTAGCATTTCTGAGATAAAATAGTATAGGAGGCTGGCTCAGTTTATGGTGTACATCTATGGTGTGCCAACCTATACTGAGCCCAGGCAACCCTTAGTTACAGTGAATAGTGTCCAGATAGCAAAAGCTCTCCATGGGTAGCTGAGGCGAGCAGCTAAAACCTATCAAGGAGCAATGTAAAGCACTTGCAATGTAACAGTAGTCAGACAGTTATCCACTCGCAGGAAAGGACCACACAAGTGTTACAAAAGTGAATAATTCTTTATTACAGCAATAACTACTAGACTAGCATTGGTATATCTCCCTTTGGAGATACCTACACACAATATATGCACAAAATGGCAAACAGAAATAGCATAAAATATATAGGGCCCTATTTTGGGGGGTGGGGGGGAGACCAACCATATACTAAGTAAGTGGAATGCGAAATAGTAAACCTAACCAAGGGAAGTGTGGTGGTTAGCTACGGGTGGGGGGTAGATGAATTCATCAGAGATAAGTAGGGTAAGTGCTCCCAGCGGCCAGGTGCAGAGTAGTTACCTACCCAGCCGCCCCACAGACTGACACAGGGAAGTAGTAGTTGGAGTTTGTGTTTTTCTGGACCCTTCCCAATGGACCCCAAGGAAACCAACAGGCAGGAGGGAGGCTGGAGAGTGTCCCCACCCAAGGATACCTAGAAGACACGAGTACTGACGGGGTGAAAGGATGTCTGAAACCCTCACTGAAGTTAATGGAAGCCTCTGATTGTCCAGATGCTGTTGCGACCCCTGGACCAAGCAGGTGGAACCCAGAGATGGATTCAGATGTAGAAGACCTGAAAAAGAAGGGGACAGAATCCAGCACCCTTGGAGGTGCCCAGGTGGTACAGGTGGCAATGGCCACCCTCCTAGAGGAGAGGTTCATGCAGGTTGGTAAAAAAAGAAGTCCAGCTGCGGGGTCAAGGAGCTGGGGGGGGGGGGGGGGGGGGGGGGGGGGGGAGGGACAAAGTCGACATGGCACCCCTCTCAGGGTGTCCGGTCCACAAACCACTGCAGGTGGCATAGGTAACTCACCCCTCTAGCAGACCTTCCAGCCCTAAAGCAGGATGTACTATACCACAGATGAGGGCATAGTTGCATGAGCAATATGCCCCTACAGTGTCCAAGTCCATTCTTAGACATTGTGAGTGCAGTGTGTCCATACTGAGTATATGGTCTGGGAGTTTGTCATTACAAATTCCACAGCTCCATGATGACTTAAATGACGTCTGGGAAGTTTAGTATCAAACTTCTCAGCACAATAAACCCACACTGATGCCGGTGTTGGGTTTATCGAAAAATGCACCCAGAGGGCATCTTGCACATGACCCCTGTATGTTAGCCAAACTTCTAGTGCAGGACTGACCGTCTGTGCCAGCCTGCTACTTCCAGGCAAATTTCTGACCACATGCCTTTGTGCTCTCAGAGGCCAGAAACCAAGCCTGCACTGGGTGGAGGTGCTACACACCTGTCCCCTGCAGGAACTGCAACAACTGGTGGTGAGCCTCAAAGGCGCAGGCCTCTTGTTACTGTGCCCTAGGGCACTCCCATCTAGTGGAAATGCCCACCCCCGGACAAAGATCCACTTTTGGCAGCAACTCCAGTGGGAAAATTAGGGAGGGGTGACCACTTCAGCTGAGACCACCCCTAAGGTGTCCAAAGCTGACGTGAGCCCCTCCTTCAAAAATCCTACATCTTGGTTTGGAGTTCAGGGACCAATAGGGTTAGGTCGTGTCTCCCTCCCCAAAGAGAGTAGACACCAGAAGGGTGTAATCACCCTCAGGGACAGTAGCCACTGGCTAATGCCCTCTGACCACTGTAAAACCCCTAAGTCAAGGATTTAAGGGCTCCCCCGAACCTAGCTCATCAGATTCCTGGCAACCTCAAGAAGAAGACTGGTAAGCTGACCCCCAGCAGAGAAGAATAAAGACACCAACTGACTTGGCACCAGCGCTACAGGCCTGTCTCCATCTTCTGAAGCCCTGCTACAAAAAGGTGACGCATCCTCTTATAAGCCTCAAGAGGACTTCATGCATCCTAGAGGACCAAGATCTCCTGTGGACAGCAGCCCTGTCCACAAAGGAAGCCTCCAAGAAGGACCCCAGAGCCACCCGTATCCATGAGTCCTGTCCACTCTACACCTGACTGATTGCTTGCCTGTTTTATCTGTGAATTCCAAACAAAGTGCATTTGATACTTGAATGTGATGCATTCTTGAAACCTTCCCACTGGACTGGATGCCAAAAGCGGGGCTTTGTCCAGGGGGCAGGCATCTCCACTAGCTGGAGTGCCCCGGGCCTCTGCAACAAGAGGCCTGAGCCCTTGAGGCTCACTGCCAGGTGTTACAGTTCCTGCAGGGAGGAGGTGTGAAGCACCTCCACCCAGTGCAGGCTTTGTTCCTGGCCGCAGAGAGCACAAAGGCTCTCATCCCATGTGGTCAGAAACTGATCTAGGAGTGGCAGGACGCCTTCTAGGGGCATCTTTCAATAAATCCAACACTGGCATCAGTGTGGGTTTATCGTGCTGGGAAGTCGGACACCAAAATTCCCAGACTTCAGTTAAGTCATCATCGAGCTGTGGAGTTTGTAATGACAAACTCCCAGCCCATGTACTCAATATGGCCACACTGCACTTACAATGTCTAAGAATAGACTGTAGGGGCATATTGCTCATGCTACTATGCCCTCAACTGTGGTATAGTGTACCCTTCCTTAGGGCTGTAAGGTGTAGGGGGTGGTTGTGTGTGTGGGGGCGGGTTGTGGGTGTTTGTGGGTGGGGGTGTGTGTAGGGGGGGTGGTGTTAACCATGCCAAAAGGGGTCACTTTCCTAAACCCACTCTCCTAGAGGTGAAGTTCCTGCGGGTAAGTGAAAGAAGAAGTGCAGCTGAGGGGGCCGGGAGCTGCAGAAGATACTAGGAATCGCCTACACGAGGTCTTTCAACAGGTGCTGGAATGCAGGAGTGTCAACAAACCTTGGCAAGAGAAACTGTTGTGGTGCACAGGGGCTCCAGTCCAGTGGCAGGAGCAGGGGCCCAATGTCTCCCAAGTTGGTCAGTAAACAGAGGAGGCCACAGACCCACCACCTTGGATGGAGAGCCTTTTTATGTCCATGGGACAGCAGGGCCCACCAAACATCCAACTTTGTCCTGAGATGCCTGAGGATGCAGGGGGAAACTCCTTCACTCGAAGGTAGATTCCTTGGTGTTTCCAGGTGCAAACAGAGTCACTGTAACCCTGGAGGATGCACAGTGTGTAACGTTGCAGAATTCTTGGAGGATCTGGAGAAACAATGGGAGCCTTCCCACCAGGAGGAGACTTGTTTCGGTTCCAAAGCAGACCTGCAGCGGTTCTAGGGGCCAGGAGCAGAAGATGTCTTGCAGAGAGGTCCTTGTAGAGTCCTGCTTGACGAATCTGAGGACCCACCCATTGGGGAGCCCTTAAGTAACCCTAAAAGGGGGCTGACACTCGCTAGGGTGATCCAACAATCAGAGGGGATCAGGAACGTTAGCTACATGGCATAACCAGTCAGATGATCCGAGGGGCCTCTACCCATCTTGTTTCCAAGATTGCATACTCAACTGGCCACCTGGCGGAGCTCTGTGCACCTCCCTAGGGGAGGAGCTGGGCAGGGGGGTGGTCACTCCCCTGTCCTTTGTGTAGTTTCATACTGGAGCAGGAACCTGGGGTTCCTGAACTGGTGCAAACTGGATTATGCAAGGAGTGTACCAAATGTGTCCTTCAAAGCATTCTGGTGGTGCTCAGAGGCCACCCCACCCCATCCTGTAGGTACCCAATACACAGGGGGAAGGTGGTCACACCCCTCCCTTGCAGGAAATCCTTAGTGTGCCTTCCTCTGCCTGAGCCAGGCTCACCAGCAGGAGGGAAGAACAGTGTCTGGGGTGGGCAGAAGCGTGGGCTGGCAGCCAGACCCTGTAAGGTTGCACAGGCAGAACTGTGGGTTCCTCTAAGGAACTCTCAGAGTACCGTGGATCATGCAACTCGCACTGGAATCTGTGTAGCTGCATAATTCCAATATGTTTGATACCAAACATGCTTAGGTTTCGAGAAGCCATTGTGTATTTGGACCCCTCATGTTGACCAGTGTTCCCTTACATACCTTAAGATGGCTTCCTCGTACTTACAAAGCCCAGGGAATGGAGTCTGGTGTTTGTAGGGGTACAAAGGTGCTCTTACACTCAGGGACATGCATCATGAATGAAAGATGCATGCACCATTTCACGCAGGTTGCAATGGCAGGCTGCAAGACACAGTCTGCATGGGCTCCCATGGATGGCATAATATCTGCTTTAGCCCATGGAGGTCTCCTAGTTTACCAATGCCCTGATACTCAAGTTCAATAAACTAGGGACTTACATAGGTGCAACAGTATGCCAATTGTGGGTGTAAAAAGTGTACCAGCAACCAAATTTAGAGAGAGAGAGAGAGCATAGACACTGGGGTCCTGGTTAGCAGGATCCTAAAGAACTACAGTCTAAACATACGGACATCAGGCAAAAAGTGGGGGTAATCATGCTAGAAAGAAGGTACTTTCCTACAAATAGTACATTGCCAACATAATTACATGAGAGGGTCTGTATAGCAGAAATCCTCTCAGTTGCTTCTCTCTCTAATCATGGATCACTGGTTCTATAAACAGAACGAACTGCAACAGCAAGTGGGTTCCCCTGTATAGTCCATTTTTATACTGTCCTGGAATTGAGATATGACCTTGCCACTACAGACATGGGCTGTTGGATGCAAGCTGTTTAACTTTATCCAAATTTTTATTTAATCACAAATGCCCACTCCATAAAGTACTACAAGCAAAAATCCCCAGTCATTATTAATGAAGGCTTTTTCCATGTCTAGCGCAGCCACCAAAAATGCCCAGTCAATATTAATGAAGGATTTTTCCATGTCTAGCACAGCCACCACTGGCTGTGGCACCTTCAGCACTGGAATATCTAACACATGAACCAACTGCTGAGTTTTTGCCGATGTTTTTCAGCCTGGTACAAATCCTGGTTGATCTGGATGTGTCCATTTTGATTAGTACGTGGTTTAATCTGGATGACTAAATTTTACTTAAAATTCAACAATCAAGATGCAAAACAGATATTGGACGAAATAGAGCCACTACCACCAGATACTTTTGTGGGTTTACAAGTGATACGATGATTGCTTCTTTGGCAGTGAGTCGCAGTGACTGTTCCTCTTTGGCTGCCTGACACATTTCTAACAAGCATGGTTCTATTATATATTGATAGATAAAACATAATTGTGTCAGTAAACCTTTGTTTGCCAATGTGTTGCCCTTAGCCAGGTCATTTATTGTGATTTGGATTTCACCCAATGAGAGGAGCACTACCAGTTACATGATTTGCTCAGCTGTCAGTTTCTTCAACCTTGTGCTTTACGTATTCCTTTTGTGACTCAACCAGATCCCTGTATCATGCCTACATTGGTTTTCATAATAATCTGGAAGGACATAATATCAGTTGTATGCAAGCTACGGTACCTTCAGGTTTTTGTACTGCCATTATTGGTCCGTGTGTCTTCCCAATTTTGACTAGCCAAGCTAGACGTCTTCCTGTTTTGTCAATTACACTGTGACTTTTTACTAAGTGTTCTTTTTAAATGTTGTAGTCTGAATCGATCTAATAAGTTTGCATATTTATTTCAAGTGTGGGTTAAGTGCATCTCGCTTCTGTGGACATCTGCAGTTGTTTCTAAGGTCATCGTATTGTCTACCAGATTTGAGATTTCTCTATCCAGTCCCACTTTTAACACGTGAAATTCATACATGTGTCCTTCTCAAGCTCACTCCAACTCCATCAGCATACTACTTGCTAATAATAGCTTTTTCAGCAAAGTATTATCTTTACACATTTCAACAAGTTTTCCTGTAGCCTATGTCCAAGATGGGCATGGGTTGTAAGCACCACAATGCCATGCATGTTGTGTGTCAGCAACCTCGCAGGGTCCTTAAGAGGGAGTTATGGTCTGATGTTTTGCTTAAAAATGAAATGGCTATTAACTCTCCCTGTGGTTGTGCATTAGATAAGAACATACCTCCTATAGAATGCATGGAGTGTATATGCAATAATGAGTAGTCTTTTTCACTTGAATGTGTGTTGCACCATACTATATATACATCTGTTGGTTCCCAAAGTTGGAGCCACTTAATGAGTTTTATTATCGTTTGACTTGCAGTAACTCCTGGTAATGATCTGCCCAAGTCTGAAACTAAAACATCTGAAATCATCTCCCCATATTATTAGAAATTTCTGCCCTGTACTAGTACTGCCATTTAGAAGCTCTGTGCAGAGTCTGGGGCTTACAGATTCATCAGTCATTTTGATTCTGTACCTAGTTTACCTTCTATTATCATCCCAAATGGGATTTCCCTGACATACTCAGATTAATGCGCCCCTGGAATGGGAGAAGTAGCATGTGTGATATAACCGGTCTCGCCAACATTTCTTTATTATCTCCCCCTCCTCTTTGGTAAAATGCATTTCCTACAGGAAGACGAAAACAACCACCTTCTCTTGAAGTGCATATAAAAAAGATGTCTTTTATATAAGTTACCAACTTACTTCACGTTTCAAGTGGTCTTGGTGTGTCTTGGTGTATGCTGCGCTTTTTGACATGGGAATAAGTTTAAATGTTGAAGTGCTAGAACATTCTGCTGTGGTCCGAGGATGTAAATCAATGACCTTTCATGTATTTTGGGACTTTAGGGAACTTTGCCTTGTCAGCCATGTGTGCTGCACCTTAAACTTTAGATGCAGTTGAAACTGGTGCCTATACCTAAAGGTTTAGATTATCAGTGAAAGCTACACCAAAATATATTTACTCAAAGGATACGTAAAGAATATAAAAGTCTTTTTCGCACCAAGATTAACTTTGTATTTTATCATCTTATAAGTTTATCATTTATGGTACAACTCTGTTTTCCACTTCTTTGTCTAGTAACACTTTTTTTCTACTTTAATCTTATTAACAGTCTGTACCTGTAGTGTTGGGATCCATGTCTATCTTTTGTTGGTGTCTCTTTGATCTCTCTGCTGCCTAATGTCGCTGCATCCATGTTGCAACAATTTGGGCAGATGTTGGGTTAGGGGTATATGTCTGTTTTGTTCATGTTAATTCTCATTTCATTTGAAAGGCCCCCTCTACCTTGTCTACACCCCACCAGATGGCCCATTCCCATGCCTCGCTGGCTCTGATTCTCCAGAGTTTGAAGGACAGGTATACCTTGATGTCAAATGTTTCAATGTTGAACACCTATCTGAGGTGGCTCAAGGTTGATCACCTAACCATCGATCAGGAGTGACGGGGACTGCAAATTGCTTTAAGTGGCATCATAAGAGGAAGAGAGAGTAGATCAGTGACCTTTCCCATCAAAGGCTAAAGTTGGCCAGCTCTCTCAGTTCCTCTTGTGTCCGTTTGTTCATTTCTTTTAGGTGTGTGCAGTCATCTTCTGTGTTACTTAGACTTCTCTAAAAACAAATGTTAGCTGAAGTGTCAGGTATGTTTCAAAACATGCTATTAAGTTACATAAGCACTTAGATCACTGGGCAAAAGAACATGTTATTTAGACATACCAATCGAAATATTTTATGCAAGACTTCAATAGATGAATGTCCTAAAAGTGGAACCCCTCAGTAAGCACAATGCAGTATCTGCCAAAGATGACCTACGTCTAATTTCCCCTTCCTTAGCACTGAGGCGGACATATTCCTTGCCACTCAGTCACTGGTACAACGCCGGACAAATGCCAACCTCTTTGACGGAGTGGGTGTCAGGAGAATAAACACATATGCTGTGCTCATAATTTGCTGCCATTTTTCCTCCAAACGGTGGGCATTTATTTAATAGAGTATGAATGGTGAGCTGCTTTACTAACACCTTAATGGACAAAATGAGATATTGCATCCTTCCAAAGTTTATAGAGGAACAGAATCAATTTGCACTATGTCATATTACTTTTTATTTAGCTCAATTGCCTGCCTATTCTTTTATGTTAATAAAACTGCTTTCGATAAGTGGTGTTTTCAGCCAAATGTGTCCTTTTTAATTGTATTTTGGGTGTCTGGAAAAAGACAGTAAATGCTGTCTTCTGAGGTTGTTTTTAATTCACTGGGTAGATTGGAAAAAAAATATTTAGAAAAACTTTGCTCCAGGACCTCATGCATGCATTACTTTTAATGAGCATCTGAGAAAATTCCATCGCAAAGATGATTAATTACGAGGAGGACCCTTCCTTGTATCACTCTCATTCATTACACAGGGCACAATTTCTACAGAGATGGGATTTCAACCACTACATCTGTTTATAGAAACACATTAAGGACCAGACTATCCCCCACGCCCTAAGGATGACCTCAATGACCTCAACAATTGGTTGCCCAATTTGCCTCAATTTATGACCAAGTGCTTTCACCGTTAGAAGGAAACGAGTGGATAATGACCACTAAGGGAAGGTAATTCAACCTAACATCCTAGTTCACCTAAAACTGTCTAATAATGCACTGAGATCATACAGCTCTGAAAAAGGTCTACACAGAAATAGATTCTTTACAATCACCCTAATGAAATCTTCCATGACAGTCCAAGTCATTCTCAGAAAGACTTAACTCTTTTTAATGATTTGCCACTTTTTCAAAAATCTCAAAGATTACTGTTTGCAATCCACAGTTCAATTACACACTACTGGTTGAACAACCCACTTTTGGTTTTGATGTTAAGGTGGACTCTGTCAGGTCGCATACAGGGTTCAGATACACTGTTTATTAATGCACATAAATGATATATCCATGTATGCCTATTTGTAGCTTTCTTCAACTGAGATAACCTGTCTGAATTTATCATTAACAAATATATGAAAGGCTTTGGAATGACTCATAGAACAATATCATCACTATTTATTCTACCATTTTGCTTGATAATGGACAATGCATCACTCAAGTAATCATTTTTTGTAATCTGCTAATATCTCCCTTTTTTCACAATAAATCACCAAATCAATGTGTCGTCAGTTTGGTGAGCAGCACATTTACTCAGAAATTAAAAGCAGAATTACTGAAGAATGTTGATGAATGTCAAAATAGTATCTGGTATCCCTGTTGCACAATTATCCTGAGCAAGACCTGACTTACCTTTAACTTGTCAGAGAGGTCTTTAATTTCATTTACAGCGCCATTATACTTGTTGGCCAGCTCTCTCAGTTCCTCTTGTGTCCGTTCGTTCATTTCTTTTAGGTGTGTGCATTCATCTTCTGTGTTACTTAGACTTCTCTAAAAACAAATGTTAGCAGAAAAGTCAGGTATGTTTCAAAACATGCTATTAAGTTACATACGCACTTCGATCACTGGGCAAAAGAACGTGTTATGTAGACATACCAATCGAAATTTTAAGCTTACGTATGCAAGACTTCAATAGATGAATTTCCCATGTCCTAAAAGTTGAATCCCTCAGTAAGCAAAATGCAGTATCAAAAGATGTTACTTACCTGTAATTGTAGTTCTGCAGTATTACCATCTTCCATAGATTCAAATGCTTCAATCTTTCCCCTTCGAAGTGGAAGTCCCACAGTCTATCTAGAAAGCAGTACAATGGTATACATAGCCCAGAAGGGTTAGAAACATTACTTTGAGTACCCTCCTCTCATCGCTTCAAAATAATCAATCTTCAGCCCTTCAGGCCACAGCACAGTGGTGATTGACCTCTCCCCTCAAAAGCACCATACCTCAGATTTTTCGTCACTAGTGTAAAGTGACAATGTCATAAATCAAGGTGAATGTCAGAAAAGGACAGTGGGTCGCATGTGAATCTTTGAAACGTACCAATAATGGGGGACTATAGTTGCAGGCAAGTAATTTTTTCCTTCAGCAGTTTTGGATCTTTCATAGATTCACATGCTTGTATCAGAACAGGAAGCCGTCAAACTTCTGAATATAATTGAAATAACTGTGGATGGTGGGTATGCTAAGTAATAGCGCACTTAATTGAAATAAATGAGATAATGCTGCTTATACCACTAATATGTCATTCTGTACTGTTGAATCTGAGCAGCAGTGCTGCATAGATGTGTGTCTAATGTTTCATGCTGCTGCTCTGCAGAAACACACCAGCAAACAAAACTAGTGAAGGAGAAACTTATAGTGGAGTTTTCTTTTACTCTTCTTTGTAAAGGCCTTCTCAGCTACATGTTTCGGGTTTTAAAAAACTATATTCAAAACAACTGGTTTTTTACATGACATCTGGATGGAACTTTAGGAATTAATCTGGGATTTGCTCTCAAAATTACTTGATCATCCCTCAATAGCATATATGGCTCCTTAGTGGTGAAGGCTTGTATATCCCTTTGTTTCTTTGCTGATGTTAGGGCTATCATTAATGCCAGCTTCTTGGAAGAAAAAAAAATTCTGCCTTGTGAATGGGTTCGAATGGACTTTACATTAACTGTGAAAGGACTGTATTAAATTGTCAAGGATGAAGAAGGTCTTTTATTTGAGGGTAGACTCTAAAAAGTATTTTGACGAACTCATTGATGATTTTGTTAGACCAAATGGTATATCAGTAAAAACGTCTGAAGCATAAATGCGAGAAAGACCCGATTGCGCGACATGTTTCCTGGCAGCCTACACAACAACATTTCCATTTCAACTGGTTATTTTCGGGTTGCAAGTTATGCTCTGGCTTTGGCTAAAAGTTCCTTATAATTAATTGGAATGTTCAAATAAGAGAACACAGTGTATTCAAGAGTCAAGAAGACAAGTGTAAGGATTTGAGGTCCAGATTAAGTTCGTGCTTGTGATGGGCTGTCAACAGTTGGGGATTTGGATGTAATTGGTTGTGATGCTTCTCTGAAAGGAGAAGTAGCTCAGTGAACTAATACTGTATGGACCATTCTGGAGCTTTTAGAATTAAGCAAGATGGTTCTCTCAATCTTTCTGAGAATCTTTGGGCTGACAGGCACTTTGGTGTTTGGGAGAGGGGGGGCGGGTGTTAAGCATTAGCAGAGACCTGGCCATGCTTCAAAAACACATTCCTACATACCCTTGGTTGTGGATGCTAGCATGCATAAAACTAGCAATTTCAGATTCTGAGTTTCAGCAAATAAGCTTAGGTTTGGTTTGCCCTACTAAGCAAATATGCAGTCCTGAACTTCTTGGTTCATTTCCTATTCTTGACAAATGTTACTCATTCTGCTCAATGTGCCTGCTAGTACAGTGATTGTACCAGAACATGTTCTGGTTTGAGGTTTATTTGGTTTTTGAACGTCAATGCCCAAATTTTTTGAGCCTCGTGCGGTAATGCTTGAGTACTTGTGCTGCGTTAGTTAATGATGCAATGCACTGTTTTTGTATAGTCTGAGTGTACTAGCACTGAAGATCCTATTATTCATGAAAGAAAAACTTGCAGGCTTCAGATCTTGTAGGTGCACTCACCATCCTAGTAGGGAAGCCTCTATTATGATTACAAAGAATGGAATCTGAGGCAGAAAAGTCAAAATTGATAAAATATTTTTCTATTGAATACACAATGGACAAGCTGTTTTCATTTTTTGAGAAATCTGTATTACATCATCAAAAAAGCACTCTGCTTGAAATCTCCGCTTGTCTAGATCTTCCTGAAAGGGTCTCACTCTAAGATAGCAAAATGGAAGTAATGAGTTTCAAAACACCACTCCTAAGTGGCATTTGAAGATGCATACTGAAACAGACTTTCTATTCTGTGCTGTCTCTGTCAGATCGATTTGCTTGGTTCCTATCACAATTGTTGGGTAAGCATTGTTCTATACAGTATTAAGAGTAGCACCCAGAAAAGCTATCATTTCTTGATGGGAGTAGTTAAGATTTCTGTGGGTTGAGAACTAGACTGAATTTGTTGAAAAGATTTAGGCAAGCTTTGGCTGTTTTCTTTCCTGCTTCATAAGGAACTTTTTACCAACCGGTCTCTGAGATTTGGAAAGACCCGATGGCTTTTCTATCTTAAATATGCAACTGCTTAGGCAAGACATTTAGTAAAGAAGCAAGGGGTCCACTTTAATCCAATAGGAAGAATAGTAAAACTGGTAATGGCTGCCCGCCACTTCAAATCCCAAGTATCTGAAGTGCTATGGGTGAATTCAATTATGGAAGTAGGCCGCCTTGGAGGTCTAATGTTGTCATACAATCTTTGTGATTGCGAAGCAGAACAATGTATTAACGCCTGACCATGTGAAATTATTGTCTTTTTAAATATTTGTTTAGATTCTATAGATCCAAAACGGGTCTTCATTCTTCAGATGTTTTTCTTTAATAAGAAGGGGACATTTTCGCTGGCTTCATTGCTGGCTCCTTTGCATGGTCAGAGACCCAAATTGCCAAAGACGGTGATAAAGTTGAAACTTCTTTTGAGGTGGAGTAAGAGGAGGTTTTTGGATGAATTCCAATGCGTGACCATAAGAAACTAGAACTTGGTTGTTATTCACCTTCACTCTGTTAAACAATAAGATATCCAACCTTCAATTGATCTTGAGGAGAAAAAAATAAAAAGTGTCCCGTGCCATTATTTCGTCACCGTTGCTCTCTTTTTGGGGTGTTTCTTGAATAAGCTGCAGGTGGAGGACATCTATTTTGCTGTTGTGCTTACTATGGTGGAACATGCGGTTGAAATGGTTGATACTGATGAGATCATAATCCTCCTCTGTAAATGATTGCACTCTCCCTTTTGCTCCTTGAAAGGGCAGTCACCTTTGTTGTTGAATACCTAAGGATCCAGCAATGCGGGTGTCTGTCTTCATCGTCTGCAAGGCATCATCCACATGTTTCCAAAACAAAGTCCTACCATCATACGGCATGTCCAGGATTTTGCTTGGATCTTCAGGCACAAAGGAAGTGGCTTGCAACCAGCTTTGTCTCCAAAGAACAGATGCTCTAGCCAACTGCGGAATCCAATGGATGAACTATTTTCCCCTTCTTGAAGGATCTTTTTTGGACTGGATTATGTGTCTGAGTAATTTAAATATAAGGTCCTATATCCGACCACACCTGCCTGACATAATGACTAGGTATTGCTAAACAACTGACCGATTGACTGTGGATGTTAACATAGTTGAAAATCGCTATAATGTCTGAGGGCCTTCCTTCTCTATGAGGTGGAGTAGAGATTGGAGTGGATGGATTCTTTGTGCAGCACTGAGCACCTCGTGTTATCACTGAATCTGATTTGGGGGGGGTCAAATTTTACAAGCTGCTGGATTTTCAGGTAATTTATATTTTGTGACCAAACGAGATAGAACAGCTGACACAGTTGCTGGGTTTTTCATTATTTTAATGTCTTCTTTTCAGGATGAAATCCACAAATAGAATTGCTTTGCCAGTTTTAAAGGAGGATTCTTTGAAGTTGTATAAAAAACAATCAGATTTCTTAGTAGGTATCCAAAGGTTGAACTGTTTTAATGCTCTCTTTAGAAGGTTATGAAATCTTCCCATATTATCATGAAGTGCATCCATATGTTGTGTAGATGTTGGCGATGAGAAAGAAATTAAGCAGTCATCCCACTCTGAAGCCATATCCTGACTTTCATTTACATCATCCTTTTCTCTTCATTCATCAGTTGAAATATCATTAATTGGAAGAATTATGATTTAGGGCCTTGGTGTTTGTCTGAGAGATGCCCGAGAAAGAAGGTTATGCTGTTTTCAAGGGGTAGGCAGTTGCACACAAGAAGACTGTTAAGGCAATGATGGTTGTTTGGGCGACATGGTTTTCAAAGGTTCTGGGAACCTTTTCTAATAGTCTACTGCCATGATCTTTAAGTCTTTTACTAAAACGTCCGTCACCTACATAATTTCTTCTTGACACTGCCCTTTGTGTGCATTAGGTTATTGATCCATATATTGTATGGGTCTGATTCCGCAGGTTTCTGCTTGAAAGGAGTAACATCCTTCCTCCAAATATTCTTTGTCTCCCTCCTCTCCTTGGCATTTCATATGAAATTCCCATGTACTATATGCAGAGTCAATGAGCCCATCATCATCAGAATCATCCTCATCTAGTAGATGATTTAGTGGTAGCAGAGATACCCTAGAGGGTGAAGTATGCTTTAGCATTAATGGCACTGAAATGTTTTTTTTTTCTTTTTTGAAAACCATTTTTTCCTGCTTTTGTTGTAATCGTTAGTCTTGCCGTCTATAAAGAGGTTGTAAATGTGAGCAAAGTTGTGCTCGTTGAACTGGTTGTAGTAGCAGTGACTGTTGACATTGTTGCAGTTATCGATTTCTTTGAAGAGATTTTTGTATACATTTTTTCCATTGCTGATGGTCTGCTCATTGAGGACTTTTCAGTTGACAGTGCTGAGAAAGATTTCTTAAATTCGGAAGACACCTTTAAAGAAGGTATTGTAGGCTCTGATTTTGATAGCTTTTGTTTTTGGAAATATGAGCATTTCCAAAAAATTGTGTTTGTTCTCTTGAAGACATGGTGGATATTTTTCATAACCTTTTTTGGTGGCTCTTGCTTCTTTCCATGAGGCAGATGAATTCTCTATTTTTCCAGGCTCTGTGCTTTCCTACTGGACTCTGATGAATCCTCACTATTTCCCCTGGAGCTGGGGTATATTTGGTTGTTATTTTTCAAAACCACAGTAAAACCTCCATTTCCGATTCTTCCAAGTTCTGGAAGACATGGTACAACAGATTTTATAGTCTTTTAATTTATGGGTAACCGTCAAGTGTCACTCTGATGTCCACAGGTACCACACAGTCTGAAAAGGCCTTTTTTGGAAGGTTCTGACATTCTCTGAAGTCAGATTTTGTCAACAGATGGTAGAATATTGACATTTTAGAAGACTAAATCAATAGAGAATATAGAAATTGCGGCGATATAAGTAGAGTGAGCAGAGCTAAGGAGACACTCCCATCACAGGACGTGCAGTAGAAATTCTGAGGTAAGGTACTGTCTGAGGTCACAGGGTGCTGTGACCTGACTGGCAGAAGTTTGGTTCTTTAGAAATTATGCAATTAGGGTATCAAAATTAATGCATCTAGTCCTTCTAGACTATGTTTAGCTTTGTACTGCTTTCTAGAGATACTGTGGGACGGTGAATGATTCAAGAATGTAAAGCTATTAAAGATTCAATACTGGAGAAATAAAGGGATAAGCTTCTCTAATAAATCCTTTAGTGTACAGTCTCTAAAATGTCATGCAATCCTTCTCCATGCTCTGGAATTAAGTCACCTTTGTAAATTTGACAAATATACTTAAATGTACTTTAAAAAAAAATATTTGGGGGGGGATTTACATTTTGGGGAAGGAAAAAAGAAAGAAGTTGACAATAGGTGAATCAGTGTTCAGTACTTCATGTTGTGACTATACAAAATGGTGTAGACTATAGCCGCATCAACACAGCGGTTTTAGTGTTTACAAATGTTCAAATATTGGTTTTCAACTCTTGTAACATATCTGAGGCAACTCAAATCAGATGATTAGAGTAGATGTCCACAACCATTAAACTTGGGATATGGTAAAGGAAAAAAAAACGGGGGCCAGAAACAAAGTTAAAAATATGGCTACAACTGCAAATACAATCAAAGAGTGCCATATGATCAGCACAGCTAATAGGTAGTTAAGAGCTTATGGAGGCACAGCCTTCTGGATCTATCATTATGGTGACTATCATGGATGAATTTTACATGAACGGTATGAGCGGTGATGAGGAACAGAGTGCGCCTAAGCAGCTGGGAATGAGCATCTTTCACAGTTTGGTCAATATGCAAGAGCCTTTGGGTTTGTACACAGCGAGGACAGGCGAGGTGTGCCTTGGAGAAGTGTTGTGCTTGGTGGGTTTAAGATAGTTCCCTGTGTAGTATGGTTAATTGGATGTTCTTGAACCTAGCACTGCTGAAGAGACCTTTGAAGGGAACTCTAGTGCTTTAGCTCATTCAGTGTCATGAAAGGATCTGCCCACCTACGACTCCCAAGTCTCACGCAGCGCAGAGAATTAAATCCTAGTGTACTCTCTGACCCTTTTATAAGTTAAGGTAACTAAATGTCAACCCATGCTTATTAGTAACAGTGACGTATTACGGATTGTGTAATGGTTCTTCATCATTCGTATTCCATAGTCTGTGCAATGTCACCCTGAGTTGTCTGTATGTAAGGAACTGGTCAGGATACTTAAATTTACTTATTTATTCTCAACACATTACGTACAGGGAACCAAAGTTGCAGGCAATGGACATTACCTTCTTCAATTCTAAACACCTATAATTTGCACACAAAAAATATAATAGAACATATTACCTTTATTGTGAATCCAATATCAGCACCACAAGCAGGACCAGAGAGAGCTTCTACAACAGAGGATGTCACATGTTTTGTGAAGAACCCCCGAGCACAGACACTTACATAAAGAATCCTGCCCAAGCATGACACCTATTGTCACAGCCAAGTTCCAATACTTCTGGTAGATATGTATAATGACAGCACAACATATTGTTTAAACTGGATGGCTATAATTCCAGGCTTCAAGCAAATAGACTACACAGACCTTCCTGAACTGCATATGTACAGCACAATGCATCTCATACATACTGCTAACAAGCTGCATCTATTGCAGACCTACTAGCCAGCCAACACATTTCTGCTTTTACATCACCAGTGGTAAGGCAGATATGCTGCCTTAGCTCTGGGGGAATGACTGAATTCTTTTAAGAGGGTCAACTCTTCCTATGTTCTACGTCACGAAATTATCAAGACTCACATTAGTTGAAATGACTGCTTTGATACCAGGGTAAGTCCATCATAGGTAAAGTTCTGAAAGGAAGACATTCTTGTCAAACAGAATTTAAAGACAATATAAACATGATTTGTTTAAATAAAACTTTACGAATAAAAGTGGAAATTAATCTCCCTGAAACAGTGTCTTCATGGGCGACTGTAGACAGCCTTTTGGAAGAAAGTCTGTAGCTCACTAATTCTCATCACTGAAGAAATGTAATTAGAAGGCCATTTTTCATGTTTAATGATCAATGCATGCATGCAATGCATGAGAATGCCACGCAGAGGAAACAGATCTTGCAGGTGCAGACCCAAAATCTAAATTTTCCTGGGCGAGACCGGAGCTTTGAGGATAATCTCCAAATTTACGGAAATACTGAATTACTGGAAAGAGCCTGGTTTGAGGAGAATTGGCAAAAAGCTAAACAGGACCTTCACTGTCTAGATGAAGAGCAAAACCCCAAAAAATCCTTCCCTGCTCTCGGAGTAGAGGTGAACTGAGGAGCTTGTTGGCAATTTACCATGTAATTTTCCTCTAATGCTCATCAGTCTTGTACAGAAGCATGCTTTTTCTATAAAAGAGATTTAAAAAAATTCTTGAATTCCTACCTGTGTTAGGGAGAACCCAGATGCCAACCTATTTCTATTAAGCAGTATAGCCCATTTACCCTGAATGGAATCCAGCCTGTTCACAGAGAAAGAAACTAGCACTAATAAGAAAACCGTTATTTAGGAGAATTCAATGAACAGGCTTGCTTTTGATCTGAGATTGCCGATTCTGGGACGTCTGCAACTCTAAAGTGTATAAAAACTGGGATTGAGTTTACATACTGTGATTGCTGGTCACTGCTCAGGGCCAAGTAACACATGGGTTCTCTGCATGCTAGATTACTTCCACTACTAGGAGACCACTGAAGATACTTCAGCACGTTGGCCAGAATGTTAAAAATGACTAATGTCAATGCCAGCAATGCCATGATGGAAGAGAAAAGGTCTGAAAAAAGATGCCCACCTAACCCACTTACAATCTGATCCCTAACAATCCCCCCCCCCCTGCCTCACGCCCTAACAAGGCAATCCTGGATATCAGTGGGCCTGGCGAAAAAGAAGGGCCACATTTTCAGTATAATAAACTAAAAAAAAAAAACAAAAAAAAATATTGAACATGATTTAAGGCGTTCAAATGAGTGCAATAGTGCCCTCCAGGTCATAAAGAAAAAGGAAAGAGTGTTTTTCTTGTCAATTAATTTTAAGTGGTACATTCAGCAATCTCATGTTTTTAGGCCACAATCTGTACATGTTCAATCCAACAGAATTAACACGTAGAAGACTTCAATGCTTAATTCTCATTTGCCGCCTCATATTTTGTGCTCTACCGATTTCCTCTTTGTATCTCCTAGTTCTGTTCATAAACCTCTCTCTGCACAGGCACACCCTAAGTGAATTAAGAGCACATCTCTTAAACCCTTGTCCGGTTTGCTGTGGTAGTGTTCGTCTATGGCAGGGCCTTGGAATACTCATGACATGAATCCTAGGGCAGTGATTTCCTTGCGCTTTAAATCTTTAACATGTATGGCAGTACCTACCTTCCTCTTGCCAGGCTTGAGGCAAGGGAAGGCATACAGTAGTATAGTCACCAAAGAGATATTGAACAATGTAGGTCTTCTCAAACATGAGAGCTAAGATGTATTTGACTCTTCTGAGGTGGGCCACTTGGCAAATAGGGTGTTCTGTGATGCCCCGTAAGCTGTCCCAAATCACTTGTAAGCACTGCAGAAAAATAGCCATTCTAAGAAAAGAACAGAACCTTGGACAACACCATTTGAATAATATGCTTCTCTTGATAAGCTGCACACCATTAAAGACTTTCACAAATATAGAATGTGCATGTGCCCCAATAGTGGATAAATTGAAACAAATCCCTGAAGTATTAAGTACTATTATAGACAATATAAAAAAGAATAATCTTGCAGGGCACGGAAAAACAGAGAATGGATGGAATACGTGTTATAATTCAAGGAGGAAAGATTATGAGATAAAAATGGAAGACAATGAAACAATAAGAGTCGATAAAGATGACTCCCCTGGGAATCTCAATACAGGAACTAAGCAGAACAATATATTCAATGAGATTAATAAATATAATGACGAAGTAGGAAATCAGGGAAACCCACAGTACTCGAGCTGCAAGAAAAAAAACGATGCACCGGCATAGGGAACAACAAAAAAAACAGAGAAAGAAATTGCATGAAGCAAAAAAGAAAGCAACAAATAAGTTCAGCACAATTACATCTCCTAATTGTGAGGCAAAAAACAGAAAACACTTGTGAGACGACATCAGAAACAGCAATACAGAAAAGAGAACAAATAAAATCCTTTCCAATCCTTCAAAGGCACGAGAAAAAAAATGAGGACATTATTGGAAAGATAGTAGATGTAAAAGCAACTAGGGGAACTAGTCTTGCAAAGAATACAACGAAAACAGAGCAGTCTCTCATTACAATTCCCTCAGGCGATGGGGATAACAATCTCTGAACTGAGCCCTCAGTCACCAGCAAATCGAAGTTCCTAAGAGGATAGGAATCACAGGGAACAAAGGAATCGACCACCAACATCAGCAGACAAACAGCGAGGGAAATAATAAGGTCAGGAATATGCAACTCTTGGGCACAATTGATTATGCATCAAAAGTACAAAGTGTAATCGAAAAAGACATGATGTGCCGACTACCGGATTATGAAGAGGAAGGAATCAGGAAACTGGAAATAGGAGTCGGAAAAGACGGCCCAGGGAGAAGTTTATGGGAAAGGGAAGACCGGAACACTGACATAAAAAGCCTGAAAGTTTCAGATAAACTAATTTTTACATCAACATATAAGTCTAGAGGTGCACATGACATTTTGAACAGGGGTAATGTACAAAAATATTCTGCATGCAATCCCAACACTGACAAATATAACATCGTATGATATAGTGTCAATTGAGTTTCTGAACCTTACAGAGGGGAGTGTCCAGGAAGCCAGTAAGGCTTCTTTTCAAAATAGCGAACTGGTTCAATCAATTATGAGAGAAAAAGCTATTTTTGCAGCCTGAGGAGTACAATTATCATTACCCCCAAAAGTCATGTATCCAGAACCGTTAGTCATAGTAAAAACCAAGAACGGGGGAGGTCAATTATATTCAGTTCTTAGAGACGCAAAAGGAAGGATGGAAAAGCCGGAGGAGAGACAAGAATCATACAGCATAGAGGAGACGGAAAGACCAATAATAGTAAACGCAGATTGGATAACCTAGGCTATACATGGAATGTGTAGGACATGACCTAATGGGTATAATAAAGCAAATAGATGGCATGATGCTTTAGACATTAGCTCATGGAACATTAACGGAGCCCAAACCAAGTCCCAGAAGAAAGATTTATCCTTGATGCTAAAAAGGAAGTCAAATAATATGCCTTCAGGAAACATGGGCAATTGAATCTTTCAATATAGTATGGTATGCAGGACATTATAGACCGGCAACAAAAATAAAAAAAACAGGGCAGACCAAAAGGAGGCTTAGCAATTTTTATAGAAATAGCGCTCAGAATAGACGCAACCCAGGTACCCCTAGCAAATAATAATATTCTGGTACTAAAACTAAATAACTGGATAGAAGATACGAACACTCCTTTATATATAATAAATGTGTACTTTCCCCCAAATGAAAAAATAAATTCTACCTTAGCTCATGAATTACGTGAGGTTATAATGGGCGTGTTACAGGAACCAAACTTGCCAGACATAATAATAATGGGAGACTTTAATATGGATTTGATGCACATCCGAGAGCGTGAAGAACAAGTAAGCCAGCAAGATTTTGTATGGTCAATTCCCCCAAAAGGACCGGGGGCCACTTGAGAAGAACATGCGACAAAAGGGCGAACTCCTTAATCAAGGATTTGGAGTCCCTAGGTATGAGAAACCTAAATGGGGAATTTCAATCAGACACCCCACCGGAGTGGACCTATTTCTCACCCACTGCTTGCTCCATAATAGACTACACAATAGTAACGCTAAATCTCTGGGGAAAGATAAAATCCTTTAGTATAAAAAAAAAAACATCAAGTAGTGATCATGGACTACAAAGAAGGGTGCTTTCAACACAAATACAGTATCACAAACAGATACCCACATGGGTGGGGGAAGACACTACAATAAACTACAGAAGGCTAATATGGTCTAGCGGAATGAATGCCTAAGTAAAACAGATAGCCGAAATTTTAGCAAAAGAAACCATAGCAAGTGGACATGGCAATACAGTTAAACAGCAGGGGATTTTCCTTAACAGAATAATAGAGAAGGGAGTTGCAAAGAAGCCCCATAAGGGCCTGCAAGGAAAACTAGTGGAGGAGACCCATGTCTGTATAGAAGTTACGAAAAGAAAGGAATAAACTGCAAAGGAAAATTAGGAAAGACCCACAAAATAGAGATTTACAGCATATCTTCCGTAAAGTAAATAAGAGTTTGCAAAGACTGGTCTGGGAAGAAAAAAGGGAAAGAAACGATGAGTTCTGGGCAAAAATGCTATTTTTGTCAAAACAAAAAAATGCAAGGCAGTTCTGGAAAGCCGAAAAATGGAATAAATCGATCTCAAAGACCAGTAGTTAATTCCAATATAGCAGAACAGACGTGGGTCCAATTTCTAAATGCAATATTTAAACCAACAGCAATTGGGCCTACAAAGGAAAAGCCTATAAGTGAAAACATCAGGAAGGGGGGCACAAAAACCAAAGATAGCATTATAGACAGCTTCCCGGAGAATCAAATAAGGGAAACCGTATTAAGTTCCAGGAAGCATGGTGCTCCAGGACCAAATGGGCTGCCTCAAGCTTTGTATTTGTCAAACACAGATTTATGGATACCAGTACTAGCCACAGTTTATAACTGTGTGCTACAACAGCAGATAGTACCAGATTCTTGGCTCTATAATAAACACTGTTTATAAGAAAGGTAACAGACGTACCAGAAAACTATCGATTAATTACGTTACAAGATATAGAAGCAAAGTATTTTGCTAGCCTACTACTAAGTGAATTACAAGAATGGGCAATGGAAAGAAAGATTGTCCCACTCAATCAAACCGGATTCACACAAGGAGTAGGAACGGAAACTTATATACTAGCATTATCCTTGCTAATGGATAAACAATCTCTAAAGAAGTTGCCAGTGTAGCTTTGCTGACTTCAAATCAGCCTTCGACTCTGTAAATCGAAATTTACTATGGAGGAAGCTCACAGCACTGGGCATTCCATTCAGTCTTCTCAAAGCTATACAGCTCCTGTACACTGATACTTGGATGAGGATACGGATATGGGACGGGTCGGTCTTGTCAAGAAAAATAGATACCTTTCAAGGACTAAAGCAAGGCTGTGTCCTGGCACATTATCTTTTCAATCTGTTCTTAGCAGACTTATCACAAGAACTAAAAGTAGTAAACTCACATGCACCGAGACTATGCCAGATAACTATCTCTAATCTGCTATATACAGATAATGTTTTTCTGATAAGCCCAATGCAGGTCGGGCTTCGAAGACTACTGGGAAGGCTAACAAACTACTCAAAGCAAAATGGTCTGACAGTAAACTTAGAAAAGACCAAGGTAATGGAATGTAGCCGAAGGATAAATAAAAAATATAGATGGTTCATGAACGGAGAACAGGTAGAACTAATTCATTCCTATCGATACCTGGGAGTACGATTTGATGAACGGCGCTGCTTTACCCAACATAGAGAGGAGTTAAAAAGGAAAGGTCTAACACTGCGCATAGCGCTCTCAACCCTAAAACGAACCTTGAGTGGCCCTAGCATCTTACCATTATTAAGGGTGATATCCGCCAAACTGGCACTTAGCTTAACGTATGGCAGTGTTGCACTACAGGGCGCGATGCACTATGTCTAAATACAAGTATAATAAGAACATATAGACAGCTATTTCGCCTACCCCCAAATAAATCGCCAGCAGAGATACACTTGGAGTTCGGGCTAATAAACCAGACAATAGCTAGAAAAGCAGCCTGCATGAAAACTTGGAATAGAATAAAAACAAATGAGAGAAATGACCTGTCAGGTTTTGTGGCAAGAACTCCAAAGAAATAGTGAGCATCCGGCTGCGCTCTATCTGGACAAGGCAATAAATGATTTAGGACTGCACGAAAGCTGGGAAAGTAACATATCTGTAGCATGTTTCAAAAGAGTAGTAAACAACAAACCAAAGATGCTATCTCTATTGAATGACAAAGAAATGTTATTTGGAAAGATCGCTTGCCTGGGGGGTACTAAATGATTATAAACGCCTACGACAGCAGCTCTATTTCGAAGAAGGCTGGTTCCCTGTTCTAAGAATGGAGTATTTGTATATTCGACTAGGAAAGTTACCTGGTGATAATAAAGACTAGTCAGGGAGGGTGGGGGGGGCGGAGGAGAGCCCTAATGAAATTTGTAGGTTATGTAATAAGGGGAAGGGGAATATGATTCACCTTTTATGTCTGTGCCCTGCCTTAGAGCAAGAGAGAAAATGCCTGCTAAAACTGCTTTTTACTCAACGTGGTATAAGGACATGCAGGCAAGCAGTAATAGCATACCTAAAACCAGGTGACCCAATCCTGAATTCACATATGGTGAAAATTGTAAAGAAGGCAGAGAAGAGATTTTTAGGAAAATGAATAGAACGATGAGACAAGAGCAAAGTTACAGACTAGTTTTCCCTTTTAAGCTGTTTTTTTTTTTTTTAAAGTGTATTATTTATGCATTTTATATGAAAATGAAATTTGATTTTACCCTGGCAACATATGGTACACCATTGTAATGGTTTTTATTAACTGTACAATAAAGATTATTCATTCACATAAGACTTTCAGACTTTTATTTTAATATGGCAAAACTGTACCCTAGAATTCAAAAACTATTTGAGACTCCCAAAGTCTACATTTATTACCAGCACTGGCCGGTAAAGTGATAAAATTCCAAGGGGCCTTTTCAGCCATATGACAGGAAATGCACCCCAATAATAACCGTGGACAACCGTCAGTGAAGGATGCCAAATGTGGTTCAAGCAAGCAAATTTATCATTTTACGATGGCCTCATTTCAGAATTCAGAAGGGCCAAATTTCCTTAAGAGGAGACAGCCTGTCTTCAATATTTTAGACATGTCATAACACATAGAAATAAGGGAAAACGATTGCAACAAATTACCCTCTCCACACCCTCACCCCTACCTAGCAGAAGAGCGGTATTCACTTTATTTCAAACACAGCACACAACTGTGACTCTGCTCATGTACAGTAAGAAATGGATCCAACACATTTTTCTCCTTGAGAATCAGGAGAAAAGATTTCACAAATAAACAGATGTCCTCCTTCTCCAGACACTGCAACATGTCTTTCTTTAACAGGGTGCCATTCCTCACCAGCCAAAGATATCAATTGATAGCATTCAAACACATATTAAGCATTTGATGAATTGTTATTCATTTGTACACTGTACCTTTTGAAAAGAATCACACACACCAGTCAAATGATTCTTACATAAAAGGACTGTTGGATAAAGACATTTTCTAGAAACAATGCTGAAGTGGAAAAAGGACCAAAACAACACAGCAATGTGGTGCCATGTGCAGTTAGCCACATCACTTGAAGATATCATCCACTATAACAATATTGTCAAAGGTATCTCTGGTGCAATTAGACAAAAGCATTTCCAAAGTCTTAACATGGCCTTAGGAAATATTTCTAGGGATTTAGCATAAGCAATAGAAAAGCATAAGTATTTTGAAACCTATGATACATACGGCAAATGAAGGGGGACAAACCGAACAACTGGTAGCCTTAACACCTGCCCCACTGATCAATCTGCAACAGGAAAAATGACCCTGACTTCCACAAGTTTCATAAGAAGGTGCCTTTACCATCCTGGGCAGTCCCTGGGCTTCAATTCAGCTGCATGGAGTCAATAACAGTGCAGAACAAACTGAAGCCCCTCAGCGGATATCTAGCAAACTTATCCTCAGTCGTCTTAAGGAACAGTGTTTTTTTTGTTTTTTTTTAATATACTATTCAAATCTATTTTTTATCATGATTTATAGTTTTAAAAAAATATGACATTCACACACAAAGATTTGCAACTGTCCCACATTCTCACCCCTCTGTCCCCGTCTCTGTTTCAACTATCTGCCAAGTTTCCTAAGTTTGGCAATTTGCTAAATCTTCCCCCTAGATTTTAGTTCTAAACATTCAGAAGTAGGCCCTGTCTTTGAGTCTTAATCAAATAACTGCAGCACCCTCAGTGTAGGTGGTGAGAAGCAAAGGATCTTTACGCAGGACAAGTAAACAATCAGAGGTCTCCACACCTTGAAAAAAAGTACTTGAGTATACATAAGATTATCCATTAACTTCCTATTCACCAATGGTCATCACAGTATATAAAACCATTGTGATATGCTTGGCAGGCCTTTATTCTTCAGATGTGATTCTGTTAGAAGTTTTGCGTCTCTTACCCTTAGCAACTTTCTTTCAGTTGTATTCAAGCCTTCCAATGTTTGGTCCAGCAGTCCCGGGAGCATCATATCAGGGCCTTCTGATATGGGTTACCCCAATACCTCTTTAAGATATCTCAGGACTTCCTTCCAGAACTCCTAAGTGCCCCACAAAGTATGTAAACAAGAAGCTTTATTTTTATCACATCTCTAACCTCTAAATGATATACATTTGATGCAGTCTTGCCAGGGTAAAATACTAACGATAAAACATCTTATACGTCACTTCCCTACAGGAGATCCTCCTATAAAGTTGGGGCTAGTGCATCACAGCATTTCCTGCTCATAAGTCAGGATTTCTCTACTCTGTAGATATGCTGATCTAGTTTGAAATTCCCATTTGGCACTGCAAGTGCCAATGCTCAAAACTTTATACATGACTAATGCTAGCCCTCTGAAGTACAGGCGAGTCTCAGTGAACTGTACTGGGAGTGTTAATTTCCACATAACTGCATCTCTGATGGCGAGTGAGGGAGGAGGAATAAAACCCAGTGCCCGATTTGGAGAAAGAGCAACCTGCTTAAACATGTAAGACGGTGTCCGACATTCTCCTTCCCCTATCATCTAAAGTCCATCACCTGAAGTTATTCATCACGTGGGCTGGAGTAAAGTGAGGAATGTTATGTATCAGAGTCTTTGGTGATGGGATTTATTTAAGTCCTCCACCCACGTCCCCCTTTTGCTAATTAGATATTAATAAAACGTTTTTTATCGGGGTAGCAAAGTATGCAAACTATCAAGCCTACAAAGCTTTTGTTATGCTAGAACTCAAAGATCCACCACTACCGTTCAATCCATCTAGATCCATTTAATTTTGAACTTTATAACTTCAGTATGTCAGGACATAATGGGTCATCCCCTAACTCTCCTTCTTATAATATCAGTATGTTTTTGCTGATCTTTGATCTACCTCAATTTCCCTTCTAAAGATCTTAAATCTGTCTCCCGTATCAGAATGGTCCAAGACTAGAAAAGATACAAGAGCCTGGGAAGGAAAGAATTTATTCACATTTATGCTACATACTAAGAATACACATTGTGTGCCATCTGCCCAGGTGCACCCGTATATTCTTTCATACTATTGGTCCGTTTTCCCCATTACACCCTCCAACCAAATCGTCAAGCGAAGACCAAGTAATCTGTTTGCCCTTGTTACTGGGCAAAAACAGCTGAGCGCCCACAACCCTCCTACTGCATCTTGGGTCATTGACAGGTTCATTAGCTCTGGAATTTGTCTGTTTACCTATAAACCAAACACGTCTTCAAAAGTGTCTAAGCTTTGCCTCCATGGTAGAATCAATGTCTCTGGTATGTCATTCTGGTTATGTTCACTATCATGCATTAATAATGAATATTAATAGTAGTAAGATATACATCTTTGCACCATTTTGATGATAGCCGTATATAAGTATTGTATCTACACCACATTCGGAACATGTATGATGATGGTTGAGGTTTCAGTTTGGACTCACGATAATCGTTTCCCTGCGGGCACAAGTGGCTAATGTCTAAAATTCATGGGAAAGAGGACTGATGCATATGTTAACGGTGTGAACAAGCAGCAAATGGTTAAATTTGTGCAACTTATTAGTATTAGGTATTCCGTTCACCCAAGATGGTGGACCATGGTTAGCAGTCTAGTGTTGCAGAGGCAACTAAGTAGATATTCCAGATGTTTGCCACATCACTGTAGCTCTCCACACTTCAATGGTGCCAAACAGAATAGGATTAGCCCCCACTGCATTCTTGTTGATGGTAAGGGTGTGGGTTATAAGTGATTTTTACCTCAAGCCCATTTGAATGAGCTACTCCAATACTGTCTTATTTGTCTTCAAATAAATTAAAATGACAATTTGGGCTATTTTGCCGCAATATTGGTACTGGTTCGATCTGTATGGGACCAGCTTCGTCGTGTTTGGTATGAAGATGATTGGTACTGGTTCTTAAAGAATACGCACTGGTTGTGTTGGACCTCTCACCAATTATATGAGTAATGGTATTCGCACTTCGCATATAGGAGGAGGAGTTTCACTGTGTACTGTTGTGACATACTGCGCCTTCCTAACTCAAAGTCCCGCTGTCTCACCCTTTCTGATCGTCTTTTCTTGTGCTCATAAACGACCAATGCAAATACAGACACTGAGTTGTGATGAACTTGCACGATGATGTTCATTGCCTTTTATTATACATAGTTTGAATACCTGGTGTTTCCTTCTGTTAGACAAGTTAACTCATTGATTGCTTAATGGAAGTGTGCAGTATATAAAAGAACACAACTTGGAATCCATGTTCTTTGTATATATAATCACCACTGGAGCACTGTTTGGTCTGCACTGTGATTACTTATTTTATTGATTGGTACACTTGATTGGAGTCAAAACATTGCAAGAAGCGAAGTGTAACAGTCCTGTGTTTTGGCTTCTTTGTAATTAATGTTGGCAGGATGAATAGGTATGAGTACCTCTGCGTTCCTTCAAAGACACATAAGAAAGTACCACTTTTAATTGAGTCCCAGAGGACAACTGGTATATAATTACACAACCCCTCCAGGGAACACTCCAATGGTGGTGGGAGAACTGGGCATCAAAATAACTCGTCAATATCTCCTATGATGCCACTCTCATCTAACAACCTTCTCCCTGGGGGGATTGCATAAATTACTCCCATCTAAGATATTCTTCTGCAAAAGCAGGGTCTTCCCCCAACCACACCCCATAGTTTCTGTTTTGTTTTATTGCGGTATCCCCTTCAGCTACATAGACTACTCCTCATCCCTTCTGGGGGGGCGAGTATGCACCCCCATTCTCTATGCCCCAGTTGCTCAACTATGTTTCTCCCTTCACATCAGACCATAGCGCTCGCTGCAAGGTTTGAGCCCAGACAGTCACATGTGCCATGATGGCGTCAGGCAGATGGTAGAAGCATCGGACCAACAAACTGTTCAGCCTCACCCTCTAGAAGCACAAGTGAGCAAGCCTTCAAGCACTTAACTGCATCTCTGAGTCTTTCAGTCTGGGTATGGGTCTCAGTGAAGTCTACTTCGTATCCTCGACGCTTCACCATCCTGAGTGGAAGTTCAGTAAAATATTTTGAACTGACAGCATTTGCTTCTCACAGAATGAAAAAATGACAAATGATCTGGGACTGTAGATGCTGTTCAAATGTGAAAGAAAACAAACGTTTCTGATTTTGTGACAGTTCACCATCACAGTATCTAAAGAACTAGGGATCTTACAACCTTTGCAACTCGAAGGAAAGAGAAGGAGAATGTATGTATGCCTGGGTGTATATCAAATTACACAATTGCAAAAGATGGTTCTGACATAGAACCCTCTTGCAAAGTGTGAAAAGCCATAGTGCGCATTAAGATAGTACATCATCATTGTTCTTGGGAAGACCATTCTAAGCAGCAAATAAGGTTAAGAACTTGGGAGCGATCAATCATTTTGACAGGACCAAGTAATGCAGGCCTAGATGGTGATCACAACAATTGTTTCGTCAGATTGACCCAAGACTCACAATTGGATTTAAAGATGTCTGCATTTATAAAAGGAGAGAGTGAAAAGTGGAAATCATTGCACTAACTTACGCAATGGCCTCCACACTGGCATATACAAGAGGTGAGAATTCCATGGCTGCAGAGGACACAAAATGGTGATACTCCTTTATAACCTTCCTCAGGATTTGGAACAGGATTCTGAGACCTACAAAGAACTATGTTGGTTACCGGGCTCAGCAAAGATGCTCAATAAACGATCCAGATTCCCATTCAAATTTCTTCATGACTTTGCACAATGATCTGCAGCTTTTGTTTTGCAGAGGTGTGATTTTGCCAATGCACTGGAAGTCCCGTCCATCCTGTTCTATAATCTAAAAGCAAACAAGTGTTGTCAATTTTAAGTGAAGTCTAGAATACCAACCCTTCAAGAAAGTGAACTATCTAATCCTAATGAGCCACCAACTCTGGAATACCACAGTTAAAATTACCTTGAAAACTCTGCCATAGTACAGAAGCTGATGGAAAAATCAACCGCTAAGAAAGAAGCTCTTACATTTTCTAACAGGTAAGTATCTTACAATTCTTAGATTTTTTTTTTATTTCTTCTCCTGCTTTGTCTTTTGAGTCAGTGTGTGAAGGGTGGGTATTAGAAGGCTGAAAGTATGACAGATAACCAGTTCTTCAGACATTTGCAACTGTGCTGTCACATACATAAAAAGTAAGCTTTCATTGGTCAAACTATATCAGAGTCAAACTAGACTTTTTCTCTGCTTCTTTGTGGGCAGACGCTAACCTCAGACTCACATGCAAAGAGAAAGGGGTGGAACAGATGGAAGGAAAGCAAAGCAATTGGAAGCATCTGCAAGAATAGGGAGATCAGGGTGGATGGTTATGTTTGATTTCCATTATTTTCCCAGGGCGATTCATATCTGTTAGATATAAGAGAAAACACAGCAAAATATCCTGTTCTCCCCGTTTACAACCCTACATCAGCTCCTAGATCTCATGCATGTTAGTGCAGCAACTATCCCCCAACAAAGCATGAAGGAAAACTATTGGTCAAGACTGAGTTATTTGTGTGTTTTTCTTCTAAGTTCACTTTCAAGGAGATCACTAGCATACAAATTTTCAAGAAATGACATGGTAATTTGGTGTAGTTTTTGGTAATCTATGGTGAACCTCTTTCTACAGGGATGAATCAGTGCTTCAATGCATCATGTACCATAATGTGCAGGAGGACTGGATCATAGATTCTGTTGTCTCTGACAACGATGGAATATTCTCTTTTACAGTTAAGTTGACAGATCGTATACATTGGCCTTATTAGTCCTGGCCTCTTGATATACCTCCGTAAAAAATTGTTCTCCAGAGATTTTCGTTTTTGATTTGTGTTTCTGTATTATGAGAGAAGTAATTTAGTTTGGGTAGACATTGCTAATCTGGACCTATGTTTTCTGGATAACATTTTAAAAAATGGCAGATGTGCTGCAGTGATGATGTAATATTTCAGGAACCATGAGACCTATATACTTCATTGTGGTGTCAAAACACATTTTCTAAAATGGCGGCTCTATAATGACATGTTTTAGCCATCATATGGGTAATTTATTTTAATATTGTTTTTGTTTCAGGTTTTCAAATGATTCAAATTTGTAAACATGAGCTGAACAGGTGGTAGCAGAGGATCTTTACCTCCAGAGTGTTGATAACCACAAAATCTGAAGACTCCTACAAAGAAAAATTAGTCATATGCCAAACTAATCCAATAGAAAAGCGAATATCAACTGCGGCTGGGCAGAAGAGTTCGAGATGCTGCAGAATTACTGCAAGACGAAGTTCACAAAAGATTGAAACTTATGGGTGAAGAGGATCAAATGGTTTATCATTGTAACAAGTCATATAGAATGGAAAAAAGCCTGGAAATATTGTCAAAAAAAGCAGAAACCAGTGAATCGCAACACGATTCAGAGTCTTCTGAGAAAGCAACAACAACCAAACCCAATGCCCATCCACATATAAGATCGATGGCTACCCCTCGTCCACCTCCAGCAACTGATCAGAAAGCACAGAATCTTCAAAGTGTTATCTGTGGTTTAGCCAGAACAAAGGCTAAAGGGACTGAGGAAACTACAGAGTAGGTAGTTTCTTCCAAGATGAAGATTTCAGCCGAGGAGCTGATCTAAATAAAGAGGTGAATGTATTTGTAGCGCATTTGTATGCTCACCCAAACTGCATGTGTGCATACACTCGAAAATATGAATGTACAATGATCTACAAGCAGCGAAGTAACTGCCAGCCTTTAATTAAGCTTGCACTCCTTGAAAAAGCAAATGTAGTTTTAAAGCTACTCTTAAGTGCTGGCTACTGGTTCACACTCAGTGAGATCAGAGAAATAATGGTCAACATTGATGAAACTGTACTGATCCATAATAGTGAAATTAAGAGTTTCCTTGTAAGAATGTACGATGGAATTTGTTTTTGCCAGTCTAACAAAAAGAATAAGGCACTTATGGTGTTCAGATGATTTGACTCCTGAAGTTCTTAGTGCCTAAATAAGATCACAGGATGCAGTAAAATCAGCAGGAACACTTTTAAGAAACGGACTGAAAGAATTCAATACTGGACTTAATGACAAGGAAAATGTTACTTACCAGTAGACATCTGTTCGTGGCATGTAGTGCTGTAAATTCACATGCTGTGCATAAGCTCGCCATCTAGTGTTGGGTTCAGAGTAGTACAACTTGTTTTTGTTTGAAGAAATTGTTTGAGTCACGGGATCGAGTGACTCCTCCCGTTAGGAATACTGTGCATGGGCATCTGTTAGATTGTTTCTCCCCGGGTGGGAGAGTGAAATAGTGAAAAATAGATAGGATAGAATAGACGTCCATGCAATGTATTTGCATATGTACATTATTTATATACAACACTAAATTGCAACTTCTACACATCCTGGTAGGAGGGAGGTTGCATGTGAATTTACAGCACTATATGCCACAAACGGATGTCTACTGGTAAGTAACATTTTACGTTCAATGGCATATTTAGCTGTAGATACACATGCTGTGCATAGACTGTAAAGCAGTCCCTCCATAAGGCGGGGGCTGGTGTGCAGGGGTTGCTATAGTTTGAAAAAGTGTTTTAAGTACAGTTTGTCCAACATTTGCTTGTTGTCTTGCAAAGACGTCTACACAATAATGTTTTGTAAATTTGTGTGGTTTAGACCATGTTGCTGCTTTACAAATATCTGCTATAGGTATGTTACCTAAAAATGCCATAGATTCACAGTTTTTCCTAGTGGAATGTGTTCTAGGTGGTACAGGTAATTGTCGCTTCACTTTAGTATAGCAAGTCTGAATGCATTTGACTACCCATCTGACTATAGTTGTTTTACATATAGGATCTCCTTTGTGTGGTAAGGAGAAAGCCACAAAAAGCTCTTTTGTTTTCTGAAAATGTTTTGTTCTATCTATATAGTACATAAGAGCTCTTTTAACATCTAGAGTATGTATAGCTCTTTCTGCTATGGAATCTAGATGTGGGAAGAAAACTGGTAATTATATTGTTTGATTAATATAAAATTGCGAAATTACTTTTGGATTTGTTCTTACCACAATTGTTTCTTTATGAACTTTAAAGAAAGGTTCTTCCAAAGTTAAAGCCTGGAGCTCACTGAAACATCTAAGGGAGGTGATAGCAATTAAAAAGGTTACTTTCAATGAAAGGAATTGTAGGGGGAAGGAGTGAAGTGGCTCAAACAGTGGAATCATGAGTCTTGTGAGTACAATGTTAAGATTTCAAGATGGTGCTGGGGGAATTCTTGGTGGAATTATTATTTTTAGTTCATCCATAAATGCTTTGATAACTGGAATTTTAAACAAAGGAATATGTTGTCTAGTTTGAAAATTTGCAGCCATAGTAGCTAAATGTAAACTAGTAGATGTGAAAGCTAAATTGGCTTTTTGTAAGTGTAATAAATATAGTAAAATGTCTTGTACTGTTGGCTTGAGAGGGTCAATGTTTTTTGTTTGGGAATAAAAAACAAAACGTTTCCATTTTGCTGCATAGCATTATCTAGTTGTAGGTTTGCTTGCTTGTTTAGGGATAGCCATACATTCCTGTGGTAACTGTAAATATCAAAATTCTATGACTTCAGGAGCCTTAACGCTAGGTTGAGTGATTTGGGATTTGGATGTTGTATTTGTCTCTGTTTTTGTGTCAGGGGATCTGGTCTGTTGGGACGTTTTTGATGAGGAACAACTGAGAGTTTCACAAGTACTGTATACCATGGTTGATGTGCCCATTTAGGGGCCAAGAAGATCATGTTGAGGGAAGATGGTTTCATCTTCCGGACTAGAAATGATAAGAGTGGGAGAGGGGGAAAAGCATAAGCAAATATCCCTGACCAACTCATCCATAGAGCAATCATCTTTGACTAAGGGTGGGGACCTGGAGGCAAAGTTTTGGCATTTTTTGTTTTACTATGTTGCGAACAGATCTATTTGAGGTGTTCCCCACTTTTTGAAGTACTGTTGAAGGACTTGTGGGTGGAGTTCCAACTAAAGTGTTTGCTACTGCATCCTACTTAGTAAGTCTGCTAAGTGGTTGTCTGTCTCTGGGAGATATTGTGCCACTATATGAATGTGGTGATGAAGCTCCCACTTCCATATGGTTTGTGTGAAATGGGACAGTTGATGAGAATGTGTGCCCCCTGTTTTTGAAGATAGTACATGGTTGTCAAGTTGTCTGTGCGTATCAATACTGGCTTGTGTTGCAAATGTGAAACAAATGCTTTTATTGCCAAGAATATTGCTTGCAGTACCAGGTAATAGATATGAAGAGGCCGATGAGTATCGTCCATATCCCCTAAATTGTGAGGATGAGGAGACGAGCTCCCCAATCTGTTTGGTGCATTGGTTGTGAGAGTGATCGGAGGCATAGGGTCTACAGTGGGCTGCCCTTTCATAAGATTTGTGATATTTCACCAATGTAGAGAGATGAGTCTGGCGGTCCAACAACACTAGATCTTCCATCTGACCCTGTGCCTCAGACCATTGACGAGAAATACATTGTTGAAGAGGACGCATATGAAGTCTGGCATGAGGCACTATGGCAATGCAAGTGTCATTATTCCTAACAGTTTCATAACAGTTCTTACTGTGTATGCTGGGTTCTGTTTTAATGTAGCAATTACTGTCTGAAAAGTGTGGCCCCGGTTTGGGTTGGGAAATGCTATTCCTAATTGTGTATTGAGAATAGCTCCCACATAGGGTTATATTTGGAGAGATTGCAGATGAGATTTGATGTAGTTTATGGTGAACCCCAAAGAGTGTAGGAGACTAATTGTAGTTTTAGTGTGTTTTTGGCACTGTGTGAATGAATTGGCTTTGATGAGCCAATCGTCCAAATAGGGGAACACATGAATTTGTTTTCTTCTGAGATGTGCTGCAACCACTGCAAGGCATTTTGTGAATATTCTGGGAGTGGCTGTGACTCCGAATGGTAATACTTTGAATTGGTAATGCTTTCCTGCCACTATAAATCTTATGTATTTGGGGTGTGCGGGTTGAATGGGAAAGTGAAAGCATCCTTTAGATGTAATGCTGTCATGAAGTCGTCTAGTTGTAATAGAGGAATAACATCCTGAAGAGTGACCATATGAAAATGTTCTGATAGGATGTAGTGGTTTAAGGGTCTGAGATCTAATATTTGTCTGAGAGACCTGCCTTTTTTGGGAATTAGAAAATACAGGGAGTAAACTCCTGTTCCTTGGTACTGTAATGGTACTGGTTTTATAGCCCCATTTAGAAGAAAGGAATGTACTTCCTCTTAGAGAAGGGTGAGATCATCTTCTGAGAGTCTGAGTACGAGGGTGTATATTTGGTGGAGAGGAAATGAGCTCCGGACAATAACCATTTTGGATAATATGGAGTACCCATTGATCGTTGACCTGTGGTAATTTGAGTCCATTGAGGGTAAAAGTTGTAACCTTCCACCTACAGGAGTGGTGCGTGTTAGTATTGTTTTTTTTAAGTCATTGTTTAGTGACATATGAGGAACCTCTAGATGTATATGGTTTTCCTCTTCTCTTATAATTGTTTCCTGTATATGATCCTCTAAAGTAACCCTCTATTGAGATGTGGGTTTAGTTTGATTTGTGGAATTTTCTTGAAATTATGATCTAAATCCTCTGGTAAACCCTGCACAACAAAAATTACCCGTCTGTGTACTGGCTTGTAAAGCTCCCATAGCTTTGGCAGTATGATTATCTTTATTTAATTTTTCAAGTGTGGTATCCACTTGTGAACCAAATAAATGTTCTTTATCAAAAGTCATGTTTAAAACTGCCTGTTGTACCTCCTGTTTAAACCCTGAGCATCTGAGCCAGGCATGGCGCCTTATGATGACACTTGTGTTAATACTGCATGCTGCTTTATCAGCAGCATCAAGTGCACATCTAATGGTGTTGTTGGAAATTGTTTGCCCCTCATTTACAATTTCTACCTCTCTTTTAAGATGTTCTTCTGGTAGGTATTGTAAAATTTACTCCATAGCATCCCAGTAAGCTCGGTCATATCTGGATAGTAAAGCTTGTGCATTTGCAATTCGCCAGTGATTGGCTGTTTGGGATGCCATTCTTTTTCCTACGGCATCACATTTTTTACTCTTTATGAGGAGGAGGTGTGTCTCCTGTTGACTGGCTATTAGCCCTTTTGCGTGCAATAGGGGCAACAATAGAGTCTGGAGGGATTTGTATTCTTAAATATAAAGGATCAGTGGGTGCAGCCTTGTACTTTTTATCAACTCTGGGAGTGATAACACTTACTCTAACAGGCTCTTTAAATATTTCTTCTGCATGTCTTCCTCTATTGGAACAGTGTACATATGTACATCGTGAAATCCTGCTGCTCTAGCTATAACCTGTTGGTATGATGTGGAATCCTCAGGTGGTGAGGGTCTAGCTGAGTAAAGATCCGGATCATTTGGTGTAATAGGATTCGGATCATACTCATTCCATGGGTCCTGTTCATCTGAAGTATCCCCTATATCCTGAGACCCATCAGGTGGTTAACTGGGTGGTGTGAAACCTGAAGAAGGGGGAGATGTTGGTGGAGGAGTATGTTGTGGAGAAGTAGGTAAAGATGGCGAAGTTTTAGTACAAAAAAGAATTTTCGTTGGTAGTGTTATTTGGAGGTGTAGAGGAATCAAGACTCTCTTGGAAAGTTAATTTCCTTTTTAAAGGTGGCGGAGGTGATGTTATAATCCAGTATGAATCAAAAATTGCACACACGATTCCAAAAAAAGAGAGAGTTCCTTTTAGACCGATAAGTTCTGCATACCAAGGAAAAGATTGTTCTTTTGAAGCACGAGCCCTCACTCACCTACCGGTGACATGCTTCATCATAGGGCTGTGCTCCTCGTCAGGCTGGCGCTGCAATGCCTGACGGGCCCCACGTGGGGGCTCTTTGCCGGAGATCTTTAGGAAGAAAATGCACAACCGGTCAAAAGAATTCGAGGATTGGTATAATAATGGTTAAAAATGCCTAGAGGTAGGGTATGATCATAGATTTAATTCAATGTTAGTACCTCTGGCAAGATTAAAAACAATAAATAGAGATATAGTAAAATAATGTCTACACTCCCCATAAAAAAAGAATTTCCTATTACAGCTACTAACTCTCACATTGGGGAGTAGTAAACATGAAACAAGTACACACAGGACCCCCTGTGTTACTCTACATCATAGGTCAACATGTTTCTCGCTAATTTATGGTCAATAAATGATCTTACGCGATTCGTCAGGACCTTAAAGACGTACCTAATCCTTTAAATACTTGGACATCCCATATTAGGGAGAACAAAGCCCACAAAAAATTAAATGTAGGGCCTCATCGGGGAGAGCATCTAATTGAAGCAATCCACTTTGATTTGTCAGCGGAGCCAACCTATCCGGGTGACCTACTTTCATCGAAGTTCCCCTAATATGGGATGTCCAAGTATTTAAAGGATTAGGTACGTCTTTAAGGTCCTGACGAATCGCGTAAGATCATTTATTGACCATAAATTAGCAAAATCAAACTGTTACAAACTACAGTTCTTGAGTTTAAACAGTAGCCGGCAACATTGACCGCCTTGTTGATATAAGAGAAGAAGTGGAAGACAATCCCATGAACAGACAAGCTTATGCTGTGCAAATGCACTGTCTTTTCTAAATCATGTTTTATGAATGACATCACGGCAAACGGAAAAATCCACTACACATGATGACTTCTAATGCAATCTATGACAAGTGCAAAAGTAGGGAGCTAATCACTTCAATGAAGAGGACTGGTGTATCAACAAGTTATAATGACCTAGTATGGAGCAGGAACTTGTTAGCAGCTCATGCTGTAAAATAATTTGACTCCAACAGCACGCCACTTACAGTCACTTTACCATGAAAGCATTTACAGCTTCTGCCATTGGCAATTTTGATTTTGAAGACAACTCTTCTTTATTTGGAACATCCAACACACACAATACTGCCATGGTGCTTTTTTCAAAACCGTACCAATGAAGTAGCTGCTGGAAAACAAGCTGTCAGCTGCAGGCATAAACAAATGAAGCTGCAAATGTATAATACAACTGCCTTACCATACATGATTGATTTGATTAATTGAACATGTGCCAAATCAACTCAAGCCATCAACACTTCTCCAGTCTACCAGAAAGTTTTAAAGTGACTGGCGACATGGCTCTGTAACTGATGCTGCGACCTGCAAAGCTGATTTAACTGAATGTATCATATTGCTTATTCAGTGCGGACTGAAAGATGAAGAAAAGCCAGTTCCTCTGTGGAATAGAATTCATGCTCTGATCTCCCAGAATATCACCCCACTGAAGAAAGTTGGGTTTTTAACCAGCGTTAAAAATGGGGTCTCGAGTTGGCAGAGTATACACCCTTGTCCAAGTGCAGACCACTACCCTAGTCAGGGTGAGTCACAACACAACCAAATTATCCTTTGCTCCTCTGGTAGCTTGGGACTGAGCAGTTAGGCTTAACTTAGAAGGCAAAATGTAAAGTATTTGTGCAATAAATCATACAGTAAACATTGAAAACACCACAAAAATACACCACACAGTTTTGGAAAAATAAACAATATTTATCTGAATAAAATAAAGTCAAAACAACAATGATCCAATACGCACAAGTTGAAATATCACTTTTAAAAGGTTTAAAAGAGTCTAAATTCTTAGAAATCAATAGTGGTTCTTTGTAACATACACTAACTGGGATGCATAAAAAATAATGATGCACAGGGACCGCAGAGGAGGATATGTGTGGAAAAATAAAGTGTTGCTTCGGATTTTCCAGCGCAGCACAGACAATGTGTTATTTTTTTCCACGCTGCAAGGGATTGTGTCTTTCTTTAGGCACGCAGTCTTGGTTCCTCATCGCGAAGCAGGGATAATTTGACGCCAAGGGATGATGCGTTGAAAACATCTGACGCGCTGGTAGAAGGCCAGGCGTTGCGTCGATCCTGTAGGCGATGAGTCGTATTTTCCATCTCAAAGGAGACACTGCATAGAATTTCCAGTCAGTGCCACATCATTCCAGTCTACAGTGCGGCGATTTTTCAGCTGCGATGCATGCTTTGCATCGATTTCTGCAGGTGTTGCGTCGAATTTCAATGTACAAGGATTTTCCTGAAAAGGTGAAGTCTTTGTTGGTGCTGAGACTTCAAAAAAACATGACGCAAGCTCAAGCCAAGCCCTTGGAGAGCACTTCAGGAAGAAGGCAGAGTCCTTCAAGCAGAGTCATAGGCCAGCAAGGCAGCAGGACAACAAGCAGGGCAGCAGGGGATGAGTGAAGGGGTAGGTCCAGAAGTGTCTGATTTGGTGGGGTCAGAGACCCAGTTTACATACGCAAAAATGCCTTTGAAGTGGGGGAAACTTCAAAGAGTGGTTCTGAAGTGCACAAGTTCCCCTTTCAGCCCAGTCCTGTCTGCCAGGATCCCTGTGGGGGTTATCAGTCCTTTGTGTGAGGGCAGGCCACTGGCCTTTGAAATATAAGTGTGCGCCCCTCCACCTTTCCTGCCCAGGAAGACCCATTCACTATGCAGATGAATGCAGATGTGACTGAGTGTCCTGTATTTATGGTTGTCTGGGTAGAATGCACAAGGGGAGCTGTCAACCTGCACAGATCAGACGTGAATTGGAGACAGACTGTAAAGCCCTTATGGCAGTAAGTGTAGAGAAAGTCCTACTTTTTAAAAGTGGCATTTCTAAAATAGTAATATTAAATCCAACTTCACCATCAAGCAGGATTTTTCTATTACCATTCTGGCAATACTAAACATGACCGGGCCACTCCTTCCAGATCAGAATCCACCACTTTAAAGTATATGAGGGCAGTTCTAATGCTAGTCTATGAGAGAGGTAGGCCTCTCAGTAGTGGAAATCGAATTTATGAGTTTTTCACTACCAGGACATGCAAAACACATAAGTACATGTCATACCTTTAACCTAAATAGCACCCTCCCTATGGGTTACCTAGGGCCTACCTTAGGGGTGACATATGTAGAAAAAGGGGAGTGTAAGGGTTGGCAAGTACTTTTAAATGCTAAGTTGAAGTGGCAGTGAAACTGCACACACAGGCCTTGCAACGGCAGGTGTGAGACATGGGTAAAGGACTACTTATGTGGGTGGCATAATCCGTGCTGCAGGCCCACTAGTAGCATTTAATTTACAGGCCCTGGGCACATGTAGTGCACTTTTCTAGGGATTTACAGGTAAATTAAATATGCCAATTGGGTAGGAACCAATGTTAACATGTTTAGGGGAGAGAGCATATGCACTTTAGCACTAGACAGAAGTGGTAAAGTGCGCAGTCCTAAAACCAGTAAAAACAGGGTCATAAAAAGGAGGGAGGCAGGCAAAAAGCTGGGGTTGACCACCCTAAGGCTGTCAGGTCTAACAATGAGTAAAACCATCTCCAGTCACAAACTATGCAACAGTATACACAGCTCTTAAAAAAAAAAAAAAAAAAAAAAAAAAAAAAGAAGTCGTCAAAAATTTGCATGATCAGCTTGAAGACCAGTCTATCCTCCACTATTCTGAGATGAAGGTGGTTTCCGTATTGTAGCTGACATTTTTATGAGCAATATAGTAGAATATGATGATCTTTATCCAATGTTGGGTGTTTCCACATGATAAAAGTTGGGTTGCAGTGTGCAGGAAATTATCTCAGTGGATGTGGCATAGACGATGCACTTATTGAGGCTGAAGTCTTTGAAAGCAAAACTGTCCAGACAGTACTGAGCCGAACTCATTATGCTTGTTTGTTACAAGGTATGCTCATCATATCTGAGGCTACAGAGACATTGCGTTGGAATGCTTTCTGGAACAAGAACGACAAATTAGGGTTTGCATATTTTATCTCAGAAGTGAACAAGGCACGGGGGTGCACTTCATTCAAAGACAGAACGCAAAGCTAGGCAATGTTCAATACACTCATTCCAAGGTAAGAAAACCGATTGTAGAGTTTGTCAAAGAATGTGAAGAAAAATAAGAACTTTGCAAGTACAATGGAAATGTTTTACACTTGATAGCTCTAGTGAAAAACTTGGTACATGCTGATCGGGAACGTAATTGAAAGCGGCATGTGAAGACTGTGGAGTCACTGATTACTGTGCTTCACGAATTCATTCGCACAAAGTACCTGAGATATGGGTTCTGGTATTTGAAATGAGTGAAGAAGTTAGAGGTGGAAAAACCGTAGCTCTACAAAAAATTAATCTAAAGACATTTTCTGGTGTTAGACAGAGAGGTAAGGTTCAATGCTGTGACTCCAGATATGAAACTGGAACAGACAATCCAGAGATCACAGAAAAGCTTCAAGTGAATTGTTGGTCAGACACGTAAAAGGGAATATGTTGCTCAACGGCAGCTAGTTCACCATGAAGTACTTTCTATTTGCAATGTTTTCAGAGAGATGGTAAATTCATAATAAATGGACCATTGTGTAACTATTCCTCACAACGAACTTGTGGGAAAGCGAGGGGAACATTTTAATTAACATTTTGACAGCCTTCTTCATTTCTTGCAAGGGCACCCCTTTGAAATGAGTCTAAGCGATGTCCTGGAACATGGATCGAAACTATACGCAAAACTGAAGCAGGAGAGATTGTATTGAAAGAGAAAAAGCTAACATAATCACTCAACCTAAACTTCCACACTTTAATTTTCATAGTAGCAGTTTCGTCCAACCAGCCACTACAAAACAGGTTACAAAAAAATAACTTTCTCAAGCACATAGAGAGGTGGACGGAGCAAAAGAAAGGGGTGAATTTATCAAGGGCATTCCTGTCACATGAGCTTCTTCCAACACACACATTTTTTGATGGAGATGCTGCAACCAAACCAGTGAAGCACAAACTTATACAAGAGCTCGAAAAAACCTTTCTTCTGAAGAATTTCAATTCAAAAAGGTGTCCTCATTGAAAATTGCTGTTGTTGAATGGTCAAGATTTCATCCATGCAAAACTTCAAAGAGGTTGTTCTACAGATTTCAAAGTGAGTGTACACCTTTGAAGAACTGCATGTTGGCCTGGCAGTTCGGGCTGGACTGTTCCCATAGGGAACAGGGTCAAGACTGATTTGCATATGGCTGGGTCCAAAGTGGAATGGCATGGTGAGCAAAACAACTGATGGATTAAACCCAGATCTGTGACTGGGGTGGGGGTGACTGGTGGTGAATGTTTGCTTTGGTCTACATTCTGTCCATCAACTGTTCATTTTTGCATTTGTTGCCCCAAGTGGGAAGGGTATGCCCAGACTTGGGTCCCGTGCTCACTATGCCACCAGATTCAAGCTAGCCTGGCTGAAGAGGGGTGATACCCCGAAACCGGTCCCAGGATGCTTGTTTCTGGTCCAGGGAAGATCTGGCCTGGCAGTTAAGGCTTGTTACTATGGAGAACAGGGTCAAGACTGATTTGCATATGGCTGGGTCCAAACTCGGGTGGCATGGTGAGCAAAATAATTGATGGATTTAACCCAGATCTGTGACTGGGGGTTAATGTTTGATTGGTTCCACATTCCGTCCATCGTTTGTGTTTGTTTAATTACAAGGCAGACTGAAGTTTACATCGATCTTCCACTTTATTTCTGGGATTCATCAACAGCTGAGAAAATATACCAGACGAAAATGTGAAATGCAGTGGCACTATCATAGAAGGTTTATTTTGTCTTCCAAGGTGACAGACTGAGTGCAAAGAACACCTTACTAGGCAGTGATGATGGACACTACTGTATACCCTTTTCGATTCTATTTTAATTTGAGTTAAATATTATACACAATTTTTTCTGAAGGCTTATGATAGTAGGCAATCAAATATTAATTGTAATAAAAATAAAATACCTCTACTTCAGATAGTTTTCTAACCACTTCAATCTTTTCCTGAAGGACCCGCCTCAAGGACTCTTTGGCTGTTGTTTCGTAGTTGTGTTTGTCTTCTTGCAAAGCCACAAGCTCCTTTCGTATACCGTCTTCCGTCTGAGTCTAACATATTAAAAAACAATGCATGAGCTTATAAACATTATGGAATGTTTTATTTTGTTAGGTGACTCGTGTTTTTTTAATTAAGTAATGAATTACTCCTAAGAAAACAAAAACTTCAGGTTCAAAATGAAATTAAAAATCAACTGTAAAAATACACCGCCTCTAAGCAATTTGAGCATGTTTACAACAAATAAACATTTCTTGCTAAATTAGGTTGGATTTGGAACAAGCCTGGTCATTTGAAAACAAACTCTACAATGCCTTCATGTTTGTCCACAACCAATCTTGCCTGTTCTATTTTAATGGTATGCATATGTGAATGGCTAAGAGCAGGGAGATTCACGTTTGAAAACAAACTGCACTCAAGATAAAGAACAACAGACTATGAACAAAGATTGGTGGAATTATCTTGAAATGGCACAGTTACAGGTTCAAACCAAATTTGTTACAGTAAAAGTGAGGTCATGCCAAGCATCTTCAACAGAGGTCTTCGACTGTCATTGGATCTAAAGGACGAACAACAGATGCAGTGTCCATTGACCTTAGCAACGCTTCACGTAGAAGCCTCAAACGCCAGCTTTATACCCTTAGTGCAGCCCTACAGCTTAAAGGCGGAGAAGGACATATCAAAGGAAATGAAACAAAAAGTGGAAATGTTTGGTTTACTACAAAGAGGATGCTGGCCAGTAAGCCACTACAAGGAACTGTAGGATGGTCAATCCTACTATTCGTGGGACTAGTATGTGACACAGTGGGTATCCAGGAAAGAGGAACATATGATTGTTCTTAAAAAGAGTAAATTGGTGCTCAAAGAAGTGCAAATAATATTTAATAAAGCTAAGTGCAATATTATTCATTCAGGACAGAAAACCTCTCAAGATAGCACAGAATGGGGAGAGGGAACTGTAAGTGATTAGACAGTAGTTAACATTTCAGATATTATGTCCCGTTTCTTAAAGAGTCTGGTCAGCAGTGCAATGAGCATAGGGAAGGGCAGCAAAAGAAAGGAAAATGTTACTTAGACAATAAGCATCTGTTCATGGCATATAGTGCTATAGATTCACATGCTCTGCATACTCCTGCCATCTAGTGTTGGGTCCGGAGTAGTTAAAGTTGTTTTTCTTTTAAGAAGCGTTTTGACTCACAGGATCGAGTGACTCCTCTTCTCGGTGATAGTGCACACGGGCGTCGACTCCTTTGTAAGATTATTTACCCGCAGGTGGGAGAGAAAAGGAGTGCAGAAGAAGTAAAGAGAAAGATGTATAAATCTATACAAACAATGTAACTCAAACAGCCACATTCGTATGGGGAGGAGCAATGGCGCATGTGAATCTGCAGCACTACATGCCACGAACAGATGCTTACTGGGTAAGTAACATTTTCCGTTCAATGGCATGTGTGTCTGTAGACACACATCCTGTGCATAGACTGTAAAGCAGTCCATCCATAAAAGCCGTGGCTAGACTGTGGGAGCTGCAGTTGACTAGAAAAGTGTTTGTAGCACAGCTTGACTTACAATGGCTTGCTGACGTGCTTATACATCCCCAAAGTAATGTTTTGTGAATGTGTGTGGTGCAGACCATGTAAGCTGCCTAACAAATGCCAGCTATAGGGATGCTTCCAAAGAAAGTCATAGTGGCACCTTTTTTCCTAGTAGAATGTGTTCTAGGAGTAACAGGTAACTGTCTTTGCTCTAGCATAGCATGTCGGTATACACTTAACTACCCATTTTGCTATGCTGTTTTTGTACATTGGACTACCCTTGTGAGGGAGTGAAAAGGCTACAAAGACCTGTTTACTATTCCTAAACTCTTTGGTTCTGTCAATGTAAAACATAGGTGCTCTTAACATCTAGAGTGTGGATACCTCTTTCTGCAACAGAGTCGGGCTGCGGAAAGAAGACTGGTAGCTCCACAGATTAGTTTATATGGAACTGTGAAACCACATTAGGTCTTTATGAATTTGGAAGAAAGTGTCTTCCAAGGTTAGGGCCTGGAGCTAACTGAGCCTGAGTGGTGTGATGGCAACTAAGAAAGCCACCTTCCAATAAAGCTATTGAAAAAGACATGAATGAAGTGGCTCAAAAGGAGGGCCTACTAACCTGATAAGCACAATATTGAGGTTTCAGGATGGTGCACGAGGCACCCTGGGTGGAATGACCGTTTTAAGGCCTTCATTGAACGCTTTAATGACTGGGATTCTGAACCAAGAATTATGTTGTCTGTTCTGTAAATATTTCGCTGTAGCTGCGAGATGTAGGTGAACGGAATTGTAAGCTAAATTTGTTTTTTGTAAATGGAGCAAATATCAAACGAAACAGTGGCATTAATGGGGTCAATACGTATGGTGTTGTCAGTAACAAACAGAATGTTGTCATTTTGCAACACAACATGCTCCAGTTGTGGGTCTATGAGCTTCTCTGAGACTGTCCATACATTCCACAGACAAACACAAGTAACCAAATTCTATGACTTCAGGAGCATTATCGCAAGGTTGAGTGACCCGGGGTCTGGATATCTGATCTGTCCGTGATTTTGAGTGAGAAGGTCGGCCTGTTGGGAAGCTTTTTGAGGGGGAACTTCTGCTAGGTCCAGAAGTGTGGTGAACCATGGCTGACATGCCTAAGAAGGATCCGATCATGGTGAGAGACTTTTGCATGATCCTATGAACCAGAAATGTAATGAGAGGTACAGGTGGAAAAACGTAAACAAATATCCCTGACAATTCATCTATAGAGCGTTGCCCTTAAACAGAGAGTTTGGTTACTTGGAGCTAAGCTTAGGAATTTTGCATTTTCTGCTGTGGCGAATTATCTATCTGTGGAGTTCTCCACTTTGCAAAGTATGTTTGAGGGAGTTGTGGGTGGAGTTCTCATTTGTGGACTTGTTGCGACATTCTGCTGCGCAGGTCCGCAAAGTCGCTGCCCGACCCTGGGAGATACTCTGCCACCAGATGAATGTGGTGGTGGAGAGCCCACTTCCATATTGTCTGAGAGAGTTGTGACAATTGGGACGATCATTCCCCCATTTCTGTGCATAATACATGGCTGTCATCTTGTCCGTGCAGACTAGGGCAACCTTGTGAGATAGGTGATTAAGAAATGCTTTCAGGGCTAGAAATACTGCCTGCAGCTCGAGGTAACTGAGATGTAGGGATTTGGTGAGTGAGATCCTTGCAGCCCTGTACTGTGAGGTCTTGAAGGTGAGCCCCCCATCAGTGATGAATCTGTGGTCAGACTGACCTGAGGCACAGGATCCAAAAATGGCTGCCCTTACAACAGACTGGTGCTGTTACACCATTGCAGAGAGTGGTGAGTACGACAGTCTAACAACACTAGATCTTCCAGGTGACCCTGTGACGGAGAACACAGACGAGACGGACACTGCTGTACGTGACACATGTAGAATCTGGCATGGAGAGCGATAGCAATGCAGGACGCCATCATCCCTAACAGGCGCATAATAGTTCTGATTGTGTATTTGCGATTCTCCTGAAGCTAGGGGAGAACAAACTGAAAAATCTGAACGCGGGCAGGGATGGGGTTTGCTAGCCCCAGCTCTGAATTGAAAAAAACTCCTAGATAGGGCTGTGTCTGAAAGGGCTGGGGGTGCGATTTGGATAAGTTGAGTGAGAAGCCTAGAGAGTGAAGGAGATCCACTGTCAGCTGAGTCTGATATTGGCACTGTGGTAAGGTACTGGCGTTGATGAGCCAGTCATCTGGGTAAGTGACTACATTACAACTAATCTTAAGCATAAAGCAAATACTTTACTTTCAGATATTTTGGGGTATTTTTCTATGGGTTAACTGTCTCCGAAGTCTGAAACCAACTTTGTTCAACTGATCAGTTAAAATATAACTGTCAGGTCAATTAAATACTTGTTAATCTCAGGAACTGTGGAATGCTTTCTTAACGGAAGATTTTTCTTTATCTCCCCAAAAATTGCAAACAAGAGATTTCCACATCGCTGGTCATCAGAGTGAAAAAAGCGTGCCCCCTTTGAGGCCTTCACCTGACGGAAAGAATTTGTTCCAGTTTATTATGTGACTATGTCAATATTCTGAGTGGAATACAAGGTCTGACCAAATCTTTCACATATCCTAGACCTGTACTATGAACACTGTGCCTAAGTCCTAAAATCGTGAAATTGTGTCACACTCACAAAGGAAGCTATAACAGCTGTGCTCATGTTTTCCTAATGTCTATTTATGTGAGACCAGATATGCTAGAAAGACCAACAAACCATGGCACTTCTATAGCAATTTCTCTGCATGTGCTTCACAAACAATCCAGTATTTTCACTTTAGCCAAACCAATATTTGGGACAATCAAACACTGTGTTGATATGAACAGTCCTCACCAGTGGCCACAGTACCCTGACCCAATAAACTTAGATGCTTAGAACTTTGATAAAATTTGACCTATCAGAAAGAAGGGGTAGAAATTCAGCATTCCAAACATTTAGCTATAATTTGCTACTCGTTCTGCTTAATTTATATTTAATATCCCAGCAGCCCCTGATGTGCCCCCTTGCAACTGTGGAGCAGCAGCAGCTTGTTTCCTAACAAGTAAGAATCAGAGCAGACTCTGTAGTTCTATCTTGAGTGAAGGAGTTGAGGTAGAACTGCAAGGGCATACTAGGATGCCTTGCACTGCTGAGCAAGCATAGCCCATTGGGGGAGGTGGAATGGCATTCAGCATGCTGTTTTCAGACAGGTCCATTACATGATGATTAAAATGTGTTCTCTCTGTAGGCACTGTCATTTGTCTACTTTCATACACAAGACGAGTCTTACTTAAAGTCCAGTCTTGGGAGCTGTTCAAGGGTGCACAGCAGAACAACATACAACACTGTACTGGGCTATGACAGGATTCAAGTAGGCAACCTCTTACTGAGCCCCTATTGGGGCCTACATGAGATTTGTTGCCAGAAACTGGACACCCTCACTCCAAGCCCTGAGTAGTGATGGCATTTGCAGTGAAGGCACTGGGGTAAAATTAAGAAGGAAGACATTTCAAAATGGTATCACTAAGTAATGTAAGCATTCTTCTTAGTGAAGATCATGATTTAAATAGCTTAGAACATAAAGGAAATCAAATTACTCAAATCTGCACTTTCTATTCTGTGGCAGCTGCTGTTCACTTTGTGTGATTTACACCACTCTAAAATAGCTGCTCAAGAGCAGCTCTTTACTTTAGTCCAGCCCATACTTTATGTGCTTTTGCTCATTCTCCTGTTCCCTCTAGAAGCAGCACAAATTCCCAGAGAGCAAGCTGCACAAGGGAGAGATTACAAAGGAGCCCCTCCACGGCTCAGGCAAAAAAGCTTGATGGTGTTTAGTGTGGCGGGAGTTGCTGATGAAATAGTCCTTACCTGATGCTATTCCTATCCACAAGTTATTTTTCAATAAATGTCTTCAATTATAGGGATAACATCTCTAACTCCAAACAAAGAAACACCTTCCTTTATTAACCAGATGTATTGGTTGTCATGAATGATTTCATAAGTGACATCATAAGCAGTGCAATCCAAATCTACATCACCCTATGATCTTACTTATCATTATACTCTTTCTTTTCTCTTGAGCCACCTTTTAGACTCCATGAGGAGTATAGCATGGTGTGTTTTCAATTCACCAGTGTTACAATGTGCCATCCAATATATTCTTAATGGATTTTTCTTCTCTGCTTTCTCTTTTTTTCCAATTTTATCTCTCCCTCTTTCTAGTATGTGTCCTGATGATGATCCTACATTTTAATGGAATCGAAATGCCATTGACTTTCTGATTAAACAAACTCTTGCAGCTATTCTTGTATAGAGGTGTACTCTAAGCAACTTTAAGTGTCACACTTATATGCTGCATAATAATATTTGGGTGTCACTTTTTTGAGCACCGAGCATGTTTTCCTTACTGTCAACTTCTAAAAACAAATCTTCAAACCAATTTTCAGTTTATTTATATGTTATTATTACTTTTAATGCTTATTTTGAATTGTAGATAATTGTCCTTCGAATAAGAAATTCCCCAGGTCACTACTGTTTCCAGATTTACTCTGGTTACTTAATAATAAACAAAAAAAAAACAAAAAAAAAGGAATTCACAATCTTTTGCCAGAAGTATGAATGCAATGGTTTCGGGTTTCCAGGCCTATTTTTGTCAACTCCGGGGACTTTCTGAACTAAATTTGCATACAAGCAAATGTATTTTTTAACGTAGTGGACATAATTGCTTTACACAAATGCTTCATGAGTCACATTTTAATGATGAGAAATGGGAAATAAAGTTGTCCTTAAAACTGCATGCTGAATTAGCAAAACCTTTGTCACTCTTTCAAGTTTCACTTTTTAAAATGTTTATATAGAAATAAAATCACTAATCTTGATTACATTTTTCTAAAAACATTTATAAATAATCAAATCCGATTTTATGACTATTATCGGAAGTGATACATTCTTAAGTTCTGCAAACAAACGTGCATTTATAAATGGGAACAATTGTCAGTAATACAAGCCAAGCTTACAGCCCACAATAACAAGGACTGTGTTCAAATACAGGATTTCTTGCTCATGCAACATATTTGATACACAAGTGAACGGACTTTAGAGGCAAATTGCAGTGCGTGAATTTTTGGACATTTATTGATACAAATTTTTGGCTATATCTGTTTACATGTGAACAATACCAGAAACACTATGTTGGAAAATTGAAATGCATAAATTAAGTAAGACAACGTGTTTGCAAATTAAGCTGCACTCCCAATATTAAGTTATTCATTTATTGTTAACTGCAAACGTTTGGTTTAATCTATCCCTCTAGAGAACCCTTTTGTTGGTAGCCACAAAAAATAAAGGCTTTGAAAAAATAATATGATCAACACCCTATGCCTCTAGTTGATGCCTTACAGGCATAAAATCTTCTTTCCCACAACCATACAAGGCAACTGTAACTTGTAATGAAAGAATTTGTGTTGGTAGTTGAGCCTATTTCCCAGGGGACAAAATAAACAAAACAACGTGGTGCTCTTGAAGCTAAACCCTTGGATATCCAAGGCGCTGAACTACAGAATTCCCGCTCAATGGAGACAGTCAATTCAATGAAGAAGACAGACTACCTGGTTAGAATGGGACTTCAGTCTTTTTAAAGAACCGTTCCCAGGACCTGGTTCTTGAAATCACGGAAATATACTTATAGAAAAGAGAAAAAACACAAAGAACCTTTTAACCTCATCTGTACCTTAGTCACAATTGCTGCAAAATTTATTTGTACACTAATACATTGTAGTTTTCAGGTATAATGGGTAGCTATGGGCCAAATGTATCATTCTTTCCAATATTCATTACCAAATTTCATTTTTTTTGCGAATTGCAATTAAGTAATCGCTATTGGAATGTATGAAACTCCAGGAGTTTCATATAGCGAGTCGCAAGGGCTCGCAGACGGAACCACCACATTAATATTAATGAGGTAGGTCGCAATTTGCGACCAATAGCAAATGGCTACAATCACAGGGACGGTGGCCTACTAGGCTCAGCAGAACACCATGTCTGTGATTGCTTTTAAATAAAGCAATCTTTTTTTTTCCTTTCTTTCTTTTTTTTTTTTTTTTTTAAATGCAGCCCGTTTTCCTTAAAACTTTCTAAAAAAGTACACCAAGTACTCAACTAGACAAAGAAGGAGAATGGACATGATTTAAAACAGGGTGCCATCATTCATGTTGGTGCACACACCGTATTAAAGTGCAAGTGTGAATGCATGAGGAGACAAGGAAGAGTGTTTGAACAATAGAGTTCACTGAACAAAACAATAATTCTAATCCAGCTTCTTCATAGGAATCTGTGCAAAGTGTAAAAAGAAGAGTACATTCAAATGCCTGACAAATTGGCTTAATTAAAAGCCACTTAAAGACAGGGAGTCGTCATCTTGGAACAATGAACACCGAATAGAAGCACTGCTGTAAGAGTTATGTTGGCAGCTACTTAACTGAAAGGAGCAAAAAACAATCAGAGAAGAGATTGTTCCACAAAAACAGAATGTGAAAAGTCAAGAGGTCAGTCAAAACACTTTTCAAAAACAATTTTGCCATTCATTAGATGTACTAGCAAGACAGGCATACACAGTCATGAGAACAAACAAAGTAAAAATCTTAAGATATATAAACAAGATTGAAAAATCATGGATAAACAAGAAACAATCAGGAGAATTAGGCACACACAGTGTTAGAACATTAAGTCTTAAACAAGAGTTTAAAGAAGAACATATATGAAGTTGACACATTTAATGTGTATACTGTCTGTGTCAGCATAAAAATGATACAAAGGCCTGTAAGACATAGCAATGGTCATGAAAGAACATAGTAAATCCAACTGGGAGTCAGCTAAGGTAATTCCATTCATTCAAGTAATTAAGGCCCATGGTTGTTTCACAATCCATTTCGATTTGCATCTTTTAAAAGAGCTCCCGTATATCACTTCCTCTAGGAAGAAGTCTGACATCATCTATCAGTTATCATGTGAGATGATTCAGAGTGGGACCTCTTATAAAATGGGCAACAAGCGGTGCATTTTGGACATGTTGCCTGCTGCGACTCCTGTTGAATAATGCAGTATCTAACTTTTTTAATAGTTACACAGGATTACATGGGAGCTTAATCAAAGACTACATTAGCAGAGTTGCAGCTTGTTTATTCTGGCAATGTGTGTAAAGATGTTATGTTTAAAGATGTTGGTATCCATATTGAGATTACACGCAAAGCAGTTGCAATACTTGAAATGACTGACTTCAGGAGGTAAACTTAGTGAGGAGGCAGAGGTAGCACGTGTGGGTTTCTAGGACACGGCCTTTAACAAGTGGTCATGTGTATTTCTTCATCTTTGAAACAAGAAGAGAAGCAATCCTTAATTAATCCACTGGTTTTAAAAATATTCCAATATTTCTTCACAATACTGGTAACTATGATTGCGGAAGGGCAAAATGTCCTGTCCTACGGTTAAGTAAGGTGTCTTTAGAACAATACCAAGTCTGTTTAAGAGCACAAGAATCCAAATGTTTAAGATAGCCCCTTTCTCCTAATTTAGTAGACAAGGTTTGTGCCTCCCTAAAATAGTCAGACCTCAAACTGCAGTTCTGGCGAATTGCCATGACTGACCACACAGGAGACTGCTTCTGAGCTCCTAGGGGTGGTAACTCTGGTTGGCTAAAAGAGTATTGCGTTCAGTAGGTTTTCTACATATATCTATGCCCAATTTGCCTTCATATAGTATGATAGAACTAAAAAAAAAAAAAAAGCAAGCAAAGTGTTGCAGTAATTGTGGGTAAATTGGAAATGCATGTGACAGCTGTTTAGCCAGTTTATAAAGTTTGTGAGTTCAGTTACACTACCTCTCCAAGTCATTAGAACATCTCCCATGTAATATTGCCACTAACGTATGTGACAGTGAAAAGACTTTAAAAAAAATCATGCAAAAAAATTAATCGACTTCCCATTAAATTAACATCTGGTGCTTCTCTGAAAATAGATCAAAGCTACTAATCAATCAAACATCTCTAATTATATTGTCCTATATAAACATATATTTTTTTTAAACTGCAAGTAGGTTCAAATAAGGCGATCATACACATTAATTTCATTTAACCAAGTACCAAGAAATAACAGTCAAAAAGTGCAACAGTGGCTGTGTTACGTCACCAACCAGTGGATAATAGTACAAGGCATCATCAATAGAATAAAATTACTGTACACATGGGGATGGCAATTTAAATGCAGAGGTACGACAAGGTTGGCCGAAGTGTTGACCACGCCTCTCCAGATCAAATTATATTTAACAAGCTGTGAGGTCCCATCTTGGAACATGGTGACCTCAGCTACGTGTGTGGAAAAACTGTTGAGGCAACACTGTGCAATACCCATGTATTGGCTACTCTTTGATTTGCCTAACTAGAAAGACGGGGCATTCTGCAGGAATAGTGTAACCTACATATAGTAAGCGATTTGCAGTCTCCTGGTCCTTTTTTAAATTGAATAGTGGAATTTAATTTTTCTCATTAATTATTGCCCCTTTTTTTTGCCTTCAATCAGCCCAAGCAAACATTCAATCAAGCACATTCATCGTTCCCAACAGAGACAAGTGGGAAGGACTTTATACTGGGGCAGACTGCATCCTTCCTGCTGATAAGCACCTCACTAATATTTCATTTTTGCATAAGCAGACCACATGGGTCACTGTAAATATCTAACATGTCTATTAATTCCATCCTCCACATAATTTATCCTTGACCAACACCTGTGCACCACTTACAGCACACCATCTGACTTGAATACAATGATTAGATACTTCTGCGGCCAACTGTGACCTCGGTAGACACGCACAGTTGTGGCCTCAATCGGCCCATGTTTTTGCAAAGTAATTGACATTACATCATTCCTGGTGGTGAGTGCTCTGTCACGCACACCGTTTTTAGTCCAAACCTTGTGACAAACAGTAGTCTCTCAACCAATGCCAGATTCCAATTACTTTTATCTATGAGAACCTTCAGTTGGGAATTGGCGCATGGCTACATAACAAATGTAAGGGGCAGATTGCACAATATAATGGTATAGTTGTGTTTTAATTGGATGTTTCACTGATAACTTGCATTTGTTATTTATTGGTGGATGATTTAAGATCATAAATGCATGCAAAACAATAAAATTCCTATTTAAGTTAGGAAAAAACTTGCTCAGCCACGGAATCAATTCTGTACAGGTTCTTATGGAACATTAGCAGGTACATAAAACGTACATTATTTTTTTATGTTCATTTTTAAATTGATACGCAACCTTGTTTCTTTCTTGGGGAAGCCTGTCTGATGCATGCAAAAATGTGTCAATCTTCTCTTAAAGAGGAGTTTCAACAAGAATTACCGAAAGGGTATTGACTAATTCACACAAACACTGTCTGCAGCAAGTGAAGCACAGACATTCTTTGTTTTTTACCAATTGAAATACCCCTCGCTGTGTGACGGGAGGTATAAGCTTGTGTTGATTCCCAGGGGTTGTGTATCTGAATCATGTACTTTGTAATATATATTTGCTCTCTGGCTACATGCAAAATAAAGCAATGAACCTTAGTTTTCTTCTAAATCATGTTCATCTTGTTACTTTTCAACATATATAGCTGACCTATAATAAGATCAATGTTTCTTCACGGTTTCCATTTCAAAGCCTGCATATTAACAATTATGTTACAAACTACGGAGGTCGCAGTTCCCCAACAGTGACTAATGTTGCTATTGTTTACTAAATTCCATTTAGTCCAAATTTCACCCTACAGAGAACCCATTTGGTAGTAATATGTTCATGGAAATCAGGGTTCTTTCAGGTTATTCGGATCCTCCCTAATAACCTTATCTACCCAACACCCTAGGAAGCACCTCAATACACACTGCCACTACAACCCACACTAATGTGTTATTCTCTGTAATGTTCTTTCTGGTGGATGCTTTAATTGCAGTTCTCCTGCGAGACGATAGGTGGGTGGAGTCATGCAGCTCCACATCAACTTTGTTCCACTCCAGAAGTGACAAACAGACCTGCATTTGAGCACCACCCTTCAGTTTCTTACGAAGGCTTGTCAGCACCACCAGCGGCGGGCCCATCAGCAAATTGCCCGGACTAAAGCAGATTCCTAAATTGGGATCTTTGAGATTGAGAAGAAGACAATTTCACATAACAGGGGATGGGAGGTCAATGAGGAATCTGCAGGCAAATAAAGTAGTTACTATAAAAAGCATTACCAAAGGTAAGTAACTTCTTCTGAAGGACACTTCCTAACTGCATATTCCTTATCTTGTGAACAGATACCGAAACAGTACCTCACCTCCTAAGGTGGTTTTCCTGTTAAATGACTAAGATCATGAAGTCCTGCAGGACTGAGTGAGCAAAAGAACAAGTTACTTACCTTCGGTAGCACTTTTTCTGGTGGATACAGTCTCTACCTGCAGATTCCTTACCTTTTGATTCCTCACCTTTTGAACACTCCCATGCGCCAGCATTCCACAGAAAGGTTTCTTCACAGCTCTCCCACGTCGACAAGGGCTTCTTAACCTTCATGACTCCACATGGGACCTCACCGGAACCATAAGAAGGCTTTGTCAGCCTGACATCAGCTTCCATCCCTTTTCTAAAAATGCCTTTGAGGCGTACGAGTGGAACGAACTCAGAATTTTAATCACAGTTCACAAAACATACATAACCTACAAAAACTCAAATTATATATGCACAAAACTCTTTTTGGTATATGCAGACAAGCAACAGGGAGGTGGGTGGGTCAGTGAGGAATCCGCAGGTAGACACTGTAAAAAATTGGTTCTTTTGAAAGATGAATCTACCTGCGGATTCCTCACCTTTTGTACAGAGTACTGAAGCAGTCCCACACGCTAAGGTGGGTGCATGTCTGCCTATTCCAGAAACTCTTACAAGACAAAACTAGCAAAGTGACCATCCCTCTTCACTTCAGAGTCTAAACAATAGTGCTTCGAAATAATGTGATCAGAAGCCCAAGTTACTCCATTACAGAAGTAAACTACAGGGACACCTCTAGCTAAAGCAGAAATAGAAAATGTAGCTGTAGTGGAATGAGCACAAATACCTTCTGTAGGTTCTTTGTGAACAATGGCATAGCAGATGTTAATGCAAAGGATGATCCATCGTCACAAAGTCCTTTTATGTACTGATTTTCCTTTCACCTTGCTCACATATCCTACAAACAGCTGATCATCCAGCAGAAATCACATGTTCTGTCCACATAAAAGCTAACATCCCTTTTGGGACTCAAACGATGGAGCCTTTCCAGGTGGATGTGGAGGAGGATAGAAAGCTGGAAGGGTGATGGATTTTACCAAATGGAAGCAAGTAACCACCTTTGGCAGGAAAGTAGCACTAGTCCACAAAACCTACTTATCAGGGTAAAAGGTCACAATGGGAGGCTTAAAGCCATTAACTAGTCTAGCAGACATTATAGCAATCAGAAAAATTGCCTTAAAAGTAAGTAACTTCAAAGGACAACTATGCAAAGGTTCAAATGGAGAAGACATAAGATGAGTAAACACTAAATTAAGATCCCACTAAGGAATAATCAACGGGTGGGAGGATACCTGTTAGTAAGTCTCTTAATAAACCTCAACACTATGGGGGACTTAAAGAGAGAGAGATGATCGGGTAAACATAGAAATGCCGAAAGAGCAGAGAAATAGCCCTTAAGTGTTGCCAATGCAAAGCCTTGCTCCGCTATGTCAAGTGCAAAACGCATATAATCAGATAAATGGGCCTTTAAAGCGTCTACAGATTTCTCAATACACAACTTTACAAACTTTGACCATCTTCCAGAATAAACTGATTTGGTGGACTGTCTTCTGGCCGATAAATTAAAATTCACATCAGGGGGAGAAAAAAAAACTCAAGGTGCCTTGTTCAATCTCCAGTCATGTAGGTGCAGGCTCTAGAGGTGGGGTGAAGAACCTGCCCCTCTGAGGGAGAAAAAGCGGTGGGCACAGGGAGGAGTGAAGGTCAGTGTACCACACCCTTTGCAGCCAAGATAGGGCTATTGATGTGGCTTTGGCCCAGTCTTGGCAAATCTTCCTCCGAACCCAAGGAATGAAGGATAAAACAGCTGGGAGCCCCAGTTCATTTGGAACGTGTCCCCCAATGCTCCCTACATCGTATACTGGAGACTACACAATGACCGGCAGTGCGTGTTTTCCTGAGTCGCAAAAAGTTCTACCTGAGGAGTCCCCCACAACCGAAAAATGTGAAGAACCACCTCCGGATGGAGACACCACTTGTGATAAGCTGAAAAATGCACGCATGTTGAGAACTCTAGCCACATGATTTGCAATCACACAGACCTGATGATCCCGAGCCCAGGACCAAAGTCATCAAGTCTCTCTAAAGAGAGGATGCAACCCTACTCTCTGTTGCTTGTTTATAATCCATCATCGCAGTAGTATTTTTCGGCAAGACCGGTACTGTCTGACCGCAAAGGGGAGAAAGGCCTTGAGAGCCAGATGTATCGCCTGCGATTCCATCAGATGGATGTGCCACAATTGCCCCTATGGAGACCAAAGACCTTTGATTGCCAGATCCCCAGATGAGCTACCATCCTAAAGTGGAGGCACCCATCATTGTGGCCACCAGAGGAGGAAGGTGAAGCGGCTTACCATGAGAGGGATTGCTGGACACACTCCACCATTACAGAACAACTGAAGTGTCTCTACAGATCTTTATAGTCGCCTGGAGATCCCCGGTGTACTGAAACCACTGCCTGCAAAGTCACTATTAGAGGGCCCTCATGTGCCAGCATGCATGGGTGACCAACAGAATGCAGAAAGCTAACAGGAGCAAAGCCTTCAGGACTGGAACAACTGCTCCATTATGAAACATGGGACTCAGCCTTTATGTCCAGAATCCTCTGAGGAGGATAGAAAACTCAACTCACCGTAGTGTCCAGTAATGTCCCTATCAACACGGTGCACCGAGAGGACTCTAGATGTGATTTGGGCGTGTTCATGGAAAAGCCCAGGTTTAACAACCGAGTTGTTAAATGCAAGTAATGCAACACCAACTCTGGAGACTTGGCTTTGATCAACCAACCGTCCAGTTAAGGAAATACAGGTAAACCCCAACCCCCAAACACCCCTCCACAGATATGCTGTAACAACTGCCATCACCTTTGTGAACACTCGATGTGCGAAGACCAAACAAAGAACCCCAAACTGGTAGTGTTGAGACCCCACTGTGAATTGGAGATACGTCCTGTGCCACAGCACAATGGGAATGTGAAAATACGCATCCTGCAAATCGATTGAAACTATCCAGTACTTTCTCAGAGCAAGAAGCATCTGTGTTAGGGTCAGCATTTTGAAATTTTCCTGTTTGAGAAACCAGTTCAAAATCCCAAGGTCTAGGATCGGACATAAACAGCGGTCCTTTTTGGGGATCAGGAAATAGCAACTCTGATCCCGTTCCTGCTCTGGAACCAACTCTACTGCACCCTTTTGAAGTACAACTATGACCTCCTGTTGGAGTAAGAGAAAATGGTCTTCGTAAAAAAAAACCTTTTTGGGAAGGAAGGGATGGGGAAGTTCCCAGAAGGGTAGGGCGTACCTGTTTTCTACAATATTCAACACCCACTGATCCGATATCATGGATCTGCGCTGCTGTAAAAACTGGGACATCCGCCCTTCCACCAGTTAAGATGGGGAAGCTAGGTCTCCTTTCTTGTGATGTTGTCAAAGGAGGAAGATGGGGGAAGGGCAGCTCCACACGGTCTACTTTTGCAACGCCACCTGTAAGCTCTATACGGAGGATTCGATGTCTGCTCTTGTTGCTATTGGTACTGTTGTCTCACTCGAAAGAAAAAGCTCTTGCCAAAACCTCAAAACGTCCTAAATTTTCTGTAATCCTTGGGCAGGGATTGAAGACCCAATGACCTAGGTGTCACTTTGCTGTCTTTAAACCTTTCCCAGGGAGAATTTGCTTTGGCACCAAACAGCCTCGACCCATCAAAGGGCAGAGGACATTTTGAACATCCAGAGAGAAGCCAGATCATCTCAGCTAAGCCTGCTGAAGTCCCCATTGCTCTAGCCAATCAATCACTTGAATCCAATCCCGACTGTATGACTTGACAAGCTGCAGCTTGACCATCATTCAGAAGCTCAGTAGAGTGGCCTCGAACGTCCTCAGGCAACTTTGGGGAGACTGTAATGAACACAGCTCAGGTTCACAACACCAGTTAGTCCAGAAAAAGGTGGAATAGGATCGCTGGACCAAGAAGGTCTCAAGTTCACTCATGCAATGAGCTGGCAATGTAACAAAAAATACATTTTAAGTTTAAGAAGCGAAATGGGTTGTAGCAGAAACATATGCTGCAAACCTTTAAGAAATCTCATCATGACAGGTGATTTGAACAAAGACAGCTGGTCCAGCGAATGTCAAAATGCCAGAAGGGATGACAAGTCATTTCTTTACACTGCCAACTGCAAGACCTTGTTGGGCCAAAGATGTAACAAACAACAAGACATCTGACAGTCTGGCTTTCAATGGGTCCAATCTGGTTGATGCAGTACCAGCCCTCAAAGTTATCCCAGCATCCAGCATACACCAATTTCATGGAAGGGTGTCTGGCTATCAATTTCACATTAATGACTTCAGAAGGAAGATCGAAGGAAATCAACTGCGGTTGCTCAATTTCCATGCATGGAGATGTAGGTTGCAAAGAACTGGGTTCAATAGCCTGCCCTAGAGCTGCGACAATAGATCCTTCCGAAGTGGCAACCTGACTGGAAGACAAATGTGCATGCCCAGACGTTCCGGATCTCACAATCTCCTGGCTCAATCCAGAGTCACTGGGGCCGGTTGTTCCAGATGTTCTTCAGAACTCAAGGCAGGAGAGGAAGTGCTGAAGGTTTACAAGAGTGTTGTGTTCCACTCTAAAATGAAAGTTCTTGAGAAATCCAAAGCGCAAAAATGTTGACATTGCATTCTTAGCAGTGGAGAAGGGATTACACCAAGATTATATGCACTGATGAAGGAGACTTTGAACCACCTCTGGGTGTACTTAACATTCAGAATTCGTGAGGCTAGTTGCCATGATGTTCAAAGATTGCACCAGGTGGCACATAACCAGGGTGACATCTTGATGACTCAGCCAGTTCCAGACGACCAGAATCTCCAGGAACAGGTCCCATGCACCCATCCCACTCTACTTTTTGCAGTACCACATGGCGGTGTTATTGTTCAGCAGCAAAGCTGACAACTCAAGCAAACTGATGCGGAGGTAGGTCTCTGCCGGAGACGAGAGTCCTGGGTCCTCTGAGCTCCACATCTCCCAGATGGCCTCACCATCCCAGCTGTGACACATCTGTCACCATCAGCTCTGTGTGGGGTAGGAAGAGGGGTCTGCCGCTGGTCCAACAGTATTGTGCAGACACCACTGCAGATCTTTAACAATCTCCTCTGAAACCTGAATAGAACCGGACCAGTACCCTTGGTGCTGGGTTCACAGAGACTTCAGATCCCACTACAGAGCTCTCATATGCCATCTTGCAAGGTCAGCTAGCAGGATGAAGGAGGCATGCAGACCAAGAAGCCTCAGAGTCATCCTCATTGAGACCAAGGACATAGACTGATACATCAGGTTTAGAGCCCTACTGTCCTGGACTTGTTGCTCTTATGGAAAAGCCAGAGTCTAGGATGACTCATACGAAATGAAGCCTCTGTGAAGGAGTCTGGTATGACTTCCACAAGCTGACTGGGCACTCCCTGAGGTAAGGAAGGTTGCCTTTTGTCTGGAGATGGTCTACAGTTGACTGTGGCAAGCAAGTAATTAACAGCCATTTAGAGAGGTAAGAGAAGATTAGTTGCCCCAACCTCCAAAGATGGACAGTAACCACACCTATCACCCAAAGCGCACTAGTGAGGCCGAAAACAAGCACAGCAAATTGAAAATGCTTGTGTCTCACCTTGAACTGCAGGTATCATCTGTGGGCCTTCAGGACAGGGATATGGAAAAAAGCACCCAGCAGAGCCAACATCACCATCTAGTCTCCTGGATCCAGGGAAGTAAGAACCAGGGCCAGAGTGAGCATCTTGAATTGGCCCATTCACAAGAAGGCATTGAGGGGAGCAAACGTCCATAACAGGAAGGAGGCTTCCATCCTTTTTCAGCACAAGGAAACAATGGGATTAACTTTCAGTCCTCGCTTCCGAGGTACCCTCTTCTATGGCAATTTCGGCTAAAGCAAACAAACCTGCATCTGCTAATGTAAAACGGACAGGTCGTCCTGCAAAATCTGCTCTGATGTAGGTGGCGGGTGGGTTGAAAAGGAATGGCATTGTGTAGCCTGGTTGGACAATTTCAAAGATGCATTTGTCAGATTCAGTGGTCTGCCACCCTTGGAAGAAGTAGTGTATTCTGTCTCAGAGTGTGGATGTGTGCAAAGGGTGCAGGAAAGAGGTTTTGAAGTTGTTGCTGGTATGGCAGAGGTACTGAGATGTGCTCTGTCCCTGATTTGCTAGACATTGTCAGTTGCGGCCACAGCCCTGACCTTGAAAGGGTTGCGAGACCTGTTGTGCATGTTGCGGTGTCTGGCGATAGACTTGAAAATTACGACATTTTTGGGGTGAATCTTGAACTGGCTTCTTTCTTGCTGATTCCACGAAAACGCCTGTTCATTAGGGTTGCCTGCTCATTTCAAGAGAATTACATGAACCTCATCCTATTATAGAGCAGAAGTACCACGCTTGTCCTAACTGCCATATGTAGACAATGAGTGATGTGAAGGGTAGATTGGGCGACAAACTTGGGTGTATCTGGCCATCCTGATTGGTTTGGGCCTAGGAAGCCCGCTAGTCATCTGGGAGTACTGGTAAGATCTCCAGAGTGCGTGGGCTTAGATTCCGAGGAGGCAGCTGGCACTGACTGACCTCAATTGAAGCTGGCCGACGAAAACATTCTCTCACCAAATATTACCATAAGTTTGGACTCTATGAAGTAGTCAAAGAGGCGTAAGGATTCACTAAGCTAGTGGACACCTGCACCACTAAACTCTTAGGGGATGGACTATTGCGACATGCAAGCTGACAATTAACCGGAGGGCCAGGCTATAGTTTAGTCTCTTAGTGGGGGCGCAGCTGAAGGGCAGAAAGGGTTCAGTTGGTGCCTGGCCAGGATGAGGGGCCTCAGCAATAACATTAACTTTTACCACCATCTCACCTAGGTGCAAGAACTCAAGCAGCTTTCCTGATGACCACAGCAAAAGAATTAGTTCCTCAGGTGCTGAGACAGTTTTTTTTTTTTTTGGAGGGGCGCGGGGGGAAGGAGGAGGATGGGGAGGAATTAAGGTGGGAAGGGATATGGGCATGGGGAGAACCAGTAGAGTAAATGAGGCATTTAGACCAGTGGTACTGGCATCCTGCAGGTCCACAAACCAGTTTTCGTCATCCTAGAGTGGGCCAAACACATCCTCATGCTCTCCATTATCATCGCCATATGGATGAGCCTGGTTAGTCAGAGTCAATAATCTGGCTGCAAGTGTGCAGTCATGGAACTGTGTCTAAAACTGAAGGACTGAGCACTGTTTGCCCCATGTCAAGATTAGGGTGCGGCATTTGACAAGATGACTTTGTCTTGAGGTTGGACAACAATGGGCTGTGGATCCTTCTACTGTGCTGGATTGCCAAGAAACCGGTGCAGATTTTGATCCCAAACTAAAGTCAGCACAGATGCAAGCGTGAAACCTGAAGCATGTTCAAGTGGCATAGATGGTGCAGCGGATGGTTCTGCAGACAGTAACCTAAATGAAGGCCTGTGCAGTTTTTTGGAGCCCAAAGGCACGACAGAGCGAACTGGAAGAGTGACAAAGATGTGCAGCATGGCCGTCCTAAAGGTCCCAATCTGCTGCGCCATCAATGGACCTGGGCTGCATTGGGACCAGATTTGTAATCGGCTCACTGGTGGAACAGGAGCAGACTGAGAAGCACAATGATATCCTCGCACCTTTGCTGGTGACAGAAGTGGGCGAGTTCTGCTTGGAGTTCTTATGTTTTTTTCTTTGACTTACCCGAAGAGTGAGTGCAAAAAATATCTGACAGGAATGACTTCGGGAGAAAGGTCTGCACTTTCGACTTTGGTGTGTGCGTCAAATCCAAACACCAGAGGCACACCTTTTTTGGATCTGTCATAGACATCAGTAAGCCACTGTGCCTACAAAGTTTAAATCCTGTAGTCTTAGGATACTGCATACTCAATTGTATACTGGCAGATTTGGTGAGAACACAGAAATTGAGAGGTCATGATGAAGACTGCCAGGCGGCATAGACTCAGGGTACTAACCAAGCATGCCCAACCCAGCAGATGAAGAAAACAATCAAACTATGGAGTTGATGCCCATGTTAACAGTTAAAGGAGTCATTGTACCTTGTGACTCAAAAAGCTTCCAAGCTCAACATTTTTTAAACAGGTCTTTATTGAGTATGGCATGACAATCCAGATCAGACATCACATATGGTTACAAAGGCAATATATATTGACATAGCATATTGTACACAGGTTGAATGATAAGCAATATGGAAAACCGTGAGTAATGTCCCCACATGGTAGTAATCGGATGATACAGTATTCTCCCCATGTTTAACTCATAGTTCCAAGGAGAGTGAGTGAGTGAGTGAGTGAGTGAGTGAGTGAGTGTGTGTGTGTGTGTGTGTGTGTGTGTGTGTGTGTGTGTGTGTGTGTAAAAAATAGCAACTTCCAAATTGGGAGCTGGCTGGGAAGCAGGCCTATATTCTGGGAAGCAGAATGATATTCATTATTAGTTTATTTTAAAATGGGTCAGGCCCACTGCTAGCCTATTAATCTCATCACTTGAAAGGGACATGCACTGAGGTAACACACTATTAGCAGCCTAAACAAATGTTAACCGATTAAATAAGACAATCTAAAATAATTTCGTTGCAACTTCTGATTATGTCTACTTGTAATCGGTTGTCATTTCACGGACCTGCGAGATATAAAATATGTCATAAACGTGCACAGCACTCTGACCTTAATTATAGGGGTACTTGCTTAAAACAATGATGCATTCTAAAAATAGTAAACTCAGGTATGCCTATGAGGTGTGCAAAACCACTCAAGTAAAAAAAGAAAAACACTGTGCCACGTCAGAGGCAACAGATTACAATTGTACTGTTATTTAAGGTGAATGACTTACTTTTGAACATGCTTGCAATTGGTTTCCCATGGCTTCTAACCTTGATAAAAGCCGGTCTTCATCTATCAGGGCCTTCCAATACAAAAACATACACAATCGCTTTAATGTGGCAGTACAATCAGTTCAAACACATCAGAAACATATTATGTTATAGAACATTTGATTAGTCTCCTGTGAAAATCATCTTATGTGTTTCAGTGTAATTATGATGCCTGCAGAGCAAAGGGGCTTCACCATTCTTTTCCTTTTCAGATTCTAAGGCAGATCCTCGGAGTTACCTCCCCACTGAGTGAACCTCAACATAGCAGCAGGCTCTGTAAAGAGTTCAAGCTGGTCAGCATCAAATCTTAACACCCAAGACTGCATCCATTTGCCTTCTCTTCACGTGAAAGGGCTTCCACTATCCCAAGTGACCAAAACTAATACATGAATGCACTGTAGTACAATCTAATGTGTCCCTTAAATAGAACGTAATTACAGTTAAATGTTACAAATGAAATGCTTTCTATTTAATGTATTCTGTAGTCTGTTATAACAGACCGCTTCCACAGATGCTTCAGAACACCTTACAGCAGTAAGAATAATAGGAAAATTAGCATGGTTTATTAGTTCAGATGTTCACAAACAGAAAAGCGAACTGATAGCTGAGCCTTGATATAACGTCCCTTACTTAGCAGAGAATAATTCACTGATGTACTATGTAGATCGAGAACACATCTGTGAAGCTTGGTTTTGTGCATTTTGATTTTGAGGAACTTAAGATATTGACACAAGTGACATTCATCTACTGTGAAGAAGGTTAGAGCTTGTGCAAGATTGTAGGATTTACAAGATCTTTATAAACTGCAACCAGATACCAAATTTTTCATGAGGAAGTTACCTATTGAGGTGTGGTTCAACTTGTGTGCTCCTATCATCACCCACATTTTGTTTTTTTCTGACAAGGTAGAGGAAGCACTACCGCTGATGTTCTGCCTCAACTAAATGTAGAGAATTGTCAGACCAGTTAAAAATCATGGCTTTTAGAAAGCCGATGAAAAAGTTCCACACCTCAGATAACCCTCTTTCTAGTGAAGCTCCTCATCTTAGAATACTTCCCATGCTTCAGACGTGATCTACAAAATTCAGCAATGCTCTCCCAAGCCACAGCATGGTGCTGCGCAGCTCCGTGCCATTCGTAAGTGACAGAGGGGAACTGCATTTAAGTGACATTCCTGTGCACTGACATCAGTTTTCCTTAGTGACTCTCACTCACAGTGTAAACAATTGTTGGTACAATTGTGTTGATTCTTAATTGGAGACCTTTTTACCTATTAAAAAGAGGCCACTCCATAGAACCACGTGGGAGGAATTAGTGGTTAGACAGCTTATCCACCATTAACACCCTCATCAAAGGTAATCAACTTGTTCTTCTCGTAGATACTTCTAACTGCAGATTCCTTACTTTAGAATTGATACCAAAGCAGCACGTCCCATATGGAGTAAACTCAGACTAAAAGCTTATACATGCCTCAGTAGGGCAAAATGTCCTTTTGCCAGATCTGGCTGTGAAGGCAGAAGTGCTTTGTGAATGTATGTACAGGCACCAACATCACAGATGTGAATGACAGACAATCCATGGGTCAACACAGTGGCAGAAGCCTTAATTGGAATGTGCTCTCAAAATCCACCTTGACGGTTCTCTTCCCCAGAGCTTTCACTTTTTATCATCCTAGAGAACCACACAAAAAGCTGATAGTCCACATGGAGGTCTTTGGTACGATAAATATGAAAACTTAAAGCTGTTTTGGACCCCAACTGTTGAAGCCTCTCCTTCTTCAAGAAGTGGCCAGGGGGAAGTGGGGGTCAGGAAGGAAAGAACACTAGCAAGTTCATTCATCCTCCTTGTGGAAAGGAGTCACAACTTTAGGCAAGAAGGAGGTACCAAAGTCATCAGCACCAGTTTGTCCAGGAAAAAGGTGGTGTAGGGCAGTTTCACCGACAATGCCTGCAGGTCACTCACATGAGCAGTCAGTCAGAAGATAAAGCAACTACCTATGCATCAGCTTGACTGACTCACTGTGGCATCTCAAACGGTCTGAGGGGAAATGTGTATCAAGCCTGTTAAAAACCTCCTCATAATGGGTGGTTACAAGGTCAGGCAAAATCAGAAAGTGCCAACAATAAACCTTTAAAAGTGTCCACTTAACTGCTGGGGAAAAAGAGAAAATGAACAAAAGAACATCCATCAGCTTGGCTTTTAAAGGGCCTCTCTTGCGCATATCAAACCAGGATGCACATCTGTCATAATGCCATGCATAAACAGACATTGTGAAAGGACTTCTAGTAGAGAGGATGACCTCCCTTACTTCAGTGCATGTATTAACAAATGCAGTCAATTACTTCCGCTAGATATGTAGATTACACACTCTTCTGCTGTAACACAAGATCCTTCGGAGGGCAGAGGCAGCACATACTCCTTGCTCAATCTAGAACAATTTGAATGACTTGGGCCCGAACATTCCTGTTTTTTTTCAGAACTCAGGGAAAGACGACAGATGTAGAGAAAGCATTCAAAAGGGCAGACTGAAGGCAACTAAAGAAGGTATTACACCAGACAAGTTTGAGCCCTAACATGAGAAAGTATATACACGCCATTATAAAATTCCAATGGCAAGACTGAAAATACATGGCAAAGTTTTTACCCCAATATACCAACCTTAAATGGGGGGCACAACAGTGGTGTCCACTGTCACCTCTTATGTTTACATGCACCACAGAACCTCCAGTACACAAGAAATAAAATGAGAGCCAGACCACAGACTAAGGCTATAAAAGTAAATGGAGATAATATAAACCGGACCCATTTGAGGACCGCATGCCATATTTTTGCCGGCATTTGATTGATAGTGTTTAAAATAAAATGTAATATATCATAAAGAACGAGCATAGCTGAAGCCCAGCACACTGACATATACATATTATTACAGGTGTTTGAACGGGCAATGGGTCGAAATAAACATCTAGCAGTCTTTCCCACAAATTCAATAGAAGATCTTTATAAACAGAACATACCACGGACACAAGAGATTCTGTACAAAGATATGTATAGTTTGGGCAAACTAGAATTTGTGTGGCTTGGCAAACCCAATAACATAACATAACAAGCATTTGCAAGGCAATGGGTCTTGCATTTCCTCGACTTATAGCTATTAGAATTGCAAAGTCCTACCCAGACCTTTATTGCCACAAAAATAGAAAATGAAAAGTAAAACAGTTTTACATAAACGAGACGATTTAAAGTGCCACACCAGGAGCATGAAGAGATACACAAAAGGAAACAGAAGTTCGCTCGCCGTCACACATATTGGCAAATGTGCAATTATCCATATAACAGGGTCGATGTCATTCAAAGTGCTTGACTACTGCCCAACGAGATCACGCTGCGTAGGAAATTAAAAAAAGTAGTCCAGAAGCCATACAGACAACATGGAGCCTCGTATGTTTTCAGTAGTTGGTTGGTGCGCTCGAGGGCTAAACACCAGAAAAGGAATGACGTATCAATGCCTTTCACAAATGAAAGCAAGCGTTTTTTAAAATACAAGCCCACAGACCAACAAAAGTGATTGGCTTGCGGTGGGCATGGTTAAAAGCCCACAGAGAGATTACAGCAGGCTAAAATCTCAACCCTAAAGATGAATTTTCTACCTTGGTTGCCTTATATATAGCAAAAACACTGCCTAGGAAACTTCCCCAAAGTTACAAAAATTCAAATACTACACACACTTATTTGGAATTGTAAGGTATCATTGGTGCATACAACTACAGTTATTAAATCGGCAAAGGAGGGGAGACCAGAGGTTTACCAAAATAGACTGCTTCTGGTTGGCAGCACAACTTTGTCCAGTCCTGGACCGGCATATTTCCCCACCCTCAAACAAATAGGTCAAGGTGAAGAAAGTTTTTGGACTACTCCACTTCAATATATTCTGTAGTTACCATATAGAAATTGACCATTGCCTGCTACTCTACTAACAGCCACTGGGGTTATTGGGATCACTGTCAGTCAGCCTGAATGACACAATAAAGTCATTTCCATTGCCTATGTCACTGATAGTTTTCAATCCAAGCTTTGAGCCGGATATGACTGACAGTGGCTTTAGAAAATCTAATAATGTCAATCTGCCCAGAATAGGAGGAACTGTTTGAACGGGGTGGGGAGCTACTCAGAAAAGAACAATGGGCAGAAAATACTAACTTACATTGAAAGACACTGGCTGGGAACTGAGGTGGTCCAAGAGATGATAAACAGAGAGGTGACCCCTCTTGCAACAAAAGAAAGGAATACCTGTATTATATAATTTAATTAATGACACACATACATCCAGTCATGAGGAAAATATCTAGGTAGTGAAATTTCAGAGGAAGTATGACCAAACATATGAACCACAGCACCAAAGTGATCAATGTTCACACAACTTAATAAGCATTTGCAATGCAATGGGTCTCGCGTTTGCTCAAGGTAGATATTTTGGCGCTGTAATTTCCTAACTAGACTTTTCCTGTTACACAAACTGAAAATAACAAGTAAAACAGTTGACATAAACAAGCCGATTCAAAGTGCCACCGTGAGCGCGAAGAGAGAGACAAAAGGAAACAGAAGTTTGTTTGTAGTCAAAGTTATTGGCAAAAGTGCAATTATCCATGTAACAGGGTCGATGGCCAAGGCAGTAACAAAACCGCCCTAAGAAGAGACAAATGTAAAGCAGTTATCAACAGAAACAAAGGATTCTTGAAAGGCAAGCCCATGAACGAGTGATAGTGATGGGCATGCAGTGGGTGTGGTTAAAGCCTAGATACATACCAACACATCGGAAAAGCAGCGCATGCGCGCTGCAATGCTCGATCTAAAAAGGATGCATACAAACTTTTCACCAGATGTTTTCTCACACCAGTTAGACTGAAAGCTTTGATTGGCAGTTCAGACCAACATTGACAGGTCTGTGAAGAGATGGGAATGATGATCCATATACTGTGGTCATGTACTCAAATTCAAGTTTACTGGAAAGCGCCATTAGCAAAACAAACATATCAATTTAGCAGCAGTCACCATTAGGGAAATGGTGGGTAAAAATATGGAAGATATATGCATAAATATTGGGTAGTCATCGCTGTGTTCTACTCACTTATTGAGGCCATATTTATTTTGCACCAGTAACCTTTTGCAAACTGTGTTTGATAGCATGTTTATGTAATGTATTGGCCTGGTTGCTTTGTACTTTTTAATTCACTTGCTTTTGTATTGTAACTATGTACTATGCACATGCTGTTATCTCATTACTGTATTTATCTCCTTGTGCTGTAACTATCCTGGAGAGGTGACTAAGTAGGATCCTAGATGCAGTCCCTCAGCAAGAGTATAAAGCCCTCGGCAAAGCCCCCTAGCTTGGACAGAAAAGAGAGGAGAAATTGGGATTGGCTAGAGTTAGGGGCATACATTGTAGCTATTGAACACATCCTACCTCTGAGTAGATCTTTAACCATTCAAACCCTTCCTTCTCTGTCGCTCCTACTGCCCGTGATTTGGAATTGTACTGGGGAATAGAAAAGTAGGGTCACCCCATTTTGTTTGGTAGTAGTTGGGGACCTGTATATAAGGGGATAGAGACAGTGGCATAGTCTCTGATCTTCACCCCTTTTGAGATGAGGTCCCTGAAGGGCTATAATGTCAAAGTGATGGTCCCCAAAGTATTTTCATAGCTGAATACAAATATATATAATTTTTATTTTTTCCCCCACTTAAAAAAAATAAAAGGGTTACAGGGAGGGTGTAGTTAGGCTTACATTTTAAACGTACAAAACCATAGAAATTAACTTTTTTTTCCAGATCCAGGCAACCCCTATTAGTGAAGTGCAGGAAGCGCCTAGGAAGCCAGGGCTCTCTAGAGGTACCTCTGGATGAGCAGCCAAGACTTGTCTAGGAGACATGCACATCTTATACACTACCACAATAGTCACACAGTAACTTATTACACATTAAAGGAACCACACAGTGTTACAAAACATAAATGTACTTTATTACAGTAAAACTACACTAGATTACTTGTCAGCAGTCCCACCAACCGGAATTATATATATATATTTTACACACACACACACACACACACACACACACACATATACACAATAGCAATCAGAAATTAGCATAGAAACAGCATGCACTGGCAAGAATTGTAGAAAATACTTAGGGCCCTAGGGGAAGGCCAAACCATAGACTAAAAAAGTGGAATGAGAAATTAGGTCTCCCACCCAAGGATATGAAGTAGTTAGAGGGGAGCTGGGAGAACTCGGGACCCCAAGAGGCGAGTACCTTAGTGACCCCCAGCGACCAGGAGAGCAGAGGTAAGTACCGGGTTTTCCCAAGGACTAACAAGAGGACAAATGGATTGTGCAAGAACAGGACCAGACCAGAGGAAACCAAAGGTGGATTCTGGAAGAAGAGGATCTGCAAAAGAAGGGGACAGAGTCCAGTCCACGATGGAATGTCCAGTCGGGTAGGAGCCACTACCCGCCCTTCTGTGTCTGACGATCCGGGTCAACAGGGGAGGAAGAAAGACCAGCTGTGGAGCCTAGGAGCTGAAGAGGAGTCCTTGGAGTGGTGCAGATTCTGCCCCATGTCGGTCATTGGGTCGCAGATGGTCAGTGGTCAGGAGAACGACCAACAAGCCTTGGCAAATGCAAGAGGAGGCAAAAGTAGAGCTGCAAGGCTTAACAGGACCAGCAAGGTCCAGGAGACTCAACCCTTGGAGGGGGGTAGGGGCTGACCCTCAGCAGTCGGGAGAGTCAGCAGAAGCAGTTGTAGCCCCCAAGCTATAGTGAGGCCCAATCAGCACACACGGAGAGGAGTCCCATGTCGCTGGAGCAGCAAAGGAGAGACTGTCCCTGCAAGGATGAATTGCTGGGGGCCGAGGCTACTTGGAGCCTGAAGATCCCTTGGAGCAGGAGACAACAAGAATTGGTTGCTGCAAGAGTTGCAGTGCACAGGGGCACTGTCCTGCAAGGAGAGGCAAGGGCTCACTGTCTCCCAAGTTAGACAGCGGGCAGAGAGGACCAAGGGGACCACTCCAGACCACCACCTGTGATGCAGGATCCATGCAGTTCCAGAGGAGAGCAGATCCACGCAGCTGGACGTCATTGCTGTAAGTGCCTGCAGATGCAGGGGAGTGACTCCTTCACTCCAAGGGAGATTCCCCCTTGCTTCCTAGTGCAGCTGAAGTCTTCCCAACCCCAGAGGATGCACAGCCATGGAAATGTTGCAGTTGCAGGAAGGACGCAGGGAAACTATGTTGCAAGGCAAGGTCGTCTCGGGAGTTGTAGTGTTGTCGGCTCCTTAAGTGTCCAGTTGCGGTTCCGGTGGCCAGGAGTAGAAGTAAACGATGCAGAAGACCCCTGGTGGAGTCTTGCACATCGACCCGGTGACCCACCCGCAAGGGAGTCCCTAAATAGTCCTAAAAGAGGGTTTTGTCACCTTGGAAGGTGACCACCTAGGAGGAGGGGTCTCTGACATCACCTACCAGACCTGACTGCTCAGATGACCCCAGGGGCCTCTGCCCATCTTGGTTTCACAATGGCAGAATCAAATGGCCACCTGGACGAGCTCTGGGCACCTCCCCTGTGGTGGGAGGTCCCTGAGCTGGTGCAAACCGCTTAATGCAAGGACGGCACAACATGTGCCCTTCAAAACAAACTGGTGGCTTGGGGAGGCTACCCCTCCCAAGCCTTGTAATCCCTATTTCCACCCATTGCCTCCCTCTCGAAATTATTTTTTACTGCCTTCCCCTGCCTGAGATGGTCAAGCAGCAGGAGGATAGAAACCTGTCTGAGGGGCTGCAGCAGCGCAGACTGCCCAGAAAACCGTGGAAGACAGGTAGGAGCAATACTGGGGGGTCCTCCAAGGAGCCCGCAGAATGCATGGAATCATGCAATCAATACTGGCAACAGTATTGTGTATGATTCTGGCATAGTTGATATCAAACATGCCCAGGTTCGGAGTTATACCATTATGTAGCTGGACACAGGAAGTGACTTATGTCCAGTACATGGGTAAAAGGGCTTCCCCGGGCTTACAAAGTCCAGTGCAATGGAACTGGAGTTTGTAGGGGCACCTCCGCTCAAGCAGGGGTGCCCTCACACACAGGGACCTGCACCCTGCCCTTTGGGCTGGAAGGGTCTACCATAGGGGTGCATGCACCTATTCACGCAGGCTGCACTGGCAGGCCTGCAGACACATTTTGCATGGGCTCCCATGGGTGGCATAATCCATGCTACAGCCCATGAGGGACCCCTGGTGTCCCTATGACTTGGGTACCTAAGTACCATATACCAGGGACTTATAAGGGGACACCAGTATGCCAACTGTGGAGTGTACAAAGGTCCTAGGGAACCAAATTTGGAGGGAGAAAACACAATCACTGGGGTCTTGGTTAGCAGAATCCCAGTGAAGACAGTATAAGCACACTGACAGCAGGCACAAAGTGGGGGTAACCATGCCAAAAAAAGAGGGTACTTTCCTTCAACTATTATTCATGCCCTAAGATAACTATAACTCAGGCCCCCACCATGCACAGTTTTTTCGTCAAAAAATCTACTGCAACTATTACACTGATATTACCAATGATGTTATCAAACATGACTGGAGAGCAGTAATTTGTGGGGTAATTAGCAGTGCATGGTGAGGGTGCGAGTTATAGTTACCTTAGTGCATGAATTATAGTTACTTAAGATAACTCTAACTGGTGAATTTCTATGGTTTTGTGCATTTGAAATATGAGCCGTACTATAACGCCCCTGTAACCTTTGTTTTTTTTAAGGAATTTCTACGTTTTTTCAAAATTCTATTTCCCTACTATAACATCCCTGTAACCTTTGTTTTTTTCACTGAATTTCTATGTTGTTTTTTTTTTTTTAATGTATAGTAATTTTCATTACTATACGTTAATCCCACCACCCCTGTATGGGGGAGGTTGGACGCAGGACCTGGTCTGTGGTCAGGCCCTGAGGCCAACCCACTATAAGCATCCAACCTTGCCCCGTGCGCTGCTGGGGTTAGCTGCAAGGCCAGGGTTGCGGCCCGACCCTGCAGCCAGCCAGCCAGCAAAACAACCAACCCTACACTGCTTGCAGCCATTTGGCTGTGCACAGCGGGAGTTAGTTGTGGCCTCTCTGGATGTGAGAATAGTTGTGAGAGGGTGTATCTGGGGATGGGAGTGGCTGGGAGAGTGTCTGTCTGGGTGTGAGAGAGAATGCATCAGTATCTTATTGGGTGTGTCAGTGTTTGTGTGGGTCCATGGGTGTGTGAGTGGGCGTGTGTGAGTGGGGGTGCGAGTCGGAGTGTGAGTGTGTGTGTCTTAGTGGGTCTGTGAGTGATGTGGGAGTGCCTGAGTGGGTGCATGGGGTTTGAGTGGGTGTGTGAGTGGGATAAAGATTGAAAAAGAGAAATTGTGAGAGTGAGGGAGATCGAGAATGTTTTGGGCTTTGATAAATGATATACTTAAAATGAAATACTTCTGACTTGAGGGAGTAATGAGACATCCATAAGTGGTGACACTGTTGTGCACAGTTGGAAACAATTTTAATGAACTAGAAACAGAAGCTCATGCACTTAAAATGTTTGCACAGACTGTATTACATCACTGAAAAATTGCACAGATTTGATAGCACCATATCACATAAATGCCTTAGTTGCCATCAATCCTAGGCTGACTTCTTCCACCTAGTATGGAAGTGGCGTATTATTGCAGATAACTGGAAGGAAGTCTTTGATGCGCTTTTGTCATTAGGTAGAATGAGAAGTTCCAAATGCGTCAGATGCCATAATAGTAGGTTATATAGATAAAATACCAAAATCTGTGTAATTCCTGGTGGCAGTGCTTTTGGTAATGGTGAGAAGAGACTTGACTTTTTATAGGATGAGAGGCCTACTATCCTTGTAGGAAGTGGTTGATTTTGTCTAGGCCCATAGATATGGGAGCATATACCTAGAGAAAATTCAGTGTTGTATTTCTAACACTTAATTCACATCCTCCATGGGTAATAAAAAAGATTAGCTGCCTTTCTGATACTCGCATTGATTTACTCAGATGCTAAATGCATGGTCGGGATATGTCATCATAGACTTTGATGTGTTTGAACATATCTGATAATGACCTGGTCTAGGCCAAACAACCTGATGTACCCTTGTAACTAGTCTCTTGATGGTATTTGGCAATACGTAATCACAATTGGGGCATTAATGTCATCTCAATTACCCCTTTTGGCTGATTATCTCCTGAGGTCTCATTAAGAGCCTTAGAGTAACCATAACATTTTGTGCCTTGGTACTGGCATTCCTGTTACGACAGTCCAGCTGCTTCATTCTGGTTCACAGCTGAGTTAGTGGCTGTTTCAGGGACACTGCAAGAAAATATTGGAGAGATTGTGTTTTTCTTTATGGTCCTCATATTTATCACTAAACTAGAGAGCAGCGGAGCTCGGTTTCAGCGTTTGGCACTGCATTAATACAGATCCTAACCATGGAGGCAAACATTTAGTTCAACATAACAAAGGTATGCAGCCAATGTTAGCAAGAAAGTCATGGAACACAAGTCTTAAATTATAACTTATACTGGATTCTACACCGCCTCTCATTTATGGAAATGATTTTTAATCATCCAACGCCACATATAACATGCCTTATCTATTTTACACTCTGCAAATTAAAAGTCCTATGCAAAAAAAGACATAACTGTGTTTGGGTTGTAGACAGGTGACTTGTATAGCCATGCAGCACGGATCTCAACTGACTCACAGATATGAAAAAAAAGCAAGCAAACTGGTACATCTTGCTGTGCTGATTCCGATATTTAATCTCAACACCAGCCATAAGACTTTATGATCTCAGAGACAATCTTTCAACAGTCGAGTATAGATGTGCAGCAGCAGAGCATACTATTATCATCTACTGCATCCTCAAAAAGGAGAATTAAGCCTGTTTCTCTTCATCGCAGATCAGCAAAGCCCGTTCGTAGAGTAGAATTAGTTAAAGAGTGGGCTGTAAACAACCATGACAATAAGCATACAGGTGTGTGCCATAAATCAGTGGACTTCTCATCTCAAAACCATGTTGGCCTCTTCTATCTCTAGCCAGGATGCATATGCTTTAGCCAACTCATGATTTGTGTCCTTGCAGGAATAGAGCTCCTTTTGGATAATCATTGTTAGCCCTCTGAATATTTAAATGCAGCGAGGCGACATCCAATAATGTTCAGCCCAGTCACAAGACACAACTGTCTGGCGACAGCTGGACTATCAAGCCATACCATAAAGAGTTGCCCATAGGGCTTTTAATAATTATTTATAATGTATATACATAAAGCAATGTTGTTCAATTGTGAGTCAAAAGATCCCACAGATACTGGCACACAGAATTTGAGAGCAATTTAAATTATTATCCAGGTGCAGAGTGGTTACATACTCAGTCATCCCACAGGCTAACACAGGGATGGATGCACAGTCTTGGATGTTGCAGAATTCTTGCAGGTTTCGGAGAAGCAATATTGCAATGGGAGCCTTCCCACCAGAAGCAGACTTGTTTCAGTTCCAAAGCAGACCAGCAACGGTTCTGGAGGCCAGGAGCAGAAGATGTCTTGCAGAGAGTTCCTTGTAGAGTCATGCTCAACAAATCTGAGGACCCTTCCTTGGGGAGCCCTTCAGTAACCCTAAAAAGGGGTTGGTCACTCTCTGAAGCGACCCACCTTTAAGAAGGTCCGGGGATGTCATCTAACTGGCCTTACCAGTCAGATGCTACTTATTTTCAAGATGGCAGAATCCAGTGGCCACCTAACAGAGCTCTGTGCACCTGGCACGCCTCTCGCTTGCAGGAAATCCTTTGTTTTGCCTTCCTCTGCCTGAGCCAGGCCCATCAGCAGAAGGGCAGAACAGTGTCTGGGGTTGGCAGCAGCGTGGGATGGCAGCCAGACCCAGTAAGGCTGCACAGGCAGAACTGGGGGATCCTCTAAGGAATCCCCAGAGTACAGGGGCTCATGCAGCTAGCACTGGAATCAGTGTAGTTGCATGATTCCAACATGTTTGATACCAAACGAACGAGTTACTTACCTTCGGTAACGACTTTTCTGGTGGATACATTAGCTACCTGTGGATTCCTCACCTCATGAATACTCCCATGGCGCCAGCATTCGACGGAAATCTTCTTACTAGTCTCTGCACGTCGACGAGGACGTCACTGTCGCCCACGCGACGCCGTCTGACGTCATACAGGCAATAAGAGGTCTTCGACGACGTGCGGACGTCAGTACCAATCATTTTTTACGTGCATGAGAACAACCAGGCAATGCAATGAAAGAGCAAGGCAACATCCATTATATTGTAAAAATACACCACATTGTATGAATAACTGTAAATCTTTTTATGTACATATATATATATATATATAAAACTCTCTCTTTTAAAATATATACACACACCAAGTATATACATAAAGATATATACATAAATACATATATATATAAATATATTATATATACATCTATTGCACCCTCAAAGACCAAGAGGAGCGCACTCAAGGATTACTTGGTAAGACCAGAAAGGCAACGGGGAGGCGGGTGGGACCGTGAGGAATCCACAGGTAGCTAATGTATCCACCAGAAAAGTCGTTACCGAAGGTAAGTAACTCGTTCTTCTGATGGATACAACTACCTGTGGATTCCTCACCTCATGAATAGAGTCCCAAAGCAGTACCACGCCCAGCGGTGGGTGCCTAAATGGTCAAACCAAGATATCCTGCAGCACTGACCGTGCAAAATGGCCGTCCCTTCTAACCTCAGAATCCAAACAGTAATGTTTTGCAAAAGTGTGAAGGGACGACCAAGTTGCGGCCTTGCAGATGTCGACCACAGGAACACCTCTGGCCAAGGCCGAAGTGGCCGACTTAGCTCTGGTGGAATGAGCTCTAATGCCCTCAGGAGGATCCTTCTTTGCCAAAGAGTAACATATTTTAATGCAAAGAACAACCCACCTGGATAGTGTTCTCTTGTGGACTGCCTTTCCTCTCCTCTTGCCCACGTATCCAATAAACAGCTGATCCTCCAGCCTGAAATCCTTTGTTCTATCGATAAAGAAGCTCAACGCTCTCTTTGGGTCCAGACGGTGCAGTCTTTCTTCCTCTTTGGAAGGATGAGGCGGAGGATAGAACGTGGACAAAGTAATTGCCTGAGCCAAATGGAAGGGTGAAACAACCTTCGGGAGGAAAGCAGCCTTGGTCCTCAACACCACCTTATCCCCATAAAAAGTTGTATAAGGGGGTTTTACTGATAAGGCCTGCAACTCACTCACTCTCCTTGCTGATGTTATAGCTATCAGGAAGACTGTTTTTAAAACCAAATACCTCAAGGGGCAAGAATGCATAGGTTCAAAAGGGGACCCCATAAGGAAAGTCAGGACTAAGGACAAATCCCATTGCGGCATAACGAATGGCTTTGGAGGATATTGATTTAGAAGACCTTTCAAGAATCTGATAACAATAGGGGATTTAAATAAAGATGGTTGGTCTGGAAGACATAAGAAGGCTGACAAGGCCGATAAATAACCTTTAATGGTAGCCACTGCACAACCTTTCTGCGCCAGAGATAGAGCAAAAGACAAAACGTCCGATAGATGAGCATGCAAAGGATCAATCTGCCTCTCTCCACACCACGCAACAAATTTAGACCACCTATTAGCGTAGATAGATTTAGTGGAGTGTCGCCTGGCCGCTAATATAACATCCACTACCTCAGGCGGGAGAGAGAAGGAACTCAGGTTGCCCCGTTCAATCTCCATGCATGTAGGTGCAGACTCTGGAGGTTGGGGTGTAGAACCTGCCCCTGCGACTGCGAGAGGAGGTCTGCCCTGAAAGGGAGACGGAGCGGCGGGCACATTGAGAGTTGGAGAAGGTCGGAGTACCACACCCTCCTTGGCCAATCCGGAGCTATTAAGATTACTAGAGCCCGGTCTTGGCGAATCCTTCCTTAATACTCGAGGAATCAAGGGTATGGGAGGAAACGCGTAAAGCAACTGGCCGCACCAGGTCATTTGAAACGCGTCCCCCAACGCTTCCTGCATCGGATACTGAAGGCTGCAGAACAACGGACAATGCGCGTTCTCTCGAGTGGCGAACAGATCTACCCGAGGAAACCCCCACCTCTGGAAGATTAAACGGACTTGATCTGGATGGAGACGCCACTCGTGGTCTGCCGAGAAGTGGCGACTGAGACTGTCCGCACGCACGTTCAAAACTCCGGCCAGATGGTTTGCTATCAAGCAAATCCGATGGTCCTTTGCCCAGGACCATAGTCGAAGAGCTTCTCTGCAGAGAAGGTACGACCCCACTCCTCCCTGCTTGTTTATGTACCACATCGTGGTAGTATTGTCCGTTAGGACCTGTACCGACTGACCACGAAGGGAAGGGAGGAAGGCCTTGAGAGCCAGACGTACAGCCCGTAACTCTAACAGATTGATGTGAAAAATCTGTTCCTCTGGAGACCAAAGACCTTTGATCTCCAGATCCCCCAGATGAGCTCCCCACCCTAGAGTGGAAGCATCCGTTATGACTGTGGCCACTGGTGGCGACTGCTGGAACGGCTTTCCTTGCGAAAGATTGTTGCTTACAATCCACCACTTCAAATCCACAGCAGCATCTCTGGAGATCTTGACAGTACCCTCTAGATCCCCTCTGTGTTGAGACCACTGCCTTCGGAGGCACCACTGAAGAGCCCTCATGTGCCAGCGAGCATGCGTGACCAACAGAATGCAGGAGGCAAAAAGACCGAGCAGACGAAGGACCTTGAGGACTGGAACTACCGCTCCATTTCGAAACATTGGAACCAAATCCTGAATATCTTGAATCCGCTGAGGCGGAGGAAAGGCCCGACCCAATGTTGTATCCAGTACTGCCCCTATGAACAGGAGGCGCTGAGAGGGCTCTAGGTGAGATTTGGGCTCGTTCACCGAAAAACCCAGGTCGAACAACAACTGGGTTGTTGACTGCAGATGACGCAACACAAGCTCCGGGGACTTGGCTTTGATCAACCAGTCGTCCAAGTAAGGGAATACTGCTATCCCCTTCGTGAAGACTCGAGGTGCTGAAGTAAGACCAAACGGAAGGACCGCAAACTGATAGTGTTGCGATCCCACCACAAACCGGAGATACTTCCTGTGTGACTTGAGTATCGGGATATGAAAGTAAGCATCCTGCAAGTCGACAGACACCATCCAGTCTTCCATGTTCAACGCCAAAAGCACCTGTGCTAGGGTCAGCATCTTGAACTTTTCCTGCTTGAGGAACCAATTCAAGATCCTCAGGTCCAGAATTGGTCTCAAACGACCATCCTTCTTGGGAATCAGGAAATACCTTGAGTAAACTCCTTGACCCCTTTCCTGCTCCGGGACCAACTCCACCGCGCCCTTTAAAAGGAGGACTTCTACCTCCTGTTCTAGCAACAGGAGGTGTTCTTGTGAACAATACGAAGGGCGGGGCGGGATGAGGGGCGGAAACTCCCGAAAAGGAAGGGTGTAGCCTTTTCCCACAACACTGAGAACCCAATTGTCCGACGTAACAGTCTCCCATTTGGTGAGAAAATGCTGTAATCTTCCCCCTACAGGAGAGGCGTGAGTTGGAAATGGTGGAAGCCTAAGGCTGCTTCCCCTGCTGCACCCCGCCAGAGGATGAGGAAGAGGCAGAGTGCTGCTGAGAGGCTCCTCTGGTGCGGACCCTACCTCTCCCCCTAAAAGATCTATAGGGATGGGAAGAGGCAGGTTGCTGATATCTTCCCCGAAAGGAAGAGGAGGAAGAGCCACGCCCAAATCCACGAAACCTCCTGAAAAATCTGGAAGAGGCCGTGGAAGAAGGAGCTTGGAGCCCTAACGACTTAGCCGTGGCCCTGCTTTCCTTAAAACGTTCCAAGGCCGAATCAGCCTTAGCCCCAAACAGTTTGTCCCCATCAAACGGGAGATCCAACAATGTGGACTGTACATCAGCCGAAAAGCCCGAGTTACGGAGCCAGGCCTGTCTCCTTGCCACCACAGTTGTGCCCATTGCTCTGGCTACCGAGTCGGTGGTATCCAGTCCCGTCTGGATAATTTGGGTCGCAGCAGCCTGGGCATTTGAGACAAGATCCAAAAGACCCTGGGGAAGCTCTGTAAACGAAGAGGAGATGTCATCCATCAGAGCATGAATATACCTCCCCAGGACACAGGTTGCATTGGTGGCTTTTAACGCCAGACTGCAGGACGAAAAAATCTTCTTCGACTGCGCCTCTAGCTTCTTTGAATCTCTGTCCCCAGGCACCGTCGGAAAAGACCAGGCGCTGACTTGGACGAACAGGAGGCCTGCACCACCAAGCTCTCCGGCGTAGGGTGCCTGGACAGAAAACCAGGGTCAGTTGGAGCCGCCCGATACCTCCTGGCCGCGGCTCTGTGAACTGCTGGGGAAGATGCCGGCCTCTTCCACACCTCTAAAACCGGATCCAGCAGAGCGTCATTAAAAGGTAACAGAGGCTCCGCCGCGGCTGAGGCCGGATGTAACACCTCTGTCAAAAGGTTCTGTTTCGCCTCCACCACCGGCAAAGGCAGGTCCAAAAAACTAGCTGCCTTCCGTACCACTGCATGAAAGGAAGCAGCCTCCTCAGTATATTCCCCCGGGGACGAAAGGTCCCACTCAGGGGAAGTGTCCAGCCCACTGGCCGACTCCAGTCCACGCAGCCCATCACCCGAGTCCTCTAGCTCTCCTTCCTCTAGGGCTCGTTGGTACTACTGCTCTTCTAGTACCCGGAGAGCACGTCTCCTTGAATGCAGTCGTTGCTCAATCCGCGGAGTCGACAATGCCTCCGCCGAAGTCGGAGATCGGCGCCGATCTTCCGAAGCCACCGACGCCGCATCCGGCGCCACAGGTAACTTCGGCGCCGACTGAAGAGCAGTTGAAACGGATGGACCCACCGGAGTCACAGGCCGAAATCTCGACGTCGACGGGATGGAAATCCCTGTGGCCAATCCTTCCGAAGCCACCGGAGCGGCCACCGGCGCCGACACTGGCGCCGAGCCCACGTTCCCAAACGGGAGAAAGGGCATAAAGGGTGCCGGCCGAAGAGGCGCAGGATCACCCAAAGAAAAGGCCAAAGGCCCAGCCGGAGCACCCCCTGGAGCCATCTGTTGGAAGATGGCATACATCGCATTCAAGAATGCGGAACTATCGGCTCCAGGGGTGGGAAAAGCCGGATACTGGGGTGCCTGTCTCGGAGGCGACCCCGACGCCGGCCTCGGCGTCTGCGCCGGAGAAAACACTTGAGGCTCCAATACCTCAATCACCGACGCCTGTCCAGGTGAAGTTGGAGACGCCGGAGAAGGCAACGGCGTCGAAGGATGCGGCGTAACCGTGGGGCTGACCTCCCATGTTCTTCGGCGCCGATCCGGAGACCTGGAACGAGCCTCCCTTGAATGACGCCGAGATTCCCTACGGCGCCGGGAGTCTCGATGACGCCGATGTCTTGGAGAAGACTTCTTGTGATGCTTCTCCTTTGACTTGGCCATAAACAGCTTCGCCTCACGTTCTTTAAGAGCCTTTGGATTCATGTGCTGACATGAATCACAAGTCGAGACGTCGTGGTCGGAGCTCAAACACCAAAGGCAATCGGAATGAGGATCCGTCACCGACATCTTGCCTCCACACTCACGACAAGGCTTAAATCCAGACTTTCTCTGCGACATTATTTCCACAGCGAAAGACTACGCAGCAAGATATACACTGTAACCGCAAGAGTAACAGTTGCTCCCTCGAAGATAACCGTTTCGAATGCACGGAAAAAAGGGAACTGACGTCCGCACGTCGTCGAGGACCTCTTATTGCCTGTATGACGTCAGACGGCGTCGCGTGGGCGACAGTGACGTCCTCGTCGACGTGCAGAGACTAGTAAGAAGATTTCCGTCGAATGCTGGCGCCATGGGAGTATTCATGAGGTGAGGAATTCACAGGTAGTTGTATCCATCAGAAATGCCTAGGTTCGGAGAAGCCACTATGTAGTTGGACCACTCGTGTTGACCAGTGTCCACTACATAACTTAAGATGGCTTACCCACAATTACAAAGCCCAGGGAATGGAGTCTGGGGTTTGTAGGGGTACCCTACTCATGCACGGGTACCCTCACACTTGGGGACATGCACCCTACCCTTGGGATGAAGGGCTGACCAGAGGAGTGACTTACAGTGTTTAAGTGCAGTGACCAGGATATAAGGCAAGCCTTATATCTGTGGGGAAAGGGTGCATGCACCATTTCACTGAGGCTGCAATGGCAGGCCTGCAGGCACAGTTTGCATGGGCTCCCCAGGGTGGCACACTACATGAGTCAGCCCATGGGGCAACCCTGGTGCGCCAATGCCCTGGGTACCCAAGCATCATATACTAGGGACTTACATGGGGGCACCAGTATGCCAAATATGGGTGTAAAGAGGTTACAAAGCAACCGCATCTAGAGGAGAGAACAGTGTGACTGGGGCCCTGGTTAGCCAGATCCCAGTGAACTACAGTCCAAATACAGACATCAGGCAAAAAGTGGGGGTAACTATGCTCAAAAGATAGTACTTTTCTACAGGTACGATCCTTCACTTATTGAAGAAAATAAAACAGTGCCCAACATACTATTAATAACACTCAGTTAACCCCTGTGATTATTATAAATGTTGATGTTTCAGTTCAATATAGGTGACTGTTGGGATGATCATAAGGACTTGATAGTTATACTCAACCCTTTTCTTAAATCCAAACGGAATTCTAATTAGATGGTTATCAAGGTCAAGATATATATAGATTAAAGCTACCTGGCTGATGAGGGGCGATACCCTGACACCATCATCCTTTTGAGTTGCTAAAGTTGCCCCAAGTGGCCAGGGTATGCCCAGATGTGGGTCCCCTGCCCATTGTGCCACAGGATTTAAGCTAGCCTGGCTGATGAGGTTTATACCCGGCAACCGGTCCCAGGATGCCCGTTTCCAGTCCAGGGAGGACCTGGGTTGGCAATTTGGGCTGGACTGTTCCCAAGGGGAGCAGGGTCAAGACCGATTTGCATATGGCTGGGTCCAAGCTGGGGTGGCATGGTAAGCAAACGAACAATAAATTTAACCCAGAACTGAAACTGGGGCGAGTGTTTGAAAAGTTTCAGCTCTCCGTCCATCATGCTTTTTGTGTTGCCAAGATTATATAGCCTGTGTGGTCATTATTATGTCAAACCTTTGTACTCCTGCTCTGATTAAACGTTGAAATCATGAGTTTCACGTGGTTTTAAAGGGGGAGCAAGTCCCAATCTAATCTGAATCTGTTTAATTTTCATGTTTGTATCCACAAATCGAAAAATACGCCAAAGGACAAAAAAAAAAAAAAAGTACAGACAGGTGAGCAAACATCAGGGCGGGGACTCCAATCAGCATCCAGCCAATCTGTTGAAAGCTGCCACATCCCTATGTGAGCTACTTCCACAGCAGAAGCCTAAGCTAGGCACTCGCCACAGGTGCAAACAAACACAGCACTCAAATGTAATAAATGTCTTTTGTAAACTGGGCCATATTTTAGCCAGAACCGTGGCAAGAATATGGGATGCAAAACCTCCACTGTAGGTAGAAACATTGATAAAAGAGACTGGTGCATGTAAGGCAGAAGGGCAGGCTGTTCTCGGAAATGGGACAAAGCATGGGGGGGGGCTGGAAAGCATGCAGTGGTATTTCATAATACAATCTCAAAAACAGAACTGTTGATATGGAAGCCAAAGGGTGATAGGCTGTCTACAACATACTTAGACAACCCAACAGGCACCACTCTCATGGTATGAGACTAAGTAAACATAAAACATAACTTGACTGTATGCACTTCAACCATGTCTTGATACCTACACTCACTCGAGGGCCATCTGAAACGTGGCATAGAGGAGTCTGCTTGATAAGAGACTTGTATTCTATGTCAGGACCTGGAAACGAGGATTATGCCAACCCTTTCTTCAATTATTAAATAGCAGCTGTTTAATTAACGTAAACTACATTTCCCAGCATCCCAGGTGGTGGACAAGCTTTTAACCTGGCATAATCCTCGCCTCCGGGTCCTGACATAGAATGAAAAAAGTTACAATCGTTGAGGAAAATTTTCAATTAAGGACACAGAGGTGAGGATTAGCACTCCCGCTGCTCTTTAATGTTCACCCATCCAAGGATTTATCTGTTCAGCGTGTAAGTAACAGGTTTTTCGTCAAATTACTGAATTACATATAACTGTGTCTGTATTGAAAAATGCTTGTCCTTTCGCATTTGATGTGTTAACTGACACTGTTAGTTCCACCTGAGGTCCTAGCTTGAATTTTGTGTTATGGGTTCTTGCAGGATCGGAGTTGTGCAAACAGGAGTGAGAGATTTCCACAGTCGGCTTTGGTAGCACGAAGAAAGAGGATGAAGGCAGGCAGGCGGCGGCTAAGAAGAGTCCCACTGGGCCATGACTGGATGACTATTACTGTGATTTTGTTCATTTCCTCATGAACGCTGTGAAATGTAGTTTATGTTGTTAATAAAACGGCTGCTGTTTAATAAATTAAGAAAGTGTTAACATAATCCTCGCCTCCGTGTCCTTAATAGGATTGGAACTTTCCTTTAGGATTACTATGAAATTTTGTATCATATAGAGACCATTAAATCCTTTAATTATTGCAAGAGAGAATTAAACTAAAATTAATATCAAAGATTAAGATACGCACAACTCAGACACTGGGTTGCTCACTCATATGTGAGGGCGGTGGCCATACTCGACATGTCCCTGGAAGAAGGATTTGTTAAACTCTGTATCAGCATTAGAGAAGTTATATGCACTTTATAATAACTATTAGTTTATGTGACACCGCCACTCACACACCTATTTGGAGAAATGGGTGCACAGACCGACCGTACTCTGGCAGAGCGCCAATAGACCAATATTTGAAAAGATTTAAGCAAAAGGATTATGACATACATACATACAGGGAGTGCAGAATTATTAGGCAAGTTGTATTTTTGAGGATTAATTTTATTATTGAACAACAACCATGTTCTCAATGAACCCAAAAAACTCATTAATATCAAAGCTGAATATTTTTGGAAGTAGTTTTTAGTTTGTTTTTAGTTTTAGCTATGTTAGGGGGATATCTGTGTGTGCAGGTGACTATTACGGTGCATAATTATTAGGCAACTTAACAAAAAAATATATATACCCATTTCAATTATTTATTATTACCAGTGAAACCAATATAACATCTCAACATTCACAAATATACATTTCTGACATTCAAAAACAAAACAAAAACAAATCAGTGACCAATATAGCCACCTTTCTTTGCAAGGACACTCAAAAGCCTGCCATCCATGGATTCTGTCAGTGTTTTGATCTGTTCACCATCAACATTGCGTGCAGCAGCAACCACAGCCTCCCAGACACTGTTCAGAGAGGTGTACTGTTTTCCCTCCTTGTAAATCTCACAATTGATGATGGACCACAGGTTCTCAATGGGGTTCAGATCAGGTGAACAAGGAGGCCATGTCATTAGATTTCCTTCTTTTATACCCTTTCTTGCCAGCCACGCTGTGGAGTACTTGGACGCGTGTGATGGAGCATTGTCCTGCATGAAAATCATGTTTTTCTTAAAGGATGCAGACTTCTTCCTGTACCACTGCTTGAAGAAGGTGTCTTCCAGGAACTGGCAGTAGGACTGGGAGTTGAGCTTGACTCCATCCTCAACCCGAAAAGGCCCCACAAGCTCATCTTTGATGATACCAGCCCAAACCAGTACTCCACCTCCACCTTGCTGGCGTCTGAGTCGGACTGGAGCTCTCTGCCCTTTACCAATCCAGCCACGGGCCCATCCATCTGGCCCATCAAGACTCACTCTCATTTCATCAGTCCATAAAACCTTAGGAAAATCAGTCTTGCGATATTTATTGGCCCAGTCTTGACGTTTCAGCTTGTGTGTCTTGTTCAGTGGTGGTCGTCTTTCAGCCTTTCTTACCTTGGCCATGTCTCTGAGTATTGCACACCTTGTGCTTTTGGGCACTCCAGTGATGTTGCAGCTCTGAAATATGGCCAAACTGGTGGCAAGTGGCATCGTGGCAGCTGCACGCTTGACTTTTCTCAGTTCATGGGCAGTTATTTTGCGCCTTGGTTTTTCCACACGCTTCTTGCGACCCTGTTGACTATTTTGAATGAAACGCTTGATTGTTCGATGATCACGCTTCAGAAGCTTTGCAATTTTAAGAGTGCTGCATCCCTCTGCAAGATATCTCACTATTTTTGACTTTTCTGAGCCTGTCAAGTCCTTCTTTTGACCCATTTTGCCAAAGGAAAGGAAGTTGCCTAATAATTATGCACACCTGATATAGGGTGTTGATGTCATTAGACCACACCCCTTCTCATTACAGAGATGCACATCACCTAGTATGCTTAATTGGTAGTAGGCTTTCGAGCCTATACAGCTTGGAGTAAGACAACATGCATAAAGAGGATGATGTGGTCAAAATACTCATTTGCCTAATAATTCTGCACTCCCTGTATAGCCAATAAGCTATGATTCTCTCTTTGAAGGTGATATTCTAATCCATGATGGTAATCTGTAGCATTCTGTGCAATGCAGAGCAAGAACTTTATCATTTCCAGTACAATCAGTAGGAAAGCAATATGCAATGCGCTTCATGAAACAATTATGCTACTACTTTATAAGCAATCATGAAGTTTGTGTTCGATCATTTCAGTTGTTTGACACAGAAACATTTAGAGATACCAAAAAGTGATGTACAAGTTCATAGGGGACATTAGTTGAGGAAAGGTTATGCTAGGTTGCCTTAGACCAACCATTTATTCCTTTAATGCATCCCCCACAAAACCAGAGAAGGTTTTCTAGGTACCTGCCAACTAGAATCTGAAGCATCTTGTGTGCTCGCTAGTAGTCGTTGAAGAGTGGCCAACTTCTGTTCCAACATTTGCTCTCGATGCAAGGCCTCCTACAACAAAATAGAAAAGACCAATTCAATTGTAATATAGATTTAAGACTCTCAATGTGTATAGTGTATCTGCAAACGTGGGTGTACCATCTCCTTTCTTGATTATTCCACAATCATCCATTTGTAATTCAAGCGCCAAACACAAACTTTTCATGGTATCCCCAAGCCTACATTTTACTTCTCCAAGTGAGTGCTTTGACTCGCTTTATAGGAAGGCCTGTAACTTTGGGGGTTTCTTACAGATCAGGAGTGAGCACCAGTCTCCCTTAAACACGATGATAGTACCTACTAGTGTTAGTTCACTCTAGCCAGATGTGCTATAACAAACCATCAAGTGTGCACATGGAGTCTTCTCGTTTATTTTGTTTTAACTACTATTTGCAGACATCAAATTGGCAACCAAAATATCTCCAACATACACCTTCTCCTTTCATAGTGCATTCATTCCCAAGCATGTTGCTACAACATGATATGTACCCAATCACTACTGTAGCAGTAGACATGATCCTTTAATACATCTACTCTTTCCTTCCAAGACAGATTTCAATTTGAATATCCTAGAGCTCTACTGCTTCTCATCTCAAAAACAGATTCCTGACAGCTGCATTGTACCTTTTTATTCTCAACTAGAACCCAACGAAGTTACTGCTTAAGTGTGTGACACTGAAATGTTCTCACTGTACACACTATCAAAAGTGACTGTTTCCGTTTTACCCATCATCCCCAGTCTAAAGACATCTACATTTAGCTCTATGCCATAAACTCTTACCACCAAAAATGCTGAATCGCAGAGCGCAAGAAATGTTGCCACATGAAATCTAATTTACTTCACACAAGCAAGTAACTATTTTAAGTAACCTATTTCTATTGCTCAGCTACACCTATTTCAATCTATCCACAGTAACAAAAGGTTATTCCGTGCCACCTTGGCTATGTCAATTAGGACATTGGAATGTCATTTTATAACTTTGATGCCAGAATTTTCATCCTGCTACTTTTTACATATTTCACTGATCATCAATGTTTGTTAACTGTCATTTCCTAAATTTACAGACGGATGATAACTTGCAAGAAAGAGAAAAAGCAGATGCTGTTTGTCAGTTGCTTAGAATGTGTACATATTTGCACAAAAACTAATGTCAGAGATATGGAGTCCCTGCTGGATTAAATGATTGCATCATCTGAAAGTATATAACTCAATAGTATGACACAATGCTTTGCTGTCAGATTGGAATCACTTATTGCAAATCATACATATCTGTTTCAGACCGGGTTCATCAAAGGTCATTAAGGAAGTGATGAACGAGTTACTTACCTTCGGTAACGACTTTTCTGGTGGATACATTAGCTACCTGTGGATTCCTCACCTAATGAATACTCCCATTGCGCCAGCATTCGACAGAAATCTTCTTCCTAGCTTCTGCACGTCGACGAGGACATCACAATTGCCCACGCGACGCCGTCTGACGTCATACAGGCAAATAAGAGGTCCTCGCCGACGTCAGTACCAACATTTTTTTACGTGCCTGAGAAGAATAGGCCATTGAAATGAAAGAACAAATAGCAAAATTGAGGAATCCACAGGTAGCTAATGTATCCACCAGAAAAGTCGTTACCGAAGGTAAGTAACTCGTTCTTCTGATGGATACAACTACCTGTGGATTCCTCACCTAATGAATAGAGTCCCAAAGCAGTACCGCACTCGGTGGAGGGTGCCTGAATGGTCAAACCAAGAAATCCTGCAGCACCGACCGTGCAAAATGGCCATCCCTTCTGACCTCAGAGTCCAAGCAGTAATGCTTCGCAAAAGTATGAAGGGATGACCAAGTTGCGGCCTTGCAGATGTCAACCACAGGAACACCCCTAGCCAAGGCCGAAGAGGCCGACTTAGCTCTGGCGGAATGAGCTCTTATACCAAATGTGTTACTCTTTGCTAAAGAGTAACACATTTTAATGCAAAGAACAACCCACCTGGAGAGTGTTCTCTTGTGGACTGCCTTTCCTTTCCTCTTTCCCACGTACCGGATGAAGAGCTGATCCTCCAGCCTGAAATCCTTCGTTCTGTCTATATAAAAGCTTAGCGCCCTCCTTGGATCTAAGCGGTGAAGTCTCTCTTCTTCCTTTGAAGGATGAGGCGGAGGATAAAACGTGGAAAGAGTAATCGTCTGGGACATATGAAAGGGTGAAACAACCTTCGGTAGGAAAGCAGCCTTGGTCCTCAACACCACCTTATCCCCAAAAAAAGATGTATAAGGGGGTTTTACAGATAGAGCTTGCAACTCACTCACTCTCCTTGCAGAAGTAATTGCAACCAGAAAGACCGTCTTTAGGACCAATAATCTCATGGGGCAAGAGTGCATAGGCTCAAAAGGGGACCCCATAAGGAAAGTTAGAACCAAATTCAAATCCCACTGAGGCATAACGAAAGGAGTAGGAGGGAATTTATTTAAAAGACTCTTCAAGAACCTAAGTACTATAGGGGATTTAAACAAAGAAGGCTGGTCTGGAAGACAAAGAAAGGCTGAAAGGGCAGACAAGTATCCCTTAACCGTAGCCACTGCACAACCCCTCTGTGCTAGAGACAATGCAAAAGATAAAACATCCGACAAGTGAGCACGTAAGGGATCAATCTGCCTCTCTCCACACCAAACCACAAATTTAGACCACCTATTAGCGAAGATAGATTTAGTGGAGTGTCGCCTGGCCGCTAAGATAACATCCACTACATCAGGCGGGAGAGAGAAAGAACTCGGGTTGCCCCGTTCAATCTCCAGGCATGAAGGTGCAGGCTCTGGGGGTGGGGGTGTAAAACCTGCCCCTGCGACTGCGAGAGGAGGTCTGCCCTGAGGAGGGAGAAGGAGCGGAGGGCACAGTGAGAGTTGGAGAAGGTCCGTGTACCATAGCCTCCTTGGCCAATCCGGATCAATTAAGATTACTTGGGCCCGGTCTTGGCGTATTTTCATCAATACTCGAGGAATCAAGGGTATGGGGGGAAACGCGTAAAGCAACTGGTCACACCAGGTCATCTGAAACGCATCCCCCAACGCTCCTTGTACCGGATACTGGAGGCTGCAGAATAACGGGCAGTGCGAGTTCTCCCGGATGGCAAACAGATCTATCCGAGGAAACCCCCACATGTGGAAGATTAGATGGACTTGATCTGGATGGAGCCGCCACTCGTGATCGGCCGAGAAATGGCGACTGAGACTGTCCGCACGTACGTTCAAGACTCCGGCCAGATGATTTGCTACCAAGCAAATCTGATGGTCCTTTGCCCAGGACCATAGCCGAAGAGCTTCTCTGCAGAGAAGGTACGACCCTACCCCTCCCTGTTTGTTTATATACCACATCGCGGTAGTATTGTCTGTCAGGACCTGAACCGACTGACCGCGAAGGGATGGGAGGAAGGCCTTGAGAGCCAGACGTACAGCCCGTAACTCCAACAGATTGATATGAAACATCTGTTCCACTGGAGACCAAAGACCTTCGATTTCCAGATCCCCCAGATGAGCTCCCCACCCTAGAGTGGAAGCATCCGTTATTACTGTGGCCACCGGTGGAGCTTGCGAGACAGCCTTCCTCGGGTAAGATTGCCGTCCGCAATCCAACACTTCAAATCCGTGGCAGCATCTCTGGAGATCCTCACCAAGCCTTCGAGATCGCCTTTGTGTTGAGACCACTGCCTTCGGAGGCACCACTGAAGAGCCCTCATGTGCCAGCGAGCATGCGTGACCAACAGTATGCAAGAAGCAAACAGACCGAGCAGACGTAGGACCATGAAGACCGGAATAACCGCTCCAATTCGAAACATTGGAACCACCGCCTGAATGTCCTGAATCCGCTGAGGCGGAGGAAAGGCTCGATTCAATGTTGTATCCAGTACTGCCCCTATGAACAGGAGGCGCCGAGAGGGCTCTAGGTGAGATTTGGGCACATTCACCGAAAAACCCAGGTCGAACAACAACTGGGTTGTCGACTGCAGGTGATGCAACACGAGCTCCGGAGACTTGCCTTTGATTAACCAGTCGTCCAGATAAGGAAATACTGCTATCCCCTTCCTTCTGAGCTCTGCTGCAACCACCGACATCACCTTCGTGAAGACTCGAGGTGCTGAAGTAAGACCAAACGGGAGGACCGCAAACTGATAGTGCTGCGACCCCACCACAAACCAGAGATACTTCCTGTGCGACTTGAGTATCGGGATATGAAAGTAAGCATCCTGCAAGTCGACAGACACCATCCAATCTCCATTGTTCAGCGCCAAAAGCACCTGAGCTAGGGTCAGCATCTTGAACTTTTCCTGTTTGAGGAACCAATTCAAAATCCTCAGGTCCAGGACTGGTCTCAACCGACCATCCTTCTTGGGAATCAGGAAGTATCTCGAGTAACAACCTTGACCCCTTTCCTGCTCTGGGACCAACTCCACCGCGCCTTTTGAAAGGAGGACTTGAACCTCCTGTTCTAACAACAGGAGGTGTTCTTCTGAACAATAAGATGGGCGGGATGGGGGGCGGAAACTCCCGAAAAGGTAGGGTATAGCCTTTTCTCACAATGCTGGTAATCCAGGAGTCTGATGTTATGACCTCCCACTTGTGGAGAAAATTCAGTAACCTCCCCCCTACAGGAGTGGAGTGAGAGGGAATTGGTGGAAGCCTAAGGCTGCTTCCCCTGCTGCACCCCTCCAGAGGATGAGGAAGAGGCAGAGTGCTGCCGAGTGGCTCCCCTGGTACGGACCCTACCCCTCCCTCTGAAAGATCTATAGGAGAGAGCAGAGGTCGGTTGCTGGAATTTCCCTCGAAAGGAGGAGGAGGAGGAACCACGACCAAATCCTCGAAACCTCCTAAAAAATCTGGAGGAAGTAGAAGAAGTGGCTTGCAAGCCCAGCGACTTGGCCGTGGCCCTACTCTCTTTGAACCTTTCTAAGGCCGAATCTGCCTTGGCACCAAACAGCTTGTCACCATCAAAAGGAAGGTCCAATAGGGTCGACTGCACATCAGAGGAAAATCCAGAGCTACGAAGCCAGGCCTGCCTCCTCGTAACCACAGCAGTGCCCATTGCTCTAGCAACTGAGTCAGATGTATCCAACCCAGATTGAATAACCTGGGTTGCAGCTGCCTGAGCGTCAGAGACCAGGCTCAATAATTCCTGAGGAACCTCTGTGTGCGTCGATTTAATCTCGTCCATCAGGGCATAAATGTATCTTCCTAAAATGCATGTAGCATTGGTGGACTTCAACGCCATGCTACATGACGAGAACACCTTTTTGGATGACATGTCCATCTTCTTAGAGTCTCTATCCGAGGGTACAGCTGGAAAGGACCCAGGAGCAGATCTTGCTGAGCACGAAGCCTGGACCACCAGGCTTTCAGGTGTTGGATGCCTGGAAAGAAAATCTGGGTCAGCCGGTGCAACCCGATACCTCCGAGCCACAGATCTATTGACGGCTGAAGAAGACACTGGCTTCTTCCAGACCTCCATAATGGGGTCCAGTAGTGCTTAATTGAAAGGCAAAAGTGGCTCTGCAGATGTAGAGGCAGGGTGCAACACTTCCGTCAAGATGTTCTGCTTGGCCTCAGTCACTGCCAAAGGGAGGTCCAGAAAGTCAGCTGCCTTTCTGATGACAGAATGAAAAGTGGCCGCCTCCTCTGTGTACTCCCCAGGTGATGACAAGTCCCATTCAGGGGAGGTATCCAGACCACTAGCAGTGTCAAGTCCATGGAGACCCTCACGAGAGTCCTCGATCTCCCCTTCCTCCAAGGCTTGCCTCTGGTAGTCCTGCTCTTCAAGGAGGCGAAGAGCAAGCCTCCTCGAGTGCAGCCTCTCCTCTATCCTCGGCGTCGATATGGCGTCAGCGGACATCGAAGAATGACGCCGATCCTCGGATCCGTCAGACGCCGGGTCTACAGGCACCATAGATCTCTTCGGCGCTGAACGAGGAGCCGGACGGTGTGAAGACTGTCCCGGAGTCGGAGGAGGTCTAGTCGGCGTAACTGGCTGAGACATCGAAGCTGCAGGAGCCGAAGCCGTAGGAGCCGAAGCTACCAGAGCCGATACCGGCGCCGTGCCCACGTTCCCCAGGGGGAGAAAGGGCATAAAGGGTGCCAGTCGAAGTGGAGCCGGAGCACCCATGTTGAAGGCCAAAGGGCCCGAAGGACCAGCCGGTCCACCACCTGGAGCCATCTGTTGGAAGATGGAAAACATCGCATTCAGGAATGCGGTACTATCAGCTCTAGGGGCCGGGAAAGCCGGGTACTGGGGTGCCTGGTTCGAAGGCGACACCGACCTCGACGTCTGCAAAGACGGAGAAAACATCTGAGGCTGCGGAACCTCGAACACTGAAGGAGGATGGCCCGATGACATGGGTGAAGTCGGAGATGGTAACGGCGTCGTCGGCTGGGGAGTGACAGTGGGATTGACTTCCCAAGTCTTCCGACGTCGAGTTGATGGAGACCTCGATCGAGACCTCTCCCTACTCGACCGGCGCCGTGATTCTCGACGACGCCGGGAGTCCCGATGACGCCGATGAGACTTCGGTGACGACGACTTTCGGTGATGTCTCTTCTCCTTCTTTTTCGATTTCGCAAGAAAAAGCTTGGCCTCACGCTCTTTCAGGGCCTTAGGATTCATATGTTGACAAGAATCGCACTTATCAACATCGTGGTCGGAACTAAGACACCACAAGCAGTCAGAATGTGGGTCCGTTACCGACATTTTGCCACCACACTCACTCCAGGGGCTTGAATCCTGACTTCCTTTGCGACATTGTAATGTCCCAAAGTAAAAATAGCCAAAAACACACTGTAACTGTCGATACAGCAACAGTAGCTCCCTCGAAGATAACAGTTTCGAATGGCAAGGAAAAAAGGGAACTGACGTCAGCGAGGACCTCTTATTGCCTGTATGACGTCAGACGGCGTCGCGTGGGCAATTGTGATGTCCTCGTCGACGTGCAGAAGCTAGGAAGAAGATTTACGTTGAATGCTGGCGCAATGGGAGTATTCATTAGGTGAGGAATCCACAGGTAGTTGTATCCATCAGAAAATCTTCAATATGATGGACCCAAGCACAAAAAGGTGCTTGTAAGTAACTGCTAACAATACTGATACAGATAAATAATTCAACCAGAAGAAAGGGTGTAATGTAACTTTGGTTCAGTCATTAAGGCCATATTTGCAACATTTTACAGTGACACGAAGATGGTGCTGGAGGTTAATGGGAAACAAATTCAGGGGAGTCTTGTTGGAAAAAGTATTATTAGTAAGGGCAGATGGGTACCAATGTAGGAGGCTGGCTCAGTTTACGGTGTACACCTATGGTATGGCACCCTATACTGAGTCCAAGCAACCCTTAGTGATAGTGAATAGGTGTCCAGATAGCAAAAGCTCTCCAGAGGTAGCTGAAGCTTATCCAGGAGAAATGAAAAGCACTTGCATACCACAGTAGTGAGACAGCAACTCACTCACAAGAAAGGACCACACAAGTGTTGCAAAAATAAAGGATGCTTTATTACAGCACTCACTACTTGAATTGCATTGGTACATTTCCCTTTGGAGATATCTAAGCACAATATATACACAAAAAAAAAGCAGAAATATCATAAAATATATAAGGCCCTATTGTGGGGGGGACCAAACCATATACTTAGTAAGTGGAATGTGAAATAGTGAACCCAACCAAGCTAAGTGTGGTAGTTAGCTAGGTGTTCGGGGCAGATGAAAACACCAGAGTTAAATACGGTAAGTGCCCCAGCGACCAGGTGCATAGCGGTTACCTACCCAGTTGCCCCATAAACTAACACAGGGAAGTAGGGGTTGGAGTTTGTGTGTTTCAGGACCCTTCCAAGTGGATCCAGAGGAAACCAACAGACAAAAGAAATTTTAGAGTGTGTCCCACCCAAGGATACCCAGAAGACAGGAGGACCTACAGCAGGAGACCCGGATGCATAGTGGTGAAAGGACATCAGAAACGCTCACTGAAATCAATAGAAGCCTGGGATTGTCCAGTTGCTGTCGCAACTCGTGGACCAGGACGGTGGTACCCAGAGACGGATTAGAAACGTAGAAGACTGGAAAAGGAAGAGGACAGAGTCTTGGAGGTGCCCAGGTCATGAGGGTGGCAATTCCCACCCTCCTAGAGGTGAAGTTCCCGCAGGTTGGTAAAAGAAGTCCAGCTGTGGGGTCCAGGAGATGCAGAAGATCCTAGGAGTCACCTATGAACTGTCACTCGGCGTTTGCCAGATTGAAGGAGGGTCAGTGACCAGCCAGGTCCCATAGCAGCACAGCACTGCAAATGCAAAGCAGAGGGTGAAGATGTATTTCTAAAGTTTTGAGGACCGGCAATGTACAGGAGACTCTACCCTTGAGGGGAAATCAGGGCCGGCCCTCAGCATGCAGAAACGCCAGCAGAAGTCATCAGAGCCCCCACCAGTGACCCACAGGCAATGGACACAGGGAATCACAAGGAGGCCTCAGCAGCAGAACAAAACAGAAGTTTTGCGTCACAGGCATTGCAGATCGGAGGCTAATCTTCAGACTGTGGTCACACCTCACCCTTGAAGGAAATCCTGTTCTGCCTTTCTCGCCAGGCTCGCCAGCAGGAGGACAGAACAGTGTCTGGGGTCGGCACCACTATGTCAATTATGGGTGTAAAAAGTGTACCAGCAACCAAATTTAGAGGAGAGAGCACAGACACTGGGGCCCTGGTTAGCAGGATCCCAGTGAGCTACAGTCGGAACATACTAACATCAGGCAAAAAGTGGGGGGTAATCATGCTAGAAAGATGGTACATTCCTACAACCTATACTTAGTAAACAGGCCACAATCCCTCACTTGATCCAGTTAAGGTCTAAATAAATAAATCCTTGCTCAACCCTTAGTAGCTTGTCCCAAGAGCAGATAGGCATAACTTAAGAGACAGGTGTGCAAAGCATTTATTATCAACAAAACAGTAAATCAGTAAAATAAAACACACAATAAAAATCCGACATCAATTTATAAACACAGGAAATATTTGAATCTTTAAAAAGCCATCAAAACAGCAACTCCAATGTAGGGAACCGGAGATATGAATTTTTAAAGAATACATTTTAAAATATGCTTTCTAGTGCCTAATACCAAAAAGCACCAACTGAGGACCTCTGGTCCCGTTTGACTGGGGCAAAGTCCAAAGTTGAGGCCGACCACGATGGAGTCCAAGTCAGATACACTAAGCGGTAGGCCTTAGTCAAAATTTTACCTTCTTACTTGGTCTCTTTTTTTGGAGCTTCTTCTCTCGTCATCAGCCAAGGCTTCTCTTCAGGCCGGTGTGCGATGCAACCTTGTCGACTTGGCTCAGCGTGAGGTCCCGGACAACTCCTTTAAGTGTCGTCAACGGGAAAAAGCTCTGGAGCGTCAGCGGGATGAACCTGAAATTCAGGCTGGGTCAATGTTTGACATTGCCGGCTTGACTCTCGTTGACGGGTCCGTCACCTTATGGAGCTTTTTTACTAAGCCTCTTCAAACTTCTCCAAATTGATTGATCTTCTTCCAGAAGTCCTTTTTGGGCCCTTTAAATGTCCACAAACATGATCCAAGGTTTCAGAAGCTCTGAGCTGCTACTTGGTAGTGGGGACTCCAGTTTCCAGAATGCACCTGGTCAGACGGGCTCTTCTTGCAGGACTTGATGCAGGGGACTCTGGTTAGCTCCTCTGTACCTGTAGTTTACAGGGAGTCCACTCCTGGAGTTGCAGAAGCATGGTCAAGTCTGTTCTGGGTGAAGCAGCCAAAGTGTGCAGCTGATGATGTCCTTGTGGGTGCAATCTTTCAGGTGCAGACCAGTGGTTCAGCAGGACGGTCCTTCTCTTTGAATGTCTTCTTCAAGTAGGGATCTGAATTGCTGGGCAGCTCTGCCCTATTTATCCTTGCTCCTGGGTAGGCAAGCAGGAGGCACACCTGACCAGTGGGGTGCAAGATGCCACCCTCTGCGGTGACCACTTCCTGCGAAGTGTGGCTAAAATCAATCACTGAAGGCAACATTCTTTAAAAATCCAACATGAAAAAAAAATCTCTTCTTGGATCTTACATCTGGCAGAGCCCATTCCACTGGTGTGGAGAAGTTTCCCTAGCCCCTCTCCTAATCTAATTATTGGTGATACCAATCTGGCTGGGGCAACAGGAAATGGGGGAGGTCTAGTTTCTGTCCCAGGTGGCTTTCAGTCCTTTGAAAACCAGTTTGGCCATTCTTTCTTCATCTGGCTCTGCCGTCTGCTGTAGCAGTTCTCCTCCTACCAGATGCTTACTTTGTTTCAGCCCTGGCCACTTCATAAATATAAGCTTGGTTTAGGCTGCCAGAGGCTGCCCAATCAGGAAAGGGAACTACAGGGTGGGTTTTGAGAACACTCAATGAATTCTAAAAGTTCACTGTACTAGTTATTATAAATACAACATTGGCAAGATGTTGGATTTATTCTAACTTTTAATTTGATATCAAACCTTACATATTTAGCTATTTCCTAGTGAAAATGATAATTATTTTTTAATAAGGGCTAACCACGTTAGCCTATGGAGCCAATGCACTACAATGGGAAAAAACAAATTTGGCAATTTTTCCATCACCAGGGCTTATAGAACATCGTTTTGAAAGTCCCTGCTTACATTTACATTGTACCCAACTCTTGGAGCACCTAGGGCAGACCTTAGGGGTGACATGTAAAAATAAAGTTTGAGACTTTGGAAGTACCTTTAATTCCAAAGTCAAATTCAGGGTTAACTTTAAGTTAAAAGCAGCCACCAAGGCATGCCTGCTTTTACTATGACACCAGCGACCACAACAGGGCACCCAAGCTACACTGGGGTCCCTAAACGTACATGCCCTACCATATACTAGGGACTTATAGGTAGGTTGTCAGAGCTAATTTTAATTATGTCTGTTTTGCATTTATCATTTTACACATAGCACTGGCCCTGGGACTGGTTAGCAGTGCCCAGGGCACAGTCAAAGTCAGTAAACACCAGTACTAGTCAAAAGGTTTGGGGGGGTCATCAAGACCACAAGAATGGCTTTCTTACAAGTCCCAATTGTTTTGTATAACCAGAAAGGTTGCCCACTTTCAGATACATTTTTTACCAAATTTAGGGAACCATTAACAGTGACAATTCAAACAAAATTAAAGGTAATTTTATGTGATGAGGCAAACATTATATTTTATTGTATGGAGGTGATTCACTGGTGTTCGTTTCACATCTTGGTTTATCTTCATCCATTAACTACATGAATATGGAACTGGACAAATGAACTAAAGTAATCTGAAATTCTCTCTAGAACTTTAAAAGCTAAAAAGAAGAGCTAGTAGAATTGAATAGGTAAACCATAAAATGATACCTTGAGGTATTTTGGGTTAAAATCTGTGCAGTAACATTCCACAATTCAGGAAGGAAACTATGATGAAATAGACATTAAAAATTATCTCTACTAAACTTGACACTTTTAACCAATTAAAAGCTTTGGAATGTATTGTCCTAACTAAACTCCAGTGTCTAATCTGTATTTTGTTGTAGCTATCAAAGCATATAGGGTATTAAAAAAGTTCAAGGGGTTTGAGTGGGAAGGATAAGAGTAAAGAACAAAATTATTTAAAAAATGAAGGAAAGTTGCACTAGATTGCTCAATCGTAGGAAGTTTTTTTACTCTTATGGTGTCTTATTTTGTCAAAGAAATTACTAACTGCAAGGACCTAGTTGGTATAAAGTAGAACAAAACAGCAGTGGGTTTTGCTGTTCTAAGGGAGCTGTGAGTAATGCAAGTGTAGCAGGATAAATAGGATACCAGTGCAGATGCTGTATAAAGTAAGCTGAGGTCAAATGCACAAGTAATAGAGACAATACTTTGTGACGCCATGAAGCCTTTGTGAGCAAGGCAGCCATTAAATTGAACAATGAATCACACTGTTGCAACAGACTAATAAAAACTGTGCTACACGACAAGCATTTATGGTGTGGAGTTCAAACGATTAACTCAATACCTGAAATTTAATTATGGCTTAAACGGAGCAGTAGGACATTATGGCAAGAGAGCTGAACACTTGCAGAAATTATACCAGGCAGAATACCACCATTTCTTATTGCTATGACATGAATAGGCGTAGTTTACTTCTGGCATCACCAATTACACCTGCCCAGAAAAGATGGCTATGCCAGTAAAATTAAGGTGGAGTGAGGAATGCTTGGTTTAGCTTAATACATAGGATGTTTAATGGCAAGGTTTGACATATGTTTCATCTTAATCTGAAGTTTGCCTTAGGCTTGTGCTGAGAGCTTATGTTGTGGGAAAATTATAGAGGTCTTCGAGCCTTTAAATAAAGTCTGAGGACCTCTGTAATGTGCTGTTCTGAGGCATGTTACTAAACTGAACTGGCTCTTGGTATGCAGTTAGCGAATATGCTACTTCCTCTAATGCTAGTGACAACGTCCCTGTTTTGTGCAGCATAAAATAAACAAATGAAGTGCTAAACAAAAAAAACAAAATCACTAGACTCAGATTCCTGTGACGAGTCTTACCCAAAAATGAGAAGCCAATTAAAAGGCTTGATTTAAAACATATTTAATGCATGGATGTGGCTTGTTTATGGGCAAAACGAAACACACAAAAGCTATAAAGATTACCAAAAATGATCTAGATTTACACCATTTCTGCACTGTATTACTATTATTCTGTAAATTGGATTTGTTTCTACTGGTTACATTTGTACATAAAACCAGGTATCAATTTGTTCTGCTATGTGTTTACAGTCATTTTGTGATTTTTTCAATTACGTCACTATTAAGCTGACTATGGGAGCAAAGGAAGAGGTTGCATAACTTCGGTAACACTTATTATGGTGGATTCACTAACTATAGATTCTAAACCTTTGTAATACATATGCACCAGACTAGATACAGATTTGTTCAGCCAATTGATCCAGTCTGCTGTAGGTGGCTTGACTGGCCTCTGTGGCAGCCTGGTACTGCCTCCGGAAGTGACAGAGTGTAACCACGTATAGATGCTGCCACCTGCGTGTTCATGTAATTTATCTTTCTAACAACCTCAGGCAAGGATCACCCATGACAGATTGGAGGAGACAGTGTGCCAAATCTAACTTGAGACCTTTTTAACTGTTAAGTGTCACCAGAGTGAAAGGAGAGCAGTGAGGAATCTGTGGTTAGACAGCGTATCCAACAGACCCAACATTAAAGAAGGCAAGTAACCTGTTTGTTCAGTACTTTTAACAGCAGATACCTCAACTTTTGAAGAGATAACCAAGCAGCAATTCCCAAAATTCAGAGGATTGGAGGAGTGAGCTCACTAAAGTCCGGAAGAACACAGTGAACAAAATGGCCCTCTCTGCGGTCTTGACTGCTGAGGCAGTATTGCTCCCTGAACGTGTACATAGCCAACCATGTAGCAGTCTGGCAGATGTCCAGTAATGAAACAGCCCATACCAATGCAATCAAAACAGTCTTGGTGGACCTGGTGGAATGACCCTGCAGGTCCTCAGGGGAGTTCTTTCTGGCCCAGGTACAGCAGGGCTTACAACATCTACCTGGATAAGATTCACTTCTGTACTGTGATCTATTTCTTACAACTGAAAAACACAGTAATAGCGAATAGATGACTATGTATGCCTTCAAACACTCCATGCAAAAACTGAGCTCTGGTTGGGACTAGATGGTGAACCCTTTCAATCTTGTTGGTGAGCAGCCGCAGAGAACAACTTTCAAAGGATGGGAAACACATGTACATCAAAAAACAACTGGACTAAGTTATGGTCTCAGTGAGGCATAATACAAAGCAGAGGGAATATGCACGTCCTTTTAGAGAGCGCAGCACAACTGGTGGCTTGAAAAAGATGAGTAAACGCAGGAAGACTGACCAGGATCAACATAAAACTCTTAACTGTGCCCACTACAAAGGCCTGCTGGCCCTAAATTAGGACAAACAAGAAGCAAGATAACTTGTCCTTCAGAGGATCAAACTGATGGCTCATAACAGGCCCAAAATGTACCTGATGAGCCAAAAAAAAGAATACAGTTAGTGGAAGAGGCATCCAGTTGCAAGAATCTTATTTGGTAGCCCAGCATGACAGTGGAAACCGCTTAGCTGTCACTACTCAATGTGCAGGCATGGGAATGAAGGTTGTGGTGATTTAGGTATTGGGCAGGAGGTCCTCCCGAAGAGGTAGATGGGTCGGAGGACAAAGGCTCTGGCACATCAGATCAAGGAACCACTGCATGCTGGATAATTCGGAGAAATCAAAATGATTTGAACCCCAGCTGACCAGATCATCCCAGAGCCTCAGAACAGTGTGCACGAGTGCAGCGCCTCACTAAATATGGAATAGGTCCCCTAACGATCCTGTTGGTGGAAACTCAAGTGTGCAGTAATCATGAGACTATGTTCTTGACACTCGCAAAAAGATCCAGTCAGGGCATGTCCCAGTGGGTGAAGATGTCCTAAGCCAGTGCTGGATTAAGATTCCATTTGTGTTTTGCCAGCTGATGCCTGCTCAACTTGCCCCCCCGGCTATGAGCAACCCAGCCAGATGACTGGCTACCAGGTAGAACTCCAGACTGTCCAGCAATTTACACAAGTGCAATACCTTAGGGAACGAGGTTCACAACCCCACGGCATCCTGTGTGTTGCAGAAACACATGGCGGGTATGTTTTCTATTAGAATGTGAACAAGGCTTTTAGAACCAACCAAAAGGAACAAAGATCTAAAAGTCTGATGTTCACTGAGAACCAGAAAAAAATGATCTACACTTTTCTTGTCGGACTGCTCAAACAAAATATGCCTCTCTCCCTACTGGGAGGTAGGGAAAATTGCCATAAACATGGCAGGCTTGTGTCCAGCTGCCACCAATAAAGGTTGAGCCGATGCCTTCGAGATAATGCTGAACGACATGCAGCTCCTGTTGTACCCACTGAAAGTAGTGGTTCCCCTCCCAGGCCTGCATGCACCAGCTGGAACAAAGGACCAGGAGGCAAAGAAGCTTTAGAACCGTCTGCTCTAGAACCTAGAATTGAGCCCAAAACTCTGGGAAGATACCCTGAATATCACAGATGCGTTGCAGGGTTGGAAAGACCATGAACACCACAGTACCCAAGATGGCCCCTATGAAGGAAATCCTCTAAGCAGGTGTCAGGACTTTGATCCTCAGGAATGAAAGATGGGTGACTATTGTTCAAATGGGGTCTGTGACTGCCTGTAGCAGCTTGTTGCCACACTATGGGATTAAGTGTATCCCTGACATGCAAAGGTGGGCTGCGATCATCTTGACTGTCTTAAACATCCAAGGTGGAGAAGTCAGGCCAAAGTGTACAACAGTGAACTGGAAATGTTCTGAATCCAGTAAAAAAAAAAAGAAAATCTGAGGTACAATTGCATACTGCAGGACCAAGACTACCATTCAATCACCCAGACAGAGGGTGCAAAGAACCTTGGCCAGTGTGAACTGTGGGGGCAACAATCTAATATTGGCTTGAATCCTTATTTTTTGTTGCCCACTAACAAACAGCAAGTGTAACACACTCATATTTCTCCACTAGGTCTCCCTTTATGGCCCCTGTAGCCCGGAGATTGGACTCTGGGTAGCAGGATGGCAGCATGAGCTGCTGAATTTTGAGCAAAAACGGGTAAGATGCAAGGTTAAAGAAGCAAAGCATGTCATCACTCTCTGAACAATGTGTAGCACCCACTGATCTGAAGTTATAGGTATCTAAAAGGCTGAGCATGTGATAGTGGCTAGGTTAACAGTGCAGTGGATGAGGAGAAGGAGGACTGTTGTCCATGGCTGTCTTTGTGACCTTGGCTACCACCACATCTCTGATGCAGTCAAAAGTTAGAGCTGGCTGCTGTACGGGTTGCAAATTCTGTTGTTGGCTATATGCTAGGTATTCAGAGGACTCTCTGACCTTTCTGTAGTGCTGGTTAAAAGGGTGGGTGATTGTAAGCGTAAGGGTTATGATGCAGTCATTTTTAAAACATTCTAGACTTGAATCGGTCTTTTCTCTGGAAGTCTGGAACCATCAAAAGGCATGCCCATAAAGGATGCCTGTACATCACCAGAAAGCCGGTGTTAAGCATGACGTCTGATCACAACACTGGTGCTCATGGTACACACCTACATAGCCTATGAAGGTGTATAGACAGCCCTCACAAGATTTAGCAGAATCTTGTCCAACCTAAGCTGCTTGAGCAAGAGAGTTATTTAATTCATGAGGGATAGCAGACAAGATCTCTCTTGCCGTCTTCCAAAGGGGGTGTGTTGTGTCTTTCTAGGAGAACTATTTCATTCAAAGAACTTCAGATCAAGCTAGCAGACGAGTATCCCCTTTTCATGTGTCAATGCTCCTTAACTCCCTATCGGGCAACAAGGAAGGGAACACATTAGAGTTGATCTCACTAGAGGAAGCTTAGACCACCAACATCTACAACCTACTGCTCTAGGTCACCTAACTAGTGGGCAACTGACTGCAGAAGAACAACACTCCTTCATCCTTGATGCTATTAAGATATTCTTTAAGGTCTCGTCAAATGCTAACAACGGCTCAGATGGAGCATGCACGTGCAGCAGGATCACCATAAGTTGGTTTTGTGTCTCGATATGTGGTATTTGAAAATCTAGTTATTCAGCAGCACTGTGACAGCAACCTGAAAAGTCGAATTTTCCTCAGTGGGGGCACTAGTGGAGACAAATTATCTCAGGAGTCTAGGCCAGTAGCATTTTGTAAATCAAAAAACACCTAATCAGTATAATGAGAGAAGTGAAAGTTGTCCATCTCACTGTCATCAATATATGAAATATTTTGGAGTCCCTGAACTGTATCTAAATCCAAGCTTTACGTGGCCTTCAGTAATATTGACGCTGAGGAAGAGACTGGACATCATCCAAGGTGTGAGTCTACACTCTGGTTAGTTCATGGCGAGACATGAGCAGATATTGGTGCCTCATCTGAATTGTGTCAGACAGACTCGGGAGTTGCAGTCAGACATATAAAAAAAAACAAGGCTTTGGGGGCTGGACTGAAGACCTGGACAAGGGACGACAAGAAGCTGGAAAATGTGGATATACAAAATGTCTAATACATGTTAGGCCGTTAAAGGTTACTGATATGGTCTGGAGTTTGCAAAGAAATAGTGAGGGAGAGGTGTGCTGTGGAGTATCTGGTGAACAGATGAACTGAAGATGAAAATCTACAGAGGGGGTATGAGTGATGCCTCTCAACATCCAACTGGACTAGAATACACGTTTATTAAGCTTTAAATGCTTTCAAATACAACACTGGTATTTATTTCCTTTAGTTATTCAACAAGTGCTCTTGAGTGTTTGTTAAGATATGTGCAGTACCTTTTAGAAAAGTGAAATGCTGCTGATGGACTTTTTTATTAAGTCCTATAAAAAAGGAGATTGTATGCCTTGAAACCTTGAAGAACCCCTTCGCTGAGCTGGTCCTGTCAGCAGATACAACTGCTGTTTTAGGTACAGATCCAGGGTGAGAGTTCTCCTAGAACTTGGAACACATTTTTATGATGCATAGTTAGGAATAGATCATGAGCTTAAAGAGAAAGCTGCCAATCAAACACAAACATTTACTGACAAGTTATTAAGTTCACAAACTCTTCAAGAGCACAGAAATAATTCTCTTTTTTGGTCAAGCTGTATCCTTTCTTTACTGATAACACATCACTTTCAGGGGTTGCATTTTATCCAAGTGCATCTCTCTATTAATATCCTAGAGAGTTGGCCAATTCCGCAATTAACCTTATAACAGAGGATGAGAGTCTATAAAACTCCATTAGTATGAAACAATTAATTACAGAATAGGAATTGAAGCAGCAATACATTTACAATGTAAATCTTATTAGCAATTTAGTAAACAGCTTTGTACATTAGATAAAGCTAATTTGGATACTAACATTACAAACATGCAATTTCATAAAACATTTCATGTCAAATTAGTAATCTCATCCAAGTTAAATTACAAATCACATAATGAAAAATCCTTGTGAGCCCTCATCACAAAACTAAAATGCATTCCTAACTACTAATCAGTTCCACTCTGTATAATGACGAGCGAGGTTCAGTTTGTCTAAAGATAAAAACACAATACATGGAAAAGGTAATTACTACAAGCTCAGACATCAAGATTGCCACTTACATTTCTAATGTTGAATGCTGGCTAATATTCCCAAAGTTTTAGTCATAACAGTGGTGACCTGATAACAAATCCTATTTAAATCTCCTTTTAAGCAGATATCCAAAGTATTACAGTTTTCAATATGAAATTCCTTGAATAATACTACCAGAAACTGATTATGTAGCAATTTTATCACTAGGAATAAGGTAAAACTGAGTGTCTAAGATTCTTGGTCAAGATAAGAATCATACATATAAAACTCCAAGGGCATCTAGCACACTAAGGTGTCTAAAATATTAACTTTCTGAAAGAGTAATTTCATAAAATATAAACTAACTCATGGCTGCAGTACTAACATAAGATGCCTTAGAGTTTACAGGTGGAGTAGTGTCTCATTAAAATGTTAACTTTATTAAGTCTTCTTATATTTGGCATAGATCACTTTGAAAATTGCTTCAGGATTTAAACGTGTGCTCATCTGTCCCCAGTGTGTCCCATGCATTCTCAAGCTCCTAACGTTGCAGATGGTGACCATTTCTGCTACTGTTCTGAAAGATCTTCATTCTTGCTTATTTTAAACAAGGTCCACCAGAGTTTCCTTAGAATTTATGCAAATACTAATGCTGCACTAAATGCCAACTTTAGTTCTGCCCTTTTCGAAACAGTCAAAATATCAAATTTAAGGCAAAAGCAGACTTTGGGGTGTTATGAAAAAATATAAGGCAATTTCAGTACAAGAGTATTTTTTCTCTCAATGTACTGTTTACTCTTCTTTTGGCTCTCAGAACAGATTTTTTTTTAAATCCTTATGCCTAGGTCTTTTTATTCCATTGTGAGTATCCATCATCTGTGTCGGCTGTCCTTGACTCGTGACGCAGGCATTTTGTTGTTTTGCTTTTTTTCCTCCAAATTCCCCCTTGGATAGAATGGTGTTCAGTGAATGGTTGTCCCTTTCCTCAAACCAGCAGAAAGAGTATAATAAGGACATAAGTAAAACACATGTTACAGTAAACTAACTATTTTGGTGAAACAGGAGGCAGTATTTTTGCAAACGTTTAAGCTTTACATTTCAAGAACTATGTATGTTTGTGCTACAGAGCAATTAGCTGTTTTGAGGACAAGAGTGACAAATGCAGTCCGCAGGAAAAGTAATGAACGAGTTCAAAGAAATCATATTTAAATTACAATATCAGTACCATTTTCCAAACCTCACGTACACTTCTAATGACAGATGTTACAGTCTTTCTTGTGGGAGGAGAATATTTTTGGGTCGTTCATAGGTTTTGCTAAAACAATATGTTATTGGCAGAAGCCATTTCCTCCATATTAAGAGTTCTGAAATGGTAGAAAGAGGTCCTGATACTAGGTTGTACAGGGTTTTAATAGAGAAGCTCTAGGCTGCTCTGAGAGCATGTAAAGAAAAGTCACACTGAGGGTCCTTAGAACATTCACATTTTAATGTGTAGCCATTTTGGTGGTACCATTCTTATGGTGTACTATGATGGTGTGCTAGTTTACCCTCTACTAGAGAAGCTATAACCAGGGAAATCAATTGAGTCTTTTGTTTAAAGAAGCATGCCACATCTAACAGGCTGATGGTGGTTTATCGAAATCAGTATATATATTTAATATGCTACACATATAAATGAATGGCTGCAACAAAAATGCACAGAACAACTTGTTAGAATGAAAAAATGTCATGTGATACAATATGCTAAGTGTTTTGATCTCCTATTCCCAGAAATAGCAAGTACTGAGTAAGCAAGCGGGTATGAATGCCAGCGAGTGTCTCACCACCTAAAATTAAGTAGAAGGAGCACTTACAGCAAGTCTCCATATGTGGGACTATGGGATTCGGTAAATAAGCCCTATAGGTTAGTTCAATAATCCTGGTGTAAAAAAGGAGTCTTGGCAACGAGGAACATCCTAGACTGCCTGTTGCCACTGCAAGTGAGCCCCTACTTATCTATAACTTCTATACTCCGGAAGGAGCATGGACATTTTTGGAGGGTCCTATTGGTGTGAGATAGGACACAGAAATCTGGTGTTGCGTTGCATAGTTTCAGGAGAAACAAAAGCTTGTAGTGCGAAACTGGTAGTTTCGAGGGATGGGAAAGAATATGCCTCAGCTTGCCTCGTAAGGATTTCCGAGTACTGAGATCATGATGTGCCACAAAAATTGCAGAAGATGGGGATCTATCTTGCTGCAGAGGATCTTGAATATAACGTAGAAACTGACAGTGATTAAGTGGCCTTGTCCCGATAATGAACTCCTCAACAGCAAACTTTGTGTACATTTTGACCACACAAAAGTTTCCACCACCCACACTGTGCAGAGTTAAGCCTACTCCTGCTGAGGTGGGCCACTTCAGGCAGTACCAAGTTATGGGGAGTTAAATCCATGGAGATATCCTTCGAACTTCTACCAAAGAAATATAAAACCCTGATACTAGGGTTTACAGACTGCAAATCCAGCAAAAACGTCCACCTGACTAACTAGCGAGTCCAAGCCTGGAAGACAAGTTCAGCCTGTTAATTCAACGTCAAAACTGGCTACCTTAAAAAGTGAAACCTAGTCCTCCAGGATTAAGCAGAACAATTTAAATCCAGTCTGTCTAGAATTCATGCACTATTGCTTGGGCAAAAAGTTTGCTGTTCAGTAACTACTTGTACAGTAAAATGAAAAATATATAGCACTCACAAAAATTAGGTAAGAAGCATATATCTAATGAAGAATCAATAGGCCCAACACACCTCTGCCTTCTATGAATGACTGTTCATACTTTTCTAACTAGAGCTATAACTGATTTGCATGCAGATTATAAGGGACATGTATGTAATGTGTAACCAGTACATGTTAAAGGACATTTTATAGTTTTGGCCCTGGAGAGTTGGGGTGAATCCATAGAAGTCGGTCTGCATTTTCTTCCTTTGGCAGACAAGTTTTGGATGCAAAACACATCACTTTTTCCTACTTTGCCATTTGTTTCTCATACGTGGTCGGTTGTTTTCTTAGTGGTGTTGTAGGCAGCTATCTAGAAAGACTGTTGAATAAGGTAAAAAACATAATTCAACAATATCTGAACAGAGCAGGTTATTGTTTAATGTTCAGTGGTTGAAACAGGAACAGAATAACTTTTATTAACAAAACATGAATGAAATATAAAAAGCACATACTTGCAGATACTGAGAGAGCTGGAAAAGTTCCTGAGAGTACATACTGGGAGTGTTAGCAGCAACCTGAGAAACAGAATTATGAAATTAGAAACTTAATTGTTTTTGTACTACTGTAAATTAACAGACATGGTCACAGGAAGGCAATTTTAATTACATTCCAAACTGACTTTCTACTATAGTTTCAATTTCACCCACAGCAACTATTTAGAACTACAAATATTTATCATAGATGTCTGTCACATATTTTTAAAAATTATTTTATATGTTTCCACGGTGCGAACAGTGTCCAGGCAGATATCAATTCTTAACAACTAATAGGCTTTGAGGACAGTGTCAATTAACAGATAAAGTAACTTCAGCAGCATTTTACAACAAATGGGGTGAGCAATATAAACTAGCACTGGCAAAGCTAATAGGTTTTGCCTATGCAAGAGCTTTTGGCTTTGCCAATGTGTTTTTGCCGCATGCCTGCTGTGCAAGAGCTATTGGCTTTGCCAATGTGTTTTAGCAGCTTGCCTGCTGTTCAGCATGGTTGAAAGTTGGTGGCGTAGCGGAGAGTGGCGTGGAGTGATGTATACTGGAGTGACAGAATGGAAAGCAGGGTCACTGAATGGAGTAGTGTTGTAGAGTACAGTAGTGTTGTAAAGTAGAATGCTGCAGAGTAGAACAGTAGAGTGTTGTAGGGCAGAGTGTCGCTGGGCAAAGTACAGTAACGCAGGGCAACGTAGTGTCGTACAGTAGAGCAGAGTCAGAGTAGACTGTAGGGGTGTAATGTTGTACAGCAGTTGTGTGTCATACATTAGAGCAGAGTACAGTGACGTAGAGTGAAATGGAGTGTCAGTAGAGTGGAGTGTCATGTCATGGCATGGGTTGGAGTAGGGTAGAGTGGAGTGGAATGTCGGGGTGGACTGGAGTCGGGTGTCGTACAATGTTGCCGAGTACAGTGGCGTAGAGAGAAGTGTCGTAGAGTGAAGTGGTGTGGAATAGTGTAGTATTGTACGATGGAGCGGCATAGAGGGTCGTACAGTGGAGGGGCATTTTGTGTCCTAAAGCGGAGTGGTATAGGGTGAAGTGGGATAGAACACAGCGGTATGGTGGGATGGATCAGAAAGGGACCAGAATTAGACAGAGAGAAGGGCTCCACGTCTTTTCCAGGAGTAGAAGTGGTGAGAGTGAGTAAAGGCCCAGGGTGCCCTATCTGCAGTCCCAGTGCTTGGATTGCTCTTGAAGAGGTACATGCAGGGGGACCTGGTCTGTACCAGGAGACCATCCACCAATGGGAGTCCCATAGTATCAGGAGAACTGGGTGGGGGGCAGGGGGTGACAGGAACCACTTCCAAAGGGAGGGTACCGAAAACCAATGCGGGTGGGGAGTCCGGGGGGGTGGATGACTTTGGGAGGTTGGCAGAGGAGGAAGGGCTCACCCCTGACTCATGTCCTGTCTAAGGGTACAGACCCTGGGCTGGAGGACCAGTCTCAGGATACCACCCCTGAACTGGTGGGAGGGAGAGTGGACAAATGGTGCCAGCCGCCTGGAACTACCGCCCTTCAGTCTGAGAAACCAGAGAGGTTAGAGAGCCCTGGAAGGGCTAAGGCCTGGCTCTCATCACTGAGAGCTGTCAGTGCAACTGTGGGTCGCTGTCTTTGTGGACAGAGTTGCCCTTCGGTTGGAAACAGGAGTCACATCCCGAGGGTAGAATTGGCCACCTCCCTATGTTGGCCATGGTGGTACGGTCTGCCTACTGGGATGCATCTTTGAGCAAAGTAAGGTTAGGTGGTGCACAGATGGGGTCCGCAAGTGAGAAGAAGTATTACCTATGGGTTAGCTTAGTGGGCTCTGAGATTATTATGGATAGAGGAATTCAACTGGGTTCAGAAAGGCATGGAACTGGAACACGCCCCTGCTGTTGCGGGCCAGGGTCCATGTTCTAAAGCCTTAAGCAGGGAGGTCCATCAAGGCACTGATTGGTCTACACAGCTTGAGGCTGGAAATGGGTTGAATTGGACCTGGCCCTTTTTCCATTGTTATCCCCAAACTTTTTGCCTTCCTCCTCCTATTTTTTTCTGACCTGCTTTAATTGGCTTTAGGACTCTGGGCACTTTACCACTGCTAACTAGTGCTAACGTGCATATGCTCTATGTCTAAATAGTACTGGTGATTGGTTTCTCCATGATTGGCATATCTGATTCACTAGTAAGGCCCTAGTATAGTGCACCAGGTGTACCCAGAGCCTATAAATTGAATGCTACTACTGGACCTGCAGCACTGATTGTGCCACCCGCACGATTAGCCCTGCAAACACGTCTCTCACACCTGCCATTGCAGGGTCTGAGAGTGCAGTTTTAAAACTGCCATTTCGACCTTGCAAGTGCAAAGGTCTTTTGCTCCCTCTTAATTTTTTTTAAATGACAGTCTTTCTGCCAGGTGGCAGATGGAGGCAATAGGCCTTAATTCGGCCCTTGGCGGCAGGGGTGGTGAATGGGGGGGCAGAAAGCCTACTAGCCACCAGGGACTTTTTTTCAATAAAATTAGTCAAGGGTGTTAGTAGTTTTAAACCTGACATTTCGACCTGGCAAGTGCACCCCCTTGCCAGGCACAAACCTCCCTTCTATTACCTGTAGGTTTACCCCTAAGGTAGGCACAAGGCAGCCCCACAGGCAGGGTACAAGGTATTTAAAAGGTAGGGTATGTAATGGTGTGTTGTACATGTCCTGATAGTGAAATACTGCTAATTTCGGTTTTCACTATTGCAAGTCCTAACTCTCCCATGGGGTAACATGGGGATTGCCTTGAAATATCTTTTAAGTGTAATTTCCCATTGGGAGCACATAGACATATGGAGTCTGTGGACTCTGAACTCACAATGTAAAAATACATCTTTTGGTGAAGTTGGTTTTTGAATTTTAAGTTTGAAAATGCCACTTTTAGAGAAGAGGGATTTTCGTGCTTAACCATTCTGTGCCCTTGCCTGTGTGGTGAATACACATCTGGGTCAGGATGACAGTTGGGGTGTTTGTGGATTCATTCTAGACAGTCACACAAGGCAGCTGAGATGTACCCTGCATATCCTGATGGTGCGTTATCAGGCTGAGGGGTCTTCCTGAGCTTGAGTGGTGGGATAAGCTGACACTTGCAACTGAATAGGGCTGTGCCTGTGCTCACACAAAGCAGTCTGCAACACCCTGGAGTGTCTCTGGGGCCAAGGTAGGGAAGGGTAGGACTTCTCTTTGAAATTTGCCTACTTCAAAGACAGAAAGGGGTATAAGTAATGGACCTCTGACACCACATAGTTCTAACACTTCTGGACTGAGGACATTCTGCCAGGAAGAGATGCTAGATGCTGTAGGAGGGACTGACACTCTGCCTGCTTTGTTGTGCTGGTCTGCTGCTTCTGTCCTGGGAGTGAAAGGACTGGACTTTGCTTTCTACATCCTGCTTTCCAAAGTTCTCCAAGGGCTTGAACTGAGATTGCCTCCTGTTAAGAAGTCTCAGGGACATCAAAGATTTCATCACCAGCGTCTGGGCTCTCTTGCTGAGAGTCCTGACTTGCCACGTGGTGCCAAATCGAGTCCTTGGGCCCTTGGAGGTGAGCTCTGGTGCATCCCAGGAGAAACCAAGCACATCGACTCCAGAGCGACTTCAAAAATGGTGCAGCTGTCTGACTCCACATCGCCACCTGCACCAGAGGTATGGTCCCTGCAACAGAGGCCCAATGCCAGTGCAGCGCTTCTGAAGTTCTGTGTCCCCAACATCGGGGACACCTGACTCTGACACGGTGTCTGTGGCCCCGTGGTGTGATCACGACAGCGCGAAGACGACACCCTGCATCTTGACCTGCTGGATTCATCAACCCCGCCAGGTTGTAAGGAACCAACACCTCGCCAGGGATGCTACATCACCTCCCCTGTAACCGTAAGGAACAGACGCTTCACTTCCCCAGCAGCAGTAAGGAACAGACACACCGGCTCCAGCGACGCATTAACTCCTCGACTCCATGCAAAATTTAGGTTTCCTCTTCATTTATCTAGGTACTGTACCTGGGGTCTCTGCGACTCTGTGACCAGCCTGCGCTCTCTCACGAGTGGTGTCAGACTGCTGTGAACGACTGTCAAGACACCATGATAGCCCCAGTAGGAACTATTGTGTTCCTAAGCGCTATACTAAGATTTAATCTTTTAAAAATGTGTATCTTTCCTTGTGTAAGTTGGATTTTTGTTATCTTGGTCTTGTTTTACTCAGATAAATATTGGCTATTTTTCTCAACTTGTTTGGAGTACTTTTGGGGCGTTGTCACAGTTCTTGTGTGGTGAACAAATACTTTACACATTGCCTCTGAGATAAGCTTTCTGCCACCCCTTTCGGGAAGATAGCCCACTAGACACCAAGGATTTTTTTTTTTCTTACCTAAGTGGGGTGGGTGCTGCCCATCATTGGCCTGGCCGTGTCTCCACCCCGCATCAATGGGTACCAAAGTCTTTCCTCCCGTGGAGGGGGGGGGGTCCACTAGATGCCAGGGAATATTTTTTTTCTTTTCTTTTTTTTTAAAAGAAGAGGAGTGGGGGCTGCCCAGAATGGGCAAGGCCATACCCCACTCCAAGTAAATTGGAACATAGTGTTTCTGAACCCATGGGGGGCAGACCAGGGAATTAAAAAGAAAAACGTTATGTGTATGCCCCCACCTCACCTGAGGGGGCAACAGCCTTTCTGCCCTCCCCTGTAGACTAAAGCATCTTTTCCCAACGGCAAACAAGAGGACACTTGACTCCTTTGGGTGCTGATTTTACATAGTGGCCAGGAAAGCTTGGCTAACTCCCAATATAGTCCCACTTGCAATGGTGAGCGGCTGAACTTGGTCTCCCCATCCTGGATTCCCCTGGATGTCTAGTTTTCAAAAACGTACAGGTTGTTAGGTTTCTCTAGGTGCCAGGTGAGCTAGGACCCAAAATCCACAGCTAGACACATTGTAAAAAAAAAAAAAAAAAAAAAGGTCAGTTTTGGGTGGAAAAATGTGATGTGTCCATGTTGCATTTTGGGACATTTTCTATTGCAGTCACTAGGCGTACCCACACAAACGTGGTAGCTTTTTTTTTTTTTAAAGTCGGGAGACTTGGAGGAATGCTGAGTGGAAGTTAGTTCATGGCCCCCTCAGATTCCAGAACTTTCTATCACAGAAATGTGAGGACAATGTGCTTTTTAGACAAAGTTTGAGGTTTGCAAGGGATTCTGGGTAACGAAACCTGGTGAGAGCCACAAAAGTCACCCCATCCTAGATTCCCCAAGGTGGCTAGCTTTAAAAAATGTACAGGTATGCTAGGCCTCCCTAGGTGCTGACTGAGCTAGAGCCCAAAATCCACAGCTAGGCACAGTGCAAAAACAACTAGTCAGTTTCCAGTGGAAAAATTTGTTGTGTCCATGCTGCGTTTTGGGCCCTTTCCTGTCGCAGGCATTAGGCCGACCCATAGGAGTGAGGTACCATATTTATCAGGAGACTTGGGGCATTTGTGCCTTCCATATGTAAGACCGTGAGTAAGAAGTCATTTTGAGAAATACCCCTACTTCACATGCTAGTATGAGTATCCCCAAAATCAGAAATGTGCAAATAACCACTGCTTCTATATTCCATATCTTGTGCCCATTTCAGAAATACATATGGTTTCTCGACACCTATTTTTCACTCTTTATATTTTACAAATGAATTACTGTATACCTTGGAACACAATGAAAAACCACTGCAAGGTGCAGCTCAGTTATTGGCTCCGGAAACATAGGGTTCTTGATGAACCTACAAGCCCATTATATTCCTATCGCAGGCACTAGGCCTACCCATAAGAGTGAGGTACCATTTTTATCGGGAGACTTAGGGGAATACACAATAGACGGGAAAATAATAATCTATGGTCATTCTCTGCATTTGTGCCTTCCACATGTAAGACAGTGAGTAAGAAAGAAGTCATTTTGAGAAATGCCCCTTTTTCTCATGCTAGTATGGGTATTCCCAAAATCAGAAATGTGCAAATAACCACTGCTTCTAAACTCCATATCTTGTGCCCATTTCAGAAATACAGATGGTTTCCTGACACCTATTTTTCACTCTTTATATTTTACAAATGAATTTCTGTATGCCTGGTACACAATGAAAAGCCACTGCCAGGTGCAGCTCAGTTATTGGCTCTGGGAACACAGGGTTCTTGATGAACCTACAAGCCACAACCAGAAGGGTCCAGCAGACGCAATGGTATATTGCTTTCGAAAATCTGCGATAGTTAGAAGAAGATACAGATGAAAATGTAGACACAGATGGTTGTTTTTTCAACTCAATTTCAATATCTTTTTATTTCAACTATACATTTCTGTAGGAAAACATTTAAGGATCTACACAAATGACCCTTTGCTGAATTCCGATTTTTTTCTACCATTCAGAAATGTATAGCTTTCCGGGATCCATGATTGGTTTCACACCCAATTCTACCACTAACTGGAAGGAGGTTGAAAGCACAAAAAATAAGAAAAATTAGCTGTGTCCCAGTAAAATGCCAAAACTGTTTTGAAAAATATGGTTTTCTAATTCAAGTCTGCCTGTTCCTGAAAGCTGGGAAGATTATGATTTTAGTACCATAAACTCTTTGTTAATGCCAGTAGTGCGGAAACAAACAGATGCTTTCTTCTGAAGCACTTTTTTTCCGCCTTTTGACAAGAAAGCCAAAATGTAGTTGTATTTAGGCTAATATTTTGGCCCCCATCAAGGGAATCCAAAAACCTGGGCACCTTTAGAATATCTGGGTGGTAAAAGACACAAATTTGGCGTGGATGCCTGATGTGGACAAAATATTTGGGGGACTATGCATAAACTACCCCAAACAGCTACCAAAAAGGCTTAGCACTGGGTGGAAAAGGCTACCAGCGAAAGGGTTAAGTGAATTTGTTTCCCCTACTTTTCTCATGTGTTTAGTGTGACCATTCTCGTTACATTTATTAAGTATAACTCCAAGAAATTTGGAGGTTGTTACTGTTTTGTTAGTAAGTCCCAAATTTTCAAACTATCAAGTCAACTGGATGCTCTTTTGTTTTTTAGAGCCCAAGGACAATGTTGTTTTTGTTGGATTTAATTTCAGTTTTCTCCAAGTCAACCTTCAATAGCATGAAATATGGTTTGATATGTGTAGCTAATTCTTATGATTTGTTTTTCTTGACTAGAGATGTGTTTGAGCTGCAAACTGTTAATACCTCAAGTTTAAGTAGTCTACAAGATAGACTAGTAATTCTAGATACAGACTGAAGGGGTGTGGAACCAGGATTGTTACATATGGCAACCCAAATGAGGCATACACTGGTGGACGTTAATTTTAAGCATTTGTAAGCCTATATCAAGTTAATATTTTAACCACGCAAGTACTATTGAACAAATTTCTCCTTGAAAAAAAGGCTTACTTAGTTTGTTGTTGACAATCAAGTAAAAAGCTGCCTTATTTTTATTTTTTTTCCTTCAGAAAAAACTAGCAGGAATACATCAACCACAATCATTTGTAAGGCATAATGCATTACTTTTAGCACACTGTTTGCGTGCCATTTAATACAAAATTGATGTTTATCTACAGTTATCAACTGCAGCACAGCTCTAATTTTTTAGCAAAGGGAAAAAAAAGGGAACAAATGGAAAGGAGCAGTAGTTTGGTCCAGAACTGTTCTCAGATTTGTCAATTCCTTTCATGATAATATATGGAAAATGTTACTTACCCTGTATGCATCTTTCTGTTGCATGTAGTGGTTGTAGGTTCACATGATGTGTATAATCCAGCCATCAAGTGTTGAGCTCGGACATTGCAAGTTATTTTTCTTCAAAGAAGTCTTTTGGGTCACACGGTCTTGGTGACTCCTCCTCTCGATGTAGATCTGCGTGGTCGCCACCTCCATTGTTTGATTGATTTCTCCACCCAACGTGTGAGAATACATATGGAGTGGTGTGTACAGGAAGAATAGTGACCATGCAAGTAGCAAGAATCATGGTAAATAGAAAGATATCTATACTAACAATTGGCTTCCGTGCAGGAGGGTGGGCGCAAGTGCATCTACAGCACTACATGCAACGAATACAGTACTACATGCAACGAATAAATGCGTACAAGGTAAGTAGCACATTCTGTTCGTAGCATGTGAGGCTCTAGATATACATGCTGTACAAAACTGAAAAGCAGTACTACTGTAAGCAATGGCTAACCAATGTATGGGAGAGAGGTTTGAAATTAAGTCCTGAGGACAGCTTAACAAATTCTGGCTTGTTCTATTGATATGATGTCCACACAATAAGGTTAGGTAGAAGTGTGTGAAGTGGATCAAGTGGCAGCTCTACATATGTCTGCTATGGGAATGTTTCCCCAGGAAAGTCATAGTCGTAGCCTGTTTGTGGGTGGAGTGGGGCCTGGGGTGTGAAGGAAGGTTTCTTTTAGTTTTAGCATAGCAGGTCACATGCCTTTATCAATCCGCCTGGCAATCTCTACCTTAGAAATGGCATGGCCTTTAAGAGGGTGAGCGCACGCTGCAAACAGCTGTTGTGTCTTGGAAAAAGATTTTCTCCTGTCAATGTAATACAAAAGAGCACTCCTGACATCAAGCATGTGGAGTGCTCTATCAGCTACCAAGTCAGGTTGTGGAAAGAAGACTAAAAACTCAATGGCCTGGGTAAGGGTGAATGAAGAGACCACCTTAGGCAAAAACTAAGGATTGGTTCTGAGAAAAACTTTGCCTTTGAGGATTTGGAAAACTGGTTCTTGAAGAGTGAAGGCCTGTGTCTATGTGAGGTGTGCCTATGTGAGATACATCTACGTGAGGTGACTGTAATGAGGAAGGTAACCTTCCAACTGAGAAACGGAGCGGGGGTGGGGGGAATGCATGAATGGCGGGGCTCAAAGGATTGTCCCATTAGTCTGCTGAGTATAATGTTAAAGTTCCAGACTGGGGTGTGAAGTACTCTAGGTTGTGCTCACCCACTTAAGGTCCTTCATAAAGGCTTTAATAACCGGGATTGTGATGCGAAGAATTTCTCTGTTCTGCATGTATGCAGCAGTAACGGCTAAGTGTAGCCTGACTGATGTTTAAACCAACCCTGATTTCTGAAGCTGTAGGAGGTAACAGAATACTTGCACCATGTGGGGGGGGGGGGGCAATATTGTCAGAGGTACAGTAGTGCACAAGCCGTTTCCAGTTAGCCGCATGGCAGCTGCATATGGTGGGCCTGGAGCTTCTCGGAGTATGTTCATGCACTCCAAGATAACCAAACTATTGACTTCAGGAGCTAAATCGCTAGGTTGAGCTGCCTGTGGTCTGGGTGTCTGACCTTACGTTCATGACAGAGAAGGACCAGCTGGTTGGGAAGCTGGACAAGCAGGGTAAAGTACCATGGTTGTTTGACCCATGTTGGAGCCACTAGAATGAGGGTGAGGGATGTTTGTCACAACTTCCTCACCGCGTATGGTATCAGTTGGAAAGGAGGAAAAGCGTAGCCAAAGATCCGTTATTAATTTATCCATAGGGCATTGCCCATGGACTGGGGGTGTGGAACCTGGCAGCAAAGTTTCTGCATTTTGTGTTTTCTGCCATGGCGGAAAGGTCTATATCGGGGAACCTCGTCAATGGAAGTAAGGGAGCAGGACTTATGGGTGGAGCTCCCATACGCAAACTTGTTGCAGAGAAGGTCTGTAAAATCTTTGTCCATTCCTGCCAGAAGATGAACTGGTAAAGGATGGCCTAGTGCCAAATCTGTTGGGCTAGGGCTGTCAGGGGAGGTGAGTGAGTGTGTCCTTGCTTCTGCAGACAGAATATGGCTGTCATGTTGTCAGTACACACCAAGACTACTTTGCCTTGAATCTGACACAAAAAACACTTTAAGAGCTAGTTGAATGAACCTTTTGGGGGGCCCATGAGTGTCTCATGGCTGGATTTTTCAAAGGCAGGCTTGTGGTTGAGGGCCTGAATCTTGTCTGATGCCGCACATTTATTGGTATGTGGCTGGATAATAATTAATCTTCGTCTCTCACCCGGCTCCTGCTGAAGCCTCTTGAGGATGGGTCTTTCCTTGACTTTGAGGTAGTCAAGCTTCGGCACAGACAACAGCTTCTGAGCAGAGGCTACCTACAGTTGTGAGGGCTGCTCTAGCCTGGGAGCCCTTCAACCTCGTTGATATGTAACTATTTTTTCGGTCCCAACATGCGCTTCCGAGATAAAGGCTGGTTGAGGGCTCTGGATTGGTCTGTCTTCTGATCTGAGGCCTTGTGCCGGAGCCAGACAGTGCTAGAGGATGATGGCAGACCAGAAGATGGAGGGGGTTTTGGCATTGGGCTCAATGCTCGCTCCCTAGAGGGGTTGTGTCTGGCTCTGATGTGGGTCATCGATGGTACACACATGTGGTGTGGTCTTTACATGGCATGGAGCCAACCAAGGTGGATAGAGCCTCCTCAGAAGCCTCCTATTGCTCCTCTTGGAAGAACTACGTGATGGACTGAGGTATCAGAGTCTATGTATTTGGAGCTGGGAACTCAACCGACTCACCCAACATCACCTCCAGCTTTTCTTCAGAGCACACGGGATCAGCTTCACCGAAGATGTCAGGAATCCCTAAAGTAGACTGTGCCATTCCAATATGCGCCCTCTGTCAAACTAGGCAAATAAAAACAACTTGCAATGCCTAGGTCCAACACTAGATGGTAGGAGTATGAACAAAATGTGAATCTAAAGCCACACATTCTAAGAACATACAATTCCTTGTGGTAGTGATGAGCTGATAACCATGAGACAGTGAGGAAGACAAGCTGGCACAAAGAATTTAGTGCAAATAGATGGGACTGAATTTAGCTTGAGAGTTTTGCTAAGTGTGTCGATAGCTGCTAGTAACAGCACACTGAAGGAGAACCAGTTTTTTTTTTTTTTTTATTAAATCAAGGTCAGGAGTAGAGTCAGTTGGGAATTGAGAGGTCGAAGGGAGTTATCGATTAAAATTTAGATGTGGCCTTCAATATCTAGCTAGTAACTTAAGACAGTGCCTAGGTCAAGGCACCAGGATGTGGCAAAGAAAATACATAAGAGTAAGACTTGCTTATTAAGGATTTCCAAAAGTTTTGCAAGCTAGCTTTGCACCACTTTTGGTTGATTTGTTTAGAATTAGGTTCTCATTTTTATATGTTGCTTTGTATTTTTTGCATTGAGGATTCCAGCTGATGATGGGGATTTTTCCCACTAGTTTTTCTTGGACAGTGAAGATGTACTTTTATATTTAATATCAAGTATCGTATCGTATTTGGAAGGTTTTTTTCATTTCTCTACAAGGAGATGGTTTTCAATTAAGGTGGTTAGTGAGGAGTTATGGTGATCTACTAAAGAAGATTTGTTTTCATTATTTGTGGTGCTAGAAGGAAGAGAGTTGATGCTGGAGCTTACGATGTGAAGAGTGGTATTTCTACTGTCGCTTGACCTAGAATAAGAGGGTATGGAAAATGTCACTTACCCAGTGTACAACTGTTTGTGGCATGTTCTGCTGCAGATTCACATGCTGTGCATTAGTCCACCATCTAGTGTTGGGCTCGGAGTGTTACAAGTTGTTTTTCTTCGAAGAAGTGTTTGAGTCACAGGATCGAGTCACTCCTCCTCTTCGGTTCCATTGCGCATGGGCATCGACTATTGTTAGATTGTTTTCGAGCAGAGGGTAAAGGAAGGAGTGATAGAGCATATAGATATAAAGTAAGAGATGTCCATGCAAACGTAAATGTATATACATATGTACAAATGTTTGTAACTTAAACGACTACAGGCTTCCCGGGGAGGAGGGAGGGTGCATGTGAATCTGCAGAACATGCCACGAACAGGGTTACACTGGGTAAGTGACATTTTCCGTTCGATGGCATGTGTAGCTGCAGATACACAGGCTGTGCATAGACTACAAAGCAGTTTGTCCTCCCATAAATTAGCGGTGGTCAGCCTGTAGGAGTTGAAGTTGTTTGAAATAATGTTCGTAGAACAGCTTGACCTACTGTGGCTTGTTGTTGTGATAATACGTCTACACAGTAGTGTTTAGTGAACGTATGTAGTGTTTGTCATGTGGCTGCTTTACATATTTCAGCCATTGGTATATTCCCTAAAACATTGTTGCACCTTTTTTCCTTGTAGAACGTGCTTTGGGAGTAACTAAAAGCTGTCTTTTTGCTTTAATATAGCATGTTTGGATGCACCTTACAATCCATTGTGCTAAACCTTGTTTTGATATAGGATTGCCTGTGTGAGGTTTTTGGAAAGCTACAAATAGTTGTTTAGTCTTTCCAAACGGTTTAGTCCTGTCTATATAGTACATTAAAGCTCTTTTGATGCCTAATGTATGTAGAGCTCTTTCTGCCACGAATCTTGCTGTGGGAAGAAGACTGGCAGTTCCACTGTTTGATTTATATGAAATGGTGATACAACTTTTGGTAGAAATTTTGGGTTTGTTCTTAGTACAACCTTATGTTTGTGTACTTGGAAGAAAGGTTCTTCAAGAGTAAAGGCTTGGATTTCACTTATTCTTCTTAAAGAAGTAATTGCCACTAGGAAGGCAACTTTCCATGTTAGAAATTGAATTTGGCACGAGTGGGTAGGCTCAAATGGTGGTCCCGTAAGACTTGTAAGCGCTATATTTAGATTCTATGACGGAACTGGTGGTATTCTGGGTTGAATGATGCGTTTTAAACCTTCCATGAAAGCTTTAATGACAGGAACTCTAAGAACTATGTTGTTTATTTTGTAAATATGCTGAAATTGCAGTAAGATGTATTGTTATTGAAGGGAATGCTAAGTTTGATTTTTGTAAATGAAATAAATAACATACAATATCTTGTATTGATGTTGTAAGAGGGTCTATATTTTTGGATTGACAGTAATATACAAACCTTTTCCATTTGTTTCCATAGCACTGTCTAGTAGTGGGTTTTCTTGCTTGCTTAATAACTTCCATACATTCTGATGGGAGTTGTAAATATCCAAACTCTATGACCTCAGGAGCCAAATTGCTAGACTGAGTGTTTTGGGATTTGGATGCCTGATTTGGCCCCTGTTTTGTGTCAACAGATCTGGTCTGGATGGGAGTTTGGAGTGTGGTACTACCGACAGATCAAATAATGTTGTGTACCACGGTTGACGTGCCCATGTTGGTGCTAGGAATATCATGTTGAGTGAAGTTTGACGCAACTTGTTGACTAGAAATGGAAGGAGTGGGAAAAGCGTATGCAAATATCCCTGACCAATTGATCAATAGAGCATTACCCTTTGATAGGGGATGTGGGTGTCTGGATGCAAAGTTTTGGCATTTTGTGTGGTTTTGCTTGTTGCGAACAGGTCTATGTTTGGTGTTCCCCACTTTTGAAAGTATTTCTGAAGTACTTGAGGAAGAAGCTCCCATTCGTGAGTTTGTTGGTGATTTCTGCTGAGGATGTCTGCCAACTGACTGTCTATCCCTGGAATGTTCTGAGCTAATAGATGAATTTGATTGTGGATTTCCCATTTTCAAATTTTCTGGGCTAGAAGGGACGGTTGGGATGAATGTGTTTGTTGAGATAATACATGGTTGTCATGCTGTCTGTTTTGATAAGAACATTCTTCTGTGTGAGAAGAGGTTGAAAAGCTTTGAGTGCTAGAAAGACATCTAATAACTCCAAGTGGTTTATGTGTAGCTGTTTGTGTTTGACATCCCATTGTCCTTGTATGCTGTGATTGTTTAGGTGAGCTCCCCAACCAATCATTGATGCATCTGTTGTAATTATGGTCTGAGGCACAGGGTCTTGAAATGGCCGCCCGTTGCTTAGATTTGTGGAATTCTACCACTAAATGGACATGTATGTTTGGCGGTCTATCAACACTAGATCTTGAAGTTGACTGTGTGCTGTGTATATTTTTGTGCAAGGCACTGTAGTAAGGGCCGCATGTTTAGTCTTGCGTGTGGAACAATTGCAATTCATGATGCCATCATTCCTAAAATTTAATGACAAATCTGACAGTGTATTGTTGATTTATTTGTATCAGTGTGATTATATTTTGGAAAGCTTGTATCCTATGTGTATTTGGATATGCTAGAGCTTGCAGAGTATTTAGTATTGCACCCAAATACTGTTGTGTTTGTGCTGGTTGAAGGTGTGATTTTTGGTAGTTTATTGAGAAGCCTAATGTGTGTAATATTTGTATTACATAATGCGTGTGATTTTGGCATTGTGTATGACTGCTTGATTTTATTAGCCAATCGTCTAGATATGGAAAGACATGTATATGTTGTCTTCTTAGGTAGGCTGCCACTACTGCCAAGCATTACGTGAATACCCTTGGCGCTGTTGTTATTCCAAAGGGTAGCACTTTGAATTGGTAGTGTTTTCCCTTAATGACAAACCTGAGATATTTTCTGTGTGCAGGATGGATGGGTATGTGAAAATACGCATTTTTTAGGTCTAAGGCTGTCAGGCAATCTTGTTTTTGTAGTAATGGGATGACATCCTGTAAAGTTACCATGTGAAAATGTTCTGACAGGATGTAAAGATTGAAGGGCCTGATGTCTAATATTGGCGCGAGGGTGCCATCTTTTTTGGGAATTAGAAAGTATAGTGATAAACTCCTGTTTCTATTTGAGACTGTGGAACCAATTCTATTGCTTGTTTGAGCAGTAGAGATTGGACCTCTTCTTGTAACAGAATTGTGTGTTCTGTGGATAGTTTGAGTAACCTTGGTGGAAAATTTGTAGGAGTGTTTAGCAATTCTAGGCAATAGCCATTGCGGATAATTGACAGCACCCAGTTGTCTGTGGTAATATTTTGCCAATTTGTGTGGAACTGTTGTAGTCTTCCCCCCACAGGAGAGGTGTGGAGTGGAAGGGAATGAGGGAAGTCACTGTTTTGGGTGCTGTGGAGACTGCTTAGAGGCCTGAAATTTCCCTCTATTTTGGGGGTATTGTCCTCTATATGTGCCCCTAAAACTATCATGTTGGTATTGCGGTTGGAAGGTTGGCTTTGTCTGCAAGGTTGATGCCTCTGATGGCTGTGTTCTGAAACCACCTCGAAACTGAGGTTTACGAAATTACCCCCTATATGGTGCAGAGTAGAGTGCACCCTTTGCCTTTGTGTGTCAGAGTCTTTTTGCAATTTTTCGATTGCTGTGTCTACTTCTGGCCCAAAAATGTGTTTTTTTTTTAATCGAACGGCATGTTTAACAAAGCCTGCTGTATTTCTGGCTTGAATCCAGAAGATGGGAGCCATGCATGTCTGCGTATAGTGACTGCAGTGTTGACACTCCTAGCAGCGGTATCTGCTGCATCTAGGGCAGATCTTATCTGGTTGTTTGTAATGGCTGGCCCTTCCTCCACTACCTGTTGTGCCCTTTTCTGGTGTTCTTTGGGGAGGTGCTGTAGTATGTCCTGCATCTCGTCCCAATGGGCTCTGTCATAGCGAGCTAATAGTGCTTGCGAGTTGGCTACCCTCCACTGATTTGCTGCCTAGGACGCAACTATTTTCCCTGCAGCATCGAATTTCGTGCTTTCTTTATCAGGAGGGGGTGCATCTCCTGATGACGGACTATTTGCCCTCTTTCTGGCATCACGAACAACAGAATCAGGATGTACCTGATGGGTGATATAATCAGGGTCAGAGGGTGCAGGTTTATATTTATTCTCTATCGTAGGTGTTATGATGCGTGCCTTTACCGGCTCATTAAAGATCTGATCTTCATGTTTTACCATGCCTGGGAGCATCAGGAGGCATTGGTACCTAGAATGTCTTGAGGATAGAGTGTTAAATAAAAAATCCTCTTCTAGTGGCTCTGTATGTATGGTAACACCATGATCTTCTGCAGCCCTAGCTATGGCTTGATTATAGACAGTACTATCCTCAGGTGGTGATGGTTTAGAGGGATAACTGTCTGGATCATTACTTGGAATGGGATCAGGGTGATAAAGGTCCCATGGATCAATACTGTCCTGTTGTGAATCATATGAATGTGTGGGCGACTGCATTGGTGTAGGGCTGGTAGGAGGAGAGGTAGGTAGGTAGGTAGGTGGGGAGAATGAGGAGGAGAGTGAGGAGGAGAAGAATGAGGGGGTGGTGGTTTCTCCTTTTGCTCTGACACTTTAGCTGGAGGCTGCATAGTGCCCAATTCCTACTGAAAACCTAGCATCCTCTTTGTTTTTAAAGGAGGTGCTGTAAGAATTATTCCTGTTTCCTTATGATGTGGATCCTGGACTGCCTTTCATCCACAATTTCTAAAATTGGTTCTACCTCCAACTCCTCTTCAGAGGTTTTATGGCTTTCCTTAAGTCTCTTTGAAAGTCCATGCTCCTTTGTGTATGTTGGCCTTTTAGGCTCCAAATCGTGCTTTTTTGTGATCGAAAAAGATGAAGAGGACGAAGGCTTTGGCTCTGAAACTGGCTTTCTGATTTTCAACTGCAAAAATTGGTGTTTACTGGAGTCTGAAACTGAGCTTTTTGTTGTCTCCGATGTTTTTGGAGGAGTGGCCTTTTTCAGTGCCGAAGTGGGAGGTCGGTCACCAACAGTCTTTTTTCGGGCCGAGCCATGGCCTTCCAGCAGTGGTGTACCAAGGCCTTGTGTTTTTTCTTTAGTGAGGGTGCAGGGGCAGACGTACTCAGATGTTGTCCTGCTGTAACTGGTCTGTCTTCGTCTGATTCCTGCTCAGACGTGGAATCTCGAACTGAGACTGCAGTCTGCATCAATTCTTCCTCTTCTACGTCGAGATGTTCCCCGCTCTTCAACGCCATTTTGAGCCTTCTTGCTCGTCGGTCTCTAAGGGTCTCTAAGAGTCTTTTTGGATAGGAAGGATCGACAGGCCTCGCACTTTCTTCCCGATGGTCTGGGGAAAGGCAGAGGTTGCAAACAAGATGCTGGTCTGTGTACGGGTACTTTGCGTGGCACAGATGACAGAATCGGAATTCATAAGGCTTCCACGCGGTTGGCCCAAATAGGCCAGAGTTCAGCGCGCGCGCCCCGAACAAAGTTGTTTTCCTGACGTAGTGGTGTGTCGACGGAAGAATATGAACCCGATCCATACAATACCGATGAAAAGAGAGTTTCACAAAGTTTTCCAAATCGAAATCTCAGAGCGAGAGGAAACACGTCCGAACCCAACGGCGGAAATAAAACAATCTAACAATGGAGTCGATGCTCATGAGCAATGGAACCGAAGAGGAGGAGTCACTCTATCCTGTGACTCTAAAACACTTCTACGAAGAAAAACAACTTGTAACACTCCAAGCCAAACACTAGATGGAGGACTAATGCACATCATGTGTATCTGCAGCTACACATGCCATCGAACATATTGTTTCTGTGACCTGGCAGACAGGAGGTTTAGATGGAAAGGAATTTGGGGGCGGTTGGACCAATCCTTAGTAATAAGGCTAGCCACTGATAGGTCAGACAGGGAAGCTATGGTAAGACTTAGTATGTCTCTTTTAACGCCAGTACATCTGTGGCTAAGTTGCAGGAGCCTCATTTCTATGTTAATGGTGGCCAGCATAGTGACTGCCAGATCAGAGTTTTCATTTCCATGAAAATTGAAGTCACCCAGTAGCAGAAGGTTGCCAGATGTAGTAGACTAGAACCTTATTCAATTCGGCATTTAATTACCAGTGTGTTAATGCCTGTTGAGTGGTATAATAGGCGGACATTTTAGATTCCGGAGCTGGGTGATATTATCTTGAAGACATTCAAATGAGGGGTATATACCTGATTGCATTCTCTTGCACTGGATGTCTTCTTTGTGAATAACGTCTAGTACTTCTATTAACATTTGCAGGATGATGGCTGGATGGGGGCAATGGGTGGGAAGAGGCAAAAGAGTTCACTAAGTAGAGAAACAGCTAAAAGCCACTGTAGTGAGGGAAACAGAAATTGGAAAAGAAATGCTATTTATGATATATATCAGGCATGTCTTTTTTTTCTTCTTTTTTTTAACATGTGCTTGTACTGAACATGGAGGGGGCTCAAGTTTTGCTTTGCATTGTATACCATAGTTGTACAATTTTGGGGTTTTAGGTTTGATTTTAGCACAACCAAAACTACCCTTTACGAATTTCGTCAGTGATTTCTTTTTTTTTCATATTCTGCACTCACCTGCTACAAATCGATTCTGCTCAGCTTTCCGCCTTACACAGCAGGAACCAGCCTCAGGAGCAGTCTTGCAGCCAGGCTCTGCAGCAACCAGCTGGTATACCCTATCAGAGTATTTAGGCAACCATGGCCTCAAGTATTTCACCTTATATTTTATTTTAATTAAATTTGATATTTTCATGAAAAGTATGCTTTAACTGTGTATGTGGGAAAGTGGTGTCTATTCCCAAATACAAAAGTTTAGTCAAAGGCTGTGCCCAGCAAGGTGTGGCTGCAGGGACATTTCAAGTTTGTATAATTTGAAGAGAACAATATTTCCAAGTTAAAGCACTGCCTCCCGACCATAACATTAACCGCCCCTACCCCCCAAACAATACCATTAAGCACCTCCCCACCATCCACCATCACTGGGAACGACTGTGAAAGGCTCTCTGCACCAAAGTTCAATACCATAAGCACAGAGCCTCCCACCAGAAGGTCCCTGTTGTCCCACTCCCTCACGTCTCCTGAAGTAGAGAAAGCAGCTGTAGTGTTGTACGAGGGAACTTGCACAACCCAGGGGGAAAAATGCCTTCAGAGCTGAGCAGATGTTGCTGGTTTAGAAACCACAGGCCTCACATCATCATCTCTCCCAGTTGACTGACTCAGTTCAAAGAAAAGGCATCTGACACCAAAGAGCCTAGAGCTGTGGAGGACAAATTGTAGCCCACCTTGAGGTGGAAAGATGTATCTATTTATCAAGATCATAAAGGACCTAGATGGAGATCTCCAATGCACCAAAGAGAATTCACTGATGTTGAGACCACTGCCAACCGAGGCACCAGTTGAGAGACCTCAATGGGAATAGGTATCAAGAGCATACATGAGCTCATCAAGTCGGAGGACTTGGACTCTGTGCCAGAATTAGGACTAGAGTCAGAAATATTAGGCTCATACACCCAATGTCAAAGCATATTGTTGCTGAAATTATTATGCTGGAGAGGCCAGCTCCTGCGAGCGTGCTGTAGAACAGCTATTGTTAAATAAGTTATGTCTGCTTTTTCTCCACAGAGTTTCTCACAGTTGAATGGCTTACCCATCCATTCAGAATGGACATCTCCAGAAGGTTTTGTCAGAAGTATCGAGGCGTTCTTGCACCTGATTATAGCCACCGCCATAGAGCATGCAATATTGTCAGCCCAATTCAGCCTCGTTGTACACTCTCCTGGGAAACAAAGATCATAACCGCCATTTTTTGTTTTTTAAGATAATAGGCCTCACATGTTCCAGGAGGTTAACGGCAACCCAGATTCGCTATTTCTCATATGGTGTGGCCACAATGACCAATAAGGCTCATGGGTACTGACCGTAAGGCCAGACTGTAGCATTTATTTTATGCCCTATGGAGTCAAGACATTTTGGCTTGTGGTCTGGATGGGCGCAGATAAGGCACAAAGTTTCAGTTCTGCTTCAACCACCAGCCTTTTCAGAGACAAGTGAGCTGGTTATGACTATTACCATATAGGCATGTGGCAGCAGGCAATCTTCCTATGATCTGCTTTTCTCAAGAAATATTAAGCACTAGCTCTAAAAAAAACCTTATTGATGGGCATAAAAGGCCAAGGTGCTGCAGACACAGCTGTAGGATCTCTGTGAAGATGCTGAAGTTGGGCTCAGCAATCAGCAGGGACAATTAAAGTGCCATCAAATCTTAAAGCACATGCAAAATGAAACTTATCACGTGGAATGACCTTTTTTTTTTTTTAAACTGTGTGAGTGTAGCTTGAGTACTCTTTTACCCCTATACACAATTCAGCACATTAAGCACTTTTTACAGATTTGGGCTAAATATCAGCATTTCAACCTTATAACACAAGATAAGCAACAAGGCTCTATGTTTTTGTTTTCTTAATTTTGCCTTCTTTTCCTTTAAATTTACTGCATACTAGACACAAGCACAATCATCTAAATGTTGAAATAATGAACATGCAAACAGTAATTTTGAACTAAACAAAGGGGAAGGGCACCTTCAAGTGTGCAGCCTTATCTTTGGATCAATGCTTTTCCAACACAGCTAGAAACTCCCACCCTTTTCACTGAATGACTCAGAAATAAAATGCTTGCTGCATGCATCCTATTTAGCTATCCTAGAACACATCAAAACAGGGCCCGCTTGTTTGTGGGTAACATTAATTCAGAATATGTTCCACTGAGGTAAGTAAGATGACTTAATCACCTTCCAGAATTAAAAAGAAAAAATAATTAATAAATGGAAAAGTTTTATTTTCCAACACATTCTGAGATTTTTTCATCCATCCAAGACAACTTAACTTTAGTATATGTTTTAGAATATAATGAGTTGATCTATATCCTGTTACAGGTTACATTTTGCTTGCTCCAACTCAATGTCCTCTTTTATAATAAAATATGTGTACCTTGCGTTTACCACCACACACATATCCATCTCTCTACCTTGTCTTGTGGTCAAAGTTATATTGTAAGATATTCAAATTCCATTTCCAAACGTTTATGAAAAATAAGAAGTACACCCTCCATACCCTGCTCTTGGTACGCCTCCCTCGGCTATGCATCACATGTTGATCTGTGCTGCAGCACCTTGGCCTTTTATGCCCATCAATAAGGTTTTGTTAGAGCTAGTGCTTAATATTTCTTGAGAAAAGCAGATCATAGGAAGATTGCCTGCTGCAACACTGAAGTAACCATCAGGACCACTACCTTTGAATCTAGTGTGGTTGAAACGGTTAGTGTAATGCCATGAAAAGGAAGAACAATATTCTGCAATGAGATGGAAAGCTGCCAATGTACAGCAAAGGTGCAACGGGTACTATCATGAGAAGAAAAAGGTAACAGTTCAAACTCTTTTCCTGTGGGTGATGAGGTACTAATTAGGAAAGCCATAATGAAACCAAAAAGCCTGGTGACGTGGTCTGAAGTCGTCCAAGTTAAAGATAAGTTTATGTGCACTAATGCTTTTGTGAGGTAAAAGTTGTTGGAAATGTCAGAAAATGTGTTAAGGTGAGAGAGGAGCATATGAGGATCATAAAGGGAGGATCAGGTAGGAGATTTTGGAGGACGGTGGGGATTAGACCATTGACTGATGTATGGAAAGTGGAGTTCAGGATGTAGATGTTGGTGTACGAGGCATGGCATCTGGTGATGTAATAGCCGATTAACAACCCTGTTTGCACAAGAGATATGGAATGTGAGGATAGGTGATTCTGATGGTGATGATACTGAAAGTTGGAGTGAGATTTCCTCTCCTTTCTCAAGGAGAGCCAGGTTAATTAGATTTTCCTTGAACTGCTTCTCTTCTCTATGGGTAAAAGCAAGGAAACTAGAAGACAATGATTTGTACTGCTGCATCTTTTCTGCTTGGAATTGGTTTGTGGTATAAAAAGGACATGCAGTGAATGGGATTTCTAAATCTAAATGTGTCATGCTTTCAAATGTTTAGCAAGTAAATTGCTTGCATCTCTGGTGTGCTGAAGTTTGGCAGCTGGAGACCTAGCGCATCCTGGCTGATAGTTTTTGTTTTTTTGTGGGTTCTTCTTGATATCCTAAACACTAACTAGCAAACTTGTTTCGTTGATTGTGTCACAACAAAAAAAAATGAAATATTAGTCATGGAGTCCACAAACTCAGAGGTCTGCGTAACCCCAGTTAGTTACAGCACCTTAAATAGTAGAAAATGTAGGCTGCAAAACCTATATTTTAATAAAGTGATTGTATACCTATATTATGTCCTCAACGAGAAAATCATAAAGAATTGTCTTAAATGCTCCATGAGACCAAGAGTCGAGTATCTTTCATAGCTATACTAAACAAATAAAAAGAAAAAGAAAAAAAGGTGTTTTCTAATTTGCATCAGGGGCAAGGTGACCACTTAGAAGCAGCCCAACTGTAAACACTAGTCATTTCTCAAGATACTGTCAGAATTCAGTACTCTGCATCAACTTGACCAATTGAAGTTCAGCTTAGAGGACCAGGCATTAGGTTAGATTTTAGTTCAAGCTCCATTTATAAAGTTGAAGAACGAGTTTCTTAACTCCAGTAACACTTTCTCTGGTACAGACTAACCACAGATGCTCACCTTCGAGTATTTCCCACGCTTCAGACTAGATCTGGAACATCTTGAGCAGTACCTCAGCATGCCACTGGCTCCACCTCGGCATCATCTGATTCGGAGGCTACATTGCAGTGCCCACATAAGTGCCACCTAGGTGCGCTAACTTCAGTTTCTTTTGTGACTATTCTGAACCAAAAATGCAGAGCTGCAAAAAGCCAACATTTGCCCATTGCTCAGTGTCTAATGGAATCTTTTAGGTGAAGAGTCCAAGTCAAAGAGTGAGGTGGATGGAAGGGTCGGTGAGAAATCTGCTGTTAGAGTCTGTAGGACACTGTCTCTGTATATACTAAACCCAAGTGAGGTACAGTGTGTACAGAGTATATTGGATCCCCAGAGGCTTTACAGAGGCCACAGTAGATAATACTAAAGCTCTCTTTTGTAATGTGGGCGAGCAGATAGTGCTAAGCATCTGTTGAACACACAGTCAAGAAATGAGATTACACACTCTATTGCTAACTCCAGTCCAATGTTTATGTATCAAAAATATACTTTGTTACTTTATTTCTAGAACCAAAGGAATATTTGCTGCAGGTAAGTAAAGTTTCAAGAATGTATCACTTTCAAGTACCATGCACTTTGTTTATAAATCGCAGTTCAGATGGATTTTGGGTAAGCAATACTTTTCACTAACTAGAGTAAACACTGTGCAAAAATCATTGAATGCAATGCTGTAATTGGGAAGGAAAAGTACCAACACAGTTTACAGGTAAGTACTTGACTTATGGTCCGGTCTCTGGGGATTAGGGTGTCCACAGGGCAAGGTTCAAGAAGACACCAAGGGTATACCACCAGCAAAACAGGGCTGGCCGGGTGCAGCGGTCAAATTTGGTGTCAGGCACCCAATGGACACTGGGGGCACTTAGAAGAAAACAGATTGCAAGGTAAGTATCCGTGACTTCAGGGCACAGACCTGGGCAGGGATTAGATAAGCACCGGTGGGGGACACAGGTCAGCACCAAACATACACCCTCAGAGGTGACAAGGAGGAGGCCGGGTGCAGGGTGCGCAAACAGCGTCAGGAGCCCAATGCTTTTCAATGAGGAATTCTGCGTTTACAAAGAGGTTGGGAAGTCGGCTGAAGAAGACCAATTGCTGAACAGGTAAGTAAGATCCCACTGGAAGTTGGTGGACTGTTGGTTGGGTTCCCCAAGGCCAGGGGGCTGCGGGTGCACAATCTAACAAGAGATGGTCTGTTTCTGCACCACCCTGCCTTTCTTTGCCACGGCAAACCAAATATAGAATTGACAGTCCACAAGGTGGTCTTTAGTGCGATTGACATAAAAATAGAAAACTCTTTTGGACTCCAATCAATGGATTCTCCTCCTCCTCCTTAGAAGGATGAGGTGGAATAAATAAAGTAGGCAGCGTCATGTTCTGAGCTATAAGAAAAGGAGTGCCCACCATTAGTAGAAAAGAGGCACATGTCCGGAGTACCAGTTTGTTTGAGTAGAATCTGGTGTACAGAGGGTTAGCAGACAGAGCACTGACCATCTTGACCGATTTAAAGGGTACAAGAAAGCCTATTTCTAAAGTCAACATCCATAAACCGTAACTGGGCTAAGGCTCAAATGGGGCACACATAAAGAATGTCAAGACTAGTTTGTGATCAAATTGTGCTTAGCCACGCGATTGGGAGGAGACATATACTGTAAATGTTTTAGAAACCTTGTCGCAACTGGTGTATTGAATAAAGAAGGTTGGTCTGGCAACCACAAGTCGACATAGGCAAAACACAACCTTTAACAGTGCCCAGGGCAAGGCCTGCCAAGGTAATAAAAGAATGAACAAACAACAACCCACCTGACAAGCAGGCAGAAAGGGTATCCACATGGAGCACTAGCCACAAATTCATTCCAACACATATACCGTCTTGGTGGAGGGACGCCTGGCTAGCAAAACGACAGCACAGATCGGAGGAGCGAGATCAAACACACTCAACTGTTGGCATTCGATCTCCAGGCATGCAGGTGGAACAAAGTCAGGTGCAGGACCCTGTCCTTTTGCCAAGACTGAAGATCCTCTCTGAGAGGCAGCCTGATCAAAAGGACTGATGCTCAGGTTTAAGAGATCGGGATATCATACTCTGTGCCCAATCTGGACCCACAAGAATAACTTCAGCCCGGTCAGCCCTGATCTTCTTATGGGCTCATGGCAGACTGGTACCCGCAGAAGGACATACAGGAGTCCACAGGTCCACTCAAGGAGGAATGAGTCTCTGAGCAAGAGCCGCCTGGAAACTCCAACGCACACAAGTGAGGACATTATGCATTCTTGGAAGTGGATAACAGACCAATCCAAGGTTCTACCTATGTTTTGGAGAGGCCTCGCACCAACTCTCGTGAACCTGCCATTAGTGATCCACAAAGTATCAACAACTGAGCTCATCTGCCCTGGCATTCAGAGATCCCGCTAGGTACTGCACAACCAGGAATATGTCCTGACACTCCAGGCAAGTCCATAGGCGCAAAGCCTCATGACACAGGGCCCACAACCCCACACCGTCCTTGCACTACCACAAGACAATGGTGCAGTCTGTGAACACCTAAACTAGCCTTCCCTTGATGGATGGAAGGCGGAGTTTCAATGCCAAGCGGATGGCCCTCAGCTCAAGGAGACTGATGTGGAGTTGAGACTCTGCCAGAGACTTCTGATCTCCACCTCTCCCAGATAGGTGTTTCAACCCAGGAGTGACAAATCTGTCACTACTGTAAACACTGGATGGGGAAGGGAGAGGGTTCTGCCACTGGCTCAATCGCACTTGGTCAGCCACCACTGTAGATCTTGTCCAGTCCACACCAAATAGCAAATTAATGTCCAGTAAAGCTTGGTTAAGTATAGCATGGGAAGCAGATGGTGATCAAATACCACAACACATGGAAAAAGCTGGCCATGTGACATGCTGTGGCCATCAACAGCAAGGCTGGTGGAAGGAGGGATGCACTTCCTGAAGGTTTTCAGCTCCTTGGATTTCCAGTCTCCTGCTGCTCTAGAGAACGCTCTTGGGTTGATTTTGAATGTGAAGATCTGAACTGCTATGTACTCTTTGGGGAGGGGGCCTGGGAAGTGACAAAGCCGCCAGGCAATCATGTGGTGCACAAGAGGCCCTGTGCAGGGTTTGGCTCAGACCCCCAGGAGTGTGTCGGTGAGAACTTCATTAAAGGGCAGCAATGGTACTGCAGCATATGCCCTTGTCTAAAGCAACACGGTCAAGACATTAGACTTGACCTCGACAGCTGGGAGCTGAAGGTCAAGGCCCTTCGCCACCCTGAGCATCACCATGGCGAATGATGTACCTTCTTCTAAGACCAGGCCCAGTAAGAGAAAATACCAGTGTCTGGTGAGGTGTCAAGACCACTGGCATTTCCCAGCACCAGTTTTCTCATCAACAGGGTCTTCCTCCAAAGGACCATACATCTCCTCATCACCCCTGGGAGTGTCCTAGGGTGACTTTAGCGGAGGGAAAGTTTATGGGTTGGCAAGGACGGGCTAAGCCTCTAGTGGCTCCAGTTCAACAATGGGAATAATGAAGATTTCACCCGCGGCCGGCGCCAGATAAAGTATGGGAAGTTGGTAGTACCCTAGACGGCAGTGTCCCAGATCTAGGGATGGATGGCACTGAAGGCAAACACACCAGTTGTAACCCAGCTGAGGCACCTCTGGACTCCACTGGGCCCAAAGGCAGGGGGAGCCCCAAAGATGGCATGCATGGCACTATAATATTCCTGCAACTGGGCAGGTGTCACCCCAGCAAACTTCAGGTAGTGCGGGACAGGCCCTGACATCGGCTTCACAGGTGGATGGTGGGAGCAGGGCCAAGAAGCATGGGGAAGTTCACTAACGCTTTGACGATTTCTTGTGCTTCTTAGATGTGTCTGACTTCGACCAGGACCATACATGGTAATGACTCCTGTGCTAGCCTCGTCTCCAGGAATGAAACCGGGAACAGCGTGGAGTGCCTTCTGATGCTTCGCAAGCAGCTTCATTGCCCGTTCACGAATCACCTTTGGGTGCATTGGCGTGAACTCACACAGGCCATGGGGTTGTGCCCTGACCACCAGGCACCAGAGATAAACCAGGAGGGGATCAGACACTGACAGCAACAACTCCCACAAGGCTTGAAAACAGAGGGTTACAGCATGTCCCTAGCACACTGGGAGCATCTTAAAAAAACAAAAGCTCAACAAAAAGTCCCAAAAAAGTTGACCAAAAAGGTCAGTGTAGCTCTCCACATCAGCAATGTTGGCATGCAAAGAAATAAACTTATCAGCGCGCAAGGTTGGCGATAATGAAGGCATTGTAATGTCACTTCCGGTGTGGAGAGAACTGATGCAGAACTGATCGACGCCAGCAATTGCTATACAGAGGTACTGCTCAAGATCTTCCAGGTCCAGTCTGCCACCCCGGGGACATGTTAAGATGAGGAATCTGGGTTTAGAAGTCTCTATCAGATACTTTGGACTTGCTGCTCTTGAGAATAGGGACAGAATTGCAGTGTGTGCAGAATGACTGATCAAAGGGAGTGTCCAAGAGTAGGATCAGGTGTGACTTTGGCATGTTGATACTGAACTAAAGCAAATACAGAAAGTCTGCTGTAGTCTGTAGGTGGGTGACAAGTGCCTGAGGCAAGCCCTCCTACATGATCCAGTTGTCGAGGTAGGGAAATACTGTAGACTCCGTAGGTGGGCTGCAACCACCACCATCACTTTTGTGAATACCTGAGGGCCACAGGTAAGGTCGAAAGGGAGCACAGCAAATTGGAATCCCTGTGGCCCATCGTGAACTGCAAGTAACATGTGGCATGGTGGGATGTGGAAATACAAGTGCTGCAGGTCCATCACTACCATTCAGGGTCCACAGTAGACAGAGCCAACTTCAGCATTTTTGATCCCTCTTTCCTCAGAAATTACTTGAGGTGGAGTAGATCTAATCTAGGCCAGATGTGTATCTTTTTTGGGCACTAGAAAGTAGTGGAAATAACAACCACGCACACTCTCAGCGGCTCTTTTGTCCAGAAGAGCCTGTACTTCCTGATGGAGCAAGGGGAGGTGGTCCTCCATCTGCCACTCTAGGGACGGTGGCAAAGGCGTAGAGGTTTTCACAAATGGAAGTGCGTACCCCTTTATTCAATTTGGGCACTCACCTCTCCTGCCACCAACGAGATGGCTGTGCTGGACGGTGGGTGCACTAAAGAGGTTTAGGGGCTGAGGTGGGGGATTGGACACCATACTGGGTCTGTTTCCCATGATCCCATCCACAAATGGACTGGGTAGTCTTGCTGGACTGCGGGGAAAGGTTGGTATTGCGGATACCTATAAGTGCCTAGACCATGTCAGCTGTGTTGCTGGGACCAGGCAGATAAGAAGCCCAAGAGACCAGACAGTTGCCTTGCCCTCCCGAAAGCTCTTAAGCAACGTCAGCTTTGTCACCTAATAGAAGAGACCAATCGATGGGCATGTCAATGAAGGACAATTGGATGTTCCCCCTCACCTCCTGTCCCACCACCCACAGCAAGAACACGGAGGACCGCAATCAGGTGTGGCAACAACGCAATGGTAGAGGTTATGGCTTTAGCCAGGGAGTCCGTAATATCTAGCACAACTTCAATGAAAACTTCACTGCATCCCTATTGCCCACTAAGACTTGGCTGAGGATGCTTGTCCTCCTCAGGAGTCATAGGAAGCAGCTAAGCAACCAAGTCCCACAATGCATGGGAACATCGGCAAGGCTGGTGAAAGAAAATGAGCTTCCCATAGGTCTTCAGGCTCCTGGATTCCCTATCTGGTGGGGTGGAAGGGAACCCATTTGGATTAACTTTGGGTGTTAAGGCCTACACAACTAGGATCTCAGGGGAGGGGTGCCGGGAGAGGAAAGCTGGGTCTCCAGGGGCAGGATAGTGGCATAGGGCAAGGATGATGAGCACAGGAGCCTCTGTGCAAGGTTTGGCCCAGGTCAACAGAGGAACGTCAGCGAGGGTTTCACTGAAGGGAAATAACAGTTCATTTAATCCCGCTCCTGGGTGAAGCACCTCTGTAAAAACGTTAGTCTTGACATTGACTGCTGTCAGCTGTAGGTCAAGACATCCGCTGTCCTGCTCATCACAGTGGCAAACAAATGCACCCTCTTCCAAAACAGGGCCCTGACTGGAAAGCGTGCCAGAGTCTGGAGAAAAGTGTCCAAAACACTGGTGTCGCCCAGCTTCTCATAGCAGTTTTCGTCTGGCTCAGGATCCTCCTATTGGGGACAAAACACTCAAGGAAACTCTGGAAAGCATGCTGCGGGCCGGATGCCAACTCCACAGTTGGAATACAGGAGTGTAGCCAAAGAAAAGTTTGATGACTTCTTTTTGTGCTTCTTCGAATTACCCAACTCCTAAAACAACGTCTTGGAGCGGGAAGACAATCGTCCACAGGAATAAGTGCGGGAATGGCCCCAGGATCTACCTCAGGGATGGGAACAATACCGTGCCTTCTTCCACCAGGACCTTCATTGCCTACTTGCAGACAGCCCTGGGTACAAGGACTTGCACTCGGCCCAGACCCTGGGTTTGTTGCACAACTCCAGGCACCAGAGAGAAATTAGAAGAGGATCCAACATCGACATTTGTCTGTAGCAGTCCATACAAGGTTTAAAACCCATAGGGTTTTAAGGGGGTATTGTCCCTAAGCACAATGGAAGCAAATGCCCAAATAAGGGGGTTGGCTAAAAAGAAGTGGTAAAAAATGGCTGAGGTACTTCTCTGATTTCGAGCTGTTTGCAGAGTTGCGTCTGCTGGCTCAGTTGACTAACACGTCCACTGTAGGAGCCTATGTTCGACGTCTTGGTCACAGGTTCAAATACCACTGGGTCTACTCAGCCTTTCATCGTGTCGAGGCCAGTAAAATGAATACCACTGAGTTGGTTAACAATAAACATCTGTTATTCAGCACCAAGATACCCTTCTGGGTGAACGTGTGCTTTACAAATACACCTGCTACATTACATGGCTACCTCAACTGTTTAAGCCATTTTGGCACCAAGAACCACAATGTAATTGTGGTTCCAGATTATGTTTTATTCCAGACCAAAAATGTGTTGTTTGTGACTGAAAACCAGCTTGATACCCAGACTGGTCTCCAAACACAAACTGAAATATTAAGAATGATGGAGTGCTACTGACCTCCCTGAAATTGCCTCAAATGAGAGTGAGCCCCATTCCTCAACGTTCATGGAGGTGGGACTAGTCCAATTAACAAAACCAGGGAAAAAGAATAAGGCGCACACAGGAGCTCAATGTTGGATGCCAGCCAGAAATCACTGATATGTATAAGTCAGCAGGTGCAGAGTGAACATGCAGACCTGCTCTGCGGAAGGGCGACTGGGTATTTGCAGCTTAGCAACAGAGTATTTGCTCATTGTCAACTACCATCATCACTCGCATACAAGATTCAGCATACAATCTATTATCCTTATATGATGCGTGTAATTGTTAGCATTCTATTGTCTTATTTCAGTATCCAAATCCAAAGCACTCCAGCAATCCAATCATATTCCAAATATATAAATCTTTATTAATTCATCTTGATTATTCTCGTCCATATGGAATTAGCCACCAGCCAACACGTTTCGTCCTCATGGACTTCATCAGGGTTGAAACCATACAAACTATTTTACATATTATTCACCATAACCTAACATCACCCATTACTATATACATATATATTAAAATCAAACTGAATCATCTCATTTACATAAAAAAATGATTACATTTGATTTCTAGATTACCCGTATTATGTCTTAACTTGTCTGGAGGCATGAAATCCTTATCAAGATATGTAACCTCAATAATTAAATTATAACAGGAAAGGGCATTATTATTAAACATTTTCTATCATTAACTCTATCACCTCAGTTTTGTAACATTGTTAATATCTGCTTTGTAAACATTATACCTCATAATTCTTGTTTGTTCATTATGATGTAAACATTTAATCACCATGGTCCTTATGATTGTATACTATGCAATGGACATGTTCATTTGGATCACACCATATTGTCATTCCAAGTTCAAATATTTAGCATTTGCCATGATAACGATAGCACTATGTTTTAGCTGATTTGAATGGACAAAATGTCTTATTCACTGCTTATTCGTCCTAACTTGATACTATTGATTAACACCGGGTATCACAACGCCCTTCTATTAAAGTGCATTCTACATAACATCGACATTTCCATATCTATTGTAGCAGCCATATTGCAATAATTTCTATGATGAGATTCCCTCAGTTTTACTCCATATATTTTTTTCTTTTTTCTTCTCTATGGATGTGGAACAGGTCAATCATTTTGTTACTTTAATATATGTCAAAATCCTGTGTATGCCGCATTAACATGCTCTATTCGGTTGTGAGCGAACAACAGTTAGACTTATTATTTCAATCCGCTTACTGATGGCATACATCCTCACGTGTATAAAACGCCTGCTATGTCAGGCCAGCTTAAAAACAACTAGGCTAAATTATTACTCCCTCAAACTTAATCATACCTTTAGAAACTACAGTTTCCTTGTTGCACTCATATTACGATGTTCCTACCGGCTATCAAACCTTGTTCCACTCGTAAATGCCTTTTAAATAATACTCCATTAATTGTCCTCAGCTGTGTGGTTTTCGCCTGCTTCGTATTTCTATAGGAAACATGGCGGCCATTTTGAAACGTCCACATTATAAAGAGAACGAGTATATTGCATCCCAATACACATCTAATGCACTCATATGTTGTCAATAGGAAGTAGTTATTTTTCAATATAATAGATTATAGAACAAATATAATATTAAGGATGGTGGATCCCCACCAATGTCCTAATCAAAACTAACTTTCGAACAGTGTTTATTGATAAACTGGCGGCCATTTTGAAGTGTCCACCAAAATGAACAAAACAAATGTATTTCACCATAGTATACTCATGCTTCAAACATTCATTAACAATAAACTTAATTTCCTTTCAAAATAATAAATTATCACATAACTACATTATTCTCAAGTCCAAGTCTCCTGCTCATTATCAAATTTATATGTGATCAAAACATCTTCATACTCTCATTTTTGCATATTGTCTCAATCTGCCCTCAATTATATCAGATGTTAATATCAGAAAGAGACGGTATCACCCAAATTTCAAGGTGCCTTATCGAGATATTCTCTTAAGTTTGATTATTTCCTTATCACTTAATTAAATCCCCAAAAAATGGTGGCATTCATTATTTGTATTCAGACCTTCTTGTACAGTGCGTAAACGACAAATCCACCGTGCCTCTGCTTGTCTGAGTGCAAGTTCTCTATTGTCTACCATTTCATGTTGGGGCACATGCTCTAGACCATTAAACCAAATTCGGATGTCAGTTGGGTGAGTCAATCGTATATGAGTGGCTACTGGATATTTGATATCTCCATTTTTTATAGCCATCACTCTTTCCTTCAAGCTCCAAATACTACTTCCTATGTACAATTTTCCACAGAAACACCCCAACACATACACCACATAGGTTGTGTTACAATTTATGAAGGAAATTATCGTATATTCCACCTGGATATTGTACCTAAACTTCAGTGTTTTATTGACTCCCAATTTGCATATTGAGTATCCTCTGCACGTGTAAAAACCTACTGGTCTGGAAGGAAGCCAGGTTGTAACTTTAAATTTATGCTGATTACCTTTCACATAACTGGAGCAAAGAATATTTTTCATTGTACTGCCCATACGATAAACCATTCTTGTTTTTTTTGGAATAATTCCTTCTGGTAATCCAATTAAACCTAAAATATGCCAATTTTTCTTCAATACATTGTAGATATTACTACTAAATAGATTACATTTTGTGATAAAACATATCTCCTGTTTTTTTTCTTTCTTTCTTTATTTTTATCTTCTTTTTTATCATCATGATCTTCTTTCAATGTCATTCTTCTGTCAACTTTCATAATTTTATCTCTGGCCCTTTTGAGAATACTCTCATCGTAACCTCTATTCCGAAATTCCATCTCTATAGTCAGTCTTTTTTCAAAGTGCTCTTGCTGGCTACAGTTTTGACAAGCTCTCATCATTTCACCATATGGTATAGATTCTATCGTCCTTTTAGGATGTGCGCTCATAGCTTGTACAACACTGTTGCACACAGTGGATTTAACAAATACGTCACTATGAATCACATTGTTAGCAATGTAAAGTTGTTAATCCAAATAGTCAATCCTCTGTTTATCATATTTCAGTGTCAATGCTACATTAAATCTACTATTGTTAAGATAAGAAAAATAAGCAAGAAGATCAGTGGTGCTCCCATTCCATATGATGAAAATGTCATCTATATACCGGCCATAAAAGATAATGTTATCTACCCATTGATGTGCTGCGTGGCCCCAGGCATGCTTCGCCTCATGAATAGGTTTACGTAAGATGGAGCAAACCTGGAGCCCATCGCTGTCCCTTGCTTCTGTAGGAACCAAGTTCCATTAAACAGAAATATATTATTGTTAAGGACCAACTCTGCCATATCTAGTAACGTGTGTATGTTAAAAAAAACTAGCATTTCGTTTATAAAGAAAGAATTTTAACGCTTCCATGCCACATTCAATTCGTATGCAGGTATATAAACTTTCCACATCCATTGTTACAAACATTAAATTGGTGTCAGTCCATACAAAATCCTCCAGTTTGTTTAATAAATCTTTACTATCCCTCAAATAAGATGGTAAATTCTTCACAAAGGGTTGTAGGAAACTTTCTAAATACTCCGCCATGTGCTCAGTAGCAGATCCATTGCTGGAGATGATAGGCCTCCCAGGTGGAAAACCACCAGACTTATGAATTTTAGGGAGCATATAAATGCATGGAAATCTAGAATGATGTACCTGCAAATATCTATATTCTTCCTACATATGTAGACAGGATTCAAACCAATCTAGAAGTTTAGCATTAATCAGTTGTCGGATTCCCACACTTGGATTAGTATCTGTTATAAACAATTAGAGAGAATCAGACAATTGTCGCTCAATCTCTCTGAAGTAATCCACCTTATTCATTAATACAACATTGCCTCCCTTATCGGCTTCTCGTACGACTAAATCCTGATCATTTTTTAAACTCACAAGAATATCTTTTTGTTTCCTTGTGAGATTAAAATTATGAGGACACTTGCTGTTCTTATAATGCCAATTCTCCATCTCGTATAAATCCATAGTTAATCTACGATGAAATTCTTCAATTATGTTATCCTGAATATTAGGTGGCATAAATTTAGAGGGCAATCTAAACCCACTCGATGTTCCTAAGTTTTCTTGTATGTTGAGATCACTAGCAATCTGAATTATATCTTCTCCCTCATTTACACTATCAAGAGAGGCAATTGTCTGTATGTCATTTAAATCTGCTATGGAAAACTCAAACATTAGAGACACCCATCATACGTTGACTTCTAGGGGGATGTTCAGCAAAAAACGTTTTTAATTTAAGATTTCTAACAAATTTAAATAAATCAATATGTAGTTCCACAAAATCACATCTTTCACTAGAGCAAAAACTTAAGCCTTTACTTAGTACTCTTATTTCATCCTCATTGAGAATCCTCGAGGATAAATTAACAATTTTAAGATCTCTTCCAGTTTGAACATTTCCTGTGATTTCAATTTGCGAATCCGGCTTCTTAGACCTCGTGTCTATTGATTCATTCCTTTGGAGCTCCTGGTCTGTTGTCTTGTCTGTACTCCTGCTTTTATGTTTTCGCCTTCCTCTCCTGATCTTGTGTCTGTTATCCTGTTAGTTCTTTTCTTGTTGCCCAATTTGTATCTTTGTACTTCGCTTAAAAAAAAAAATAACTTGACTTCACTCTGGCGATTTCATTGTTGCTGGTACCCTCCCCAGGGTCACTGTCCAGTGACAAAGTGGATAGACTGCTAGACGATATACTTATTGGTTTATCTCGATCTCTATTTGTTGAATATGCTTTCACATTATCATCATCATATCTTCTTGCAAAGGTAAAGATTTGTCCTCTGGCATAATCCATATCATCTTGATTGATTTTCTTTTGATTTTTATCTTTCAAATACAGTTGATAACAAGCCAATTCTTTCTTTAGAATCTCATAGTTTTTTTTAGTAGCCTCTGGTAAGTTGAGTTCAGCAGTTTCTTTTTCCAAGCAATTACTTTCTTCCCTTAGCTTCTTTCCTTTTCTTTCAGAATTTCTTACTAGAATATCCATCATTTTATAGGATGCATCATATAAACCATCCTCCCAATCTTGTAAAAGATCAGCCTCCAGATCCTCAAAATTGGGAAAGATTTGAATTTGAAGTCCTCTGGGTATTTGTGTATTCTGTATATATCTTTTTAAAGTGGCTCCATCCCACCATTTAGCAAGCTCTTGCTTTAATTTTTCGCAGTCAAGCTCAGTGGTTACATACCTTCTATTGTTCTGGTTGGTGCTTTAATCATTACGTTTTTCTCTCCCATTGGCTTATGTGTTTCAAGCCCTTTGGGAGTTGTATTTCTTGACTGCTGCTATTGGAAATAAAAGCAAGTTAGAGAAGCATAATACTCGCCTCCGTGTCTTTAATAAAATTAAGACTTTCTGTCATAATCTACTAGGAAAATCTACATTACCTGCTATTTTAAAGTTACACTACCTCCTTCCCCTGGGAAGCTCACTTCAACTTACTCCTCATATCATGTTTATCATAAAAGGAAAATGCTAAGTATGCAAATGGCAAAAGTAAAGTACTTAAAATCAATGACGTTAATGAAAATAAACGAGCACTACAAGCCTGAAGGTGTGTACCAAGCACTAAACATTAAATTGTCAGAGGAAGATTTTGTTGGCTAATGTATCCTGTGGATCCAGTGGTTAAGTGCCCTTGAAAAAGTGCCAAACTCAAAGGACCAAACAAATTAACCCAGTATTAAAGATGATACTGTCCAGATACATGGAGGAGAAATATTTAAAATGCAAAGCACAGTCAGATTTATCATATTAACAGGCAAACATAATTGTATTATGTACTATGTACCTTGAGTGTTACTCAAAGTTTATGATATAGACAATTTCTGTTTTACGCCCCATAGCTGTGCACCAATTTTGAGTGGGTGCAGATAATGCACTGATGAGCCCATATATTTAGGACAGCAAACTATAGCTTAATCTTTCTACCAAGCACTTCGTTTCACCATTTATTGATCATTTCTCAACATCTCACAGTTTAATCCACTGTTGTATTCAGAACAACGGTCAACCTATAATTCTGAGGATACTATGGTACCAAAGAAATCAGAAGCTAGTCTGGAAGGAAACCAACAACTATTAACATTTAATAAACAAACAGAAGATTTGCCAAAGTGCCTGGCACTGGAAATTCTGCACAAATCAATGAACATGGGCACACTTTATCCATACCACATGAAACGATTATATAAGTAGGAATGGCCACATTTAGCTACAATGATAACAGTGGAGGTGGAAATACTAGCCCTATAATCCCAGGCTCATTGTCCTAGGACTCACAGCGGGATCCCTAGTAAGTACATCACTCCAGCCATTAAAGACGATATGAAAGGCAAAAGAACACTTCACCTTCACTCATTAAACCAAAATATGAAATTACAAAGAATGTGAACCTTTTCTAGCAGTTACAACCACTCAACTGCAATATACTGAAGACATGTTCTAGGCAATGGACATCAACATGAAACAGTGAAAGATTGAAAGCTTTAACAAGGTCACCCACATGCCACCCAAAACCATTGAAAAAAAACACTAAATTTAATTTATGGCAAATTACATCCATAAGAAAATTCTGTATCATCTAAAATGATAATTCTTATATTTTTAACAATTGGAGAAACAAAAAACAATATTTACAAAGATTATATGTCTTATATGTCCCGAAGGTACAGGAAACAATAAGCAGGCAGAGTACCTTCCAATCAGTCGCAAGCAAAGACCTTACAACTTGAACAAACAGCTAGACAACCCCAGCATTATATGTCTCAGCACTGACCATGTGTCAACCTGTTATTCTAAAGAAACGTCTAATTAGCATATGCATCAGTCAGTAAGCCACAAATATACAGAAAATGAGGATAATGTCATCACTGTCAGAGGTGAAAACTATAGGTAATCACAAGGAAAAACCTTCAGTAGCACTCCTCCTGATGGCTATTCTTTGTAACAGGAGAGTCAACACTTCCCCTTACCAGGCACCAGACTGGATCTGGAAACTCTTGCAATAGCTCTAGGTGACACCTTCGACGAGATTCCACCCTTACTTATGACATGACCAAGTACAGCCATAAAAAGGCTCCACCCCTGCCTGCTGACATCTGTTTATTCTTTAGACCATGCAGGGTCTGACAGTCCTACGCATAGCCTGCAGAACTGATCTTTCACTGACAGTGTGTTTAAGCTAAGTTGGGACCTTATTGATACTTGGTGGTTCACAACGCAGTACTGGGGGGCTGGGAGGAAGAGGGTGGTGTGCTGCTAAAGTATCCTCCAAAAAGAGCATTGCCAAAGGAAGATAACATATTTCTGATGGATACTTCTAACTGCAGATTTGATACTGAAGAAATGCCCTCTTCAAGGAGGCGGGTCTGGAGAGCAGATTGTAGACAAGGACTCCTGCAGGAAGAAGCTGGCAAAATGACCCTCTCTGTAGAATTATGAATTGATGTGTTTGTGCCTAATAAAAGTATGGACCCAAGGGCCGCCTGGCAGATGTCCAAAATCGAAAGGAAGAAAAACCTCAAACTGGTCCTCTCAAGCTAAGTTTCTCCAGCTCGCACACTGTAGGTCGATACTCATCAAATGCTTAGCAGCCATCTTAGGACTTGTAAGTCTTTCTGACATCATTCACTAGATGTTTGTCTACCAAAACGTAAGCTGGGCAAAACCTCAGTTGATGAGTTCAACATATTTTGGATAGGTGTCATTCTGGGCCTCAAAAAGGGGGTCTGATTAAATCAGGCATGGGATACTTCTTAGAGCCACTTTTGTCCATCCTGAAAGCACAGCCAAGTAAGTGTAGCATCTTTCTTGCCCCTCATTTAGCAATAAAGTCACACATCATACTAATATCTTGATATGTGCTGCTAAATTGTTACTAATACTATTTTATACACAATGAGGAGAGAAACATCCTTACTGTTAAAAGAATATACCTTTTTCAACAGAGCTGAATTGTACAAATGTGTGCCTGTTGTGCATTAATCTAAATACAGGGGCATCTTGTTTTTCTGTTGCAGAATATAGCTAAATCATGACTGGTGGGCTTAAATACTGCACAATAGTCAGTTACTCTAGTATCAACATTTCCTTTAAAACACAGACAAAAACATTTATCTTACCTTGTCAACAGGACTTGGCAATGGTGCCTGGATAACGCTATAAAAAAAATAAACAAAAAAACAGTTTTAAACTTGAATTCCACAGTTTTAAAATGAATTCTTTCATTTATGTAGAAAACGACAAATGAACTATTAACATGCAAAGTGAAAGGAGCAAAAGTTCAATACTCCTCTTAGAAATTCCTGTAAATATTTAACTTCACAGATCTATTTTCATTTTGACCTGTAAAAGGAACAATAGCAGAGAAAAATTAACTCCATCGTCACTCTTTTTTCTATTCACCTATGAGATGATCTGCTTTTTTAAAAAGTCACGCCAATTAACCTCTTGCTGCTGAGGCTTCAAATCTACCAACCCTCTCAATGCCTACCCCACTTTTTAATATATATATTTATATATAATTATTTTGATATTTGGGGTCTTTCTTGCGTAATCTTTAATCGTTTTTGTCCACAAAAAGGTAGCCAGGTCAACCTTGTGTCCATTTTCTTCGCATGCTGCAGATTGTAGAGCAACCCAGGGTTTGCCGATTCTTCTGGATGGTCAAAACAAAGCAACATTTTTTTTTATTTTTTATTATTATTAAGGGGGTGGGGGTTTGGTGATAAAGTGATGTGCAAGAAGCAAGGAAATGTTTTATTTTTTACAAACATGGCTTCCCAGCTTTCACGAACCTATATATATATATATATATATATAAAAATCAATGAGAAAACCATAAGGTCACAGGGAAATTATAGTTAGGTTCGCATTTTACTCGTACAAAACCAGCAGTTACCACCAAGTCACTGATATTACCAGTGATGTAATTGACCAGGTCATGACTGACGTAATATGTGGGGTCATTAGCAGTACACTGCGGGGGAGTACGTTATAGTAAGCTCAGGTAACTTTAACTGCTGAATTTCACTGGTTGTGTACGAGTGGAGTGTGAGCCTAACTACATCGTCCCTGTAATCTTGGTTTTCTTTTTTTTCCACAGAATCTCCAAGGATTTTTTAAATCTTTTTCCCCAACTATAAACACCCCAATAACCTTTGATTTGTTTAAAGAGAATTTCTAAAAACTTTTTTTCTTTTTAATGTGGTTTCCTAACTATAACGTTCCTGTTACATTTGGTGTTCTAAGTGAATTTCTAAGGTTTTTTTAAAATTTTATTTCCTAAATGGAACCACTAACCTTTAACAGTGAGGGTGTGAGTGAGTACATGAGTGCATAAGTGTCTCAGAAGGTCTTTGAGTGGGTGTTAGAGTGTCTCAGTGGGTCTGCCACTGGCTGTGTGTCTGAGTAGGTATGTGAGTGGGTGCATCAGTCTGAGTGGGGGCGCCAGTGTCTGCATGCGTCTGTGTTTGAGAACATGAGTCTGAGTGGGTATGTGAGCGTGTGTGTGTGTGTGTGTGTGTGTGAGCGGGTGCGTGTGTGTGAGTGTGCGTGCGTGTGTGTGAGTGTGTGCGCGTGTGTGTGTGTGTGCGTGTGTGTGTGTGAGCGTGTGTGTGTGTGAGCGTGTGTGTGTGTGAGCGTGTGTGTGTGAGAGCGTGTGTGTGTGTGTGAGCGTGTGTGTGTGTGTGAGCGTGTGTGTGTGAGCGTGTGTGTGTGAGCGTGTGTGTGTGAGCGTGTGTGTGTGAGCGTGTGTGTGTGAGCGTGTGTGAGCGAGCGTGTGTGAGCGAGCGTGTGTGAGCGAGCGTGTGTGAGCGAGCGTGTGTGTGTGTGTGAGCGTGTGTGAGCGTGTGTGAGCGTGTGTGTGAGCGTGTGTGTGAGCGTGTGTGTGCGCGTGTGTGTGTGTGTGTGTGTGTGTGTGTAGCTGCGTGAGTGACATGGCCACAAAGGAACCACACCTGCCCCCTTATCCAACAAGAGTCCACAGTTTTGCACGAGATGTCTACCTAACTAAAGTACTTTTTACTGGTTAGTAAGTGCTACCTTGTTGGGTAAATGTCTAGTGTGAATTCTACACTACATCCATGTAATGGACCCAGAGGTAATGTCTCCAGTGACCTTGTGTGCGTTTGACAATGTGATTGTTTCTTGAGTGTCTTTCTCCAGAATTCTGTTGTAACATGAATTCCCCTATAGAAAGGCCAACAAGATTACAAAGACGCACATCTCCACCAAACCACGGTCCTTCCTCTTATCTATATGATCTAAGTGCTTCTTTGTTTGGTGGTGATATCCTCATATTCCTCGGCATGAAGAACGCGCCACCAAAGTCCGCAGGAAACACAGTGGGGGCCCTTTGGCAAGCTGTCCATCACCATGGCAAAAGGCGGGCAGACCGTTACATACTATACTAAGGTGGACGGAGCAGGGCCAAGTGGGTGGAACATCCAGATGATTTGCACAGTTGCATACTCATAGCAATTTAAAGAGAGAACCATGGACTCTGCTCTCACCAGGATAGGTCAACAAAGAATCCACACGTCACAGTTACATACAGATTGCGCTCCAACCGATGAAAGATGTATTCACCTCCACAAAGGAGTTGAGATAGTTTTTCAATATGTAATCGCCGAGTAAACACACTCACTTTGCCTTTGTCAATACCAGGAGTTAGGATCATTTGTCCTTAAAAGAAGGGGAGCTTCAACTGGGGCACTTTATACTTTTTAAATTTTAAGTGATTCCTGCTGAAGTTTAATTTCTGTGAAATGAGCATCGTGGCCAGAACGGATCTCACCTGCTCGTTTATCCAACAAGAGTCCACAGTTTTGCACAAAATGTCTACCCAACTGCAGTACTTTCTGTTGGTTAGTTAGTAAATGCTACCTCGTTGGGACAATGTCCAGTACCCAGGAGGGGATTGCAAGTCCCACCCCCCTCCGCCAGCAGATTCCACCGGCCCAAACCATGCCCCCTCCCCCCCCCCACCACATAGTGACATTTTCAAATATCAGCAACAATAAATTCAGTCTTTCATATACTAATTCATTCACACACTCGCACACTTAAACGCACACTTAAACACCCACTCAGACCCTAACGCACCCACTCACAGACCCATTCAGAACCTCATGTACTCACACAAAGACGTAGTCAGACACTCCTGCTCCCACTCACAAACCCACTAAGATACTGATGTCCCCACTCTCACACCCAGACAGACACTCACAGACACTCTCACGCCCAGATAAACCCTTTCACACCCATAGACAGGACGCGGCCAACTCCCGCCGTGCAAGACTAAAGGCCGTGCGTAGTGTGGGGTTGGGTGGTAAGGTGGGGTTGGGTGGTAAGGTGGGGTTGGCCGCAGTGTCTATCTGCAGGCCATGCGCTGCACTGGTTCGGGTGGTTATAAGGGTTGGCTGCATGGGCTGGCCACTGGGCCTGTTGCCAACCCCGACTGACAAAGGCAATGAGCAATGTGCAGATGGATGGTTGTAGGGGTTGGCCACATGCTAGCATGGCCAAAGCCAGAGTTTGGCGTTGGTTGGATTAACGTGTAGTAATGAGAACGACTTTACTTCTTAAAAAAAAAAAAAGAAGATTTAATTCACTGAAGAAAAAAAAATTCAAAAAAGGTTTCACAGACGTTAGTTATAGTTAGGAAACAGAATTTTAAAAAACATTGAAATTCACTCTAAAAAAAAAAAAAAGTTACATGGATGTTACAGTTAGGCTCATTTTAAACGTGCAAACCAAAGAAGTTCACCTGTTACAATTATCTTAATTGACTACAACTCGTGCTCTAAAGTAACTATAACTTGCGCCCTCGCTATGCATTGCTAATTATCCCACAAATTACAGCACTCATGACATCTTTGATAACATCATTGATATCAATATAATTTGCAGTAAAATTCTTGAGGAAAAAACTGTGCATGGTCGGGTGGCACGAGTTATAGTTCCCAGGGGCACGAGTTTATAGTTTCTTGAGGTAACTAACAATAACAGGTGAACTTCTATGGTTTTGCACGTTTAAATTGTGATTCTAATAAAAATGTCCCAGTACCTTTGGTTTTTTAAGTGAATTTCTATGTTTTTTTAAAATTATACATACACACACCATTTTTGTTTCCAAGTGGTAGTCCATTTTTAGTTTGAATCCTACCAGAAGTTATACCTGGTATGTGATATACGATGTTAATTTTTTTCTATCACAAAATGTATTTGTCAGTAAATTAACTGTCCAGCTATTTCAGTATATAGAAAGCACAAATGAAGCCAATTTTTTGATGTTTCCGATCTGCGGTGGAAACAATTACTTCAATATGATCAAAACCGCATGTGATCACATTTCCACACCTTGCACTGTATACTTTTATCACACCATGCATACTCCACTATACTCCACTTTACCCCACTCCACTCTGCACCACTCCACGTTACTGCACTCTACGCCACTTGACTCAACACCTCTCTACACCAGTGCACACTACCCCACACTACTCTGCTATACACCACCCCCCTCTATGCAAGTTCATTCTACAACACTGCATCCTGTGGCACTGCACTCAACGAGACTCTGCTGTGCACCACTGCACTCAATGGCACTGCAGTCTACACCACTCAACGTTATGCCACTCTACACCAGTGCACTACGCCACTCCACTCAACTCTAATCTACTCTGCACCACTGGACTCCACACCACTGGACTCCACACCACTGGACTCCACACCACTGGACTCCACACCACTGGACTCCACACCACTGGACTCTACCTTGCACTACTCCACTCTATGTCACTTCACTCAACTCTCAATTTACTCTATGCCACTGCACTCTACGCCACTACACGCCATTGCACTCTATGGCACTGCAATTCACTCTGCGTCACTGAACTTTAAGACCACTTTACCCAAAACCAATGCACATATGCCAATCTACTCTGCACCACTGTACCTTATGCCACTTCACTGTAGTCCTCTCTGCAGAAAGCTACGAAACTACACTCTATGATACACAACTATGATTCTCTACTCCATTAAACTCTGCAATACTCTACTCCACTGTGACACTACAATACTACTCCAGTCTACAATGCTCTATGCAACTCCCCCTACGCCACTCCATGCCACTTTACTCCACTCTATTATACTCCACGCAATGCCACTCCACTCCTCTCTACTACAACCTATACAAGTCCACTCTCCTGCACTACTCCACTCTATGCCACTTCACTCTATGACAATTTACTCCAATCTACTTCACTCTATTCTACAACGTTGTACTCCGCTCTATGCAACACCCCCTATGCCTCTCCACTCTGCTCTGCTTTATGTTCTACATTGATAGAACTAAAACATTCAGGAAAACTAAACAACTATTTGTTGCTTTTTCACTTACCCATCACATAAAGCCTATATTTAAATCAGGCATAGCCAGATGGACAGTTCATTCAAACATGTCTTGCTAAAGCCATAAGAAGTCTTTCGACAGCTCCTAGAGCACACACTAGTAGGAAGAAAGAATCATCAATGGCCTTCCTAGGAAACATTCCAAAAGCTTACATATGCCAAGCAGCTACATGGGCACAATCACAAACCTTCACTAAACATTATTGTGTGGTTGTTTTAGTATGGCAACAAGCAAATGTAGGACAGGCGATGCTACATACACTTTTCCAGACAACTTCAGCACCCACAACTTAGCCACTGCTTCTGAGGGAAGCTTCTTTACAGTCTATGCAAAGCATGAGTATCTACAGCCACACATGCCTCGAACAGAATATGTTACTTACCCTGTAAGCATCTACTTGTGCATGTAGTGATGTAGATTCACATGCGCCCACATCCTCCTCTATGGACACCTGTGATCGCTGCCGTTTTTTCTTATGTTATATTCACATGGATATCTCATTAATTACCCTCACTCTAAACTCCATTCTCACCATTCTGCAGGAAAACAATTTAACAATGGAGTTGTTACCCATGCGCACGGTCACTGAGAGGAGGAGTCACTCGACCTTGTGACTCAAAAGACTCCTTCAAAGAAAATCAAGTTTCACACATCCGGGCTAAGTACTAGATGGCAGGAGATTGCAAAGTATGTGCATCTACAGCCACACATGCCACGATCACCTATTTTGTCAGTAATTATCCATCTTCAGTCTCACTTGAAAAGCCCTAACTCTACAGCACCTTCGCAGGTATTGGCATGCTTCATAAAATCATAAATGAATAATGACCAGACCAAGAAAAGCATACTAAGCATAAACAAAGATCTCTACATGACGACCTATGTTTACCACACAAGCAGAATTTTTCAAAACAGCAATGGCATACTTTACAACTTGTGACTGGCAAGCTAATGGAAGAGAGAACGGCAACTTCTGTTGGACATTCAACTGCATTTAGGCCAACAAATACCATGGAACTAATGAACAAAGCAGAGCAATGGTTGAGTTTCCAACCAAATGGGCTTACGTAAAAGACATATGAGTCAGCATGGGACGAAAACTACAAAGCCAGGAGATATCTGTAGAGTAAAATGCAGGAAAGAAGAGAAGACCATGATGATGGGGCGAAAGGGTACAAAACTAAGATGAAACTCCTATATCAATTTCTACGTTTTAGATAGGTTGTTCTCACTGACTCACATTCACAGGATTGTCAGATTACAAAACTATTAGTGGCTCAACAATATGTCCGATTCATATATCAGTTACAAAATCAATGCCTGGACAAAGCGGATCATTCACTTAACCCTTATACTAAATTATAAAATTGATGGCGCCTCCCCACTGCTTGTCTAAACTGTTCACATGCTTTCATGGGATCAAAGACTCAGAGTTAAGTACTTTGGCTAATTCACTTGTATAAAAAGATTGTATATAGTCATTCAGACCAGACTGTACTCGAATAACACCTGTGAAAGCTCTGATGAGGCAATCACGAAGGGGGGTGAATCATTGCTCCTTCACTCTTTAGATATAGACAGCCACTGATGCCAGAATCCTGTCGAACAGCCAGTGAAAGGCATTAGGCCAAGAAGCAGTGGTACGATTGCATACACTCACAATGACTGATGAGAGCATTTGTCACATCTTCACAGTTAGAAGTGACTAGAGTTTCAAAGAGTGCCCAGTATTCTCCATTACTGCCTGCCATAAAAAGTACAAGACTGCCATGTAAATAATTCAATAGTTCAACTGGGCATTGTGGCTGCGCACAACTTCCTTTCATTCCATTCGGACTTTGAGAAGCAACTGATGCACTCTGTATACCAGCTCATACATGTCTGTCTACTTTTATTTTTTTCACTGGTGCTGGCACTTGTTGGTTGGATATATTTTTTAGTACAAGGGTGGCCTACCTCTTACAGCACCAATTCTCTTAAACCCTCATTCATTGGTCGTTCATTGATCGTTTTAGTTTAGACATTTGTGTAGAGCAATGTCCACCGTAACTAGGTTATCATGGCACTGGAACACCAAAACTTGGTCAACACTGTCAAATGGGCATGCTTTAGAAAGCAGCAACAAAATTCATTTCTCAATTTATTTGGGGGCTGTAAACAGTCCCGTTTTCAACAATTTCCTAAAGTTGGACAGGTCAGATTTTTGGTTTGAGTACAGTGGCTTAAAGTTCCATGTCATGTCATCTGACTCTGAAATTTCCAAAACAAATGTTTTTTTTAATCTTCAGTAAATGCCACGGGAGCACCACCAAATCCTTGTGTAAAGGGATTGAGCCAGAGTAAAAACTAGCTTTGTGAGCTAGACACACGGATAAAAAAAAAGATTCACTCTTTTATTAGCAAACATAGAAAGGCCACTACAGGTGTGATATGATCCCCAAGACAGAAACCAAGTTCCCGTCTTGCAGAGACAAACCATATGCTCTCCACCCAAGGAAGTGGAATCAGTAGAGGGCAGCTGGAGGCACTAGGAAACCCCTAGGTTAAGTACCAGAGCGCACCCCCCCCAGCAACCGGGAGAAAAGAGTTTAAATTACTGGTTCTCCCCAAACCACCCCAAAGGACTTCAGAAAAGGACAATGCAAGACCCCGACAAGACTGCAAGCAACCAAAGGTGCATCCTGAAAGAGGAAGACCTGGAAAAGAAGGGGACCAAGTCCAGTTTGAGTGTTGATGGTGGCAGAAGCCACTACCCACCTGTCTGTGTATGCAGGAGTTGGTCGACAGTGAGACAAAGATGGTCAGCAATGCAGCACTGGAGCAGATGAAGCGTTCCTGGATGATGTAGTCGACGTCCCACGCTGGATGAAGGATTGCAGTCAGTCTGTGGTGTTGAAACCCCACCAACAAGCCTAGGGAAAGCCAAATGTCGCAGTTGGAGGAAAAGTGGAGCTCCGGGGACCAGCAAGGTCCAAGGGGGACGCAACCCACAGGGGGAGACCCAAGTGACCTTCGGCAGTGCAGAGTCCAAAGAAGAGGAGGCAGCCCCCACAGAAGACCCACAGGCGAGGAATCCAGGAGTCGGAGAGAGGCCCACACAGCACACCTGAGGAGAGGTCTCACGTTGCAGCAGAAGCACACAGGTGGCTATGCGTCACAGAGAACAGTGCTGGGGGCCAGCGCTACACAGAGCCTTTAGATCCCTTGGAGGAGATGCCAAGAGACGTGGTGCACGGGGTACTGTCCAGGGTGGGAAGGCAAGGGCTTACCTTCACCAAAGTTGGACAGCTGGCAGAGACGACCAAGGGGACCACTCCAGACCACCACCTGTGATGCAGGATCCACGCAGCAGGTCGTCATCGTAGTTGGTGCCTGTGGATGCAGGGAAGTGAATACTTCACTCCAAGAGAGATTCATTCTTGCTTCTTCTGCAGACTGAAGTCTTGCCACCCTCACAGGATGCACAGCCGGGGAAATGTTCCAGTTGCTGGAAGGAGCCGGAGAAACAATGCTGAAGGGCGAGTCACCAATGTAGCTGCAGATTGAAGATTCATGTGGAGTCCAGTTGTGGTTCCAGTGGCCAAACTGTGCAAGGAGGGCACCAAATGTGCCCTTCAAAGCATACCAGTGGCTTGGGGAGGCTACCCCTCCCAAGCCATGTAACAACTACTTCCAAAGGGAGAGGGTGTTGCAGCAGCTTGGGCTGCCCAGAAAACCCCATAAAGCTGATGGGAGCAATGCTGGGGTCCTGTAACGAGCCCCCAGAGTGCATGGAATCATACAACTAATACTGGCAACAGTATTCGGGTATGATTCCAACATGTTTGATACCAAACATGCCCAGGTTCGGAGTTACCATTACGTAGCTGGACATAGGTAGTGACCTATGTCCCGTACATTTGTAAAATGGCATCCCTGCACTCACGAAGTCCAGGAAAATGGAGCTGGAGTTTGTGGGGGCACCTCTGCTCATGCAGGGGTGCCCTCACACACAGGTCCCTGCACCCTGCCCTCTGGGATAAGAGGGCTTACCATACGGGTGACTTACAGTGACCTAGTGCAGTAACCTCTAGTGAAAAGAGTGCATGCACCCTTTCACACAGGCTGCAATGGCAGGCCTTCAGATACACTTTGCATGGGCTTCCCATGGGTGGCATACTACATGCTGCAGCCCCCATGGGACCCCTGGTGCCCCAATTCCCTGGGTACCATATACTAGGGACTTATAAGGGGGCATCAGTATGCCAAATGTGGGGAATTTGTGGTCCAAGCAACCAAGTTTAAAGGGAGAGAACACAGACATTGGGGTCCTGGTTAACAGGATCCCAGCGAACACAGTCAAAACATATTGACAAAAGGCAGAAAGTGGGGGTTACCATGTGAAAAAGAGGGTATTTTTCTACAGCAAGCATCCAATATTGGACCGTGAAGTGGCTTTCCTGCAGCTGGGTAGCAACAGACTGGAGATACAGATTAGTGTAACAAAGATTTGGGTATTCTTTTCATAATGAAACCAATTGAACCCAAAAAACAGAAATAGCTATGCCAGTGGGATCATGTATAAGTTCCACAACAACGGTGACAGGATGGAATATAGGGGAAAACAACAAGTTTATGGTCGGATGGAGGATACAAAAGGTGGAAGTGAAATATGAAAAGATGTATGGGGTGGGGTAGGGGAGAAACTTGAACAACTTAAATACAGCAAGATCTTTTATTTACGCTCAAGAGTATAATAGTGGCACTTGGAATCAAAAGCCACAGAGAGGTCTCCTAGTAGAAGGCCAGCTGGAATGTTAGTATCTGCACAGCAACATAAACTGACACAAGCAGACAATCGATAAATCTGTGCTATGCCCAGGAAGAAAATACATCGGAGATGGATGTTAGATTTAGTTAGACTGAAAAAATTACCAACTGATGAAAGACAGCCTTCAAGTAATCTAGCTCAGTAAGGCAGATGAGAAGTATGTAACTCACTCCACAAGTTATATGGCTCACATGTAGCCTTTCCTGACAAGAAAGTGACACAGGACAGTTGAAAGACTTCAGCAACAGGCTCAAAGAAAGAGAGGCATTAATAATGACTCCATCATCAACATTTTTGTTATGTAGCTTGGGAGGCAGTGGGTCCCAGGAAGGCCAAGAGTATTTGTTTTGAGAAAACTAATGAGGCAAAATCGACATCTCTCACAGGATGAAAACAGGTTTAAAGAAATCTGAAGGAATTTGGGGGGGTTGGGAGGAGCAGCCATTATATGGACACCTGAAATGCTGTTCATAAAACAGCCTGCAATAATCTTACACTTGCATACCAGATAGGATTAGGAACATACAATATTTTTGGGGGGAGAAGAAATATTTTGTTCTCCCAACTGCATGGTTTTAGATTTCTTCCACTGTAATTTATTGGCTGGATCATATCACTGTTTGGGTTGTCTACATACATGAAATAGGTCAGATTAGGATTGAGGCCAAGCACTGTGTTGTACCACTGCAACACATTTCCATGCTAAGTGATTCTTTGAAAGAGTGGTTGTACAAACTTGGATTCCATTAACCAACTGAGACATGTTTCTCGCATGCTAGATAACTTTTTCAAAGGATATATGTCTTATTTCGCTGCTACTGTAGTTATAAGTAATGTTTTCCTTTACTCAACCAGTCTTTTTGTTATCCATATTATAGTCACCCTTTCATTGCCCAAGTTCATGAAGTCCCTAATCTCAGAGATGGATCAGACACTCAACTTTGTGAGGAGACTTCCCTTTTATGGAATATACTGCCCCACAATCTGAAACTCTCCTAAAATCAATCTTTCTTTTTTAAACAAAAACATTAGTCCAAGAAATCCACCACTCAGCAGACCAAAGTAGATGGTATTTCCCAGTACTGTGGCAGGTAATGTCAAAGCTCTCTGATTCATCAGCAAAGACCCACTTAAAGGCCAACTCTGAAGGGTGACTGATTGGCAGCCCTCCAACCTCAAACACTGGGCTGGCAGGCAAACATTATCAAGCAATCAATGTCCCAAAAGGCTTTTATGGAAATCACAGATGCACGACTGTCAACTTAGAACTGAAGTCCACCTATAAGATTTCTTAACTACCACCCAGTCCTTTCCCTTCAGTTCCTCCAGCTGCATTCACACTACGCACCAAAAAACCAAACACACTACTCAATAAAAAGAAGGGGCATGAATGGTAAGGATGTGAACAGGCCTGCCATTATAAGCACAAAGACCAACCTCCTATGACCGTTTGGATCCTGTTCACAAGATTATCCAGATGTTCCATCACAGCGAAGACATGCTTGACACTTCCACACTGACAAAAAAAGATTATCCTACCAACAGCGGCTGGGCACCAAGTCAAGAATGAGCAGTCAGCATATGTTCACAAAAAATGCAATCATCATGAGTTCCACCAGCTTCATTCATGAGTATCCTTTCATTGCTAATTTTAGTACTCCTGGACTAGGTTTCTTGTTTTCATTGTGTGGATGGCATCTTTATCTATTTAAGTTTCATTCTTCTGTAGAATTTTAACCTGTGGAAGTTTTCTCCACCAGTAAATGCTGAAGCTCGCTGGCTCAGTTCCAGTTGCAATAGTGGCAGTACTGATAAAATCAGCTTACTATATAAGCAAGCCTGCTTTAATCCGTGTAATCGGGTAATTACACGCAACAGAATTAGGAAAAAAAAGTCACAGACTCCACTATTTACTCTCTTCGACTTCACCAGTCACTGATTATGTCTAGATCAGTGGCATCAACAATTAGATAGCATTTTTCTTTTTGACTGATCTGGAGACTGGCTTTAACATAGAAATAAAAATATCTTTATCATTTACATACATTTCTATCTACAATAAAAGCATGGTGTGCAAAAAATAACCATAACAAATTAAAAATACATTTTCACAATTTTGCTTACTTAAAAATAGCCTGTTTAAAAATTAATGTTTCATTTTATGCTCCTTCAGAGAAACATATCTTTAAATCTTGATTTGCAGCTCTGCCTAAAAAGTAATTTTCTTAATTTATTTTTTGGGGGATTCACATCACTTGCTGCCCAGCATATTTTGTTTGGGGTCAAGGACTGCAAGATTTTAAGTTTTGACAAATAATCTCAACCATCCTGCAGCACCAGCCCATTAACTGGCAGTTAACAGTGGCATAGTATGGTTCTGGAAAGAGGATTTTCTGCGGTCAAGTAGGGTCTCACTATCCGAATGAGGCTGCTGGATTCCGACAGCAGAGTCACCTGAATTGTGGGGAACGGAGTCCAAAACCACACCATGTGACAACTGTTTTCCAAATCTGGTTTTCCGGCTAACTGGCAATGCCTCACCTCGGCCCAAGAGCAGGGGTGATTGTGGCAACCGGGCACCTGATAAGATTGACTTCTCAGGGATATCGTGGTGTATCAGATCTCATCCTTTTCCCTCAGTTATATTAGTCTCACACAGGGAAAGACAAACAGAGGCAGAGAATGGTTCAATAAGTTTATTGAATCAGCTGCATGTTTGATAAAATGGCATGAATTGCAATATTTAGGAGGATAAAACAAGCTAGAAGCAAAATGGAGACAAGGAAAGTGAAACACAGGAAAAGTCCCATCACATTGTGACTATGCGTAATATATGTGGTTCCTACCTAAGCTATGTTAGAGCGCAGCGTGATAAGCCCTAATCAGCCCATCAGGTTTCCCCCCCGGGAAGACATCACCCCCCCCATACCTGACCAAGGAAGCCTGTTGTCTAGAGACACCATCTCCATGTAGGCCAGGGAACAGGTAGTCTCAGCAAGCAGCTGTGGCACAATCAATCAGCATGTAATTGTGGTCATCTGGCGGGACAGAGAAGTGTTTTTACAATATAACAGCTGATGTTGTGAGAAAATGTCCCCAGGTAAGAATGTGTATGTTTCTGTAAATGCTAGAGACGCAATTTACCACTTTGCCGGCAATTCTATCTCGCCGCAGCCTTGAGGAAAGCACAAAGTGAAAAGAATGTTTTGCTAGAAACGAAATGCTTACCTAGGCGAAAGAAACTAGATAAAGGAAATAAAACAGCACCGCTAATGTGGCGTTTGCTAAAATAGTAAAATGAAGCTAAATAAAATGTAACTGGGCTAAAGGGCACAAGTGGCAGGTCTAGTTGCTAAAATAAGGTGCCTAAAAACATGACTAAAATGGCTTTACAACACCCTCCCCTTGCCAGTTCAAAGGTGTTAAGAAGCCTAACAAAAACATTTATAAACTAAAAAGCTATAATCAGGACATATACACATTAATGTCAATAATGACAAGTTAAAACACATGTGAGCATGTAAAGTATTAAAAGGGGTACATTTTAAATGTAAGCAGAGGCGCCAACAGAACCAAGTTTTAAGAGTTATTGTCATGTTTTAAATCGCCAATTACATCTGGGACAATTGAAGCCAGGAAATGTTCCACTTCGGCAGGTGGTAAGGTAGCCAAATCATTGCCAAGGAACACTCATATTCCAAAGCCTGAGCTCCAGCATTCCATGTTGTACCCAATGTTAAGTCAAGAGTGCACGATCAACAATGGGCAACTTATCGACAGCTTCCCGTAGCAAACGCACCCTCAACGTGTATGTCTGGTAATGTGCCCTTAGCCAGAACATCAACAGATTAGTGTCCCATAAAAGTAAGCACTGTGCAGAAAGAGCACATTAGAAAAGGCACCAGAGACATCGAAACACGGGCTACACACAATCAATAAATTATCTGAATGAGAGACCAGTTGCATTCCAGTTCCTCCAGAAGCGGTGCCCTGAAGTACTGCATCATGCGTTCACGACACAGTTGCGCTAGTGAAATCGCTTATTAGTCCTCCTTGTTGTGAAGGGATAGCCATTGCAAATAAAAAATAGCAACAGCAAGATGCCACCTATTATAGCAAAAGTAATTGGAAATCCACCGAAAATAATGGAAAATATTGAGTGTATGGCTGAAGGTATCAAGCCAAATAGAGGAGAAGGTGTGACCGATACCAGAACCAACAGCCTTCAAGACATGCGCAATCCGGGTGGTACTGGATGCATTAAATATTCGTCCCACGAGTTCACCAAAGTGACCCAAAAAGTTTGTACTTTAAAGGGACTAAATTTCTGCAGATGACCTCGCAACTTGAAGTGCACTGTTCTCAAGCGCAGATGTAAGGGCCACATGCTTTTGAAACAATAAAGCCTATAGCCTGCTCAACTTGTCACAATTCATATTTGATGTAGCAATGGAAGGTCAAACATCTGCTACTTTCTTCTGTAGTGTAGGAGGAAAAAGGACATTCCCGCAACAGGTTCACAATTTGGGAGACCGAACCAACAAGTTATTCCGTCTCACATTCCACAATAGCTCTGTTAAGAAGCACATAGCTTCCATTGGAGAGCATCTGGAATGCAGGTCTAGTCGAGGTGATTGGAACTCCCTTTAGATAGCAGGCTAAATTTGCTGCCGAAGCATTACACGCCCCGTGCAAGGACAGCTGCTTACAAACCATCGAATGGCTCACAGAAGTCTCACATTCACTGCCACTAAGAAAGACCTCTTTCATGCCATTGAAACATTTGTACGAAAAGGTAAGCTCTCACACTTCATGGATGTAACTATCTCCTAGCCTCTTATATCTGCCTTCTAGAATGTGTTTAAAGCAGGATGTAAATTGAAGTGTTGATATAGGCAGAGTAATGACCCTGTGTATTAATCATTCAGAAGATGGCACTTCAGCCATGGTAAAAGGCAACTTTTCTAATATCTCGATGCTCAGCATGACATAAGTCGCTTCCTTCTTAGCCATTATTTGTTGTTGTCGCATTAAACTAAATGTTAAAAATATGTCCCTTGCGCTAACTATTGCCAGGGAACGCGCCCTGCTTTCAGTGTTTGTAGTGTCCAACCTAACTGCATAATGGACCTCAGTTGGCTCTGTCCATGTTGTAAGGATGACATGTCGCTTAACACAGTCTATTGCAGAAGAAACAATGTTGTTTAAAGTGTATATCCCATTATCCACAACGGCTAATGGTGACAAGGTGTTAATCCCATTATCCAGGCTGCGGCGAGATAGAATTGCCGGCAAAGTGGTACATTGCGTCTCCAGCATTTACAAGGTGTTAATCCCATTATCCACAATGGCTAATGCTTTCTGTAAGTTTTCCTGATCTATTTGCTTTAACCGGGCAGCAGCTTCTTGTTGGGAAAGTTTCCAAATTTCAATGTATACTGCATATAGGAAGCGCTTTTTACCTTGTCTTCTGGGGCCTATCAGGAAATCCTACAAATCTGGATCATTATACAGAAGACTGAGGTGTTCTTTAACAGCATTTAGTGAGGAACTTTTTAACCATTGCTGGCATAATTTCCCTACACTATATGTTGTTACTAAACCTGAATGTTCAGATGACACATAGTGAGGGTCTGGCCTATTGGTTCTAAAACCCTCCGTTGAGTTTACAAAACATACATGACAACCATTTGTGTCTACCGGCCACAATAACCACCCACCAGGATGTGAAAGTGATGTGTTAAATGTTCAAATACATATGGAATTTGGGTGACCTCTGTCAGGCCATATCCATCAAAGGGTACTTTATCCCAAACAATCCCATCCGGAATTGGTATGTTGAAATATTCACCACTGCCAATATTCTGAGGTCCTTATGCAAGGAAAAATGTGGTTTTATGGCCTCATCCACTATTTCAACTGTAGAATGTTCAGGAAGGTAATGACCATGTATTAGTAAGAAAAAGACAATGACAAACCCCAATCCAAAGAAGGAAGGTGAATACAGTTATTAGGAACCACAGGTAGTTCCATGGAAGTATGAAATAGTTCATTTTGAGCCAAATTATCAGCTTATGTGCTCTTGACAGTTCTGTTGCATAAGAGGCAGATGAGTGAGTGAAAGTGTCATTGACATCAGCAAAATATCTAGAAGCAGTTTGTGCAAAAACTAGAGCCATGTTTGAAAGGGGACAGCTGGCAGAAGTCTCCCTTGTGGTTCATAATAGATTATTCCATCCGTCTATGTAGCAATTGAGTAGAAATAGCTCAATGTTGTTGACATTACTTGTTGCAGAAGAAGTTAATGGGACTAATGAAATAAATCTCCACCCTCCCCAAGCTTGAGAGGTGTCAGGGTTGCTGCTTAAAACCAGTAGAGGAACTTCCTAGCCTGTAGAAAGAGGGATTTGGGCACTAGCCAGAAGTCCTCTAGGTCTGCTGTGCAGGATCAGCCGTGTGATGTAGCTTGACACTGTCAATGGAGACAAGACGGTTTTCTTTAGAAGAAGGTAGCAGTGGGCGTGTATTCCCACGACTGGAACCGGTGCACAATAGGAAGGGCCGAACTCCCTTTTCACAGCAATCTTTTCATACACTAGATCCCCAACTTTAGGAATTGAGCCAGTAGGTGTTATTGGTGCATCCCCTATTTCCAAGGAGGCGGCACTGGCAGATGAGTTGTCATCACAGAACTGTTTTAAGTCCTGCACGACAGTGACATGTTCATTTATGTCAAAGGGTGTTTCTGCCTCTTCTGCACCAGGACCATTAAGATCTGGAACACACATTAGTGTTCCAAACAGGCATTCAAAGGAGGTATATCCCCCCCCCCCCCACCAGGGGCCTCCTGGGCAGATTATTCAGTGCTCTCTTGACTCCATACAGGTGATTAACCTAACTACGACCTGTGCCCAATACTCTGGCTGTTAAGGATCTCTTTAACTCCTAGTTTCTTCGCTCCACGACACTATTTCCCTCAGGATGAAATGGAGATAAATAATACAGTTGGACCCCTAATGAAGCCATGGCGTCCCTGAATGCCCTTGAGGCAAAAGCAGGGCCCTGGTCAGAGTGGAAAACTGCAACTGCATATGTGCTGATAAAGACTTGTAAATCTTTAATAATAGTTCGAGAGTCAGCCAAGCATTGTGGCCAAACCCATAGAAATCTGGAGCATGAGCCAACAGTGACTAAGACGTATTTGTATGCACTATCCGGTGTCAGGGAACCACAGTGGTCCATGTACACACATTGAAAGGTTTGTTGGAAATTAGGAGGGGTGTTTGATGGTGGACTCTTATTTGCTGACATATGTCACAGCAAAGGACATACTGCTTGGTCCGTGTGTATAGACCTGGCCACCAGTAGCGTGCTTTTAATAGTGAAATAGTAGCCGCCACGCCAGCATGGAGGGAAGCAACTCCCTCATGCGCTGATTCATCAATTCTGGTCATTAATCTTTGTTGGGGATCACACAATCACCCACCCACTAGGGCAATATTGAGGCTAGGTATGCAGTACGAATATTTTGCAGGATATGCCTTTGGTATGGGTTTGCCGCCAGCCAAAGCTTTCACAGCAGCCAGTGTTTCATCATCCAATCTGGTCCATTAACGAGTTATTGCAGCAACAGAAGCCATAGCTACTGCTGACTTGTCAGCTTCATCAACCAAGGTATTGCCAGTAACGTGTATTCCAACACAATTTAAAAATAAAATAAGATATTTAAGTTCATATTGTAAGAATTCTTGAGTTTGTAATTTCGGGTCAAAAACAGTCAACACTGGTGGCCGTCAGAGACGTTGTCCTTTGAATCCAATGTGGATATAGTGCTTTTGCGTTAGGAACGCTAGATTTGGTAACATACTCAAGGGCTGGGATCGGAGATACAACAGTAATGCGTTTTCCCTAGGCCAAAGGTCTTTCTTTAATGACAGCCATATGAACAGCAGTGAGAATTTTCTCTGTGGGAGCAAAGCGTCTTACTGCTGTCAAATATAAATGTGATTTGTATGCATTTGGGACGATTTCACCCTCACTGAATGTTACATAGGTGAAGAACGTGGCACCAGCAATTACTCTGATGATCAAGTGTGTATTGTTGTCCCTTGTATGTAAGTGCTAAGCTGCAAGCATGTCTTGTTGCAAAGCTCTGAGTATGCATGTCCAATCGACTGTCAAATATTTGCTTGATAAGTCAAGATGTATTAAGTCATATAATGGTTTAATGTGTTGTGAACAGTCTGGAATGTATGTTCTGCCAAAGTTTAAAAAGCCCAAAACACTGGAGCTTTTTACTACAGTTTGGAGGTTGTAGTTGTGCGTACTTTTATAAGAATTGAGCCGCTAGGTGACACGAGTTGAAAACAGTCCTGGACTATTCTTGTACTCCTGTGGGAGACAGCAACATTTCTTCTGAAAGCGTTAAAGGTGCTGATACTTGTAAAGTCCCTACTTTCAGGTGCTATATTTAGGCAGAAAAACTAGTTTGAAATATCCAGGGTTGTTTTGTATTTCTTAAGTACTATATTATTCATGAATAAGTTACTAAGAGAGAGAGAGAGAGAGAGATAGTGTGTGTGCGTATATATATATATATATATATATATATATATATATATATATATATATATATATATATATATATAAACATCCTTATATAAACATTCATTTTAAATATATATACATTTCTAGAAACGCAAATATACAATAAATATACACAACTAATATCATTCTTGGTATAACTAGACATGCAAGGGGAGGCGGACAGGACCATGAGGAATCCACAGGAAGATACTGTATCCACCAGAAAAAAGCATTACCAAAGGTAAGTAACTTGTTCTTCTGATGGATACATCTACCTATGGATTCACCTTTTGAATAGAATCCCAAAGCAGTACCACAATCGGAGGTGGGTGCCTATCTGGCTATACCAAGAAATCCTGCAGCACTAAACAGGCAAAATGACCGCCCATCCTCACTTCCGAGTCTAAGCAGTAATGTTTTGCGAAAGTGTGGAGGGATGCTCAAGTTGCTGCCTTGCAAATAACAACAGCCAAAGCAAAAGTGGAAGTCTTAGCTCTGGTCGAATAAGCTCTAATGCCCTCAGGAGGATCCTTCTTTGCTAACAAAGAACATATTTTTATGCAAAGAATGACCCCCCTCACCCCACCACCATCTGACAGTGCTCTTTTATGAACAGCTTTGACCTTTATCTTCCCCACACAGCCTTTGAAGGATGGGGAGGAGCGTAAAAGGACGGAAGGGTGACAGATTGTCCTAAATGGAAAGGAGTCACTACATTAGGTAGGAAAGGCGCTCTGGTTCTCAAAACCACCTTATTAGCATGGAAGGTAGTAAAAGGGGGTTTTACGCTTAGAGCTTGAAGCCCACTAACACATCTAGCCGACATGGTAGCTATCAGAAAAACAGCCTTAGAGAACGCAGAAGTCTCAACAGGCAACAATGTAATGGTTCAAATGGTGAACCCATTGAATATGTTAAGACTAAATTTAAGTCCCACTGAGGCATTATAAATGGAGTGGGAGGAAACCTAATAGTCAAACCCTTAAGAAACCTTAATACTATAGGGGACTTAAACAAAGAGGATTGGTTAGGCAAACAAATAAAATCCAAAAGCGCTGATAGATAATCCTTGACTGTCACAACTGCCAACCTTCCTGCACTAAGGAAAGAGAAAATTGCAAAACATTAGACAATTGGGCCTTTAACGTGTCTCTCGTTACACCATTTTACAAATTATGCCCATCTGCCAGCATTGACGGTCTTGGTGGAGTGTCGCCTTGCCAATAAAATAACATCCACACTTCAGGGGGGGGGGGGGGAAGAAAAAAAAAATTTCAGATTGCCCCGTTCAATCTCCAGGCATGTAGGTGCTGGCTCTGGAGGTGGGGGTGTAGAACCTGCCCCTGCAACTGTAAGAGGAGGTCTGCCCTGAGAGGGAGACAGAGTGGAAAGCACAGTGAGTTGAAGAAGGTCTGTGTACACACCCTTCTTGGACAATCTGGTGCTATTACTATGACTTGTGCCCAGTCTTGGTGAATCTTCCTCAAAACTTAAGGAATCTAAGGTATGGGAGGAAAGCAGCGGATTGCTCCAGCATAGCTGAAACACGTCCCCCATCGCTCCCTGCATCAGATACTAGAGGCTGCAAAACAACGGGCAGTGTGCATTCTTGCGAGTGGCAAACAGATCTATCTGAGTAGTCTCTCACAAGTGGAAGACGCAATGAACCACCTCCGGATGGAGACGTCACAGGTGGTCAGTTGATAAGTGCCAGCTCAGACTGTCCGCATGTACGTTGAGAACTCAGACCAAATGGTTTACTACTCTGCAAATCCAATGGTCCTGAGCCAAGGAACAGATCCTCTCCGCAAAGAAGGTAGGACCGTACTCCTCCTTGTTTTTTGATGTACCACATCGCAGTAGTGTTGCCTGTCCACTGAACGCAAATGGACAGGGAGAAGGCCTTGAGAGCCAGATGTATCGCCTGTAACTCCAACAGATTGATGTGAAACATCTGTTCCATTGGCAACCAAGGACATCTGATCTCCAGATCCCCCAGATGTGCTCCCCACCCTAGAGTGGAATTATCCGTTATGACTATGGTCACTGGAGGTGGAAGACAAAATGGCCTTCCTTGAGATAGGTTGCGGTCCACACTCCACCGTCAAAGATCCACTGCAGTGTCTCTGGAGACGGTTATCGACTCCTTGAGATCTCCTTGGTGTTGAAATCACTGCTTGCAGAGGCACCACTTCGAGAGCCCTCATCTGCCAATGTGCATGAGTGACCAGCAGAATACAGGAAGCTAACAGACTGAGCAGGCGTAGGACCTTTAGGACTAGAATCACCTATCCATCCTGAAACATTGGAATCATACATAGCCTATATATCCCGAATTATCTGAGTAGGAGGAAAGGCATGATTCAATGTTGTGCCCAGGACTACCCCTATGAACAGGAGGCTCTGAGAGGGCTTCCGGTGAGATGTGGGCAAGTTCAACTTAAGGCCCAGGTTGAACAAAAACTTGGTTGTCATCTGCAGATGGTACAACACTAATTCTGGGAACTTGGCTTTGATCAGCCAAGCCAATCGTCCAGATAAGGAACTACTGAAATTCCCTTCCTTCTGAGATGCACTGCAACCACTGCCATCACCTTCATGAAGACTCAAGGTGCAGAAGTAAGACCAAAAGGCAGGGCCACAAACTGGTAGGGCTGCAACCCCACCATGAAATGGAGATACTTCCTGTGTGACTTCAGAATGGGAAATACGCAACCTGCAAAGCAAAACCATCCAGTCTTCCTTGTCCAGCGCAAGAAGCACCCGTGTCAGGGTTAGCATTTTGAATTTTTTCCTGTTTGAGGAACCAATTCACAATCCTCTGGTCCAGAACTGGCCTCAAATGACCATCTTTCTTGGAAATCAGGAAATATCTTGAATAACATCCCTGACCCCTTTTCCGCTCTAGAACAAACTCAACTGCACCCTTTAACAACAGATTTTGTACCTCCTGTTGAAGCAACAGTAGGCGCTCTTGTAAGCAGAAAGATTGTTGGGGAGGGAAAGAAGGGGGAAATGCCAGAAAGGGAAGTGCATATCCATTTCCTACAATGCTCAGCACCCACAAGTCTGATGTTATCAACACCCACTCTTGGAGAAAATTAATTAACTGTCCCCCTATGAGCAACATGTGCTGCTGAAAGGGGAGGGAACTAGGGCTGCTTCCCGGGCAGGTTTCCCCGCAGAGAATGAAGAGGAGGAGGAGGAGGAGGAGGAGGAGGAGGAAGGCTGCGGAGTAGCACCACATGTTTTAAGTCTTCCACAACCTCTGTAGGACCTGTAGAGAGGTTTGGCAGGTTGTTGACTTTAATACTGCTGCCTCCCATGAAAGGAGGAGGTACAGCCAAACCCACTAAACCTACGGAAAGGTCTATAGGCCGAGGAGAGTGATTGTAATCCTAAAGACTTAGCAGTGGCTTTGCTGTACTTGAACCTTTCAAGTGCAGAATCAGCTTTCTTACCAAATAATTTTGACCCAAACAGGAGGTCCATCAAAGTGGATTGTACATCCGAGGAAATTCTCTAAGCCATGCATGCCTCCTATTGGCCACTGATGTTCCCATGGCTCTAGCAACAGAGTCGGCTGTTTCAAGGCCAGATTGAATAACCTATCTAGCCGCTGCTCGACTATCCTGCAATAATTCTTGAAAATGTTCCTGCACATCCTGCAGCACTTTGGAAACAACCTCTAGCCAAATCCATTAGCGCATGAATATGCATGCCCAACACACATGTAAAGCATCTACTGACTTTAATGCAATACTTCACGTGGAGAAATACATCTTTTTACAGATTGTTCCATGAGTTTTGATTCCCTATCCACCGGAGTAGTAGGGAAGGCAACAGGAGCTGCTTTTGGAGAACAAGAAGCCTGGACCACCAGACTCAGTCAAAGCATCATTAAAAGGAAGTAAAGGCTCAGAGGTAGTAAAAGAGGTGCGAAGAACTTCAGTGAGAATGTTTATTTTTAATTCCAAATTGTGTAACAGCAGTTCTAAAAACTCAGCCGCCTTCCAAATCACCCCATAATAACCAGCAACGTTTGGAGGAGGAATAGCTTCAGGTGATAACTCCCACTACGGATAGGTATCCGACCCACTAGCCTCCTCAATACCGTCAAAATTATGAGAAGGTTCTTGTTGCTCCTTATAATATTATTGTTCTTATAAAAGCCTCAAAGATTCTCCTAGATCTCAGTCTAGTTTCCAATCTCAGTGTTGATAAAGCATGTGCAGACATCAAAGATGTCTTTCGTGGCACCGGTAAATCCGGAGCAGGTGCCGGGATGTCACCCTGAGTAGAGTGACAACGCCAGACGAGATTTATCCGATGTCTGTATCATTACCAGCAGCATTTCCGATGGCGTTGGAGCCGCTGGCACAAAAGGCAAGAAAGGAGCCTGTTTATATGGCGCAGGGAGTCCTCTAAGATTAAAGGCCAAAGGGCCCGTGGGGCCGACTGGCACACCAGCAAGGGCCATAGCTCTATGAAAAATGCTAAACATAACATTTAAAAGGCAGACGGGTGCATCTCCAGAACTGGAAAACCCAGATACTCCTGCTAAGGCTGAGCCCGACTTGACTCCTCATTTTCGTTCTCCTGATCCATTGGAGTAACAGGAGAGAATTGTGCAGGACCAGTTGGTGACACCGAAATTTCCACCTAAGATGGCACCAGTGGTACATCAGGCAACTTCGGCTGGAGAGGAGATAAGGTGGGACTCATCTCCCACTTCGACCACGTCGAGATTTAGAAGCTGGAGATGGACCACTATCTCAAGAGGAACAACTCCATGAGCCATGACGACAACGCTTCTTATGTGACTTCGATGACTGGTGCAACAATGACTCTTCTCGATGTCTCGATCTTCTATGACCATGCTTCTCTTTTTTTTTAGTTTTCAACAGGAACAGTTTAGCTTCTCTTTCCTTCAAAGGCTTTGGGTTCATTCTCTGGCACGAAGAACATTCCCCCCAAAGTCGTGATCTGAACCGAGACACCAAAGGCAATCTTTGTGCAGGTCAGTAATCGACATATCACAACTGTTGCTCTCTTCTTCTGTGTCGGTCTCTCCCTAAACGAGCAGAGAAATGACGGATGTTTCTGTCTGGAAGGTTGAATTCTGAAAAGGCTGTGAAAACTGAAATATTACAGGTGATGTTTTCTGGCGGGGGAAGTGAGCCACAGAAGAGTAAGCAACTGCACACCCAAATTTGAAGCTCTCAAAGAAATCTGCCTTCTACCCAAAAAGTCTTTCTCCATTGAGGGACATGTCTTTGAAGCGCCAAGTGAAAGTTTCCAAAGAAGCTCACAGAGCACGGCCAACCATGGTTGCATTTAATAAAGCCATGGACATAGATGTCAAATGATCACTGGAAATCAATTCAAGATTTCTTTGGCGACAAAGTCAGTTGCAGGAGAGGTAGAAAAACAACACCTTTATGTTATCAGGAAAGAGGGTAGTAGTCATCTTGTCAGTCTCCCAAAGAGCAGGATGTACCATTTCAAGAGGCATGTGGTTTTGGCCATATGTAGGGCAAAGTTACCTTCCACAAAGACCACCTGCCCCATGCCATACAGATGTTTTGATTCACAGTAAGGCAGTGCGGTAGATCAGACACTGTGGTTCCGTTTTTGCAGGATGCCTATACTACCATGCATTCTGATGAACGCTGGGTCAACAGAAATACTGGGTTGATTGGTAAAGACATGTGGCAGTATCAAATTTGTTGATTAAACATGTGCATTGGCTTGTTCGGAGTCTAGTTGAAATGCAGAAGAGTCCCAGAATTTAGAAAGGACAGCTGTTAACTTTCTGCCAAGAGGTTTGATTTAAACGTGAGGAGGGGCAACTCAAGCACCTCTGCAGCTTTTTGTACCACAGCTGTGAAAGAACAAGTGTAGGAAAATGCCACTGTTGGCATGGTCACCCCCCACTTTTTGCCTAGTTTTGATGCAAGCTTTGATTGGAAGTGTAGTGGGACGCTGCTAACCAGGTCCCAGCACCAGTGTTCTTTCCCTAAAACTGTACCTTTGTTTCCACAATTGGCGCAGCCCTGGCACACAGTTAAGTCCCTTGTCAAAGATACCCCTGGTACCAAGGGATTTGTGGCCAGGGAAGGTCCCTAAGGGCTGCAGCATGTATTATGCCACCCTCAGGGACTACTCACTCGGAACATGCACAGTGCTTTGCAGCCTGTGTGTGTGCTAGTGGGGAGAAAAGACAAAGCCGACATGGCACTCCCCTCAGAGTGCCATACCCACAAACCACTGCCTGTAGCATAGGTAAGTCACCCCTCTAGCAGGCCTTACAGCCCTAAGGCTGGGTGCACTATACCACAGGTGAGGGCATAGCTGCATGAGCACTATGCCCCTACAGAGTCAAAGTCAATTCTTGGACATTTTAAGTGCAGGGTAGCCATATTGAGTATATGGTTTGGGTGTTTGTCATTACGAACTCCACAGCGCCATAATGGCTACACTGAATACCGGGAAGTCTTGTATCAAACTTCTCAGTACAACAAACCCACACTGATGCCAGTGTGGGATTTATAGAAAAATGCACACAGGGGGCATCTCAGAGATGCCCCCTGAATGTTGGCCCAACTGCTAGTGTAAGGCTGACCAGTCTATGCCAGCCTGCCACTTCCAGATGAGTTTCTGACCACATGAGGCGAGTGCCTTTGTGCACTCTGTGGTCACAAACAAAACCTGCCCTGGATGGAGGTGCTTCACACCTCCCTCTGCAGGAACTTTAACACCTGGCTGTGAGCCTCAAAAGGTTCAAGCCTGGTGTTACAGTGCTCCAGCCAGTGGAGATGCCTGCCCCCCCTCCTCCCCCCAACAAGCCCCGACTTTTGGCAGCAAGTCCAGAGGGATAATGAGAAAAACAAGGAGGAGTCACCACCTCAGCCAGGACCACCCTTAAGGTGTCCAGAGCTGAAGTGGCCTCCTCCTTGAGAAATCCTCCATCTTGTTTGGAGGATTAGGACCAATAGGGATAGGGATAGGGATAGGGATGTGCCTCCCTCCCCAGAGGAGTGGGCACAAGGAGGGTGCAGCCACTCTCAGGGACAGTAGCCATTGGCTACTGCCCTCTGACCCTAACACACCCCTAATTTTAGTATTTAGTGGTGACCCTGAACCCAGCTCTTCAGATTCCTGATGACCTCAAGAAAGAAGGACTGCTGAGCTGAAAATCCCACAGAGAAGAGAAGGAGAAAACAACTGACTCGGCCCAAGCCCTACCAGCCCGCTCCTGCTTCAAAAAGCTGCAAGAAAAGAAGCAACGGGTTCTGAAGGACCAGCGAGATATCCGTCGCTTGGAGAAGCACTGCACCCGCAGGTCCCAGGCCCGAGAGAAACCGACCACCGGTGCAGCAACAACCAGCAGGCGGCCCTCACCTTTTCCCCAGTCGGTGGCTTGCCCGAGAGGCCCCCGTGCCCTGCCTGCACCACCTAAGTGACCCCCAGGTCCCTCAATAGAGTTCTATTGAGAACCCAACGCCCTGTTTGCACACTGCACTCGGCCACCCCCATGCCGCTGAGGGTGTGGTTTTTGTGTCTACTTGGGGCCCCTCCAATACTCCTCCAAATCCAGCTGGTCTGCCCTCCAACAACGCGGGTACTTACCTGCAAGCAGACCGGAACCGGAGAACCCCCTGTCTCCATAGGGGCACACTGTATTTTGGCTCCTGCACCTAACTGGACCTGTGTTGCTGGTGCTGGGTGTTTGGGATTATCTTGAACCCCCAACAGTGGGCTATCTATGCCCCAGAGATTGAACCCGTAAGTTTGTTACTTACCTCAAAAACTGTACTTTACTTACCTCCCCCAGGAACTGTTGAAAATTGCAGTGTCGACTTTTAAATTAGCGTTTTGCCATTTTAAAGAAAACTGTGTACATTGTTGTTCCATTCAAAGTTCCAAGTATTACTGTGTTAAATACCTTTCATTTAATGTACTTACCTGCTAGATGAAGCTTGTGGCTCTAATAATAAATTAACAAAATAATATTTTTCTATATAAAAACCTATTGGACTGGAGTTAAGTCACTGAGTGTGTGCTTTCACTTGTTGCTTGTGTGTGTACAACAAAAGCTTAACACCACCCTCTGATAAGCCTAACTGCTCAACCACACTACCACCAATAGAGCATTAGCATTACCTATTATTGCCTCGTTCAAGCCTCTTGGGGAACCCCTGGACTCTGTGCTCACTAAATCTTATTTTGATATAGTATATACAGAGCCAGCTTCCAACAACAAGCTTCCTCAGAAAATGGGCCAGAGGAGTAAGAAATATCCAGGTGCTATGTCCAGAATAAAGGGCAGAGAGTTGAGGCCTGAAAAGGTCCAAAATGACTCCTTCAAAGGCCTGTAACTGCAGTGAGTCTGCCAATAGTCGAACTCAGGACAGTTCCTTCTGAATCAAACCAACTCAGAGGAGAAAGAATATGAGGTTGGCCTGAGAATGGCATCCTTTACTCGATTTTGAAAATGAAGACTGGTTACTCCTGTGTTCCTTACTGTTTTATTTTGATGGGAGGCCCATTTGGAGGTCCACTCTAGTCACAGCGGCTAACATGAAGGAGGACAGAGGGACGATTTAAAAGTCTCCTTATAGGTCTGACCCAAAAATAACTGACCTCCCACTCCCTTATGGCCTTTCGGTGCATGTATGAACACAGGCTGCAGGACAACAGGTTGTGATCTGACCTCAGACACCATACAGATTTTTTTTTCGCAACATTTAAATCATGACATCTTTGCTATGATATCTGTACACAGGTGGTATTTGTGTATTACCATCCGAGCAAAACCAGAGAAAAGCTGCACAGGGTCCAAGGCAAAGATGTAGTCAATGATTGTTGGAAGTGGCAGCTGGGTTCCAGGGGACCAGGCTGAAGATGTCAGTCGTGTGAAGAAAACCCAAAGAGGAGCTCTCGACCCACGCTAGTTAGGCACAGAAGAGGAAAAGGAGCCAGCATGCCAGGCAGTGCCATCTTTAGTCACATGATTTTGTGTCAAGGGCAGTCAAAGCTACCATTGGTAGTGTGTGGCGCCACCAGAAGCTGGGCAGCTACTGCAGGGAGAAACTGGCCAGATCCAGTCTGACTACCAGCAGGTTAGTAATACAATAGGTACTCTCAACAAAAGTATACATCGGTAACTATTTAGTATACATCAGTATATTTTGCATATACAGTACACTTGAAATATTCACCGATTGCAGTTACTTCAAAAACATTCTATGGTCGGATACCGGGGAAGTACCTACTAAGAGAGTGTACGTTCCTGAGTTGTTTTGTCCAAATTTTCCAAGAGAGATATCAGAATACTCCAAGCCTGGGCCCTCTCTAACAGCCCCTGACCCTGCCCGACTTCTCGAATACTTCACCAACTCCTCCACTTACGCCCATCTCAGTATCTTCCTCCTCCAGGACCTCGCATCGATTTCCAAATACTTATTATCTCTCTCTTCACCAATAACAGTGCCAAGTCCTGAAATTGGTTAGTCACTTTATGCCGAGTTGTGTGGGGATAACTGCTGAGCAAGCAAAGTCTGGGATCATGGGGGACTTCCCTTTCGATGACCTCCGTTAACGTGTTAACCACGGAGTCCCAGAATTGCCTCGGAGCCGGACAGATCCAGAACATGTGAAAGAACTCCGCCGCCTCCTCACCACAGCGTGGGCACTTGGCCTCCATCAGGCCAAAATGCCTCCGAAGCCCACCCGGCGTCAAATATGCTCTATGCAGTACATATAGGTTTATTAACCTAAATCTAGCATTTCTAAAGAGTTTAGGTATCCAGATCAGCATGACTCCCCATTTGTCATCTCTGATTAATGTACCCAAGTCCCCTTCCCCCCGTGAGGGGTCAACAAAGACCCGCTCTCATCCTCCCATATAGCATTTGACCACTTTATATGTGCCAGTATTGCTTGTCAGGTATTGACAGACACTTGAAGGGGGATGTTCTGCCCGTCCTATTCGCTAGTACTTAGTGATCGCCTCAGTGATAGCCCCGTGGAGGAGGAAGTGTCCTTGGGGTAAATTGTAGCAAACTCTAAATTCCTGTCATGGTAGAAGGGTGTCAGCTTCAAATAAAGTTTCCGTGGGGATTGCCCCCGCTTCAATCCAGCTAGAAAGTCTTCTCCAGTCTCCTCCATGAGGTCGTACGGATATAAATTGCATTGGGATCTCCAGGGCATTAGGTATAGCACAACCTGACTTGCGGAGGTATCGCAACCAACAGTTGCGCAGCACCTTTAACTCAGTAGGGAAGGAAGTGGCAGGAGGGTCGAGCCGGAGTACAACCCTGGCTGGATTAAAGGGTGTTACTTTTCTATATAGCATCATGTGAATTGCTATCTAATGAGTCAGCCATTGTTGGTGTCACTACCCGAAGTCGTGCAGGGAACTGCATGGAATACGATATCCCCATTTTCCGCAGTTTCCTCTTCACTGCAGTGCACCTCTCTGGAAAAGTTTGGAAATATTGAAACTTTATTGTTCTCCACCACAAGGTTTCAACGTATCCGAGACTGCGGTAGAATGTAATCTCAATCCTTAAAGTGATGTAACCTTGGCACCATCGGCCTCAGGGGAAGGTCCGGGAGAAAAGGCAGGGCTCCAAGGCAAAGAAGGGGGACAGGCCCTCCGGGGCAACCCCATGCCTGAGCCAATCATCCAAGTAGCGCAGCCAGTCTGAGCCTTCAATTTTTTCAGGGAGCCCCACCACTCCGACATTATTGCAGTATGCCTTATTCTCCGCGTCTTCCGCTCTGCTCTCTAGAGCTGTTAGGCGAGATTCCACAGAGTCCATGCGTCCCCCCACCATGGCCACTGCAGGGGTAGTCTCCGATAGTTCCCTCTCAGACACGGTGACCCTCACTGCCAAGCGATAGTGCTCATTGCACAATAGACCCAAATCAATGCTTAGTGTGTCACCTTTTACCTCTTGGGCCTCTGAGGAAGCCGCTATGGCCTGTAGTACATCTTAGAGTGTGGGGGTGGAGAGTGCGGTCACCAACATCATAGGCAGTCTTTGCTCCGAGCAACTGCCAGCAGCCCCTGTGCGCTGGGAGCCACCCAGGTCTTTGTCCCTCTTTTTCAGGGCTTTGCCCACGGTGTGCTCTTGAGTCGGTTATAGCCAAATCTCGGGTGCCTCAGATTTTTCTGGTTGTAGCTAATTCAGCAGGCAGCCCCAATTTCCACTGGGTTTCCTAGTGGTGGGTCATCTCCACGGCAGGAGAGAGCAGGCCAGGTCCATTCATAGCATATAGTGCTCATGGGGAGCTACATGTAATTCCATACATCCAGGCCCCACCAGCGCTGACCTGTGGTGCAGTCTACCAGGGGTCAGTCCCACCTCCGTAAGTGGTCGTGGAGTAAGGGAGCAAGCTGTGAAGGTTTTTGTGCTACATGGTAGAGACCCCCAACCCCTTCACTCTTGCCTTCTGCCACTGCTGTTCCAGTGCTGTACTTGACAGAGCCAAAGATGGGTAAATAGGAGAAGCGTCCGAGACCCTCGGAGCGGCCCCGGTGGCCGCATCACTGCTGAACACTCAGTGTATTTCAGGCATCACTTGGGGGAAAGTTGGCTCACGACTGATGCCTCGACGTCATCTGCATCTCCGATGAGCAGAAGGATCTGGCTGATTACCTGATGCAAGTCTCTTTGCAGGCTGCTATTCACTCTCCTCGGGGTTGCTTCCACCTCTCCGTGCATCTGCCATTAGCAGGCCCAGAGCCAATCGCCCGCAGGTCAGGATGCCACAAAGCAGTCAATCTGTCCGTTAAGGTCGCATCTCCTACCCCCCCCCCCCCCCCCCCCCCCCAAGGCCGGGAGACCGGCTCCAGTCAGTTTATGCACCTAGCTCAGCATGTGCTCTGGGCCCACAGCTCAAGTTTCTGTGCAAGGGGAGCAGTCCCCCCTCCAGGGTGTGCCCCCTCCTAAGCACAATGCCTGTGCTATTGCAGCTCCAGGTGCCACTGTCCCCCTCCTTGCATCTGGGCTGGCCGCAGAGGCTGCAGCGCAATCTCTCTGGGGCCAGTAGCCGGGCTCACCAAGCTCTCAGACTTCCCCTCTTTAGGCCTCACAGCAGGCCAGGGCCCTGATTGCCAATTATATCCTGCACAGATGTGCCAGGTAGTAGCATCCAGGGTGAGCCAGCTCCATGATGCAGCATTTGTTCTTCTGTAGCACTAGGCCTCCTCTAGGCGCTGACCGCCATTTTGAGCGATCGCACTGCTGCAGTACCCAGGGCCCCCCCAGGTGCTCATAAAAAGTCAGGTAGCCCAAGGGCTCGGCCAGAGTTCCCAGGCGAATGCGTTGCTAGTGTGCCACCACTCCCGGCCAGTCAAGTCCCCACCTCACCACGGGATCAGCCGCCAAAGCTGCGGCCCAATTCCTTCAGGCTCCAGGGGACAGAGTGCTTCATTGTCACCGCACATCGCCCCACAGCTGTCGAGGGCCCTCAGTGGTAATTCAGCCCCATATAAGTGCACCAGGGAGCAACCCCGCTCCTCAGGGTCGCTGCCCAACCCCCACAACCCTGGCGCGATGTCAGCTTTTCAGCGTTGCCGGGACGGTCTAGGCACCGGCCGCCATTTTAGGCTTTCCTGCGGCCGCTGCCCGGGAACCAGTTAACTCTATCATCTGTGTCCCCTGGCCACCGGTTCCCGTCTAAATCCTCCTGCAGCTGCTTTCAGGTGGCTGCCATTTTTTCTCAGCCCTTTTCAATCATGCTCAATTCAAAGACAAGTATTTGTTTGTTAGCAAATTCCTTTTCAGGCAACAATATTGCAAGTACTCCTGCAACAAAACAGACTGATGGATAGATAAAATTATTTAGGAAACAATATTTATTACCATTATCAACAAATATTTTTCACAAATTAGTGTGTAGACAAGATCAAGTTACACTTACTCCGATCGTCTTCGAGCTTCCAGTCCATCTGGCAAGAACAGTTTTATAGTGGACACTATACACCCATGAGTCACTGCAGGAGGAGAAACATTTATAAAAGTCCATCAGGTCCATAAGATATTTTCTATATCACCAATATCAAAACATTAACTATGGACTATAACAGTGGAACTCATATTTATACAACCACAAAACCAGTTCAATGAGAATTATGGTGGTATTAACGATATGGTGATTAAGCAAGTAAAAGCGTTCACATATTGGTAAGGCATTCAAGAATGAGAAGAAATTGAAAAAGATAATAGAGATACTTCTAAGTAGAATTTGAACTAAGTTTTATGTGCATGCAGCTAAATAAATGACTGGATTTAATACACTTTATCCCTTTATAAGATACGCTCACAAGATGCAGAACATTATTATTGCTGTGACTATTCATTTATTTTAGTTTGCTTCACTTAACAATTGATGTAACTGATTAACTCGCACAATGCAAACAATATTAAACATTTTCTGCCACCCCACAGTATGTACAGTGCAACGTTCCTACCGAGCTAGGTTTCCTCTATATTAATACTAAATTCTGGTAGTAGGGTTACATACTATTAAGATCATTGAATTTTGGCAAGATTGTATAGTGTATTATATATAGAGACAGGCAGAATCACAGTTGAATTACCGATGGAGAACACTTGTCATCTTTAACCAAAGTATAAATAGCTTATCTTCAGTGATTGGAAAATCACAACTTTGAGTTATTAGAAAAGGCACCTTTCCAGAGGCTTTTAGTGATTTATGTAGTTTGTGATAGCATCGAGCTGAATAGAAGTTAGAGTTATTGAGTATGTATAAGAACAACAAACCCACGCTGTGAAGAGGAGGGAAGAGGAAGGATGGAATGGATATTTCGCTAACTTGTTACATCGTGACATTGTAAATACTGGAATATAACATTGGGCATGGAGAAAGGAAATTGTATGTGTCATTTTGTTATTTGTATAGCGTGAACCTAACTAAAAGACAGCCAATAACTGTACAGGGCCAAGGCAAGCATACAGTCAAGGGGAGGTAGCTGGCCATGATAGCGGAGGTACACTGTTACTGCACTGTAATGCAGTATTCTTTTAAAAGGTGAGTCTTCCACTCTCCAAATTTCTTACTTCTTGTTTCTGGCAAATAAAAGGTTGTCTGCCTTGGCGGCGTAGGCACTGGACCTCCGGGTCTGAATGAGGTATAGGCAATGTCTGAAATGTTGACTGACTGGGGCGAAGGATATTTTCAAGAAGAGCTGCATATAGTCAGCATAGCGGGGAATGTTGATGTTATCTGTGAGCAGAGACTCAAGCGGCTCCATGTAGGAGTTCAAAGTTACAGGAGACAGTATGGATCCTGAGGGACTCAACGTGTGAAGAAACTGGTGTTAGTTGGAAAGGTTACTGAAGGATGTTGTCAGTGAATCCCCATTCAAGGCTCAAGGAAATTGATGAGGATGGGATCGCTGACTGTCATACACAGATGAGTGATCCAGCAATACCCGGAAGCAGGGGTCATCCTCATCTGCGCCAGATGTGTTTCCTGTACAATGTGTAAGTTAGTGGTCTGCAGCGGATCAGAAGCTAGATTGCTAATAATTCAGAGGATTGTTATTATTGATATGATCTTGGAGTGAAGGGCAGACTCTTTTTTGATTGCTCTTGCTGATGAAGGATAGGTGAATGATGGGAGAATAGTTGGCAAGGTCATCAGGGGTTACTGTAGGTTTCTTTAGGTTTAGAAAGGAGGATCTGCATTGAGAGCTTCTGGGACGATGCCTTGAGTGAGGGAGGTGCTGACTGGTGTGTAGGGGTGAGAACTTTGATGAAGGATGAGAGGAAGACATTATCTTCGTAGGAAGTGGTGCTATGCAATTTAAGGAAGTCGTCTAGGTATTCAAGAGATAGGGCTTTGAAGGATGACCATTGCAGGAGTTTGAGAATGGGGTATGTAAGAACAGAAGCAGGCTTGGTATTGTCTTCGTGCTATTTGCTGTATTTTTAACAGAAAAAGAGGTTTACGTCATTGCACTTGTCTGTGGATCGTAGTATAGGAGGGTCGGAAAGGAAAATGATGCAGAGCTCGATTGTCTTGAAAAGCATCCTGCTTCTGCTAATGGCTTTACTGTCTGTGTTGGTGTAGTACTTTGCTTTGGCTGGCGTGATGAGCTGTCTGCATGTTGCATGGAAGGACTTCAGTATTATCAGGTGTCCCATTTTCTTTCAATTTTCTGTCTTGTTTGCAGATATAATATTCATAGTCAGCGAAGAGAATCATGCTGTTCAAGATTGCCTTGCACTTGTGAGTTTAAGTTGGAGCCCAGATATTCACACGTTTAGAAGGGTGCTAGCATTGTATGTGGAACTGGCAGTGTGAGATGATTTCAAGTATTAAGCTGCTGATGAAGAAATCTTTGAAGGATATGAAGGTTTAGTTGTCTCTTTTGGGTTGACCTCGATTAGTGGGCTGAACGCTGAGCAGGACGTTATGCACAGCGAGGCCGTCAGTCCAATCCAGGGCCATGGGTGGTTTACACTGGAATGTCGGAGATGTTGAGATGTGCCATCTTGAGTGAGCTGATGGAGTGACGTTCTACCACATGGAGTGTGTTGATGAGGTTGAGGAGGGTGCCTTCTATTAAGCTTGCGTTGCTTGAGATGTTGAAGTGACTGAAGAAGGTGGAATGGTGGTGAAAAAATAGTGAAATGACGAGTTAATTACTGCTTTCGTAGGTAACTTTAAGGCAAAGTGTTTGTGAGTGTGTAGTAAAGAAAGCAGCACACGTTAAAATTATGTTAGCCAATCGAAAAATCAATTTGGTTCATAGATTCAGCTAATATCCCAAAGAATTCAATTATGAATTAGGAAAATTAGTGGAATTCAAACCTAACATTATCCTACGTAGGAAAGTTGAAACTCAATACATAAAGTGAGAATTACTCCATTGGCCAATAGAGGAAAAGTTGAACAAGAAATTTTAAAAAAATGTGCGAATGAGATGCAACTAAATGGTTGACACCTATATTGATGGTTCAAAAACCTGATCTCTCAGTAAGGATGTGTGGCGACCTCTACGATTTAAACAATGCCATCTAGGTCAACAGACACCCTCGCATAAACAAAATGATATCCAGGTTAGGCCAGGTCAAATGGTTCGCAACCGCTGAAGTACCATCAAACTGAGTTACATCCATCGCCATGCCATGTGGCACTTCTCAATTTAAACATAAAACTATTCAGTTTGGCACCTGCCAAGGCCGTAATTCAATGAATAGTTAATATTTTGTTTGATGGTATACCATGCATGAGTCACTTTCAATGTTCAACGAAATATAGAGGCTTAAGACGATCAATTAAACAAGGTCTTGACAATATTAAAATAAAAGGGATTATCAGTCAAGCCTGATAAGTGTGGAATAAAAGTGGATAGTGTCTCTTACATAGTGCATATCATAGACAGGACAGGAGTTATAGGTAAGGACAAATTGGTTAATAATATACAAAAGACTAAAAGAGGACTACAGTAAAGACCAAAAAAGTACTGTGGTTTTTTTCAGTTTCTTCCTCCTCTCCCTATGATATGGTGATGGGTAATAGATGGAGCGTGAGACCTTTAGCTCATACAACATTTATTTGGTTACTCAGACTACCTCATCGCATTGACAATCATGCAGAAGATAGCATTACATAAATATGTATGATTTCATGTGTACGCACCATCTGAGACATAGATGCATGGAGATATGTATATAAGCTACTATGATGGACTTGATGTAAATATAACGCAATGAGGCTATTGTTAAACACTAGCAAAATTTTGAAAAAACAATGTACTAAAGGCTGGAATTCCTGATGCAGATGATTTAAGGTCATTTATGGCAGCTGTCATATTCCAGGCCAAATTCACAAAATAGTTTTCTGACAAAACGAAGTTAAAAGTGCTGCTGTCGGTTTTATGGGGTGTAAAATATTTCATCATACACATCGAGAAAACCATTCAAAATCTGCACCAATTACAAACTTCTGGTGCATTTAATGACTACAAAAGCTCCTCTAAGTACATTGAAAGAGAATGATGGACCCCTTGCTACCAATGCCAGTTGACCACCTGCTTGGACGAGTGACATCAGGTCTAAAAACGTGGATTCTGGCACCATTTCCTTACTTAGCTGGAATGTTGCAGGTCCTGCAAGCAAAATTTATAGTGAGTTTGTTACTAATTACTAAGTAGTTTGTGTGCGGCAGAGATGGGAAACATCTCAATTTTTTTTATGAATGGTTTCATTTCTTTCTCAGTTCCTGCTGTGCAGACAAAATTTTCAGAGGTCAGGAGAACTATTTTTGAAAATTATGTGAAGTGAATTTATTAATGAAGTGCAAACTGCCAACTTGAAGTTTTTGTAAAGGGTCTTTATGTGTGAGGGAAATCCTGAGGTGTTACTTATAGACAATGAGACACAGTTGGTATCACCACTTAAGATGGAAAAGAATCTTAGAGTCATAAAAAGACAGTCATGTACAATCCCAGAGCAAAGGGCCTAGTGAAAACAGTCATTATGGAGTGTATTTAATTGGCTGTGGCACATGGACAGCTGACTGTTGGAATTATGTCTCAAATGGTGTGGTCTAATAGAACTACTGTTAATGAGGTTACTGGACATAATGAGGAAGGAAGCCCAAAACAATACTTGTGTAGAGTGGTACAGACTTCAGTTGTCAAGTAGACAAAGCAAAAATTTAATTCAAGGTGAAAGAACAAGAGTTGACAGAAGAAATGGTTTGAACAAAAAGACGATTGTCAGATATAGTGATCACTGCAAACCAAACTGTTAAAATACAATATCCAAGAAATGTAATCAAGGAGAGCTCCAAAATTTCTGAAAGCATGAGTAACGAAGGTAGAAATAACTATTAAGATTGAAAATGGCATTGTGTGGAATAAGAGTGGAATCGTGGTTTGTGATAATGATGAACGTGCTATCAATGCAAACAGAGGAAGGAAGGTCAATATTAGGGGATGGGGGAGGGGTTGAGAATACTGTGTGAATGGCTTTTTAGATCAACTCTCTGCACTCTTGCAAATGATATCCAGAACCCACACGTCTTACATGATTTTTACTCGTGCCAGCAGATGTTGCATTAGCTTGATATCCCCTACTCCCAGACACCCAGCCATCCTCCTTCACCCCCACAAGTGTGGATAAGATATGGGGTACAGTCAGTACAAACCAGGCTCTCTTCGAATCTTCCTCCGATCAGTACTGATGAATGGACTTTAAAAATGCAGCCGTGTTACTCAGAGTTGACACCGTGCCTCCATCAGGCAGTGGCCGATATAGGTGCCCTCCAAAGGTGCAAATAACAGTCTTTCCAAAAATCACTGGGTATACCAAAGATTTTTTAGTGTGACTGTCATGGGTAAAGAGCCACCATTGACTTTACTATTCTGACTATTTGCAAACATTCCACCCATCATCTTTTGTGTGTTTGACGTACTCAACAGGTGACAGAATAATGCAACTGAGTCAATTATGGAGTCAATAACACACATTAGTTCCCCTCTCTTAGTATACCTTGGCTTCAACCTTATTTTTTTCTCACATGAGCTCCATAAAATGGTGAGGCTTCTTGCCACCTATGGTTTTCAGAATGGAAAACTGTGGGTAGGGCATTCAAAGTTTCATGGTGGTTGCATGAATGAAGTTGATCCTTTTCCCAGAGATACTCAGAGTTCACCCCTCCTGGCCCAGTACGACGGTGCATGCCACTACAGTATTACTCTTCAGTTTCTTTGTTACAGACATTATCAAAAAACAGGATACGGTTGATCTGTTCGTATGCTCGTTCAAATCTGGTACCTTTCACTTATTCACAAGCCTGGTAGCAATGATAGGAGGAAATGTTGAGGTTTTGAGAAGATGTTGCCCATTTTTCAATATCCGCTTTAGGGTGGGTTTCAGGTTCACACAGCAACTGGTGATCAAAATAAAATCACCTACAAAGAAATGCTTCTTAGAAATATTAAGTAAACCTTACGTTTTAGAAGTTCTTTCTATAAGTGCATGTAAACAGGAAGGGTAAATATCCTGGTATCAGAAACACTGCACCTTCACCCTCAACTGTCATATTTGCAATGACCACCTTTTTTTCTCCAGATTATCCTCAGATAAGTCTTCTGGCAGGTCCAGGAACCAGGAAGATTTTGTCTTCGATGAGGATGTGCTGGTCAGTGCAGGAGTTGAACAAGATGACATTTAAAGTGTCCTAGAAGGTTTCAGAGATTTTTGTGGCCAACTTTTAGGCTACAATGAATGGAGGAACATACTTCATCAGAAACTGCTTCAAAGGAATTAAATGTTCATTTATTTAACATCAATTTGTTAATCTTGCACATTTTTCCAGCAGAAGGGACACCCTGATTAAATTAGTTACTGAGGAGGGGACATCTTTTAAAGCAAAAACAAGCACTCTTTCATATGTCCTTTAGAGTCGTAAAGAAGAAAGACTGTCAAACGAAGCTACCTTTTGACACATGGTAGATGGAAGTAATAAAGACATTCTATAAAAAGATTGTCAACTGAAACTTTTTTAGGGAGCTATAAGTGCAAGGTCTGAAGAGTGCATTCTTTACTTCATTATTATCAAAAGAATGGAAAAGGTACTGAAATTATTTTCCCCTTGCTGAGGACCTAGCCACAGGCTCCCGATAAGAGCTGTACCAACAGTCTAGTATGGGGGTTTGAATGTCATTAATGTTTAAGTCAGTCATGTGATGAAACTGCTTTTGGGAGAACTCTGGAAAGGTACCACCTAACACAACATGCATTAAGATTTTTAGCTATGGTGCTAACTAGCATGTTTGGAGTTCAGTATACAATCACCTAACTGGCGGAAGTTTGTACCTAAAAATGAGGAAAATATACTGCAACATAGACACTGCTATACTAAATAGTATGCACGTTACTGCTGCTTACTCATGTGTGTGATGTTACCATGACTCCAAATCTGAACGTATTCAAGCATGTGAAGCGTTGAAAATTCCAATGATGGGCAACTCTCATGTGTCAAAGGGTTGCCAACTTGATAACACAAAGAATGTACAGCTGTCACTTATATGGCCCTGGGAAGTCAGTGAATATAAAGCCGGTATCAGATCATTTTAGCTGACCATTAGAGAGATCGCTTGGTTCACTGCATTCTCGGAAGAAGAAAACAGCCAGCCAGTAAAAAGGGAGGCACCAACCAACAGCCACACAGTGGCAGCGCTAATAGATAAACCTACTGGATCATAAGATGCTCAAGCCTAAGACACTCTGAATGATAATATGAATGCTGCACTGCAGTGTGAATACTTATTTCTTTCTCAGAGAAAACCCCAAAACAGACAGAAGAACCAGAATTAAACACACCAAATCTGCTTCATGCCCACCCTTTAACACCAGACTAACCCAACCTTCTTTATATTGTATGTAATATTATAAACAAAATATTCTAATATGTGCACTATTTCAAGATTATATAAGCATACCAAATTATCTGATTACACAGAATTGATTCATTCACTTACCTTTCCGGGTATTCTCTGTCACATCAACACCAAATTGTATGATATCACCAGAGAGGACCTCACATGGTGGACTTTCCTCAGAGCCACGACTCAATCGTTGACTGTTAATAAAGGTTCCGTTACTGCTTTTAGTGTCTTGAAGATAAAACTGTAAAAAAAAAAAAAAAAAAAAAAACAGTTTTCAAATCAATGTAATGAGAGAAAAGAATGAAAAGGTACAGAATATACACATTATATTTGGAACAAGAAGCTGTTAAGTCAAGCTTGTACGATTTCTTGGACATGGAGCTCATGGATCAGGCATCAAAAAATCTACTCACCCACTGGCTATGGCGAGATAGTTTTTTTTAGGTCGAGCTATTTATAGGACCTACTTGTCTGTTCTGTCCATTGAACTTAAATTGGAAAGGAACAGGTGAGCTGTTCATTCAGAAAGTTAACGAGCAATGAAGACAAATGTCAGTACGTGTTTTTAGTAATTGCTGCTTATTTTATTCTGGAAAATAGTGTTTACCTTTCTTTCCCCTTATTACAGTAAGAGGTTCTCGTCAGGCGATATACCTGACAATCATTACAAAAGGCTGCAAGATGTCAGTTTTGTTTTCTAACACACATTTAAACAGCTTCTAAATGTATAGTACATATATTTCAAAATATATCAGGAATTATAACGTACAATTTTGTGACGCAAACAAAGATTTGAATAGGAGCAAAACAAATCGGAGCACTTTACTTGGCGAACTCGATTTCTAAACTTTGTTTCTACACTACATAGTTTTATCAGTAAAACTGCATGTGGGTAGAAATTTTTGGAGCCATTTTAATGGAAAATCTGCTGATTGCAAATGAGTGTTCTACAGCTTTATGCTTTAGGTATTTATTAAAAATTATATTTAAACATGATTTGAGAAACATTACTGCCCCAACACTGACACTGTTGTTAATGAACTAAGAAGCAAGTCAGCGGTCATGTGTATCATATGTGTGACAAGGTTTGTATTTTAAATAGAGCAAAATGTTAGTATATTAAATCAAACAAAAAGTGTTTTTTGTACAGCAGATTTGTTGAAGCTGAACTCACGTGTTTGAAGGTGCTCTCGTATGTGATGATGAAAAAAATAGCGGCTCAGTGAATTAAAATATTTGCCAAGGATCACAGAATTTGAAACAAGTTTATGGGTCAAGAGCATTATAATTAGGTCGAGTAGATTATTTAAGTCACCAGATCTGCAGGTCTAGTAACATTTTTAGGATTTTGAGAGGCCCGTGGATGCTTAAATTGTTAACAGCTAATCAGCCTGCAGTGTCCACATGAAGAGAAAGTCAAGGAAAAAAACCCTCTTTACAACCTCATCCCACTTTTGAAAAACCTTTCTAATGTGGCAGGTGAAGAAAAACAGGTATTCCACCATTTGCACTATTTATAATCTTTTTATTAAGAAATGTCATTTTCACAACTCCAGAGGCAGAAAAGTACTCACTAAGCATTTAACAAAATATTGCAAAAAGTTGCCAGGATTAGCAAGGTTTGAGGAGCCAGTGAGCGAACAAAGGAAGCGAAAATAGAGGATAGTGGGAAGAGATGGAGAAAATACTTTTTCCACAAAGACCTTTAACAGAATGTACATCAGAGCTGAAATAATCCCAAATATTAGAGTGGTCACAACAGTGCCACTACTGATGGCTCTGGTAAACAAATAACACCACGTGTACCTTATGGCAGATTGGGGTCACAATATTCCCAATATTTATTGAGTATTGGTTCTAGTAAACTAATGGTGAGAGATCAATTCCGCTGGATGTTAGCTAGACGAGACACTTTCTACTGGAGAATAAACCTAACTTTCAACCCGTTACCTCAGTCACATTGTTATTGGCTGAAGGGCCACTTTAAAACTATAATTTTAATATCTGCAAAACATTGGCTTTACTTTATCACATCAAGTGTTACTGCTATTACTCCAATATAATAAATCCAGATCTACTTCCACACATGTAACAGAAACAACACTAGACAGACACTTAGCAACATCACATTTTATAAACAGCAAGCCATTTAGGGACTACTTTCACTCTGCTACACATTCAGAGACCTCTGTTGACTTTCTCAGTCGTCTCCCCACTCTACCTCTCAGTTGTTTCTCAGACCCTCTGTCATCTCTTGTCTCGTCTGAACAATAACAAGTCAATTCAGATTCCCTACTTGTGAATCCCTTGTCTTCACTTCATTATTTAACAACTTACTTACCTGAGGGGCTCTGAATATTTTGAATTTTGTTTGCTACTTGAGGGTTTCTTTATATGAAACCAATCACCTACCTTCACAACTGTTAACAGCCATCTTATCAAACTATGCTTTCCTTTCTCTATCTATCTATCTATCACTGTCTCTCTTTTTCGGTTAAACCTCATACAAGCGCAAGTCCTTCTTATTCACCTATGATGGAGTCACAGTGGAACTGATCTTCCTTCCTCAAAACAACTCAAAAGGTATTTTCTTGGTACTAGAATGTGTGGTCAGCCTGAAAACCACCACTCTTCTTTTTACGTCATCTTTCTATTCTTTGCCATTTTCTCTCCATTCAAATGTTTTCCTTAGCTACTCTGTTGAATGGTCCCACCATGCCATTAGCTTCAGGACAGTACCATCAACGCTTTTTATGTTTATTCCATTTTTCTGAAGAAGTGTTTCAATCTCCATGGACACTAACTATACACTATTGTTTGTCAATATGGGTGTGGAGTAAGCTTCCCTGCAGAATAAACTCTACAAAAGGTCTTGTTTCAATCCAAATCACTTAAAACATCTCGACCATCTCGACTGCATGTCTAAGACTACTACAACATACATTTGCTGTCCTTTATTATGGATAAGACCTAGAATGCCTAACCACACATTGTAAGCAATCGCTTATCACTCTTTCCACCAACACATCCTTATCTAGCCATCAATAAGTCTACCAAAACCTCTTTTGTTTTAGACATACCTTTGGTGTTCCTCATGCTTCAATTAGCTCTTCCATGAGTGATGTTGTTGGAAGCAATCTGGTACCATTTTATATGAACCCTAGCCTATCTTTTCCACCAACTATTTTTTACAAATTCTCTTTCTTGCACTGTTCACTGCTTTCTCTCCTATTACTCTACTCATTATTAATGACTTGGAACTTCTTGCACAACTACATCTTCCTCAATACTTTTTCTCTACTTTTCTTCAGAAATGACACCCCCCTCAATTTCACACACTCTAGTGTCCTTGTGTTCCTCCAATGGATTATCAAGCACACATGGTAACAATCTGGACAAAGTGTCTGCTATGTGATTTTTAACTTCAAGTATGTCCTCAACCTCAAACTTAAACTCTTGTCAGGATAACTTCCCTTTAGCTACTCTACTTGAAACAACATCTATCCCTTTTTTTTGAAGAAATTTTCCTTAAAAGGATTATGATCCGTATTAATTCTGAACTCACGTCAACACTAAAACTTCCAAAGCTTCTTGACTGCCCAGAAAATCGTTAGCTCCTCTCTCTCAGTAACAGAGTAGCATGTCTCTGGTCCTTTCGAGGTCTGTAAGGCAAACAATATTTTCCTTTCCATCACATATCACCAGGACTTCATGTAAGTCTTTCAAACTAGTTTCTGTGGTGAGCGTAGATTTTACAGCAGAATCAAAACTTTTGAAATTAGGAGCTTAAATTAGCTGCTACTTTATAATGTTAGTCTTTTGTTCACACTCATTATCCCAAACAACATCCACACCTTTCCTCAGCAAACTTTTAATTTTCCTATTCTTCTCTGCCAAATCCTTTAACAAAGTTATCGTAATATAAATCTTGTCAATTCGTCCTTGTTGAAATTGCTGAATGATGTTTACTAGCTCACCTTTAGGTTTAATACTACAAACTGAAGTTTCATGTCCCAGATATTCAATAGAGGTTTCTCCAAATTTGTACTTTCCATATTTAATGATAATATTGACCTCACAGAGTCTCAAGAACTTCTCCCACGCTTCCATCGAGCCCTCTCACATCAACTGCCCCCCTGCCCCCCCCCCCCAAAACCGGAACAAAAAAAAACAAAAAAACAACACATGAACCTGAAAGATAAATAAACCCCTTTTAATACTCTTTCCAAAGTTCTTTGGAACGCAGAGGCTACTTAGAGAAACCCAAAAAGATTCCAGCAAAACTGAAAATGCCCAAAAGGGTGACAAATGCAGTTAGATCTTTAGATTGTTCATCGAATTTGATTAGGTGACAAACCGATGGAAGATGGATGGTATAAAATACCCTGGCTCCATTCAAAAACATCAACATCTCAGATAATAGGAATGGGATATGGTCCACTCAGCACTCATTTAATTCTCTCAAGTCTATCTTACCTTTCCATTGGCCTCTGTTGCTGCAGCATTGAGGGCCAACCTTCTTTGCCCTCCACCTCTTCTACGATACCTTCACTTTCCAGCCTACGCAATTCAGCTTGCATTTTTTGTTCAATCGCACAGAGACTACCCTGCACCTTGTAGCACTTTGGCAGTTCCCCCTCAACCAAATGCATCTTATGCACATAATACAACCCACTATTTCTCAATTCCTTTAGTATTTGTGGAGGACCACTACTGGATTCTAACATAAAACCCAAGTTTCTTTGGTAAAATCAATTTTATCACCCTTAGAAGAAATATAAATCTTGCCACTATCTAACCTCCCTATAGGCGCAATCAACCCATTGAAGTTACATTCTGGTTTGATGGGCTCACCACCGTAGTCATACGGTCAATTGTCAGGTTTATTAAGATTACAGTCTCACAGAATTGTTTCTCGAATAACTTTTTAGAAATTGGTATAATCTTCGCTTGAGAGTCAAACAAAACTTGTGTTACCTTTCCTTGCACATTTATCTCATCTATGGGAATTTCTTTTTCGACAATTTTCACTTTCAAAACTATTTGATCACATTTCAAATTAGTGTTAGATTCACATCCTGCTATGCCTAATTGCAAAACTTTCCCACACTAGATAACCCTTATTATATACTAAGTGGCCATGTTACCACAATGAAAACAATTGCCCTGAAAACTATTTTTTCTCAGGTTTACAGTTCAACCCTTCAGCTACTTGTACTTTGTCCATTCTCTCATTATTCTGGTAAGAAAGTGGATTATAACATGTAATGTCACAATCTGTAGCAGGTTTAGTTAGGCTCTTTGACAAAATCCTTAGCTCAGTCCTTGGTAATTGTAGCACAGAGAAGTCAGACTTAATCAAAAGTCTAAGTGTACCACATTTAGAAGTATGAAAACAGTAAATACGTTAGAAAAATGACAAAAATCCACAACCATTGTATTATAAAAAGAGTCTACATTTTTAGCTTTAGACAGCAACAAAAATCTATTGAGGGAAAAATCACAGTAGTTCAATCTTTAGAATATAATACATCTGTGCAAGCAGCTTAGGAGTTTTGACTAATGCTACTTTGGCTACTAAACTCTTGGACAGGTTACAATGGGTTTGTCGCATGGGCTCTCATTATCCTAATGAGGCTGCTGGATTCGGGCTGCAGCATCACCTGAATTGTGGGGAACTAAGGGCCATATGTACAAACACATTTTTCCATAGACACAGAATGGGCAAAACTGCTTGCTACATCTGGCCCTAAGTCCAATCCCACACATGCGACAACTGTCGGCCTAATCCGTAACGGGGCAGCTAGAAGCACCTCATCTCTGCCCAAGAGCAGGGATGATTTGTGGCAACTGGGCACATGACAAGATGACTTCCCTGGGAAATCATGGTAAATCAGATCTTATCTTTTTCTCTCAGTTACATTAGTCTCACACATGCAAAGACAGAGGCAGAAAATGGTTCAATGAGATTTACTGAATCAGTTGCGTCTTAGATAAAATGGCATGAAATGCAATAATTAGAATGACACATATTAAAAGCAAAATGGTGACAAGAAAAGTGAAAAAGGAAAAAGTTCCACCATACTGTCACTATGCAGAACAACCCTTCCCACTTTACAATAATACATCACTTCCTGGGGTTTTGGCCAGAAATAATCTTGGTCTGAATCCAACAGGGATCTAATCTTCTTCACCAGTGTGGAGCTCTAGGAATATCCCGAGGGAGCACCTAGCATAATGAGACACCTTGAAAACCGGTTCTGCAACAGCCTTTCCTGTCCTCCTCAAGAAGAGATGCCAGCCTCTTTAATGGCACAAAGGAGTTGACAGCCGATGGTGTTATTGGCATCTGCTTCACTGAGGTGGTAGACTCTCTAAAGCTATATTATCAGTCACCACTCTCAGGAAGCCATCCTACTGGAGGAAGTCACACCTCCTCCCACTACGAGTTTGATTTGTTCCCTGTTCCTGGGAGTGCTTCAAACTTCCTTCAGCAGTTTAGAAGATGCCCAACTAGGCTGCAATGGCAGGTTTGGAGCCATGCTTTCAATTTGTCATACCTGTGGTGGCACAACACATGCTGCTGTCAACTGGTGACTTACTAGCCCCAGTTACCCAGAGTACCATAGACTAGGGTCTTATAAGTAAGTTAACTATGCCAACCAGAGATCAGGCAATTGCACATACACTATGGAAGGGCCAGAGCACATTCACTGGACAGCAGAGCACAGTGCAATACAGAGTTGGCAAAAAGAGCACCTAGATCAACAAAAACGTGTGGGGCAAAAAGTTGGGGTGAACCTCCAAAACACCATTTCCCTACAATACTTTGAACTGAGCCTCTACACACGACAGAATGTTATGTGTTTTTTTTTTCTATAACCCAAATATCAACTGAGGTTGAGTCATGTTTTTCCACAATTCAGCTTTAACCTTTCCTATATTACACTCAAGCACCAATTGTTCTCATTCTCTCGTCCCCTTGAATTTAATGAAGATTAAGCCAGCATATTCAGATCTGCTATATCATTTTCAATTGTTTCTCCATTTATGTGTATTCTCTTCCCAAAATGATACCTTACTAAAAATGTACTCACGTTGGGAAGATAGCGGCTATCCAGATCATTCATAGTTATTAAAATTTAAGGGACTTGCCACTGACAAATCAGGGAGATGGTCAAAAGCTTTGTGTCAGGCCACAAACAGTGTATAAGTATAGCTGTTTTTCTCTGAACTTAAAGATAATCACATACTCTAGCATAACGTTAAAGCACTTTTTTCCATTTCTTCCAATTTAAAATAGGTACACAAGGAGATCACAGAACAAATGGTGGAGCTGTGACATTCTGCATAATGCTTGGATTTCTTTAACCCAAGCTTAACGAACAGCACTATTTTGAAGTTCCTTTAACAATTGTACTCCACCATTCGCCTCAATGTTTGAGTGCCCGCACAAATAAACACAATTATTGCCACACGATATGCAAATATATATGATCTTCGTAGCTTTGTTTGTTCATGTGTTTCAGTGCATATAAACATATATCCATTACCTTTGTTGGCCTGTTTCTTTTAGTGTCACCAAACGTTATTGAATATACTTATCAAATAGCTCCACCTGTTGTTCAGTACATACAGTAACACTGTACGTTTTGAGTGGTCTGTGATAAACTGCAAAACAAGATAAGCGTGGCCTACTTATTTCCACATTACATTCCAACTGTCTGCCTAAGGCAAACCATCACAAAAAGCCACAATAACCTTTGTGTCTGTTATATGTGTGATATTTGCCCAATATGCTCCACAGGTCTCTGGGTGGTGGGCTTATTCCTGCATTTTATTTAGTCAATACATGTCCCCATAGGGAATGTATTAATTGACTACATTGAGTTTTGGGGTCAAGAGGCAACTAACGTTACATCAAATGCATGATTTAAACTATAAATCATAAGGGAAAGAGAAACAAAAGATATATGCTTTAACTGGTGAAAAACACGATTTAAACTTAAGAAATCACAGCTTCTCTCAGATTGGATGCCAGAATACTCAGGCTTGTGCCTCCTGCTTTGACTAGTTTCACTGGGTTTGGGCTCAGGTGTGCAGCCACAAGGAACCTCCAGTTTCTAAGGCTTAAAGCCAGTGAGACGCGAGACCCTTGGTCTCTTCAGAACAAGCACCTTTCCTCCCTTCCATTCAATTCAGTACTGTTTTCTGAGGATTCTGCCATTACCAAGGTGGGTTGGGGATAGGAGAATGGGGAGCGCACACCTGGGTGCAGAGGAGTTAATCACTGAAAGAGATGAAACGGAGAGAAGAGGCGACTTGTACATCAACAACATTAATTAAAATGTACACATGATGCAAGAGGGTTCAACAATTAGTAGTACATTTACATGTGAATATTTACTGCTACTGCAAAGGAGCTATTTCAAAGAAATCACTACATACAATGTATTCCTGTTCCAACAAAAGTCGCAAGGGTAGCAGCTGCAACTTTATTCAGTTTGTTCTTCCCAATTCTTGTACGTTGAACATAGACCAAAGAGGAAGCCAGTTTTTCCAGTTTTGTGAAATACTGCAAGATGAAACACCAGAAATCATTCTAGGTGTTACGGAGAGTACCCGAAATTTCAAATGTCCCAATCCGAGTATATTCTTTGCCTCAAACGAACAACTTTGATAAAGGCAAAAAAAGATTATAGTAACATATAACAATAACAATGTAGCTCCGTAAAACATTTGTTTACGCACAAATGACATGGTTGCAGTGGGGAAATCAGAAATGGAAAGGTAATTCTAATTGTGACCAAAGATGAGGGACTAAAGATGAAACCAGTTTAACTGTGAGGATTATGTTAAGAACGTAGTAGCCAGAGTAAATTCTGCAAAACCACAAATGAATAACAAAGCACTTTCTGAGCTACTTTACAACCAGTGATGATGGAACCTCTTCAACCACTAATTAAAGCTATCAACGTAAGTAGGAAATCATACACATAGTTTTTCAAAACACTATGAAATTAGAGGATAGCGCACCATGCAAAAACACGTTGACAGTGACCAGGAAATCCAAGATTGCTCTCAGAAAATATGGTGATTAATCCACTGGACATACTAGGTAATTTATTGTTGCAATGGGAAAAGGCTTGGGAACCAACGGAAGATTAGACTGGGTATCATACAGGTGCAACTTAAAATTCACATAATTATTCACTAAACATCTATACAATTGATGAAATATGGATAAATGTTAACAATGTAGAAAATCCACCCTGCCAAAAAAATGGATAAATGATAATGCAGGAAATATATGCATGTTTTTAGCTGGACCATATAGTTTTGCTGGCTTTAGAGCTAAGTGCACTTTATCCCAGCTAACCAGTGTTAAAGTGCCTGTGCTCCCTCTTTAAAATTGGTTGAAATGGCATACTCCTAAAACTGTATATTTTGCTTGTCTTTTCCTTAGTATATGGTACAAAATGTGCCCAGGGCCTGGAAGTTAAATGTCTTTTTGCGGGCTGTGCCATCCACTAAGCAAACATGACTTTAGGTCTGTCACTGTAGTCTGACTAGAACTGTGCAAAATATTAATAAGCCAGTCCTATATGGCCTTGTAGACCACAAAGCAAGGTGCATGCATTTAAAAGTAGGATACGTAGACATTTACCATTAAAATGTCCTTACAGCAACTATCAACCTTTTCACTTTAGGAAAGCTGGCTGACCCATCCCCATAGAGAAAAAAGGGATGGAAGATTAAAATATTAATACTGAAACTCTGGAATGAGAGCAGTCAAAATAATAATAAAACAACTATTTTTAATAGTTATCAAAAATCAATTTCAATGGTGAAGTCGGAATTTTACTAAATAAATATCAAGTAAAAGTAACTAATAGAAAGTTATATTTCCTCCATCTAAAGTTCTTGGAGGCTAATTTTCATTTGCTTTCCAACTTTTCCCAGCCAGTGCACAACATCTGATTAAGTGTGAAAAAGATGTGAAATACCCATCCTCCCCAAGAAGCAAGGAACCTGAATGGGCAAAGATGAATCCAATGAGACTCGTAATATGCAGCAGGACAGGGGCTGCAGAGCCTCTGTTTGACAGCAGAGAGTCAAAGCATTCCTACAGGTCTGCTGAGCCACATGTAGCACTCAAAAGAGAGAGAAAAGAATGCCAAGGCAATTCTTGTGTATAAACTGTCTAGTTTTCTTTAACAAGCTCAAGGTTGTGCACTCCTTCAAACGTAAGTCCTTTATTAACCCCCCAGGTAAAACCCTGGTTAGTTGAGATTGGCAGAGTTTGACACAATGTAGCAGGGAAAGGTCTAGACCCAAGCTTAGCATATACCCAGTAAAGTCAATCTACCTAAGATCCATGTGGCATTAATAGATCAACAGACACTTCCCAAAGCACTACAAACATAACAATTACTGACTTGTGAGGGGCAATTCTGCTGTGTGAACTCAAGGAACATAATTTTCTTCCAATCTATGTCTGCTCAGGACCATAACCTTTAATCTATAAATAAGATATCTCAGAATGGACAACCCAGGGCACTAACCAGCTAAGTAGACTGAAAATAAGACATACCATCAAGGGACTTGTAGAGCTGTTCAAAGCTGCCATCTTACTAAAAACCATAAACTGGATGTCTGCCTCACACTTTTTCCATCCATCACACTGCTAACCGCTTTGTCCCATAATACAACAGCCACACCTCGGTGGTCATTACGTATGACATGGAAAAACTTCCTACATAGGATCAAAACAAAGGTAGCACCTCCAACCACACCATCAACATGGTGTAGCATTCTACCCATTTAGGCTAGGGCTTCAGCACCCTACAAAGAGGAAGTAAGAGCTCTATTAGTGTTGCAATACAATACAATTCAATACGATCATACGTTTCTACTACCAGACATTTGTCTCTGGGTTTATTATGGGTAAAGTGGCTGCTTCAAACTGGATTTTAGTGTTAGGTGTGAGAGCACACTGGGATTACCATAGTACACTCCCAAAACACATCCAGCCCTATGAGCCCAAGAGGACTGTGGCAAAAGACTTTGACCATCTTGAACAAAATGTGCAAACTGGGCAAGATTGGCCCTGTGAATATTTATCCCATTTGTTTGGACATGCCTAGGAGTAATTCCCACCCACTAGTTCATGTCCAATATAAAAATGGCATCTCCAGACACCCTCTCTAGAACAAACCTGGACCCGTGGAGGAACATAAGAGGGTTGGACCAACTGTCTGTGACCTGAGGTGAGCCCTGAAGGAGTGGACCTGCTCACTGTTGTACCCAGAATAAAGAAGTGGAATCCAAGGGTCCTAAGGTCGACCGTCTATTCAAGCTGCAAGGACACAAGCTACTGGGCACATGCTACTAGAGGCCTTTCCTGCATCATCCAGCTGACCAGTGGCAACTGGACCTGGACTGTACCCTACTGTGTACCTCTATCTGACATCTTGTGAGTCTGTAAGATCCATCCCTGGGGTCCTAGGGAGACTTTAGAAGTGTACTTTGTGGTGAACTGGGACTTAAAGGACTAAGTCAGAAGGCAATATCTTTTACCAAGATGAACCTGGTTAGCGCATTCGACCGCTGCACCACCATTGATAGCCTCAAATTGCACCTATGCCCTGGTCTGCTACGACCATTGACTATCATTAGCACTTCATGCTTCTTGGTGCTATTCCTACTTAAAACTTAAAAATTCATATCTCAGGTTTCCCTTATAGAATTTGTCATTTGGGTATACCCTTGTTAAATTGTATTCCATTCTTCTAAATTGGTTTGGGATTTTTATTATTTTGCACTTTTACTTTAATACAGTTTCAGTACTGCCTAAAATCTTTACAAGTTGGCCCCAGGTAAGCCTGTCTGCTCTGTGCTATAGCATGGGCTTCGACACATGGTAATTTAGTGTTTTTGAGGGTTCAACTTGACAAGGGTTATGATTATTCCTTGAGGTGGGTAGTCACCACCACAAATTATAATTCAAGGTCTTAAACTTTAATATAGAGCTGCGGCCAGAGGGTGACCAGTTACTCACATAATATGGCACTATACCACAAAGCAAATCTTCTAGGACAAGATGAAATTCCACGCAGCCATGGTTGTGAGAACTGACAGGAACATCCATGTTATTAAAAGCCCCTGCAAAATTAAGAAAATTGTTGTAGGACAAGGTCCAATGGTAGCACACAGAGGGAGGCAGCCAGACACGCTCTTTGGGAATGAATCCTAACATTCAAATGAGGACAGGGGCATGCTGCAGAGTCTTATATTGCAGCTAGTGCAACCCCAAGAAATGTGACAAAATATGGGTGCAAATGAACAGACGGTATGCTCGTGACAAGTCTTTCATAAACAAGGCCAATGCCATTCTGAAACTCTAATCCAGCAAAAGGGACGACTGTTCAACATTGTTTTTGATGATTTATTACTGTACACTTGTATACTGTGTGCTGTTTTTATCAAAGGTTTCAAGAACTCAAAACAGCACACCCAAGTGTGTTCACTTAGCATTACATATTTACGTGGAAGTTCTTTTTACCTGTTACAAACCAATAAAGATTGTTTAAAAAAGGTGGATGAATAACTTTAGAAAGCAGTGGAGATAGGCTAGACCACAGACATATCCAACAGATGACCTAGCTGTTTATGACTTCAGATGTATTGAAACCACTAGAAAGACGCTTCTTACCAGACAAGGATAACAAAAAACAAAGCATTCATTCACTAATTAAATGACTTTTTTCACTAGCTTTCTGCATTAGGCAGGATGATCACCACTTAGTCACAAGCAGGAGGTGGGAAATAAGTAGGTGTAAAATAAGCCTCATCAGGCTGAGACAGCAATATAAGGAATCACAGATCTACTAGGTACTTTCTCCCTGTGTGTCCCCCATTTGGAGTCACAAGAGCAGACTGAAACCCAGTCCAATAAATCGCAGACAGGGGATGTGGTGTGGTTGATCTCTTGGGGAAACACACCATTACACCCAGAAGTGGAGTATTACATAATCACATGGTGGTATGTGGAGACATCTAAATCCTGATCTGAATTACAAGTCGACCCAGTCAGTACAAATTAGTTTCTGGAGCAGATAACAGGAAGGGCTCTCAATACAATGTTCGGTTTCTGAGTAACTGTACTCACCTCTGTGATTAAACAGGTCTACTCTGGAACCCCTGTTCTTTCTTCACGCCAGACAATTTCTGAAGGACCATGTACTAAACATAGTACAAAGTGTGCAAACCGGAGATATAAAAAGCAGCTTGAGCTGCTACAAAAGACTGATGGCATGATACGGTCGTAGTTTGGACTCTTGCTCTGAGCAAGACTGCTGGTTTAAGGATAACAGTACTTTTGTTTGTAGGCGACTGAGTCTTTCCTACAACAAGTCGCAACTGTTGTCCCAACCTTACCGGCTCACTAGCAGTACCTCACCAGAAACACAATAGTAAAAGGTGATTTATGGCAGTCGTTTACCCATGGACTCAAAATAAGATATCTCAGGGTATGTCGTGGTTAAACGGAGATTACCCTTTTCTCACAGATATATTATGTCTTATACAAAACACAGGCAATGACACAGATGCAGTAACGTTATAATAGCTTTTTATTTAACATAACTGCAATTTGCGATAAGTTGCATGGACTGCAATGATTAGGATAATTAATATAGCACGTAACAGTATTGTGAAGAAGAGAGTCATTGTTATGAAGACCCCCACCATTTTGCAATACATGAAAAAGATATATAAGATGGAATATGCCCTATTACCCTCATGTGAATAGGCCTAACCTCCTACCTAAAGGAGAGCTGGGTTTTCTAAACCTAATCTGCCAAAGCCGTGTCCATGAGAGGAGTCCCCAACCCTCGTTACCTTGGAATGAGGTCTCTATCTCAGACTCCGTTGGGACACGAAGACTGGGTCAGCGTCAAGACGATTGCAGCATCGGTATCAGCGATGGTGGCGATGCCCTCTAGTCGGAATCCCTCTGATTATCTGTCTAAAGTGTGATGTATTTATACAGATCTACAAGATCCCCTGTCGTAAGTGTATTCCTAAACAATAGATAACAGGCATGCTTGGGATGGCAATTAATATCAACAATCCCTCGAAAGTATAGAGAGGGAAAATTCCTAAGTGTGAACACCTACTGTTTGTTTGTCTTTGGTGCTTGATCTTGACGCCTTGGAGCGGTGACACTGATAATGTAACTCATAACAAGTGGCCTAACTATAAACAAGGCAGCCATCTTAGAAGAAATAAATAATGAAATGGGCTAAGACAGAGCAAGCTAAGTAGGTTAAAAGTCACTAGGTGACGGGGGCACGAGTCTACAAGCCAGAGGCTAAGCTAACTCCTGCTATCCCATTAAAACGAACTAGGATTCACTACAATACACACAGCTTGAAACCAGAATGTTGAGGCATAAACTATCAAATCCTAAACATGAGGGGACTTGAGAGTGAGAAATGTGAGGCCCACAATGCAAACCTGCAAGCGTGCTGGGTGTTGGTTCCAACCACCATAATAACTCAGTAAAAAAACAGAATAGACAAGGGGGGTCTCCTGGATCAGGTAGGAGTTTGTAGGCATATACAAGACACAAATGTTTGCACGTTGCCTGGTGCATTAATTCATCCCATCACAAGGTGGTGATGCAGCATCCATGCCATAAGGATGGACAAGTCAAGCCAGGACCTGGGGATATTGTTAAATCCAAACACATAGGACATGAATTAATAAGAAATTAGCCTTTTTGTTGATGAAACAAGTGTGATGCTTATAAAGATCTCAAACTTTAAATGGAGGGTCGGGTTTATACTCTGCACCAAACTTATTAACACCGTCACTATCATTCAGTCACTTATTAAAAGAGAAATTAACATCATTCAGTTCTGTATATCTCGCCAACAGAGAACATCTTCTTCCAATGGTATCCTTGCACTTGCACCAAGCTTTGGAGTCAATTCATCTTTGACATGTATGATAAACTGTAGCTCTGTTCTGTTACCATTTAAACTACCTACAGTTAATAGCACAAAAAAACTTTCAAAACAATTGGGCTTGATATTCATTCTTCAGCACCACAAGCTAATTTCACTTCTAAAAGACTGACTTTCAATGCTCAAGAAAGGAGGATAAGCGGACTCATGCGTTACACCATTTCTGACCTTCCCTCGTGCCCATACACTCAGGCCTAAGGAATGCGAGCACATGTTCCCCAGTGGCAGATTTCAGCCCTCTGCGACTCTCACACTGGGTGCAGCTTTCTGGGTGTGCATGGGTGGATGCAGGAAAAGAGAAACACCACACTCAATTCAAACGTTGCATAATGTATGTTACAGGGAAAACTGGTATCCAACAAAACACTTTATCATTCTTTTCCTATATAACCCAATTATGTACAAAACGAATATAGAATAAGTAGAGTCTCAGTTTTCCCAACGGCTTATGATCAAATAAATGTGCGATTCATCAAAGTGAAAAAGAAAATGCATTTTTTTATTTTTTTTTGGACATGCATCTCGTTGCCTTTGGACTCCAAATACAGATCAGTCTATGGTACTACAAGTAAGACTGCTCAGTGTATTAAACTCTAGTCACTGACATCGTCATGATCGGTAGGTCAATATTCAAATCTTAGTAAGGTCATCTCAGCAGTCTATCCCTTTAAGGTCGATAAAGAATTAAATTGAACACTCATTACACCACTTCGAAACGGCAGCAGTAATGAATTAAGGGCTATAGTGATAAAAACAAAAACAAGGTGATGTTACAATGGCAGCATTCAACAGTGCCAAAGGCTGATTATCAAATCCCAATGAAAAGATTTAAAAAAGCCACAATTTAGGTACAAATTATGCGTTAAATAAATATGCAGTTCTTCTCAGAGATCACTCGGTTAGAAATGTATCCTAACAGCAAAGAAAAATGTAGTTTTAGATTAGTTGCGTTCCAGGCATTTTACATGAGCATTTTAAAAAGTAATTCTTGGTTTTAAAATGTTACAGTGGATGTGAATATACCTTGTTTTGATAAACGTGACATTGTCTTCTGACTATTCATAGGTCACTGTTGAAAAAATAATCATCGTCCTTCTAAACTGTGAACATTATTTTATACCAAATGAATTGTAGGGGAAAAAGAAAAGGGGAGAAGTGTCATTATAACTCTGGCAGGTTTGGGCCAATGGATTGTTAAGGAGGAACTCACAGAGAAAGACAATCTTGCTGCATTATTGGCAAATAAACTTTTGGACTTTAGATGCTGTTGTGGCTTTGGTGAAGGTTTAGAATAAGCCTGGGCGGAGTTCTACTATGCGGAACTCCACGAAGTGTTGAATAAAACTCAGCTGTGCTATGCAGAGGTCCGCGAGCGGTGAAGTTTGGGCAAGTGGCGCTGTTTGCGCGGATTGTCAGTGCCAGGAGTTTCTCCTGCGCTGTAAAATCAGTGCGAATGGCATCACGTGGCGCGCCAGAGGGCGCCAACTTCTTTCTGCCGCTCGAAAAAAAATTCTACTCTAACGACAGCTTCCTCAATGTGAGTGGCAGCTTTCTCAACGTGGGAGGGCGTGACCTGTGGCAACCACCCGTGTTCAGAAATCTCACAATTTCTCTCATTAGAGCTAGCCAACTTACTGTTGGCTAGCGTCAAATCTCTTGCTGTAGCTTTGATGTGAAGAAAGTTATAATAAACACTGTTGCAAGTAAAGGCAATATTTTAGAAAGAATGTAAGCTGAACACTGTAAAAATGCTACAGATTAAATAAGATCAAAAGTAAAGTGAACTGAGCGGACTTTTAGATGGTTCCTTGCCTCTGAGCTCTACCCACTGTTTATTAACTTATGGGGTATTAGAGAGGATATTGGCAGCAAGAGACCATATCTTTATTTAAAATGGATACTGAAACTCAGCTCTCCACCAGCAAACACCTGTGGGCCCCCCTCTCATTCAAGCATGAACATCATAGGATAACACAAAATGCAAGACAATGGACAGACAAGATTTAAAGGGCTTGAAGCCTTGCTCTATTCACCACTCAAGAATACATTCGAGCAACCTGCATTGTTAGCGGGCTTCCTGTCGAACAAGACAACATCAGTAACTTCATCAGGCAGCCAAATGGGCATTAGTTGTTGTCTTTCACTCTCCATACATATAGATTCAGTGTTTGGGAACTGGGCTTGAGGGCCTCACCATCCTGCCTGCAACAGTAGATCCTCTCTCGATAAGACACAAAGAGGTGGACAAGTGCTGAGTGCCAACAGACTGGCATAGAAGAACAAGTTACTTACCTTCGGTAACGCATTATCTGGTAGAGACTCTATCTAGCTGCAGATTACTTACCTTTGAATACCCTGGAGCCAGCTTCGAATCCAGAATCTTTTTGCTGAGCAATACCCTACTTGCGCCGCCGGGTGGCATTCGGATCCGCGTGGCTTCGTCAGCATCGTTGGAGCCATCTGTGACATCATGGTCGCCTATAAAGGCGCCACCCCAGCGTGCGTACATCAGTTCTTTGATCCACAAAGAGCAAGTTACTTACCTTCGGTAACACTTTCTGGTGGATACATTAGCTACCTGTGGATTCCTCACCTAATGAATTCTCCCCCATGCGTAGCATTCGACTGAAACTTCTCTCTCTAGCTCTGCAAGTCGGCTAGGACGTCACAATTGCCCGACTCCACGCGGCTCCATGTGACGTCATTGTGGCAATAAGAGGTCCTCGCCGCTGTGCTGACGTCAGTTCACGCCACTTTTGACGTGCCTTTGAAACATATATAGAACATCGACAATTTACACTCTTAAGATTAACAAGAATAAACTTTATAGAGAATCTTCATGTAAAAACTTTTGCACAACTCTTTAAAAAAGAGCGCATACCATCATGAACGGTTTCTAAACTTTAAAATAACCTGAATTAGCACGATCAACACATATATATATATATATATATATATATATATATATATATATACACAGAAACATTGAAATAAAAGCACTGAAGTGCACATCCAAAGAGATCCTGGCGCAACCAGACAGACTACGGGGAGGTGGGAGGGACTGTGAGGAATCCACAGGTAGCTAATGTATCCACCAGAAAAAGCGTTACCGAAGGTAAGTAACTTGCTCTTCTGATGGATACAACTACCTGTGGATTCCTCACCTAATGAATAGAGTCCCAAAGCAGTACCACCTCGGAGGTGGGTGTCCGTCTGGTCAAACCAGGAACTCTTGCAGCACAGACCACGCAAAATGCCCATCCCTCCGCACCTCCGCATCCAAACAATAATGCTTCACAAAGGTGTGGAAGGAAGACCAAGTCGCAGCCTTACAGATGTCCACCATCGGAACACCTCTGGCCAAAGCTGATGAGGTCGACTTGGCCCTGATGGAATGAGCCCTGATCCCCTCATGAGGATCCTTCTTCACCAAAGAGTAACATATTTTTATACAAAGAACGACCCACCTGGAGAGCGTTCTCTTATGGACGTCCTTCCCCTTCCTCTTCCCCACGTATCCAATAAAGAGTTGTTCATCCAACCGGAACTCTCTCGTCCTGTCGACATAAAAACTGAGAGCCCTCTTGGGGTCCAGACGATGGAGTCTTACCTCCTCCTTAGATGGAAGCAGAGGAGGGTAGAACGTCGAGAGAGTTACGGACTGTCCCAAGTGAAACGGAGACACCACCTTGGGGAGGAAAGCCACCATGGTCCTCAAAACCACCTTGTCCTTATAAAAAGTGGTGAAAGGCGGGTGAGCAGAAAGGGCTTGCAATTCACTAACACGTCTAGCCGACATGATGGCTACCAAAAACACACAGTCTTAAAAAACAAATATCTGAATGTGCATGAATGAAGTGGCTCAAATGGGGAGCCCATCAAAAAAGTCAACACCAAATTCAAGTCCCACTGCGGCATCAGAAAAGGCCTGGGAGGAAATTTATTAGTAAGCCCCCTCAAAAAACAAACAACCAAAGGAGATTTGAATAAAGAGGGCTGATCTGGAAGATATAAAATAGCCGAAAGATAGCCTTTAACAGTGGCCACAGCACAACCACGCTGAGCCAACGACAATGCAAACAATAAAATATCAGAAAGATGGGCACTTAAAGGATCAATTTTCTTCTCTACACACCAACGAACAAAATTAGCCCACCTACTTGCACAGACCGACTTGGTGGAGTGTCGCCTGGCCGATAAAAGAACGTCCACCCCCTCTGGTGGGAGAGAAAAGGAACTCAGGTTGCCCGTTCAATCTCCAGTCATGAAGGTGCAGGCTCTGGAGGTGGGGGTGTAGAACCTGCCCCTGTGACAGGAGGTCTGCCCTGAGAGGGAGACGGAGCAGCGGGTACAGTGAAAGTCGGAGAAGGTCTGTATACCACACCCTTCGTGGCCAATCCGGAGCAATCAGAATGACTTGGGCCCGGTCTTGGCGAATCTTCCTCAAAACCCGAGGAATCAAGGGTATGGGAGGAAACGCGTAAAGCAACTGGCCGCACCAGGACATCTGAAACGCGTCCCCCAACGCTCCTTGCAACGGATACTGAAGGCTGCAGAACGACGGACAGTGTGTGTTCTCTCGAGTGGCAAACAGGTCTATACGGAGAGAACCCCACATCCGAAAGATGTAAAGAACCAGATCCGGATGGAGACGCCACTCGTGGTCGTCAGAGAAGAAGCGACTGAGTCTGTCCGCACGTACGTTTTGGACCCCGGCCAAATGGTTTGCCACTACACAAAGCCGATGGTCCCGAGCCCAGGACCAGAGTCGCAGAGCCTCTCTGCAAAGGTGGTACGCCCCTACACCCCCCTGTTTGTTGATATACCACATCGCAGTCGTGTTGTCCATCAGAATCTGAACTGACTGACCACAAAGGGAAGGGAGGAAGGCCTTGAGGGCCAAACGAATCGCCCGCAGCTCTAGCAGATTGATATGAAACCTGTGCTCTACTGGAGACCAACGACCCTTGATCTCCAGATCCTCCAGATGAGCTCCCCCACCCTAAGGTGGAAGCATCAGTTATCCCCGTTGCCACCGGAGTTGGCTGCGAAAATGGCTTTCCTTGAGAAAGGTTGCCTTCCACAGCCCACCATCAGAGATCCGCTGCAGTGTCTCTGGAGATTTTTATCGACTCCCTGATATCTCCTCTGTGCTGAAACCACTGCTTGCGGAGGCACCACTGAAGTGCCCTCATATGCCAGCGTGCATGAGTGAGCAACAGAATGCAAGAAGCGAACAGACCGAGCAAACGAAGGACTTCGAGGACTGGAACTACCGCTCCTTCTTGAAACATTGGAACCAACGCCTGAATGTCCTGTGTCCGCTGTGGCGGAGGAAAGGCCCGATTCAATGTCGTGTCCAGTTCTGCCCCTATGAACAGGAGGCGTTGAGAGGGCTCTAGGTGAGACTTGGGTACATTTATTGAAAAACCCAGACTGAACAACAACTGGGTTGTCAGCTACACAAGCCCCGGAGACTCGGCTTTGATCAGCCAATCGTCCAGGTAAGGGAATACTGCTACTCCCTTCCTCCTGAGGTGTGCTGCAACAACCGCCATCACCTTCGTGAAGACCCGTGGTGCGGAAGTAAGACCAAAAGGAAGGACCGCAAACTGGTAGTGCTGCGATCCTACCACAAACCAGAGATACTTCCTGTGCGACTTGAGAATGGGAATGTGAAAATAAGCATCCTGCAAGTCGACCGACACCATCCAATCCTCCTTGCTCAATGCCAAAAGCACCTGTGATAGAGTCAGCATTTTGAATTTCTCCTGTTTGAGGAACCAATTCAAAATCCTCAGGTCCAAAATAGGTCTCAGACGACCATCCTTCTTGGGGATCAGGAAGTACCTGGAATAACACCCCTGACCCCTCTCTTGCTCTGGAACCAACTCCACTGCACCCTTCAATAATAGGGAGAGAACCTCCTGCTCTAACAGCAGGAGATGATCTTCTGAACAAAAGGAAGAGGAATCTCCCAAAAGGGAAGGGCATAACCTTTTCTCACCAAACTGATGACCCAAGAGTCTGTGGTTATGGACTCCCATATGGGGAGAAAAAGAGAAAGCCTCCCCCCTACCGGAGAGGTATGAGAGACAATGGCATGAGGACTAGGGCTGCTTTCCTTGAGGTAACCCTCCAGAGGAAGAGGAAGGGGGCTGCTGTTGGATGGCCCCTCTTATGCAGACTCTACCCCACCCCCTGTAGGAACGATAAGGGAGGCCGGAGGACTGCTGCCCCGGCTGCTGTGACCTCCCACGAAAGGAAGCACCTCTTCCAAAAACACACAGCCGTCTAAAAGATCGAAATGGGGCAGAAGCAGCCTGCAGACCCAAAGACTTAGCAGTTGCCCTACATTCTTTAAAGCGCGCCAGCGCAGAGTCCGCCTTTGAACCAAATAGTTTTGCCCCATCAAAAGGCAGATCGAGTAACGTAGACTGGACGTCAGACGAAAATCCGGAAGTGCGTAACCACGCATGTCGTCTGGAGGCAACGGAAGTCCCCATGGCTCTTGCAATAGAGTCCGTGGTTTCCAGCCCTGTCTGACTAACTTGCGCAGCCGCCGCCTGAGCGTCCGAAAGAAGACCACGCAAGTCCTGCGGCATGTCTGGAAGAACAGTCTTCATCGCATCCATTATAGCATGAATATACCTGCCCAGAATACAAGTTGCATTAGCAGATTTTAGAACCATGCTGCAAGATGAAAACACCTTCCTGGCCGACTGATCCATCTGCTTGGATTCCCGGTCCGATGGTACTCCCGGAAACGAACCAGGGGCCGACCTTGAAGAGCAGGATGCTTGTACCACCAAGCTCTCTGGTGAAGGGTGCTTGGACAAAAACTCTGGGTCCCCAGGCGCATATCTGTAACGCCTGGCCACTGACCTACTAACAGCGGAAGAGGTGACCGGCTTCTTCCGAACCTCTTCGATCGGATCCATCAGGGCCTCGTAAATGGTAGAAGAGGATCCGCCATGTCTGTAGCAGGATGCAAAACCTCAGTCAATTAGATGGTCTTCACCTACGCAGTCGGTAAGGGAAGATCCAGGAATGCTGCAGCCTTCCTAATAACAGAGTGGTAAGAGGCTGCCTCCTCTGAATATTCACCCGGGGAGGCCAGGTCATACTCAGGAGAGGTATCAAGACCACTTGCAGTGTCCAGCCCAGGGAAGTCGCCCTGGGGATCAGTGATCTCCCCTTCTTCGAGGAATTGTTGCTGATATTCCCTCTCCTCCAAAAGTCTAAGGGCCTTTCGACGTGACCTCAACTTAGCCTCGAGCCCCGGCGTCGACATGGAGCACAGCGACATTGGTGAATGGCGCCGGGAAGGCGTCATGATAGGTTCTCCGGATCCACCCAACGCCGCAGATGGATCCATCGGCACCATGGATAAGGCACCCACATCCGACGCTGACAACCGACCTCTCGGCTCCATCACCTCCGACACCGGCGTCGAAGGTCTCTCCCTCGACAGCGAGGGCTGCGCTGCCGGCATAGGGGCCTGACCTGAGTCTCCAGCCGAACAAAATGGCATAAACGGCGTCGACTTGTACGGAGCCGGAACGCCGAGATTGAAAGCCAGGGGACCAGTGGGGCCAGCTGGCGCACCACCTCCCGGAGCCATATTTTGAAAAATTTTAAACATGGCATTAAGGAATGCCGCCGGATCCGTACCCGGAGCTCAGAACGAAGGATAAGTCTGTGGAGCCGGGCTGGACTCTTCAGGATCTGGATGCACCGGCGAAGCCAGATGACTTTGGGGTGCCACGACTTCAAAGACTGACGGCGCCGGGGACGTCTGCGGCGTCGCAGGTTAAGGGGACACCATCGGACTCACTTCCCAAGACTTGCGGCACCGGGACGTTGGAGACCTCGACGCCGACCGACTTCTAGACCGACGTCAGGAATCACAATGATGTCGCTTCTTATGGGACGATTTTCCAGAAGAGGACCGATGGTGCCACTTCCTCTCCTTCTTGGACCTCGCCAAGAATAGCTTTGCCTCGTGTTCCTACAATGCCTTCGGATTCATCTTTTGGCAGGATCCGCATTCTTGGACGTCGTGATCGGAACTGAGGCACCAAAGACAATCACTGTGTGGATCAGTCACAGACATGCGACCTCCACATTCCCTGCAGGGCTTGAAACCCGACTTCTTTGGAGCGGACATCCTGGAAATACACAAAGTATCCCTTCCGAAGAGCTAACGATACAGGTAACAGAAAAGTAACTTATCGAAGGCACGGAAAAAAGGGAACTGACGTCAGCACGGCGGCGAGGACCTCTTATTGCCACGATGACGTCACACGGAGCCGCGTGGAGTCGGGCAATTGTGACGTCCTCGCCGATGTGTAGAGCTAGAGAGAGAAGTTTCCGTCGAATGCTACGCATGGGGGAGAATTCATTAGGTGAGGAATCCACAGGTAGATGTATCCATCAGAAACTTCATTTCAGAAGCGCAGAGTCACAGACACCACCAACATTTGTCCTACCCCTACTAGGCATATCCAAAGAGCGGGGAGGCATGGGAGGGTGTAAGGACTCAAGCTAGATAGAGTCTCAACCAGATAATGCATTACCGAGCTAAGTAATTTGTTCATCTGATAGAGAATTCTAGCAGTAGATTCCTTACCTCTGAATAGATACCCAAGCCACAACCTCCTGAGTAGATACCCAAGCCATAACCTCCTGGCAGTGGGCTGCAGCTACTACTCCTTACACTAAGAAGTCCTATAGGACTGAACGGGCAAAGTGTCCGTCTCTTCGTACCTGGCGGTCCAGGCAGTAATGTTTTGCAAACGTGTGCAAAGACGCCCATGCTGCAAACCGACAGATCTCCAGGACTGGTTTGACTCGAGCTAGCGCAGTGATAGCAGCTTTGCCCCTGGTAGAATGAGCCTGCAAGCCCTCAGGAGGCTGCTTCCTGGCCAATGTGTAGCTTATCTTAATGCAGAGAACTACCCACTGCAAAATGTTCGCTTCCGTACTGTCTGACCCTTCTTTGCTCCCACGTATCCCACAAAGAGTTGGTCATCCACCCGGAACTCTGTGCGGTCAAGATAGAACGGCAATGCTCTTTTTGGGTCCAGTCGATGGAGTCGCTCCTCTTCTTTGGAGGGATGCGGTGGAGCAAAGAAGGTGGGCAGGGTGATGTTCTAACCTAGATTAAATGAGGTCACCACCTTGGGAAGGAAAGAGGAACAAGTTTTGAGAACCACTTTGTCTGAATGGATAGTGAGATACAGTGCCTTTGATGACAGGGCTTGCATCTCCCTCACCATCCTGGCAGATGTTATTACCGCTAAGAAGGCTGTCTTGATGGTGAACAGGGGACAGTTGTGTAAAGGCTTGAAAGGAGCACACATCAGAAATGTGAGGACAAGATTTAAGTCTCATTGAGGCGTAATAAAGGGCATAGGGGGTAAACATATGTACAATCCCCTTGAGGAATCTGTGTACAATGGGAGATTTGAACACAGAAGCTGATCAGGCAGCCAAATAAATGCCGATAAGGCAGAAAGATGGCCCTTGAGAGTCCCCAAGGTAGGACCCTGCTGGGATAGAGAAAGAATGAAGAGAACAATATCAGAGAGAGAAGCAGAAAGAGGGTCAATAGACCTTGCTGTACAATAAAGTACAAAGCGTTTCCAACGGCAGGCTTATACCGTTTTAGTGGAGGGACGCCTGGCTGCCAAAATAAATTTACAGACTTCGGGAGGAAGGTCAAAAGCCATCAACTGCCACTGCTCAATCTCCACCCATGAAGGCGCAGAGTTGACAGGTTCGGATGGAGAACCTTCCCCTGTTGCTGCAACAGAAGAACCTCTTGAGAGGGCAGCCTGATCAGAGGTTTGATGCTCATTTTGAGCAGCTCAGGATACCAGACTCTTTGTGCCCAATCTGGAGCCACTAAGATGACTTGGGCCCGGTCGTTCTTGATCTTCTTGAGAACTCTGGGCAGAAGTGGTATGGGCGGAAAAGTGTATAGGAGGCCTGAATTCCACTGGCAACGAAAAGCATTGCCGAGCGATTGCCGTCTCAGAAACTCCAACGCACAATACTGCTGACATTGCGCGTTCTCTGCGGAGACGAACAGATCTAACCAAGGCTATCCCCACTGCTAAAAGAATCCTTGCGCTACCTCTGGATGGAGATACCACTTATGATATGCAAGGCATCGACGGCTGAGTTCATCCACTCTGGCGTTCAGAGAACCTGCCGGGTGTTGAACCACCAGGGTTATACCCTGCTGTTTCAGCCATGTCCAGAGACGCAGAGCCTCTTGACAAAGGGTCCACGACCCCACATCACCCTGCTTGTTCCAGTACCACATTGCGGTGGTGTTGTCCGTGAAAACCTGCACTATATCTTCCCTTTCACAACAGGAAGAAATGCTTTCAATGCTAGCCGGATCGCCCAGAGCTCTAATAAGTTGATATGGAGCCCGGATTCTGCCACAGATCCAAGGCCCCTGATCTCCGCCTCTCCCAGGTGGCCGACCCATCCCAGAAGTGACGCATCTGTCCCTACTGTGAGATCTGGTTGGGGAAGGGATAGGAGTCTGCCCTTGGCCCAATCACAGTTCACTAACCACCACTGCAGGTCTTTTGCAGGTCCCTCCGAGATCTGAACCGTGTCGGTAAGATTCCCCTGATGCTGTGCCCACCGGAACATCAGGTCCCATTGCAGACCCTCTTATGTCATCTGGCAAGTTTGACTAACAGGACGCAGGAAGCCATGAGTCCCAACAGCCTCACAGTTTTTCTCACCGAAATTAAGGATGAAGGCCGAAACATCTGTATCATAACCTGAATATCCTGGACTCGCTGCTGGGGAGGAAAACCCCGAAACTGCACTGTGTCCAGAACAGCTCCAATGAAAGGGAGCTTCTGAGAGGGAGTCAGGTGTGACTTTGGAACGTTAATAGTGAACCCTAGCGAATGCAAAAAGTCCACCGTAGTCTGACGGTGGGTGACGAGAGCCTGGGGCGTAGGAGCCTTCAACAGCAAGTCGAGGTAGGGGAAGACTGAAATCCCTAACCTGTGCAGATGAGCTGCCACCACCGTCATCACCTTGGTAAACACCCAAGGGGGCCTGGTGAGACCGAAGGGGAGCACAATAAACAAAGTGCTTGAGGACCACCTTGAACCGCAAGTAACACCTGCGGTCGGGCATGATGAGGATGTGAAAATACACATCCTGCAAGTCCAGCGCTACCATCCAGTCTCCTTGGTCTAGGGCAGACAAGACCTGAGCAAGAGTGAGCATCTTGAATTTCTCCTTTCTGAGGGAGAGATTCACATCCCTTAAATCCAAAATAGGGTGAAGACCCTTGTTCTTTTTTGGGATCCGAAAGTCGCAGGACTAACAACCACTGCCTACTTCTGACATCTGGACCCTTTCTATGGCTCCCTAGGCCAAGAAACCCGTAACTTCCTCGCGGAGTAAGATCAAATGATCCTCCATCAGCCGTTCTTTCACTGGAGGGATAGAGGGAGGGAAAGACTGGAAGGGAAGGGAACAGCCCTTCTGAATGATCTGCAAGACCCATTTGTACGATGTTATGGACTGCCAGTGAGGAAGATTAAACTGAATCCTCCCTCCAACTGGACGGGCATGATCTTGGAGAACCATACTAGTGCGGCTGGGGCATTGCAGAAGAGGGGGGCTGGGTGGTGACTGACCTCTGGCTAGACCCTCTGGGTCTGAAGGCACCACGACCTCGTCCTCCCAAAGGATGCTGTGAAGCCGGAGGACGGTGGTTAACCTGTGGTTGGCGTGGTACCGCGCCCCTCCCGATGCCTGCAAAAGGGGCGACAGGCAGACTGCTGGTGAACGGGTGCTGAGAGGCCCATGGATCTGGCCGTGGCTCGAGAGTCCTTGAATTGCTCAAGCGCAGAGCCTGCCTTCTCACCAAAAAGATGTGCGCCATCGAAAGGCATGTCCATCACATTCGCCTGGATATCCCCTGAAAAGCCATTGGTATGCAGCCAGGTGTAGCGTCGGAGGACCACTGTCGAAAATCGCCCTGCCCAGCGAGTCGCTCGTGTCCAAGCCACACCGGATGGTTAACTTGGCTGCATCTCTCCCATACTTGACACCTTGGATAAGAGCGTCCTGTACGCCCTCCGGGGCCTGTGGCAGCACTTGTGCCACTGTATGTCATAAAGTATGGGAAAAACGGCCCAATAGGCAAGAGGTGTTTACCGACCTCAATGCCAGGCTGGAGGAAGAAGACATCTTCTTTCCAAGTTGGTCCAGCCTCTTGGATTTCCTATCCAGGGGAGCGGTAAGGAAGGCACCACAGGAAGTGGTGGCTTGGACCACCAAGCTCTGCGTGGTGGGGTGTTAACTAGGGTTGTTAGGAACTTGTCAATAGCGGTGGCCAATTGCCCTATTCACAGGAGCCGCTGTGCTGGGTTTGGACCACGTCCCCAGTAGGACATCTGTAAGGGCTTCATTGAAGGGTAACATTTGCTCTGTTGTAGCAACCCCCGGCTGAAGCACCTCTTCAGGAGGAACATCCTCCTGGGTGCTATCATTAGGTGGTTCAGGCACAAGAAATAAAAACCTCACGGGCACTGCCCAAGCATGGCTCATATGTCAGAAAAGGTAAATACAAATACCCCCCATGTAACCCAGTATAGGAGGAACTGACTAGGCAGAGTATATCAACAAACATGGCCAGTCAGTTGTTCCACTCCAACTGTTGAAAAAACGTTTCAAAGCAGAATCAGCATTTGAGCCAAATAAATGGACACCATCAAAAGGTATGTCAATCAAAGTGTCTTGAACAGCCTCTGAAAATCGGGAGGCACATAACCAGGCCCAGCAATGTAGTGTTACTGAAGAAGCCATGGCCCCACCCACAGAGGCAGTGGTATCTATACCACAAATAATTTAGCTGCCTGCTGGCCATCTTGAATCAAAGAGGCAAGATTATTCTGGGTATCATCCGGCAGTGATGGTAAGAAGCGTTCCAAGGAGTCCTACAACGAATGGAAATAAATGTCTAAGAACACAAGACGTATTAAGAGAAATCAGAGCAGATACGCTTGCCACAAGTGTCAAGCCTTCAGGAATCTCTATCAGATGGGGAATAAGAGAGGTCCATATCACATAATGCGGAAACAGCCTGCACCACCAAACTGCAATGAGTAGGATGCTGTATAAGGTAAGCTGGATCACCAGGGGCTGGTCAGTGTCTGTGAGATGCAGCCCAATCAACAGAACCCTGTATCAGGCTTTGTCCACACCCCTAACAAAACGACATGTAAGGCAGTACCGGCTCAACCCCTGTTTGGCCGTCATGGAGGACACCAATCAGAGGATCAGTAGCCAATTACACAGAGGGAAATGTCAGATCCAAAACTTCAGCACCTCTCCTTAGCATGTCAGCTAGAAAGGAACTCACCTCCATGGCAACACTAGGTGGGGAAAAGAGACCCGAGGCTGTAGACGAGTCCAAGCCCCTGGCTGCCCCTAGATCAGCCAACCAAAAGACCTCCAAATGAGGCTGAGCATCGTCTTAAAAGCCAAACTCTTTCTCAGCACCTTCAAAACCATGTCCCTCTGAAGGGCAAATTTGAGGAGACTCCCCAGAAAACAGAGGGAGTGTAACTGGCATGACCGGCACCGTACCAAACGTCAACCAGAGCTGAAATGACACTAACTTTACATTGGACGGGGAGAGGGGCCCTACTTCAATCGGTATGGCCAGAGTCGACTGATCGGATACCAGCACTGAAGGAAGAAACCCCAAAGGGCTGTGCACTGGTGTCATAACGGCTTTGGAAGCTGAAGGCCTAACTGAAGCAGTGGGTGAGTTGGCTGGCCTGGGCACAGTCAAAGCATCTTGCACCTCTATGGGGCCCACAGGTAGTCCAGGGGGCAGGTGCTTTCCCAAAGATAGTGTGCAGAGAGTCATAAAAGTGAATCATCTGGGTCAGAGTTCCCCAGGATAAGGAGGGAAATACAGAGTAGATCTGGGTCTTGACTCCTCAACTGAGGAATGATGGAAGGCCGTATGCGGTGAAGTCAGCAACTGCTGTGACTTCGACTGCCTGTGTCATGACTAACTGCATGAAGACAGATGGAGAATGAAGTCCACGAGAACGACTCGTTGAACGGGGTCTGCGAACGGACCATAGTATGAGAAGGAGACCAAGGTCGACGGGAAGTCTGGGCTCTGACAGCCACGCCGCCAAAAGCTTTAAACGACGCTCCTGCAGCTGAAGTTGACAACAGGCGTTGCACTCTGTGGAGTTGTGGTGCTCACCCAGATCCAGTCTCAAACCTGGGGAAAATTCTAAAGTAAGTAATCTGCAGCAAGATGTCTCTACCTAATAGAGCACTAAACATCAATACCAACTAAGCAGTCAGAAGCCTCGCTCACTTTTTCTCAATGTTATGGCCAAATCGTTCCATCGCAGGTTCATTAAGTAGATCTGACAAGGGCTTTTCAAGATAGGGCCTAGTAAGGTCTTGAATATTCCTCTCAAGATCTGCTTGACCATCTCTGGTCTTTATCTGCAGGATGAGATAGACTCTTGCAATGGTCCTTCCTACAAAATATTTTACAAACACCCAAAGTACTTTATCAGAAGCCATCAAGCATTCCACATTTTCCAAGTAGGTATGTATGTTTAGATGAAACAAATGTTTTTGCCTCTGTTCACTGACCTTTGATATTATTTTTGTGGCAACTTTTCAAGAGAGACTCCATGTTGCGCAGGATACACCATATTAGCAAAAGTAGGTGACCTGACTGACATGCCTACAGTATGAAGCAGTCTAAAATGTCATCTAGAAGGGAGCTGTAGTCCATCTGCGAACTAATGTCATGGCCTTAGTAGAGGAATGCCCAATATATGCCTCAGTGGTCAGACAGCTCTAGGGTTCAACCTCAGCATGGTCCAATGTTAAGTCTCACAATTTTACCCGTCAAGACTATCAGAAACATATTTTTTCAAACCTCTCAATCGTAGAATCTCTTGTCATGTTCAGTTGCCACTGTTAGGATCCTGCAAAGTTGACAAAGATGTCACATAAAAACACCACAGTGAGCACTGACAACCGATGTTCAGGACTGTGTCTTGGTAGGCATTTTTTGTGTGCAAGTAGCAGCCTATATGGTCAACCAGTGACTTACGATATGTGTAGATGGAGATTTGTGCAACAAGATAGCTATGACACCACTCCTGTATTCAGCGAGGTATAACAAAATACTATCCAATCAAGTAGCTCAAAAGGTCTTCTCTATCCACCTTTTTCTGATTTTATAAACAATAGGAAAGCTTCCTCCGACAGGATGATCCCTAGGGGATTGGTAGCCCGGTAGGTGAGAATTTTCTTCCTCTTGCTGTAATGTGAAAGTACAATGAAGAAAGCCTCAAAGTGCAACCTGAGACATCATGACAAACTGTGTAATCAGTTACTAGTGTTTGGGCTGCCAGTCAAACGGTCATGGATCACCAGGAGGAGAAGGAGAAACCAGTAAGTAGTGCACAACAACAAAGCGATGTACAAGAATATTATACTTTCAAGAGGGTTTTAAACAAATGAACTATAGGGGGCGTGTGGAAAATATCTGCAATTGAGGGGTACATTTGCAAAACAATCTTAGGTCTAGGAAATACAGCAGAGGAGCGAGAGGTGATGTGGAGCTAGCATTTCCATTATAAGGGAAATTATCATATTGGTGTTCTGAGACCAAGTATAAGAGAGAACAAAAGGAAGAGCTTCATCAGGGAAGCAAATATTACTGCAATGAGAAAACAGGATATAAGGGTCAGTAAGGCAATTGTTAAAGATATGTTGTCAGAGAACTTTCATATGATTGCCACAAAGAGGGGTCTTTGGCAGAACACGGCAAGTGAGCAGGAAGATCCTGCGTAAGTGACATGGCACAATTTGAGTTGACAAGCGCATAATATCATGTATTGATGCTATCGCGTGACTAGGGAAAAAGGGATAACAGTCACACAAACATCAAGGAAAAGCCATATCCAATCAGGGTCAATTGATAACAGTGAAGAGTGCCATGTGAGCATGAGCCACATGCGCGTGCTAAGAAAGGATCATTTAGGAGAAAGCTGACTCCGATACAATGTGTTATGAGGAAATTTCAAAAGTCAAGGTGCTATCACCATACAAATTTGTGGCTAGAAAGCACAATCTTTCAGATGCTGTTGGAATTATTTTTCTACATCTTTTGATTTGACGTCCTTGGTAAGCCTAACCCTTTCAACAACAACCTGGTGCTGCAAAATGGTGGCACTCTCTGTCATCATGTATCTGTGAGCCTCCACGGAGGAACTGTAAACTGTCCATCTTTGTGGTAAGGGTCTCTAAAGTGCCCGATGTCGAGCTTCGGAGAACGTTCAAGGCTGCTCTGGGCCATAAGGGTCTGGAGATTATTTGAATTTGCCACAGTGAGTCATTAGAAATGTCACTGGGCCAAATAGGCTGTAGGAAATGTCCCACTTACTAAGAATTGGGGGCAATGCAAGGAACCTCCGTCATTGAACATGTGTTCTGAAAGCAATCTGTAGTGGTTTGTGTCCCTTATATAAGCACTGGTTCATATGCTTGCCTGGAAATTACAGCAATCAGTGTGTAGTAAGCATCAAAACAAGATAGCCATAGCTAGTAGTAAGATTAGCATTTACAAAGCTCCAGGTACTTCATCCCAGGGACTCCACACAATTACCAATGAGTGACACTATATTTGTTGCCCTGAGAGTTCTCTGGCTGTGCATTTGCCAACTGAAAGCCAGTGCCAGGTGGAACAAGAAAGGTCAGAGTACTGTCCCAGGTGGTACCATTCACACAGATCTACAGCGGGTGATAGCTTTGAGAGGAAGACTGGCACATCAGATGCAGAATACAGAGACTATCATGGTTGATTAATAAGCAAGGCGCAGGATGCAGTAGTACATTCGACATGGGGTTCATAATACGACCTTAACGCCTGGGGCTGTCAAAAACAGAGGAGTTTACTTCAGCTGTGAAGCAATCCCTCATGCAAGAGTGCCCATGTTTATACAAGTGTTCCATCAGTGGCATCATAATGTATGGCAAATATGTAGCACATATGTCAACGGTCTACATGGATGAGAAAAGAGTGTTATGACGCTTGAGGAAATGTTTCAACCTCACTGCAAAATGATTCAATTTTAAACTTATTTTATTGCTTGTTCCAGCAAGAGAATGCACAACCAACAAGCAGAAGAAATAATATAAGGTATATATGCAAAACTTTTTACACACCAAAATGCTGACCGAAGCTCCTTTCGACATGCTGTTAACTACTTCTGTGAGCTTTCATCACACCAGTCACTTTCATTTGTTCCTTTGCCTGCCTTTCCAAATTCCTTTGGCTTAATAGGTAAATGTTTAACGAATGTCCCGCCTTTTGGCTTTTTTGTTCCTGCTGTGGAAACAGACCCTGTTACATCGGCCACATGTGTTGGTGCACTACTTTTTTTTTTCTTTTACCTCTGCTTGTTTGGTTAGTTTCCTGCTCGTGTTCTGCTACATATCTCCCACCACCACCCCGCGTCTCACTTTTCATTTGCCTGCTGTCCATGCTGCCTTGAGCCCCTCTCTTCCCTCCTCATGCTGTCCGGGTTGCAAATTCTCTGCTCCCGCCCCCTTCCCATTGTTTAGCCTGTTTTGGAGGTGACTTAGACTCCTGTGCAAACGGAGCCTGCTCTGCAGAGCCCTTGGAAGCAGAACCAAAGCAGCTGTTGTCATGCATTAATTACGACGTGATGAAGGAAGTGAGCAATGCTCAACAACACACCAGCGCTGCGCCACACTCTGCTCACCAACTCAGGTTTTTAAGATCGAGCGCAAGTGCTTTGACCTGTTGTAAGTATTGTGGGCTTTTAACCACACCCACCTAACACCCATCACTTTCGCTTGTTTGCAGGTTCCCCTTTCAAAACTCCCTTCATGTTATTGGTAATTGCTTTATGTTTTTCTCGTCTTGGGGCAGTTTTGTTAATGCCTTGATACTTCAGCGTGGGTGAACTATTCTTTTGTCTCTCCCTTTCGTGCTCCATGGCAGCCAGAGCCCCCACAGCATGAACAGCACCAACATAGCGCAAACTCCATTGGCGAAATTGGGGATATGGTCAAATTGTTCACACTGTTACCTAATCGGTGCCATTTCTTTTGGCTCTCCCCTTCACAATCCATAGCTTTTCCAAAAACATAATCACTTACAATTGATAAATGCTTTACTGAAAAACACAAATCCGCAACGCGGCTCTCCCGGCAGAGCGGGAGAGCCAATACTACATTATTCATTGCATTCGGGAAAACTCACCCCATAATGCTTTGCAAGCATTCTTTTTCACAACATTTTTGCCCAAAACTCAGCCTGTGGTGATCCTAACACAATGGGACCACCACCAAAACTTGCAGCATGTTGCACTCTTTCTGTTTAAGTCGTCTCTGGGTCCCCACACTAGGTTAAGTGGGGAATCCCAAAATATTAACCCATCCCATCATTTAGTCCCTTTTTAAGCTCTCTTATGTCTGGACCTTTTATTTTACAGCTTGGAATAGTTTGTGTTTTAAGGGCCTTTAGTATTGTAGTAGGCCTGAAAACGTGTAAGGCGGGACTAACTGTATGGTTGCACTACATTATTTTGTGCCATTCTATTTTCATGTGGTTAAGCCCTTTAGGTGCTAATGGGTGACCCTTCTAGATTATGTCTCTCGTTACTCCTCTGTGACGGTCTTGTTTTGGGAATTCTGTTAGCCAGCAACTCTGATGGTGGGGTGGTAAAAGTGGTATTCTATTGGAACTAGCATGGAAGATTTAACTTAGGATGCTAAATGACAACATTTTCATTTTTGGGTGCAGACAGAGGAAGAAGGTAAATGGAAGTGCTTTAGTTATATGCATGGCCACTGGAATTATGTGGCAGGAAAATACCAAATTATGAGGCAGGGTTGGCCAATTTTTGTGGCAATCAAAGTCCAGCTATGAATTTACAATGCCAATAGCTCTAACTTAAGCAGATGCAAGACCCATTGCATTGCAAATGCTTATGCTTGGTTTTTAATCTTGTTTAGTTAGAGGGAGTGGTAGCTGGTGCAGGAAACAGTGATGACAGACTGAGGTACAGTTTCCCTGCGTTGGGGTGTACTGTTTTCCAACAACAATATGGCAACGGTTTTTCACCTTTCCACACAACTATCCAGAACAGTCCCTCTTCCATGGGTCCTGCTCCCAGAGTGCTTATAGGCGACCATAGAGGGTGCTGACTGAGCTTTTGCAAGATGTATCACTGCATACAGAGTGTGAGAACCATATTGTGGTGACTACTGCCGCTACTCACTACTATTTTTCATACTGAAGAACGATTTAGTAATCTGAACCTGACCGATAATTAACCACTGGTTCACAGAATCCTCTACGGAGCATTTCTATCACATTTTCTATGTTGTCATTACAAGCACTGCACCAGAGTTGCAAGTTAAAGTCAGGGTATTTAAGTAATCCAAATTTAGCTGAGATGCCAATTCAATAATGTCTAGCTTTCAGAAATATTATCATACGATAACAGATGCATATCTGCTAAATTTGAAACACATTTGTGCCATACAAACTCATCTTCTCATAATCACATTCATTCACACACCTGTTTAAACCTGTGGCATGTTAATTTTCCCGTCATTTATCATATTGGTGCTATACTAATAAACATATGAGCATGTTTGTTTTATCATTTTCGATACTTCAAGAGTTGAATTGGGATATTAAAGTTTAATTCATCTTGTTCCCATGACTTTGTAATGACTTGTAATCCATTCAAACATGCATACAACACTTTGTAACATTGATAAACTTACTGACAGCTACTAAATCTCATTTAGTGATATTTTGAACACAATTGTATGCTTATTTTGCTCAAAACATCATGACTGCATGCAACCTGGAATATTCTTAGTGCACAGACCACACTGATAGTTGAGGTACCCATATTAATTGGGGGATTTAACATGTTTAAAAACGGCATATGTTCTTAAAGGCCAAAATACACCCATCAAAATCGCTGGTCAATCTTTGAGCTTTATTACGTTCCAGTTCATGATGCTGTACCACGATTTTTCCTTCAGTTGACCATTTTCCAGTCATGATATACCTTTCTTTTTCTGTGAATGACAATGACGAACAATGCATATCAGTGTGCATCTCTCTGCCTATTGGTCAAAGCTTCTTTGTTAAAGAAATACACTTTTTAGAATTTTGAAGATACTTGATCATATTTTCATTAAATAGCACGGAAGCCCATCCTTGGGTGTGTGGGGCAGTTCACCAGTGGTACGTGAAGTGAGGGTAGATGCTGTAGCACCCAGGATAATGCGCTGCGTGGCTAAATACTTATAAGGTCCCAAAGGCAAGACCTATTGGCTATGCCAATGCTTGTTTTATTAGAAGCCACATTTAAAAGTGGAGCTAGACTCATGGACCATTACGTGAGTGTACATCTTCGGTAGCAGAGTAGAATAAGCTAAGCTTTTGAGCTTAACGGTTTTGACAGAAAGTTAGTAACACAAAAAGGGTCTTGGTACAAGAGATCTCATCGTTTTTTGTTGTGCACTAAAGCTGCACAACCCTAAACGCTACAACAATTTTAATCTTGAGGTCTTCTTTCCATTTCACTCTGATCTAATAGGTTTTATTATTTAGACTTCACAGAACTTAAAATACACAATCTGGATTGAATACAAAAGGTCAATTCTGGGTTCATACGAACATCACTATTTTAAAGGTGGCATTTTCAAAGAACTATATCAAGGAACTTCGGTTAACAGCTTTGATCTGACAAGGTTAAACAGAGGACATTTGTCAAGGGTTTGGCAAACACAACAAGAGCAAAATCAGAGGATAAGAAATTCTGTAAAATAAATTGAAGTCTCCCTTCCTAGAAGTTACAAGAGCTCACAAGTACAGGACCCCAAACTAAACTTACGGAACAATTCATACTCCTAGGTTACACTTAAATTTGTAATAGTTGAAAGCAAGAAGACGGGTCTGTGAAGAAAATAAAAAGAACGTCGTATCAAATGGCTCAACATGAAAAAAAACAAGTCAATGTTTACCTTAGTGCTGTTTCTCCCCTGAAGCTAAAATAAGCAGTAATGCTTACATGACCTCCGTTGAATGATTGCGCCGTCTTTTATAAATGATAAGTAAACAATACAAAGTGCTGTGCTTAATTTAACAATGAACAATAAATGTCATATGACTTCAGCAATTAAAAATGACTTCCCTGCGGCTTGTGAATTAAAGTAACTAAAGTTGACAATTTTTTAGTTTTGAGGAACCCAGCGGGGGGGGGGGGGAAACAAGCCTTGGAGACCTGATCACCAGATTTCAATATACTTGCCAGCTCTTTTTGAGCCCCAAACGCTAAATGGAAAAGCATCAATTAAACATGCCTCCATCTCAAACACACTGTTTTTCAGAGCTGAAAAGCAACATGAGCTTTACTAATGAAAAAAATTAAAACGTTAAATATATATTTTCCATAAACAAACCACTCACAGAACGATTGTGGAGGTAGTTCACAAAATCGTCTTCTGCAACAACTGACAGTTGATGTGATCTTAACATGATTTCAGCTGACCCTATTTCAAACAGTTTCTTAAAGTATTATTTCTGCCCACCCCACTACCCATGACTGAGGCTCCCATTGGGGACCCACTTGCATAATATATTATCTTCAAACTTTCAGCAGATGACACCCTAAAACATATGTAGAGTAATCGGTGGGAGAGAACCACAGCATCTTTCATTCCCGTCTCCATTTCCACCAAAGCATCTCAAGTTCATACTCCAGAAATGAGGTATCTAACTTCAGCAAATGTTAACGAATCAACAGAGGACCAAGAAAAGGTTTTAATTCAATTTCAATGTAGTCAATACTCAATGACAGGCAGAGAAATACATGTTGTAGTGGTTTTAAAGGTAATTGGTATTATTGTTCTTTTACATTGTCACTTTGCACAATGTTTTAACATGCTCTCTGAAAATCATAGAAGAGTGGGCGATTGTCGGCAATATATATTATCAGCCTATTCCAACTAGCATTCCTGGAGGTATCAGATTAGGACTTAGGCTACCAAATCGAACGTGCTTACAGAATTACAATGTAAGCTGGTGGCATGACTACTCTTATAAGCAACAGAACATGCAATGTCTATTTATATAGGGACTTTGTTGCATCAGGCCATTTTTACAAAAGCACATCACGTAACACCATTAACAACTGAACACAGTTTTCTTTTCTTTTTTGTCATATGTAGACAGAAGAATGCAATAGTGACAAATTATTGAACCCTGAAGGTAGAAGGGGCCTGGTGTTTCTACAAGAACCAGCCCAACTTAAAATTATGAAAAACGGTAACAACTCAGCTTTGCCTGACAGAAGATCATGCTGCAGCCATCCTGAAACAATGGCACAAACACAGTGGGCATAATATAAGAAGCTGTGAGCAGTGGGGCCGGTCAATTAGAGTAAAAATAAATAATTCCGATTTTTTAAAGGGATGTTCAAGTTTGCTTGTTTGCAGATAAGTACCAGAGCCAAGATGGTATAGGATCAGTGGGAGAGCAGGGTGGAATATAAACTGGAGCCGTCATAGGCAGCTGGATAGTGAATGAACTGGGATGATTTTTGTTCCCAGTAGTTTTTTTCCCAGTAGTTACCTAGGGGCAGGCATTAGGTTGGGTGGAAGAGAATGACTCTTGGGTTTTCATGTTTTCACAGACAGAGGTATTCTAACGGAGAAACGGTGATCACTGTCATTTTTATTTACTCTATCTGATTTCAATTAAGGTTAATCATGAATCGCAAAAAAAAAAAATTAAGAAACATTAATTTCTTTCTCAAAGTGATACAACAGAATTTTCAAGATGAATAAATTAAAAATGAGGAGTTGGACTGTTGCAGGTTTAAATCATCCCCTGAAGCAACAGCTGGCAAAGGAAGAGATAGGGATGTATAAGCTGTACAGTATGTCTCGTTGAAACTCATTTAGCCTATAAAGACTGATCACTTATGCAACAGATGGGCTATGACTTAATGTATGTACACCACAGCAGGTATCAATAAGGGGGCTGCTATTTTAAGCTTGATGTTCCGAAACTTAACAGTTATCCAAAAAGCCTCTCATCAATGTGACAGATGGTCAATTGCTCATATTAAGGTCAGTAATAAATTGTATACTTTATGTGCATTAGATTGTCTGAATAACGATGACCTGGAATTGGCCAGGTGGACCACCGAACCTACCATACTAGGAGATTTTAATTACATATAATTATGGCACTATGAACCATCATGCTATACTGCGTATGAATAAGACTAGATGTTCTATAAAGGGCTTAGATTACATGACCGAATGGATGTTTGACAGGCAGTCAAAAAAGCTAGCCCTGGATATAGGTGTTTTTAAGAACCACACAGACAATACTCTAGAATTGATATGATCGAAGCCTCAAAAAGAATACCAGAAAGGTCAAAATCAATCTACACCCTAATATTACATTTGACCACAACTCTACAATCATGTCTATTCAAATCCAGCACAAGAATAAAAGTGGGCGTAGAGGAACATTTCCAGAGTCCTTAGTTCTGAATGTGGAATACAAAAATAGAATTACTATATTAACAACCAAGTTTATTACAACTAAAATCAAAGAACATTACTAACATATTGGTCTTTCTCAAAAAGGCAATCCACTTGGAAAGAAGACCATGCCGACCTATTTCCGAAATCTATTCTGACACAAAAATCTATTTGGAGATGTTGGCTACCCAGCTCGCCTCATGCATTCAAGATATTATGAGTCCACAATAACATGGATTTACTACAGGTGGGGACACTACTTATTAAATGAATGCTCCAATAACGATTTTCTGTGTCACTAATATATTTAATCAGCAGGCCAATATGATCCTCTTAGATGCCGAGAAGGCCTTCGACGAGGTGCCACAGACTTATCTCTGGAAAACACAGAGATGTGGGTATTGAGCCCGAGCATCCCATGACTGAGAATAATTCAAGCATTCCATCCATCACCTTGATGTTGTTGCAGTTGACGCCCTAAGTGTGACAGGTATGACCAGACATGGGTCCTGTGCTCACTGTGCCCCTGGAACCAAGCTATACCTGGCTGATGAGTCCTTATCAGGGCAAACCCGATCCTGGGTTGCTTGTGACAGGGTTCAGGGAGGACTTTGCCAGACAGGGCTAACTGTTAGCAGGGGAGCAGGATTAAGACTTATTTGCACATGGCTAGGTTCAAACTAAGGTGTCATAAAAGGTGAAAAATGCTGACTAGGATGCAGCCCGAAGCAATTGCCAGTGGCTTCGAATAATTCAAGCATTCCAGTTGTAAGCTAAAGATGTGGCACTATATTCACCAGATGCACCACAAACCATGCATTATGTTGCTGCAGCGGCTGAACACTTCTGAGTAATGTAAGGATATAAAATAAATAAGACTCACATATTTCTTAGCTATACACTAACCAAAAAGGCAGTGCTGTGATATTGTTAAAGTGAACATCTTACCCAAGTTCCATGCTTTATTCCGTGCAAGCCCACAAAGTGTCCCCATTTTGGTTTTGAAAGCATTGGATGTGGCAATGGGAAGATTTCTTTGGAGCTATCAGAGTTCGATGTGCAATCAGATATATCAAGATGCCTTCCATTGAAGAAGGGTGATCATTACCAGATTTGAAGACCTATTTCTGGGCAGCTTTTGGGCAACAAACCCGTTGTCTTCTCATGAATAGCAGTGATAAGAATGAATTAGGTGCAGACAAGTGTTTATTGCTGTGCAGGCCTACAGACCCAAACTACTTTCAGTAGGTACGCTTTAAGGTTATAACATAGGTATAGAAAAATCTAGAGTGACTGATGTAAAGAATGTCAAATCCCCACTCCTCACTGATATACACCTCTGTTGGGCACCTCTTTGCTATCTTCAGGAATAAGTAGCCAGGATTTGATATTGTAATGGATTAAAATCCATCAATAAAGTATATGATAATCGAGGTTTCCAAACTTCTGTTGCTTTGCACCTGGAGTTTAAACTGTCACAAAAACGCTTTTTTAAGTATGTGCAAAGAAGAGATACTAGACCTGTAATTTTTACTGCGACAAGTCTCTAATAAAGTAGGATCTTGCTGCACTCATTTCACCAAAGAAAGGATGTCTACGAGAAACGTTTAGAAAATAACGAACAAGACCATGGAAGATGATGTCACTGATTTAGCACATAAATGTAGTACTACAACCAGCAAGGATTAGAACCAGCTGATGTGAAAACAGCTCCTAAAATAATCGATTTACCAGTCACTTGTCTCTATTTGAAGCTATAGTGGTTCACAACTATGTGTGCTCTATTATGTTCGAGAAAAAAAAATAGCTTAATGGGATAATAATAAAAGGATGTCTAAGATGCAGACTGCAAGCCGCTGATTCACAGGTTTGCAGCTGCCCAAAATTAAAATGGATATTGGTCGGACATTACCTATCTGAACATCTACAATGTGACCTAGACATAACCAAAATGGATATTAGGATGGGGATTTAATCTGATACTGACAGATGTAGATCTGCTATAATGTTAATCTCTCTTACTGTTGCATGTTTATGCATTGCCCATGAATGGATCAATGTGACATCATTACTGAACAACTGATGGACACTACTGTGTAAGGTTTAAGAAATTTAATCAGCCATCTTGAAATTAAAATGTAAAGTAAGTGATTCAACCAGACCTGGTCACAAATAATTTAGGATAGTTTACTGTTGTAAATTAAACTGAAAGCTAAAATTGTTGTGGGGACAAGGGGGAGGGGGTGTCTCTTTTCTGCTTTTTTCATTATTGTCATTAAATGGAATGTGACCACAATAAAACATGCAGCTGTTGTACAGGTCTATTACCTTTATACAGTGGTCTGGTGTACATTTTTGAGTAGTTGTTGGTATAGGTGGGTTATGTACTCTACTAACACCCAACAACACCTCCCAGCTTCTGGGTTGTTATCACAAGTGCACTGTATTTGTTATTCTTTTTTTCAATGACAATAAAGACAATTGATCCATAAATACAATTTTTGGGGTTGCTGTTTTGTGACCCGTTACTGCACAACATTCAATAAAATATAGAAATGACTCACAATTCACACAACTAATAACGAACACCCGCATTAAAGTAAAACAATTATCATACTATCCACCATGAAGTAGTGGAGCATTCACATCAGAGATAGTGGAGAATTCCAATGAAGACTAAACAATTTAAGCAATGCCAGGCCTCCCAATCTCACGTTAGAATAATTTAATACAGAGAACCATATGGGCTTCAAAACTGACCATAGGAGGAACTGTACACATGCAGTCATGATTTCTGAGGGGAAAAACCATCTTGAGTTAGGAATTTCCCAAAAAATTAACAAGAGGAAATATTTTGGGTATTGGTGTTTAAAATTCAATCCATATCAGACAAATTCTCTAATATGAGACTTGCACCCTATATTGGTCCTACAATTACCAAAATAAATTATCAGAACTTGTGTGGATGAGAGGAGTTAGTTCAGGTTAGAAAAGCCATTCATGCAGCATTAACAATGGCTGGCACAGATCACTGGCCACAAGCCACGAACTTAACTGTGAAGGAGAAAGGCAAACAAGCAAACGGAGGCTTGGAAATGCTTCACAACTGACAGCAATCAATAAACAGAGGAATAATTTCATAGGCAAAAGCTAAGTTAACTGCAAAGACAAAATAATTATCTGAAGATCACTGACATGGAAAACAAAATGATACTTTTCTGCAAAAGAAAATATTATTGTAAGTACAGTTTAAAAAAAAAAAAAAAATCATCTCAATATTCACAGGCAACCCAATCTAGCTGCAAGGAAAAACTCTGAGGAAGGAGTGAAAAACGTAATGATAAACATTTGGGATGGCTCACTCCTATAAACTGTCAGATTTTGTTATTTTATTTCTGAACTCCCAGTTCCACTGTTTCTATCACCTCCCACCAATGTCACAAGGCTACGGTTTTATCGTCAACGTTTTTCACTTTGGAAGCACTATGAACAATAGGAGGCCTCTTGTCTTGGAACTGAAAATAAAAATTATCTTCAAACACACCAAAGGGAAAGAAACTGTGTCACACTTAAAACATACATTTGCCATGTAAAAAGTAATGCAGTTATTCTAACGTAGCAGCTTTCTAGGGTACCTACTTCAAAGTTTCCTCAAGATTCATAGCAAGTGAACTGTCTCAGAGACAATCAGTGCAGAGGACTATGTTCAAAGGTGGTAGTATGCTGTGTTCTAGAGGTGCCAACCTTGGTTTAAATGGACTACAACTACACACAAAAGAATTGGAATACAAGTAATGTAAATAGAAATTAATTTGATAGTCAACTGCTAGTCTGAAAATGTGGCACGGCTTGGTCTCACAAGCACCTCTGGTCAACAACCCGGCCCTAAGCAAATCTATTTGTCAAATTCTTCTAGCCTCTTCCCAGTCCATGTTTCTTTCAAAAGGCCCAACCTTGGTGCACCCGTCCAAGGTGCCTCTTCCATTACAATATCTCATTTTCCATCACCATCAATTAAGCAGAACTCAAGGTACACATTTAATTAAAAAGTAGTAGGCAGAGTCACACAACGCCATCCATACCATTCAGAAATTGGTTACCACTATCTCACAACCCAGTGACTAAAATACTAATAGTTTATTTGGGGAAAGAAATCCCTGAAGCTACGAAAACAACAAGTAGGCAAGTTTTCACCATCTCGCACACAACCAGTAATAACGTGAGATGAACGTTCAGCTAGAAGATTCTGGCTGCCTTCTCAAACAAGAAAAAAGGTGCAATCGCTATGTAGGGAGCAGTAGGTGGGGGGTTGGGGGGGGAGATAAAATATTTCCTCAATCACATCGGACGGGCATGGATTAACTTTCACCTGCGCTGGCCAATTAAGGAGGCTCTAAAGAAGAGAAGGGTAACAGGAAGCCAACAAATGGTAAGCAATGGGTGGGATCCAGGCCCTTTTTAGGTCGAGCGTGCAAGCGCTTTGACCCGTTGTAAGTATTGTGGGCTTTTAATCACGCCCATGTCACACCATCACTTTCACTCGTTCCTGGGCTTGCTTTTAAAAAATCACTTGATGACTCTGGTAAATGCTTTACGTTTGTCCCGCCGTGAAGCTTTTTTTGTCACGCCTTGCAGACTGCCCCTGTTACATAGATTACTGCACTACTGCCGATAGACTTCAGCGTGGGTGAACTATTTATTTTGTCTCTCCTGTTCGTGCTGCATGGCGGCCATGGTGCTCACAGTGCAAACAGGCACAACAGTGTGAACTCGATACTGGAGCACTGGTCACGTTGTTCACAATTACCTAATAAGTAATTTCTTGTGGGTCTCCCCTTAAAACACTTGAAATTGGTGTAAACTTTCCGTAAAACAGAAATCCTTGAAACGAAAGCGTCTCTCACGGCACAGCGGGAGAGCCGACAGTACAATATTAAGTGCATTCAGGAAAATTCAACCCATAATGCTTTGCAGGGCATTACTTTTACAAAACATATTCGCTAATAACTCAGCCTGTGGTGGTCCTAGGACAATGGGACCACCTTCAAAAAGCTTAGTCTACATCATCTCTGGGTCCCCACAGCAGGTTAGTGGAGACCCCAAAATAATAACCCCTCCCACCATTCAGTGTCTTTTAAGCTTTCTCAAGGCTACAATCTTTGTTTTACAGCTGGGAGAAGTTCTGTTTTAAAAGCCGTGTTTGTAATATCATTGCAGTAGGCCTGCTAACCCTAAAAATGCCCTCTAGGGGCTAAGTATATGGTTACACTGCATTACTTTCTCCTGATTTTTTTCATGGGGTTATCCCCTCTAGGGACCAACAGTACGGTTATATGACCATGTTTCTTACAAATTATATTTTTAAGGTGCCCTCTAGGGGCTATTTTGAGCATTACAGACTAATGCCAACTGTTTATTTCTGATAAAGGATTATGGCCCTCATTACAACATTGGTGGTAAAAGGTGCTTAGCGCCGTGCCGAAGACCGCCAATACACCGCGGCGGCGGCAGGAGACCGCCACAGCTATTATGACACACATCACGGAATCCGGCGAAATTCAGACACCCACACAAGTCCGCCACACCAAAGGTCAGCGATAAATATGCGGAAACAAATCCTCCACCTCCACGCCAGCAGAAACACGCCCATGCTATTATGACCCACGAATGAACGCGGCGTCTTTCAACCGCGGTATTCCATTGGCGCTACACACCGCCGCGCTCAAAATACACACACATCTCCAAAACACCGCCACATTGGACAACTACAAATACACACACCTAATACACATACAAACACCGCTCCCACACATCCAATACAATATAAAACACACACTCACATCACCCACAAACCCCTACGACTACAAATTATAGACGAAGACCAGAGAGAGACAGCACAGAATAGATAACACCACCACCACACAGAGGCACACTACACCATCACCCACACAACATCCACGCACAAAACGCCACATACCACTACACCCACCACACTCATCAACACATACACCACCCCACACATCACACACACCACCCCATGTCACGCCAAAGACACCCCTGCTTCTCCGAGGAGGAGCTCAGGGTCATGGTGGAAGAAATCATCAGGTTAGAGCCACAGCTATTTGGCGCACAGGTACAGTACACATCCATAGCCAGGAAGATGGAGCTATGGCAAAGAATAGTCGACAGGGTCAACGCTGTGGGACAGCACCCAAGAAATAGGGAGGACATCAGGAAGAGGTGGAACGACCTACGGGGGAAGGTGCGTTCCACGGTATCCAGGCACCACATCGTGGTACAGCGGACTGGCGGCGGACCCCCACTTCCTCCCCCACAACTAACAACATGGGAGGAGCAAGTCTTGTCCATCTTGCATCCTGAGGGCCTCGGAGGAGTCGTCGGAGGAACGGACACTGGTAAGTCAAATCTTCACTATCATATCCCCCACCCTACCTGCATGCTATCACACACCCCAACCCTCACACCCTCCCTTATCACCCTAAATCCTCACTAATCTACCCATAACACCAACCACCCATCCCAACCCCAAGACCTGCATGACACAACTAAGCATGGACACCCATCACTAAAGCATGCCCACTGCACAGACCCACAACACCCCCCAACCATCACCACACAAGCCCCCACACAGGAATGCCTGCACTGGGGTTCACGCATACCCAACCATTGCACACCATGAAACACACACATGCAATAATCATGTTCTCATACCCCTGCAGGAACCCGAAGGACCATCACCACACCAGAGGGTCCAGACAACACCACTCCACCCCCAGAAGAGGCCCACAGTGACGACAGCAGCTCTGCCCTACTGGATCTTGATGACCAGCCCGGACCATCGTGGGCCTCAGGACAGTCGATTCCCCTTGCCCAGCCACAGCCCAACACCGAACTGCCACCCTCTGGGAACACCAGCAAAGAACCCACCCAGCGGACCCATACCTCCCTACCCAGGACAGGTCAATCAGCGGTGTGTCCACCACTACAGGGCACCCAGTCTAACCCAACACCAACAGGGACCTGGGGGCAGTGGTAGTGGGCACACGGTCCTGGGGACGGAGGCACAGGAACACAGGGGAACTGGGATGGCTGATGTGCGACAGAGGGAGGACAGGCCAAGGGAACCCACTCTCCACGAGGCACTATCCTCCATCATGGGAGCATACCACCACTCCCAGTAGACGATGGCAACGGTCCTGGACAAGTTGCAGGAGACCCTGCGCCTGCAGTAGGAGCAGTATTTGGGGTTCAGGGAGGAGCTCAGGACCATCGGCTCCGCCCTGGGCACCATCGTAGGGGTGCTGACGGACATTCAAAAGACTTTGAGGGACACCGTGGCACTCCAAGGGGCCCCTGACATTAGCCAGGACGACGAACTGCCCACCACCTCCACCGGCGCTAGTGGACAGGAGGCCCGGCCACAGGACCACCACACCAGAACCCCACCCCCTGCAGACGGACAACCACCACGCAAGCGGGCCCTGAGATCCAGGAACAGGACACAGCAAGATGGCAAGACCCCCGCCAGGAAATAAGACTACCTTGATTGTCCCCTCACTGTCCCACTTTGTTACCCTGTCCAGATTGGAACTGCCCCAGCTCCACTTCCAATGGCCAGATGTGCAATGTACCTGTGAGACTAATAGACTGGACTCTGCCATGGACATTATTCCACCATGACCTCTCCCCATTTCACAACTCCCCTACATTTTTATGCACTTCAATAAACACCCTTGAAACCTCAATAATATTGGAGTCAGTCAATGATTGTGAACTTTGTATTGTCAATTACAGTGTTTCAAAAGGTTAGCCATTGGAAGGTCAACATACCTATGTCACACATCACAAGCCTTTCAAGGGTGCAAGCTGTTGACACGTAGGTCAACACATTAGTGAAACTGAAATGGAAGGGGACAACTCAGTTAACAAATAGGGAGTGAAATGTAGGTACAGGATCGAGGTAGACGTGCAAGATGTAATCTAATGTGAAACATGAAATTGTACTCACCTGTGTCTCATTGAAAATATTGCTGTATGACTGACTCCCTGTTGTCGTTTTCATCTTCATCAGCTTCATCCTCATCACTGTCCACAGGCTCCCCAGGCTCCCCCACTGCAACAACACCGACATCTGGATCATCCTCCTGCAGAAAAGGCACCTGGCGGCGCAATGCCAAGTTATGGAGCAGGCGATGATGATGTCGCACACCTTCTTCGGTGAGTACAATAGGGACCCACCTGTCATATGGAGGCACCTGAACCTGGCCTTCAGGAGGCCGAAGGTCCGCTCGATTACCCTCCTAGTCTGCCCATGGGCCTCATTGTAGCGTTCCTCTGCCCTGGTCCTGGGATTCCTCACTGGGGTCAGTAGCCAGGACAGGTTGGGGTAACCAGAGTCCCCCAATAGCCATACACAGTGCCTCTGGAGTTCACCCATCATATCAGGGATGCTGCTTTTCCGCAGGATGTAGGCGTCATGCACTGAGCCAGGGAACATTGCATTTACCTGCGAGATGTACTGGTCTGCCAAACAGACCATCTGGACATTCATCGAATGATAACTCTTCCGGTTCCTGTACACCTGTTCATTCCTGCGGGGGGGGCCAGAGCTACATGGGTCCCATCAATGGCACCTATGACGTTGGGGATATGTCCAAGGGCATAGAAGTCACCTTTCACTGTAGGCAAATCCGCCACCTCAGGGAAAATGATGTATCTCCTTACGTGTTTCAGCAGGGCATACAACACTCTGGACAACACGTTGGAAAACATAGGCTGGGACATCCCTGATGCCATGGCCACTGTTGTCTGAAAAGACCCACTTGCTAAAAAATGGAGCACTGACAGCACCTGCACGTCAGGGGGGATTCCAGTCGGATGGCGGATTGGTGACATCAGGTCAGACTCCAACTGGGTACATAGTTCCCGGATTGTGGCACGGTCAAACCGCTAGGTCACGATGACATGTCGCTCTTCCATTGTCAACAGGTCCACCAGCGGTCGGTACACCGGCGGATTCCGCCATCTTCCAATATGTCCCAACTGACGGTGCCTGAGAAGGACAACAGCGAAGAAACTGTCAGCATTCCTCCAGGTATGTACCCACAGTCATACACAAGACTACACCAGACAATTAACCCATCCGGGAAAGGTTTTGAGTGTAGGCCTCGGTATGTGTGACGCAGTAGTAAATTAAGCCATGTGGGACCCTGAAATGGCAGCTGCCTGACCTCTAAAATGGGACAATGGAATTGTGGGGTAACTGCGCTGGTGTTGCACAACGTCGCGGTAGGCGGTCGTAGAGCGCGGTGCAATGCTGCATTGGTTAACATGGGACCCTATGGGTCCCAGGAGCCAATGAATAGGTGCGCTGGCGGTGATGATGCGCACCGCCGCGGACGTCACCACCATTTTCTATCTGTTCAATCACTAGATACCTGACCTTCGACAGGAGAGGACCTACACTGCTAGTGCTGCTGTGACCTCGGTCTGGAAGCGACGATGGCTGCTGCGTCTGGGGAAAGGGCCACTGCCTTCACTGCACAGGAGTTGGAGAAACTTGTGGATGGGGTCCTCCCCCAGTACACGCTACTCTACGGTCCTCCAGACCAACAGGTTAGTACACAGGGAGCACGTTGTATGGGCTAGGCCTGGGTGGAGAGGGCTGGGTGGATGAGGGAAGGGGGCAGAGTACATAGAACAGTCATGCATGGGTATGAATGGGCCACAGGGATAGAGTTGGGAGGGGGCCAATTACAACGACGGTGCAGTAGGTAATGACTGTTCCTCTTTCCTTGTGCAAGTCATGTAGGTCAGCGCCCACCAGAAGAGGGACATTTGGCATGCCATCGCCAAGGAGGTCCGGATCCTGGGGGCCCACCAGAGACAGGGCACCCACTGCCGTAAGAGATGGGAGGACATTCGCCGCTGCAGCAAGAAGACGGCGGAGGCTCAGCTGGGGATGGCCTCCCAACGTGGGAGGGGTGCCCGTCGCACCATGACCCCCCCTGATTGTTCCGGATCCTGGCAGTGGCCTACCCGGAGTTGGATGGGCGCTTAAGGACATCACAGCAGACACAAGGGGGTGAGTTCAACCTGATGCAATGGACTTGGCGTGCTGTGGAGCTGTCTGGGTGGGGGTGGTGGGCTGTGGGTGTCCCTAGGCCAGGGCGAGTTAGGTAGGCAAGGCCCCTCCGTTATGTAGGCCATGTGGCACTCTACCCCAGCAAAAAAAAAAAAAAAGGCAAATTGATGTATAGTTGCCCCTTTGCCATCCATGTGGGCAGATGTCTACCATTGCCATGTAGGACATTTCCCAGGAATTGCATGTGCAGAGGGCAGGAGCACGGCGTAATGCAGGGGGCTGCTGCGTTTGTCTTGTCCGCCAACGGTAGCGGTATGCCATGCACTAAAACTCTGTCTTCTGTCTCCGCCCTTTTTCTGCTCTCCCTGTCCTTCTGTACATCAGCATCATCAGGCGGAGGTACAGTGGCACCGGAGCACGAGGGAGCTGCATCCCACATGGCCATGGAGGGCCACACCACAGACTCTGATTTCACCAGTGGGACGGAGGGCGAGGGGAGCTTCACGTCGGCCACAGGATCACCAAACAGCGATACGGACTCGTCCCCCGATGGGAGCTCCCCTGTGGCGGCGGCACCATCTGTGCACCCCACTTCTACAGGTACAGCCGCCACCTCCCCACCAGCAGCCCCTCAGCGTTCGCCCCGTGCCCGCTCACTCAGGAGGGTGGGCATCACCTTCGCCCCAGGCACCTCAGGCCCTGCCCCGGTCACCCCTGCTGCCCTCAGTGAGGAGGCCATTGACCTCCTCAGGTCACTCACTGTTGGGCAGTCTACCATTGTGAATGCCATCCAGGGTGTAGAACGAGAGTTGAAACACGGTAATGCATTCCTGGAAGGCATTAATTCTGGTCAGGCTGTCCTTCAGCGAACCCTGCAATCTCTGGCCTCAGCACTGATGGCAGCAATTGACCCTGTGTCCAGCCTCCCCCCTCCAACTTCCTCCACCCAGACCCAATCCCCTGTACCCCAGCCCATCCCAAGCACACCTACAGACCAGCATGCACACAGGTCAACACCCAAAAGTAGCTCAAGCAAACATAGGCCCCACACTCACCACAAGCACTCACACAAGCATCACACCCATGCAGACACAGCAACATCCACTGTCCCCACTGTGTCCCCCCTCCTCCTCTTCTCCCTCCTCCCTCCTCCCTCCCAGTCTCATCTACACACACACCTGCATGCACCACATCTACAGGCACTAGGACTCGCACCAGGACACCCAGCACCACAAGCCGCTCACCTGCACTCACCACCTCCACTGCCATATACACGTCCCCTGTGTCCTCTCCCAGTGTGTCTGTGACGCCCCCTCCCAAAGTTCACAAACGCCGGCAATCACTCACCCAACATCCATCCAACTCACGACAGCCTCCAGTACCTGCACCCAAAACACCTAAAGTGACTCCTCCTACAACCACCTCCTCTTCCTCCACTCCCAGAGCCCCTCCAACTACCCATCCCAGTGTACGTCAGAAACTGTCCCTATGTCAGATTGACCTTTTTGCCCCCACCCCCCCTCCAATTCATCAGTCCCATCGTAGCGCCTCAGCCAAAATGCCTCCAGTACCAGTGGTGCGTGTTCCAGGTTTTTGGAGTGCCCCGTCCACCAGGTCAGGCAGTAGGACCCGGAGCCAAGGCACTGTCAGCCCACCCCCTGTGAAGGCTCCGAAATTGGAGATTGGACGACGGGACCGTGTCAAGACTCCTGGTGGTACAAACAGTGAAATGGGATCCAAGGCGATTGGTGAGTCAGCTGTAACTCAAAAGAAGGTGGGGATGGTCCCGAGGAAATCTCCCCAACCTGTTTTGAGTGTCACAGCGGAGAAGTGCGCATTCATTTCCGGCGGTCCAGACACAACCGCCAGCACCGTCGTTACTGGTCAGGAGACCACCGCCAGAGTCATAGCCCCGGAGGGCTCAAGTATCGTTACTGGTCAGGAGACCACCGCCAGAGTCATAGCCCCGGAGGGCTCAAGTATCGTTACTGGTCAGGAGACCACCGCCAGAGTCATAGCCCAGGAGGGCTCAAGTATCGTTACTGGTCAGGAGACCACCGCCAGAGTCATAGCCCCAGAGGGCTCAAGTATCGTTACTTGTCAGGAGACCACCGCCAGAGTCATAGCCCCGGAGGGCTCAAGTATCGTTACTGGTCAGGAGACCACCGCAACCGCCGAAGACACAGCCGAGGAGGGTCCAGAATCTCACAGCCCCGCTGGGCAATGATGGAACGTCATGCCACACACCAATGTCAGTATCTGAACCGCCATCTTAGGCTACCGCTGAACAGTCCATAGGCAGCCATGGCAAAGCACCGCTGAACAAGGCCAAGACCGCCATGGTCAAGACCGCTGAACAGGGCAAAGACCGCCATGGCAAAGCACCGCTGAACAGTCCATAGGCAGCCATGGAAAAGCACCGCTGAACAAGGCCAAGACCGCCATGGTCAAGACCGCTGAACAGGGCAAAGACCGCCATGGTAAAGCACCACTGAACAGTCCATAGGCAGCCATGGCAAAGCACCGCTGAACAAGGCCAAGACCGCCATGGTGAAGACCGCTGAACAGGGCAAAGCCCGCCATGGCAAAGCACCGCTGAACAGTCCATAGGCAGCCATGGCAAAGCACAGCTGAACAGTCCATAGGCAGCCATGGCAAAGCACCGCTGAACAGTCCATAGGCAGCCATGGCAAAGCACCGCTGAACAAGGCCAAGACCGCCATGGTGAAGACCGCTGAACAGGGCAAAGACCGCCATGGCAAAGCACTGCTGAACAGTCCATAGGCAGCCATGGCAAAGCACCGCTGAACAGTCCATAGGCAGCCATGGCAAAGCACCGCTGAACAAGGCCAAGACCGCCATGGTGAAGACCGCTGAACAAGGCCAAGACCGCCATGGCAAAGCACTGCTGAACAGTCCATAGGCAGCCATGGCAAAGCACCGCTGAACAAGGCCAAGACCGCCATGGTGAAGACCGCTGAACAAGGCCAAGACCGCCATGGCGAAGACCGCTGAACAGGGCAAAGACCGCCATGGTCAATACCGCTGAACAGGGCAAAGACCGCCATGGTAAAGCACCGCTGAACAGTCCATAGGCAGCCATGGCAAAGCACAGCTGAACAAGGCCAAGACCGCCATTGTCAAGACCGCTGAACAGGGCAAAGGCCGCCATGGCAAAGCACCGCTGAACAGTCCATAGGCAGCCATGGAAAAGCACAGCTGAACAAGGCCAAGACCGCCATGGTCAAGACCGCTGAACAGGGCAACGACTGTGTGGGTATGAAGTCCGGCACATCAGGCATCGTTCTCCCATGTGCAGCTGGGACAGTGACAGGACAGGTACTTCCACGGGGAGACTCATCCAGTCTGGGCACCAGTCCCCCTCCAGAACCAGTGGAGACCTGCATCTACCTGAGAGACTGTGGCTTTGCACTCCCCAGGATGGCACAGTTGGCAACCCACCCACTGTAGAGACTTGAGAGACTGTGGCTTTGCACTCCCCAGGATGGCACAGTGGGCAAGCCACCCACTGTAGAGACTTGAGAAACTGTGGCTTTGCATTCCCCAGGATACATCAATGGGCATGGAGCCCCGTCGTGGATCTGGCTTCGCATTCATGTGGCTGAGGTGCCCCCCTCCTTCCCTTCCCCCTGAAGTGCCTGTAGTGTTTCTATCTGATGCCCCGGCAGTGTTCTCTCGGATTTTGGTCAGGTATCTATTGTGGGCGTCGCCCATGCATTTTTGGACTGTTGGTGCACGGACATTGTTGTGTACATATCTGCACTACTTCTTGTTTTGTATATTTATTTTAGACAGATTTCGTGATATATATCCGTATATTTTTGAATGAGTTGTATATTGGCTAAATACAAAGTTTGGGGGCTATTCGCTTTGTCATTGCATTCTTCCGGGGGGGTTGGGTTGTTACTGTGATTTTTGTGACTGCATTGGTGTGTATGTTGTAATATGCGAGGGTGGGGGTGTTTGGTGGGTGTCCCCGTAACTTTTGCCTCCCCCCTCCCCCTTGTCGTAGGTGCAGTACTCACTGGTATGTTCTGCGCCTACGTCACTGTTGGTCATAGATGAGCAGGAATGCAAGGGCAGGTAAGATTTGTAGTTCCGGGTCCATGGAGTGCTCGTTCCTCGTGGGATGTGTTGAGGTGAGCGTTTTCCCATAGCAAAAGCTGTTTCCGCCGTGTTTTTATCCACGGTGAATCCGCCCCGAAAAAGGTGGCGGATTGGTGTGTAGTGATAGTGTGGTCGGTACATTGTCTTCCGCCTGTCTGTTGGCGGTGACCGCTGCGCGGTTTGTATGTACCGCCCTGGCGGGCGATGTGTTAAAGTGGCTGTCTTTGTTGGCGGTTTCCGCCAGGGTCGTTATTCCATTTTTTTGTCCGCCGGCCTGTTTGCGGTATTACCGCACCTTTAACACGGTCCGCCATGGTTGTAATGACCACCTATGTGATAATTGTAGATGTATTAATAATCTCTCCTTGTTACAATTATGACCATATTTCAGGCCAAACGAATATCCTTATTACACTATGAAAGCTTGCACACTCTTTAAATGTTTGGGTGACCCTTCTAGTTTATGTCTCGTCTGTGGCTGTTATTTGTCTTTTTGGGGGCACTGTTTTAGCCAGCCAGCAACTCTAATGGTGGGTGGTGAAAGTGGTATTCTATAGGAATTAGCATGGCAGATTTAAATTAGGATGTTAAATTGCAACATAGAGGAAGAAGGTAAATGGAAGTGCTTTAGTTATATTCAGGGCCACTGGAATTATATGACAGGAAAAGACGACATTATGAGACAGGGTTGATCAATTTATGCAGCAAGAAAAGTCCAGTTTTGAATTTACAATGCCAATATCTCAAACTCAAGCAAATGCGAGACCGATTGCATTGCAAATGCTTGTTGCTTTGAGTATTGTCTCCCAAGTGATACGCACAAGCTAGAGCATTCTCTTGCAGACTCAACCCTAAAAATGACAAAGTTATGGTGTAATACTATCAAAATGTGCTGCATTATGCCACATTTATTTGGGCATAATTTATGCAATCCTGCTGCATAATTTGACCCTCCTCTGCCGCATAATTTCAGTGGCCATGCTCCAGACCCAAAAACAACTCAAAAATGTCTCAGACAGTGATATTCATATATTATTATCCAAGTAGGGATTCACTGCAGAAAAGTTTACATCTGCAAAACACAATAGAAGGACATTAGACTTTTTAAGTTTCAAATTGTACTTGAACAACAAACCAAAGTACTTTTTGGCATGCAAGTTAACACTTGTTTGCTCTAAACTGTATCCAAGCATGTATTACAGGAGCGCTCTATCAGTTAAGCAACACCACTGGCTGGATGTTAACAAGACAGTTTATACCTGTAAGCCATCAAAAACTATCCATATATAAATATAACAAAAGGGTCGCGTGTTGGTCACTGATGGGGGAAAGAAAAAAAAAATCCAATGATATTAACAAGCCTACATCTTTATTTACAAAACAACAGATGCCATCAAATACTTATTAACTTTCCGTTACTGGTGAGAAGTAGTAGTAACAGGTGGAAATATAAAGCTGTGTGGCATTACATTTGAGGTGAACTATCAAAAGGAAAATCAATTAAGAATGAAGGGACCTGGAGGGGAGCAACAGGTGAAGCAAGTCTCAGTCTGGGTAACTTTGTGATAATGGAATGGTCCACTAAGGCAAGGTAGGGGATAAATTCAAGTGATAGAGGGGCGGGGACAATGTATTTAGGGACAGTGATGTCACAGGTTCAGCCTCTTAATAACTATCACCAAGTGCCTGACGGGGATAATTTTCCTTGAGAGTGAGCTGGGCCTTTCTTTACTAAGTTTTTTTTAATTTACATATTGTAGGAAGGTGCCTCTTTTGACATGGTCCCCTTCCACTTCTTGCCTGGTTTTTCGTGTAATTTAAACAAAGTGCACGGGGTAGAACCCAGTGCCAGATCTCTTCCCCCCAAAACTGCACAGTCATATTTCCAAATTGGCAAAACCTATAGCACCCACTGTAAGTCCCTAGTAAATGGTACCACTGGTACCTAGGGTCTGGGGGTACTAACAGGGGTCGCTAAGTGCTGCAGCATGATTTGTGCGACCCTAAGAAACCCCCTCACCAAGCACATGACAGGCTGCCATTGCAGACTGCATGTCTTGGTACAGACAAATGTGAAAACACAACATGGCACACAGCCTGTGTGCCATGTCCTCTAAACACTGCATGCAATATATTTAAGTGAGCCTGCTAACAGGCCTTACTGCCCTAAGGCAGGGTGCATTACATGTGAGGCCATATCTGCACAAGCAGATATGACCCTTCTATTTCTTTGTCAATTCTCAGACATAGTAAGTGACCAGGGAAGTTATTTTAAATGCATGGGCTGGACACTGGTCATTATGAGTTTCCCAGCTATATTTGGCTTCCCTGAATATAGGGAGGTTTGGTATCGAACGTATCAGATTAATAAACTCTCACTGATGCCAGGAGGGATTTATTAATAAATGCATCCAGAGAGCACCTTAGAGGTGTCCCCCAAAAACCTACCAGCTACTAGTGTGCTGACTGACTGGTCCTGACCAGGTCAGCCACCTTAGACAGGTTTCTGCCCCCGCACCCAATGTGAGAGCCAGCGCTCTCCAAGGTCAAAGACAAAAGTCTGCATTGGGCAGGGGTGTCTGCATGGACATTCCATGGCAGAGTTTTTCAAAGGCCTAGCTGCCTTTGTAATGCATCCCAGGTCTCTCCAGATGGAGGAGATAACCGACCAAAGGTCCTGACCCCACTCTTGGTGGCAGCACAGGAGGGATACCTAGTCAGATTAGGCAGTGTGCCCACTTCATGCCAGTCCTACCTCTATGGTGGACGAGCGGAAGTGGACACTATTTTTTAAAATCCTTCATCTTGTTTGGAAGAAATTAGGCCAATAGAGTTAGGGTTATGCCCACTTCCCAGCGGAAGTAATTTGTAAGATATTTGTAAAGCGCATTCCGGCCATAGCATCGAAGCTCTGAAGAGAACCGGCGAGTCGTAATGATACAAAACAGAAAGGGATCCGTCGCCATTCCATGGTCACCGCCTCCCTAATGAGAGAACAGCCAAGTTTTCAATTTATTTCTGGAACAAAAGTATGACTCTACCTGCCTAATAGCCTGAGGGAGGGCGTTCCAGAGTCTGGCTGCCCCCACCAAAAAGGCTTTATCCCCCCCTATGACAGCGAGGCACCGAGATCAGCTGCTGAGAAGATCTAAGCAGTCGAGCCGGCTGGGGGGTGCAAAGCAGATTTAAGATAATCGCAGCCATCTTGATGGTGGGCCTTATAGGTTAAAGCTCCTGCTGGATGATGCGGAGCGTGGTAGGTCTAAGACCAAACGGGCTGCCACATTCTGAATAAGCTGTAGCCTATGGAATGCGGACTTGCTAATGTTTAACATTAAGGCATTGCAGTAATCCAATTTAGATATAAGAAGGGTGTAGTCACCCTAAAGTTAGTCAGCTCATTCGCTACCGCCTGGCACTCCCTTTAACGCCCCTAAACTGAGTATTGAATTGGCACCCTAGAACTCAGATCCTGGCGACCTAAGAAGAAAAGGGCACACAGGAGGCGAAACTGCAGAAGAGGAAAAGAGGCAGCAGCTGTCTTGGTATTAGCCCCATTGGCTTGCCTGCTGACCTCAATGGACTCTGCCAAAAAAAGACGACTCATCCTGTAACTGAGCCTCCAAGAAACCCAGGAGGACTGCCTGCCTTCCACAAAGACTCAGACTCCCATGAGCAACAAATCTGCTCCATATTTTAACCAATTTCACTGATTCGACAAATTTGACTCACTTCTCTAACAATTCACTAACGTGCATTAGGCCCAACCAGCATCAAAATCACACTATTGTTTCAACAATTGACTTCCTCCTCTGTCAACTGATAGTACTACTACTAATACAGCACACATGTAGCGTCTCTGTTTTGATACCCTCTAACTTTTTTTCACTATCATCCTATAACATTCCTGCCATAAAGTGACCAGCACAGACTATTCCTACTCATAATTACAGTTGTCTACTCAATAATCTTGCTATAGCCTGTGTTTTTCCTACTGAAATAATACCACTCCAAAAGGTATTCTCCCTTGCAGGTATTCACGTTTCCAAATTATACACATGTAAAAATAATAATAATGCCTAAAATGTATTCCATTTTTTTCCTCTATATTTTTGTGTCTTTAGATATATCGCATGATTTGCCTTTCAATTATATTAACATAATCTTGTAAACTCTTAAATATTTAGTTACAGCCTTGATGTATGCCACAGATTAAGCATGTATAGGAGGTTGTTGACATGAATGCAATTTGGTTTGAATTAAGCAATCAATAAAGAGGACTATTCTAAGATAAATATTCCAATCACATAAACTCTTTCATTCCTTAAAACAACTGTATGTTGCCACTACGTAGTTATAGTTAGGACCTAGTTTCTATGGAAAAGGCATTCTTTTTTTAATGTGTCTACATCTTTGACACCCATTGACGAATCTTCACAAACATTTTAATAAAAATGCAACGCTCACATCAGGTGCTTTCTGGAAAGTTTTGGGGTGATCTGTCAAGCGGGGGATGAGAAAAAAAAAAAGGGGGGGGGTTCAAAATTAGTTTTTTTCCCCCCACGTATTTTTCCATAGGGATTTTGAACAGCAATGGAGCCCAAACCACTGTACGAATTACACCAAATTTGGCAGAAAGGTAGCTCTTGGTCCAGAAAGCAACCATGTTTCTTATTTGGTGTAAATCCGTTCAGTAGTTTTAAAGAAATTCAAGAAAATCCAAATATGTGTGTGTGTATGTATATATATATATATATATATATTATATATATATAAAAAAGCTCTGCAAACCCTCCAGATATCGTGCCGAGATCTGACTGGCTGCCAACACATCCTTCTTGAAGTGTTGGCAGCCAGTCAGATCTCAGCATGATATTGAGAGGGTTTGCAGAGCCCAGAAAAAAAGCAAACAAATAAGAAAAGTGGCCAGGGTAGAGTCACCTTGACCCCTTAGCTCTCGTGCCCGAGATCCGTGGATCTGCCGAAATTGTAAACAGCCCCCAGGTAAGCCAGGTACAAAACATTTTGCATGGAGGGGGGATAAGGGAGATAAGTTGCAGACCCGAGCCCTGGGGACCCCGCACACCTCCCTGAGGAATGTTCGTTGGCGGGGAGGGGGCAGTTTTTTCACTCCTTTTTTCTGGGACTCGGCTGCAGCATTGGCAGCCAATCAGATCTCGGCACGAGATCAGGAGGGTTCATGGGCAGAGCCTTTATATATACACACACACAAATTTTGGATTTTCTTTACTTTCTCAAAAACTACTGAACAGATTTACACCAAATAACAAAAAGGGACCAAGAGCTACCTTTCTGCCATATTTACTGTAATTCGATCCAGTGGTTTGGATTGTAGACAAGTTCAAAACCCCTAGGGAAATTAACATTAGAAACACACCTTTTTTTCATCACCCCCCTTTCTTTCAGGGCCCCCGCTTGATGGATCACCCTGAAACTTTCCTTTTTTTTTTTCTTTTTTTAAAGAACATTTTGTGAAGTTCGGCAAGCGGAGCCAACGATATAGGCAAGTCAATGCACATTTTTTCTAAAGAAACTAGGTCCTAACTATAACTACCTAGAGACGATCACCACTAGGATACGGATATATAAATATTTAATTTTTTATTTAAAGAACAAAAAAGTAATGGGGACATTATAGTTAAGCTCACATATTAAACATAACAAACCACAAAAATTCACCTATTATAGTTTTCTCAAGTAACTCTAACTCGTGCCCTAGGGTAACTATAACTCGCGCCCTGCCCATGCACTCACTGATCATTAATTATTCTGCAGATGTTACAGTGACATTGCCAATAATGTTATCAAAGATGCCATGAGTGCTGTAATTTGTGGGGTAATTAGCAGTGCATGGCGAGAGCTATAGTTACCTTAGGGCACGCGCTATAGTTATTTGAGATAACTAACTATATCTGAGGAATTTCTTTGGTTTGTTATGCTTAAAATGTGAGCTTAACTATAACCTCCCTGCAACTTTGTTTTTTTTTTTCAATTAATTTCTATGTTTTTTTAAGCATATAGTAATTTTCATTACTATACGTTAATTCAACGACTGCTGCACATGGCCTTTGGTTGTGCGTGGCTGGCATCGGCTGCAGGGCCAGGCCTGCGGCCAACCTCTATAACAACCCACCCCTGCATACCCCCCCCTCCCCAAACCGATCTCACTCCTGTGACCCCATCCCCTGGAGCTCACTCTAAGCATTACATTTTTTTTGGGTGGGAGGGGGCCTCCCTCTCTAAGCCGCGGGCACCTCATCCCCGAGGCCCAGCCTAATTCTTTATATTATTGGACAGGGGGCCACGTGAGCCCTCTCCCCAGTGCCAATCTCAGCCCTGGGGACCCCGTCCCCCAGGGCCTGCCATGCAACCTGTGTGTTCCCCAGGGCACCCAGACTCAATGCTGGGGACTGTGGGGTGAGCCTGAAGGCCCCCACGGTCCCAGATGGCTCCCCGCCTCCTGAAGGAGCCAGCATTGCTGTCACAGAGAGGGAGCTCCCTCTCTGTGAGAGCAATTGTTTCCCTCATCTTTGCAGGCAGGGAGACAGAGGAAACCCCTGCTTCGATTACGGGAGAGCTGCCACCAAGTCACAGCAAACAGCTATGTCCAGTGGGTGGGCACCCCAGGACACAGCAGGAACCGGCCCCCGGGGGTGGTAGTCCTCAGGGCCATCAGTGCCTCCATGAGGGGTGCCACGCCCTCCATCGTGCACTGCCCTAAGGAGGTGGTGGTCCCCGAGTCTGCGGTGGGCCACGTGCCCCCCTGCACACAACGTGATAAATGCCCCAGGGAGGTGGAAGGGCTGCACACCCCCACCAAACACTATTGAAGAAATGCACCAGGGAGGTGGGGGTCTTCGGGGCTGCACGTAAGCCAAACACCACCCCCCTGCATTTGTTTCGATTAATTCCCCAGAGAGTTGGCGGTCCCCGGGGCTTGGACAGCCCTATCGCACTCAAATAAACAATGGCCCCAGGACTTGGCCCACCGGAGGCTTTAATATCTCTTGAAGATTCGGCAAGCGGCGCCAAAGATATAGGCAAGTCAATAAACGCTTTTTGTATAGAAACTAGGTCCTAACTATAACTACCTAGTGACAACCACCACTAGGTAATGTAAAAAATACACACACATATATATATATATATATATATATATATATATATATATATATATATATATATATATATATAGAGCCAACTCCTCCATATTAAAAAAAAAAAAAAAGAAGTGCTCGGACACTTAGCGTAGTTGCCTATGTTTAATAAAACGATGCCTCCTCACACCGCGTTTCAGCTGTAGCCTTAATCACATGTGGGACAGCTATTTGATTTGCATATTAAATGCCCTCAAAATATAAACATAAATAACTGACTAATATACACATATTAATACAATACAAACAAACGTGGCCGCCATCTTGGAATGTATTGTCAAATCATACATGACATGTCCTTCAGTATAAATAATTCTGTACCATCTGAATCACAAGCTATGTAAACTATATATGTAAGAAAATGTATGTATGGCAAACCTACTTATAAATAAACAGATTTATATGCTCATTCCTACAATAGAACAGAATAATTCAAATTGTAAATACATGTTCTAGTGAACATTATCTAAATTTTCTTATGTTTCCACAGCAACATGTTTCCATGTTTATATCAACAATATCCGATTTGCACAGTCCAAATTACCTTACTCCACCCTACAAATTAAAACAAGTCAAAACAAAACCAAACCCCACAACATATAAAAGAGTAAACTCACCGAATGTGCACTAAAAATCTCAAAAATTACCCATTAGAGGTCGAAAAATGTGTCCATCTACCTTTGTTTATTTAACCCAAATTAACTTTCATCTCTTCAATGGAGTTCAAACCCAAGGGACTTAAAGTATTTAACCTAATAATCAATTTGGATTCCAAAATACGCAATTGTTTCTCTCCGTTTTTCCCCCAAGTATATTTGGCTTAATCTGGTCAATGACCACAAAACTAAACAACCTTTCATCCCCGTTATGTATTGCACAAACATTTCTAGCCATGGGGTAGTTATGATCATCACAATTGCGAACAGCTCTTATATGTTCCAAAACTCTTTTTGGCCTTATGTACTGTGCTCCCCACATACAATTTGTTGTAAGGGCATTTTAAGTAGTATACACAAAAATCTGTATTGCAGTTGTAGTGACCCCTAATCTGATGGAACCTATGTCCTTTGTCACTTGACACATCCGTACAATTAGCACTGTATTTACAAGCTTTACATCGATTGCAACAGTAAAATCCAGCCGGATTTCCTGATAATGTTCTTACATCCTGATCAGTAGTCACCACATTGTGACTTAAATTGTCTCTTAATGACCTGCCCTTACAAAAAGTAACCAATGGCATATTAGTAATGTGGGTGTTTAAAGTGGGATCAGTCTGTAAAAATTTGCCAACTTTTGGTAAGGATCTGTCTTATTGAATATGCTCGATTTGAATATGTTGTGATAAATCTCAAGCTCTCATCTGACTTTCGCTCATCAACCTTTGTATATAAGAGATCCTCTCTCAATATTATCTACCTTATTTTTAGCTTGTTGCATGGTCTTGTTCTTGTATCCCCTTTCTTGAAATCTTTTACACATTGTCAAGCTTTCACGCTGGTAATCGTCCCAAGTACTACAAATTTGCCGAGCTATTAATAGTTCTCCATAGGGAATGCTCTCTATTAACCTGAGTGGATGTGCACTTTTAGCATTCAATACGCTGTTCCCAGCAGTGGCCTTTCTATGTAACCTAGTACTTAAGTTATCATCCTGAACTGTAACCTCTACATCCAAATATTGGATATGTTTATTACTATGCTGCTCACTAAGCTGAAGGTTATATTCATTCTCATTCAAAGCCATCACAAACCTTAAGATCTTTCCAGATCACCAAAATGTCATTGATATATCGACATCACATTACTACTTTATCCTCATTGTCTGATATGTCGATGGAGACCTGCTCCTCCCACCAACCCATAAACAGATTTGCATAACTAGGCGCAAAGCAAGTACCCATCGCTGTCCCCTGTAGCTGTCTGTATACCCGATTATCAAACAAGAAAAAGTTGTTTTTGAGACAATAAAAGATCATATCAAAGATCATCTCAGTATGTAACAAATATGATATCGATCTAGCTCATATATAGTGTCCAACGGCCATTAACCCAAAATCATGTTGAATGCAGGTATAAAGACTAGTAACATCCATAGTTAGTAGCATATAGTCATCCTCCCATTGAACACCATCAATCAATTTAAAAAAATGTGTTGTGTCACAGGAGACATTCCACAAATGATCTGAGAAAATAATCTATATATATATATATATATATATATATATATATATATATATCTCTTGAGGTATTCTCACGTAAAGAACCCATACCAGACACAATAGGTCTACCCGGAGGGGTTTTCTTATTTCAGTGTAGCTTAGGTAGAAGACACAATATAGGGATAGGAGGATGATCACATTTCAAAAAACAAAATTCCTCCCAATTCAATAAATCTCTTTCTCTCCAATCAGACAATAACTCATAATAGAGGACATTAGTTGACTTCACATCTGACATCTTAACTTGTGTATAACATTTCAGAACTTTTAATTGTCTTTCACCTGCCATTATATATTGACTTATCTAAAATCACTACATTCCCTCCTTTATCAGATAGGCGAATCACTATATTGGAGACAGCTCCCACTCAGTAGCAAGCAGGACTCTTCCGGTTCCGGTTCGCCCCTTCCGGTTCACGCAGAGCAGAGCGGCGCAGCAGCGGTTGCGGTCCGGCTGGGAACTCGCTTGCCACCGGTGTGCTCCGCCAGCACGGGCGGCAGGCCCAGGATCCTGCCCGCAGCAGCCGCAGCAGTCAGTGTCAGTGTGACAGCGGGCATCAGTGTGCAGTGAGGAGCCCCGCGGCAGCGCCCTTTCCCCTTTTGCGGACCCCCGCGGAAGCGGCCCGATCGCGGGTGAAGCTTGCGGTGGGGCACAGGTGGGGGCTACAATTTCAGGTGGCAAAAGAAAAGAGGGACACCCCTCAAGGACGGTATACCGTGTGTTCAGTCCAGTCCAGGCTTCAGGGCATCAGCTACCGGCCCTCTACACCAGGTGCTGCCCGTGACCCCCCAGTACCAGCAAGAGGCAAGCGAGCAGGTGAGCAGCAGTGGGCAGGGGGTTAAGGGGGGGGGGGGGGCAAGAAGGGCAACAAGATGGTGAGAAGCTGGTCCAGACTCTTGTGTGGCCCGGTTCCACTGCCAGGACGTGCAGCACCCCTCGCTCCCACCCATCCCGATAGTCTCACCAGGTAGCCGGTGGCCCCTACACCACCCCCCTTGCCCGGGACCTCCCCCGCCCTTGCACATTGCTCAGGGCCCCCACAGGCCTGGGTAGCCCGGGCAGGAGCAGGAGGGATCAACAAGGACCGGCGCAGTCTGGCACTTCCGGACTCTCGTGCCCCCCAGGACCCAAAAGCCCCCAAAAGCTTCAAGTCCCCCCTGAGGGTTACCTTCATTGCAACCTCAGAAAACAACGTACGTTAAAGTAAAATTGTCTTCTTGGAGGACGGCATCCTCAACTGCCTCAAAATAATAAAAGGCACAACAAGGTGCAATAAGGCCTATCTCTCCCACTCAGCCCGCCCAAAATCACCCCGCTCTGAGGCAGCAAAATTTAACGACCATGAGATCAGGCAAAGCACGAGGCAGTATTATCAACCGTCCGGCAAAACAAGGTAAGAGAAAAATGGAAAGGAGACCTGCCTCTGGATGAAGCAACCCCAAAAAGGAGAGCAAGCAGCGAACAGGATCTCTCCCTCCCATGCAGGAGGCATAATCGAACAAACGGCACACGCGGGGGAGGCGACCAAAACTCCAGCAGGGAAGAAGTTAACTGGGGAGAGCCCGGCTTTTGGAAATCGATGACCCCGTCGGAGGGGGCTCCAGAGTCCGTAGTCTCTCCCAAGCATCGCAAGATAACCGACTACTTCACTACTGCTGGAACCGGCGCCGTCAGAAAAAGGATCGATTCCCTGGCTCCATCCCAAACAAGTATTGGGGAAACAACTCCATCCTGCCAAGTCCGGCAACAGCAAGGAAGCAACGAAAAGAAACTCAGAATGAATCCAACTCCTCCCCTCCCCCTATCGCCAACAGTTGTGATCAGGAACAAATCACCCTACGAAAGTAGATGCATCAAGCACAGTCCAGGAAGACGCGGTACCAGCTACTCCTACACCAGGATCCCTCTACAATCCTAGGCAAGACTTAACTCCATGCAATAAATCCCTAGACGCCACCAAGTACCAATGGACATCTAGTCCAGCTAAGCTACCCATCCTGGACTCAGAACTGGTAGCAATCACAGAACATTTAGAACAAGAATCTCAGGAAAGTGGCCAATTCTGCCAAAGTCCGAAACTCCACTCTTTTCCAACGTATGACTGTGAAAAGGAAGAACAGGACCTCTGGGGCATAGAACAGGTCTTTATAATCGGATCAGCAATGGCAGAAACAGTGACAGCCGCACAGAAAGCCCCCCATAAAACAACCATAAAGTATTATCAAGTGGTAACCAAGAGCCTGACTTAAAGATACTAGCCCAGTGGCGGTCAGGTCAGAAGAAATGTGGGCTGCAATCCTAAATTCAATGCAAGCAACAGTCATGGCGCTGCAATTTCACTCAAATAAAATGGACATTCAAGTTGACTTGCTAAATACCCTGGCAGTATTTGTCTCTGGGATTGACAGTAAATTAGAAAAATTAAACGCACTTATAACAAGGGCGCAAGTCAATCATTCTAATCACTTTACAATCTGTTCCTGTAAGGAGGTAGTAGAAAAGATATCTCAACTGCCGCAAATCCTAGAGGGGATACTTCAAGAAATCTGCTCCACCAGAAAGGAGGAACATACAGGCACTAAACCACTCTCCACCATGCTCAAATCTACACCAAGGGAGCAGGAACAAGAGAAGCAGCAGCCCCTTTCCTCCTTAGCGTGCGTTTCGCAGACTATAAGTGAGGAGAGAATGTCGGCTGACAGCCGCCAGCTAACAAGTGTTCGTATGGAACCCATGGAGAATCATCCTCCGCTACAGTCCATCAAAAAGCCCGGGAACCCTGAGTTTCCTACAACCCAGACCCTTTCAAAAAGAAAAGGTAAGCGGGCAAGGAAGGGAAGGAAGTCCGCACAACTTCAACCAGTTGCTATAAAAAGTACTGATACTAGCCTAAAGGAGCCACCTAAAGACCAAGCGACGTCAAATGGAGGGTGTAATAGAAACATTACTACCCACATAAATACATGCTCTAAAACAATAGTAGATGTGATAACAGTCCCCGCCTCAAAAGACAATACCCAGTCAACGAAGTCCCCTCTGAGGCCACCCGCAGCAATTGGCATATCAACGAACTTAAGACCAAGCCCCACAAGGGGCCAGCAGAGTACAAAACCAAAACCCATCGCGTCTGCGCTGCCCCCCCCAACTAACTCGGGTTAATGTGGGCAGCAAGGGACACAAGACTGCCACGGGTCAGTAGGAAGATGGGTCTAAGGAGCAAAACCGGCACATAGAGCAAAATGAGTCACTTATAAAAGACATGAATACCCAGGAGTCAATTCTCCAGTTACTCTGGATTCCAGAACTCACCTCTAGGTCCTCCACAGACATTCTTAATCGCTTTTCTATCTTAAGAATCATAAAAGCCTTACCGGATCTCCAGTTTGTAGCCTCGGAGGACCTCTCAGCATTAAAATGTATTCGAGCAAGAGGCAAACAACACACGGAACCAACACTCACCATCTTCTTGGCACCAGATTTCCCAAAGCAGATCTTGAAAAGAAAGGACCGATTGAAAGCCTGGGGCATTGAGGTGACTATCTACAAAGGAGAGCGCTATCCAACTCCGTTACTAGCCTCACAATTCCTGGGAAATCCCAAAGGCACATGGTCGGTTTTGAAAGGAGTAAATCAGGCCAGCAGGACCATTGAAGAAAAGCCCAGTGAGAAAAGTCCAACTAATCACCCGCTGACAGTCCAAGTATGGAGAGAAGAAGGGAGGGAAAGAGTGGTCTTGGGTCAACAAATATATTCGGAAAGGGAATGGGCAGCGATGAATTTATCCCTAAGACCGATGGGCACCAATTGAATAAGTAAGGATCAACCCGCACACGGCACACTATCCATTTGCTCCTACGGTCAAAACTGGAGGATCCTGCAGTAATAAATTTCTTCAGTTCCTTCGACATTTTATTCCTACAGGAAACCTGGGCAATGGAATCAATACCGATAATCGGATTCATGGAATATCTTAGCCCAGCAACTAAAACAAATAGGCCCGGTAGGCCGAAGGGAGGCCTAGCCATCTACGTCAGTACGTGCCTTTTGGTAAAAATCTGTGAGCATAAGGAGGAAGACCAACCCGCTCAAATACTTCGGCTGGATGATTGGGGGAAAAAAAAAAAAAAAAAAAACACACAGGAACCATTGATTCTGGCTAACATATACACATCAATCCAAAAAAATAACAAAAATTGAAGCAAACAAAGTGTTAACTCAGCTACTAAGGATAAAAAGCACAATAATATCAGAATTCTGGCTAATGTCGGGTGATTTCAATCTCGGCTTATTCCACAACCCCAGTAAAGACCACATTCAAACAGTGGCAAGAATGCCAGGGGTGTGGAATTTATTAAAATATCTACTTGTCCACTGGACAGGTTGCTTCTCAAATCTACTTGTCCTGTAAAGAGATCTACTTGTCCCTTTGGTGCCATGTAGTGTGGCGCCAAATTATGGCAGCAATCTCATTATGTAAGAGCTCTGATAATAGCCTCTCTGATTATGCCAGGGCTACTACCATAGTAGGGCTTGAATACTTGCAGTTTCAATCCCTACTGTAGCAATTTCCTTATTTTTCCACCTTTCTGCAGATCTGCATACTGGGGCTGAAGGAAGCAGTAAGCAATAGTTCCAGGGCTGGAATGCCTTGGAGTCTGCAAACCTACTAACCTGCATGTTTTAAAGATTTTCACCAGCTTCTCTCTAATATTTTCCCATAATAAGAAAGGTTGGACATTTACTCCTGACAATGGCAGAATTAGAACTTCTTCCAGGGTTGGGAAGAAAGTGTCTGGAGGGAAAATGAACTTGCAAATGCTCAATAGATTTTCAAATGAGCAAATCTACACATGCGTATTTACCCATGCTAAAATACAGTTCACAAATATTTTATAGGGGTACGACATATACCATGGGTGCACTTTTGTGACTTTCTTTAAGAATTTGGGGCCACATGTAGGTAGGTTCAGATTTGCGACCCGCAAATCCAAATGTAGGATGGTGTCCCTGACACCATCTGTGATTCGCAAGGGCTTCGCAAATGCACACCTCATGAATAATCATGAGGTGGGTCGCAATTTGCGACCCCCTTGCGAATGGCGGCCTCACAGGGATGGTGGCCTGCAGGAGACAGCAGACCACCATGTCTGTGACTGCTTTTCAATAAAGCAGTTTTTTTTTTTTTGTAATGCAGCCCGTTTTCCTTAAAGGAAAATGAGATGCATTACAAAAATGAAAAATGAAACGTTTTCGTTTCATTTAAAAATGTTTACAGTGACATTCACAATGGGGAAGGGGTCCCAGAGGGACCCCTTCCCTTTTGTGAAAGTGTTAGCACCCATTTGAAATGGGTGCAAACTGCGATTGGTTTGCACCCGCGTTCGCAAAACAATCCTACATTGCACTGCGAGTCGCAATTAGGAAGGGAACACCCCTTCCTAATTGCGAGTCGCAAACCCGTTTTGCGATTCGGTAACCAGGTTACCGAATCGCAAAACTGGGTTTGTGCATCGCAATGTGCTTTTTGCACGTCGCAATTCGCGTAAGTCGCTGTTTGCGACATGCAAAAAGCTACCTACATGTGGGTCTTGGTCCCTAATTAGGTCTGGTGTTAACAAAGACATTTTGTTTTTATTAAACTTCTATTTCTCTCTCTTTCGGCTGGCTTTACTGTGAGTGATCGCATTCTTCTCTTCCACAAGGAGCATATTGGCACACAAAGTAGTTTTGTTCAGTGTCAGGAACTACAGTGGCAATCAGTGACGTAACGAAACTGGAGGGTGCCCCTTTGCAAAGAACATGGAGGAGCCCCCTCTCCAAACTCACTCAGGGCAGGTGCTGTGCTGAAGGGGCCCCCTGGAGGGCGGCTGCAGGGCCTTTGTTATGCCACTGGTGGCAACGTGTGCTTTTAGAGTTCAAAAACGTTTTGGGGGGGTTTTGCCAGTGTTTGTTACAATGTTGAGGGCCTGGTAGCTCCCACAACAATAAAGTGTTACAAAAGCCATGTAAAAACAAGACACGCATTGATGAAACTAAAAGACTTATAAAAATATGTCAGATCAGTTGGCTTTGTCAGTGTTTGTTTATTTTCATGCTTCCCATAATCGTGTTGAAAATGGTTACACTGATTTTCCATTAGAAATAATTTTGGGAAATACTAGCATGCATCAAAACATTTTACTAAATGACACTTCATTTGCATCTAATCAGAGAGCATTCTGGGAGCATTATACTTAGCCTCATAGTCTAAACTTTTCAAACATGTGTATACACGTTTTTTTTTTTTGTACTGGAACCAACGTCAGTAGTGAAGTGTGACCTTAAAACATTTATTTACAGCACTCACTCTAATAATGAAGGTTTTCAAATAATGACCCATAAATACAAGTTCGAACAGCATTATCTTTTGGAAACACATTACCTCAACTGCAGAGAAATTCACTCTCTGTAAACCAGCAGCCAAAGGGTTTGTGCTGCAGAGGGTTGGGCCTACTTGTCCCAAGGACAAAGTAAACATAAAAACTTGTTGCCCTTGACCCCAAACAAGATGTCCCGGGCGTCGGGCGATAGGAATTCCACATCCCTGAATGCCCAGCCAAACCCTCCCAAAAAAACTCAGGAAAGACAAAATAGGGGAGAATTTTATACGCACTTGTGAATCAGTAGGCCTCTTCGTGCTAAACGGACGGAAGTCCCCCGATATTCCACCGGCTTGGACAAGATTCTCCAGGAAATCGGTCTCCTATTTAGACTACACTTTGGTGTCCCCGGCCGTATATAAGTTAGTAAACTCTTTTACCATCATGGACCTCACAGAGAGTGATCATAAACCACAGGTATTTGGAATCTGTGCATCACCACAAAAACCGGAGAAAGTGGTAGCCCTAAACGGGGCATTGGACACCGAAAATCTAAAGCGACTCAAATGGTCCTCAGATACCATTGAAAGTCAGGCAGAAGAGGCCCTACGAAAGTTAGAATCATTGACCACAAGTGGGGCAAAGTTGACAACAGTCTGGAAGAATTTTGCCCTCGACCTCATAAAAAAAGATTCTTTAAGTAACACGAGAAGAATGAGTTACTTACCTTCGGTAACGACTTTTCTGGTGGATACATTAGCTACCTGTGGATTCCTCACCTAATGAATACTCCCATGGCGCCAGCATTCGACGGAAATCTTCTTCCTAGCTTCTGCACGTCGACGAGGACGTCACATTTGCCCACGCAACGCCATCTGACGTCATATAGGCAATAAGAAGTCCTCGCCGACGTCAGTACCAACATTTTTTACGTGCCTGAGAACAATAATCTGATGTGATGAAAGACAATATCAACATCTCATAACATTGTAAACCACACATCATTGCAAGAAGATGGCTATAAATTTAATATATAATTTTTTTCTTTAAAATAAATAAATATGTACACTAAATATATATACAAATAAATATATATATATATATATATATACACACACACACACATATAAACATATACATATGCCCATATATACATAATCTATTGCAGCCCTCAGGACCAAGAGGAGCACACGCAAGAATTACTTGGTGAGACCAGAGAGGCAACTGGGAGGCGGGTGGGACCGTGAGGAATCCACAGGTAGCTAATGTATCCACCAGAAAAGTCGTTACCGAAGGGAAGTAACTCGTTCTTCTGATGGATACAACTACCTGTGGATTCCTCACCTAATGGATAGAGTCCCAAAGCAGTACCGCTCTCGGTGGTGGGTGCCTATATGGTCAAACCAAGAAATCCTGCAGCACTGACCGTGCAAAATGGGCGTCCCTTCTGACCTCAGAGTCCAAGCAGTAATGCTTCGCAAAAGTGTGAAGGGACGACCAAGTTGCGGCCTTGCAGATGTCAACCACAGGAACACCTCTAGCCAAGGCCGAAGTGGCCGACTTAGCCCTGGTGGAATGAGCTCTAATACCATCAGGAGGATCCTTCTTTGCAAGAGTAACACATTTTAATGCAAAGAACAACCCACCTGGAGAGTGTTCTCTTGTGGACTGCCTTTCCTCTCCTCTTGCCCAAGTATCCGATGAAAAGCTGATCCTCCAGCCTGAAATCCTTCGTTCTGTCTATGTAGAAGCTGAACGTCCTCTTTGGGTCCAGGCGATGTAGTCTCTCTTCTTCCTTTGAAGGATGAGGCGGAGGATAGAACGTGGACAGAGTAATTGACTGGGCCAAATGAAAGGGTGAAACAACCTTCGGAAGGAAAGCAGCCTTGGTCCTCAACATCACCTTATCCCCGTAAAAAGTTGTATAAGGGGGTTTCACTGACAAAGCCTGCAACTCACTCACTCTCCTTGCAGATGTTATAGCAACCAGGAAGATTGTCTTAAGAACCAACAATCTTAAGGGGCAAGAATGCATAGGTTCAAAAGGAGACCCCATAAGGAAAGTTAGGACCAAGGACAAATCCCATTGAGGCATAACGAAAGGATTTGGAGGATATTTATTCATAAGGCCCTTTAAGAATCGAAGTACTATAGGAGATTTAAATAACGAAGGTTGGTCTGGAAGACAAATGAAGGCTGACAAGGCAGACAAGTAACCTTTAATAGTAGCCACTGCACAACCCCTCTGTGCTAAAGACAAAGCAAATGATAAAACATCTGACAAATGAGCACGTAAGGGATCAATCGGTCTCTCTCCACACCATACCACAAATTTAGACCACATATTAGCGTAGATAGATTTAGTGGAGTGTCGCCTGGCCGCTAAGATAACATCCACTACATCAGACGGGAGAGAGAAGGAACTCGGGTTGCCCCGCTCAATCTCCAGGCATGTAGGTGCAGACTCTGGAGGTTGGGGTGAAAAACCTGCCCCTGCGACTGCGAGAGGAGGTCTGCCCTGAGAGGGAGACAGAGCGGAGGGCACAGTGAGAGGTGGAGAAGGTCAGAGTACCACACCCTCCTTGGCCAATCCGGAGCTATTAAGATTACTTGGGCCCGGTCTTGGTGAATTTTCCTCAACACTCGAGGAATCAAGGGTATGGGGGGAAACGCGTAAAGCAACTGGTCGCACCAGGTTCTCTGAAACACGTCCCCCAAAGCTCCCTGCACCGGAGGCTGCAGAACAACGGACAGTGCGAGTTCTCACGGGTGGCAAACAGATCTATCCGAGGAAACCCCCACATCTGGAAGATCCAACGGACTTGATCTGGATGGAGACGCCACTCGTGGTCGGCCGAGAACAGACGACTGAGACTGTCCGCACGTACATTCAAGACTCCGGCCAGATGATTTGCTACCAAGCAAATCTGATGGTCCTTTGCCCAGGACCATAGTCGAAGAGCTTCTCTGCAGAGAAGGTACGACCCCACTCCTCCCTGCTTGTTTATATACCACATCGCGGTAGTATTGTCCGTCAGGACCTGAACCGACTGACCGCGAAGGGATGGGAGGAAGGCCTTGAGAGCCAGACGTACAGCCCGTAACTCTAACAGATTGATATGAAACATCTGTTCCTCTGGAGACCAAAGTCCTTTGATCTCCAGGTCCCCCAGATGAGCACCCCACCCTAGAGTGGAAGCATCCGTTATGACCGTGGTCACTGGTGGAGGCTGCGTGAACGGCCTTCCTTGGGAAAGATTGTCGTCCGCAATCCACCACTTCAAATCCGTGGCAGCATCTCTGGAGATCCTGACAGAACCTTCGAGATCTCCTCTGTGTTGAGACCACTGCCTTCGGAGGCACCACTGAAGAGCCCTCATGTGCCAGCGAGCATGCGTGACCAACAGTATGCAGGAGGCAAACAGACCGAGCAGACGAAGGACCTTGAGGACTGGAATGACCGCTCCACTTTGAAACATTGGAACCAACTCCTGAATATCTTGAATCCGCTGTGGCGGAGGAAAGGCTCGATCCAATGTTGTATCCAGTACTGCCCCTATGAACAGGAGGCATTGAGAGGGCTCTAGGTGAGATTTGGGCACGTTCACCGAAAAGCCCAGGTCGAACAACAACTGAGTCGTCGACTGCAGCTCCGGAGCCTTGGCTTTTATCAACCAGTCGTCCAAGTAAGGGAATACTGCTATCCCCTTCCTTCTGAGCTCTGCCGCAACCACCGACATCACCTTCGTGAAGACTCGAGGTGCTGAAGTAAGATCAAACGGGAGGACCGCAAACTGATAGTGCTGCAACCCCACCACAAACCGGAGATACTTCCTGTGCGACTTGAGAATCAGGATATGAAAATAAGCATCCTGCAAGTCGACAGACACCATCCAGTCTCCCTTGTTCAATGCCAAAAGCACCTGAGCTAGGGTCAGCATCTTGAACTTTTCCTGTTTGAGGAACCAATTCAAAATCCTCAGGTCCAGGATTGGTCTCAACCGACCATCCTTTTTGGGAATCAGGAAGTACCTGGAATAACAACCTTGACCCTTTTCCTGCTCTGGAACCAACTCCACCGTGCCCTTTGAAAGGAGGACTTGAACCTCCTGTTCTAACAACAGGAGGTGTTCTTCTGAACAATAAGATGGGCGGGGCGGGATGGGGGGAGGAAACTCCCGAAAGGGAAGGGTGTAGCCTTTTCCCACAATGCTGGTAACCCAGGTGTCTGATGTGATGACCCCCCCACTTGTGAAGAAAATGCAGTAACCGTCCCCCTTCAGGAGAGGAGTGAGTGGGAATTGGTGGAAACCTAAGGCTGCTTCCCCTGCTGCACCCCTCCAGAGGAAAAGGAAGAGGCAGAGTGCTGCTGAGAGGCTCCTCTGGTACGGACCCTGCCCCTCCCTCTAAATGATCTAAAGGTGAGAGAGGAGGTAGGTTGTTGGAATCTCCCCCGAAAGGAAGAGGAGGATGAGCCACGACCAAATCCTCGAAACCTCCTAAAAATCCTGGAGGAGGCAGAAGAAGCGGCTTGCAGTCCTAACGACTTGGCCGTGGCCCTACTCTCTTTAAACCTCTCCAGGGCCGAATCTGCTTTGGCACCAAAAAGTTTGTCCCCATCAAACGGGAGGTCCAACAGGGTCGACTGCACATCCGAAGAGAACCCGGAGTTACGAAGCCAAGCCTGTCTCCTCGCAACCACCGCCGTGCCCATCGCTCTAGCCACCGAGTCAGTTGTATCCAACCCAGATTGGATAACCTGGGTTGCAGCAGCCTGAGCATCAGACACGAGATTCAATAGTCCTTGAGGCAGCTCTGTATGCAATGATGTTATCTCATCCATAAGAGCATAGATGTACCGCCCCAAGATACACGTAGCGTTGGTGGACTTTAACGCCATGCTACAGGACGAAAATACTTTCTTCGACTGTGAGTCCAACTTTTTGGAGTCTCTGTCCCCCGGCACTGTTGGAAAAGATACAGGCGCAGATCTAGCAGAACATGAAGCCTGGACCACCAAGCTCTCCGGCGTAGGGTGTCTGGAAAGAAAGCCAGGGTCAGATGGTGCAGCCCGATACCTCCTGGCCACAGACCTATTAACAGCCGAGGAAGATACCGGCTTCTTCCAGACCTCCAATACCAGTTCAAGCAGAGCCTCGTTAAATGGCAAAAGAGGCTCTGCCGATGTAGAGGCTGGATGTAAGACCTCAGTTAGTAAGTTCTGCTTTGCCTCAGCCACCGGCAAAGGCAGCTCGAGGAAGTTAGCCGCCTTCCTTATTACAGCATGAAAAGTGGCTGCATCCTCAGTATACTCCCCTGGAGATGACAAGTCCCACTCAGGGGAAGTATCAAGGCCACTAGCTGTATCCAGTCCATGAAGACCCTCGCTAGAATCTTCAATTTCCCCTTCCTCCAGGACTCGTTGATATTCCTGTTCCTCCAAGAGGCGGAGAGCACGTCTCTTCGAATGTAACCTCTCTTCAATACGCGGCGTTGACATGGCGTCTGCAGAAGTCGAGGAACGACGCCGATCACCAGATCCGTCCGACGCCATGTCATGCGCCACAGGAATCTTCGATGCCGAGCCAGGCGCCGGACGAAGAAAAGTGCACCTCGGAGTCTCAGATGGTCCTGCCGGGGTCACTGGCCGAAATCCTGAAGCCGAAACCTCTGGAGCCACCGGAGCCGAGCCCACATTCCCCAAGGGGAGAAAGGGCATGAAGGGTGCTGGCCGTATCGGCGCCGGAGCACCCAGGCTGAAAGCCAACGGGCCCGAAGGACCAGTCGGAGCACTGCCTGGAGCCATCTGCTGGAAGATGGTAAACATCGCATTTAAAAATGCGGTATTATCGGCTCCAGGAGCCGGGAAAGCCGGATACTGGGATGCCTGGATCGAAGGCGACCCAGACGCCGGCCTCGACGTCGGAGAGAACACCTGAGGCTGTGGCATCTCAATCACTGAAGACGTCTGCCCAGGCGAAGTCGGCGAAGCCGGAGAGGGCAACGGCGTCGATGGATGAGGAGTGACTGTGGGACTGACCTCCCAAGTCTCCCGACGCCGAGCCGATGGCGACCTCGATCGAGACCTCTCCTTGCTCGAATGGCGCCGGGAGTCCAGACGGCGCCGGGAGTCTCGATGACGTCGATGCGACTTCGGCGAGGAGGATTTCCTATGATGTTTCTTCTCCTTTCTTTTCGACTTCGCCATAAAGAGTTTGGCTTCTCTCTCCTTCAGGGCTTTTGGATTCATGTGTTGACATGAATCACACGTGGCCACGTCGTGGTCTGAACTTAAGCACCATAAGCAGTCCGAATGTGGGTCAGTAACTGACATCTTGCCCCCACACTCCCGACAGGGCTTGAAACCAGACTTCCTCTGAGACATAGTAACCTCAGAGAAAAAGACACGCAGCAGAAAAAACACACTGTAACCGAAAGGCAACAGTAGCTCCCTCGAAGATAACCGTTTCGAATGGCACGGAAAAAAGGGAACTGACGTCGGCAAGGACTTCTTATTGCCTATATGACGTCAGACGGCGTCGCGTGGGCAAATGTGACGTCCTCGTCGACGTGCAGAAGCTAGGAAGAAGATTTCCGTTGAATGCTGGCACCATGGGAGTATTCATTAGGTGAGGAATCCACAGGTAGTTGTATCCATCAGAAAGGGAGCACAATTGAATCACCTCCAAAGTTCACGTTTACCGCTGCCAGTGTGCAAAAGGAAAGCAGCCGTAGGTAAACTGTTAAGATTACTGCGAAAATGCCCAGATAATGTATCAATATTGACCGCTCTGAAAGAGCAAAGGAAATTGTATAAAAGGGATCTATGGACCATTAAAAAAAGGCCAACAGGAGGTCCTGTGGGCCAAACTACATTTTGCGACCAAAACATCTGACTCCAAAAGATTTTGGAAAATCATCAATACAATAGACAATGGTGCAAAAGCAGGCAATATTGCAAACATTACAGAGGAAGTATGGGTATCCCATTTAAAGTCCCATCTAAAAGAATTGACCAACGAAGAAGGCCCTCAAATTCAGGGGCATATGATTGGCTGGGAACCCAACGTCCATGAAGCTTTGAAAATTACGGCACCAGAACTCTTAAAAATTATTGGAAAGTCACGAAGGGACTGCGCCCCTGGCCCTAATGGCTTAACGCAATCATTATTCAAACAAGAAACAGAAAGATGGGCCAATTTCCTGGCTGCAATGTTCAATGATGTGCTCACAACAGGCAGCGTCCCGGCATCCTTTAAAGGCTCAATAATCCACCCCATATATAAGGGTGGGAGCTCTCCCCAAGCAACTACAGACTAATTGCTCTTTTAGACATTGACCTCAAGTACTTTTCCTGCTGTGTGCTAAAACATCTAGAAGCCTGGATTACAGATAACAATATTCTGCCCTTTAATCAAACCGGCTTCACCAAGCACCAAGGAACATTAACAAATCTTATGGGGCTAGGTCTGATCATGAACAGAGCAAAAGCAAAGGGGACTCCAACCTATTTATGTTTTGTTGACTTTAAAGCTGCTTTTGACTGTGTCTCCCGCGGCAAATTGTGGGCCAAACTATTACTTTGGGGGCTGCCACATCCTATTTTAAATGCCATCAAAATGATATATTCTGATACTTGGGTGAAGGTTAAATTGGAGGAAGGCTCTCACCTATCCAGGGCAGTCAAAACAACAGTGGGTGTGAAGCAGGGCTGTGTATTGGCCCCAACACTCTTCAACCTGTACATAGCAGATCTCCCCACCAAGTTAAATGGTCATTCATCCCACTCTCCCTCATTGGGCGGTCAACAAGTATCCAATCTGCTATATGCAGATGATCTACTATTAATCAGTAACACTAAAATGCAGAATTTGTTAAAGGCATTAGAAGAATATTCTGGATCTAATGATTTAGAAATCAATCATAAAAAATCTAAAATGATTACCTTAAACCGCAGGCTAACCAGCCAATGTAAATGGCATATGAATGGGAAAAGCCTAGAGGAAGTAACATCATATAGTTACCTAGGGTTTGTAGTGGACGCTAGAGGTAATTTCACGCCACAAAAAGAAGCAATAAAAAACAAGACGCAGGCCCTTACTTACGCTTTTTGTATGCCAGCAAATTCAATCTGTGGTCATGCCCTGAACCCATTAACAGCTGTAATAATAACAAAACTACTTCCAACTATCACCTATGGGACCAAAATAATGAGGGGGATGGAAGTAGGTCTACTGGATAAGCTTCTGATAAAGACCTATAAGCGCGTTTTTCGGCTCCCTGGGCGTGCTTCGCCAGCCCAGGTCAGACTGGAATTCATGCTGGTCAAACAGTCGTTAGCCCGACCCGCTGCATATATTAAATGCTGCTACAAATTGAGCCGCGCTCTAAAAGGGTCTTTAGCCAATCTAGTCTGGCAGGAAATTATCCTGGGAAGAGGGAACTGCAACTACATAAGGTATCTAGAAAAAAGTAAGAGTCTTTTAAACTTAGATGAGGTATGGGACCGGTCTCTACCAATCCCCGTTTTTAATAAAGCCGTGAGTAAAGCAAGTAAATTACAGAGCTGGCTAGAAGATAGGGTCTCATTGACCAAAAGGGAGCATAGTTGGTTGATCCTTAACTCCTACAAAACGTTTAAAGAATCACTACTGATGTCTGGCTCCTACTCACGGAAAATCAAGCAATCCTTTCTCAGACTTAGGCTGGGCAAAGTCCCAACATTAGACCTCATGCCAAAATGGAAGAAGGAGCGGCAAGTAGGCTCCCAGGAGTGCCGTCTCTGTCATCTAGCAGATGAAAACTTGGTGCATGTGGTCTGCATTTGTCCAGCTTTGGCGGTTGAAAGGAGACTCTTACTGAAAAAAGAACTAAACGATTTAAGAATTAGATCCTGCAGACATGCATTAATTGCAGCTTTTAACCCTCGAAATACAATATTGAACATTAGGCTGGTTCAATTTTTGGAGATTTTCTTGCTCAAAATCACAGCCTCTCGAGATAACCAAGTCATAGGGAGGTCGGAAATGATAACAAAATGCATATAACCTACTCTGACCATCTTAAAGAAGGGAAGGCTTCTAGGGAGTTCATTTGGGTTGTTTAGCATGTGCTGCAATAAAGTCTGGTACTAACAATCAGACTTAAGTAGGGTAAATAAAATCGATAGAAGGTCTCTTCCCACCTTGTCTTATGTTTACTAACTTTCATTGGCCTATTACTGCTCTCTTTTAAAATTTCTAGGTGGAAGGAAATTTTATATATCATTTCATTTTAAACACAGGACTTTTTTTTTTTCTTCTTTTTTCGCTGTATTTGCCTTATCTACACAAAGATTGTTTTGTCGCCCTATTGTTATTAATGCCTTATAGCACTAAGTAAGATTTTTTTAAAATTTTTATGTGGAAGCAAATCTTATATACCATTTCATTCTAAGCTCAAGATCTGTAATTGCTTTATTACACTACAATTGCTCTGTTAAATTTTTATGTGGAAGGAAAAGTTTATGGTTTTAATTAACTAATAAAAACTTGTTTAATCTGAAACTATATTGGAGTCATTCTTCAACCTTTGTAGAGCCATTTTCTGGGAACTGGAGAGGTTGTCATATTTCCCATTTCTCGATTCATGTCTGATTTTTTTCACTTGTTTAATGACATCCCTCTCAAAGCATCTATGGCCTCACACTGTACCGCTGGTAAAAACGTCGATTTTGATCTAAAAAGAGTAGGACATGATGCATGTGTCTCAATTTCAAAGTCATCCAAGTTCAAAATCGGATCCAAATGGGCTTCAATACCATCATGTAAAATAGACAATGTGAGTAGCAATTCTATATCAGAGATACATAACCTACTTGTCTAGAGCATGCGGTTCTTCTGTCACTCTCGTCTGATACAATTTTTTTAACTTCAATTTCCTGACAAAATGAAATAGGTCAATCCTTGTTTGTACATAATGTAAATCAATAGTTGGACAAAAAGATCAGCCTTATGCCAAAAGACTTATTTTTCTTCAGTTATACCCTACTGGATACATTTACCACAGTCATTATATTCCTTTCTGGGCTCTTGTTGTTACACCCACTGGCCTGAGATCTTCTTATCCTTCCTCGTATCTTTGCTGCAAGATTCCTATTCCTCTGCCTCTCATTCCTCGACCCTTGCCTCTCTGGGGGAGTGATTCTTTCATTTGGTCGGTCCTTCCTAGATTCAGGAGGCGAAATTGTTTTGAAAAATGTGAGCTACTGACAGATTTGTCAACCCCAGACCCTTTTGCCGAAATAGTAATCAGTCTGATGTGTCGGATTCTATCGTAAACATCTCTCGCTTCCAATTCTCTTGTATATTCACCAGTATTAATCTCAGCTATTGGTTCTTTCTCACTCTCTGTGTACATATAATCATATTTCCGATGAAACATTAAAATCCTTCCTGACTGATAATCCTTGAAGTCTCAAATAAATTTATGTTTTTTAGATGTAATATCCTCCTCAAATTGTCAGTTTCTTGTCTAAATTACTTCTAAATTCCTCCAATATATCCTCCAACACCAGTGTCAGTATCTCTGTAGTTAACTTGTCTATTTCTTCCGAACATTTTATTCTGTCTTTAGATGCATACTTAATTAATATCCTCATCATATTGAGTGAACTTTCCTTAGAGTTTTCTGCCCATTCCTCCAACATATCAGGATCAGGCTCTTCATAAGTCGGAATAGTATAGATCAGTAAACCTCTGGGCACCCTTTCCACATCAATATACTGCTGTAAAGATTCAATCTCCCACCATTTAGAGAGTTCCTTCTTCGATAATTTCTCCAGTTTCTCATATAACAATTTAAGCTTAAGTGCAGCACCCGCACTTGATGTTCCTTGTTTTTTCCCCCCTAGAGTCTACTGACTGGACAAAGAAAAGTTTACTGGATTTCTCCTTACGTCGAACCTCTAATGAGGAAGACATAGTAAACTGTACTCGCATTCACACCACAATACCACAGATGTGGGCACTTACACTGTATGGCCCATTCCACCACCACAAGTTATCCTCATAAAGGAAAAAGCTGATAGCAATATTGACTGATATTTTTTTGGGGGGAAAGCTATCAACCAAATCATACACTAAGGGATGCCTCAGGGTCCAAACCCTATAATTTTCATGAAAATATATACTGCTGCAATCCTCACCAAGAGAGAATATACTTAGCTCTCTTGGATCCCATGTGATGACAAAAAAATTATTAAAGTTTCACAGTAATGTCAATTATTGTCTATCACATCCAAGCAGCAATACATATACTGATAGCAAACTTGCCAGATGTAATCCTACCTCAGTGCTCGATTTTCTTACTTGCAAATCGTTTAACATGTTAAAAGGTGTGCTACCACTCATTTGCGATGTTCCAATTTAATTTTGATCCTGGCTCTTTCCAAACGCTCCGTAGGTCAAAACTTGTTCTTGAAACACATCACAGTTTCACCACTGTTCCAACTTGATCAACTGCGGCTTGCACACCCAAACTTGTTTGTCGTTTGTGAAACCCAACACAGTTTCATAGCTACTTCAACTTGGATAATTACGGCTTGCACACCTGAGTGTTCACTCATTAACATGGCTGCTCCAAACATGCTTGTTTCTCTTCCCTCAGCGTGTGAATGATGCAAATACAGTCCAAACTGCACACAACAACCTTAGTGCAGATCGACATTTTCAAACCACCGTAATTAAACTCTTACATTATTTGTGAAACACTCCACAGTTCCACAACCCGATCCACGTTATTGCTCGACTTGGCACATCCTAGGATTCACTCTCATTAGAGTAGCCACCCCAAAACGTGTTTGTTTTTTCTCCTTCAACACTGTGTTCGTGCTTCCTACGGCAGCCACGAATGCAGTTCGGTCAGCTCCAATTTGGTTTGATTTTTTTCAAATCCTATTTATCATTCCATGAGGATAATAATACTTGTGGGAGCATCTGTAATTACTAAAAGTCCCAAAACACGGTTACCGGAATCCCGAGGCTCAATATAGTGGAGGTCCAAGCGTGGATCGAGCAATCCACGTATATACTGCACCAACTCCTCCAAATAAAAAAAGGACATGCTCGGACACTTAGCGTAGTTACATATGTATAATAAAACAATTCCTCCTCACAACACGTTTCAGCCGTAGCCATTATCATTATGGTTAACTCAAGTAATTGTAACTCACGATCCTAAGGTGACTATAAATTTCACTATGCACAGCTAATTACTTCACATATTACATCATTGATGACACCTATGGTTTTATCACTTCATCATTTGCAATAAAATTATTGATGAGAAAACTATGCATGGTGAGTGCACAAGTTATAGTTACCTTTTGTCTATAACATTTTTGTGGGTAGTAATATGAAAGATAGCCAGGTTGTGGTCTGGATGACTACTTTGAGACTCACAAAAATAAAGGAGCATTAAAAAAAACAAAAAAACAAAAAAAAAAAAAAAAGAAGAGTCATTGTTGCAGAGTGGAGAGGCATTGTGGGGTGTGTAAAGGCACCAAGTATCACTGAGTCAAGACGCACTGTGTAGCCTGGCATTTTGTGGAGTGGCACTATGTAGAATGGAATTGCGGGGCACTGAGTGGAGTTGAATGGGATTGAGTGGAGTGGACATGTGGCATGGTGTGGAGTGGCAATGTGTGGAGTGCCACTGAGTGAAGTAGCATTGAAAGAAGAGTAGTGGCATGGAGTAGCAATGTGGCGAGAAGTAGAGGGGCATCGTGTGGCGAAGAGTGAAAGGGCACTATGTGGCAAGGAGTTGTGTGGCATTGTGTGCAGTGTCACTGGGAGCAGAAGAGTGGCACGCTGGGGTGTGGTGGAGTGACGTGGCATTGAATGCAGTCATGCTGTAAGAAGTAGAGTGGTGCAGTGTGGAGCTGACTGGGATGTGTGGAGTGGTATGTCTGGTGTGGAGTGGAGGAGCTTTGTGTAAAGTGTCAGAGTGGAGTGGGATGGTATTGACTGTAGTTCAGTGGCACTGTGTGGAGTGGTTTTGGAGTTGCAATGAGCGCAGCTAAGAGGCAATGTGTGGCGCGGCATTGGGTGGAGTGCAGTGGCATAGCACGGAGTGAAACTGACTGGAGTGGTATTGACTGAGTGGAGTGGCACTGTGGCGTGACATTGTTTGGTATGAAGTGGCACTGCGTGAAATGGCACTGTGTGGTATGGAAAGTTATCAAAGTTCCCAGTGAATTGCTCAATACTGCTTCAAAGCCTCATGCTATATAAACACAATTATAATACAATGTGTTACCAATTATCTCGACCTATGATCTATGTAAACATCTGATGCCTTTGATCCAATGCAAGAGCTGCTTAGTATGTACAACTTTTCCGCGAGAACTGGTTTGTTTAGAAATAAACTTGTTTTACACCAGAAGGGGCTAGTGGGCGAGGGAGCAACATATATTGCATCTGTTGCGGATACAGGAGATGGAGCCAGGTGGCGACTGTGTTGATGAGCCACAATTGTTAAAAGCCTTTTTCAAACAGGAGTAGCAGATATGCGCAGTACTCAACCATGATAGAAAATGATAATGAGTAACTATAACCTGGTTGTTAAAAGAGGCTAACAGGACACATTGTTGGAGGTTTAATACAAAAATATTCAAGAGTTGGAAATCAAGGATCCCTGTTATGGGTCTCAGATGTTAGGGGAAGAAGCAACATGGAGAAGGGGTAGGTGGAAGGGTGAAGAAGTAATAGTACCTCAATCAAAGGGCAGCAGTAGATGGACGCTAATTAAGATAAATCAATTTGTGATTGGTCCATGCTCCAAATAAAGTAAAGGAAGTGACACCCGGCACAAGCTGGCCAATTAGAAGGCAGCAAAGAACAGCAACAATGCTGCCAAGCAGTGGTAAGCTACGGGCAAGATCCAAGTGCTTTATTGTAAATAAAACCCCTCACAGCAACAGCTTATGTGCTTTGGCAGGCAAGACCTAAAAATCTGGAGGGCTCTCATTCTGTAATTATGACCAACAAAAGTCAGGCAACCCTGAGCCCTGGAAAAGAAGCTGTAGCAGTAACTTCTCCCAGAAGTAGCCTTCAACAAATTAGATAAATAATGTGGTCAATTGCTACAAGTTTGATACATATTTCAATAAGCAATGGCAAAGCCAGTAGTTTGCTTAGATTTATTTTAAGTACAAGAAACAGAAAGTAAAACCGGAAGGTCATATACTTACTATAAAATTGCTAAATTTAGAAAACATTCACTGATGTGGCTGTTTAGCTAGTGGAGATATTTATTTTAAAATAAAAAAATAAAAAAAACCAGTCCTTTCAGTTGTGTCATGCAGTTTATTATTATTTTTTCTGACAGACAACAATCAATAAGCACACTACCAAGCACCCAAATTGGAGGCAGGTACAACAGTATCTACAGGCACTTAACTTTAAAAAAAAAAAAAAAAAAAAAAGAGACAGAAATAAGTCAACATCTAACTGAGCAGCCAAAATAAATAGTTGATGTTTAATGTGAATACACAACAAACTTTTAAAAGACGTGCTTTAAATCAGCATTGTCACTGGAGCTATTTACAGGTGGATGTGAACAATGTGCACAGGCTTTGTGCAATCACTGAAAGTGAGGTAGTAAGGTTACGTAAGGAGCGCTGACCTGTATGGTCGGCTGACCTGCAGCCCCATACTATATGCTGTGGAAGTGGGAAGCAAATTCCAAATGACAATTTATCAAACCAACAGATGGAACCCTCTGACCAAAAAACGATTTAGTTATGTATAATTTGTTTGGGAAAGCAACAGCCTCTCAAGTCTTTTTCAAACATCAGACCTAAAATCATAAACAAGAGGTAAAAATTGTTCTGAGTTCTTCATTGCTTTATACAGTTTTATATAGCCAACAATTATATATTTAGACATTTTACAATTGGTGACAAATATACCTTTTACAAAAAGTTTCCTTACACCATATATCCTGTTGCTTCTTTCCTGGATTGTAAATTCTAGAAATAGTACATTTTGGCCAAAAGAGAGGAGGGTATTCAGCAATGCACTGTAGCAGATTATTTTTGCAAAGATTTAATCTTTAAAATTACCAACGCTGTGCTAAAGGTGTGGGCAGATTCATCCAAAAAAGGTGACATATGAAGATGTTAAATTTTGTTTTTCTTTTTACCTCCAAAACACCCCCCACCCCCCATTGATGAGAGGGGCAAAGGATTTTAAAACTTTAGAGCACTCAGAGTATGCAGTAACACTGGGAGAGGAGTAAAATTGAGCTCCAACCCTCAAAAATCATGTCCCTAGTTTGCAAATCAGAAGAACATACTATTTCTTTAGTGCACTGTTGCAGTGCCCCTTGCCTCAGTATAACTCTTGACTTTGTTTAAAGCATGAGTACTGCTCCAAAAATAGGAGAAACTAATAAACCTAGTTATCTGCGTTGGTTGTTCCATACTAAAGCCTTTTCTGATTTGATAACACATAGTCAGTCAACATTTATATAATTAGTTACAAAGAACCCTTTCAGATATCTTGCCTGCGATCCTAACTCTTTTAATTCAAGCTATAGTTAACCTAAAAAAATAAAAAAAATAAAAAAAGTGTACAATACATCCAAATCATTTTTTGTTAGAGTTTCCACTAAGGCAACTTTTAAAAAATTTCAGGAGATCAAGTAAATACTAGGCCCGGGTGGAAAATGTCATTCTGCTCGCAGAAATGATGGAAATTGGCAACTCCGCATTCATCTTCTTACGCGGTTCTGGTCAAAATCGGCAAATCACTGCGTAGTGGAATTTCTCTTCCACGAGTCTCCAGAAATGCAAACGAAATTTAGCGTCCCCTTGTTCGATTTCGGGTTGCGAGGAGGACCTCTGGCAAGATTTTTTGATGCAGGCAGTTACGGTCAGAGGGCTCCTACCTTAATGGATTTTATACTCAAGCTGCAGCAAAATCAACTCACATGGCTGCGCCCTCTTGCACACTGTTGCCATTCGCTCAGATTTTTTTTTTTTTTTTTTTTTTAGCATGGAACCCAAAGAGCACAACATGCATATTTGTTTTGCGAGTTCCACCCACCTTTAGTAAAAACTGGACTTAAGCTTCAGTGCCACTAAATAATTTACATGATAAAGAAAAAAAAAAAAAACCTTTGAGACCACAGAGTAGAAAGGGAGTCATCCTGGCAGTTGATATTCTGTAAGAATCAGGATAGTGGGGCGTGGCTACCAAGATGACCGATCGGTCATGCTGAGGGTAAGCTCCCCACCCGGCATCAATATCCTGCACCATCCAAGCGTCCCCACAGTAAGCAGGACCTAGCTGCCCTGCCTGGGGAGAATGTGATGTGCGGCTGGGGGCTCCTTTGGATTGGACCCTGGCTCCTGCGGGCCCCAGCAGACGAAGGGACAAATGCGAGGAGACCTAGCGGCAGAACAAACAAGATGGCAGCCTAAACAGGCACCGAGACGTGGCACTGCAGAAGGGGCCTAACCGCGGTAAGGAGAAGTCACCAAGCAGTGCAGGGGACAGAAGCATATCGGCTGAAGACATCTGTGCCTATGCGAGACCCCCAGTGAGAGAATCAGTGCATCTGTGGGCCGTCGGCCCTGCAGGGAAGAGAGGCCTCGCCCAGCAGAGCGGTGCCGGGGCAGAGCGGTAGTGGAATGGAGGCCCTGGTAAGTCTAGTGTGCTGCAGGGTGAGGCCTCACCTACAACACGATGCCAGATATAAAGACTGCTGGGGCTGCAGATTTGTGAAGTGAGTACGCACGCCACGCAGGAGTTGGAGTCAGTGCCCAGTCCTTATTGGGGTCAGAGTACCTCTTGGAGCGGGCCGCTGGAGTTGAAGAATATTGGGGCCCCCCAACATGGGGCTCTTGGGGGCCGGGTGAAGTGGCAGCTTCCGCAAGGAAGCTGGGCGGTGTGAGCAGATGCGGTACCCAGCGGAAATGGCCTCATTCCTCATGGAGCACCATAGATGTCACCTTACTCAAGGTACTAGCCTGGGGATGCTGGAGGCTGAATTTGTGTGCTCTGAATAGCCCCCCCTGACGAAGAAGAGAACAAGTGTGGTGTATTTACTAACTGACGCTGGGAATAAGCACCCTGCGAACGTTACCATATCTAGACTTCAGATGGGGGGAGGCTCACTTAATGGGGGCTTGGTTCTGCAGTGAGTGGAGTGCCTATGGACTCAACAATAGTGCTGGATGATGTAGTGATGAGCGAGTTTCTACTCACTGAGACCTTACTGACTGTAGGACTCACTGGCATCCCTCACGCGCACAGCGAGACATAATATTAGTGGTACAGAGTCAGACTCTCAACTGCCACCCGCAGCGTGATTCCCCTATGGCCCCCGTGGAGATGTGAGGGGTGATACAGTGAACCCTCAGAAAGAACTCATAGACGTGTTGCAAAACTCTAGACTGCCTGAAAGGCAGACAAACTCTCTTCCATCGTTTCTTCCCCCTCCCTACTCTTAAGTTGGGGGTAGATTATTGGGGTTCCGGCCTCTGCACAGCCCTGTGTCTGCGCAGACCTTCCCCACACTGGACTTAGTGCCGTTACAGTGGAGACTGCAATCGAGTGGCAGAGGAGGGCTTGGGGTAGCCATTCATCCGAAGTGAAGCAAGTCCTTGCATACACTGACTGGAGTCAGGAGGAGTTATATAATACACCCTTTGTACGGACAGTTAAGGCATCTGCACATTCCTGGACTCCACACTTCAAAAAACAAAATGGGCAAAGATAAGGCGCCGAAATGCATACAACAAACGAGGATAGATCAGTTCATGGCGACTGGGGTGGGGAAAAATCCCACAACCTCTGTTGCTTCGGAACCAGGAGAGGCATCAGACCCCAGAGGCGCCCAGATACTGGCAGCAAATGAACTTGAGTTTTATTGTCCAGACAAAGGTTGAAGGCATAGCAATTGATGTTAACCTATTACGCACTCATCTAAGCAAGGTGGCTGAACGATAGATAGAAACAGAACAAGTTGCAAAAATGCAAGATGGAGTGACTGATTTGAAGACTGTGATGGGCAAACACACCCCACCCAACTTGAGGCTTGCGCATTTGGGGGAACACCCGCAGATGTAACCTCAGATTTGTCGGGTTTTCCCAAAGGAGCTGGGGAGTGCGTGCCAGAGTAATTTCTGGAGGAATGGATCAAGATAGCAATTCAAACGGTCACACCTGCTTGTGGAAGAGAGTGCCCACAGAGCATTAGCCCTACTGCCGCTGGGAGACACCTACCCCATCCCCCCCCAAAATCACCCAAGATCTTCCACTACAGGGACCGAGATATTATATTACAGGAAAAGCACTGGGCAAGTGACCCCACATTCCAGAACCACGGAATCTGTGTATTTCCTGATTACACCCGTCATGTTCAACAATTACGGAGGTCCTTTGTTGGATTGAAACAAAAGCTAAGAGCTATGAGACTCACCTACATGTTGCTCTATCTGGCAAAATTGAAAGTAAAACATGAAGACCTATCACACTTCTTCACCGCGCCAGAAAACACCTGGAACTGGCTGGAAATCCGGGGAATCAAGTGCATACTGGCACAGGGGACAGGCAGAGTGGTTGCAGATGTAAACAACTGTAGACGAAAAAAACTGGTACACAGATGAAAGTGTACAGAGAAAGCGGGGGAAATCTAGAACGCAAGTGGTGGTACATCCAGATGGGACATTAGATCTGGAACAACAGTGTCTAGAGAGAGAGACTGTCAGGACGCTGGTGGAGTCGGACACTTGGCTGTGTCCTCCTGGAACGGAACTGCTCGGAGGCGGCGGAAGATGCCGAGCACCCGGAGTCAGACAACGAACTGTTGTGACAGAAACGCACCGCTGGAGTTACAGATAGCTTCCTGTTTCAGTAGCTGGATGCTTTAGGGAGAAGAGCAACACATGTTGTGGTTGCCCCTTCCTCTCTCTTTATCTCCCCCCCCCCCGCCCCGCCCCAGTGGAGAACGGGACATCAGGGAAGGACCGTATTGCACGTGAAGACATATTACTTGAAAGCCCTGGGGCACCTGAGGTGCACTGATTTCCTGCGTCTTAAGCTAGGCCCCTCCTGCAGTAGAGAAGGAATGGAACACCAGGTGATCGATTTTAGGTCTGGGCCCGAACTACAGCTGGCGCCAATCCCGCACACGCTCTCTCTATTTGTCTTAGCTTAGCTTTACACTGATACTGTTTTTCATTTCTCCCCATCTCCTTACTGTTCTCTCCACTTTCAGCCTTGAGTAACCATTTCTCTTTATCCTTTACTATTCACTTATTTCTTACTGCATTGTGTCGATTGTGTTAATCTGCAAGAACACACTAAATCGGTATCCATCTTAGGAGCAACTGCCAAGCCAGGTTCTCCCTGGACCGGAAACAAGTATCCTGGGACCGGTTTCGGGATATCACCCTTCATCAGCCAGACTAACTTTAATCCAGTGGCACAGTGAGCACGGGGGCCCATGTCTGGGCATACCCTTCCCACTTAGGGCAACTTTAGCAAAAGCAGTTGGGGCTGGACTGTTCCCATGAGGAACAGGGTCAACACTGATTTGCATGACTGGGTCCAAACTGGGGCAGCATGGTGAGAAAAAGAATAACGGATTAAACCCAGATCTATGACTGGGGTCAGTGTTTGAAAAGTTTCAGCACTCCGTCCATCATCCTTTTGTGTTGCTAAAAAATAGTTCCAGCCATGAGAGAGGTTAAAAAGACACTGAATTGAGTGAGGGGTTATTATTTTGAGGTCCCCACTAACGTAGTGTGGGGACCCGGAGATAATCTAGACAGAAAGAGTAGGTTGTGGTGAACGTTTTGAAGGTTGTCCTATTGAAGCATTGTGGGACAACGGAGTACAGCAAATATTATAGTACATTGACTGTAATGCTCAGAACAGCCCTGAGAGGACACCACAATAAAAATATCACCTGTAAGAAACATGGTCATATAACAATATAATCAGCCCTTAAAGGGCATAACAATGTAAAAATAGAACGGCACAAAGTAATGTAGTGCAGCCATATGTTTAGCCCCTAGAGGGTCTAGTGCCTTACACATTTTCAGGCCTAGCAAGCCTACTGCAATGCTAACACAACCTACTCCAAGCTGTAAAACAAAGGTCCCAGGCATAAGAGAGCTTAAAAATGGACTGAATGGTGGGAGGGGTTATTATTTTGAGTCCCCACTAATCTAATGTGGGGACACAAATGACCTAAACAGAAAGTACATCATGCTGAATGTTTGAGAGGTCCCATTGTCCTAGGACCACCACATGCGGAGTTATGGACAAAAATGTTTTGAAAAAGACTGCTTGCAAAGCATTACTGGGTGACTTTTCCAGAGTGCAGTGAATATTGTACTATCAGCTCTCCTGCTGTGCTGGGAGAGCTGCGTTGCGGATTTGTGTTTTTTAGTAAAGCACTTATCAAGTGTAAGTGTTTATGAAGCATGAAGGGGAAGAGCAAAAAGAAACGACTGATTAGGTAACAGTGTGAACAATTTGACTAGCGCTCCAATACTGTTGATGGAGCTTGTGCTGTTGATGCTGTGAGGATCATGACTGCCATGGAGCACGAAGGGGAAAGACAAAAGAAAAAAAAAATTTCACTCACGCTAAGGTATATCGGCAATTGTGCAATTATCAATGTAACAGGGTCAGTCTGCAAGGCGGTAACAAACCCTCCCCAAGGCGGGACAGACGTAAAGCAATTGCCAATGACATCAAGGGACTTTTGAAAGGCAAGCCCACGAACAAGTAATGGGCGTGAGGTGTTAGTGGTTAAAAGCCCACAATATTTACAACAGGTCAAAGAGTAAGCGCGCTCAACTCAATGAGACAATGAGTTCCTAAAATTCTTAATAAACATCTGCATCCATTTTGGTGGCCAGATCCCTCAAAGGGTCTTCTTGGTTCCTGGTACAGGATACTGAGCTCATGAAAATCAAGATCTTCATGTCCTCTTGCGTGCGCCACAGTACCTGTTAGATTCAAATTGCTTGCATTCTCTTATACCACTACCTGGAACATGGAGGGGCTGTGATATAAAGAGCTTGCTCTCATATTTGACTAAATTTGTGGATGAAAGGCAAGACCTGAATATACTGAACAGGCATGAAGTTACCCAATGCATGACCTATCTTTGGATTATCTGTGTTCTGGGTAGCAACCTACAATTTAAAATAAATATTTCTGTTTTTTCGGTTTACTTGCCATGTCCAAAACTGGATCTCGGAGAAAGGTAACTCCTAGCATCATTACAAATCCAGAATGAATCTTTTGGATTGACGGTGGATTCAAACCAGCACACATTCTTAACCACTTTCACACCGAAAGGAGCAAAATTCATGTTATGCAAATAAATAAAATATTTCTGAAAATAACCTATGCATAGTCCGGAGGCATTAGGCTTCTCTGAACCGGGCCATGTGTATGCACTACTCAAGGACCCCATTTATAGCAGACTTACAACCATGAGCTAAAACGGTGTGTGCTTCTTATAAGAAATACACTACTTTCCATATGACGTCAGTCTCGATTTAGGTGCACTGACTTAAGAGACTCACTCCTTCTTAAATATTAATTAACAACATACAGAGCATACTTCGTGATAATTTAAAAAAAAAATCTAACTTACAATGGGACCTGCTCTACCATATCACTGACCTTCTACAGATAGAAATTTCAACATTTTTAAAGTTACAAATTCTGAACCAGTGTCTTTCAGGATATGTTAATCAAATATGAAACTTACTCCCACTTAATCTACAACGTATATTAAATGTTATCTACTTCAGGAATTCACTCAAAAACACTTCTGAAAAATCTAATATCCTTAATGCTTCACACACTGCACATAAGTCAGCAATGGTAGTATTCAGTTTCTATCTTCTTTCATTGAAGTGGCAAGTTACCCAAATCCTTCTACTTAGGCCAAAATACTGTTTTCTCTGATTGTATCCCACTAGAGGTGAGGCACCCAAATCTCGATGTGATTACAAATATTGATTTGTATTACAGCTTAACAACGCTATTGATTTGAATGCCATATAAATCACAATAGTTGTTACAAATAATAAAAGGGAAAAATGCACAATTCTAGGAATCTATGCCAAGAAACGTAATGAAAAAAAGATGTTATATATTATGTAGTAGAACATATGTCCTCGCTATGTAAGACAAATGCATGTTACACAATGCAACAACTAAGACCCTCACGATGGCTTAAGTTTTATGAATAAAAAAAAATGTGTTCTTAAAACGTATGTGAACTTCAACTCAGGTTACGGTATCTCAAGACTATAAGAACTGCTCATTGCATAAACGACACTGCCTGCATGTGTAAACATAAGCACTTCTACAACACAAAAGAGACCCTGCCTTAAGCAGTATCACATCGATAAAAATGTGTGTGGCTACATGCTTTAGAACGGATTGTATTATTGTAATATAAGTAATTGCCTGCATGTGCATTTAGTCTGTACATATCCCTTGTCAATAAGAAATATGTTCATGAAGCTGAATCCTCAAGCGTGTAGTCTACTTGGTGCCAACCCTTACCGTACTCAATAGATGCCTTGTGTAATTGTGACAGGAGAGGCAGTCTTCCCAGTCTTCCACAGCACTCTTCCAGATTTTGTGCAAGACGTTCCCCTACATACAATCTAATTTTCACATGGATAATCCCAACATTAAGTGCAGACACCTACATAAAATATTCAGACTTAACCGCGAAAACGGCATGTAATGAAAAACTCCTAAATGTTGCATCCATCTGGCAGATATCAGCCCGTTCCATAAAAGTGTTATGCCTTAAAGAGACTAAGAATTAAGATCAATTGTACTATAGCCAATGAACGTCAATCGTCATTCATTACTTTGTAGGTTATTTTCTTGTATATTCTCCTCTCAAAAAGAGCATGAACCGTGAAACCATGAAGAAATTGAACAGGGTCTACTTGGACATAGAAAAATAATGAAAGGGTTAGGATAAGCTTCGAGATGTCTCTGGCATCGGTATTTATCAAAAGTGTGTGCCCAGTAACCATACAAAGAAATACCCCACAAACACAGTAAAACTGGTTTGCATGCTCAGCAAATCAGCTGAAAGAGATTCATGTGCACCGCCTGTCGAGAGGGGAAAGAGCGTATACTTTACTGAAGGTCAGCTCGTATAAACCCGAGTGAATTCAGTGCCACCCTAGACAACACCTCGGAATAACGTCTTCCGCTCCTTTACGATGGAGTATCCCAATAACGTACAGCCGGTTTACACATCAGTCCTGATCTCGCAGCCTCTGCCTGCAGACAATAATATATTAAAACAACCACTTATGCTAAAATGAGTTACATGATACCTCTTAATTAGAGCATATCCGTAGTATAGACTTTACAAACCAAACAACCCCTCTATATGCTACTGTTAGGTCTTAAGAGTCTGAATGCCCTGTTCAAGCTACTATGTAGGTCTATTTATAGCCACCTATATATAGCTAGTGCTATCGGCCATGCCCCTTCCTGTAATTACCCCTATATAGATTGCGTCAATTGCCCCCTATGCTTTATGAAGCCTTCAAGCAATTAGTGGATCACCTTAGATCACCCTTTAGTCAGGTGTCAGACCTGTTTTCGAATTGTGTAAGACATGTACACTCCTACATCTAGCTATTCAGACAGTGTGCACTAGTACACGAGTTTTTTTTTTTTAGACTTTAACTTGAAGATTGTCATCCGCATACGTGCAAAAAGTCAACACTCCTGCATACATCGCTCTCGTGTATCATTTGGAGGCTGCGTGCCCCCTCCATAAACCCGGCCGCGCCCATGTGCCAAGACCACATGCAGCCTCACCTTGCAGGTCTTGTGGTCGAACCAGACGAGCGCATGGTTGCGGGACAGCACCTTGCAGTCGAAGGTGGCATTGCTCTGCGCCGGCCGGCAGCGAGCCACCGAGCGTCCGATCTTGACAGGTTCGTCCAGGTAGACATGGCGCTCCTGAAAAGGGTGCGAGTTGGGGCGGCAGGTGAAAATGGCCAAGGCTGAAGGCATGGGTGACAGTTCGCTCTGGCCCGGCACAGCCGCGGGGACAGAAGGGAAGCCTTCCTGCTCCAGAGCGGGCCCGACAGCTACGGCGCTCACCTGCGCATCATCCACGAACGGGCGGGGCATGCCAACCGCCCCCCCGGAGCCCCATGGCCAGCGGTTGACACCCGCCGAAAGAGCCCGAGCAGCCTGCCTGCCGAGAGCTCAGTCCATCCCTGGTGTAGGGGCTCGGCAACTCCGAGGGCAGGCGGGGGACTCCGGGAGGCACGGGCTCCGGGAGAGCGGGACGCTGTAGGTGAGCGGAGGCTCCGAGGCAGGACACGGGGTTCAGGACTTCAGCACGGACTGCTTATATTCACCGGCCGCCTCTTTAGACTTGTTCCTATTGTAACAGACCCGCCGGTCCATTCCCGGCCCTGCGCGCGCGTTCCCGACAGGACGGTGGTACAGTGGTGGGGCGAGCACGGAGGGAGTGACGCAGGAGGAGGGGCGTATACGGTGCAGCCGGGGTGGTTTGGCAGACTCGTGCACTTCAACCGTTGACAGAGGAGGTGATCGTGGTGCTGCTCACCGACAAGCCATCTTCTCCGTGAAGCTGTTCCTGCTAACCTCAATCAGTACTTTTGATAAAGGGCTTTAGAATATGAAGTATTCTTTTGCAGTGAACCATAGGGTGGATCGTTATATTTATTTTACATTTTGCTTTTCCGTATGTTTAATACTGTTTAGAAAACAAATAATATAACTTTAAAGTCTTCGGTGAATGGGAATCCAGATACCCCTTTAAATAGTAGCTGTTACTACATGGGCTGTAAAGTGCTTCGTCTTTAACATTTCTCTTTTTGTCCTTCTTCTATGGCGTTGTGTCACCTGGTATCAAATGTAAAACCGCAGTGGGATTAGAAATAAAAAGGGGACAGTGAGCAGTACGTTAAAGTAAACAAACGGAATTAGATAATGTAACATGATGCCACCTTGAAACTACATCTATGAGGTATTTATGTTTTTAGAGGAATTATTTTTTATATCGAAAAGAGTGCCGATGAAATTGCACTTTACGATCTGGGCATCAGTTTAGTAAGTTTTATCTTGGTGAGCAGTTTTATCAGGACTGCCTGTGGACTTTCATATGTGACAATTATTATGTTTATTAAGTATGGCTTCATATAATTATTTAAATGTGTTTTGTGAAGACTGACATTTATTCCCAGTAGTAAAAATATGTTTATTAAGACCATAGTCTATTAAACCCGAATACAAAACCAAATACGCTCATTTCAGACACGCACTATATATTTTTTCAAATGTTTTATAGCTATTAAAAATCGTCCTCTAGCACAAGTCACGCCCTAAAATTGCATGACACATAAAAATATTACTGCATCCATACGAGAATTTATCCCATTTTTAAGAAGCACTGGTTCAAATAATCGAAGCCCCGAAGATTAAAACAAAGTAATTAGTCGCCTTTCTTGTTTCTAGAAGCCTCCGTTCTTGTGTAATATGGCAGTCCAGAAAGCTCTGTGTTAACCAAACCCAACAAACCAACCCTTGCCTTCTAAAAAATAATGCAAACCGTCCCAGTGATCATCAAGATTTAAGCATATTCTGAAGTTTAATACTTTATTTGTAATTGCTTAATTCAATCAAACTTTTTAAACATGGATACACCGTTAAATCCTGCCTGGAGTCTCATAAGCAATGCTTTGAACTGTTCGGAGACAAATAACCACGCTCTTTTGACCTATATTCCTCTATGCCAAGTTCACGTAATTCCTTCTTTGATAGACTATAAGGGTTTTCTAATATAAAACCGTGAAGGTTAAAATGTCTTGCAATCAAAAGCAATTGGGCTCCTAACATCTTTGCCTACCGTAGCTCCCTACTTATTATTTCGCCTCTGCTATAGCTTGACACTTTGTACTGGATGGCAATTACTTGCTTGTACCAAATACGTAAACTTTGAGTTTTAGCAATACAATTCCAAAGTTTCAAATTAGCTTCCACTTTTATAGCTTGTACGATAGCACATTTGGTAAACATACGTGTTTACAGAGAGTGACCGTCCGTCTTTTCCCAATCAGAATTTCCACCCAAAAGTAGCATTTCTGCCCAATATAACCTGCGGCAGTACCATAGCTTTATATGCTACTAATACAGGCTTTAAAGAGGGACCACCAAAATCTCTTTTACATTTCATTTCCCCCCTCCTCGCCATTGTTGTTGACGCACAGGTGTTTAATGTGTATTTTCCATTTTTACATATTAAATATTATTCCAAGATGCGTATATATGACGGAACTTCCCTCGACTATCATCTCTCTTATTGACCATGCAAAAAATTTACATTTGTGATTAGTCGTCAAGTTTAATTATGCACTTCAGTGTGATTGTCTCTAGATTGTCAGTTGCTCGGAATGCTCTCCACCTTTTCCGATGTCGCTCTGGTTTTTGGCCCGCTGTCTTCTATGATAGCAGAAGCTCCTTTGTGGTCCTGTTTCATACATATGTTGCTTTGCAAGGCTGAACCTTCATAGCAAGGGTCCAGACAGACTATGATAGCAGGGCCAAGTCTTGGTGCAAGTTCTGTCTGCACGTCTATAACAATCACAGAACTTACTTTAAGAAATAACTGAGTTTCAATAAGTGTAGTCGTTTTAGCTCATTTGTATAATGACCTCTGTGAAAAGCAACAACACAGCAAGAAATGAGAACTGAGAATGTACACATATAGTTTGACCAGAGGATAAGTATTTTTATGAGAAAAATATAAATGGTAAGACTTGTTTGAGGCCATCAAATGTAATGGTGGAAAAACTATGACCCTCCCTCAGTAGGTAGTGAAGGAAAGTCTGTAATACTCACACTAGTGTGAAAGCTAAATTAACTACTAATGATTTTCATTTATTTTGGGTTAAAAATTTGCATGGAATTATGCTAACCTAGAAAATGATATGCGACTTGGAAAATGTTCCCGCTTGAGTGATTGCCATAAAATACGTAAATGTTTTTAGTGAAAGCACATTATCATTATTCATAGTCCCTAAGTACAGAAACATGTACTAGTGTATCACATTAACAGATTTATGTTATGTAGTTGATTTGTTAACTGCAGGCCACAAGTTGGCGAAGTTTGGGCCTAGTATGTGAGGCCTAATGTCAGACTGCAATGTTTAATAAAATGGTGGGAAATGAATGACCAAAGAATTACTAATTACATTGTTCACATTGTGCTGACCAAATGATTTGCAGATGTCTTTTACGTTCTCAGGAGAACTGTGTGTAGAATTTTGTTGTACTAGAAAAGATACAAATGTTAACTTGAAGCGTGAGACAGCGATGTGCCCAGGATTCGACAATGGGCGCACAGACTAGAATATGGATTGCAAGAAAGAAGATACCTGCCAAGTCTGACGAAGGGAACCGAAGAAGAGCCAATCATAAATGTGTGAGCGACTGTTTAGCTATATCTTAGATATAGATGTAAATTTCCATTGGACTAACTGCAACATACGATTCACTGACCAGTGGCGTTGTAAGAAGATACTTTATGCAAGTTTAACTTATCCTGGTCGCTTACAAGTGAGTCAGTACCCTTTCCCGATGTGTTCGAGTTCATATCCTGATTCCTTCGAGCCCCATTCTTCCCGTTGATGTTAGAGTCCTCTTGTGGAGCACCACGTGTTCCAAAATGCTGATTCCTCAATTTTTATGCCTGTAAATTGGTTCCGGTGACTTAGAGCCCCACCGTGGCTGAGCCATTTCCTTTCACTGTCCCAGTGTTGATGGTGACCAGATGGATGTCCAACTGACAAAGAGAATCGCAGCTTGCCGATCCATTTGAGGAGAGGTATAACCAAATGTTGTTATCTTGTTGTAGGTTTTTGCTCTTTGCTTTCTAGGTACCAACCACTATTTTGATGGAGCCATATTCAGATGTTTTCCAAATTAACTTTGACAAAATTGTTTTTGCATGAAGTCCAAACATGCTTTTCTAATTAGAGGGTTAGTGAGGAATCCAAACACTAACGAATGTTACTAATTTAGAATTAATCTTGTTCACCTGCTGAGACCAGATGTATGTCATTTTTGTTGCACAGTTATTGTTACTATTGATTTGTACCATAACTCTTGAAGCCTTAATTATTAATGCTTTAATTAAAATGAGATTCTTTAGAAGATTTGGTCAGCCAGTGTTATTCATTTATGTTTATCAATTGGTACTGAGACTAATATATGTATTGTAGCATTGTTAAAATAGGGCAATACATTTTCTAACTTTACCAAAAGGCGTGGTTATACATGGCCAAATAGGCCATAGTAAATGAAGATTACTGACTCAAGTCTTTGATAATTAATGATGTTGAGTACATTTGTGATGGTGTTTACTTTTCATGCATAGCGTTTTGACTTATGGTGATTAGATTCCTCTAAGCGAAGTCAGACGGTCCATCGAACCTCTAACGCGTCCCCATATCAACTAATTCTAAAATATCCAATAACCCCAGACGCACTCACACTAGTGGTATCCCAAAAAACATTTTGGAATTAAGTGTCTGCAACAGAGGGCAGTAGCATACTATGAACAGCTCAGGAATGCTTAAATGAGCAAATCGGGCTGAGAGAATGAAAGAATTGCTAGAATTTATGCTAAGAATTTTCAATTCTATTAAGGACACAGATCCAAAGATTATACTTCTCTTCCTTAACTGTATGTTTCAATAGCAGCCAATAAAACCAGTTTTAATATATTAATTACGCTTCTGAAGATGCCATTCACGTCAACCCAACCAATCATTGCCAACTAGACCCTTCAAATACTACCAGCACCATCTTGACTGCCTCTTTCGTTGCGCAGCCTAGGTCCATAAGAAAACTTCTCAATGTGAAAACTGAAGCAATCTCTGGACCGGCTCCAACGACTTCCATCAGGTGCCGTGCATCTCAAGAAACTCAACCACAAACTGCAGCAAGCAGTGTTGATGCTCGAAAAACTTCAATCAGATCATCCTTAGTCGACACGTCTTCTGATCAGATCCTAATACAAAAAATGTATATCTGCAAACTCCAGTCAAGAATAAAAATACGGGTGGGCGTATATCATGTTACTTGTGAAAATCATAAACATATTTGAAATCTTGCAATAATTCACCATACAGACATCAATTGTAAAACTGATTTTCAATGTAAACTTAAGATCAAAGGGTGGGCTAATCCTCACCTCTGTGTCCTTAATCAAATTGAAAATTCTTGGTGCGAATGCTAGCAAATGTTTTATTCTATGTCAGGAGTGGAGGTTCAGATTATGCTCGTTCAAGCTGATTGACCACCACTGAAGCAAATTCAACTGCAAGTTTATAATAAAACTACTTGAAGGTTGAATCTGAAGACCAATCCGTTGTTTTCATAATGTCCTGGATAGTGGACCCAAACACAAAGGCTTTGTCCATCTGGCAATGGAAAAAGAGGCTTCCTCTGAAGCAAAAAGCTCTACCTGCAAGATCGAGAGCTTTTACATCCGAAGTACTTCTACATGAAATTAGACAGAGCAACATTGCCAGTTTGGCAGACAGCTGTTTCCTGATCAGCTGCTCATTTGCCACTGCTCAAAAAGATGTAACACTACGTTCACATCCTATAGAGAGGAATACCTAGGTTTTGGGGAATTGGTTACCCTGATGCCTTTAAGGAGTTTATAGTAACTGTAGACTGCGGAGACCCACAGAAACAATAAACAAAAAATAAAGAAACAATTGCAATGCAACTGACTTTAGGATGGAGTCCACTTTTATAACAGAAAACAGGAAGTGACCTATGGCGGGATGTTGAGCTAACACTGAGACTCAAACCTGGTTCCCCAATTCTAAAGTCGGGAGCTCTGGCCGTAACACAGTGTCCTGCGCAGAAGGGTGGCACACAGAAACCATCTGAAAGCTTGCCTCGCTATTTGATTGAGATTCCAACAGGACCTCAACCTGAGATTGAGCCTCGAACTTTTAGTGTCTTGCCCATCTCTAGAGACCACTTAGCAACCATAGAAAGTTTCTGTAGTGGATACATAAATCTACTTACTTGTCTTATTGATGTAGAAAAGTTCAGCCTGTGAATTACGCACAGGTATGTGTAGCAGGTTCAAGAACCTAAAATATTTTTTACTTGAATCATTTCATCTTGCCTTCAGGTTACACATCTTTGTAGCAGATGCATTACCCAACTAAGCAATGTAACTGGAATTGGGACATGTGACTTGCATGTTTTATAGAGACCTGTGGGCCAAACGAACTACAGGGCCAGAAGGCCCTTGTGACAACTGGCTCTTCGTTGTTTTGTGCGGACAGACCCAGTAAGATTTCTTGAGCAGAACACCATTTTGTGAGTTGCCTGGTGTGTGCACCACAATTAATTTGTGTGTTGGTCATCAACAGAGTGCTAGTCACTAGTTGGTAAAATGGGCACACCATAAAGTGGTACTACTCTTGTCCTAGGTGGCTACAGCCCCCCAATAGCAGACCACGACTCTTTTAGTGGCTGGTGGCCATCTAGCTATGCTAAACGGGTGCCATCCGTTTACCTGAACCACTGGTAAATCTGCTTGTTGGCTTTCCGTGGTAAATCTATGTAATGTCATGACTAGACAGCTTGGTCTCTACTGTTTGTATGCTATGTACATGAGAGTGCCAGGGTTTGTAGCCCCTAATGTTGTAAGGTACTCTATAGGGTTTATTATTAGTCAGAGGTGCTTTATCCTTGGCCCCTGGTAGCACACCTCTGATTCTGTTCTTTACACCCTCTAGATTCCTTTGTAAAGTTCAACTGTTTGAGTTGATCATTTGCCAAGATAAAAGACCAGGAAGTATCTTTTGTTACATTGGACCTGGACCAAGCAAGTTTTGCAGGTCAGATTATGGCCTGAAAAGAGGACCATGTGAAATGGAAAATTATTGCCCCTCCCCATTCCTCCTTACTTACATTCCGACACTGGCACTATTAAATCATGCTAGATCTCCCCAATGCTGTGGCCATCTTGATGCTAACATTATAAAAGATGAGGCTTGTCTAGAATTTGTTAAGTACTCAGAACAGCCATCTTATGTGAGGTAGCCTGACCTCATACTTGTATGAATTGTATGATTTCCAGCACATTGGCCACGTACTATATTAGGGACAACCTGTCATCTATATTAGAACTTGCAATCCCATCATATTGGTAAAACTGTTAGTATCTTCAGTCATTCTTCAACAACAAAATTCACACTCAAAGGGCTCAAATTAACATCTTCTATTCGTGAGCCATGGAGTCTTGCCATTGCCCTCTGACAACTGAGTGTTCAACTCATCGCTTTGAATTTTTCTACCTGTCTCCGATTCTGATATAAGTGGTACATTGACCTCTCTTGAAAAATCTTGACATCCCTTGGATTCCGGAGAGCCATCAGCCTGTGCATCTCTGCTCTTACACCAGTTTCCTCCACCCTAATCTATATTTCCATCTCAAGCAGAGGCCTCACACCTATCTTAAAGAATCCAACGGTAGACCCCAACAATCTATCTAATTACCAGACCATTGCTGACATTCACTGTGTTGTAAACTCGCTTCATACAGTTGCAACCTGCTACATATTAAATAAACTTCTTAGTGAATTTCAGTCATGCTTTAGACCCCTTCAGGGCAAGGTGACTACTAAACATCAGGGAAAAACAACTCAACTCTTGAGACAAAGGCTAGTCATGCACCCTGATATTACCAGACCTTCCAGCCATTTTCAATACCATTGGCAACCGGGTGTTTATAAAAAGGCTGTCCACATTGGCTATATCAAAGAAACAGCACAGGTGGGGTATAAATACTTTCTACAAAACTTCACCACCAAATTAAACTGGGTCTGTTTCTCTCTAGTGTAGTTATCATCAGGTGTGGGAAAACTTAGTGTTCTTCCTTGCCACCAGTGTACTCAAAGGCAACAAAGCCCTACTGCTGACATCTTAAACTCACACCAGGTGTCAATCAAATGCTAGCTGAAGACAAATAGTGACATCTCGAACTTGAAGATGAGCCCTGCAACTATCACAAACTTTCAGCTGCCTTTCACAGATTCATCATTCGATGTAGGATAATGAGCTCTCCCTGAACGGCAAAATAAATAAACCCTGCTCAAGGGCCCTGTCAGTCCTGCCCTTTTCTATAGCTTGATGACCTGCAAACAATGCCAGTATCTGAAGACAAAGCATGCAACTTGGGTGTGGCTCTTTGAGAGTGAGTTATGTTTAATCCCCGGCAAAATAAATAATTTCAAAACAGCTTTCAACATCTATATTTTCTAAATGTCCTGCTGTTGCTTCACTTCTTTCAGAAAATGATCTATACCCATGCTGTGGTCATTTCCCATTTTGTTTACCCTTACTGCCTACACACTTCGGTTTCATCCTATGCAGCTTAAAACGCCAGAGAGCCCCAAACCATGCAGCCCACTTGTTTGATATGAAAGGCCATGATCACATCACACCTGTGCTAAAATCACTCCATTAGCCAAATATAAAGTCACGTTTAACCTTTAAAACTCATTACATTGTAGGCAATTTGCCAACTGGGACCTTTTGTCAATCTGATTCAAGATATTTGATGGCCAGCCCTCTGGGTTCAGGGCTACTGCCCTTGAAATTTTCTACCCGTGCAATGAAGACTGGAAAACTACTATAATGAATTCAGAACATCTCTAAAGAGCCCCCTCTATACTTTGGTATTTGGATAATCCAGACCCACCTCTCAGTTCTGTAGATCCTGCCTAATGAGATGCCTAAGACTGACTTTGCCTTCTTGACTCAGGCTCTCCAGACTTTTGCTCTTCTTCAAGGCTTTGTCATCTGCGAACATATTCACTTAGAATATACTTCTACATTTGATTCTTACTGTTAACTAACTGATTTCACACTAATATGTGCTCTCTCTTTTATGTATATGTCCTTGTACTACAAAGCACTCCGAGGCTACTGTATAGTGGTTAATAGTGCTTACAAAAACTCAAAATTAAATAATATAAAATAAATACAGACACATATTTTGTTATGGCCACAGGGACCCCTGTGCTGAAGATGGACAGAAAAAAAGAATAATAAATTGTACCTCTTGTATATGCAAGGGCAAAAAAACAACCCCACAATCATATGTAGCAAAATGTGAATGCAAACCTATAAAATCTGTCATTGTCCCACCTCTTAGCACAGCGCTTTAACAACTTTCAGGGCCCCCTAGATCCGCCCCTTATCGCTGATGCTCAAGCCTGTCACCCACTCTGGTAAATTAGTACCTGCAGTTCTTTTTTACATTTACATAAAATCCCACTTTCACAATTTAGGTGGTAGATTCACAATTTCTGAAGAGGAAAATGCCTTCCTGTCAGCTTCATCATACTCAGAAAAACACTTTAATGCAATCAGTCGGGCAATTAATTTCCCTAGTTTTCCTTTTGTATAATATCCCTTCTCTGTTTCCAGATGTTGCATGCATGCATTTAAAGTGCTGAATTCATATATGTCAATGCTCCCTCTTTAAGTGGGAAATTCTTACCTTTTAAGACACAAATTGCTTTATTTCAGCTTTCTCACGTATAAAAACGTTATCCATTTTAATGCAGGGTAATTGAGAAATTACGTTTTGCTTTTTTAAACTATTGCTTGTTACTTGTTCTTACGTTTGTCATGTATATGAATCTAGTGAAGATGTATATATGGGAAAATAATTAATAAACTAAGTTACAAATATTTGACAGCTTTTAGGAAGTGATATTTGCATGATTGAAGGATCAAGAGTACACCTTTCTTAGTTGTAATGAAATGTGGCATTTTTGGCACTACTTACACAAGTTTTCTCATCAGCAGGTATGGTCAATTAAGTACAATACATTTTGTCAGGTGGTGGCACTTACATTACACACATCACACCACACGTGAAGGACCTCCTATAACACCCCATTTACAAATTACCACAATTCAGAACTCTTCACCTACACTTTCAAGGCACTACATAGCACCAACCCAGCATACCTCAGCAATTGCATCTGCTTTCATAAACCATCCAGACACCTCTGCTCACCCGGACTCCTACTTGCACAATTCTCTTGCATATGGAAACCAGATACATACAGAGGTTGAGGCTTCTACTAGATGACTCCTAAAGTGTGGAATGACCTCTCCCTACACATAAGAGCCTCCTCCCCACTTTTTGAATGCCACAAGAAACTGAAGTTCTGGCTTTTAGAGCAGTCCCAAAAGGCTCCAGGTGTGCCCTAGGCTCATGCCTGTTTAGCACCAAGATACTCTTCCAGGTGATGGTGCACTTTATAAAACTGAATCATACCATAACATAGCCATTTTACTATTTTCCATGTGTGTACTGAAATACAATTGGAGCATCCGGTAATTAATTTGGGCTGATCAATGTAACTCTTTAAAAAAACTTTTTTTAAACTGAAAAGATACTCTCTCATTTCTACATAGTAACACACATTGGCGGTTAGTCTAACACGTTTTAAAACTGGTGTATGCACCACTGCATTAAAATTCTATATCATGCAAGTTGACTGGAGAGTTCTAAGTTCACCAAGAGGCGCTGTACCCAAGCGCTGCTATTACAGCACCTTGCTTCCCTGAAAGCAGTGAGCTGAGTGTGCACTCCCATGCCCTGTTTGAACACAGCAATTGTTGTTATGTTTATAAGTCTCAGACTTAGCCTAGGTCTGGGCTGCTGTTTTATAATGTCTGGGACTGCTGCCATGCACTTTCTTGCAAAGTAACATAATTCAGGAGAAGGCTGTGTTAGGCCCTCACCTCCAGTGGTGTTCATGCTGGGACACAAATAAGACCTTTGTTGATGAGGCTGAAGGCATTGAAACTTTCTGATACTGCCTCTCAGTGAATCATAAAGGAGTTTCCAATATATGCTCATCGAATCTTCGGCTTCTCTGCAGAGTGCGTAGGCCAACTGTCACACATGCTGATTGTAATTTTATTTTAAGATCGGAGGCTCCTATTATGCTTCTCTGATCTTGCTTTATTTTGAACAGCAGCAGTCAAGATTCAGAAAACTACAAATCCTAAAAAGCCTGGAACCACCAGCCTATAGGAAAAGACAACACAGTAACAATCACATCCAATAGTAACTCAGCAATACGTATAATACTAAGCTTGGCTGGGAACTGCCCTCTTATCTTGCTGCTCGCAGTCAAGATACATTTTGACAATATTCTTTACTTCTTTTATTGTTGAATATACTTGTATTTTTGCTGTGGCTTAGATTCTTTTTTCTTATGTTCTTTCTTTATCCTTTGCTGGCACGTTGCCGCGTGCTGCCCCATGCTCTGATGCGCTTTCCGACCGCGACCACTATTAGCCTAACATTCTGTGACATGCTACCTTTTACCTGCAGCGTCTCGTCACTTCAGTTTCAGGCTGTATTGTTGGGGCTTTGTATCGTCATTTTGCCTGCTCTTTTTTTCTGCCTGGTGCCTCTTGCTGAGCGTCTCTGAGTCCTCGCTTTTTTTCTTCCCAGGTGTGCAGCCTACGTTCCTGCCCCTTGCTCTCTTTTATCATTCCCTCAACGTTGTACCGGCCTCAGTGCACACCCAGAAGTGGAGCCTGGTGTTTCCTTTCCACTTAGGCTTGCCGTTAATCTTTTCCAGTCTAGTTTTGTTGTGGGCTTTGTTTTTATAATTTTCCTCATGGAAATAGATAGTTTCCCCCTGCTTCAAGATATGGAGGAGGAAGACAATAACATTAAAGATAATCTGAATGATTTAATTCAAACTTCGGTTGTGACCTTGTCTATGGACAAGGTGAAAAAAAGATAGAAAATTCTCTAATTAATTTAATATCAAAGACGATTTTGGCCCATGCTGCGGGGGAAAGCAGTAGGCACAAAGCAATGGGGTTCCCTTTACCAGCTAACGTTAAAACCAAGACAGAAGGTAATGCTGCGCTATTGATTAGTCCGGTTTCCTCACACATGACCGAACACAGGGTTCCTCACAGGTCTCCTTCTACGGAGGGGAATAAAAATAATAATAGCAATGATAAAAATGTCAATGTTAACTCATCTTCATCCAAGTCTAGAACAAAGTTTAAGTATATTTCCACTCCAATTTTCATATCTCACATCCCGAACACTGATGATGTCATGTGCGATTTAGATTCCGATCATGACATCATGAATAGCTAAGTTGAAGTCAGAATGCCCTCACCCCTCCATTTCTTCCAAAATTACTGTCACCCCAGCCATAGACCCTTCCCTGCTCACTTTCTTTTCCACATTTGGGAAGGACCCTTGCAAGAGTGTGGGCAAATGCTGGTCCACGTGTCAGGAAAAGTTATTAGACACTGTTGTTCCTCTGGCCCAAATTTCGATCTAGGGAAATCAGCACATCTTGATAACTGTCCTGTTCTTCCTGGATTTCTCTCACTATGGGTACAAAGAACCTTTTGCTTACTTGGCAATCTCAACGTTGCCATGATCCACGAACGTCGTAATCGATTACTACTAAAATTGAACCCTAAACCGGTCAATCTGGCATCTCTTGACCCCAGTATTACAGCTCAAGGTCTTTTATTTGGAGATTCCTTTATTAAGGAACTTAGTAAATATGTTTCAACCTTTGCATCACTTGACATAGCGCAATAGTCACTGAGTGAGGTTTTCTCTTAACGTGTTTTTACCAGGGCACGTAGAAGCAGGAGCTGCTTCACCGTCCGCAACTTCCACAACCAAAGCTCCAGAGGTTTCTTCAAATCTTCCTTCCAAGATGACAAGCCCCAGTTCTACCCCCATCGCAGGAGAGGCTTCAAGGCTTCAAAGGTTGTGGGCACAAGGGCTTCCAATATAACTCTCAATCCGGTAAGTCCTTCTTCTGGCCTGCCTTCCATAGGTGGTTGTCTCTGTTTGTTTTTGCCAAAATGGTGTTCCATAACATCAGATTAATTGGTGTTAAGCACTGTTCAAGGACATCTTATAGAACTCTACTGAAGGCCTTTCCAGACTGTGTTTACTTTCCTTCCAAAGTTCTCAGACGAAATGGCCAATCTCATATCTCTAGAGATTCAGTCCTTGCTGCAGAAACATGCAATCGAGTTATCACCTCCTGATCCCTCGGGTTTCTTTAGTTTACTCTTTTTGGTCCAACAGAAAAACAAGAAAATGAAGCCAGGAATAAACCTCAGACAGTTCAACCAGTTTGTCATTGACAGCCATTACAAAATGGAAACTATCAACTATCTCAGAGACTCCTCACTCCAGCACGACTGGATGGTTTGATTGTATCTACTACATGCTTTCCTTATGATCCCCATCCTTTGGAATCACAAGGAATTTCTCCAATTCCAATGTCTAGGACAGACATATCATTTTTCATCTCTTCCTTTCAGACTTTTTTCAGCACCATGGTGCTTTACCAAACTAATGAAACTGGTTGTGGCCTCCCTCAAGGCGTCAGGCTAATCGTATGTCTAGATGATATCCTTTTAAGGAACCAAAGCGTATCCTCTCTGCAAACTCAAATCCACCTAACCTGTTCTCTTCTGTCCGACCCGGGTATTCTCATCAACACAGAGAAATCTATGCTCTCACCAACAAAACAGATTGGGTTTTTTTAGGTTTTCTGATAGACTCTTCCACTACCACTCTCCATCTTCCCTCAGCAAAAGTAAAAAAGTAAAAACTATAAAATCTGAGATCCTCCAGACCCTTCGGAATTCAGTAATTGCCCTCAAAGCAATTGCAAGAATTATGGGTCTTCTGTCGTCCTCCATACAGGCCATCTTTCCAGACCCTCTACATTATCAGGCCCTTCAAAGACAAAAAAAATTGCCACTTAGAAAAAGGCCTTACTTATTTTGATTCCATCTCTATAGACCAAGAGTCCAGACTAGTGCTTCAATAATGGATAGACCATTTACATGCCTAGAACGGCAAGACTATTTTTGCCAGATCTTGTGTTAAAATCAGGTGCAAGCTGAACGGGGTGGGGCACCCATTGTGGACCAATCTTGACTGGGCATACATGGTCTCTGGAGGACTTAAAATTGCATATCAGTTGTTTAGCGACACTTGCAGGCTCCTTTGCAATCAGAAGCCTAGGCAAAAACAGGGTAGATTGCTCCATTATTCTTCGGAGGGACAACATTTCCACAATCTGATGCATCAATCACTTAGGTGGCACCAAATCAAGGCCCTAAACAGAATTGGCAAATTGTTTTGGGGAATTCTGTCTTCAAAACAAAATTTGTGTGCACACAGAATACTTGCCAGGAGATCTCAACTCTGTAGCAGACTGACACTCTCAACGTCTTCGAGATGCAAACGATTGGAAACTTCACCTTTCAAGCTACCAGTCTTTTCTCCTCAAATTGGGTCCTTTTCATATATACCGGTTCGCCTCCAGACTGAATTGTCAGCTTCTCCAATTCTTCAGTTGGTGCCTAGATCCCCTGGCCTCAGCTTCCAATGCTTTTCTTTAGGACTGGTCCAACTCGATCAATTACACTTTTCCTTCCTTTCTTATGATAGACAGGGTTTTAGCACAGATCAGATGGCAACAGACAATTCTTTTATTGGTAGTTACCTTCTGGCAGTCATAGGTGTGGTTCGAACACCCCCCTGGCACATCCCCCTCCCCTCTTTCCCCCGTAATTAGTGATGGATTTTCCAATTTGTCTTCCTTCCTTCTCCGACCTCCACTTAGATCACTCTGGCCTTCCTCACAATCTGGTTCTAGACAACTCCCTCTTCTTTACAGGCTGGAAGATAACAGGGTCTCCCAATCTTTCCTATTCACTTTGCCAGAAGCTTCAAACTACATTATCAGATCCTGGGCCACAGTAATAAATCAGCGTTGTCTTTATGGGCAGGCGGGTGTATGGGAAACCATGTAGATCCCTTTTCAGCGGATGTAACCCACGTAATTAATTTCTTGGCTGCTGAAGCTAGCAGCAGTAAGACATATCATACTATTCATCTTTACAGATCAGCCAATCTCTATCAGTCACACATACATCAATGAAAAGCCGATGAGAGAGCATCAGCTCATTTGTCGACTGTTAAAGGGAGTAAACGTTTGCAATCTTCCTATTCCTTTGTACTGCACATTGTGGGATGTGAATGTAGTTTTGAAATTGTTTCTCTCCTGGCCTTATAATGTAAACCTTTCTTTGAAAATGGTATCCGCAAAATTTGCTGTGCTTTTGTGTTTGATTTCAATTAAACCTTTGTCTGATGTTAGAGCTTAGCTAGATCTTCCAGACAATGTAGATTTTCCTAGTAATTTATGAAGGAAAGTCTTAATTTTATAAAAGACACTGAGGCAAGTATTATGCTAATTTCTTTTATTTATTTTAAATAGCAGCTGCAGTCAAGAAGAAAACTACAGATCCCATAAGGCGAACGACAGTAGCCAATGGGAAACAAAGAGTAGTTCAACATAATGCACCAGTCGCTGTTGAGCAGTCCCAATAATACCCATCTTGACTGAGAACAGCCCTCTTTTCATGTGCGAGATTAATAAGTAACAAATAACAAAATAATGGAACAACAAATACAAATTGCCATGTAAAACAGATAAAATCTCTTGTAGAATGAACAAAAGTCCAGAAACAAACTCTGGAGGTCTCTGAGGATCTGAAAGATAAGGGTTCCAGAGAGCTGGTGAGGTCAGTATCCCTGTAGGTGGAGGATTGAAGAAGGGATCTCTAAGAAGAGGCCTGTTGAGTCGTTGAAGATGCTGGTAGAAAGGGAAATAAAACAACAGTGTCAGAATTTGTAGAGGCAGGATAATACTGGCCTCTGTGTCTTTAAGAAAATTAAGACTTTCCTTCATAAATTACTAGGAAAATCAGCATTTTATGGCAATACCAGAGGCTCCTATTATGCTATTTTAAAGCGCATCAATGACATTTAATGAAGCATGTTGTATTGGCTTACAATAAAATACTCTGAAAACATTATCATTAGACCAGTCAGCCGACCTGAGAATGTCCTCAAGGCGAGAACCAGCCCAGAAAGCTTTGGAAGCCATAGCCCCTCTAGCTAAATGGGCACCAAAGGCGGAGGTATCTATATACGCAAGGGACATAATCCAACGGACCCAACGAGTCAAGGTGGGAGAAAACACAGGATTGAAAGGTTTTCTGAAGGAAATGAGGAGTTGGGGTGCAGAGGTGTTCCTCGAATCGGCTGTCTGTTGTTCATAGACTTTCAAACATTGGCCTACACATAACTTAGGGTGATCAGGAAAAAAGGGATAGAAAATTGATAAAAGATTAGTTTTAGTACGTCTATGCACATTAAAAAGAACACCTGATGGTGTAAATTGACGAGCTGTGATATCTAAAGCTCTAACATCAGATAAATGTTTGAAAGAAACAAGGCATAAAAGCGTGGTGAGTTTAGCGGATAATTGTTTTAAAGATAACATTGCATTGTCTGGCCAGGAAACAAAAAGGTTTAATACAGCATTTACATCCCACAGAGAACTATATTTAGGTTTCAGAGGAATAGAAAATTTTACTCCCTTGAAGAGACGGCAAACCAACGGATGTTCTCCAACTGGTTTTCCATAGATGTAAGAGTGGGAAGATGAAATCGCAGATCTGTACAGGTTGATAGTATGAAATGACTTACATTTACTGGCTTCTGCCGCCAGGAAATTGACAATCAAAGTTATATCGATTGCAAAGGGATCAGTGTGTTTTCCCACACACCAGCTATGCCAGAGAGACCAATTTGATCTATATGCTTTCTTCGTTCCTGGAGCCCGGGCCAGATCGATGAAGTTTGAAGCTTCTGTCGAAATAGGTAGGAGAGATTGGGATTCCCTGATATTTTCAAGGCCGAAAGGGAGAGGACATTCTGAAGTATCAGACTGTGGCAGAGGCCCAGGGGGTTGGTCAAGAGATTTGGAAACGCGGGAATTAGGAAAGGAGCGTCTATTGAAAGTTCCAGGATAGTGGGGAACTACATCTGGGAATGCCAGAATGGAGCTATGAGAACTAAAGTGACCTGTTGACGTCTGACCTGAGCTAGTACTCTGGAAATCATGATGAAAAGAGGGAAGGCATAGTTGAGGGAGGATGACCAATCCTGAGAAAACGCATCAAAGGCTAGTGCTAATGGATCCGGGCGCCAGCTGAAGAACTGTGGAAGTTGCGTATTGAGACGGGACGCAAAAAGATCTATTTGAAAAGGACCCCATTTGTGGAGTATGGTCTTGAATACCTTTGTGTCGAGCTTCCAATCGCTGGAGTCTCAGAAGTGACGAGAATGCAAATCTGCTACCGAATTGAGATTGCCTGGCAGATACTCTGTTTGAACTGACATTCTGTTTTGAAGACAAAACTCCCAAAACCCTTTCGCTAATTCGGCTAAAGGCTTGGATTTTGTGCCTCCCAGATGGTTGATGTAACGAACCACGGAAATGTTGTCCATTCTGAGGAGTACCGAACAACAAACTCTGTCTCTTGCCAGGCTTTTGATTACAAAAGGAGCCGGCAAGCATTTCTAAACAGTTGATGTGCAACCATGACTCCTCTAGAGACCATGTGCCTCCAGTCGAGATTGTACCACAACGGGCTCCCCAACCCTGCAGACATGCATCTGATTCTAATGCAAGATTCTGATGCGAATATAGTCCTGCCGTTCCAGGCATCTAAATGGTCTATTCACCATTGGGGCTCCGAACGAGAATGCTGGTCCATCACGATTGTATCTGAATAAGCGAGACCTTTTTGGAGATGACGAATCTTTAGTCTCTGAAGTGCCCGATAATGTAACGGACCTGGAAAAATGGCTTGAATCGAAGAAGAAAGGAGGCCTACAATCCTTGCTAGGGATCTGAGGGATAGAAGAGAACTGCGTAAGATTAGAGGGACTTCTGATTTGATGGATTTTATCTTTGATGACGGAAGAAGAAGAGTGGCTGAAACAGAATCCACTAGAAAACCTAAAAACTTGATTCTTTGAGCCGGAACTAAGAAAGACTTTTCTGAGTTGATTATAAAACCGAGATCTGAGAGAAGAGTGCAAGTGAGATGTACGTGGGACAGAAGGGGCATACGATTCTGATTCATGATTAGGATATCGTCCAAATAAATGATCAGTCTGATCCCTCGAGCTCTGAGAAAGGCCACTACCGGTTTCATTCGTTTTGTGAAACACCATGGAGCGGACGACAGGCCAAAAGGTAGGGATGTGAAGTGAAATGTCTGATTGGACCATTGGAATTGGAAACATTTCTGAGAATCTGAATGCATGGGAACTGTGAGATACGCGTCTTGTAGATCCAATCTCACCATCCAGTCCCCTAGGAGCAATGAATCCCTGAGATGTAGAATAGTTTCCATCTTGAAGTGGCGATATACGACAAATTGGTTGAATTGTTTTAGATTGATAACGGGACGCATCTTTTTGTTCTTCTTCTGGACTAGGAAGACTGAGCTGACGAAACCCAAAGGGTCTGGAGAACAAGGGGCAATTGCCTGTTTCTGTAAAAGAGATTGAATTTCTAAAGTGATTAAGTTTGTCATTTGGACAGAAAACTGAGGAGGATGGGGGAAATTTGACTGAAAAGGCTCTGAGTAGAGCTCAATAACATAACCCTGAATGGTATTTAAGACCCAGGGATCTGCTGAGAGATCTCACCATTTTGGAAGGCACAGAGAAATACGACCCCCTACGACAGGAAGATAAGAAAGCTGACTTACTGAGTTGTGCAGAGAACCTGGAATTGTGATTTCCTTTATTTCTGAAGCCCCTGTTCCTTTGGGGATAGAATTGCGGTCTGTACTCCTGGTATGAGTTATTACTGTAGAAACCGCTGGAACCTTGGTTGGGATAGGTACGGCTGAAAAAGCGGTTCCTGCCTCTGACGGCCCTGCTGAAAACATCTTTTTTAAAGGCTGTTGTGCCTTATCCAGAGAGGCAAACGTTACAACGTATTTACTCAGCTCTTTAATGAAAGAATCACCAAAAAAGTAAACCTTCAGCCTTAATACCAGGGTCTGAGGTTAACCAACTTGGAGTCAAGCTTGAGCAGGAGTCCCTTCCTGCGTTCATGGGTAATGGCCGAGTTCGCAATCCCAAGTAAATATAAGGCCTGCTGAGTCCACAAAGATAGCTCCATGGGATCAACTGTGACATGTTCTAACGGGGCTGATTCAGCCATGTCACATATACGGGTTAAAGGCCCCACAATGTCCAAAAGTTTGTCTTGGCAGGTAGACCAAGCTTTATCAACTCCTTTACGAGGGTCTTTGTCGTTCGGGTCAAACATTGGAACCCCTTGTGCATCCATTATTTTCCATGACCCTGAAAGTTCTTGATTTCCAGATTTGGCTTTTTTGTGAGGAGGAGGGGAGAAAATATCTCCATTGTCCTTATCGGAATTATCCGAATCTGAGTGATGGTCATGCATCTCGTCGTCCGTGTCCAATATCTTAGAAATAATAATAGGGAAAGAGATATGTTTCGATTTGGCCATGCATTTTTTTGAAGGCCTAGATAATAGTAACCCCTCCTATAAAGGAGGCCTTTGAGGAGCCACGTCCTCTGTCCTTTGGGAGACATTCTCACCTCCCAACAGCGTCGTTTTCGAATTTTTTGAAGTGCCAGGACGCTTTCTGCTATCCCCCGCAGACTGGGCCAGCATGGTTTTTGAGACCAACTTGACGACAGAATTTTCTAAATTCTTAGATCATTTTCCCATGAAGCTGAAACAGCTTGCTCAACTGACAATTGAATAAAATCATTTAAATTATCTTTGAGGACTTCTTCCTCCTCATGAATGAGCTGGGATACAGGGGAGCTGTCCATGGTCACAACAAATACTGCATGGGAAGACTGCAAGCCAAGTAAGGTAAGGAAAGGGTTAAGCTCCTCACAGAAGTGAGGAGAAAGGCCAGGCTTTGCCTAGGGGCGGGGAAAAGCACACCAGAAGGAGACGAGGAGCTCCGGGGGCTATGCAGTATGCCGGATCCTGCAAATATCCGAAAAACGAGGGAAAATAAAGGTAATAGTGCACAGCAGAACTATCGGTAACTCGTTTCCCCTCAACGACCGGTAAAATATGGCGACCACGCGTTGAGGGGGAAAACGGCAGGATAAGAGCAATGGGCGCGACACGGGCGCGAGGCTGAAATGCGGCTACAAGCCGACTGAAAAGTATGAACGCGCGATGTGCAAAGCGCATAAAACACGTTTAAAACACCACGTTAGTATTTAACATACATATAAATTCAGAGACAAAATAATACTTATCTTGACTGTGAGCAGCAAGAAAAGAGGGCTGTTCTCAGTCAAGATAGGTATTATTGGGACTGCTCGACAGTGATTGGTGCATTATGTTGAACTACTCTTTGTTTCCCATTGGCTACTGTTGTTCGCCTTATGGGATCTGTAGTTTTCTTCTTGACTGCAGCTGCTGTTTAAAATAAAGAAAATAAATTTGCATAATAGGAGCCTCCAGTCTTGCCATAAAATTTACTCCAACAGGTGTACTCTTTACTGTTCGCAGACACACTAAGACAAATTTAAAATCTGTTTTTTTATTTTTACTTTCCAGATCAACCCAAGCTCTGTGTTGGCCAATGTCGCAAAGTTTATGCGCAGAAAACAACTGATCTCAGAAGTGCCTCAGACTTATCTCTTTTAGGAAACCCCACAAACCTGTGTCTTCACTTACACTTGCTCGCTGGGTTAAGTGGGTCATGTCCCCGGCAGTTATTGATACTTCCATTTTAGGTGCCCATTCTTCTAGAAGATCCATGACTTCCAACGTTTTTTGGTTCGGCCCTCATCTCGAAGGCATTCTGAGATCAGCGGATTGGTAGACTTATACTGTTTCAGAACCTTATACTGTAAACCTATACATATAGCATCTTCAGTAGGAGTTAACATGCTTTAAACAAGCATAATGGGAGCCTTTGGTCTTGAAATAAAATGTAGATTTTCCTAGTAAATTATTAGGGAAAGTCTTCATTCAATTAAATTCATGGAGGTGAAATTTTCCTCCCTCAAAATTGATTAATTTTATGTTTTTCACTCCCTGAAAGTGGCTCCAGCAGCTCCAGCTCACTCTTAAGGATTTTTCATCTTCTCCTGATACTTCCCATCAGTCTCCTCATTTGGATCCTCATGGCGCTTCTGAGTCTACTACGTCCTCCGCTGTCTCCTTGGGACCTGGAGTTATGAACTTATGGCAAGAACTTTTCTCTTTGATTTTAGCATGTGCAATTGTGTTTTCACTTGTTCCCTTGTTCAACTTCTTGCACAGGAAAAGAGAGCTGTTTAAAGTCAAGCTTAGTACTATAGGTAGTGCTTGGTTACTATTATAGCTTTATAGCCTGCTGTAGCAGCCCACTCCAGCAAGATTAGAGAAGCTTAATACTTTACTAGGAAAATCTACTTTCCCATTTTATGTGAGGAATTGTAACGTAGGGACACAGTTGTGAAAATATTGACAGCACCAAACTAATGAAAAGAAAATGTTTTGTTTACAGGTGAGGAGAGTAACTGAGTGTGTGTATGAGAGGGAGGTGAGAGAGCACAATGAAGGTGTGTCACAAGGATACATAGACAGACAATGAGAACAGTGGTGAAGAAGATGATGTGTGACCAATGGTGTAGCAAGGGTGTCTTGGGCCCTAAGACACTAAAAAAATGGGCACCCCGTCCCTTGGGTTGTAAATAAAAAAACAGACCCTTATTGGTGTGAAATTGCCCCCTCATTTCACTTGGGTCCCAGTATCACTGCATCTTCTTCACTGTTGAGAAATATGCCCCTGTTTCTGGCATAATGCAGATGAAGTATTTCAGAAGTATGTGAGGAGAACAGTGGCGTTAATGGCTAGTAGAGTGATAAGCTGCAGTGGAGAGTGATTTGAAGTTAAGAACGGAAGTGATTGACACATTCCAAAGATCACTGGACCTTCCACAGATCTACAATTGTTAAAGTCGTGTATTTTCAGAATTCATGCATATCAAATTGAAATTATTCACAAGATCATTGTTATTACTTTTTGATATGATTCTGCGAACAAGCAGTGGCTTGTTTTTGGCAGATGTTCATTGCTCTATGGTTTGCCTGGGTGCAGAAAAGTCCCAGAGGCACTAAAATGCTCGTAACTGCGTTGATATACTCACGAAGAGTGTCACTTGAAATGTCGCACATTTGACAGTAGAATTTCTCAGGCACACAGAAACCACAGAAATGTCACAAGTACGTAATATGAAACATTTGGTAGTTATGCTCACCCCTAACATGCTCACCCCTAACCAGATACAAAATAGACGAAAGTCTCTCCCCAATGTAAGACCGATATGCATATGTAATACATCATCTAAAAGCTTATACGTAGGCAGCGTGTGAAATATATGTTGCTCTTATCCACTGCTGTTCAAAAGGTTGTTTTTTTGGGAGGGTGGTGTGGTTAAATGTAAGTAGAGTTCCCGAATAAGAGGAGCCAGCGCCTTTCCAATATGGCAGCTAAAATTGGTCGCTCTCAGAGCCAGTCCTTCTTTTATGTTAGCTGGTCTGTGGTGCAGTCGCTGTTTGTTGACGCCGAGCTCCCGGTCCCCGGCGGCGTTAGAAGTGGGATGCTTGCTTGCTGGTGCTGACTCTGCTAGATCGTTGCTTCGTGATGTCCTTACGGGGGACTGCCAGGTTGGAGGAGAGGAGCGCCGAGAGCCAGGCACCGGCTCTGGCCCGAAGGCTATCAGAGCTGCAGTCCCCCGGAGGGGACTCAATCTGTCTGTGCTGGGATCGCTTCTCTGCCTGGCTGCACTGCCTCTGCGTGGTGGGCTTCGACTTGGAGCTGGGCCAAACCGTGGAGGTGAGTTTGTTGTGAATGTTTTTTTTAAGTGGGTGCGTTATCAGGGAGCACTCTTGCCGTGCCAGGTATCTGATGAGTTTGCAGCTTAGCACCGGGTTGTTTCCATTCCTTTTAAAAAACGAACACTGTCTCTGCCACCTACAGATTGTTTTCCCAGCCCTACGGGTATTGTCACATAGTTCACACTACTCCTTCATTCAACTCACCCGTTCGCCCCCACCCCCTCTTTGCTCCGTCCTCTTTCTTCACGCATCAATCGGTTCTTTGCGGTGCTCTTTACTCTTCACATCTGTAGGTACTAACTGCCCCATGATTTATTCCTTCAATGCGCTGTACTCTTTGATTCATTTTTACTGCCTCCTTTCCATCGATCAATTCCTCCTACTCCATTCGTCATTAAAATAAAAGCCACAGACCCACGGTATACTTCTAATCAGAGCCACTTTGCACCACTGTTCTATGGATTTGAAGTAGGCCCATTGTTTGGATTCCCCTCTAGACCCAAAAAACGTTAGCAGCTGACAGTTGGCATTTTGTATTGAGTGTGTTAAATCTTACTTCGGGCTCGAAATCTTTTATTTCACCGGGTATCTCCTCGGTGGGTTGGAGGTCTTGGAAGCTGATTTCGAAAGCCAAGAGCCACTCCTGGTGCCTCGGTCACTTTCACCAGCTCCCGGAAGGTGATTGTAGCATGCACTCAGGGCATCAACGAGAGAGAGAATGAGCGGATGGGGAAAATAGAAAGAAAGTGATCTGAGAAGAGAGAGGTACAGAGAGACGATGGATGGATGTAGAAAATGTACGAGGCGACGTAGGGGAAGTATGGCTGGTTTGAGCATTTTTTGCCAGGGCTGCTGTTGGTTTCACTTTCCAGCCTCACTTTACTGCACATGTTTATTGTACTTCACAAGAGCTACTTGTGTTTTAAAATGAGTGTTATTTTTGTTGCTTGTTTAAGAAGTGGTGTAGGTCTTACTGTGCTTCGGTCTGCCTTCCATGTCGCCTAGTTACCCTTATCCACCCCTGCTAACTCCCACTCCGTACTTTGAGGTGACCTTAGGATGGAATCAAGGGTAATAAAAAGAATCATTGTAACATTTGCAATGCCCGATTTCCAATATCGTTCTTGTGTTGATGCTTCTGTTGCATGTCCACGAATGCTGTGACCTCTCGTTAAAACCTAATAATGTTATTTTTGAAAGAGTTATGTACAACAGACTCTGGCTATTGACAGTTGGTGGTCATTGAATATGTTGGGGCATAAGTAGAGGTTCCAAATTGAAGCAAGTGATCTCCAGATCATCCCACGGTGTCCATGGAATTTCCCTGTCAGAGAAAACATTGAAAAAACGGGGCCATTTACCACAACAGGTTTTTTTAAATAGTGCATAAACGCAGTTTTACACGACTAGTTATGTTTATGACATCTATCTCCCCTTCTATACTGCTCTTACTTTTATCTACCACTAGTGTCACAAAATGGATGTCTAAATTATGCATGAATAATCATAATTACCAGACACATGCTAGGGTTAATATTATACCAGGAGCAGGAAACATTTTGCTTTATGTTAGGTCAAGATTATACTAGGGGCGGTCACTAACGGGCCATTGAATCCAACAATCTGATACACATTACCAAAACCGCAGTAGATCAAGCACTGTATCAGGGGGGGATTTCTCAAGGCATTGATGTCCACAGTATTCTAGGAAGTAGGAGTACTATGCTTGGACCTATAATTGTACCAGGAGAGGGCATCATCCTAGAATGGATGCCAACAGTTTGGTAAGAATTACCACTATCATGCCAGGTCTAACATTTATGAAGTTGGGTGGTGGACCCCTCAATTCTGTCATGGATAACCGCAGTGGGCCAAGAGTTATTACATTAATGCCAGCATTTTACCAATGATACGAGCATTCCATATATGGCCACAATATACCACCTCATGCCCTTGGAGTGACTGAAAAAGAGAAGAGGAATGGCACTCCCTTAGCCTAACTATTACACTGCCTCTGGCTGGGTCAGATCGCACCCCTGATGACTTGTATTTTTTGTTTTTAATTTTGAGATTGGTGTACAGAAGTTATTTCTTGTTGGTATTAACACACATTAACGGTAAGAAGTTGAGACGCATTACTCAAGGAAATTCATTTTTAAGGGCATATACATTTGTATCAATGTAAAATATTATCTTCTTACATGTGTACAACACCTTTGCCAAAGTGAATGTACTTTCCATATTTAAATACACAATCATTTGGGCAGTTAGGTAAAGCATTCATGCAATATTTTAAATGGAAAGAAAGTTTGCTTTGTTCCCGTAATGTACCTGTTGGCAGTGCTCGCCCATTCTCATTGTCTGCAAATATTTATTTAGGTTCAGCAGTGTGTGTGTATTCTTAGTTAGCATCCTGGACTTTCTTTTTTCCCAAAGTTCTCAGGACTATATACCACTAGTTTTTAAAGCCTCTATGCCACTGCACTGTACAGCACTATACTCCTCACCACTCTGCTACTCTACTCTGCACCACTCTATGGCACTGCACTCAATGCCTCTTGGCTCTACTCTGCACCACTGCCCTCTAGTATGCACCACTTAATCTGCGCCGTTGCATTTGATGCCGCTGCATGGTACGCCACTGTGCTATGCAACACTGAATGCCAATAGACTTTTTCACTAGTCCACTCTGCACCACTCTGGTGTATGTCACTATGCGACTCTTCACTATGCCACTTCAATACGCAACAATCTCTGCCATTCCACTCTGCAACACTCGACTCTCCTGTTCACCATTACACTCTGACACTCCACGCCACTCTTCTCTATGCCACTAACATTTAGCCATGCCGAACAGCAGCCAAGCTGGTGTACAACGTGGCTAAAACACTTTGGCAAAGCCAATAGCTCTTGCATAGGCGGGACCTGTTGGCTTTGCCAATGCTAGTTGTGCTAGCAGTCTTACCACTGCTGACTAAAGTGAAATGTGACCCTGCCCGGTCAGGAATGCACACCTCATTCTTCTCTTTCCCCACCAGTTGACTAACTGCGCGCCCCTCGAAGGATTACAAAGATTCTTTGGCTTCTAACGTACCGCGAGCCCCCTTCGTGCCACTGGTTAATGTATTGCAGTTGCTGCAATAAAGCTTGTGCTTTCTACGCGGGTGTTCCTTCGTGAGCAGCGAGGCCACCTAAAGAAATGACCTTCACTTGCATTTTACGACCTGGTCACTGTGCAGAGAATTTCTGGTTTGTCAGAGCAACACGTGAAGTAAGGGAAATCCCGCGATGTAAAGACGTTTTAAGATTTGAATACAAGTTCTTGTCACCTGTCACTGCAGAGACGTCCTCAATGGCACAAAAAGCCAGGTACTAAAAAAAATAACAGCTTGTTATTGCATGGTGAGTAAAATCAAAACTCGTGTTAAACTTATATTTGCTGTGCAAAGAGCGACAATGTTCATGGTGTTAGGGTGCCAGCACTAAGGAGCCCCTATGATGGGCTAAAAATATATACTGCAGAAAGAGGTGTTTTTTTTTTTTTTTTGTTCTTGTTTTTTTGTTATATCCTTCTCCAATTTAGGTACAAATGAAAACGAAAGTTGCCGTCCAGTGGTCGTTTTTTATTCCTCAGGTTGCTGCAACGTCATTGCTTTCTGTGGTTTGTCCTTGCAGCTCCTTTCTACCACCTTCAGAGAGTGGGTAAAAGGGCTCCAGTAGTGACCGAATTTGCTCTTAAATCATGCAAACTCGCTATATCTTGGCCTCTGTACTTTCATTCAGCCAACTAGAACTGTTTTAGAATTAAAAGTGACAACCATTTCACTTAGCCCCTTATTAATTTACCATATTTATTAAGTTAGTCCCATACCTCAGCCCTATGGAGTGCTATCCAGGGGATACAATTGTTTTTTGCATTAATCATCAGCCCTTTAGGTTTAAGTGATTACCTGTTTTCCCCCATGCTGACTTTCCCATTATGATGTATATTTCGTAACAACAGAAGAGTAGATAGACCCTGCACACTCGCCCACTAAGCCAGCTTCCCCTGCGGCTTAAATTGTTTGTGACAATTAATACTAGAGCGTGGGAGTAATGCTAAATTCTGTACAACTAACAATACATACCATGTAGCGTGAAGATGCATTTCTTCATCATTGATTGCCAAATAGAGGTTTTTATACACAAAAGTTCATCAAATCGATACTAACATAAGCAAACATTGAGAAGTAGTGTCCATACATTTTCAAAATTCCAGATTCCATTTGTCTCTTCAGACAGTCTTGGTAATGGAGTCCTTTGTTCTTGAAAAATAAATGAAATATTCTAAAGCAAACAGCTCAAAGTTCCAGATTCAGTTTGTCTCTTCAGACTCTCTTAGTAGTGAAGTCCACTATTCATAAAAATAGATGAAATATTCTAAGGCAAACAGCACATTAACAGCCAGCACGTGTTTCACAGTAACACCAAAGTTCCTTCAGTTATGTACCATAACAGATTAACAATTTGTAAAGGGACCCCATCCCATGCCCTCTCCTTATCTGGTAGTTGTGCCGATATCTTCCCTCTCCCATCCAACGCGGCCCACAATCGAGGATGTCTGACAGAAAAGGACAAAGCATTAGAGACAAGGAGGCTGGCAGGAGCGACCCCACAAACAGTGATGATGGTCTTGCCCTTTCAGGAAAAGTAAGGTGCAGCCACGCACTTGAAAGATAAGACGGACTGGACAATCGGGGCGACCTAGATTTTGGGACTGCTTAACAGCCTGCCACAACTCAGCAGAGTTGTGGCTAGTGGGGTGGGGTGGTACAATTGACTTGAACAAGAGGTGGAGGCAAGAGGAGAACCACGAAACCTGAAGCAAAAAGGAGAAGTTTGTGTAAGTTTCTTTTTCTTTTATTCTTTTTTACAACTTCACCCTCATGCTTTACTGATTGTATGGTGATATTGGAAAAGGGGGGGAGGGGGGGGGGTCCTTCTGTCTCCGCGATCACCTCTCCAAGGGCACTAAATATAGCATAACCTCTACCAAAGAGAGAGAAAAACAGACACCAACGGTGAGATACAGGTTTTGTGGTGACAGTGGCACTATAAATCTGGCAACACAATACTTATCGCATTTTGTGTACTCCTTTGCTTGAGGGTGCTGGCAGCGACATCCAACAGGTGATCCTGCAAGAAAAAAGAAAGGAGAAACCGTTGCCACACAGGGCTAGAGATAACGAGCATTTGCAGTGCAGTAGGTCTCGTATTTGTTCGACTTAGAGCTATTAGCGTTGTAAAGTCCTAACCTGACTTTTCTTGCCACATAAATTGAAAATGAAAGGTAATACAGTTTTACATAAGCAAGCCAATTTAAAGCGCAACGCAATGAGCGTGAAGGAGCACACAAAAGGAAACAGAAGTTTGCTCGCAGTCAAACGTATCAGCAGTTACTCAATTATCTATGTAATATGGTCAGTGTCATGCAAAGCACTCGACTACTGCCTAGCGAGATCGTGCTGTGTAGGAAGTAAAAAGTTGTCCAGAAGCCATGCGGAAAACAAGGAGCCTCGTATGTTTTCAGCAGTTTACTGGTGCTCTCGAGGAGGGCTAAACTCCGGACAAGGCATGACGTATGCATGCCTTTCAAAAATAAAATCAAGTAAATTTTAAAAGGCAAGCCCACAAACCAACACAGCTGATGGGCGTGGTTAAAGTCCCAAAGAGATTACAACAGCGGCCAGAGCGCTTGCACGCTGGACCCTAAAAAGGGACTATAGAACAGAACTGTAAGACCCTTCTCTGTGGACCAGACTGGCCTACATATTTCTATTTTCCCTGTTTTGTTTTTGTGGTTGGTAAAAGTTAAAAATTCGAAAATTAACTAAGCCTCCGAAGCCATATTTCTGCGAATCCCTCCCACACAAAGTAAATTGCACATCTATATTTTACTTAATTGATTAAACAGCACGTTGATCTAATAAATATCATAATATTATAATTCAAGAAGCCTAAGTAATCCAGATAATATATTCACATGGAAGTTAATGTCTTTACAACGCTATGCAAATACACAACGTTTTTGCATATACATTGATATACATATAAACCCAAAGAGAAAGTCTTCTTAAATAGCATTAGAGGAAAGGGAGAAATGAAAGGAAATTCACAAAGTGAGAATTTGTAATATTATCAGCTTACCTAGAAGAACGTCTTTGCACAGAATTTCTAAACCTCTCAGAATAAATTTGATAACTTCCCCTGCTGGAGCAACATAGAATTATTGACGCTTTCTGCAGTGCCACAGATGATCAAACTGAAAAACATCTACAAAGCCATACAACAGTAATCTCTATACTCTGGTTTAATAACCCTAAACTTCAAAGACCTTTCTTCCCTCTTAGCTATTCGTTATGATTCTTAATTTACACAACTATGTATCATTGCAGTTTGTCTTAAAAAACACACCAACATTAAATACCAACAGTTCAGTTCATATGCCTACTATTTATCTAAATTCATCATCATCCATGTCTAAAAGACAAAGAAAACCCAAATCAATGAGATTCACACCTGCCTCACCAACAGACTACCATATCAACAGAAGAAAACAGCAAATAATGCTGTCCACATATTTACATAGTTTACTGTTTCATGATATGCTGCAAGACAAGGGAAGCAAAGAAGACCTGAAAGACCGATCCGCTTTTATAGTAATTTTTTTTTTTTTAAACTAATCAATTAACTCTGATTTTTTCACTTTAGCAGCTGTTTTATGGATTCAACCTTTAAACAATACATTTTCAAGTCTTTAAATATAATCGCTAACAATGTGCATTCTAAATCAAAAATCATTATAAAAAGAAAAAAATATAAAAGATATAAAAGTCTGACACTAAAAAGTTACAAATCTTATATGGAAAAAGCAAATGTAACTTGCATTGCATCAGTCTTGAACCGTAGTTTTTTAGTGTGTCCTCCTTATTGGTCGACTCCATGCTCATAACTAGGTGGGAAGAAAGATAAGTTTTCTTCCATCATTACCTTCTCTTCACCAAAGTCACTTTATCCTGAAGCAACAAAATTTGTTAATTGCCCTCCCAAAACAACCTGCACTGACTGTAATATAAATGCAGTAAATTTTTTCTCAAACAGTAGCTACAAAACAAGAGACTGTTATGCATAGAGATGTCACCCCCTTATCATGTCACCATAAAGTATTCCCCTTCTATTCTAAGTTTTTCAATTTTCATCAAATTTCTCTCAGGCAATCACTGTAATAATTTTTTACAATAATTTCTGCAAAATATACAGACTACTAATTGAATGACTACGCTGATTTCCATAGATATGCTGTCTTCTACACAAGAAAATACAATATTTAATTTGTAGCCTTCTTTTGTTCCCGTTTCAGTCATTTTTACATTTACGTCTTAAATGTTGATATTAAATTAGTTAATGAAGGGTCGCATCCGGAGTTCATAGAGTGTTGGTGCTCTAATTTACTTGCTTCTAAGTCTTCAGCTTCAGTAGGCTTTCCTTCCTCTTCATGTGTTTGTCCATCCCATTACTGTGTCCTTCCACTGCTCACTTTTTCAGGCTCTATTTTTTTCTTTTTTTTAAGCACTCGGAGACTGTGTATTCCAGTTGTCTTTCTAGTGTACTTATTCACCCTCTGTGTTTCTTCCACATTCCCCTCCCGCCCACCCTCTGTTATCTGTTTGCTGCCCTAGCCACTCCTGTTCACCCTTCGTGGCCTGTGTGCTTCCTTTAGCCTCTCCTGCCTACTCTCTGTTGTCCATGTGCTTCTTGTAATGCTTCCCTGGCCCTCCAACCACCCTAAATTTTCCCAATACTTGTCCTAGCTTCCTGCACCTGCTCTCTGTTGACTGTGTGTTTGCACAAGCCGCTCATGTGGCTAGTGTATTGTCCATGCGCTTCACCCAGCCCCTTAAACCGAACAGAATTGCTGTACAGCATGGCTAAAAATCATTGCCAAAGCAAGTAGCAAGTCCTATTGTCTTCGCCAATTCTGGTGGTTTCTTGAAGATAGTCTGCTGCCTGAGGTTTTGGACTGTTAGACCTTCACTCCCTAAGCTAGTTACCTGTAACTACACATGTGCTTGTTTGTGTGGTGTGTTATCTGCTCTTGTTTTTAGACACCTATATGTATATTGTGTGGATGCACAGTAAATACTGCCTTGACTTAAAGGTTAACTTAAGCTAGGCCCGAAATATTGACTTTGCTGTTGCTTGTTGTAATTTGTCCCCAGTGACCATGCTGGCATTCCCATATTCGTCTTCCTCTTTGTTAGACCCGCTGGCCGCTGGTTTAGACAACGGGCTAATGCCTCAAAGTCTGGTCTGGCTGAGGCATAGTAATCAACTTAAAATGTTGCCACCTCGAACAGTCACCCAAGTATTTGATTTACCTGCCTCTTAAAGACTGTTAGAACGGCTGTTAACAGTAACATAGCAGTGTTGCAGCATCTGAAAGATCACAAGGGCTGCATTTTAGGCCTGTCACCTCTGAATGGCTGATGAAAAATTAGTTGCTCGTCATGCTTACTTGCTTTTGTAAAGACAGTAGGGCTGATGCAGTATCAGCTACATGCAGCTTCTACTGACATGGTAAACTTAGCCATTGGATTTAAACCGAGGAAGGCTAATCAGAAACTTTCAGTGGGACGCCATAGCACTTTGGAAATGAAAGGTTAAGTTTCTGTTGTGCGATTTCTTAATTGTCACATGCCCCCTTTCTCTGGGAGAGGCAAGCTGATACTCATTTGTTACCTGTCTATACAAGGAGAGATTGCACAGCTGATATTTATGTGATACGTTTTAAGCATGCTTGTGTCGGTGACAAGCATGCACTGCCTGTCCTGCGTGTTTGTAGGAACCACGTTGCCACTTTTTATCCTAAATGCCCCAACGTGGCCCAGACAACATTGGTTCACGAACTGCCTACCTCTAGCAGAAGTACCGCCCATTCTGTTGGGGCACCAGCAAATCCCCACAGCAGAAACCATGGGCAAGCCCTTCATCACAGTCAGATATCATTGAAGTTATAATCTTGGCTCCTTAATTCTGTGAATTCTCACACCTAGACATTCCAGCAGAAAGGAAAGACATTCTTCTTCTAGTACTCTATCCATTATTAAGACCTATACAGTTAAATGGAAGTATTTTGTATTTGGTGCTCATCCAAAGATGTGCACCCATTCTCTATTTAACCTTATCAGATTTTAATATGCCGGCTAGAGCTGGTGTATGCTGGACTCAGTCATGAATCGCTCAGAGTTTACCTCACAGCCCTATTGAGTTTATCTCTGCTTGCTCAAATACATTTCCTTATGATTGCACAGAGTAGTGAAGAAATTCCTAAAAAGGATTCATCACAGCCCACCCCAAACGCCCCCAAAAAACAGGAAACCTATTCTAAAATGAGAAGTCAGGACAGTTATAACACTATTAGTATGAAGTCCCATCAAGACAATCCACAGAGCCAGCTTTCAGTTTCTCTACTTAGTTAAGCGAGTCAGCGAAATGCAGTCCTTCATAATTCAAGAACCCCGCTTGCAGTTCTGTAAAAACAGAGTGGCATTGCACATTAATCTACCATTTATTCCTGTGGTTTTGATGGTGTTTCACCTTAATGAACCAATAGTCGTAAACTCTTTCTTCCAGAACCCTATGGATGCAGCAGAAAACATTCTACATTTCTGGATGTGTGCATAAGTCTAAAATTCTAGCTGGACAGAATGAAAGAATACACAAAGTTTGATCACTTACTAGTATCGTTCTCCAACCCAAGGAGAGGATAGCTTTATCAAAGCAAGAATTTTAGAGACGTTTATCTTAAGTTGCATAAATGCAGAACATCCACTTGCAAGCACAATCATAACACATTCCACCAGGAGCATGGGTACATCAGCGGTCGTCTGCGGAGGAGCCCCTGTTATTGATATTTCCCAAGCACCAACTGGAAGAATAGTCATACCTTCACTTAGCATTACTGCCTGCGTGCAATGGCAGACAGAAGGATAGCAGTGGTATAAGCATGCTTTATCTTTTCAGGTAAAGGTGTGCCATTCTATTTTTACCCCATTATCTGCCATATTATGGTATTATGATGTGATATTATTTGCTAATCTGATTCTGACATGAGTCAATGAGAGATCCATTGCAGAAGAAGAAACAAGTTACTTACATGCAATCAAAGTACTCCAGCATTGGCATTTTCCCCAGTAGACGCTAACTGTGGAAAGCTCTTCGCTTTTTGCACTTGTGGTAGGAATTTTAGCTGACATGGCATCTGGGTAGGGGGATAATCAGAGCACTCCCTCCTCCTTTTCTAAACCTTGATTTTTTTTTTTATTGAGTAGATTTGGGGCCTGTTTTAAGACCTTGCAGGGCTAATTATGCTCTCATTCTGCTTTTGTAAGGTTACTGTGGGATTCCCACCCCAACTACAGGAATGATTCAAGCATGGGAATCTATGAAAGATACCAGTGTTGTACCTATAGCTACAGCTAAGCAACTTGTTTATTCAAATGCTAAATGAGGTGAATTAGGCTAACATACTGAGGATTGTCTAGAATTAATTATAAAAATAGGCTAATAATAGACACTAAGGTTTCACTAGGATTTATTATTGAAAACAAGCCACTAATAGGAATGGGCTTTAGATCAGCCGACCTGTTGAGGATATCATATCAGTGGAAACAAACGCTCACAATTGAAAAACTGATAGACTGGGAAACTACCAAAACTGAACACGCACACAAAGTATTAATTTGCTAAGCACTGGATAATTTTACATCTGTGCATAAAGAATTCCATGGAAGAAATTGATAGTTTAGATCAAGTTATAAGAAAAAAAACACTGGGTTCATTAGTGAATGGAAACAACCAAGCTAATAAAACAAACCTGCTTAAAAATACTATTATTGAAGACAGAATGCTGGTGACATGTGTAAGGAAACCTATTCCAAATTGGCCATGCAATGATGTTACAGCTGACGATCTGCCCCCCTCCGCAAACCCCCTAATCCAGTGGTTCCCAACCTTTGACTCCTGAGGACCCCCCAGTGAATCATTACTGGAAGCTGGGGACCTCCAGCAATTTGTACGATTTAATTTTCAAACATTAAAACAGTAATTCGCAAAAAATATAACAAGTACACACCAAACAAATACTCAAATTACTAAAGATAAAATTCTTTTATATTGAAAAAATATGCAAAAATCGGAACATTTTATTGTGAAGGTTGGCGCTGCATCTCGGCAACCACCTTTTCAATGTTTGGTTTTATTTAGGAAAGGTGAATCCTCAGGTCAGATTCTACATTTCCGGAGTGATTTCTGTTTTTCTTTTTTAGGTATGCAAGATCTGAGAAAGCTGTTTCACATAAATAAGTGAAGGGGAAAGGAAGGTAACCATGAGGACCACTCATCTCTCCCTAGCCTCTCTGTCACATGTACTTAATTTGTTTTATAGCACCTCTCATACCACTGTAGGGTGTCAGGGCACTTTACAGGGGACTACAAGGTGTAGGATTCACATGTCATCCACACTGGTAGGCATTTTCTAAGAGTGCTTGGTCTGGAGAAGCACAAACTTGGGATTTAGAACACAGCACAGTGATTAGCGATGATGTTAGCACAGTGCCTAATTTGTAAATAAAAAAGTGCCGTGCCCAAAGCCATCCTCCTAAACATGCGGCTGCTGCAATTAAATGTGGGTACACGGAAAACTGAGGCAGCATAATCCTGAAGCCATCTTGGGACTCTTCAATCCATATAAAGCCACTCCCTGCCACTTCAGCTCACTCTAGCAGCTTTCTACTTTCTCCCTTTGTGACGCTTTTTCATTTTTCCCTTCCTCCGTCTTTCCCATATGTGTCTTTTGCTCGCAGCAAATGCTTGAGGCAGAAGAATAAGCCCCTGCCCTCAAAATAAGTGCCGGTGCTCAGCACCGGAAACAACAAGCATAAATTAAGCACTGCGTTAGCAATAAGAATGTATTTCTACACAAGCAAACCTTTTTAAGCAGCATAAGGAAAATTACAGACTAGGAAAAAAACAACTTTCTAATTTGTGCTATGAGGTTTGCATGCAGCTATTTAATGGCAGTTCGCAGCTCACTGTGCTAGATTACGATTATGAACTGCAAAGTAAGAAAAGAATCTCTGTGACAAAAGACCCACTGTGCCATGCACATAAAATACTGTTCCTTTCATGATACACATTCTTTGCAGCAGGCATATTAACCATATGCACTACCTTGAGTCAAAACTGCTACTGCACAAAACTCCCATCTCTCTCCAGCAGATACATTAATCACTTGAGTTAGCTTGACGCTTTTATTTTTGCAGTACAAGGAACTTTGCAGTGTATTTAAAACTGCTCAACAAAGTAAGTAATAAATATGAAAACACGCACAGATGGAGGCCCCAGCTGGAGAAGCCCCTTCCTCCCAGCCTAGGCCTGCTGACCCCCTGGGAATGTGTCACGGACACAGGTTGGGAACCACTGCCCTAATCTATCAAGCCTTATTTCACTATCCATGCTAGTCCTCAGCCTGCTACTACCACATTCAACTAACCCTGTGTTGCTCCAGTCCTACAGCTCGTACTCTTTCCCGGTTGGTTCCCTTACCCCCTCCAATCCCACAATTCTTCTCCCCCTTCTCTTCCCTCCTAGTGGGGTCACCATCACTGGGGGTTCATTAATCCTTCTTTACAAGTCTATGTCACCCATTGCATCTGCATAGGGAAACTAGACCATGGAAGTATGTCACACAAACTCAGGTAATATCAGTATATAATTGTTCAAGGCTCTAATAAGTCAGCTTTTCTTTAATTAACCCAGTCCTATTGCAATGATTAATCGTGTCTCCTGGCAGCACCCGTTGTTCTTATATTTCATATGCATACCATCTCCTGCCTTATAATCATTTTATTTGATTTTTGACTTAAATATTTAGTGTACTGCGAATATCAGATGCTCTCAGTATCTCTACTTTTGTTGTTGATATGCTCATGACTGTGTGTAAAAACCCAATAAAAAGTTTTCTCGGAAAAATTCAAGTTGACCAAGCAGGTATCAGTAAATAACCCTGCCATACATATTATTCAAGGTAACACAGAAGTGCAAGAGGCAGCTCTATAAAATGTAGTAAACTAGGTTCATTTTGGAATCTCAGGAATTTTTTAATGCCATGCAAGTGTTCTCTTTTGGAATACCCTACTGTGAGAGAGGTGTAATGTGTATCACTTCAAGGATCTCATTGTAATCCTAATTTGAGTGTACCAGTGGTCCTCATACTGCTGCTGAGAGGTAATTGGATACATGTGACTTTACCTCCTACATAAGGTATGACAAAAGTGACTGAAGGTGGTCAATCAAAGAATGAATGTGAGTGGCATAAGAATTGCAACTGACTTTTAACATTATCTGATTACTATGTGATCGCCCTCTAATATTTCTTGAAAGGGCAGAGGGTACAGTAAAAGGCATATTCACAGGAACAAGCTGAGAGTAATTATCACAGTGGTAGCAGATGATATTAAAGTGGCAATCAAATCACGAAAGGTTTGCTGTTTTTTTTTTTGTTTTTTTTTTTTTGTTCCCCTTTGCTTCAAAGCGTAATTCAATATTATAGTCAGAAACATGTTAAACAGAATATAAATACGTTAGAGAGGCATTGCATGTAGCATTCTATTTTAGCAGATTCGATTTGCCTGGTGAGCTAGAAAGCTCTGTATATAAACTATATTACAGTTATTGATTTTCTTTTTTTTCTTTTTTAGGGTCGAGCCTGCGTTGCATGCGCTCGCGCATGCGTATCGCAGCGAGACGCTTTAGGTCTTAGAAAAGGGCTCGGAGCCCTGTTGCCCTCACATCAGTGTTTTTCATTGGTTCGTGGGCTTGCCTATTAACATCTGCTTGCTTTCATTCTTGGAAGGCATGCATACGTCATGCCTTTTCTGGTGGATAGCCCTCCTCAAGCGCAGTGACCAAGTACAGAAAACATGCAAGGCTCGCTGTTTTCTGTCCAGCTCCTGGACTACTTTTTCTCTAATTTACTAGCGCGATTTCGCTTGGCAGAAGTCGAGCGCTTTACATAGTTAATTGCACTTTTTCGATTACGTACATAAATGCACTTTTGCCGATAGGTGAAAAGTCGGGTTAGGAGTTTATTAACCCGAGCAAACGCGAGACCCGTTGCATTGTAAATGCTTGTTTTTATTATTATTATTATTTTTTTTTTTTTTACACCAACCTAGCTTCCTTATTCGACTGAAAGGTGGTGGCTGAAATGAAGAGAAAGGTTTGGGGGAAATAGGGGTTTTGAGTAGATGGCAACAAAGGCAATGTCATAAAAATAATTCATTACCTGAATGGCTAGTTGCCCTTGCATGACCGTGATCTGAGGAAACCGTATCAAGCAACATTAAATGATTAAGAGCCTCCCCTATCTTTTTCTACGTTGCCGTTCTGGAAGAGCAGAGAAATTGCTGACTTTTATATACATGATTGGAGTTCCTTTCAGATGTGCTGACAATAAATGTTTCCTCAATCTTTGATATTTGATCTCTCATCTCTAATGTGACCAACAGTCTGCAGATAATGTTCTTAGTACCCCAATTTACAACTAGTCTCTAGACTGTTGGGGTAGTCTGGTGAAAAGTACAGCAATGCATAATCTTTGGCCCATTAGCTTTTTTACTGTGATTCATTCTCTCTCAGTGCACTGCTTCTGTCTTGTCAAAAGATATACTGTACTGCGTGGTGCCCATAATGGTTCCTAGTTGTTCAATTTGCACTAAATCCAGAGGCAGAATATCTTGACTAGACGTTTAGGGAAGGGGGGCAATGGACCCAACTGATTTAAAGGTGTATGCCTCCTGCTCTCATAAAGCTCATGTTTTCACCTCTGGCCTGCTGCAATCCTGGCATTCAATGAAGAGGAACTATTCCTGAACTGGTCAGAGTTTTCCTGGCTAATGTAGTTAACAACATCCTGTCCGCCCTATTTAGAATGTATAGAGGCATATACGTTCTAAATAGGATGGGCAGGACATCAGGCACTTATTGGCAATGTTATTACAGTGTTTCAGAGTGAACAATATTTAACATTTATGCTTGGATACGAACACTGCAAACTCCCTTGTCCCAATGTACTAAACGGTGCAATAAGAGGACCTTTCCTACATCTCTGAGTATGACAATAAGTGTAATGGCCACATAAACTACATGATGCTGCCAAGTGCTACAGTATGGCAGTGTGCGCCTTTGACGTTAGAGCTGCCATTTAATGGCATAGTGCACTAAATCACAACCAGAGAATAAAAAGAAAAACAATATATCTTCATTAAATAAGAAATATTTATTACATATTTAAAATACAATTAATAGAAGATGAGTTTAGGGACAACCCCAAATGTACTGTGGTTTGACACATTACTATTAACATTTACTAAAAATGTTATTTAATAACCTACATTTAAGAGATTCTTTAACAATAGTAAGGGGTTTGGGAGGCGGGTTTACCCCCAAAATATTATGCTTAGTTAAGCACCGTCGCTACTAATGTGGCATACTAATTATATTGTGTTATTGTCATCTCAATAAAGAATACCATTAAAACAATTAGTAAGTTATTGCTATTAGTGTTTTATAATAGTAGTATTTGGGGTAACCTATTTAAATCATCAAAATCAAAAGGAAGGTTTGGTGTGGTAACTCGCCAAATGTATTAACTGTAATGAAGTAGTAAAATATGAATTAAATTATTACACGTGTAATGTACTATTTATATTGTATATCAGTTTTATTTCTAAACAAGCAAAATAATATTTATTATGGCCAAGTTAATGTAAAAGAAAAAAGATGGTATTTAATTACAAAAATATAAAGGGCTTGGCAGTTATTAGGTTTAGAAAAAACAATTTAAGGGTAAGGTATTTTAATAGGGCTATGAGAACGTCTAACAGTGTAGATATAATTTAAAAAATAGGTGTTATTAGGGTGAGCATAAGGATAAAATAATTCTACAGCAAACATTAGATGATGTAGAAGAAAAACAAATTAGCTATAAAAATCAGATGTGAGATATTTTAAATACTTTAACATTATATTAACAATAATAAAATTACACAATGAAAGAAAAATAATTAACAGTAAAAATGTAACTTAATTGGAGGGGTGATGGTGTTGCTGATCACGGTGGTGGTATGATGCATTAAGATTTTACTGTGACAGTTTAGTGACCCATGATGTAGTGCAGGTAATTTAGTTTCCATAATGTAGTGATCAATGATCTATTAAGATACCAGCAAGTTTATTCCCAACTAGTATTTAGAAACAATAACTCATGGACGTCCTCCCAAAAACAAATAGGATTTTCATGTTCTGATTCTTCAGATAAGTGACAAATTCAACATCATTCACCTTAACTGAGCAGTAGGCACCTGTAATAACAAACGGATTATTTCCCAGCGGAGATGGAGAGTCATTGAATAAAAGAACACATTTCTTGGTTTACAAAGATTCGAGTTTCAGCAATTAATTTAATCATCAGGAGTCATGCTCATTGAGACCAGCTTCCAGAAGCAAAATGCCCAGTATGTGGTAATACTGATTTGCCTTAGTGTCTGAGGGAACCATCAGTATATTTAAAAGCATATGGAGACCATGTAAAATATATCTATGTTAATAACTCCATTGTTTAAAATCAAAACTACAAGTTAAGATTTCATGTTGCAAATGATGGGGTACATACTTAGCCTTCTCAGGATAAAATCCTCACTCCTAGGCAGAAAATCTAAGCCCTTTTTCCACTCTCCGAAAGACTGAGATAACGATTTCCTCACTGTCTTCCTTCACTCTACTTTTGCCCCCCTGATAATAGTCTTCCAAGCAGCCACAAGTGAACTCCAGCCACAACATGTGAGAAAAGAGCACTCTCAAACCTTCCAACGACCTCCACTGGCTTTTCCTCCCAGCACATATCAAGCTTGATCCCTTTTCATCATTTACAAAGCCTCCTGCCGCACAAACCATGATTACTCCAGTCACACCCATAGTACTTGCATTTCAAACTGAGACCATGGAGCAAGAAAATAGAAAACAAAAAAATAAAATCATCTCCTTCCATGGCCATAGGCCACTTGTTTGCTCCTGTTTTATTTGTCCAAGCATCTGTTTCGACATGTCCTTTTTCATCACCCCGAGTGTGTAACCGACAGACCTGTGTAAATATTTCTTATCCTCTTCTTAACACTCCAGTTAATAATCCCCCTCAAAATCCTCCATTGGGGACAGGATTGTGCTCTTTAAATACACCAAACTATGTAAGATAACTGTATACCGTATAAATTTGTCTGTATTTTAATTGGCAGCCCAGTCCCATATACATAATTGAGGGGCAAACATAATTTACTTCTGTGAGGGAAACTTTTATCTTTTATTGGCTTTTTTTGTTGTCAAAATCGAAGGCCAGAACACAATAGTGAAAAATGACCATCATTCTTAAATACATTGGAACACACTAGATTGTTGTATATGTGACATGACTGACCTCTTCATATGCTTCTCAAAAACCCTGATGAGCTATATGGGTTGTCAAGAAAATGAATAAACACATTTTAAATCTAGAAATACAGACAAACTGCTCCTTTTGCAACAGATGAAGTGTTTCTTTTGCACAGATTTACAAGTCTGTTTTTAATATGAGTATTGTTTTTGTTTTATGTGCTCGTAAAATTTGGGTAGATGGGAGCCCTAATGCACCAGAATACATGGTAATATTGCCTATGAGACGAAGATTGAATAAACTTGCCAAGCTAAAAACTGCTAAAAAGATTTGGTGATATGTAGACATCTTTATACATTTTATTTTATTATTCATTATCTGATTGCACATTTGTTTTGTAGGTATTGTACCCAGAACATGCAAAATTGACAGACAAAGAGGTAAGCATATAGTAAGCTCATTAAAAGTAATCTTCAAAATCATAGGAAATATGTTTATCCTCATTATTTTGAAATGAGCCCTTTTCTCTGTTTTTCAGAAAAGCAACATTTGTTATTTGTCTTTCCCTGACTCCAATTCAGGTAATTTTTGTTCTTCTCATATGATAAAACTGTACTTATGATGCTGTCACTGATAATGATTGTATTTTTACACCACTCTGTTTAGATCGTCTAAGTACCACAATGAGATTTATCTTACATGTGAACAAAAATAATACAGGTTGGATTCTAAAAATATGAGCAACCAAATGTTGGATGGAAAAGTGTTTTAACTAGTCATCGACACATCTTTGGTAGTCGTAGATTATTTCTGAACTAACTCCAAATGCCTTTATGCTGAAAACTGATAATTACTGGTTTTCCAAAGGCTTCTTGTGATAAAAAAGCATGTCAAAGATTAATTGCCCAGCTTTATTAGGCTGCACCTAAACCAGATGATGACTATATGAATATTGCCATTCATCCCTGTCATACGCTTACATTTATGGAGGAACTTGCTGATCTTATCAAACAAGCCAAATCCATAATATATACAGGCACCTGCCATGCGCACCCCAATTGTCATGTTGCCATTTCATAACTTCTCATATCTGCTTTTCTGCATCCTACGTATGAACCCAGTGTTTTACTACTCAATATTACAATTTTGATAAAGTGTATTTATTGTATCTATCTTTACCTTGTGTTTTTCAATTCATAATTAAAAAGACTTACCGCAGCTCTCTGATATAAAGGTGAGCACGCCGAATGTCGACATCACGCAGGTGGCTTACAACCTCTTCAAGGACTCATGCCCATTTAAAGGGGGGATTAGCGGTTTTTATAACAAGCTCCCTTGGCTCACTGCAAATGAAAGTCTTCGAGTCGAGGCCCCGTTACCAGATTTTAAAGTTATGTTTATCCGCTCAGCCAAGTGTTTTTTTTTTTATTTTTTTATTTTAATTCACACTCACTTCATTTTATACAGGAACTTGAAGGAAAGATTGCAGAGTATAAATCAGCCGTAGCAATGTTCCCAGTTCCATCATTTGGACTTTTAATATTACTAAATGCCAAATGCAGGGGCAGCGAACCTGTGGGATTACGGATCTTTATGATCATGAAGTAAGCCACTTTTCTCACACAGGATACGATGAAGTCCTTAACCGCCTAACAATATCTTTTAACTTAACATTTGCTTCAGAGGGTTTGGGGCACACAAAGGTTCATTTACCTACATTTGTAGACTGGGGAGAGGCACAACGATTGATTGATTTTGTTTTATTATCAAGAGACTTAGCCAGTCGGCTTTTATGCTTTGATGTGCTTACTCTCCCATTTAGAGACCATTATCCTGTTTCATTATATTTAGCATTTCAAACAGTAAAGTGTACTTCTCTGCAGCAAAGGGTCCCAATTTCCCATTCAGGGAGGAAGAGGGTATGACTTAGATGGGAAGCGATCTTCTGTATATTCAAAAAAGTTTCGGAGGCCTGTGTAAGTCAATTTTGAATGGGCTAACTATGAAAAAGCCCCAATGAGACATCCCTTCCTGGTTTTCCCAGGACTGTACTGTTACTCTGCAAGCATTAAGGGCGGCCATTAACAGTATTCCCCGAGATATGGAAAATGGTTAAATTAGCACAAGCTAAGTACAAACAGGTCCTCATACTGAGAAAGGTGGAACTTAGAACAAGAGCATGGTAAGATCTATGCAAAGCAGCAGAGTTAAATGATAACAGGCTGTTTAGGAACACAGTAAATCACCATTTTTTTTTCCAGATGGTGAATTATGTGAGATTATTTGTCATATTTCAGCACCGGACTGGGTTGATCACTTTACGAGAATATTCAGTCTTCGGAACAGGGAACTTGACATAAGGGAGATCGGAACACAAGTATGGGAGGACTGTTGGGTGGCAGACCTCGTGGACTTAGCCTCGGTCTCTGATGCTATAAAAGGGGCAACCCCGGGCTAGCCACCAGGCCCTGAAGGGGATCCAATGGACTTGTTTAAATCTGATATTGATCTCTGGGCCCCACTTGTTACAAACGTCTTGAGGGCTGCAATCAAGGCGGTCCGATCCCCTCTTAGAAAGAGTCAATAATAGTTCCCCCTTTTAAAGAGGGGATCGGGCTTGCCTGCGTCCTACCACCCAATTTCTTTAATTGCTTCATCGCTTGAGATCTTGGGCAGAGTAATAGTCGATAAATTAGAAATTTGGACATAGGAACATTGTTTTTAGCCTGTTGCAATAGGGTTTCCACCCGGACTGGGGATGATGGCACAGTCACGTTATCTTACCCTTATTTTAGGAAAGTATGTGACAGTCAAACATGGGGATTTACATCTGGCCTTTATGGACCTCTCCTGCGCGTTTTTTATTGTACATAGGGAGGCCCTATAGGATACGATGTTCCCAGTGTTGTATGCGGATGGCACAGTTTTATTGGCGTGTACAGCTGCTTATTTGCAAACACACTTGGATGTTTTATTTTATGTCTTGCCTTAAGTTAAAGGTAAACAATCAAGTCCTTTGTAATGTCATATGGTGCTGGGAAGAACAAGCATAGGGTTTTTACCCTGGGGGTGAAACAATTTGCAGTAACTCAGACGTTAAAATATTTAGGTATTTTAATCGATCTGAAGGGGAAATGGGACAAGTTTGTCACTCTGAGAAAGAAAGAAATGAGTATAACGGATGAAGCCATATTTAGATTTTGGAAAAAATTAGGGCAAAAGCCGGTACAGGACCTAGTCCAGTTGCATGAGGTAAATACATTGCCGTGGGTACCTATGGTGCCGGGGTATGAGGTTATTCTGGGGCAACGAATCTTCAAATAATTGAAAACTGTTTTTTTGGCAGGCTTTTAGCCATCCCTAGGACTATCCTTAGCTTTTGTACTCCTATGGAATTAGAAGAAGGTCACATTGACGATCATGTTGCGTTGGCCCCCCCTGCTCCTTTGAGCAAAAATGGAGCACGCTGCAAGTTACATTTCTCTGCAAGTCGTGTTAGGTTGCCTGAGATTGGACAGCAGGGCATCAATCCCATGGCTTTCATATATAGAAAAGGTGTTCTACAAAGTTGGTTGTGGGCATTTATTTGAAAACCCAGAACTGATCACACCAAGTTGTAAGGCAAAGGTGATTGATTCTTACTTAATATTGTAAGTGTTTTAGAAGTCTTCTGTAATAAGATAAATGCATATAACCACGTTATCTAGCCTAGAGCCCTACCTAGTATGGGCAGTGAAGCCCACACACAGATTTTCTCTCACCCGTTTAAGATTGAACCTAGTTCATTCATCATTTGTTTGCCTTCCCGGTCGTGAAGGCGTGGCATACAGTTCTTCCACCATGTCCATGTGAGGGGGTAACAGAGCATACAACATTGCACTTTATGTTGTTTTGCCCCTTATACTCCTCACCTAGACAGAGATTTGTGCGTCCTATTATTTTGAATAAATGTTTTTTATCCCATAAAGAAGGTTTGTCTACCTACAGCGACTGTTGTCCGAGGAAATCTGCTCAGCAGTGTTACATTATTTACTAACTGCCCTACGCACCAGAAGGAAATATGCACTTTAAAATTGAGAAACAGATATGCTATCAGATCTGGTTTTGGATTTTTGAAGATTTGTAATTTAAATTTTATAGGTAATTTTTTATATTTTAGCATAAGTGTAGTTCTTGTGTATATATAATGGTTTTTATTGTAATATGTTGTCTATGCGTTTATGGTCTTTTTAAATAACTTAGCCGAATAAAGTCGAATTGAATTGATAAAGTGTATTCATTGTATCCTTTTTTTTCCCCTCGTGTTTTTCAGTTCATAATTAAAAAGACTTACCACAGATCTCTGGTATAAAGTTGAGTATGCTGAATGTCTACATCTTGCAAGTGGCTTACAACCTCTTCAAGGATCGATGTCCTTAAGACTCTTAGCAACTACTTGTTGAATTCATGCCCATTTGAATATTTTTTGCCACTTCTGTTTATTATTGGGCTGAAATTGCTCTTATTACAGGGAAACCATTGCAAATGCCATCACATAGCATGAGCACACACAGTGGACATCTTGTAAGATGTGCAGATCTGGGTGGGCCTGTGTAATATAACACTTATAGAATTGCCTTGCCCCTTACTGATTGGTGTTAATTAGTAACCATATAATCCGTGTCCGTTTTGTCAACCTTGGCCAAATAAAAAAATCTAACCTATATCTTTGTAAGTTACTTGCTGCTGTTTGCAGCATGCACAAAATTCACCATCTAATTTTACCTGGACTGGAAAATGTGACCGGCGAGTTACAAAAGGATTTTTGCAATTAACACAATCAGTAACTGATCTATTTTACTTTCTTAAAAACCAATGACTTGCAGATTACGTGCATTGTTCTCCATCTGGCACAATTACAGTGAGCTATTTTATAATTATTCATACCTGTGAATAGCAGATAACCACAGGGCCTCTCTTAAAGTTATACCCTGAGATGTGATAAATCCACTTATTTCTGTAGGAGGTCTCTTAACCAGAACCATTGGAATTATGGAGCAAAGGAGGACCAAATTATGCAGCGGGGTTTACTAAATTGTACGCCTGGATAAGGTTTATTATGTGGCCTAAGGTTGCACATTTTGAAGCAGTATTACTTTGGCATTTTATCATTTTAGGTCTCAGCTAGACTGTTCCGAAGAGACATGTGTTAAATTTTTTTGGCCTCAGCCCACCCATAGGCTTACCATTTTCCCCCTCCATCGTCGCTCTCATATACTTTGTCTCCCTTTTTCCATGACATGCATGCATCATGCCTCTACCTGTGTTTAGCCCTTCCTCAGAGAATAGACCAAGTACTTGTGTCCATCCACTACTCCCGTTTTAGGAGATACATTTTCTTTGTGTTTGAGCATCCACACGAGTGCTCGTGCTTTTACAATCTCCTTGGTTTTTTTTTACTGTCCGTTTCCTCCCATTGTACCATCATTTTCCCCTCCTGTTTATTAAAGACACCATCTCAACTTTAATATATATTACAAAGATGCTGTTGTGGCACACTTTCTTTTTCACAGACATTTCTTGTACAAACATCACGTGTTCCTCAATACTTTCTATTTCAGGCATTCCAGTGGCATATGCATTCTTAACATTTTGTAAGTGTTCTTTTCACTAATTCTGTTATGCCCCAAATGACTCTTGTGCTCAACCTGTGTAACTGATAAAAATGTATGAATAAAGTGCTGGTGGCCTTGCCTTGTTTTTCACCTGCTTTGTGGCTGCAGTGTGCTTAAGCTTTTCAGAGCTTGCCTTCTCTGATGTCCACTCATACATTGTGTTTAATTATGGGCAATAAACAACTGCTGGCAGCAGAGATTTGTCACATGCTTTTTAGGGCCAAAACTACCAGACAGCAAAGCTGTCTGGTTTTCCAAAGACATTTTAGGGAGATTCGGAAAATAGACCTAGGAGTGCATTCTGCCCGTTGCTTACTATTGTCTTTTCGGTTTGTAACTCACATTTTCTGGCTTTCTATTTGCTGGCTGTTTTAGCTTTAGGCTGGCCAGCTTGCGATTGTTCCTCCAGTTGCCCAAATCTCATTTACTGTACTCTTGCACAACCTCACTTTCTGTACACAGACCTTTAAATCTTGTCCTCATGTTGTCACATTTACAGTGCATTCAAAGACAGAGTTCATATGTCAGGCTCTCTCTTCCCCGAAGCTTGGTGTTTATTTTATTTTCTCTGACTTCAAAGTGAGAGAATTTGTGTCAATCCTGCTGAGTATCAATTTAATGAGGGGAGGGTATGGATTTTTTTTTTCTCACAAGCAATAACAGAAAAAAAGACTGTGCTGATGATTCAAAATTAGTGCAAATAAAGCACATTTTTTTGTAATTCTAATGTGTGGTGGAAACAAATATTTGAATACGATGGTAGGAAGCTGGCTCTGTATATAATATATGAAGATGAGATATAGTGTGCACAAAGTCCAGGGGGTTCCCCAGAGGCTTAACAGGCTAAATTACATAATACTAATGCTCTCTTTTGTGGTATTGTGGATGAGCAGTTAGGCGTATCGAGGGAAGTGCAAAGAATTTGTTGTACACACAGGTAATAAAGTGAAGCGCGCACTCAATGACTAACTCCAGGTCAATTGTTTTTATATAGCAAAAATATATTTTGGTACTTAGTTTTTAGAATCCCAAGATTCAAGTTGCAGGTAAGTACATTTGCAAGTAAGTATCCAACATATGTATCAATACCACTTTGTTTCAATTTGGCAATTTAAATAGTTTTCAAGTAAATAGCAATAATCTGTTTTAAAAGTTGACAGTGCAATTTTTCAGAACAATTCTGAGGGGAAGAAAAGTTAGTACGATTTGAAGGTAAGTACAAGACTTACATTTCCAGTCTCCGTAGGTTACTGTGTCCACAGGTTGAGGTTCAAGTTAACACCCACCACCAGCAGCACGGGGCAGGCCGGGTGCAGAGGTCAAAGTTGAGATTGGTTTAACATGGGCTGCTATAGAGACTGGGGGCACTTGGAATCAGGACTGCTTGCAGGTAAGTACCCACGTGTTCGGAGAGCAGACCTGGGGGGTTTAGAGGTGCACCAGGGGGGCCATAGGTCAGCACCAAACACACACCCTCAGCAACGCAGGGGTAGCCGAGTGCAAGCACAGCATCTGGCCCCCAATGCTTTCCTATAGGGGTACCCCAGGGGCCACAAAGATGCTCCAGGGGGTCAGGACTGGGAAACCAAAGGCTGTACGGGGGCAGTGGGCCTGCCACCGAAGGTCAGATTCCCCAGGGACAGAAGGCTGCAGGTGCAGGGGCACCTTTTGGTGTGGGGAACCTTTGTCTGCTTCTGTCGTGGTCAGGGGAGGGGCGCTCCGGCTTCTGACTGCAGGCGTCATGGTGGTGGACAGGAGGGGTCAACCCAGGGTGGGCACTTGCTCAGAATCGCTTGGGCACCAGCTCTAGTCGGTTGGGCCACCTGGACATGGGCCGTGGGCATCAGGTGCGAAGTGGACATGACTCTCTGATCCCTGGAGGCTCTGGAGTCCTTGGAGGGAGTTTCTTCTTGGACAGGGCCGCTGTCTCCGGGAGTTCTTGGTCCTTTGTGACACAGGCAGTCCTCCTGAGGCTTTTCAGAGGTCGCAGGTCCTCCAGGATGCATCACCTTCTTTTTGCAGGGCTTTTGAAACTGGAGACAGACCCGTAGGGCTGGGGCCAAGTCATTTTGCATCTTCAGTCTTCTCTGCTGGAGTTTCAGCTCAGCAGTCCTTTCTTTCTTCTGGTGAGGTTGCCAGGAATCTGATGAGTTAGGTTCAGGGGAGCCCTTAAATCCTACTGGGGTCAGTAGCCAATGGTTACTGTCCCTTAGGGTGGTTACACCCTTATTGTGCCCACTCCCTTTGGGGAGCAGGACACCAACCTAACCCTAATGGTCCCTGTCCTCCAAACTAAGATGGAGGATTCTGCAAGGAGAGGGGTCACCTCAGCTATGGACACCTTAGGGGTGGTCCCAGCTGAGATGGTTACTCATCCTCCTTGTTTTTCCTAAGTTTCCCATCTCCACTAGCTGGAGTGCCCTGTGGTACTGTAACAAGAGGCCTGAGCATTTGAGGCTAACCACCAGGTGTTATAGTTCCTGCAGGGGGGAGGTGTGAAGCACCTCCACCCAGTGCAGGCTTTGTTTCTGGCTACCAAGAGCACAAAGACCCTCACCCCATGGAGTCAGAAACTAGTCTGCTAGTGGCAGGCTAGCAGAGAACAGTCAACCCTACACTAGAGGGTTGGGTAAAATATAGGGGTCATCTCTAAGATGCCCTCTGGTATCAAACTTCTCAGCACCATAAACCTGTGTTGGATTTATTCTAAAAATCACACAAACTTCCTATCTTTCAGTAAAGCCATCATGGAGCTGTGAAGTTCGTAATGACAAACTCCCAGGCCATGTACTTAATATGGCCACACTGCACTCACAATGTCTAATAATGGACTTAGACACTGTAGGGGCATATTGCTTATGCAGCTATGCCCTCACCTGTGGTATAGTGCACCCTGCCTTAGGGCTGTAAGGCCTCCTAAAGGGGTGACTTACCTATGCCACAGGCAGTGGGATGTGGGCATGGCACCCTGAGAGGGATGCAATGTCGACTTTGCCTTTTATGTTTTCCCCATCAACACACACAATCTGCAACGGCAGTGTGCATGTGTTTGGTGAGGGTTCCTTAGTGTGGCACAACACATACTGCATCCCTAAGGGACCCTTCCTGGCAACAGGGCCCTTGGTAACACTGGTACCTTTTACAAGAGACTTATCTGTGTGCCAGAGGTATGCCAATTGTGGAAACAATGGTACGGTTTTAGGTAAAGAACACTGGTGCTGGTGCCTGGTTTGCAGGATCCCAGCACACTGTCAGTCAAGTCAGCATCAGTATCTGGCATTAAGTGTGTGTGGGGCGTGGGGGGTAACTGCAGCAAGGGTCAGTTTCCTAAAAGAATCAAAACACATCAATATACAAAGTGATGACATTTGCAGGCAATCTTTCTATGCAGTGAAACCGTATTTCGGTGCAAATGTAATTATCATTTCAATTGAAAATATGTTGTCTGTAATGGAAGTGTGCTACCACACCATGCAACACCACACTACGCCACTCCACTCTATGCCCCTCCACTCTGACACAGTCTGCAATACGCCACAGTACTCGACTCAACATCACTCCAATCCATACCACTCACTCCAAGACCAACATCCCACTCCACGCCTCTCCACTCCACTTACTCCAATCCATTTTATCAGACTCCACTCCAGTTTATCCCACTTCACACCAATCTACTCCACACCACATCGCAACAATCTACCCCAGTCTACTCCACTCCAGTCTACCCCACTCCACCCAATCTACTCCACTCCGGTCTACTCCACTCCAAGCTACCCCACTCCACCTCAACCCAGTCTACCCCTCACCACCTCTATCTACCCCGCTCTTCTCCAGTCTACCCCAATCCACTCCATTATGATCCAGTCTATCCCACTCCACTACAATCTAACCCACTAAAATCAACACCACTCCACTCTGTCCCACTCCACTCTAACTCAGTCTGCACTCACAACTCCACTCCAATCTCCTCTAATCCAGTCAACCCACCCCACTGCAATCTACCCCACTCCCACCAATTTACAGCTCTCTACCTAAATCTACTCCACCCTGCTCCAGGTGACCCTATTCTACCTCCTCCACTCCAGTCTACCCCACTGCAATGTACCCCAGCCAAATCAATTTACCCCACTCTTCTCTAAACTCCACTGCAATCTATCCAACTCTAAGCTACCACAATCTACCCCACTCCAGTCTACCTGACTTTCCTCCACTCTACCCAAATCTACCCCACTCCTCTTCAATCTACCTCATTCCAATCTACCACACTCCGTTCAAATGTAACCCACTCCAATCTAACCCTCTACACCCCACTCCAATTTACCCCTGTCTGCTACACTCCACCCAGTCTACCCCATGTCACCTCACCCCACTGCAATCTATCTCACCCCACTCCAATCTACCCCACTACACTCTTCCCCAATCTATCTCACTCCACTCCAATCTAGATTCCACTCTAACCTACTCCATTCCCCCACTCCACTCTACCCCCCTCCATCCAATCTACCACACTCCATTCCACTCTACCCAATCTGCCCCACTTCACTTAATTCCGATCTACCACATGACACTCAAATCTACCCTAAATCCACCACACTCAATCCTACTCCACCCCATAGTACCCTACTCTAGTCTACCTCATCCAAACCACCCCACTCCACTCTACCCCAATCCACTCACCTCCAATCTACCCCACCCTAACCCAGTCTATTCCACCCCCATTTCAATCTACCCCACATCACTCTACCCAGCTCCACTTCACCCTACCCCACTCTGCTCTACCGTAGTCCACACTACTCCACCCTAATCCACCTCACTCCAGTCTACTTCTCCTCACTCCAGTCTACCCCACTTCAATCTACTGCACTCTAGTCTACCCCCACTTCACCCAAATCTGCTATTCTCCACCCTGATCTACCCCACTTCAATTTACTCCATTCCAATATACGCAACTCCATTCTACCCCAGTGTATCCACTCCCCAGTCTACTCCACCTTACCACACTCCACTCTACCCAAATGTACCCCCATGCTACTGCACTCTACTCCACTCCAGTCTACCCCACTCAACCCAATCTACTACACTCCAGTCTACCACACTCCAATCTACCCCACTCCACCTCAACCCAGTCTACCCCAATCCACTTCATTATGATCCAGTCTATCCCACTTCACTACAATCTAACCCACTAAAATCAACACCACTCCATTCTGTCCCACTCCACTCCATTCTAACTCAGTCTGCTCCAAACAACTCCACTCCAATCTCCTCTAATCCAGTCAACCCACCCCACTGCAATCTACCCCACTCCCACCAATTTACAGCTCTCTACTTAAATCTACTCCACCCTGCTCCAGGCGACCCTAGTCTACCTCCTCCACTCCAGTCTACCCCACTGCAATGTACCCCATCCAAATCAATTTACCCCACTCTTCTCTAAACTCCACTGCAATCTATCCAACTCTAAGCTACCACAATCTACACCACTCCAGTCTACCTGACTTTCCTCCACTCTACCCAAAGCTACCCTACTCCTCTTCAATCTACCTCATTCCAATCTACCACACTCCTTTCCAATGTAACCCACTCCAATCTAACCCTCTACACCCCACTCCAATTTACCCCTGTTTGCTACACTCCACCCAGTCTACCCCATGTCACCTCACCCCACTCCAATCTACCCCACTACACTCTTCCCCAATCTATCTCACTCCACTCCAATCTAGATTCCACTCTATCCTACTCCATTCCCCCACTCCATTCTACCCCACTCCATCCAATCTACCACACTCCATTCCACTCTACCCAATCTTCCCCCTTCACTTAATTCCAATCTACCACATGACACTCGAATCTACCCCAAATCCACCCCACTCAACCCTACTCCACCCCATAGTACCCTACTCCAGTCTACCTCATCCAAACCACCCAATCCAGTCTACCCCAATCCAGTCACCTCCAATCTACCCCAGCCTAACCCAGTCTATTCCACCCCTTTCAATCTACCCCACATCACTCTACCCTGCTCCACTTCACCCTACCCCACTCTGCTCTACCCTAGTCCACACTACTCCACCCTAATCTACCTCACTCCACTCCACTTCTCCTCACTCTAGTCTACCCCACTTCAATCTACTGCACTCTAGTCTACCCCACTTCAATCTACTGCACTCTAGTCTACCCCCTTCACCCAAATGTGCTATGCTCCACCCTGATCTACCCCACTTCAGTCTACTCCATTCCAATCTACTCAACTCCATTCTACCCCAATGTACCCACTCCCCAGTCTACTCCACCTTACCACACTCCACTCTACCCAAATGTACCCCCATGCTACTGCACTCCAATATACCCCACTCCAGTCTACCACACTCCACTCAAATCTAACCCAATCCACCCCTTTCCAATCTACCCCACCACAATCTACCTCACTCCAATCTACCATATTCCAAACTACTTTGCTTTTATCTACTCATCTCCACTCCAATCTACCCCACTCTACCCCACTTTACATCAGTCTTCCACACCCCACCGCAATCAACCCCACTGCACTCTACCCCACTCCAGTCCACCACACTCCACTCCCATCTACCCCACCCCACCCCACTCTTCACCGATCTATCTCAACTACATTCCAATCTACCCCACTCCAGTCAAACCCACCCCACTAACTTTTAGCCATGCTGAACAGCAGTCACACTGGTGTACGACATGCAGGGACGGCTTTGCTCTTTCAGCTGTTGGCTCAACCAGCAGCATGCTCAGAGAGGGGCTGGCTGCTCCCCGGGAGGTGGGATGAGGAGAGAGTGCACTAAGTGCATATGTGTGTTTGGCTGGCTGACTGTACAGACCCCTGGGTTGTCTCTGAGTGGCAGTCTAAACCACTCAGACCAATCCTGATGCTGCTTTCATGCTAAGTTTAGCATGAAAGCAGTGCCAAGATCGCTGGGGAGTCTGTGCTGGTGGCCCAGTGAATGCTGGGATTCCAGAAGAAGAGGAGCGACGTGCGAGGCAGTAGGAGACAGCGGTGACTGGAAGAGATAAAAGTTTTTTTTTTTTTTTTTTTTTTTTTATTCCTCCACCCCACCCGTCTGTGTCCCCATCCCTCCTCCAACTTCCCTTCCCCTTGAGGTTTACGACCTGTTTAAAAGACTTTATCAAAGCCAATAGCTCTTGCACAGGTGAGGCATGTTGACTTTGTCAAAAGAGGAATAAAACAATAATTGGCACTCAAGCGTTGCAGAAGCATTGCTTGTGGATCTCTGGAGTACACAAAGCCAAGCCCCGACTGATATGATAAGAGCCACGTTATTTCTGTTTTCTAATTGGGTGAATCCATCTGTTGCTGTAATCTACATGCAAACTACAGATCATAGCTCTGAATATGGCAGGTCCGGCAAGTATTTTCATCGTTCTGGGTCGATACTGTGAGGACCAGTACATTTGGTAATTACAGCATCTGTTCACCGACTTGCACGGGTGAGCAAATGACAAAATACAAGTGACTTTTGTTTTGAATGGTATAGTTATTTCACCTTAACAAATGAATCCTGTTCTTAAAACATATTGGCACAGAGCTCAGCTAGTGTCTTGAAGAGCACAAAAGGTACTATTTGTTGCACTAAAAAAAGTGAAAGCAAAGATAAAGCTGAGGAGGGCCTCTGTAGCCACTGGGCATAGGGGTGAGACGTGGGTCAGTGCCAGCTCTCTATGTCTGCATTTGTGTGAAATGTCAGACGTGTTCTGAGTTTTACTTTATTCAAACGTGCGCTCCAGCTTGAAAGTTTCATTTAATTGAACTTGTAGGTGTGACAGTGGAGTAGTGTTTCGCTGGCTGCTTTTGTTTCTTTTTCAACAGGAACGTCTTGTTCCGGCTCGGACTAATTCCTGAGGTTACCTCAAAAGACTACAGGGTTTCGCTATTTTGAAACGAGCATTGGCAAAGCCAATAGGCTTTGCCCGTGCGAGAGCTATTGGCTTTGTCAATGTCTTTTAGCTATGTTGTAGGACCCTGTAGCTGCTGTCTAGCAAGGCTGAAAGTAAAGAGAAAAAAGTACTATGACGCAGTCAAGGGTGACTACATCATAGCGTTTTTTTCTTTACTTTCATCCTGGCTGCACAGTTCTACAACCTTGCTAAAAGACATTGGCGAAGCCAATAGCTCTTACCTAAGGGAGACCTTTTTGGCTTTGCCAATACCTGTTACACATTTTTAACCTGGGCGGGCAAAGGTTTCACCTCATTAATAACAGTTTAACATAAAATTAAATCAGTCAGACTGAAAGGCGGCTTACCTCTGTGTCCAATGTACTGCCACTGCTCGATAGCGTTTTAGTAACCTTTGATCCGTTTGAGCTACAATTTTGTTAAATTCTGCAAATTATGCAGAAGATGATGGATTGTTTGACAACTGTGCCGTCCATAACTATGCGAAAAATACACTGTCCACCGAATTGCATCTGGCCCTGTCACCCTAAGCCGTCTCAAAAGATGGCCCCTTTGTTACAAAGTGTGCAAAGCTTCGCTGTGCGTGATGACCCCGTTTGTTAAACGCTTGTCACTTGACATATGCTGTGAGCACAGGTTGCAGTTTCAATAAAGCGAGGCAGACCCCGCTTTCCATACTTCCAATTTCAGTAAATTGAGTACTATGAAAATGAGCAACGCTACCACAAGTTATTTACGCCGTTTAGGAACGTCACCAGGGTGGAAATGAGGGCTATATTTAAAAAGAAAAAAAATGTTATTATATTTTTCCAAGGGGGCAGTTTTAAAATAATGCACCTGTACGAACAGACCACAAGTCGACGGTCCCCTCCTGACTCCACCATGCATGACCTCATCCTTTCTAACTCTGGCCTTTTTGCCCCTCCCTCCCAGTTTGGGGGTTCTTGGAAGGATTTTTACTACATTTTGCAGCACTGACCGGGTCCTCGTTAAAATGCTAAGTTGATCAGGAAATGCCTTCTCTGGTAGGCTTGCCAGTACAAGGGGCCCTGAAGAATGGAGAAGGGTGAAACCGGGATAAGCTCTGTTGTTTCCAGTACAGCACTGAGACTCAACCCATTACCTTATCCCATCCAGCGTTTGTAATCTCAGTTTTAGCTCACATTTGCCAGGTTGCTTAACTGGGAACTCAAATGCACATTTACCTCTTACTTCTCGCTTCTGAGTGTATGACAAAACCTCAGCCTGCAGCATTCAACAGAAGGGGTTTATGATTCGGGTTTCCTTAAGAGGGCAAGTCAGGGGATTGGCCCAGTGTGTGCTGCTGACACATGCAGTAATTTACAGGTCACAAGTTCAGATCTCAGCAAGCGAGTCTAAGCATTTCATAATTCTGAGGCTGGTATGTTTTTTTTTTTTGGTTTGTTTTTTTACCGTAACACCAGATATTTGCAGCGCGTAAAAATGTAGAAGCAGTGTTTGAAGCTCTATTAAAACGTTGCAGTTTATCAGGATGCTTTTGCGCCCTAAACATTTTTAAATGGGCATTTTGCAGCGATGGAGGGGCAAACTGGTCCCTAGCCTCGTCATGCTAATGCCGAATTGAACAGTTTGGATGAAAGATTTTAGGGCTTGTTAAACTACAAAGCTGAGGCTTTCGGTGTGGTTAAGGGCATATTCAGCCAGTTACACTTTTCTCCTAATTAGCATCAGATAAGATTAAACTTCAGTGTTGACGCTTACACCCCGACCCGACATGTAAACATGTCTTGCCTCGCAGGTGCCTGTGACGGAACGTTTTCACAGTAAGTGACTTGATGCGTGACAGTGTGCTCAGTTTGTTTTAGAAACCTGCCTAATTTCCCAATATTTTTAAAGTCTAGATGTAGATGCTATTCGAGTGAGAGAGAGACCGTTCGAAGATAGAGAAAGAAAGAAATAACACTTACCTGTCAGGGTGACCTTCAAAATAATCAAATTAACCCGAGCTCACCCCTTGGCAACAGTGGCACTAAGCAGACAGGCTTAACTTGGGTTAATGTGTAAGGAATTTATACATTTTCAAAATAGCAATAAAATCAAAATACCAAACAATAAAAATCTCTGACCGAATGAGAAAAATAGAGAAAATGGTAATAAAATTACAACAAAACAACCACAATCCTATAAGGAGAACAGAAGATATGAATTAAAAAACTTTTAAATAAAAATAGTACTAAAAAGCATTAGGTATTAATGATAGACTGTGGAAGCAGTAAACCGGGAAATAGATATGATTTCATGGCAACCAAAAAAGAGTGTTGATTGGATACCACAAGCAGTGCTCAAAATCCTCCAGCGGAGCAAGTTTGAAACCGCATCTGATGAAGTTGCTTCAAAATCCAACACCTATGCAGCAAATTCTTGAAACTCCAGATATTTTGTTAACTGCCAACTTCTCAGGGTTTCTGGAGAAGCTTCTCTGGGTCACTTCTAAGGCTTCTATGACCACAGGTACAGCACATAGGGGCCAGTATTGACTCCAGTGTCCACCAGCAAGGTCGTGTTCAGGTGTAGTTGGTAATGGTCAACTCGTCACTTCATGAAAAAGGCCTCTTGTAGATTGTTGTGTCCCTGTAGCTTCACAGCAAGTCAGCCAACTGAGCATTCATTGTATTGGGTACAAGAGGTAGCAGGTCCAGTCCTCCAGGGAACCTCACAGATAGTCTAGTCCTCTTCTCATCTTCTGAAGGTCTACAAAGTGTTCTGAGCAGGCTGCCTGGGGTGCCATGTTTATGGATGATGCTGGCCAGCTACTAGGTGGCGGTGACTCCTGGCTCCTCCCTAAACTACCCACTGTTTTAGCAGCTCCTGCTTGCCCCATTGCAAACAATCTCATAGTGCTTCTCACTTCTAAAACCATGTTGTGTTCCACAAGAGGAGTGGCCAGGGAAATAAACTGCCCCCTCCCCTGTGTTAACTTCAAATTGGTTTTGAGGGCAGCTTCCATTCCACTAGGGTTGAAACCAGCATGTCTAGTTTGGGCTTTGAGGACCTAGGTTGTTCCATTTTCAGGACAATTCTTACACTAAACTAATCATGGGCAGGCCTCACCTGTTCTGTTCAAGTTAACAAAGTTCCTGTGTCCACCACTACTTTCCTTTTTGGGCTGATGGGTATCCGATTCCCCACACCAAGTCCAACCTACCACCAGGCCTAAGCCATTGTTCTGCTCTGGGAGCAGTTTATGTACCTCATTAAGGTCAAGCACTGACTGGGCAGCTTCTAGCAGGTGAATAGGTGTTGGCCTCCAGAAGCTTCAGGCTGGGAGAAGTTAACTTTTGGAAATCTGCTTTTCCAAAATATTTATTGAAAATCCAACTTCCAATTGGACTTCAAATAAATAAGAAAAATGGTCACGGAATGACCTTTTAAGTTGTTTCTTATCAAACGTTATAGATTAAAGTTTATAATCTGTACTTTGGCATTTTCTAGGATTTAGCCACGCTCTAAAGTGAAAGTTGCTTTTTAGACCTAGTCACTGAAGAAACATTCCAACTTTAATGATAAAATGTCATCAAAAGCTTTCCCAATAGTAAATGGACAAACCAACTATGAAATAAGACCTTACTTGTCAAATCATCTCCTGAGTTTATAGCATAAACTCAAAATTGGTCTAAAAGGCATAGATTTTGAAAGATGTCTCACTGGCCATTCATTAGAATTCTGACAACTTTATACATCAGCAGCCACTAAATTGGAAAGGAGCAGGGAAACCTCAATAACCCTCAAACTAGCTTGTTACTCCATAGGAAACAAAGTACATTTTGAGGAAAGTGCCCACCGCCTTCATGGTCACACTTTTACATTCCTATAAGACAATCAGAAAAGTCAACATATTTGAATTCTTGTCTCCAACGACACTAATCGTCTCCAGGTGGAATTGCTCACCTTCATTGTTTAATAAAGGCGAGCTCATCAGATAATTGGGACAGTTTACATTTAGATTTTTACATAGGGGGTCTCCTGCAGGATTGGTCTCCTGTAAGAAGTAATTGCATTTGTCTGAAGTAGACTGCTTGATTAGTTGTATCTCTTCTAGGCAAATATTTAGGCACACCACTAATGAAAATACACAATGCTAGCCTACAGTTGATGATTGTCAGTTTCACCACTGACTTATTTGTGGTTGATTTTTGGCCAGTATGTGCAGCTACAAGAATACCATCAACTGTAAAAGGCATAATGACAACATTTTGCAAAACCTCTTGTACATATTGGTATTTATGCATTGCAAATCTAGCTGGAGAACAGTAGGAAGAACACATTAAGTGAGAGGCTGGGGGCCTGGAAGATAATACAATATTGTGTGCCTCAAGTAGAGATTTACACATTTTTTCCAGTTATGCAATTGCATTTTTACATTTGCATTGTATTTCCCATAGTTAATACTATTTTTTTTTTTAGAAGAAACATTGTCATTTGCTACAACTCACATGAGTTTTATCAAACATATGAGCTGGGTCAAGAACACAGGTTTGCAATTTATCCACTAGACCTCATCTCTTCCAACATTTTCTCCACATGTGGTCTCTATTGTTAAAAATTGAGAAGATGTTGCAGAAGGCACAGTTTGTTTGAGCTGTGCCTTTGAAGGTTAAAGTAGTTTGCCATTGTTTAATCCAGTTTATCAAGCAAAAGCGAATGTAGTATTCTGAATTTGCTCTCGTGTGCTGTGTGTATTCTTTCTAAAACACATAGAAATATTAATTGAATTTGGAGAGTTTACGTTCTGTCCCTACCCTAACATTTGCTTCCTTATTTTTGTCAAAAGATAGAACACACTTTGTGTAATCTTTCTTTGCACATTATTTCTTCAGATTCATCCATAAGTTCTAGTATAATCCTGCTACAAAAAAGGTTCTTATATTTTTCGTGAAATTGTGCTTTTTATCTATTGCTAGAGGCTTTTCCCAGCTCTTCCACCCCCTGGTCCCTTTCAGTCGTAATCGTTCCATCTCCTGTTACTGAGTCACAGTGCCTACCCCCACACTTCGATCACACTCTTCCCCCTCCGTAGTGTTTTGTTTTTTCCCCTGTTCACTAGTAGAAGAAAAACCCACACAGTCCAGTCCCCTTCCTCCCCCAACACCCGCGGCACTGAATGTCTGTTCCAGCTCAGGATCTTCCATTGCACTCCAGTGCAATGTTGTATCCCAGTGTGGAGTCCTCCCCCTTCTTTTGTAAATTGCTCCTTTGTGAAAGATTTTCCCTGTTCACCTTAAGTGTATGAGGTTTCCGCAGCGTTTCATCCTCTTTTCCCTGGCCTTGGGCCCATTTATGTAAAATCTTGCCTGATACCATTTACAAGCTGTGAGTCCACCCTGTGACTATATCAAAAGAAGATTGGCCCTAATACCCGTGGTTGTGGTCAGGGAAGGTGGAACTATCCCTTATGCCATCAATCTTCTGATTACTAAATTTCCTTTGGTCTTGATTGGATGTTCCGAGATGTGACACAGGTGGCTTAAAAACATTCATAAGATCAGGCTTCCTCCCTGCCACATGTTGCTATTCTCAGTGACCTTACCTGATCAAGGGTACCAGTTTCATGTGAAACAATATGCAGAGGAGGGAGACTATTACATTTCTGGATCAGTTATGCTGAGAGAGCATCTCAACACATCGAATTAAGTGTATATATATATATATATATATATATATATATATATATATATATATATATATATATATTTGTTTTTTAAGAACTCCAACTTATAGTTTAATTGACATGCAACTAAACCACACCATTGTATTAATAGGTTAGTATATAATTTATTTTACATTTCAACTGCTAATGGGCTTAATTTAATATAAACATTTTATTTTTGACAGGTTGTCTTGGAGACACACAGTTTTGTTTCCGATTTCGACAGTCATCTGGTAGGAAGGTATCACTGCACTGTCTTTTGGACCAGTTTGAAACAGAGTCCCCGTTCTACTTAAAGGTAGTGCATGTTTACTTAAACATTTGTGCACAGACTTCATGCTCCTTTGAGGCTTGTTCTGATGAGCTCCAATGATGAGGAGCACTGCTTTCCACATTTCTATTGACACAGTGTCTTTTGTTGAGTTTTATCCTTTTCGATGAACTGTTGATAAGTTCTGTCTTTACCACTAAAATGAAAGGTTAAATAGGCTGTTGGATTTTACTCTGAAAAAGGAAATCTCTGTTGGACAAAAGATGGTGTGATTGATTGACTTGTTGTGATTGCAATTTGACAATAAATGTGTGCACTGTTGCTCTTACTGCCACATTGCATTAGTCCATATAAAGTGTTTTCTAAACAAAACCATTTTTATTGCAATTCCAATACAAATCAACAGACCTTGAATATATTGCAAATGCTCTCTCAAATGTGAACTATGCCAAACCTTCCTCCTGACCCAGAATCAGTGGTCCATACCATTTCTTCACTGAAAAATGCAAACAAATCTGGGAGATTCTGATAATATGTCAACACAAAGGGATTGATAGGTCGCTTCTATTTTTCACATTTACAGGAAATGATAGCCTTCATGGGGAAGCAAGGTTCTCATTATGTTGTACCTGAAAATGTGTAACTCTCCTATGCGCATCACAAATTGTAGGAGATGTGTCTCTCAACAAATGCACTGTATGTGTAATATACTCCACTGCAAAGGAGTGTCACTTTTATTTATCCTCTTTCCATTGTGGGACCACGTTGATCTTCCAAAGTTCGGTAATGCTGAGGTTTCTTGTGCTCATATTTTTTATTTATTTTGTGCTTTCTGGTCCCCTAGTCCTCCAACACTGATTTGCTGTAGGAGAGAGAGAAAGACAAAAAAAAGAAAAAAAACACCTATATATTTTCTTTTGCAAGTTGTCCAAATGTTAGACACACTGAGATGCTTGGCCAACCCAAAAGGCTCATGAATCCCCTAGGAAAGCTCTGGAAAAAGACTCATTATGGTCATCTAAAGAGCACATTCTGTCTACTGAACACTGGCATAAGTTTAGTAAAGGGGATGTCTCCTAAAACGTATCAAAATCGGTACTTACAATACCTTCTCCTAAGCTGGCATTACTTTTCAAGAAGTCAGCCTCAATGCAGGTGATGGAGAAATCCACTTTGGTGAAAAAATTGTAGCCAAAAGCATTCTTAATGACAGCATGGATGACGGAGATGACTCCATCGACGATGACAATAATAACAACAGCATAATTGACAGTGATGATACCAACATCCGCTGACCAGGACACCTACAACTTTCTCATCTTTGGAGACCCTGTCTACAAGAAAGCTCATTCATTAACCATAACGGTAACACAGAAGGTCAACGAGAGAATCAATACATTCTTAGTCAACTTTACTGATGCCAGAGCACACCTCTCCAAGTTAAGGTTCACCTCTTCCACCAATTCATTTGTTAGATGAGGAAGATTCAGATGATGAGGGTCCATTTTGAACAATCCATAGTCTTTCAGAATTAAGTATGAGGAAGAGAGCAAGGAATATTTTGAAGAGGACTGCTATTCCTCAAGGGCACTATCTACAGCTAGGCCTGTTCCACACATAGAGCATTACCAATCCTATAAAGATAGTCAGTGCAGGTGCCTAAGGCTCTAGTTCATGACTTACAGAGCATGTTGCAGGACTATTAAAGAGGTTTCCGGAATTTTTAAAGATTACATCACCATCGCAGCCAATTCAGCCTCCTCACTCTATCCGAGTGCAACCTCGCACTCGGCACACACCTCATAATTTCCCAGCAGTGCATAGAGCAAAAAGAACACCAGCATCGAGTATCACAGTGCTGCCTGCCTGCCTTCCGATGAGGAGAGTGAAGGTGAATTACCAGACGATCACAGTGCATCTAATGAAAGGAATGACTACCTGCTAACGGCACCATCACTCCTCACCCTGTGGATTCTCCTCCTGATGATATGGGAGGTTTTCATGCTCTGATAGACCGGGAAGCAAAACGATTTGAACTGCCAATGCCAGTAAAGCAATTAACTTGTTTCCTGAATTACTTTAAAGAGGCTGCTAGAACATCCATTAGAGCTATCCTGGTTGCGGATTTTAATTGGGAGGAAGGTATGAAAGTAATGAAAAATCCAGCAACAGTGTTCACTGTCTTACCCAGACTGGTTCAGAAATATAAAGCAGAAGAGAATTTGCCAACTTGTTTGATAGGACATCCTAAGCCAGATTCCATCATAACAGAAGCAGCTCAGCACTACTCTAAGAACTCCTCTACGCCCATCTCAGTCCCACTTGATAGAAAGGATAGGCGTTTAGCTAACATACGGGGGTGTTCTTACACACTGTCAATTCTCTGGCAATTCTTGGGTGATAGGATCAACAGATTTGGTCAGGTATTGCTCCTTTCTTAGATTGACTACCTGAGGATATGAAGACTGAGGAAAGAAAGAGTCTGCAGAAAGGCAAAATAACCTCTTTGGTGACTATTGATTGTGCGATGGATATCACTTCTACAGTTTTTTGGCAATTGTCAGGTGGTGTTGCACTTCACACATAAGGATGACTAAAGGCTACTTTCTTCAGGCCTGAGGTCCAAAGTAAGATTTAATATACACCTTTTTTTAGAGAGGCATTATTCAGCAAACACATTTTATAAAGCTCTACAAACAGTTAAAACGGACTCATCAAAATCAGTAGGTACTTTGCAAATGAGGAGTAAGAGGCAGAGATATATTTTCCTACAGAGAAGGATTTCAGCCGTATAGATCACAACAGTAACAACCCTTTCAACAGCAATACAAACAACCACCATCGGTGGCTTACATTACAACAAGCAAAAATTGAGGATGAAGCAAACTTACCAAGGAAAAGACGCAAGTAGAAAACGATGGGGAAATGAAGTTGCCAGTTACTCACAAGCTATTTCCATTAGAAGTTGGTGGCTTAATAACAAACTATTTGAAGCGTTAGAAGTTATTAACAATGGACTATAATGGGTTTTAGACCTAATCTCTTATGGTCATGATTTTGAATTCACGGAAGGCCCCCCTCATACACCTTAAATAGGATCATCCCCACATCTTCTCTAGGAACTACAATTGTAAATATTTACAGTTCTCTGCAAATGTGCAATAGAAAGAGTATCCAATAATCAGAAAAGAATGGGGCTGTATTCCTGCTTCTTTTTAATCAAGAAAAAGACATGAGAATGGAGGCCCTGCGAAGGTGAAACAGTCATTTCATATATTTACTCTCCAATGCATCCTCCAGCTCCTAAATCACGCAGACTACATGACAACTCTAAAACTTCAGGATGCCTATTTTAAAATCCCCATTCACCCAACGCATAGACAATTCTAAAGATTCAGAGTAGCTGGCATTCACTAGCAGTTCAAAGTCCTCCCATTTGGACTCAAATAGGCCCCCTACATTTTCACAAAAAACTCCAGTGACAGCTCATGTGAGAGGAAGGTTGTCTTTTATTCCCATAACTCGACGACTGGTTGCTAAAAGCTCCTACAGGTCAGAAGGTGGCCAAAGGAACAACTGTCTGTCTGACTCTGTTTTTGGGAACCATTTTAGACACCATTGAGTACACAGCATATCTAACAAAGGACAGACGAACCAGCTCAAGCTTTTACTGGAGAAGTTGATGCCAAAAAGTCAGTTTCTAGTTTGCCTCTTCATGTACTTTCTGAGGATCAAGTTATCCTGCATTCATCTGATGCCATTGTGCTGGCTTGAAATGTAAACGCTACCAGAGGAGTTACGCAAACAATGGCTACCATGAAGGAGTCCCTCCACTGTAGGGTTCAAGACAAGAACCTTTCCATATAATTAAGCTTCCTGCCTTAAATGGCCGGTCTTGTGGTGACAACGGATGCCTGCTTAGAGGGAAAGGTGCTCACATAAAAAATTTAAAAATCAGATGAAAGTGGGCTCCACACCATAAGTCCTTACATAAATCTGTTGGAATTCAAGGCAGTGCCTCTGGGTATAAGGACTTATCTTTCCATGATAAAAGGATCATCAATGCTGATAAGTACGGACAGTACATATCAGTGCTTATGCTACAGACAGTACCCGCACCATGTATTATCTCAACAAACAGGGAAGCACATGATTTCAAGTGCTGTCTTAAGAAGCCCAGATTGGAAGTGGTCACAGAAACATCAGGTGCAGTTAAAGGCCAGACGCTCTAGCAGATGCTTAAACAGAAGACCAAGAACATCTGACACGAATGGGAGCACAACCAGGATGCCCTAGATATATATGTTTGCTCTTTGGGGCAGACCAAATCTCAACCTGCTTGTCACTCATTGGAATCAAAAATGCAGATTTTACTCAAGTTGAGATCCATGACTCGAATCGTGGGTGAGTGCCTTTTCAATAACATGGTCATAGATCTTTGCTTATGCCTTTCCCTCATCCCATTAATCCTGAAGCTTCTAAATAAGAGGAAGCAAGAACCATGTAGAATAATTCTGATAACCTCGAAATTGCTCAGACATTATTGGTTCACGGAACTGATCCCGCTTTCAGAGAAACATCATATTTGCCTTAACCCTTTTGCAGATTTATTGACAATGAACCACAGCCAAATATTTAATCTGGATTCAGCATCATTCCACTGTCAGCATGGCTCCTGAACTCCTTGACTTTACGGGACTGAATATACTACAGAACTATAAGGAAATTCTTGCTAGAGCCAGAACAAATTCTTCTAACAAAGCTTATCAACTTAAATGGAAATGCGTCTGTTTGTGGTGTCAAATCACAGATTCATCCTCTTTCAGCTCTGCCTGAATATTTTCGTTCTCATCTGCTCCATGTAGCCAAAACAGGTCTGGCTCATACTTGGATTAAAGTGCATTTAGCAGCTATATTCATAGTTAGGATATTATTTGGTTCAGCATTTCTATGGTAAAGGAGTTACTTAAAGGCCTTTTCTGAGCCTTTCCTCCAGTAAAGCAGCTTCTTCAATCTTGCCAACTTAATATATATTTTTTTGTAGTTGATGAAGGCTCAATTGGAACCCATTCACAAAGCTGATCTGAAATTTCTCTCATGATAAGTGGTACTTTTTTTAGCCTTGACATCTGCAAGGAGAGTAAGTGAAATTCAGGCATTCACAGTTGAACCTTTTCGATATTTCAGAGAAAGTAGAGTTGATATTAAGAACCGATCTCTGATTCATTCCAAATGTGCTGACAGTCTTTCATCTTACTAGCCTATCGAACTAAAGACTTTCTTTCTGAATCTGCAGAACATAGCGAAGTATTGCAGGTTGGATTGCTGCTGATATCCAGTTTTGTCATCGGAAGGTTGGAAAACCTTTTTCGACCGAGGTACAAACACACTTTACAAGGAGCAGCACTATATCAACTGCTTGCTTATTTTTTTTTTTGCTGGAGTGTTGCTGCTAGACATTTGTAGAGCAGGTACTTGGAAGAGCAGACAAGCGTTCACACTGCACTGCTGTCTGAATTCAACATTGCAGAGGGATGCCGCGGTGAGACAAGCAGTATTACATCATCCTTTTCCAATAAGGTGAGTCTTAAGTTTATTATATTATCTAACCATCCACTCCAGCATGTTCATTATTGTACCTTGTCTTAACTGATAGCTATTCTGATTCAAGCATTTGTATCTATGAAAGATCCAATCCTGGAGAAGAAAATAAGTTACTTACCTTTAACTGTAGCTCTCCAGTATTGGCATTTTTCATTGATTCATATGCGAACCACCCTCCTGTTCTTACAGGCTTCCTTATCCTGATATGATTACTCTTCTCACTAGTCTATCTGAGGGAGTGAAGCCTCTGTGTGGAGTGTTCTGAAGGTGCAGGCCCCTGATGGCTGTTTTGTATTTATTACGTAACGATGGGGATAAGTTACTGAAGTGAATGATTTTAGCCCTTATGGGCTATGGTTAAATGGTACTGCTTTTTCTATTGTATAGTGGGACTCCCACTTAATCAATGGGGAATGACTAGAGCATGTGAATCTATGAAAGATGCCAATACTGGAGAACTAGAGAAACTGGTAAGTAACTTATGCTTTTGTGGTATGCTAGTGCATGTACCCTTCTGCATGCTACAGCACCCTAACTCATTTTTCTGTGTCTGCTATGGTGACTCAAAGTTCAGAGGAAACTAAGCTCCTAGGTTCACAGCCATGGCTTCCGCTGTGTCTGAGATATTTGCATCTTTCTCAATGTGCTGGCATGTTTCTAACACTTATGCAGCATGTTGCGACTAGTTTTATGCAGTCTCACTTTTGCATGTTCAGTGCCAAGAAATCCTTAAAAAGTCTATATGTACGGTTCTGAAATGTCACAAAACATACCACCCTTGTTCTTTTCTACACCAGCTCTTTGACTTAAAGGACATGAAATGTTAAAAGTTATCCAATAGCTTAATCGTCTTACTGCGTTTCGTACTGCCCACTCTGTGTGCTCCTTACTTTGTTATGACATTTTTACGGCAGCTTGATCCATGGGTGTCTAGGTGCTGACATGTCCCACACAAAGACCAGGATAGGGTACCCTATAAAGGCAAGACTTTGGAATTTAGTTTGATGCACTTTCCTGTCTCGTTGGTATTGATCCTCGTTCATAGTATCAAAATCTCACATAGAGCTTTGCAAAATGCATTAGTATCTTCTCCCTGCTCTGCTTTTTGCAGATTCTGAATCAAATGTTTTTCCTAAATTTGTTATTTATATCTTCTCAGTTGTCAATAGAGTAAAGCTTCTATTTAAGTTCTTGAACTTCTTTGGGAATAACATTTGTGTGTATGGTGTTGAGTAACTCACAAGTGCAAACAAAACCTTTCTTGAGAACCACAATGCAGCACACAGTTCCATGCCTCAACACAAATTTTTGTTCAAAATGTATCGAGCAACTTCTTAGATAGGTATTTAATGTTCCTATTGAGGTATTCCTTTGTAAGAGATTCATATGAACCCAGCAGCACCTGTTCTCTGTTATCACAGTTGCTCTTTAACAAAGTGTATATACATTATGCAATCTAACAGTTGGTATTGCTGCAAATATAAACAGAAACGTCTTTATTTGATAATGGGAGACTGGAAAATACTTTGCAAATTCTATTTAGAATGAGGATATGCGTCGCATTCTAGAATGTTACACTTCCCTCATCCCATTGTTGCTGCTCCAAATCCTTGCTGTAACTAAATCCTTCATTGGCAGGCTGGTGTTGCAGTTTTACTTACCTTAATTTTCATGTTTGCCTTAGAGACTGGGTCTTCAATGACCTCTAGTTGCTACCATCTTACCACGGTGTCCTATCTAGTTGACAGTGTCTGCATTTCTTTCTGGTTTTTTTCTTTCTCTGTGTGCCTATATCTGCTTAGAGTTAGCTCACTAAATTGCTAGATTTGGCTATTTCCACCCTCGCTCAACACCCCTTCCAAATCTGCATGCACTTGCTCTTGTCTGCTGCTGCTGATAGCTACTTCTTCATATTGTTCTGTTCCTATGCCAAGTCAGTAGCCTTATGCTCAACAGGCCCTCCACGTGGGCAGTGGGGCCTCTGAAGTAGTAGTGCTCTTCCCCACTAGCTTAAGCTGGCACCTTGGCAAACCCACATCTAGCAAATCCCAAGGGTCGCTAGGAGAAGTCACTCAATAGCCTCTTATCGCTCGCCTTCCACAGTGGTCTCTTGTTTTTCCACCTGCAGCAGAGAGAGCTAACTTTTCTTTCCTGCTACAGGCAAAAGCAAAGTATTGGATTCTTAGATCAATTAAATTATCTAGCCTGTAAATGTTGCAGCATGAAATGGTACAGCAAATAAAATGTTTTCTCCGACACTTGTTCAATGTAGCTGCTTTGCATTTCCTGTGGAAACTGCTTTAGTAATTGACTTGCTGGAAGGCCTTGATTCTGGTAATTTTATATGTTTTATATGTGGAGATGACCAACAAGTATTTTTAACCAAACTTTAAGCATGCAGAGAGACCAGGAAATAAAAGGCATGTGTGTGTTCTAGTAACTACTGGAGCTAGTAAAATGGTATTTGCCTGTGCACAGTTATAGTGTTGTGCCACGTTTGATTTCTGTTTGTTGTGTAAACTGTAGAGTAGTGGTTTGTCTTTGAGGACATCAGTAAAATGGCAACATATTCACACCATGTGCCTCTTTCCCAGCTTTAACACCTCACAAGAAATCACAAAAAACTGTATGTTTTGACAGAATTGTGTGTGCATGTTAAGTAGTGGCTGAAAACCACTGCTGATCTCCTCTGAAGCTGACATGGACAGCAACACAGAATTTGTTTGGCACAGATATGATATTGTTTCAAGGAAGGAATGTATCACCAGAAATGAAGATTTACTAAAGGTTTTGGAGCTGACCCAAAAGAAATTCCATTTGTAACTGCATCACCAGAATCATCTATGACTGCAATATTTTGGAGCCCATCAGAAATGATTTCTTGAGCCCACACTTTTTCATAAAAGATTAGGGTGTCTCCTTTATGTTATCCTGGAAAAAACCACACAAAACGAATGTTGTGTTGACCTAAAGAAGTAGAAACATCGACAGTGAAAACGGCCTGTACCATACATGTTGGCCGTTGGAAAAATAACAAACACGTATAGTAACTGTTAGACCTGACAGCCTTAGGGTGATCTTCCCCCAACATTTTGCCTTCTTCCCTTAATTTTTCTGATATTGGTTCTGCTGGTATTAGGACTCTGCGCACTTTACCCCTGCTAACCAGTGCTAAAGTGCTTGTGCTCTCTCCCCTAAACAGGGTAACATTGGCTCCTACCCAGTTGGCATATTTAATTTACTTATAAGTTAATCGTAGAGTACACTATATGTGCCCAGGGCCTATAAATTAAGTGCTACTCGTGGGCCTGCAGCACTGATTGTGCCCCCCTCACAAGTAGTCCCTTATCCATCTCTCAAGCCTGCCATTGCAAGGCCTGTGTGCAGTTTTACTTCCACTTTGACTTGGCATTTAAAACTACTTGGCAAGCCTTAAACGCACCTTTTATTAAATGTCGCCCCTAAGGTAGGCCATACGTAGTCCATAGGGTAGGGTGCTATGTAAGTAAAAGGCAGAACATGTACTTGCAAGTTTTACATGTCCTGGTAGTGAAAAAACGCAAAGTAGTTTTTCACTACTGTGATGCCTACTCCTCTCATAGGCGAGCATTGGAAATTCCCTTATGTTTAAGTGGTAATTACTGATCTGAGAGGAGTGACATTGTCATGTTTGGTATGGTTAGAATGGTAGTTAGAAGTCCTGCTTACTGGTGAAGCTGGATTCACCATTACTATTTTAAAACTGCCACTTTTAGAAAGTAAACATTTCTCTGCACGTACTGCTGTCTGTGCCTTACAGCCTATCTCCAGACCACGTCGGGTCTGTCTGTTTGACAACTTCCCTTGTGCATTATGCCCTGGTAGCCATGAACACGACACTAGGCTGCAGCTGCATTCATCTCCATACTCATGGCCCTTCCTGGGCAGGAAGGGTGGAGGGGCTCTCACTTGCACTTCAAAGGCTAGTGGCCTGAACTCACACAAAGGACTGATAACCCCCACAGATCTCCTGGCAGACAGGGCTGGGTTGAAAGGAAAGGGGAACGGGTGCACTTCAAAACCGCTGAAGTTCTCCTCCACTTCAGAGGAACGTTTGTGTGTATATGTATATTTTTTTATATATATATATATATATATATACACACCCCCTGCTCCCCCCCCCCTCCCAAAAAAATCAGACGCTTCTGGACTGAGGGACTGCCGTGCTGCCCAAAGGACTTATCTGGACTGCTTTTCTGGAAGGACTGCTCTCCTGCTTGTTGGCCCCTGACTCTGCTGGAAGGACTTCCACCACAAGTGCTCTCCAAGGCCTTGGAATGAGCTTGCCCCATCAAAGGACCATCAAAGACTTCATCTGAAGGAGAAAATCGACAGCGCTGGGAAACTGACACAATGGCTGCAGAATTCGACACTACGCATAGCCTGCCAGATCGGTACAGCACTTCTTGCCTCTTCTCAAAGGGTTTTGGATTTTACTCATGTCGTCCCTGGGTGTCAACATATACCTGCGTCGCAGTGAAGAACCAAGGCAGCGTGCTCAGAAATCGACGAACCACCGTGCTGCATAGAAAGAAACTACTTATCACCTTCGACGGGCTGGAAAAACTGATGCATTGCTTTACTTTTTGACACATCTCCTCCTCTGCGGCCCTCTCTGTTATTATTTTTGACTTATCCCAGGCACTGTATGTTAAAAGGATACAACCATTGATTCGTAAGCATTGAGATTCATCTAAACTTTTAAAAAGTGATATCTTGATTTGTGCATATTGGATTTTTGTCGTTTTGGTTTTATTTTATTCAGATAAATATTATCTATTTTTTTTTATACTAGTGTGGAGTACTTTTTTGGTGCTTTCACTGCGTTACTGTATGAGTTATTGCACAAATACTTTACAAATTGCCTTCTATGTTAAGCCTGCCTACTCTGTGCCAAGCCACAGGAGGGTGGCCACAGGATAATTTTGGTTGCGTTATGACTTAACTGGACTGGGATTGTGGCCCCACCATGGACAGGGCACATGCTTCTGCAAATTAGAGACCCAGTTTCTAACAGTAACTAGTTCTAACTTAAACATATTTGTGGGTGGACAGACCCTACAAAGGAATCAGATTGAGCCTTAAGATTGTACATCAATTCAGAAGTACATTTTTGTTTTTTCACAGCACCTTGCGCTCTGAGCACCTCGTTTTGTGATATTGCCATTTTAGTGAAATGAAATAATGTGAGGCAGTATATCCTGTATAAAATAATTTATTCTTTGAAATGTCTGTTTCATAATTTGATGTCTGTGACATAAGTGAATTTGGTGGGCGTATGCCAGATTTAGGACTCCATTTTCTTAATCACTAAGTAACTTAGAAGTTTTCCGACAGGACCATGTCCCCTCTATATGCTGTACTTATTCCATGTTCTGAGAGAGACAGGTTGACCCCTTACTTGATTGAGAAATTATTTGCATATGGACAGAGATCCTGAGCAAGATTGTGATGCAGAAACCGTATATATAATGTGGCAAGGGAAACTTTACACATAAAAAAACTCTTGAACGTGTCAGGCTGTATTTAGGTTTGTTGGGACATTTTTTTTGTTTGAACCCTAAGAATCTTTAGAGGAAACAAATTTAAGTTGTTCAAATTACAAACAAAATGATTCATGTTAACTTGTCCTGTACTAGTTTTAAGGAAAATGTGATTGATGAAATGTGACTGATGATAATACATCCTTGTGCCTAAAATTCTTTGGCCATGTCATTTTTGTTTTGCAGAAAGACCCAGCTTGTTACTATGGTTATGTATATTTCAGACAAGTCCGTGATAAAACACTAAAGAGAGGCTACTTTCAAAAGGTAAATATTATAATTGCACACTAATGTAGGGCACCAATCATGCATCTCTTGTAATTGCAGGTTTTGCAACTAAAGTGCCTTTCCTACTTTGTTCTGTCTATTACATTGTTGTTTTGTCAATTCTGATTGTGGGTGCATTTCAGGGTCTTTAGAAGGAGTCACACAATAGCCTCCTGTAGCTCACCTCCTAAAGCGATCTCACCCATTGCAGACACTGCTGGCTTTTCTTTCTAACACAGCAAAAATGTGTTAGATCAAATAAATTATCTAGCCTTAGCATTAAGTGGTACAGGATGAAAACAGCTTTTTCCATAACTTCTTTTAAAACCAAAGTCTTTGGGTTCACCTTCAGATACTTCCCTAGTTACATGGACCTACATTAGGACTTCTGTGACCTTTGGCTACACTATAGTTCTCTTACATTGGCTCTTTCATAGATGTGTATGTTTTCTTATTTTTAGGCTGGAAATCCAAGGTAAAAATGTTAACTAACTTTGTTTGAAAAGACACCCAGTAAACATACTAATGGACACCAATGATTCAAGCTTGCTCACACATGGTCCGGACACTTATGGGACGCCGCGCAATCATCTGAACGCGGTCTCCCGTTCTCTACTATTTCGTTTTTGATTAGGATTCTCGGTGGTATAGATTTTTCTACTATAATCTACTTCTATCTATCCAATGTACCACGAGTTTCAGATTCCTGGGATGGCTCAGGAGTCCCATTACTGATAAAATATCGATTTTTAGCTCAGCCCTGATGAAGTCTTGGAGATTTATATCTCATAAGACGAAACACGTGTTGGCGTTTTATTACTTTATTACCTTTTGGATGCTACGGTCACGGATGTGTTGACCTTAAGGATTGTTCTTCCATCACTGTGATGTAACCTATCTTTCAAGAATAAATTGAAGATTCCTGTTTTCACGATTTCCGGTCTCACAACGAAATTCTCGATTAGTATTTTATGGACACTAAACACATCCTATGTAATTGTTTTTGATTCATGAGTGCCCTGACTTCCAATTTATCTATGTTCGGTCTCTTCGGAAACCTCAGAGGATTAGGGAAGATCCTCTTGCCAGGAGCACCGTGCCCTATCTGCTATGTATATCTATTACCTTGTGGATTCATTGTGAGCGCCCAATTTCTATGTTCTTTCTTCCTGGTTGCTAGTGCTTTGGTTTTTCACCAATGATTCAACCACATTGTTTGAACTATTAGGTGACCAATGTAGCAGAATTTTTAGAGATTCACACTTCTAAATACCATTGTAGCTCAGAATGTCTAATGCATGTCAAGTGAAAGAGCACTCTTTGTAAAGCCCTCCTGTGAGACTTTGGGCTGTTGGTTGACTGGGCTGTGAACACTGCTCATGCAGCAACTACAGTCTCTGTCTGGATAAAGCACACACCAAATTAACCTGCGCTCAACTGTTCTGGTAGCTTGGCACAGAGAAGTCAGACTTAACTTAGAGGCAATGTGTAAAGTATTTGTGCAACATTTCAAACGGAAAAACATTAATACGCCATGCAAAAAGGATCCAACACTAAGTTAGAAAAACCGAAGATGTTCAGTTTTAAAGATTTAAGGAAAAATAGTCTCACAAAGCATCAACTGTGAATATTTGGTCACATTGGACTGGGGCAAAGTCACAAGTTCAGGCCGACCGTGATAGTGCGCGGGCCAGCTTCAGGGACTGAGTTAGGCCAGCAGAACAAAGTACTTTATTTAAATCCTTGTTTGCAGAGCGTTGCATGGATCAACATCAAAGATGTGTTGCGCAGCCGAAGCAATGCTTTGATTCCAAGATGTGGCAAGGCTGCAATGTGTGGGCCTATGTAATCTTCGAGAATCCCATCAACGAGGCTTGCAATATCGAAGTCTGACATCAAGGATACGACACACAGTGAGGATGGTGTGTCAGTTCCCAAGAGCTGCGATGCGGAGTCCATCGTTGAGGTTGCCATCAATGAGGGGTGAGAGAGCCTGCGCCGAGGATGCATTGTGCAGTCAGGTTGGTGTGACGGTTCCAAAGAGCTGTGATGGGATTGTTTGCGATTGGTACAATCCATGCAGCAGATGTGATGCGATGCTTCTGCTCAGATTGTTCTTCTCAGCAGAGGAGATGCATCAGTTCTGCTGGATCCACAGAGGCTGACAGAGCACCTTAAGCCCACTTTAAAGGGTCTAGGCTTGAGGTGCCGCCACTCGGCATGGTAGACTCACAGATTGTGGAGTACAGGTGCAGAGGCACGGCTGTTGGAAGCCTGTTATGTCCCTGAGGTGTCAGATCAGGAAGCCAACCAACTAGCCCTTGAAGTCACTCTGGGTTCAAGAGATAAATGTCCAATCCTTGTCACCTAGGCAAGATGGCTGCAGGCCTGTCCTGGCTCCAGACTAACTATAGGGATATTCAGCGCTTTCTGTGGAGGCAAGACACAGCCCATTCAGGTGCATTTGGGGCCTTCCCAGTTCCTTCCTCCCATCCTGCCAGTGATGGCCACCCAGGCACACCTAAGCTCATGTTGTGTGTGGCTGTCTAGGAGGAATACACAAAGCCCAGTTGTCAGCTAAGCTACACGCAGTCATGTGACAGTCTATGGCAGTGGTCTCCGAACTTTTTAATCGCCCCCCCAGTTGAAAAATAAAAATCATTGCCCCCCCCCCCCCCAGAATTTTTCACAATTATTTTTTATAAAGATGGCAATGTCTAAACCTATTTAAACATTGCAGTTAAGTACTGTTACCTTTTTAAAACTACAATAACATGCTTCTGCTTAAAACAAAGGCCTGTTATCTGTATGATATTTATTTTGGCCAGAGTCTGGCGCCTCCCCACCCCCCACCCCCTGGGATCACTTGAGGCCCCGTAGGGGTGCCAGCCGCCCAGTTTGAAGATCTCTGGTCTACGGGCACTAAGTGGCTAAAGCAGGAAAATGCCAACTTTCTAAAAGTGGCATTATCACAACCATAAGTTAGTACTTTAAATTGTGATTCTGGAGACACCAAACATGAACTGCTTTTCTCTTCTCATTTCATTACGCTTATCAAATGTAATATGGCAGATCCGGTGTTATGAATTTAAGAGTTTTTCCCTACCAGGACATGTAAAACTTAACACCACATGTCCTATTTTTTAAATATACTGCACCCTGCCCTCTGATGAAAGATTTATATGTATTAAAAAATCAGTTTGTGCCTAGCCAAAGATTCATTTTGCCAGGTTGAAATGGCATGTTAAAACTGGACCGACACAGGCTGCAGTGGCAGGCCTGAGACATGTTTTAAAGGCCTACATAAGTGGGGGCACAATCAGTGCTACATACCGACTAGTAGCATTTAATTTACAGGCCCTGGGTAGATGCAGTGTCACTTTTCTCGGGATTTACAAGTAAATTAAATGTCATTTGAGGACAGGCCAGTGTTACCATGTTTTAAGGAATGAGTGCATGCACTTTAGCACTAGTTAGCAGTGGTAAAGTGTGCAGAGTTTTAAGGCTAGCACAAACGAGATCAGAAAAATGGAGGAAGAAGACAGCAACATTAGGGGAAGACCACCCTAAAGCTGATAAGTCTAACCCTTCCTCTTCCCACAGAAGCTTTAAATCAAAGCTTATTTTTTATGATAGCTTCTACTGCACATGAGAGCTCCTCCTTCTTTAAACAGATGAGGACATTTACACGTACATTTTTACTTTCTCACTTGGGTTCGCAGCTCATTACTACAAGTTACAGAGCTCAGAAGCACCCTGTGAGAGGTTTGTAGGGATGGCAAACTACTTAGCTGGAGACAGGGACAAGCCTGGAAAATGGAGAATTGACAAAAGGTTGGAAAGAAAAAGAAAAGATGTTGATCGGCAATAGAAATTGAGGAGGCTTTGAGGAAAGAATGAAAAGAGAAGAAAGGCTAACGAGAAGTCAAAAGATTAAAAAGAGGACTTCAACACCCAGAATCTATGTTCTTCAGAAAGATTCTGGAGCTAGGAAGGACTCCAAGAGGGTCTGATGGCAATTCTAAAGGAACATGTGATGTGGGAAGCAGGGGAATAGCCCTCCTGGAGGCCACATAAGGCACAGGAATCCCTGTATTCTGCAGAGGGAGTGCAGAAAACACCGAGACAGAGTCTGAGAACCTTCCAGAGAAATCAAGCGCCTGGAGAAATGATGATGATGATTGGTGGATGTTGGCTCTTCACTGTTTGCTCTCAGCACAGTTCAGGAGCAGAATTGTGGTTCACCAGGTGGGGATGGACAGTTTGCAACATTTTTAATCTATTTTTTTTCTGTTCTGTCTTTTTAGTTTGGAGGAATAATTTTACTTGCTGCTTTTCCTGGGGAAGGAGTTCAGAAAGGAAGGAATTAACCATCTCAAGCAGCAAGGGCAAAGCTGGGAAGGAGGTTGATAGTTTGTTACCCTTGCCCAGCTTTTTGGGGGGTAAGGCACCAAAATAAAATCCAAGAACCTTGTGCAGATTTCCCTCTCTCTATAAAGAAGAGAGACCCACGACTGAAGGAAGTAACGAATGGAGAAAATGGTCTCCACAAGGAAGTCCATCCATAAGAATTTTTTTTAAAAAGAAATCTGTAACTTTGATTTTTCTGGGGGGGGGGGGAGGTGGGAAGGGACGAGGGAGAAAGGGGGGTGCAGGGCATGGGGGGGCAGTACAGGGGGGGTGGAGGGCACATGAGTCTGCCCAGGAACAAGCATCACCCCATGCAATGGGGAAGGAGATTTGGAGGTGAGGAGTTCTCTGGCCTTCGGTTCAGCTGCCAACTGGGGTGGAGCAGAGGAGTGGTGGCTTTGACCTGGGGTGTCGTCCCAGTAACCCCTGGACAGCCATGCAGAGCTTGTGGAGCAAATGGGACAGTGGACACACGAAGGGGAAAGCCTCAGGATGGTGAGGACAAAAGCTGCTAAACCACCACAGCTGGGGGAACATGGACTGGCGGAGGTTGAGACAGAGCCACAGTAGGGCGAGCAGGGAACTGGACCTGGAGTCACATACAGTGATGAGTTTGGCAGCAATACGAGAAACTAAAAACAGCCCTGGAGCAGACAATTGACACTGTGGCCCAGGATGTGAGACTTTTCGGGACAGATCACCACAAAGTAGTGGACAGACTGAATTCACTCTCATCCAGCAATAACTAAGCAGGAAATCAAGTCGGGGAGCTAGAAAAATATATGGCAGCCTTGGAGAGCAAACAAAACGATGCTGAAGGGCACTCCTGCCGCAGCAATGTGTGCTTGTTTGGAGTCACAGAGAAAGTGGAGGGTCCCAGCATGGAGCTGTTTCTAGTGGAGTGGCTATCCTCAGTAGTGCAGAAGGGGAAAACGTCCAAGTGGTTTACAGTGGAATGGGTGCACAGTGTCTCTGGCTGCCCACCAGCACCTTGTGCGCCACTGAGGGTGATTGTGTCCAGACTATTGAACATAAAGGACAGGGACAATATTCTGCAAGTGGCACAAACCCATGGTCCATTGCTGCTGGAATGAAGACCCATAAACCTATATCCTGACTATACCATGGCAGTACTAAAACAGGAATCCTTCCTCTATGTTAAATGCCTCTGGCACCTGATTCTCACGTAGGCGCTCTTCTTCCCGATGAAGCTGAGGATTATTGACCAGTGAGTCTCCCATTTTGTCAAGACAGAGGCATGGGCCTGAATGGAAACAGATGGGTACCTGATGCCGAACAATGGGTTCACTAGGGATGACTAGCTTAAGGTAACCTTGTTTGCTCTGCAAATCACACAATTGCACCTTGTCTGCCCCTCAAAAAATCTAGCCTGAATTGGGGAGGGCCAAAGTGGTGGGATCCTTACAGCAAAGACGGACCTTGGCAGTGGCCAATAGATGAGACTCTGGTTGTGGAATTGGAGGGCACAGAGGATGAATTGACGCCCCACTGCATTTCAGATGGGGTGCCTTTGGCCCCCGGTGTAACACCAATGACAGGTGATGAGATAATCTAACGGTAGGCACTAGACGGCACCTGCTCGTGGACAGGTGGGACACCAGGGTGGGGGGTCCTCAGAGCAGCTCTTAGATTCTCGCACAGTGTTCCTGCAGGAAGAATCCTGAACTCACTCCTGATTAGTCCTGCAAAAATGTAACCTGAAATATGTTTGCAGTGAATGAGCGACAGACACCTCAGCAGTTGGGGAAGCAGGCAGTTTTAAGTCTGCAGCATGATGGGGTTAGGAGCACATTCAGTGTGATCACCTCCACGTCTTTGGAGCATGAAAATATCGTCATGGATTATTAATGGCCTGGAGATCAAGCTGGAAAGCGGTATAGTGACTAAATACCTGGCTATGCGGGGGCAGGGGGAGCTTCTATTTACACTATAAGGAGACCTGGACCGACAAACCCCCAGAGGGCAGAAACATGATTGCAAGACTTCTTTTATGACCTGTGGATATCATAATCCCCAGGTGAGACAATACTATTATGCCTCAAATTCCATGCAGACTATCTGCTGGTACCGCACCACCTGGTGGGAGCCGTTGCGGGCACAGAATACATTCTAAGGTGGATTTTGGACCATGCCCCAGTAGCAATGACACCACAGAAGAGTTTGCACCGACCTGAGTCAGGGTGGAGGATGGACCCTTGAAAATTGTTAGAAAAGGCTACTCAAGCATGATAATGCAAGCCACCAAGCACTTTTTTGAGGAGAATTCAAGTATGGTGGGCTCCAGGGCAACTGTCTGGAAGGCATAGAAGATGGTACCGAGAGGCGACCTGATAGCTCCTGTCAAAGGGAAAAACAGGAGAGGGCAAAAGCATGCAGAGAATTGAAAGACCAGTTGCTGTGGGACGAGGCCGAATACATGTCTCACCCTACTAGGGAGTCGGTGCTGGGACTTGACTCACCAGGAGGTAAGGCAGCTTCATAGAAACAACCAGGGTATGATGTACGGACTGGGAAATAAGGGTGGGAGCATGGCTTGGACTCTAGGAGAAGTTACACCTGGAGCTTATCGCAGTCCTCTTCTTCAAATGATTTATCTCCATATGTTTTTGTATATACTGCACAATCCAATTTCAGAATCCCGAACAAGTTCTTCAAGGATGTGGAGTCAGCAACCAGATTGTTGATAAGGAATAGAAGCCCGCTGTGGATCCCCTTGTCACCATTGAAGCAACTGTTTCCTGTACAGTGCGGATAAGTCTAATTATCTGCCAGGTCCGACAAGACAGGTTGGTAGGATATGGTGGGACGTGACAAGACCACTGGGTTGAAAGGGTCAGGGGGCACTTGAGACTCCACTGTTTGCACAACTGAAACATGTGAAAGGCCATAGTAAGTGAGATCTGCTGGGAATTTCGAAAGTGGAAGATGTCAGGAGGGAGGGTGAGATGATCCTGTTTCCCAAACATGAGGCACAATTCGAACTGACTATTGTAGGATATGTCCAATATGTTCAAACATATTCTGCTGGGTTATGGGGACCTCTTCTGGGATACTAAGGATAAAAGTCCTCTAGAGTGGAGGGTACTGGGAGACCCCCCCCCGACAAAAACATGCAGTTTGGCAAATGTTCACCTCTCTGCTCATACACAGTTTGCCTCCCCTGGATGATCTATAAAGTAAATCGGAGGATGACTTGCACAGACTCAAGGACGAAGCTTGGTGGGAGGCCTGCAAGTACCCCCAGGAGGTAGCCATCTGGACGGGATTTCAGTTGGTACTGTTGAAATTGTTCCATAGGGCATACTACACTAGGACCCGCCTCTACAGTATGGAGACGACAGATGGAAACATAGCAATTGTTGCTTCTGCATATCTGGACAAAAGGGACCATGGCCCATGCCTTGTGAGAATGTCTAGTATGGGATATAGTGCAACACTGGGGAGGGTTAACAATACTTACAGTGGCTGAATGGACATTGAAAATGGACTGGTGCATGACAGCGGAGGAAGTGATCTGCCAGGGTAAAGAATGTCCACATAAATTTGAGAAGATATGGGGCCCATAGAAAGGGGCAAAAGATGATTTGGACAAAGAAGAAGCGTAGGGAGAGACCATACAGGTGGCAAAAGCACTGCTACTGCCAGTTTGACTGGAGGGAGGTCTGGGTTGATGCTAGTAGGAAATGTCTGGCATTTGATGAAGAACTCTGTTACAAAAAGATGTCGTGGCTGCAGGAATGTGGGAACCACTGGATGGCGATAGTGTTAAAAGTGCTGTATTGCAACTACCTTATTGTTGTACATTGTTGAGAAACGCAATAAAAAGATTATTAAAGAATTGTGGACTAATTTTTTCATTTTGTTCTACTGTGCCTTTGGTCACACAGGTGTGCCTTGTGTAAATTTGTCAAATATGTTTTATATCCTAGAAGAAGTCTTTTTGAAGGATGAAGAGCATGTCAAAGAAGATGACCCCATTGAAGATATAGAGGAGCAAGAGGATTGCAAATGCAAAGGGAATACTATCCCCACTCACTTAGACTTTTGCTTTATACAAGTGCAGGCTTTTAGCCACTCACTTCGGGACTCATTGTAAACTATGATCTAGGATTTCTACTGCAGGTTTCCTGGTTCAGTACAAATGACTTTTCAGATCCTCCACATAACAGAGTTCCCACCAAGTGATATGAAAAGGCTTCTTTTATTTTTCTTTCTTTTTTTGAAGAAAACCAGTGAGAACTCCATCTATGCTACACACCAACCATCCAGACCTAGGGGAAGGTATTAATACCTCTGTAACTGTATCTGTCAAATCTGAAAAAGTTAAAGTAATAATTAGAAATGATGGTTTATTCACATGATTGCAGAATGTTGTTGGTGCAAAAGCTTAAACGATCTGCAAAGAAACCTGGTAAATGCACCTATTTTCTGGCTTTGAAGAAGGCTTCGAAAACTCTTCTTCAGCCCAAAGCCCTTTGATCAACCGATAATATTCTGCAAAAATTTAGATGATGCACTTCAGTCAGTTGAGACAGATATCCAAACAGGTTCTTTTATATCACTACTGAGAAGATACCTTTTCAAGTGTCTCAGCACAAACAATCATGTACAGGATAAGAGTCAACCTTAACATGAGGTAGTTGAGCTCTGTTGACAACCAAAAGTACTAAACCTTCAACCACTTCCAAAAAAAGTCAAGTCCTAAGTAAGGCCTCAAAATACTACAAGGTAAAAGTACTGGACCTGGTTTGGAGGACATGGCCCCTGCATTTATTCTGCCTTTGATAGACAATTGTTTTCAGTTCCTCACTTTTGCGGTAGACAGACAAAATTACCCTTTCAGACTAGACCCTTTGGCCTCAAATTGGGGAGCAGCTTTTTTTTTACAAAACGTTTACGAATGTGGGGAATAATAATGCAACAAGACAGGTGGTTGTGCCTCCTGTGAGCTCCTGGTTCTTCAGTATTTCAGCATTATGCTTTGCCTACACATCGTGATGTTGATGTGCAGCCACGTGTGTGTTGAAAGATAGTACAATGATTCATTGATCCTTCCTGACTACAGGTTATAGTAGGTCTGGCAAACTATTGAATAGAGAGAAGCACACCTATATCAGGGGTCTGTGGTATGGATGCCAGTGCCAAACCTATGCCTCCTTCTGAGTCTGACTAGAAGTACTCAGTAGACCAAGCATATGTACTATTACATATGTACTGGTATTAGAGGCATAAGGGACGGGAGAAACACTGGAATCTGACATGCAGACTGCTACCCTTGCTCTGTATTGTCCTACCACCTGTGGTGGGACGCAGTATATTATCATATATTGACATCAATTGGAAAAGCAAGATTCTTGGTGTTTTCCAAGTTTATTGCTAGCACTCAGCACTGTAGGGTGAGGCCTCAACTATAGCATGAGTAAACCTGTCAGTTGCCAGCTCAGAGGAGAGTAGGAGATGGCAGCAATGGGGACCCCAGGTGGTGGGTCATAGCAGTAGGAAAATGGAATGATTAATTGTAGAGCATAACATCTTCAGAGGGGAACCCAAAGGAAGCAATTAAAAAAACCCAGATATGTGTATGAAGGGCATGCCAGGTGTAAGGTTGTATGATGCTGAACAAACACAAAATACACAATTGCCAGGCAATATGTTCTCAGTTGTGCTGGGTTAAAAGCCAATCTAGCCTCTACTTAGCAAGGTAGTGTTTCATCACCATCTTGGATTTAAAGTCTCATCACTTTGTGATGGAAACAAATACCCTGATGGTAAGGATGTTAAAATTGCTGACATTTCTGGATTCGAGGTATGGGTTTCCACAGTCTCCATGCCCCTTTCATATGCATGGGAAATCTGATATGTGCATGAAATGGTGAGAGCTCTTTAAAACCCTGACAGTACCCCGTCTCCCACTCCAGAAACTACAGCCGGTTTGTTTGGAAAACATTGATGGACTTTTTTGACCAAGTGTGTAGCATTCACGGATGCGGTTTCCAACAAGTGATCTGCTAGACCATAGCCCTTCCAATCAGTCAGATATTGTAGTTGAAACTGGGACTATTCTGGAGTGAACAATTGCTTTTAACTCTGATTCCTAGTCTTCTCTTTGGACGACAATTGTTGCAGAAGGAGTTGTAAATAAAAGCATCTTAGGTACTGGTTTTAATAAAGAAAACATACAGTACTGCGTGGATGTACCAGTTTGAGGGTAATTGGATTATTACTAGGTTGACTATCTTGGAGGTGGAAAGGGAACTACGATTCAGCTCTTGAATTTTCCATGACATCGGGCAAACGAAGAAAGCATGTAGATAGCCAAACCGAGTCTTCTGTTTTGTAGCAACTGTTAGAGGAACAATCTTGATCTTTATATAGGTGGCTTTCGCTTTTTGTAAGTGCTTACCAACGTACTTATGATTTTGCCTAATTGATCTAACAAAGGCTTTGACTGAAGAACTTGTACTTGAGGCAGTTGTAGTGGGAGAATTTGGACGTTAAATGTAAAAGTACTGAAGAATATAAGGATTTTTAGAAAAAATTGTAAGGAAAACCAGCCTGTTCAATTCAAGAGACCCAGTAATCTTGGTATTGGTGTCAAACATTTCAGATAATGCTCAATGGCAATATTTTCCTTTTCTATTTGTCAATCATTCTGAGAATGGTAGCTACTTGAGATGTTAGTTTTAGTACTATTAAAGTTGTTCATAATTTAAATGTGAATTGGTAGCCTCAATCTGTACTGCTGGTGGTGGGAAGACCATGTAATCGATCTACTTTCTTCATGAAATATTTAATCAGTTCTTGTTAGGTTTGAAGTGTGGTTTGGAATGTCCTAGTTTAGTGAAGAGATCAGCCACTATCCAAAGAACTGTGCAAGATTCAGATGACGACAGAGCAACAATAAAGGCCATTGGTATGATTCTCCAGAGCTCTTGGGTAAAGGTCTTAATAACCCCATACTTAACAGATTTTAAAATTCAACATTCTTATGGTTGGTCCAACCAATTACTTCAATTGCTTCATGCTTGTCTCTTTCTAAATAGTGATGCAAATGACTAAATCTGCCTTTCATTGCCAAAAGTTTTCAATCGTAAATGATGTAGTGTCTTTCAAATTCTGTTAAGGTTCTGGAATAGTAGGTGACTCGGTCTCAAACACTTTATTGCAGTCAAAGATCTTAAAAGCAAATAAATCAACATACAATTTTACATAGTTGCACAGTTTAAGATACAGCTCGATTATATCAAACAACATATTTAAAATGTATTAACAATACATAAGTAGTGTAAAAATTATAAAGTGCTTAATATAGTGCAATCGTACAACAGCAATAGAAGGCTTACTAAAAGGAATCACGTTTTAAAAATCACAAATTGTGCGTAGTAAGCAGACAGCTTCTTTTTTGCGAGTTGTGGGCTAATACATAGTGACCAAATCTGAAACAGATAAAAATTAATCGTCAGCAAGAGGAAAAATATTAATTCATATTGTCTGGCCGCATTCCATAAAATAGTCTGTCATAATTACAAATATTTAAAAAAAAATCACAACAGCAATACAAGGATACAACAATAGTATACATATAATCAAATCAAGATAAGCCAAAAGAAAGAATCTTGGATCTAATAGGCCAGGCAAGGTATTTACAATTGAAATCACAATATGGAGTGTAGTGTCTGACCTACAGATTCTCAGTGCGACCCAAGATTGTCGGGTTCCTAACATCCGACATAGGGGCACAATCCAATGCTTGCGCTGCCTAGTGTGCATTGGGCAGAAGAACAAAAAACGTTCATCAGATTCCTCTGCCTCGGAACAGACTGGGCACATGTTAATACCTTCAGTGGAGCCCTAGGCTGAATCAAATGTAGAGAGCTTTGGTGAAGGGAGGGTCGATGTCGTCCATGAAAGGATCAAACCGGGGTGTTGGTTTTATCTCTAGGAATCTGTTTGTGAGTGAGTCATGGTTTCGAAACTGGATCACAACCCTCTCTTTGATCTCACAGTAAAAATTCTTAACATTTGGGGAAGTGGAAAAGGTAGTCAACATTGGGTTAGTCCAAATGTCTATCAGACCCAGAGAAGTTAACACCTCTTTCACGTACTTAACCACCAGAGTGTCACTTGGACTGTCTGCCCTCCCCAAAGTGTCTCTCAAACCAGCCCTATATGGTTCTAGGTCAATGAAGGGACCAGTGCTTAATTTGTAAAAAAAAAAAAAAAACCCGGCAGTGCCCAAAGCCCTCCTCTTAAACATGCGTCTGCTGCAATTAAATGTGCCAACACGGAATACTGAGGCAGCGTAATCCTGAAGCCATCTCAGGCCTCTTCAATCCATTCAAAGCCACTCCCTGCCCCTTCACCTCACTCTTGCAGATTTCTGCTTTCTCCCTTTGTGACGCTTTTTCATTTTTCTCTTCCTCCATCTTTCCATATGTGTCTTTTGCTCACTGTAAATGCTTTAGGCCGAAAAATGAGTACTGGCCCTCAAAAATAAGTGCTGGTGTTCCGCACCGGAAACGACAAGCACAAGTTAATCACTTGATGTGCCATATCCTCAACCAGTATAAAATCGGATTAAGTCTCATATGTTTGAACATTAATGGAGTGCCTTGGGGACTGTTATAAGCCGCCCTCAAAAAAAGTATTTTTCTGATGTATACATCTGCCTGTGCATTCCTCGCCTTTTGAATATCCCAGTGCGCCAGCATTGCAAAGAAACATTTCTTCATAGCTCTCCATGCTGACAACGATGTCTAATGCCCTTGCTCTGCAAGTGACTCCACGTAACCTCATCATAGCCATAAAAAGCCCTCATCGACATGCTGACGTCAGTTCCCCTTTTTCCACTTCTTCGACGCATAAATTTTCTCATCTCTCCTTTAGGTTTGCTTTAACAACATGGTTTCAGGTTAGAAAACAGCAGAGGCTGCTTTCTGCAACAGTGTATCTACCAATAAACTCCAGATTTAGGCTCTGATGGGAGTATGAGGATCAGATGTCAATCACTGACCCTCGTGACAACTCTCTGGTGCCTCAGCTCGGGCCACAACATCGATGTCTGTTCTTCATGTCAGAAAATGAACCCAAAGGCCTTAAAAAAAAGAAAGAGAGGTGAAGCTTTTCATGGCCAAAGCAAGAAACAAGGAAGGAGGTGTCGTAAGTCTCAACCTCGTTTGGAGTTGCTGTTTCGTCACTCCTCGAAGGCACCCAAGAGGAAGCACAAAAACAAGCGCTGTAACAGTTCGACATCACTCTTTGAAAGATGTTTCTCTGACGTCATTGTCTCCATATCTGAGCTTGGTTGAAGGTGCTCCTGCTCAATCTCATGAAGCTCGTACAGCGTCACCTTCGAGTCCTGTGATACCTCCGACTTCTCCTGTGTGTCCTGATCAGGAGCTAGAGATAGTTCCTCTGCCTCCAGGTTTTCCTCCACCTCCTCATCAGAAGGAAGAGTATCCAGCTTTCCCTGCTCCTGGAACAGATCCTTCCAGGTTCCTACATGCGATTTACAGCAATTTTAGTAGGACCGGGACTCCATCTGCTGCGCCTGCAGGCCCCATGGTCCGATGTTGTATTCGCTGAGAGACTTCCCAGTGCCATATTAGCAAGTGCTGTTCATTCCATTCATGCCAAAAGCCCAAGTTCCCTGGCCTCCTCCGGCGGCAAAGAAAGTGACTCCTTAGCCAGTTGAAACTCTGCAGAAGTCAGCGGCGCCAATTGCGCCCATACCGAAGTGGAATGGCTCCATCCTGGCATCACATCATTCAACTCCAGTTCCTTTGTGTTGGGCAGCTCAAGTGTTGAAGTCTCTGGTGCTGCTACGACTTCACGGGCACCAGTTTAGTCTTCAACAGTGCCGGTGCCGCTGTATGGGTCAAGGCTTAGCACCTCTGGAGGAGGAACAGTATTTCAGTGCCCAGCAAGATCCTCACCTGGAGGGAGGTGAGATAGTTTCACATGATCCAGATTTTGAGGGGCAGGATGTTGCAAGTGGCTTAAACATTTCCCAGTATGGGAGTTCTTGTCACCAAAAGGCATGCCTCCTCCTGAGGTCACGTCATATTTTGCAGTGATAAGGAAGGGTGCAGACATGTAGGTGTTGCTCCTTCCTACAGCTGAACTTAAGCCTAATCTGTTGGACTTACTGCATTCTGCCTCTTATGTGTCAGAAACTTTGTTGTCTTTTAATGAGACTAACTGTGCTTGTACCTTTTGTCAACCCTGGCAGTCTCTCCACCTTTGCCAAAAGGAACAAGACTGCTTCAGGGGATCCTGTGTTTTTGAGTAGTCATCCATCACTTCAAAGATTGGTTGTACAGTCTTTCTGTTCCTTGAAGTTGACTCAAGGGTCCTTTCGAACTTCTCCAGCAGACAGAGAGTCTAAGAAGATGGAGCAATCTGCAAAGAAGGTGTATGGCTCTGAAGTCTGCAAACATTACTTGTCTTTTGGGATGCTATATATTCATACTTTGATGGATTCTGCCAGGACAGTTGTTCCAGATTTGCCGGATAATATTCAGGCGCACTTTGTAGAACTGTTAAATGACAGCCAGGCGGCAGCGAGGCAAGTTACTTAGTCAGGCCTGGACATGACTGATCATGGCTAGAGCAATGGGGACCTCTGTTGCTACTTGGAGCATGCTTGGATGAGGGGGTCCGGATTTTTGCCTGACGTGCAATCCACTGTGATGGATTTGCCCTTCAATGGTGAGAGACTTCTGTGCGCCTATACTAATTCTGCCTTGGAGAGATTCAAGAACATTTAAGCAACAACGAGATCTTCAGGTCTTCATTTTTCATCCCAGAGACTACAGGCCATTCCACAAGTTCTGGAGGTTTGGCCAGAACTACTACTTTTCATGGCAGACCACAATTCCATCAGCAGTCTTCCAATCTGCTTTACAAGTCTTAAAGCGGGCAAAGTGAGACAGCAAGGAGCCGCCCATCAGCCTTCCTTCTCTTTCTCTTCTTCCCTGGCCAGTGTCACAGAAAAGCAGCCCTAGTTTCACCTTCTTGGAGCTTGTCCTATTTTCTACCCCAGTGGAGGTCCATAGCATAGGGCCTGTGGGTTTTGAGTATAGTAGAGGATGGGTACCCCCTACCCTTTTAGGAATTCCACTCACCTTTTCCCTCCCCAGCAAAGTTTTTGTTCCAAGGAACATCTGCTGTTTCAGCAGGAGGTTCAATCCTTAATTCAAAAGTGCTTAGTGGAGTTAGTTCCGCATCAGGAACACGGTATGTTACTCGTGGTACTTCCTGATTCCCAGAAAAGACGGCCATTTGCGTCCAGTCTCGACCTCAGAGTTTATAATGGTTCCTCAAGCAGGAAAAATTCAAGAAGCTGACCCTGACACGTGCTTCTTGCACTGGACAAGAAAGAATAGATGGTTTCAATCAATTTGCAGGATGTGTAGTTTCACATCCCCATTCTGCAGTCGCACACGACACAAAGTAGCTCTGCTTCATGGTTGTGTCTCATCATTGCTAGTTTGCGGTCCTTTCGTTTGGTCTTACCTCCTCACCTTGTGTCTTCAGGAAGGTGATAATGGTGGTCATAGCACATCTCAGAAGGTGGGGAGTACGTTAATCCTTTACCTGGACGAATTGCTGCTCAAAGCCATGTCTCCAGAGTTTGTGTTGCATCACTTGAGGTTGACAACTCAGTTGTTGTACAACCTGGGCTTTTCCATCAGCATGCCCAAATCTCTCTCACCCCTCTTATCGCACCTTGTTCATATGGGCAGTACTGGACACTACAGTGAACCGTGCCTATCCTTCTCTGGGAGAATTCGGGACATTCAGGCTGATTCCTGTGTTTCGAAGTGGAGAAATGGGTCTCTTCCTTAAGGTCTTGTACCAGATCAGTCTGATAGCCTTGAGCATACTGCTGGTCACCCATGAACGCTGGCACATGAGGGCCCTCCAGTGGTGCCTTCGCAGGCAGTTGTTTCAACACAACGGAGATCTCAGAGAGTCTGCCAGGATCTCCAGTGACACTGCAGTGGATCTTCAGTGGTGCGGTGTGGATGGCAATCTCTCTCTCTCAATGGAAGCCATTTTGTCCTCCCTGCTAGTGACCATAGTGATCACGGATGCCTCGACTCGAGGGTGCGGAGCACATCTGGCAGATCTGGAGATCAAAGGGCTTTGGTCTCCAGAAGAGAGATTGTTTTGTATCAATCTATTGGAATTGTGGGCGATATATCTGGCTCTCAAGGCCTTCCTCCCTTCCATTTGCAGTCAGTCAGTGCAGGTCTTGATAGACAATATTACCGCAATGTCGTACATCAACAAGCAAGAAGGCGTAGGTTTGTAGCTGCTATGCGGAGAAGCACTACGACTCTGGTTCTGGGCTCAAGCTCATCAGATTTGCATCATGGCAAATCACTTAGCCAGAGTTCTGAACTTACATGCGGACAGTCTGCATTTTTGAGCTGATCACGAGTGATGCCTCCATCCGACAGTTGTGCTTCACTTCTTTTGGCTATTTGGGACCCCTCAGATAGACCTGTTTGCCCCTCATGAGAACACACTCTGCCGTTGTTCTGCAGCCTCCAGTATCTGATGCAGAAGCTTTGGGGGGGGGGAAGGGTGGTGGGGGTGCACTTTATTTGGACTTGGGCTCCCAGCTGCTTTACACGTTCCCCCACCCCCATATCCTTGACTCCTTTAGTTCTTAGGAAGATTTGCCAAGACTGGCCAAAGTCATATTAATAGCCCCAGATTTGCCCAAAAGGGTGTGATACAGAGATCTTCTTCATCTGTTCGTGTGCCCTCTGTTCTGTCTACCTTGCAGGGCAGACCTCTTGCAGTCGCATGGGCAGGTTCTGCACCCCTACCTCCAGAGCCTGACCCTACAGGCCTGGACATTAAGCAAAGCAACCAGAGTTCTTTTTCTCTTTCACCTGATGTGGTTGATGTTATTTTATCGACCAGTCGAGACTCCACCAAGACTGTTTATGCTGGCAGATGGGCTAGGTTTATAAAGTGATGTGAGGAAAATTTGATTGACCCTTTAAAAGCCCATTTGTCTGATGTTTTGCGTTTTCCCTAATGAAGCATGGTCTTAAAGTTGCAACAGTTAAGAAATATTTGTCTGCCCTTTCGGCGTTCCTTTGTTTACCTGACCAACCTTCACTGTTTAAGTCCCTTACAGTGCTAAGGTTTATTAAGGGACTTACTAATAGGTATCCTCCCACTCTTTATCATGCCTCTGTGGGATCTTAATGTGGTACTAACTTAACTTATGGATACTCTGTTTGAACCCTTGCATAGTTCCCGTTTGAGACAAATTACTTTCAAAACTGTTTTCCTGATTACCATAACGTCGGCTTGATGTGTTATTGAATTGCAGGTATTGAGTGTGAAACCACCCTTCATGAATTTCTGTGCAGATAATGTGGTATTGAGAACCAGGACTGTTTACCTGCCAAAGGTGGTTACCCCTTCCACTTGGACCAGTCTACAACCCTTCCCGCTTTTTCCTCCCCATCCATCTAAAGAGGAAGAAAGGCTTAATAGTGTGGACCCTAAAAGGGCTGTGAGTTTTGATATTGACGGGGCATATGATCTCCGGCTGGGCGATCAGCTGTCTGTTGGTTATGTGGGCAAGATTAAAGGAAATGCAGTGCATATGAGGACATTGTCCCGAGGGATCATCCTGAGCATAAGTATCTGCTATGCCATGGCTAACAAAAAACCAACTGAAGGTATTAGAGCTCATTCTGATAGAGCTAAGTCTTCTACTTCTCCTTTAGCTAGAGGTGTTTACTGTAGTTGAAATTTGTAAATCAGCAACTTGGACCTCCCTCCACACTTTTGTAAAGAACTGTTGCTTAGACTCCGAAGTGAGAAGGGACGGTCGCTTTGTCAGTTCTGTTTTGCAGATAGGTATAGGCAGACAGGCACCCACCTCCCAGTGCGGGACTGCCTGGGGATTCTGTTGAAAATGTGAGGAATTTACAATTAGATGTATCCATCAGAAGAACAAACTACTTACCTTCGGTAATGCTTTTTACATTTTATTTTTATTTGTTACATTTATTTTTTATTTTTCTCAGTGTGACAATATCTCACATTACAAGCATAGCATGTGACGGTGCGCATATAAGCATTGCACATCAATATTTCAACCATGTACATCCAACAGGCGGAATTAGGAAGGACATCATATCTATACTCGCAGTTCCCTTCCATTCTCATAGACCGGGCTCCACCTCTCCCGATGTCCTCCAGTAACCCCATAGCAGCTCCCCCCCTCCACCCCCCGGTCGTCTTCTGACCATGCCGTGTCTTGGCAGAGCTCCAAGTGTATTCCCCAGGCCTCCGCTCACCTTCCCATATCTTAGCGTTGCTTAGGACAACCCTGTGCCTTATAGATGGCGCACTTTAGTCCCATGCAAAAGTCCATGTCTTTAGCCCACCCCTCCACTGATGGAGCAGCCACATCCTTCCAGGCTTTCGCAATATCCCTCTTGGCAACTATGATGCTGAACCATGAGAGTGCCCTTTGGTATCTCGTGTCACCTAGCTCATTTGTGACATGCAGTAACTCCAGTTTATGATCCTTTGGGACATTCCAGCCCAATGCTTCTCCAATCATCCCAAAACTCCTTCCCAAAAGTGGAAGAGAGTGAGCATTGTCAAAACGTATGGAACAAATCCCTTAGAGAACTCCTGCACTGTAAGCACCCACCATATGGTATCAATCCCATACGGTGACGTCGGTCCCTGGTATAATATACGATGTGACGCAGTTTTAGTTGTATGTTTTTCTACATGTTTCTAACTTGTGAAGCTATTACTGCCCTCCTGGGTGCCTCCTGTGCTTCCCTTCAGTCATAGTCATCAAGCTCACCTAGTTCCTTCTCCCAAACCCTACGCAGAGCCACCTTTAGGTCAGATACATTCCACTGCAGCATCTTATAGGTCTTCGAGAGCTTGTTAGCTGAAGTTCGTAAGGAGTGTAGCTTCTATTGATGAGGATTCCAGAATAACCATAGGGTTGGTGTTAGTTTATGACAGTTACAGGTATTGAAAAAACTGTGCGATGCAAAGCGTACTCAACCAAACATCACCCAGGATTGAAATTCCAATCGTGTCCCATGCTGCCAAGTCCCACTGGGCCATGACCCGTGAAAGACAGGTTCTCCTCTAAAGCAGATTTTCCAGTATCTGCCTATCCACCCAAGCAATGGCTTTCTTGGATGCTGCCCAAGCATCCGATGTGGCATGCCCCCCTCAAACACTGTCTGTAGGTGTGCATTCACCTTCATGAAGAAGTACTTGGCAATCAGACAAGGGTGGTTTTGGAAGCGGTATATGAGTCTCTGCAGTGCAACCATCATGAAGATGGCTGACTGATCATCCCAACTGAGACAGCGGGAGGGTGTCCAGAACTTACTGTCCCTCGTTAAACCTCCAGCTGTGGTGCCAGATTCCTATCAAATCAATACTGTGCCTTCACCGTAACAAACACACCCAAGTATTGCTACCAGCAGGTTGTACTGACAGCCCGACACACATGGCATGCCAACCGGGCATGGGGACTATGGGGTAAATCAGACCTCAGGGGATTAACACGGAGGTCCAAATACATACTGAACACATCTAGCATCTGCAGTGCCCTAATTCCATATGAGGCCAGTTCACCCAGATATAAAAGCACATCACTTGCATAAGTGGAGATCCTATCATTCACTGTGTTGCCCCACTGAAAGCCCCTAAACAAAGTGTCAACCCAGACCCAAGCCGCCAATGGATCAGTCGTGACTGTGTATAGCAGCGGGGACAAGGTGCATCCCTGACGGGTGCCCCTCATCACCGGAAACCATTCCGAGACCACTCCTCCCACAAGCACCCTGGCCTAAGGTCAGTATACAGAAGATGAATATAGCTGATGAACGTGGGTCCGCACCCAATTTGGGCAAGCAGGACAAACATATAAGCTCAGTGTGCAGAGTCAAAGGTCTTTTGAAAATCGACTGACATCAAGGCTCTGTGCTCACCCTCTGACTCACTCAAGGCTATTTCATTGTGCACCCGCCTCAACTTATGCTGAGTGGCTCTTTGCGGCATGAACCCAGACTGATCAGGTTGGGCCAAATGTTCAATGTTCAAATGTTCAATAACCGTCCCCAGGCGGTTGGCCAGTATTTTGGCCCACACCTTCACTTCGGTGTTCAGTAGCAAAATGGACCATAAGTCCTCACACAGCATGCTGCCCGTGGCTGGCTTTGGCAGTATCACAGTATCAGCCGTTCTGCGAACAGGGGGCAGTTCATCCCTCTCTAATGCCTCCCAGAACATTTCCAGCATTTGCTGACCCGCCTGCGGCCACACCAAATGCCAATATTCGGGCAGCAACCCATTTGGACCAGGTGCCCTAGTTTGCTGCAGCTGAACCTGAACCGCTCTCAATTCATCGCTGGTGATGACAGCTTCCAAGGATTCCCTGTCCTCCGGAGACAGACTGGGAACCGGCAAGTCATGCACAAATTTATGCAGGTCAGCTTGCTATCTTAACCGGTCAACCTGGTACAGGTTCCAATAGTGGGTAGCAAAAGTCTGGCCTATTGGCTCTCTACCTCCCATACGCAGGCCATCATGAGATTGCAGGTAGGCCACAGGGCCTGCCACCATCCTAGGGGCACAGAGTCAATACCGGGTTCTGCTGGCCCTGTCACCCCATTGATAAATTGTACTATGCATTGCTTTCCAAGCTGCCCACACCTCCTGCGTTTGCTCCTGCTAAAGCAAGGTCTGTGTATGCAGTAAGTCGCCAATATATTCTCCTGAGCAGTGGCAGCAAAACGTCCCTCCAGATCCAAATTACACTCCTCCATATCCTGGACCTTCTGCATACACCTCACCTTATGTCCTTTGGCATAGCTGACAATGTCTCCTGAGGGTAGCCTTCTGGGCGTCCCACAGCACTCCTGATGAGCACACCAAGCCCCAGTTGCCAGCAAAAAAAAGTCTTACTTTGGTGCTGACACATGTCTCAGAAATTGTCCTGCGGGAGGTACCATCCTTCTGGGCTCCACCCCGTCCTGGCTTTTTTCTGACCCCAAGACAAAACCATCTCCGCTGGTGAGTGGTCAGACAAACCTTGTGCAATGTGCCTTATCTCCACCACCCTCTGACACTCCTGGGCAGGCATGAAAAAATAATCCAACCTAGATAAGGTCCGATGGACACCAAAATAGAAGGTATAGCTCCACTCTGTTGGGTGGTGTGCCCTCCACAAATCCACCAGATTCAAATTCTGTGCAAAAATCGCTAGGTTCATGGGCCCTCCACACCCTGCCCCGACCATGGAGTGATCCTTAATTATTTCTCTTCCTCCATGAAGATCCCCACCCTAAATCCAAGGGGCCTCCAGTAGCTCTCTTACTAAATCTCCCACTGTAGGTAAAAAGCGCATTGTGAGTGGGGCGGGGCATAAATACATATTATGGATATGGGTAGACCCTGAAGAGCTCTGGTATCGGCCCAGGTCATCCTGCCACACTTTGGAGGCCACCAGTGGGGTAAGTTTCCTGATCACATTGTCTGTGCCCTTAGAGCCTTTATGGAAGTCTGCATGATGGAACTGGGAGTATCCCCTATGAGCCAAGAAGGGGCTATTGTTGCCTAGAAAGTGGGTTTCCTGGAAAGAGACAACCTCTACCTCCATTCTCAGTGCTGCCTTAAGTACTGCCCTCCCTTCATCTTATCCAGTAATCCATTTACATTCCATAACAGTACCTTAAGGGCAACCGGTCTAGTGAAAGCTGAACCGTCGATTCCCATCAAGGTAAGATCTGCCATATGGAAGCATCACACCTGCCACCCTTGTAGATATATAGTGTGTCTGGTTTGACCCTTCTTTTCCAACAAAAACCAACCCCAACACAATGGAGAACATGTCTACCAGACTTATTCCCCCCCCCCCCCCAAGCAGATGATGACCAAAGCAGATCACCCACACTTGGTCTTCTTGCCTGACAGCCGTCCCTGTTCCTGGTCTATGATATTGTCTCGGTATCCAGGACTGACTGGCAACATGGCCATATCTTTTTTCTCACCAATAGGTCCAGGCTCCAGTAAGCATGCTCGTCTCCCCCCCTCTGCCTTTTGTGCAGAGCTGTGTGCCATTCGCTCTACGCTTCACCTTTGGCAACCCTTTGCGTTGAGCGCTGGAGAGACTGACAAAATAGTCGCTCCTCAGTCCAAATCTAGACCACCTCTGGCGTGTCAAAGAAGAACGATTTGACTTATAAAAGAACCATTAGGCTGGGCGGGCATCAAAGCATGTAGGTGAGGCCTATGGCCCTTGTTTAATTTTGGCCTCCAGGAAGGAGTAGCACTGCTATTGAACTTCCAATGTATAATCTGGGAAAAAGAGTGGATTGAACCAACAAAGGCTCCGTTTGCCGTGCCGCCTTGAGGACTGTGTTCCTTCAGCATAGTTGAGCACTCTCACCAGAAACGGTCTTGGTGGGGCCCTCACTGGTGACCTAGCAGTCAGAGCCCTATGAGATTGTTCCACAAATATGTCCTCCTTAGGAACCCAGCTCACCAGCCAGTCTTGCATAAATGTGGTAGGGCTGGTCCCTTCTGCCCCCTCAGGAATACCCACCACTCTCAAGTTGTTCCTCCTTGACCTCTCTGCATCCTCATCTCATCTCTGGTTTAAGTTGACTCGCCAGCCGTTGTAGTGTCAACAAGCGTTCCTCATGAGATTTGACTCTGTCCTCCGTTTCTTATAGACAAGCTTTCCATATCGATGACTCTGTGCGTGGTGTTGCGTCGGTCCTGGTGCATCAATGCCAGATCCACCTTGAGTTCCCCCATCTTTCCCTCTATGGTGACCTTAAGATCTTGGATACCTTGCAATATGGTCGACGTCTGAGCAGTGTCTTCCATTGTAGGTTCCCCACCGGTCGCTCCAATCTCACCGGCTGGTGCGCTGTGCTTAGCATATTTATCAATCTTCTGCCGAGCAGCCGTGGATGTGGGTTTACCAAGTTGTTAGTATGTCCACCACCCGAGCACTGCACCAGGAAAAAAAAAGGGACTTGGTGACAAATGCTGAGCTCAGGGACCAGGACATTGCAAACGTCTACTGGCCAACAGTCCACCAAGGCTTACCACATTTCCAGGGTCAACCAGGACCAAACCAGGGAAGCAGTCCTTCGCTCCTCACCATCTCCCCAGACTGCAGTAGAAGCCCCACTCTGCCATATGTGTGCCCACGACTGTCTCACAGACCCATCCCCAGAGGCCAGCACTGCTGCGGCAGGTTGTGAAAGGGTGGGGGGAAGAGGCAAAGAAAAGATCTCCCTTGTGTGAGCATCTGCGATCACCCCAGGGGCCTCTCCATAAGTCACTTCCACCACAGCAGGTGATGTGAGAGGGAAGGAGTCGCATGCAGAGTTGTGACATTATGATTTCCTTGCTGAAGTGGAGAGCTGTGACGAAAAATGTCTGTGGAATGCTTGCACATTGGGATATTCAAAATCTACCAGAAAAAGGCAATTCCAACGGTAAGTAACTTGTTGTTAGCAACTCCTAATGCATCAATATTGCAGTGGCCCCTAAGCTCCTCTCTGTAAACTACGCCCACCACTGCTTTAGCTCCCCAAATTTCTAAAAGGGGAGATATGGGGTGGCGAATAGTATTTTTTGCAAACTCGATAGGCAGATACCCAGGTGTTCATGGCAACCCTGTTTAGTGCCAAACAGTTTAAACCTGGTTAATAGGTTTTTAGTGCATTATGGGGTTTTGAACACTAACAGAGTGTCGTCTGCTAAAAGCAGGGCTGAGGTTTTTACAATCCCCCCCACCCCCAAAAACAGGTGAGTCATTATCTCAATTCAGTAGAAAATCAATGCACCCATTTATAAAAATAAGGATTAAGGTTGGGGCGAGGACGTATACTTGCCTTACTCTCTTAGCCAAATTTATATTATCTGTGGTTTTCTCAGTGGGACTCCCATCTCACTTGCACCAAAAATTTCTGTTTGTGGCAGGACCATGATGTCCAGTAGGGGAAATGGAAGCCCCAGTGCTCTTAAAGAGCACCAAAGCCTTTCTCTCTGGACCATATCGAAGGCAGTCTTCAGGTCAACAAAAGCCACATAGAGGCTGCCCCTTCCATCTTTAGAGCTGGAATCTAAGGACTTGATCCACTGTGCTAGTCCTGAAAGAAGGTTTTCTGTGATGCATCAATAAGGCTTATTAGGCAGTAATTACCTGGATCCAATTTTATTCCTTTTTTATAGATGGGAATTATCTCTACTCCCTTCCAGGAAGCAAGCATTTCGGCACTGGCCATGATGGCATTGGTGTCACGATTGGATAAGGTACAGAGACAGACTCAAACCTAAAAAGGTCAGAGGGCATCTTATGTGCCCCAGGGGCCTTAACTGCTTTCTGCGAGTAAATTGCATGATTGGTTTCAGCAAGGGAAGAAAAAACATGAGCCACCATCTAATTCCCACCTACTGGAGCATCTTATCATTGTAGAGTCACAGCCTAGATCTTTGTGATCTGGAATGGTGGAAGAGAGGGAACCAACAGTACCTTTCCAGTAAAGAACATGAAAATGGTTGACCCAATCCTGAGGAAAAACATTGCTCTCTGACCTCATTGTGGTTGTTTTTGAATTGTGATGTACTAGGTGCCAAAAAGCTACTTGGATTCCAGAACAAAATGAGTCCAGAATCTCATCCCACATGGAAGTATCCCAAGCTAATTTTGCCTGCTTTTGAGCTGCTTTGTAATAAGTTCTGACAATGTGAATTTCAGAGTGGGGGACACTGTGGCTAGCTGAAATTAAAGCTTGTTTAGTTGTCCTACAGGTCTTATTGTACAAAGTATGATTAATGTGAGGGGATGAGTTCCTCTTGAAAAACGGGTTAGTAAAAAAACTAAAGAAAAATAGTTATTTAGTTTAGAGCAAGAGAACCCTCGTTCTTAACTATTGACTGCCATCTTGTGTTCCTCTGATTGTTTGGGACAGAGTGGGACAAGGCAATAAGGGTTGCATTATTGGTTGGTCTGGATTACCCCGGAGAGTAACACACAAGGGAAAATGGTCACTTTTGTAAAGCTGGATAATTTCCATGTCGATAGGATCAGACCAAGAGTGTAAATCCAAGAGGATGTAGTAGATACTGCCCTGGTAGGAGTTTCTTATGAAGGTCAAGCGTCTAATCATGTCAGAGATAGTCTGACCGATACAGGCTCTCAGGTGACAACTTAAGCATAGATCTAACATTTGTAGAGCTGCTGTAGCCGGGGACCGTATATATGGCCTTGCAAGTTGAGGAATACTCCAGATTTGATCTTTCATGTTGACCATGTATTTCCAAAGAGCAGAAGACTCAAAAGTTGTATTAAAATCCCCACCGATGATGACCGATGCTCCCATGGCTAACCCTTGGTTATGGTCTCTTAATAGTAGTTGGATCCGGAGACTCAGAGGTGTTTGGCAAGTTTCTATTATACACATTGTATGAAAATAGTTTCTTCCCATGCTGGGAAGAAGCTATTTCCAACCCAAGCAAATCTGGGGACTTGATGTCTGTCTAATTGCTTTGCAGAGCAACCCAAACAGATGTTGAGCCAAATAGCTAGACCCTTGATGGTCGACCAGCCTGGGACTAACGGACTGGTACAGAAAAGTGTTAAAGCCTTGCATATGGGATTGCACTAATTCTGGAGTTTCTTCGAATATGACAATATCATTATTGTCCATAAAAGACTCTCCCTCCCATCTACTTGTGCTTTTTCATTCCTTAGCCCTATAATATTCCAGGAACTTAGTGTTAAATTGCCATCCCTGACTGAGGATGGAGGCAGAAGGCTCTGAGATAAAAGTTGTAACTCCTGGTCAGAAAAAGGCAACATAATTTGGGGATTTGCAGCTCCTATGATCATATCTGCTTCTTGGGCTGGATCTAGAAATGGCTGAGGCTGGTTTGGGATAGTAAAACCAAGGATTTCGGAAGAGTCCTGTTTGGCCACTCCTGGAGAGGACCCTGTCTCCAGTGTGACATTAAGGCTTACAGGTTGATCTGGAGCAGGATTCCCTATCTGCATCAATCCATCAATTAAAGATGTTGGGGATGAGGTTTTGGGCAAGCAGCCGTCCTCTGAGATGGTGAATAAGTTCACTATGGAAGGATGAGTGAAGGTTAATTTAATGGAGTCTGCCTTGTCTCCTGGAGATGATAACCTGGTAGACCTAAGGATGTCTGAATGTATTGCGCTGCAGCACTTTCAAACTTCTCTTATATAGTGAATAGCTTTGTTGATTAAGGGGGCCTCTTTTACCCTAGAATGTGCCTGGAGCTTGGGAACTCCTGTTGTATAGATGGATCGGATATGGAAAGAAGTGTCAGAATCTAGGCTACCCCCGAACGGTTTTGTAAGGTGGCTATAGATGGATTAAAAGTAGTGGTGCTAGGGTTCATATGTACGAGGCCCAGTGTAGAAGTTATCTACACATGAATGGTGGTGTCAAATAGTTGACGACAAACATGGATGGACAGTCGGGTGCGGGGGGGGGGGGTTAATAGAGGAATCCCTACCAGTGTGCACCCTGAAGTTATAGACATATCTAGTACTACTCTCAGACAGCATATGCATTGTAATCCCATTAAATGCCCTCTTGCTAGGGATGTACTGCCTAATAACCAAATGGCCCTTGAACAGGATCAAAGACTAATTCACAACTATTTATTTCCCTGGAACATAGATTTCGGAAAACCGATCTACAAAATGATCAAGGGCAGGCTGAATCTTGGAGGGATGGTCGCAATCAGGGTGATCCCATGGCAGTGCTGCTGCATTATCAGCAAAATGCAGCATTTGAAGTAGAAGCAAATACTGATCAAAACGTATGGTTGCATGCAATATAGCCGTTGACATTGAGGGACTAGGAGACCAATATGAAGACTGCAACAGCTTTCTATCAATCCCATCAGCAGAGATAAACCAGAGAACTTCTTCACTTCATCCAGATTTGTGGGAGTCCACCTGCTAGCTCTAAGACCATTGCTTATCATTCGTTGACTTTGCTTGCTTCTTATGAGATCGCTTTCTTTGCGCTTCTTACATTTGTGCGGACCCTGGAACAGAGCTTCTTTACCATTATTTCGATTGGATGGTTTGTATACTATCGCTGCTCACATTTAGGGAACTACTTTTTATTTTTTCTTTCAACACTTTATTGGAGTGCATGTTTCTTCTTTTCTGATTTCCCTTGTGCTTCTCCCCCCACAATTACTTGTCCATCACTTTGTCTGGGATGTTTATGCATTTGTTTTTTGTGCACTAATAACAAAGTGCAAAATGTGGTTTTACTTTTGATTCTACATGTAAACACTGATGTTGTGCAGATTTCTTCAAAATTCTTTTTTCCTAATTTGGGATTTTCAGAAGTTTTTTCTGTGCCTTTGTTATCTAAGCCTCAAGTAGGACCTGTCAGTCATTTTATCCAAGATGGATTCCTTTGTGCCCCCCCCCCAATACCATCCCCCAAACCAATGAATAAGGCCATGGGCCTGATTGTTTCATTGGGAAAATGTATGTCTGATCCCATATGTAAGATCTGTTTATTATGAAAAGTTATGAGAAATTCACTAGGTCTGCCTTACTTATTGTGAAAACTGTTTGTTAATCATTTAACTGCCATGAATTAGCCATTTAGGTCCACCGCAGTTCATTCTTAACGTGAACGATTTGTCCATTGCAGATCACAAGATAACCTTTCTGGCTTGTACCGGAAGAAATGTCTTTTAAAAAAAAAAAACAGAAAGCCAAAATGTGGAGGGAAAGCTTTCATCGCGGCCAGTGTTTTTTTTTTTTTGTTGTTGTTGTTGTTGTTTTGGTTTACAGTGACTTGCAGTCCATCCAGTGTGCTGTCATGACATTACACAAATGTGAATGAAAGCAGACAGTGCCATTAGTCATGGTCTGCTTTCACTTTGGTCATTACTTAGGGGGCATAACTTCCCCACACAAGCACCAATCTAAGGGGACAACGTACTTCTCCCTTTTACCAGAACCTCTCCCTGGTGGAACCTTGCTAGGGGATCGCCTTATAACCATGATCCTGCAATTGGGGATCCTCTTACTGGACACCAGGGAGCGTGAAGTGAAGATCCCTATGCCCCCTCTTCCACACCAAAATAAGAAAGTCTTTCTGGGCCCGGGTGTTGGGGATGGGCAAGGGTGAGGGTGATAGGGTTTGTTTAACCCCAGAAGACTGCGACAGCCTCCAGTAGACAGTCCACTAGACACAAGGTAATTAAAAATATAAATACAATTAAAGAATTAGTGAAGTTGGGCAGAAATCCCACCATTCACCAAGGAAAAAATATATATATTTTTAATTTGGGGGGAGGTGGGGTTAGGCCTAGTGCTGAAAAGAAGAGGTAGCATGCCCTGGTATCTATCCATGCCCCTGACCCATATCACCTCAGCGCGTACACCCACCCAAGCATCTCCCCCCATGTGCAGATTAGGGGTGTAGAAAGCCCATTGGCTCTAGGATATCAAAAAAAAAAAAAAAACACTAATTGGTGTGGGGTTTGACCCAACCTGAAGCCCCGATAGTCTTTCTGCCTCATAAGGTCTATGGCTTCTGTATCCCCATCACAAGTAAGAGAAAAATTTGATTATTTGGGGCCTAAATTTGACAAATGGGTCGTCAAAGAGGGGGTAAATCCCAGTTGCTTCTGACTTGCCATATTGAATGGCGGCACTGTTCAGGCTCTGGGTTAGCTGGCAAACAGAAATCTCCACTTCCCAGGGCATTTGTGTAACCTAGAGACCCAGGTGAATCCAGGTTGGTGACCATTTCATGGATCCTACAAAGTTTTCTTACCCAGTGTGCACTGCGAACGTCAAACTTTGGTTATAATCATGCATTTTCCTTTCGTTTCTTTGAGGACATGTTCCCAGAACCTGCTGGTATTTTCAAAATTCCTAACACCCAGCGTTCCCGCACTCCCCCTGATAAAAAAAATGATACTCCACTTGTGTGGATAGGCCAACTAACTGAGACAAAAATGGACCAATTGAGGGACTATGCTAAGTTAGCATTGACCTCACATAGTCACAGTTTTCATCTGTTTCTGTTTTGAGCGATAGGCCCAGCTACACAAATGAGGTACTGTTCAAGCGGAAGTGTGGGAGCAATGAATAGTTGAACATTTGATATAATAAATTGAATTTCTATTGATGTTTCGCTTCTAAATATACGCCATGAGCAAGAAAGAACACATTTTTGCAAAATGCCATCTAAATCTCAATATTATGGTTGACCCCAGAGTCAGAGTTGTACAAATAACCACTATTTCTAAACTCAGTAGCTTTGGCACATTTAAAAAATGCATAGGTTTCCTTCCTACCCATTTTTCTTTCATTAGATATTTCCATATAAATTACTGCATGTTTGGTACACAGTGAAATATGATCTGCAGTTAAGCTTTTGGCTCTGCTTATCGTGTGTGTTTGGGCAACCAACAAATGCATTATATCCCTACGGATGGAGGGGTCAGACAGTTGTGTTGGCATATAACTTTTGTAAAACAGCCATCCAACCTAATTTTCATGATTGTTTTGTATTTAAGAAATTAGTTTCTTTGAGAAAAAGATGTCTCTTGCAGAATTTTGCATAGTTTTCAGAAATGTTTAGCTTTTCAGGTTCACATATGGATTTCACACGTTTCTACCACAATCTTAAAGTAGGTTGAAACCACAGAAAATAGGTAAAAATTCACTACCACTCACAAAATGCAAAAACCTTGGTAACTTGGGCTTTCCAAATTTGGCTTGGATATCTTTTGTTGAAACACAGTTAAGAAGGCTTAAGTGCGAAATGCTACAATAATAAAAGAGAAAAAAAAGAAGAGTACTCGATTTCCTAGTTTCTGGCTATACAAAATGGGAGATAATTGGGATGGAGACTAAATCTAACATTTAAGCAAAAAGGGAAAGAGTTTGAAACTGGATAAGAGCCTTGTCTGTTATTTCTGCCAGCAGAATTCAACGAGGTTCCCCTAGGTGCCCAAAATACCTCCGAGTATTAAGACTGTTGGTTTGAACAACATAGATAGTCTTGAACGATTAATAAGGAGTGAAGTTGTGCAAGTGAATTTCGCGGTGTAATGCTATGGTCACTCCATAAGGATTGGACATCTTACAATCCAAGGCATTTGTCATTAAAGGTCACTATTGGTGAAGTGGGTGTGGAGAGGGAGTGATTAGGGTGGGGGAGATAACATTTGCTAAATTGTTTTCTTGGTTCCTCACTGGTGAGTTGTTGGAGGCAGGGTTATGTGAGCCTTTTAAAACTAAAGTAAAGAGAAATGTTCCATATAAAAGGGGCTCAGCACTGGGGGTGGAACGCTAATTGGTTCAAGGCAGTAGGCTTTTAACAGTGGATTTATATCGGACTGCTACAGGCTGCAGAAAGGTATTTTATCACACTAAATCTCACAAATACCTTGGTGGCAAAGGATTTTGGTGTTGGCTACCCTTTGACAAACCCTGGGGGACGAAGAGTTGTATGGTGATGATTCTTGTTTAGCTTTTTTGAGGGAGGTTTTATACCATTTTTCTCATCTGCAATTTTGTACATATTTGTAAATTTATATCCGAATGCATTATTGTTCTTGCGCACATCTCAGTAGGCCTGTGTTGATTACCAAGCCAGTGATAAAGGCAATAGGTCTTATTGTTTCTTCTGAAAATATATATCAAATCCTGTGTTATTTATCTGTTTATTATAAAAGTTGTGACTAAGCCAGTAGACCTGCCTTATTGTGAAAAGCATGCTGAAAACCCTAGACTTTTAAGGGTTGATTTTTATTACATTGTTTTAAAGATTGTAGACTGGCACTTTGTTTGATTGAATCTAACTGGTCATCCTAGTAGGCAAGGGTTTTGGTGTTCGTGACCCACCCAAACAAACCAGGGGGTTAAAATTTTGCACTGTGATAATGCTTGTTGAGCCCTTTTAAGAGAAATTTTAAATAGTTTCAACTGCTGTAACTTTGAAGATATTTATAATTTTATTACAGTATATCTAGCGGTTGCCTTTTGGGAAAGAGTATGCTCAATACAGTAGGTTTGAGCCCATTATGGTGCCAAAGGCTGCAGGCCGGGTAGGTTCACTGGAAAAGGTTTTTCAATTTAAAGTTGTGGCAAAGGAACTATTCCTGATGTATTTATTATATTATAAAACTCAATGAAGTCAATTGGCTTGTAATGGTGGACTGTTACTGCAAACTGTTAACGTTTGCAGACCTTTATCTTGATCAAATCAAATCAAATCATTAACATTTATAAAGCGCGCTACTCACCCGTGCGGGTCTCAAGGCACTAGGGGAAAAAGGGGGGTTATCGCTGCTCGAACAGCCAGGTCTTTAGGAGTCTCCGGAAAGAGGAGTGGTCCTGGGTGGTCCTGAGGCTGGTGGGGAGGGAGTTCCAGGTCTTGGCCGCCAGGAAGGAGAAAGATCTCCCACCCGCCGTGGAGCGGCGGATGCGAGGGACAGCAGCGAGTGTGAGGCCAGAGGAGCGGAGGAGGCGGGTGGGGACGTAGAAGCTGAGGCGTCTGTTGAGGTATTCCGGTCCCTTGTCGTGGAGGGCTTTGTGTGCGTGGGTGAGAAGTCGGAAGGTGATCCTTTTGCTGACTGGGAGCCAATGCAGGTGTCTCAGGTGTGCGGAGATGTGGCTGCTGCGGGGTATGTCGAGGATGAGGCGGGCCGAGGCGTTTTGAATGCTTGAAATGAAATGAAATTGATAAATGAAATCTCACAGATTACCTCTGCAGGCAGGCGTTTTTGTGCTGATTACCTCCTTTGACAAAACTCAGATGCAGTAGATTTGCACTGTAATAAATCTTTCTAGAATCTCAACGAAATGCCATAGAGGCTGTCTTGTTTTAATTATTCTTTTCAAGTTTCCAAAGTAACAACATAACCCACCCTCAACATAGTTATAAAGTCAGTTCTTTCATTACCATTGTCTGTACAGATAGAAAATATGCGTGCAGCACTTTATCATTTCTACATCAACCCTGATATATTGAGTACATAGAGAGATTACTAGTTGATAGTGCCCTAATCACTGCAGATTTAAAAGAGGCAAAATAGGGTTGATTAAACCATACTGGGAAATTCAAGCCTTTTTACAAAATTGCAGTAGTTCACTGATCAGCAGATTGTACCTCAGTGTATTGTAGGAAGTACATTTGCAGGGGATCCCATATATCCTTTAGTCTGAATTGGACAGGCATCTATTTCCAGAAAGCATTTAAATGTTCATTGCAGTATGTTATGTTCTTCAGCCAGTCTCTAATTTTGAGAGGTGGGCCTTTTCCCCAATGTATCACACCTCTATCCATAGCAGAAACACCAAGGCTATGTTTTTCATTCCTCTAGGGGCATGTCTTTCAAGTATCCCAATAGAGTTATAATTGGAGAGGGTGGGACTGTGATTCCTTTCATTTCAGTGAGGGTCTGTAGTAGCTCGACCCTTAAACTAGCAATTGTCTTGCAGCACCACACCAGATGAATTAACCCAGCTTCCTAGGTCCAGCATCTAGCACAGCATGTTTTGGCCCAGTCTATGAAGTGGTTTAGGGGTGTAATATCTGCTATGTAAAAACTTTACTTGAATCAGAATACGTTTGTACTTGTATACGTTTGGAAGGAGCAAGCATCTGCAATCCGTTTGTGTCACCATGAGCTAGGTATCTGGGCATTATCTTGGCACCTACTGCAATGCTATGAATATAACTATACTGTGCAGTTACGGCTGCTCAGGCTATCGCTGCATAAAAGGATGCATCTACCCAACTCCCTAACCGGGCAAATGAACCTAGTTAAAATAAATATCCTTCCCAAAATCCTGTATTTCTTTCGGTCACTGCCCTTTTACGTCCCTTATAGATTTATATGGAAGGGGGCAAAAGAGCAGAGATGTTGAAAAACTTCAAAACGCCCAACAATTAAATGAGGATTGGCACTTCACAATTGGCGTTTCTACTATTGGGCTAGCATGGTTAATTGTATTTGTATGCATTATGATACCTGTCCTGAGAACTGGAACTAAGCCATTTCATTTGTGAAAGATGCTGTCACTAGTCATACCAAATTCAAAAGCAGACTTAAGACCACATTATAACTTGAAAAGCACTAGGGTAATATGAGGAGGTCTCTAGAAATTCCACCTCTTCACACCTTTAAAACGCTGTTAAATAATCCAGACCTACTCAAATGCTTTGCTTCCTCTTACTTTGGTGCTTGGGAAAATGTGGGAATTAAGCGATTTGGCAATTTGAGGGCCGAGTTCAGGATAAAAGAATTTTCTTATTTACAGGCAGAATTCGTCCTGCACTGTAGTGATTTTTTGTAAATAACTTACAGATCTGGACCTCCCTATTGAGTGGGAATATTAATATCATAACCCAGTGGGCCCAGCCTACTGTTGCACACTGACATTCGACAAATATTTATCTAGCATTTTGGAAGAGTTCAGCTGCCTTATTGGGTATTTTTTATAATGATTTGGGAATATGGGCTGATAAATGGACTCATTGTTTAGGCGAGGAGATCATGGAACAAGAACTTAACTTGTATTCTTGAGTGAGTCTGCAAGATTATTATTCGTATTAGATTGAGATGCCGGATTTACTGGACACTGTTTAATTTGTATATCAGCCACTCCAAACTGAGAAAATTGTATAATAGAACTTATAGTTGCTCAGCCGGAGTAGCAGGTACTGTTGATATGTTTGCTACATGTCTGAAACGCACACCATTATAGTCCTCAGTCCAGAGGTAAATATCTCTTGTATAGACTTCTGGAGAATTAGGCTGCTTGGCATAGGAACTACTGCCTGGGTCATTTATACCCTCAAGGAACTGGAATTCTCCTTTTCCGTTAAGTATGAGGAGTGGTGGAAAGAGGTAATAGAGGTGTATGAATTGGAATGCCAGAAAGTTAATGTTAGAGGATCTATGGTGAAATTTCATCCTATCTGGGGGAATTTGAGAAAATATTTGGCACCAGACTAGAGATTGTTGTGTATACCTTTTAATATGATGGCTTACAGTCCATTGATTTATTTGAATACTGTAAATTGTCTGTGATCCATATAATGAATTTATGTTCCCCTGTTGTATTTTTTCTATTACTTGTACTCACAATAAAAAGAAAAGTTTGGAAGAGCACCCCAGCTAGGGAGCAACAGAACTGACATTATACATCAATAAAAGGTAATCTAGCCATTTCCCTCCTAGCCTGAGTAATGACCTTAGAGCCTTAGTTGCCAGTCAACACCTTCTAATCAAAAACTTCAATATAAAAATGAAGAAACCAAAGATTACAAGGACGTTATAGTTAGGCTCACATTTCACTCGTACAAAACCAGTGAAACTCAGCAGTTATAGCTACTTAAGCTAACAATCCCACAATGCTCTTCTGACCTCACATATTACATCACTTGTGATGTAATATTTACTCCTACTATTAAGGTGGACTCATTACTACTCATCAGTCATGCTACTAGGGTGAACTGGGGAGGGGGACTGAGCTGCCTGTCTCCCAGGGCCAGGCGTGATTTCGGCCCCGGAGACCCCTTCCCTGGGGCCCTGCCATGTCTCCTTGGTGCACCCAGTGTGCAATGAGATCACAGGGGAAGCCTCAAGCATTGCTCTTGCACACAGGGCGCTGCTAAATATTCAGTTCCCTGTGTGCAAGAGCAATCGTTTTATCTCTTTCTCTGCCCTCATCTCTGTGGGCAGGGAAAGAGTGGAAACCCTGGGCGAGAGCACTTTGACAGCTCTCGTCTGCTGGAAGCGTGTGTGTTTGTTCTCGTTTGGCAGGAGCTGTCAAAGCTCCCACCAAGTCAGAAAACAGCTATGTCCCAGGGATCTGCACCCCGGGACATAGCAGGAGCCGGCCTTGGGGGCTGGTGGTCCTCAGGGCCATTATTGGCTCCAGGAGGGGGGGGGGGCTACATGGCCCCCCTCCAGCATTTACAATTTGCTGCACGGAGGTGGTGGTTTCTGGGGCCAGGGGTCAGCAACGGACCGCCTCCTTACTTTAGTTAGCACCCCTGGGAGATGGCGGGCACCAGGGTGTCCACAGGATCCCCCCCATTACAATTAATGTATTTTGCCCCAAGGAGGTGGTGGTCCCCTAGGGGCTGCAGCCCTCCCACATACTATTTATTTTAAGCCCCGGGAAGGTGGTGGTCCCGTGCACCCCCCCCCTCCATTTTATTTTAAAGCACTGCATGCCCCCAGGGCCTGGCCCACCCAGGGGCTTTATTGAAATCAAGCACCGGTGACGGCTCTTGTTTCTTTTATTTTTTTCAGTTTTTGCTGTAAATTCCACGAATTTGCAGCAAATGTTTTCAAAAAATGTTTTTTTACTCCGGTGGGGTGCCTCTGGGACCCCAGACCAAGACTTAGAGGGGCAGGGTATTCGTACCCTCCCATTTTTTCTTTTTTTCTGCGTTTTTGTTTTGGGACTCTGATGAAGTGTTGGCAGCCAATCAGAGCTCTGCATTTCCATGCACAAGATTATTAATCTTTGCAAAGTCATCTCAGAAGAACCGTCACCCTTGACACACAAATTTTGTTTTCCTTAAGTTTTTCAACAACTACTGAACGGATTTACACCAAATAACAAGCATTTGCAATGCAGTGTGTCTCTCGTTTGCTCAGTTACAGCTATTACCGTTGCAAATTGCTAAGTGGACTTTTCTTGCCATATAAATTGAAAATGAAAAGTAAAATAGTTGACATAAGTGAGCCGATTCAAAGCACCATGGCCACCATGAGCATGAGCGCGCTGAGAGACACAAAAGGAAAAAGAAGTCAGCTCGCAGTCAAACTTATCAGCAAAAGTGCAGTTATCCATGCAACAAGGTCGGTGGCCAAGGCAGTAACAAAACTCCCCCAAGAAGACATAAACATAAAGCATTTACCAATTATAAAAAAAGATATTTGAAAGGCAAGCCAATGAACAAGTGATAGTGATGGGCGTTCGGTGGGCGTAGGTAAAAGCCCACAGATAGATTACAATACATCAGAGCGCTTGTGTGCTCCACCTAATAAGCACAATCTGTGGAACAAAATCTACCTTACTGCTATATTTGGTTTAATTCAGTCCATCGGTTCGGGCTTTAGTGGTGTTCAAAACTTCCATGAGAATTAACATGGGAAACACACTTTTTATTTTTTATTACATTTTTTTTTTTTTTACTCCCCCATTTTTTCACCCCTGCTTGACAGATCACCCTGAAACTTTCCATGTGCAACAAGAATTACTGGCACACTTTTTTTAGAAACTTTTGGGACAATTCTTCCAACGGCTCCGAAGATATAGCTAAGTCAAAAACGTTTTTCTTATGTTCCTGTGGAAACATGATTCTAACTATAACTATAACTACCTAATAATTGCCAGTAGATCATTCATTTATTTATTTATAGAGGACTTTAGGTCAGCCGTCTTCTAACTTTGGTGTCAGTGCATGTCATGTACACTTTGCTTTCATCCATGATAGAATGGGGAAATGGGTCAACCCTCTTCAGCCATTGGCTGTATTGCTCTGTGATTGTCGGTATTTGTCTAGCTGCATGGCCGCATCTGCCTGAAAATGAGTGTGTTTCAGTGCGAGGAGTGGCCAGCGACTACTTTAGTTTTACATTTTCTCTTTTTGTACATCCTCTATCATTTCTTTCCTTCCCCTCTTTTTGCATTCATTTATTAGAACAGACTTCAGTTGCCCAGCAGCTTTAACGAGCTGCTTGCTTGGCATTCATCTCATCCGCAGTGCGACACATCCTGTACCGCCACTGCCTGTAAACCGGACTGCCGTCATCCATCATTAATACGAGTGTTCAAGAAGGCCAACATGTTGGTTCTAAATGTTTCGGCAGTGCCAAACTACTATACGCTATGGATAATTCCGTTGCAAGACGGCCACCTACTGCTGTGTTTTATTTTATTTGTCATTGAAAGTACGTGCCCACCTTGGCTAGATGGCAGTATGTTTTTTGCACTTTTATTCTTTACGGTTATCTTGATTGTTTTTTAACTTGTGCGTGTGTTATAGATGGAAGTAGTTTAAATGGGCAAATCTAAGAACGAGTTAATGAGAGGATGAATGGATGCATGAGTGCAAGGGTGGGTGCATGCGTGATGACCTGAGTGCTTAAATCCATCAGTGACTGAACGGGCTCCTTCATTAATAAGCCAAACCGAATGACACTGCAAGTGCCTGATTTTTTTTTTCTTCTTCTTAATGCAAGTTACCATGATTTCATGTTTCTCTTATTTACTAATCATCTTTTCTATTTTCTATAATTTTCTTTTCTCATCAGTAATGCATTCACATCCTGAGTTTCATATTTGATTATCAAAGGTTTTAAAGCGCGAGGTATATCTGTTTAATCAGGGGAAGTGCTGCAATATTTGGTTTGAATTAAGTGTTAATATTAAAAATGCTTTGCAAAGAGTAGTTCGACATTGGCACCTGTCACCTCAAACTATTGTATTCCTTGTAAATTTAACTTTAATTCCCAAAACTTGGGTTTTGTAAAAAGAAAGAAATTGGTTAATGAGACAACTCAGCTTTTTTAAGAAGTGTGATTTCAAAAATAATTAGGTTAGGTTTTAATATAGCAAGCAGTCCTCCTACCAAATGCTACATCATTAGACAATAAATTATTTCCGAGTTTTTTAATGATCGTGTCGGTGTTGCCTTTGATGTTCTTAACTATATTTTGAACTAATTAGTCATATCTTAATGATTGTTACCCAATCAAAGTTGGAGAAAATTTCACGTGC